>NC_052625.1:8888841-10138841 GCF_016161935.1 Mauremys reevesii
TTACCACCACTATTAACATCTTTTTCACCTTTTATTAAAGATACAGAAAAAGAAGGAAAACCAGTTTCAGCATTAGAAATACAAAATATTAAGAGTAAGGTTTTCATTTTAGCCATATCCCTTATAATCTTCCCTTTAGCTGCACAGAGTTATTTATTGGGAATATCCCTCTTTGTCTGGCTTTTAGACAGTATAAAAGATGGTAACTGGCCTTTTTTGGAGAAATGGGAGTTTAGACGGTCTGGTGCCGTTGCTGAAGTCTGATCCTGTTTTCTTTAAGACAAAATATGACACACACTCAAAAAGAGAAAGGAAAAGAAAACAGCAAAGATAGAAAAGCAGCTTTTGTCTCTGGTGCTGGTGCGTTTTCCAGACCGCTGAGTGGTGAAGGAAAGCTGGCTGAACCCTCTAGCGTAGACCAGGCCTGAGAAAGGCCTCCATCCAACAGAACTGGTCTGGTCCTCTGATTGCCCACCGGTAATGGCTGGCCTTGGTAGAGACGTCTAGCATGCAACCCAGCCACTCAGACCATGCACTAGGTTTTGTGGTTCGTCCCTGGGTGCACCAATAGGACACAGCGTTGATTCAGCTGCCCTGCAGGAATGCACATCATTGGCAGCCTGAATAACTGAGTGGAGGAGCAGTGAGTCATTATTTTGCGATACGATATAAATTCCCTTGAGTTTCATCCTTGCAAACAGAATCTGAGGAAGGTTGAAATTGATCTAAAGATTGTTACCTACTACTGCTAGTACATTTGTCTGAGTCAATAAACATGAGTGTCAATTACCTTGGGTTGCAAATTTGCTGGAGTGCAACCCAGTTTTGAAGTTTTCCCACATCTCTCATTTGCCCCCTGGAAAAAATGGGGAGGCTGAAACATACCCTGATGGCAGACATGTGAAGACGAGTGTAAAAATTAAAATCTCAATTAGCAGATTAAATAGTGCTTACCCCAGGTCTGATCCAAAGCACATTGAGGTCAATAGGAGTCTTTCTACAGACTTCAGTGGAAAATCGATCCGGCTCCCAGTAAGAGCTGGTCAAAAAAAAAAAAACCAACAAAAAACAAAAAAAAAACCCTCTGCCAAAAATATTTTCCATCTTTGGATGGAAAATATTTTTGGTTTTTGTTATTAAATGAAATTTTCAAGAAATTCCATGTTCACAAAAAATGTTACTTAAAATCTAATTTATTTTCTCTTTTCAAAGAAAAATGTTGATGAAATTGAACAATTTTTCATTTCTGTTTTATTTGTTTGGGTTTTTTATTTTTATTTTTTTGCAGAGAAAAAAAAATTCCCCAACCAGCTCTACTCCTAGTAAAGATTTTCAACATATTAAAGAGTGACTCTGTCTTTTTCCTACCTTGAAAATGCTGCTACATTATCGGCTAATGTTTGTTGATTGTCTGCTCCTGATCGGTAATAGTCGTACACTGCTTTTGGAAGAACTCTCTTGGCGTATTGTTCAAAATCACCAACACAAACTGGTTTTCCAGACATTTTGCAGACCCCGCAGGATAAGTCTCTTCTCATATCCCACTCTTTTTAAGCTCTATTTTTCAGCCTGTAAATAATTAATGTGGGAACTTTTCCAAAGTTCAAGTATCTGAATCAATTGAATTGACTTTTAAAAATGTGCAAACAATTCTGGCATGAGTCTGGCCGTTCTCTTTGGACTTTGCCATTCTGTTCTGATTCACCGTTGGAGATATGTGCCCAGTGGGTTCAGGGCAGATCCTGGATGTCAAGGTGGGGAAAAGGAGAAACAAGAAATAAAAATGAATAAATAAGCAAACATATTGGCACTATAGGGATGTATGAATTAAAGCTTAACCTAGGCTAGTGCCTCGGGTCAGGGCCTCTACTCAGGAGATCTGGCCTCAATTCCCAGTTCTACCACAGCCTCCTTGTCCTTGGGTAAGTGACTTTCTCCCTGTGGCTCAGTTCCCCCTCTGTAAAATGGGATAATCCTTCCGCTCTCCCACCCTGTCTTGTCCACTCAGCCAGTAAGAGACAATACCTGCCTCAAAGCACTTTCTGCGCGTTTGTACGGAGCCAAGCACAGCAGAGCCCAGTTCTGTAATGTAAATAAACCCCACCTCTACTGACCACCCGTAACGTGAAAAACTGGCCCCTCACTGCTTCATTGATCAACACCTAGATCAATGGTGCTGTGCTTTCTCTTTTCCCCTGCAGGAGGGGCTGTGGGCAGCGGAAGCCTTTGCTCATTCCTCCACTGCAGACACAAGCTTAGCAGGTGGGGGCCAGCCCTGTGAGAACCCCAGTGGGAAGAAGGCTGAATGTCCCAGCAAAAGGAGAGGTTGTTGAGGGGGTCAGAACAGTGAGCGGAGGGTTGTTGGTTTGTGAGGGGGGGTTGTGGGGAGGAGCTAGAGGGTGATCTTGGTTCTCTCACTAGCTCCCCTCCCCCACCCCATCAACTCCTGATTGTGTCTTCCCTCCCCCCATACCCAAACTCTATGTTCGCCCATATTATTAAGACCTCACCAACCCCAGTTCATTTGCCTGTCCGGCCCTTAGCCTTAAATCTCTCTCCATACTGGGAGGAGCAGTGCATGATGGGACTAGTGGTTTCTATGTGGTTGCAGTCCCAAATTAAAGATGCATAGGTTAGGCAGGATTCTACTTTTCACTATTTTAACAGATAACATTTGTATTTATTTTTTAACTAACCCTAAAGACATTGTCTACAAAGTAATGATTTGCGAAGTCTTTTTGAAACTCTGCAATCAACTGAGATTTATGCCTTAGCTGGAAATAAAATGAACTCACCTAATAGCTATTATTTATCCCCAATGTAATAACTGTAAAACAAGTCAAGATTTAGAAATTAAATCATAGTACTTTGACTATATAACATTAATTTCTTCTTACCAGCTTGCCAGAGAGAATTGTAACTTACAAGCACAACGGATCTTACGTTTTCAAATGTCTTGCTCTGTAGGTGTCAATTATTAATGATGCAGATGTTTTCCGGGGGTCGGGACCCCTCAGGGGGTCGGGAGGTTATTACATGGGGGTCACAAGCTGTCAGCCTCCACCCCAAACCCTGCTTTGCCTCCAGCATTTATAAGACTATTAAATAATTTAAAAGTGTTTTTAATGTGTAAGGGGGGTCGCACTCAGAGGCTTGCTATGTGAAAGGGGTCACCAGTACAAAAGTTTGAGAAGCGCTAGGGTAGAGGGAGAAATCTAGAATTTAATTAAAATCTAATCCTTCCAAGCCATAGGATGAGGTACAGTAGAACTTTGACGGTTACCTAGGTCACATTTGGGTCACCACAGGTCAACACAAGGCCTGATTTCTCACCGCATGACTCCACTATTGAAGTTACACCCGCTTCAAACTGGAGTAACATGCTGATGAATCAGGCTCAGTATCTACTTGTGATGTGCTATCCAATCAGGAATTGCATGTAATCAAAAAACAAAGCCATCCACCAGTCCCCCGACCATTTGCATTTTAGAGTGGCTTTATATTTCTTTAATGAGGCTGCAGAGTAAATAAACAAACAAATAAAAACTGAATCACAATATGTCCTAGTGCACTGTAACACGATACAGAGTCTATGTTTTAGAACAGTGCCTTTGTCTTGTTTTAAAGGTACATCGCTGTTTTATGGCTACACTGTCCAGGGTATAAGGTCCAACGATGAGTGAGAAAAACCACTTACAATTCAGTGGGGATTTTCTAACATCTTTTGAGAAACACCTTAGGGATTGGAACAGGATGGGTTGTGCTGGCCATACAGTCAGCCTTGGGAAACATTTAAAGAAAACTACAGCACTTAGAGAGAAAGCTGCATATCTCTAATTGCATTTCCCATATGAAGGGAAGATTAGTCTAAGAGGCTTGCTAGAGAGAGAGAGGTTTATGCTTCTTATGGGTATTCATCTGCTGAGAACTATCATGAGAGGAATTACTGGAGATGAATATTAACGTAGGTGTAATTATACCAGGAGATATTTTATCTAAGGAATGCAGGTCACACATCCATGTCAATTTCAAGCAAAATCCAGAATGGTTTAATTGACCTCTCTCACCCCTCCGGATACAAAATTGGGGCTGTATCCTACTTTTATTATTTCAAAAGCATACAGTCTATGCTAAACAGGCCACCTACCCCAATGCACACCAGAGAACAAATACTGTGTGATAGCCAGACATTTTAATACAGGCAGCTGCATTGAAGGCTACTTTGTATGTCTGTTTATAATCTTGATCATTTGCGCAAAAACTGCTGAAAATCGCTTAGCTCAGAGGTGGCCAACCTGATCCTGAGAAGGAGCCAGAATTTATCAATGTACACTGCCAAAGAACCACAGTAATACATCAGCAGCCCTCCATCAGCTCCCCCCGCCCTCATGCTCCCAGCGCCTCCCACCCACCAGCAGCCCTGCCGATCAGCACCTCCCCCCTCTCCTGATCAGCTGTTTTGTGGCATGCAGGAGGCTCTGGGGGAAGAGGGGGAGAAGCGAGGGCATGGCAGGCTCAGGGGAGGGGGCGGGAAGGGGTGGAGTGGGGGCAGGACCTGTGGCAGAGCCAGGGATTAAGCAGTGCGCACCCCCCCCCCCCCGGCACATTGGAAAGTTGACGCCTGTAACTCCAACCCTGGAGTCGGTGCCTGTACAAGGCGCCGCATGTTAACTTGTGAAGAGCCGCATGTGGCTCCAGAGCCACAGGTTGGCCACCCCTGGCTTAGCTGCTTTGCTCTTCCCAAGCTGTTCATGCCACCTCCCCCATCCACTACTTCATTGCATTAGTCACGCTTATAGATGAGACGGGCTTTATGTCACTAAGTTATTTGGTGCACAAGCCAATGCTTCCTCTCCCATACTACAGTGCGCACACACACACACACACACAGAATGCTCAGTCCAGACTGGCTAAGAAGGTAAACCTAGGACCAAATTCTGGCTGCTCTGTGCACAGAGCCATATGCCAGAAAATCCTCAAGGAACGGGAGAGACCTTCCACCTGTTTCACACCCCTCCCAAAGCATGTGGGAAAGCTGCTCCAGGACTGTCCCATGACAGGCGACCAGGGAAGGACACTCCTGGTTGGAGCCTCAGTCTAAGAAAACGTGGTCCACCCATTCGTATGCACAGGCCACCCTGACCAGCACTGGTGACTATGAACACACCTCAGACAGATCATTCATGTTCCTAGCAGAGATAAGGTGGGTAAGGAAGGCCACTAGGTAGGGCTGGGTCACTATGCTCGCTATTGCAAAGGTTGCATTTGCAATATACATGCATTTCCATTATGGAGCTACTTCCATGATAGGCCGGAATTTGTCCCATGTTTTTGATGTAGATGTAATTTATACAACTTTGTGTACATCTTCTGATTATAGATGAACATTCAGCAAGCAGAAAAGAATGGCTACATTTTTTCAAATTCATTTTCACAGCAAATAATTCACTCTGCTGTACTGCGAAAAGATATGCCATAATCCAAGCAAATTGCCTTGAAGGTGGAATGAAATGCTTTTTTTTAAAAAAATGCACTAAATGTATAATCACCCTTGGTGCTCCTTCCGTCTCCCCAGCAGCCCTGCTTTCACTGATTTAGGTGTTAGAGATGTCACTCACACCGCCTACAGAGCACGCCGCAAGGCACCACTGTTTAAACACGCCCTTCCCCAAACAGCAATGCTGTAATGTCAGACGCAGAAGGCATCAAATACCTGTGCCCTATGGCTGTAAGGAACTGGCTTAGAAGAAGGGGTCCAACTAATTTCAGAAGGAGTTTGATATATTGTGAATGTTGGACAGCAAACTCAGACTACCACACATGAATGCCATAGTCATGCTTCTGAATAGCATTGTTAGGCGCTACCAGGCCAGGATGGAGATAGGATGGGATGAGCAGCTTTTTCAGTAACATCATCACCTAGTTTAGGGTGGCAATTGACCTCTACACATAGGGGCTCATTTTATGCCTTGCGTTGGGAAAGCAGCAGGTGATATCATACATCGGTGTCCCAGATGCCATGGGCAGCTCGGTACTGATCCGTATCAGATTGTCATGTACCCCATCAAGATGGGTCTGCTTCACCTACTGGGACCAACCCAAGACCATCAAGTAGAGCGGGGGCAGCTCAAGCCAGCGAGGCAGGATACATTTATGTTGCCCAGCAAAGATGCTTTGCAGTGAGCTTTCTGCATTGGCTGTGAACATGTTATCCCACCCCGCTTCTCAAAGCATGAGAACAGGGGGGTTATGAGTCTGCCCATCCACACTCCTTATTCCTAAGCAGCACAGATGTCCTCTTAGGCTACCGATGAGATGCATAGTGTGTGGTTACTGCTCCCTGATCATTTCTGACCCAGGGAAACCTCCAAATTTATTACAAAGCATGTCAAAAATGGGTCTGATCATTTGGCCTTGCAGGTACAGCCCGGTACACTGAACAGCCTCCTTGCTGCATCTGAAAAAGATCTATATGCTAGCTCTGACAGTGCTTGCTTACAAGTAATTGGCTCCTTTAGTTTAATGAACCTATGCAATTGCTGACCTGCAGGATGAACGTCTCCTTCTGTCGGCTTAATGAGACCTCCGCGGTCTGAGCTGTCACCTTAGAGAAAGACAATGGCATTTTGAGGCCCAGCAAAGAGCTCGCTGGAATGACAAGGGCAAAGATGGCTGATAAAAGTCAAAGCACAATCCAATTGAAACATTCAAATGTAATTGGAGGGGTAGTGAAAGGGGATAGAAATCAAGGCAATGTTAACATCCTATTCTGTACCTACCACTGCTTCTCATTTGTTCCCCTGGCAGACACTGGAGAGTTACCATGGTAGTGACACCGCAGTGAAAGATTAGCTAGGCTGTCCACAGAACCCTGCCCTTTCCCAGAATTAAAGAGACAATGAAGACAGAAATCATGCACTCTTTTACAAAACGCTTTATCTGTGTTACAAGCGCCGCCAGTGATTAAAGTGGAGAGGATGTTCTATTCAGGTTCCTACAGAGGGCTCTTGATCACTGAATCAGAGTGATATTAACCCTAGTTTTCCGCGTTTATGCTCTTTTGTTTACCTCTCACTCACCTTGGCTATGAAGTCAGACAGGCCTGGCTCCTTTAGAGCATATAATGCTTTACCAACAGGAGAGTAGCTGAGTTATAGCCTACGTTCTAGCACTTTTCGGCAGAAGCTGAACTTTCCTTTTTCAAGGCTGATGAAGTATCACGGCAGGTCCCCTGCGAAGCTGGCCCCCCAAAGTAGGGTCTGATCCACACAGCCAAGCAGCTGAGTCTGGCAGGGGCTCTCGACCTTGGAGGTGGCCAAATTAGGTTAGAGCCTGGTTTAGTTCAGCCCGTGTGGATGGGGTGAAGCACCTAATTGGGCACACTAGTGATAGCACCTGCTGGAAGCGGGGGAGGGAGACAGGGTCAGGAAATTTTGCGAGGTTCGCACGAGAGTCCTCGTCTAAGCAGCCTCTTGGGGATGCAGGCTCTGCAGGGGGTGCAGCTGCCACTCCACAGGTCTTGGGGCTCAGGGAACCCAAAGTCCTATAGAGTTAACACCTCTGAGCTGCTCCCCAGACTCTTCCTGAGTAGCAGGGCTCCCTAGTATCAGAAGACAGCTATCCTGTGATTACACAATCCCCACCCACCAACTCTCACACCCTTCCTCTGATCAGCCTTTAGTGCAGGGGCAGATGCATGCTAGGATGGGGCCAACCATAGAGAGGTTCCACCTGCTCCCACCCTTGTCAGAGTGCCAGGCAAGTCCATTTTTAAATAGGCAGTGTTCTGTATTAGGGACAGGATGGCCCAGCACTTCTGGAAAGATAGGACCAATCAGCTCGTTGTTTAACAAAGCAAATCAAAGAGGACAAGTTCTACAGGCAACCCTGCGATTACGAGTTAGAATCAGATGGGGTGTTCTTTGATGGTTCACTTGCTTGTTCTCAGATGAACTACCATCCACGGTTCAAGTGTAATTATACTCCATATTTTGGTAGAATGCCTCAGCGCTTACTTAAAAGCATTGCAGCAAGTTGTTTAGCCAAATTACTTATTTATGTGAAAGCTTTTCAGGGGCCCTATCAGAATGCCTTGCAAACATTAATGTATCTATGCTGAGAAGCATGGAGTGGCAGACAGGTGCGATTATCCCTATTTTACAACTGGGCAACAAACACATGGCCGTTAAGGGAGGGATACCTCAGTGGTTTGAGCATTGGCCTGCTAAACCCAGGGTTGTGAGTTCAATCCTTGAGGAGTCCATTTAGGAAATGGGGGTTAAAAAAAAAAGTGTGGGGATGGGTCCTGCTTTGAGCAGGGGGTTGGAGTAGATGACCTCCTGAGGTCCCTTCCAACCCTGAGATTCTATGACTTGTCCAGAGAGACAGCACAGCCAGAATTGAAAATTCAACTCAGCACTTCCCCATCTTATCCACAGAACCGTCCTTCCTCCGTTGTAAGATATCCTCTTCACATGTCATCGTGACTATTTTTAAAAAAACGTTCAGTTTCATGATAAGATGTCCTCTCCCTACCCAAGCAATGCATTCCATATTATAGTTGTCTTTGGAAACTGTCCCTTCGCGGTGAGGGCAAAGGATTATTCGTATGAACTGAACACCAGGGGCCAGATTTTCAAGAGGACTCAGCATCCACAATTGGGGTCTTGATTTTCAAAAGAACAAAACTCCCATTTTGGCTCCTAAATGAAGTGGCCGGGACGCCCAAGAGGAGCTCCGGGATTCTGAGCACATCCAGCCACTTACTCAGGAGCCTGCATGAGAACTCCAGGGTGCAGAGGTCTTTTGAAAAATCAGGTCTCAAAAGTCTAGTGTTTTACGTGCTACGGGATCCAGATATTGATCCATTGTTGCATTTGGATATACATTATTTGCGCCAGCGCATCAGTCAGGAAGGGGGACTTCTCTACATTTCAATCAGAAAGACATAGCTCCTTTTGTTTACATAGCTACATGCCTCTCAAGTCTGGCCTGGCCTGGCCAGGCCCTTAACAACATATACTCCCTTCCATGCCTATCTAAACAAATCACTTTCCTGTGTGGATCTTTTTTCTGCCAGACTGTAACAGTGGTAAAGCCTGGGACTGAAAATCCTTCCCCAGCTGCGGCCAGAGTCTCAAACTGAAATTTAAGATAATGAGAGAGGGGTGAGGGACTGATGCACTATTTTACCTTCCCCAGTGGCAACCTGTGAGTTGAGGGCAGGTGCGCAGTGCTGGGTTGACAGTGATAGGGGAAAGGGTGGCTCCCTGGCCAGGCATAGCGAACAGTGGATGATAGCAGGGTGGAATTGATGGGCTCTGAAGAGAGAAAATTCAGCCCCCGTGGTGACCGCTACCTGGAGACCAGAGGGTGGGAGTGACAAGTGCAGGAAAGGGACTTCTGGCAGAATCTGCAGGACTCTGTCATGAAGACAGGGGGTATTAAAAAAAGTGAATGTAACATTTTCTCCTACTTCTTAACCAGGGTGATTTCGAAAGAAGCTGCATCCATCCCAGGTGTAAGTTTAGCACGCCCGTTACAACAGAGAGATTTGGACCCGGGAAGCTCTTGTGAAGTGGCGAGGCACAAGCCTTATCAAACAAACATGTAGTCAGAGTACAGGTTCCCCAGGCCACTCCATTTCACACGCTGGTTTGCAAGAGGAACAGCCTTTTGGGATTCTCTGCCAGCGACTGCCTCAGTCTGTGCATTCTCCACCTCCCTCCTTCCTCCCAAACCCCAGGACTCTGTGGGCCCCTGGAGATCAAGTCTGTGCACCATCATTTGAGTAGCTCTGGCCTAGAGCTTTAGCATCCTTCTCGACACCAACAAAAGAATGTGAGAACAGGCTTCATTCTCCATGAAAACAGCCCAGTTTCTTTGCTCACCTTGAATGGCTTACGCCACTCCCCCGCTCCAGCTATATTCACTGCACGAGCTCCGAGGAGATACTCCACCATTGGGGATGAAGTTCCGCAGTTCAACGGAGTTGCTCGCTATTTGGAAGAGCTGACAGCCCTGTGGTTATGGCGTTCATCTGGGATGTGGGAGACCTGGGTCAGGTCCCTGTTCCAGCTGGTTCAGAGCAGGGACTTGAACCTGGTTCTCCCACATCCCAGGCATGTGCCCCTGCAGCACAACTACTTATGCTGGGAAGCAGGAGCCCCTTGCGTACTTCTCGGGACAATGCCTATGGTGAGTGTGAAGAACTGGAAAGCGAAGTTAAACACTCAAGATGGGGACGGAAAGGGAATGAGGCCCTCTTGGAGCTGAAACTTTTGCTGGAGCAAGTCGCAATTTTAATTTCCTCTCCTACTGCCCAGTTCACTAGCAGCATGATGATGGGCAGGTGGGTTTGCTGTAGCTCTGTGTTAGAGATCTAGAAAATCCAGGCAAAGAGAAACTGCAATAGTTCATTCACTCCCCCTGCCAATGGATTCTGGGTGTGTCATGGAGAAATATACTGGCCCAAGACAAGGAGGTGGGGAGGGAGTGGGATGGCTACTTGCTCTACGAGTACCACCTGTCAAGCCATCCTACAGAGTAGCCACTTTCAGGGACCAACACAACTAAGGAAAGCCATGTTCAACTGCCAGGGAAGTACACTCCTCACACATTGATAAATGGATTACTGTCTGTCAATTATAACTCGTTGATTATAACTCAGAAATCAGGATGTTTGCTTTTAATGGGAGATGCATCCTTGTACCATGGCAAAGGTCACCCTGTTATTAAAGTAAACAAGTCTGAGCTGCTTCCAGTAACACTCTGCTGAAATGAGCCAGACATTTGTCCACTGACCTTCGGATGATCTCACCTCCTGCCATATTTAAAAGAGCTGGTTAAATAGAGACCCACCTTCAATGATGACCGATGTCTGATGCTTACAAGGAATGCAAAAAACACACCTAATTGTGCTATATGGTAGGCAAGACAAAAACCTCCTTACTGACCCTCTGCAGCAGTCAGCCTAGGCCCCGAAGTCTGATCTCCCCTATTATCAGTAGCATAGATTTTTAAAAGAGCTAGCCAGGAATTTTCTGGCCTAATATTTTTCACAAGAAGGTCTGGTTTCCATAGACACAAAGTCTTCCTTGGGAAAATGTTGGTTTGAATGAATTTTTTTTTGATTTTCCAGCCAAAAAAATCCCCTCACCTTTACCTGAGCCACCATGGAGAGACTCACACCTCATTCTAAACTATGCACCAGGCTGCCTGGCATGACTGTACCTCCCATGATGGACTGGCCTCTCTGAGTTGCCAGGATGTATCGTGGGAGGTGTGACACGGCAGAACAGTCCAGCTCTTAGAGGAGAATGGCGGCACGAGGCACCATGGTTCAGGTGGATCCAGACTGAAGTTGAAAGGATCCAAAATTAAATGTTTCAAGTTGGGTTGAGAAACCAAAAATGTGATGTTTCAATTTGGGAATCTCATAATGTCTCATTTTGATTGAAATGTGTTAGTGTTTCTGAATCCTTAGTTTCTGAATTTTACGGAACTTTTTGTTCCACACAAAGTTTTGATATTTTAAGTTTTTGGCCCTATTTAGAACACAAATATTGGAATATGAGAATTTCTACTGGGATGGAAGTTCCATCTTTTGACGTGTTCCAGTAGCTAATAGTCAGAAAATTATCCAGACCATCATAAAAATCCAGCCAGCGTTTGCATGATCTCTTGAGACAGCAAATTCTACAGACTGTGCAACAGGTAATTGAAAGAAGGGAGAACAACAAAGCTGACATCACTCACAGTATGCTCGCGAATGACTACTGGGAACTAAGCTTTTATGGCAGGTTTATTTCCAACAGACACTCTCCAAATAGAATAATTCTTGGTTTAAATCCTTATCCATTAACACCCCCACCCCATAATTCCCAATGAGGAAAATTAAGGATTTGATAGGAATTTGTAATCTGCTATTCCAATTGTCCAAGAGATCCTGTGACTGTTTTATACACACACACACACACACACACACACACACTTACACTTTTTTTAAGACCACATAATCATATACCAGTCAAGGAACCAGCAACTAAAAATGTTATTTAAAAAAAAAAATACTGCCTTCTCCATTCCACAAAGCAGGCCTGTCTAATGAAACACTGAGGGAATACTGAATTAATATTTCATAAGTGTTGATAAAGAGTTGAGAGTGCTTCAGTTACTCAGCAAGTATTCTCTCTCGGGCCCCAGATAGTTTAATGAGTGCCTGAGAAGCTGTCGTGAGCAATGATGAAGCGTGAGGAAATCCCTACTTACCTGCACTACTGAGCCACTTACCAAACTGAATAGATCTTTGTCCTCGATATTTCACTTAGGCTCAGAGTTTAGACTCTGAATAAATGGTAACGGCTCCCTATTAACTTCTAGGACGGTAGTGCTTTCAGGCTGACTCCTCACTGGCCTTTGGCATTGCAGCTAGCCACAGTTTTATTATAGTGGAGAACAAGATTCTAACATTTGATGTTGAGATTCAAACCGTGGAGCTGTAGAAAATAGTCATACTGATCCTCAAATGCAGAAAGCTTTAGCCTCGATACCTGGATTTGAAAGTCTCTCTGGAAGTCAATTAAGTCAAAGAGGGAGGGAGCATGGATTCAAAATGAAGGAGAGGCATTTGGTGTCAGATTTATAACCAAACACACACTGGCCATTTGACTTTGAGACCCTTCAAACCAAATTTAGTTAAGATAGCAAACCCCTTCACAAAGGCCACATGGGTCTAATTTGAGAAACATGCAGCCCAGATATAAAAAGAGAAAAATCACTCATCTACGGCAAGTGAAAAGGTGACAGCTTCGCAAAACTCAGATGCTTCACCCAAAGGGCATATGAGAATATTTTGATATGCATGAGTTTGCATCTCATGTTTCACTGTGTTTTGGATTAGAAAAAGGCAAAACCTTAAAGAGAAATTTTAGTTGCAACCTGGTTTCGTATTAATATTAGAACACAAACCCATCAACTGTCTTACTTTCACTTGAAATTTCAGCCCATATTAGTAATTCTTTGAACAAAGAGTGAGCTTTAACTCTGTACCAAAACACGAAACTACAAATTTCAACCACAGTGAATAAATACAGTCAGCATTTCAGAGCATTGCAAGAATTCTGTTTCCTTACTGAATATACATTTTTTTTTACGTCTCATCTCAATATACTGAGCCATTTGGGATTACAAAGTCTGTTGCTTTAAAAATAATTACCAAAATAACTATATCTTAGGCTCTCTTATTTCTATCCTTGATTTTGGTTAAGGAAAATACTTCTATCAACTTCATAATTGGGTTTGCAGAGATGCTTGTAAGGAGAATGCAGTATTAAATTGGTCAGATTTCATATCTACGGTACGCTTAAAGGGTTAAGAATGATGTATAAATGTTATAAGCATGTTATAACCACCACTATGTGTTATAGATGGCTTTAAACATCAGCAGGTGTTGTAAAACTAACTGATTAAACATTAAAACATCTTAATTTATTAATCCTTTATAAACTATTTACAAATGCAACCTTGAGACACAGTGTGATTCTTCAATCAAATGTAATTGTTCTGAAAAATAAAAACTAGCCACAACCAAATCATAAATAAAAAAATTTATATGGAATTCCAGTACAAATACCCATGGCTTAAATTCGCAGAATTTTTAGTATAAAAAGTAATTTTGCATAACATTTCCATGAAAAAGCCGTGTAACAAAAAATGTTGTCCAACAGAGTAATTATAGTTGAAGATATACACAGATTAGTATTTCACTTGAAACTTTATTGGAAGCATCAGTAGAAAAGGCAAAGCTTCATTTGTGCCCTCTTTAGAAATATAGCCTTAACATTTCAAGACTGACTTGTTGGTTTGTGGATGTCTCGCTTTTTGGATGCTCATGCTGAGGAACTTTCAGGGGGTCTGATTTCCAGAACATGCTGAGCACCAGCCTCTGAAAAGTAAGTCTCTAAACTGGGAATCCAAAATCACTAGGCACCCTTTGAAAGTGTGCCCTCCCCATCAGCAGATCTTACCAGCGTTAACGGTGCTACATTTACTCAAACCATTTCAGCTAATTGTGTGAACAGCAGCTTCTTTTCAAAGACATTTTGTCTATATTCAAAATGCAAGGACAAATTCTACTTCTGTAAAATGAATCAAAACAGAGGACGGAGGTGATGAGATGACAAACGGTCTTCTCAGTTGGCACAAATGAGAGGTATTAATCCTTTAAATAACCCAGAAACACAGACAATGCTAAAACTGCAAGTCTAAAACTGACGTAAACATTTCAATACTATACTAACATGACTTAAAGTTAAGAAGACATTTTTCAGTGAAAAGGTACAAGCCCTCCATATATTATTCAGGACTGACACTGCTATTATTGCACGGTTACCACATTAATCATTAAGGAGAAATCTGCCCTTTGTAATGCCCTTTAATATCACCTGTTACTTAAGCCGAACAGTAGATTTTCTCCACGAGCCAAGAGTCACTACTGTTTTATTGCAAGTCTACTTGACAAAGGAACATGACATTCTTAAAGCTGAGGAGGTGTTATTAATGTCTGTACAGCACTTTGAGAAGTGACGTGTTCTATAAATACAATAATCAGACCCACTGTACTTCAATTCCATTTGCAATACAAGAGATCAACTGTCATACCAAAGTTAGCACTAATCTTCCTTATTAGTGGGAGTATGGAAATAAAGGGGCCACCATATATGGGGCCTGATGTTTGAAACACCTTAAAATGAATGTATCATCACTCAGAGTGGCATGAGTCCTACTTGCTTTATGTCCCTTCATCTACAACAGAACTGAGATTTCATGTCTTCTTTGGACTTTGGTTTTTCCTGAACACTTTCTACAGCCCAGACCTGAAACATGTGACACGCTCCTTGACTTCAATAGGAGTTACTTGAACAGAAGGGACTCCAGAAATTAGCTTATGTAATTAAAGTTTTGTTGTTTCTTAGGACATCTTGTAATCCCTGCGTCTTGTATGGCAATAAGCTTGTTATATAATGTGTTAAAATCTTAGTTAATGCAGACAGAGGTGTAACTCTTTGCAAGATTAACAGATTTTTCAACACCTGTATGTCAAGATTTAAAAAAACAGGTGCCTGATCTCGTTTATGCTCAAGAGTTCAGTGAAGTTACACCTGCTTTACACTTGTACAACAGACCAGAATCAGGCCCTATGACTGTACGATTTATATTAGATTAGCAAATGTTGTACTTTTGGAAACATTTAAAAAACAGCGAACTACAGTAAGTTAGATTGCTTTCTGCTAAATAAAATCTTTGCATTAACAGTAAAACAACTCCGAAGACAGATGTAAACTGGCCCTGTCAAGACTGATTGTCTCCAAGAAATCACCTTTGTGCACTGGTAATATCCCTTTTCTAACACAAGGGGGCAACCATATTAATCTCACAGAATACTCCTTTTCTCACAAAAGGAAATGAAGAGACTAATGCTAGATGGCTGGGTTTATGCAATATGGTAATTAAATATGCAATAAAAAAAGATGGAAACCACCTTTCTGCTTCTTATTGTGCAATCTGGATCAGCATGCTGCCAAAGTGGGAATGTACAGGATTATCCTTCAGATATTCATTCACTTAATGGGATATGGTTATTAAAAAAAATTCTTAATATAAGTCATGCCAACTAGAATGAATAAAATGCAGACTTCTTGAATAAACTTGATAGCATGAGGTGTTGCCAGCAGATTAGCTAATGAGCCATTTCCACTTTGTGCAATTTGAAAGATGCATATCTATGTAGACAAAAGACAGCTGTGTAACCAAAAACTATTTCTTTAATTTCCTGATGTTTTTCCCCCCCCACTACTTCCGTCATTAAAGCCAGCACACTAGAGGTGAAACCATAAGTGGTTTTTCAGTTAATATTACTAAAGCAGTTCTCACTGCCAGCTACTCTGGGCTGCAAACAGCAAACGAACACTGAAGTCCTCTGTATATGACTAGCTTGTATTGGTAAGAAATATGGCATTTACTGTCTTAGACACAAATACTTCTCACTGCAACATCTTAAAGGAAAAAGGCTACACTTCGGCAAAAATTCCTTGCTCTCACTAAACCATTTTCCTTCCAACCGCCAAGGTTCAAACATGTCATTTTAAGCATCTAGTTGTTTATGTTCCATAGCCGACAGTTTTTGATGATCTAAACCCCTTAAAATGATTAAAATCACCAGCTGATATAAGCCTGACTTGTGCACTATACCTTTGAATAATCAACAGTTGAGACACTTTGGGTGCTCCTCAAGCATAGAATAAAACTACTCACTGTTATAATATTATGGTATAGTTTCAAAATAACTATTCAGCAGAAAAAAAAAATGAGAAAAAAAAGCAACATAATGAAGGTGCTTCAGTTGAGTTGATGAACGCAAAATCATCAAACACAAAGTTGTTTTAATGGAAGACAATTAAGGTGCCTCTGTCTGCTGTTTTATGATGTGCCTGATGTTATTATGGCATTTAAGGAACATATTCAGACAGAAAGAAAAGGAAGTCAAGATTCCTGCTGAGCTACTTCTCGTTAATGTAGGTTTGTGAATTCAAATTCTCTTGCCTCATCTTGCTTAGAGCAGTGTCTATAAAGGAGCACAAGCATGAACAAGCATCTCATTACCAAGTCTTTCATCCCAGTGGTCATGTCCCCCACCCCCTAAGTCTCTAAGCAGATCAAATCATACTTATGATTTTGATTGTCATGGCTAACTGAATATATAAAGGCGTGCTTATAAAAATGAGAGTCTATGAGCAAATATTGGCTTAGAAAAAAGAAAGAAGCCAACTGACGCAGAGCAGAGGTTTTGCTTTACGTAAACACAAATTACAAATCAAGTGTTTGGCTTCAGCTGCAGACCAAAAGGGCCCCAGATATTTCTTTGGTCCGAGTTTATGGAAAACACCAAGGAAACTATAGTCCATTGTCAGCCACCTGGCTTTTACGTTGCCTTACTGAGCTTTGGGTCTCCGAATCAGTTGGATGTTGTTCACAGATGTCTTCTGTCTCTTCTGTCCCTGATCCTTCATCAACAGCAGAGTCCTCCTCTTCTGTGCCATCCTCACTTGAATTGGCCTCTTCACTTGATTTGGCTCCATCTTCCCCATCTGAAATGTCCTTCTTTTCCTCTGCAGCCTCTTCTAACTCATTTGCTGAAAACTCTTCAGCTTCTTCCACCTCTTCTACTGCTGTAAGCTCTGCATTCTCCTTTTCAATCAACTCTACTGAAACAAAATACAAATTGAAAATGTTTAAATCATAGGGCAACTCATCTGCTACAGCCTCTCTTCTAGTTACTACACTACCCCAAGAGTGCAAAAATTGCAAAATATTCTTTATGAAAAAATCCTTAGTGTAATTCTAATGTAGCATTATCATCTTCTCATTTTATTATTTTATTCTGTTTCTCTGTACTCTCAAACCTAGGTATAATTTCCACCCTCCTATAATTGGTCTGTCTTATTATTAGGAAAATATTTATTTTCATTTTGTTCCTAATGGATTACAAGTGAACAGTAGCTCAATTTTATTTAGTTCTTTGAATGTCCACCATCATCCTAAAAATGTTAGCAGGAACATAAGCAGCCCTGGGAATGTTTTTTGTTAGGTAATTACAGCTACAGAGCCAATCTAGCAAACACAAAAAGCACATATTTGTGTAAATCCGTCATAAATATGCTATTCCCATTGTTTCTCAGAGTGACAAATGTCTTAATATTACATGAAATATATTCTCCACAAGTTTTAAAATTTGGCCAAAGTGGTACCTAATTACTTGGCAGTATCACTTTAAATGATGCATTTGAGACACCCAGTTCATTATTTTCAATACTACTGAACCAAACGCAAAAACCTACCAACCAACATTACAGAGATATTTATGATTCCATAAATCATATACATAGATACAAATCAATTTCTTTACCTCCAGGTGTCAGTACAACTATGTCAAGATAAGATTCGTGGAATATGGTGCTCCAGAATCAAACCTAAACCTACACACCATTAATGATTAAATATTCATTGGGGACTGAGATTTTTGCTTTGCGCCCACTGCTACCACCATTACTTTTGTAGAGTGGAACCTTACTGTAAGAATCTTCACACTGACAAGGTGGCAGGACTGTCTCTTTTATAAATTATATACAGTAGATTCTACTTATTAGCAACCCCTCAGTTGCCAGCAAAAGTTGCTCTTATCTGGCATTTGTCAATAAGTGGAAGGCAGGTTTGCAAGGCTGCAACCAGTGAAGAAAGTGCTGGGCAGAGAAGCAGAGGGGAGAGGGGCTGCAACCCAGATGCTGGGGCCTTTTATAGGGAGCAGGGTGCGCGGCAGGCCCACAGTGCTGCATGGTACCTCCCCCTGCACTCTCTGGGGAATGGGGATCAGCACATCCCAGCACTTCCTTCCCTGGGTGGAGCCCTCCGGCAAAACACAGACCGGAGAGCCCAGAGAGAGGTATACAGCAGCCCTCCTGCGTGCTACTGCTCTGCCCACAGCCTCCTTCCTTCCCAGCTCATAGCCCCTTACCTTCTCTGGGGTCCCTGTGCACAGGCAAGTCTGTGGGGCTGCACCCCAAAGGAAGTGCTGAGCACTGGCCACAGGCAGGTTTGCAGGGTTGCAGCCAGGAAAGACATGTCCCAGCACTTCCTTCCCTGGATACAGCCCTGCAAACCTGCCTGCAGCTGGGTCCTTTCTTCAACAAAAAATGTTCTTAATAAGCAGCATGCCCGTTGCCAATATCCAAATCCCATTAACATTAAAGTCACTGGGACAGGATTGGTTCCCAGCAAAATATTGCTATTAACCAGATATCAATATTTGGGCCACAGAATCTACTGTATAAAAGTTTCTGAACCTTTCGAGAGGGCAGTTTCAACCCTCAGAGGCACATACTGCTTTCCATTAAAGTAATGGAGCTATCTAAATATACTGGAGGGGATAATTCAGCCTTCTATGTGCTGAGACTACAGACAAAGATAATGAAATAATATTAGATTATTAAAAGTGCACTTTGTGCCGTAAAAGGCAGCTTGGTCTACTGGATTGTCCCAGGGACTTGGAGCCAGAAACTCCTTAGTTCTGGTCATCCTTCCACCATGCACTCACTGTATGCCTTTCAGGAAATCTTACACAGCAAATCTGTGCCACATAGGTTTTGAGGTACATCTGCCTCCTTTGCAGAGCCCTCACCCCACCAAAAAAAAAAAGAATATTCTCATTCTATTTTAGCAGCAACGATTGAGATGAACTCTCCTAAGCACCAATAAAAAAGTGTCAGCTAAGATATGACAGCAAAATATTTAGTTCTGGTAATGAGATAAGAGGCAGGAAACTTCCCAACTTGTAAATTGGGCATACTGGCTACGGAAGTAATCAATTCCTATAAAACTGCTTTACGCCAACTTTTTTACACCTTCTGTGACTTTAATCATCACAATATCCAATCCTGTAGTCCATATGTGAACATAACTTCCACTTAAGTGTTGCAGAGGGAGGTTCACGTGGATCCAAAGTGTAGTTTGTGCAATGTCTGCCTGTATTCAGAATGTGCATTAGGAACTAGAAAAATCCTGTTAGAGAGCAAGACTGCTTGTACCTTTAAATTAGAAAAAGTTGTGAATAAGCATAAAACTGGGAATCAGCAGAACTATTTCTATTTCTAGCTCTAACACAGATTTCCTGATTGATTTGGGATGTTTTTAGCCTCAGTTTATGTGTCTGTAAAATGGGATTACGACTACTTTTCCTAATAAGACTGTTACAAGGCTAAACTCTTTGGTGTTTATGAAGTGCTTTGAGTTCCTCTGATGGAAGGACATGAAAATCATAGTATTGTTTACAACAGCAAATACATGTCAGACATCCATGAAGGAACTGACTGTTGTCAGGATTAGTCAGCTGCCATCAATGAATCTTATAGGAAAGCTTTATCATGAAAAAAAAAATTTACATTAGTGGGCATAAATCATTCCAAAAAAAGAATATCCATGACATGTCGAGTGCTTACCGGATGCTTCTTCTCTGTACCTAGGCTTGGAAGGGCAAAGGCAGTCTGCAATCAAAACCAATATCTGAGTAGAAGAAGAAGAAAATGTAATTCAGTGACTTAACCAGGATGCATTTTTTATCTCGCAGCCCCTGCAATATATCAGTCCATTTGCACCACTGAACTGGGTTTATGAGCTCACAGTAAATGTAACTGGTGAACGTGTAATGAGAAGACTTTTTGAAGAAGACAGCACCAACCTGACTAAGTCATGGCTATGCTGGTCCCCCACGGTGCAGGGGAATAGTTCTAATGTTTTTTCTATATAATTAATTCATTTTACACTAGGAAAGGGGTCACACTTTGTATTAAGAATGTTTATAAAAGGTTAATACATGATTAGTCCATTTTAATAAACTGTTACTTTTTTACAATCTAACAATTAGCCATCAGTAGGGTTGCTTATAGCCACCTGTAACACATTCTACTCATATCTAACATGCTTGGAACATGTATTAATCATTTATTAACCATTTATAAATATAAATATACCCTTAATATCAAGTAAAGGATTATTTCAATATTTGGAATTTGTATTACTCCACATCTGGTTACTAACAAATATCTACACAAAGGGAAAGTGGCAAATGCAACAGATCAATTTCTTCAAAAACAGAGGGGAAAAAAATGGCAGTGGCCAGGCTCAGGTAGGTTTAACAACAGCTACCATAAGCGGAACCACTTTCAGAAAGAAATTAGTACTAACAAATAATTCTATGGGTCATTTTCGTCTTCTCCTATCCTACAATAAGAATTCCAATAGCCTCACTTACCAAGAAGCAGAGGACAAAAAACAACCAGTGACTGGCGGTATAAATATCCACGCTTAAGCCCCTTGCCTTAATTTATAAAGAGGATAAAGACTGGGAAACCTTAATACTAAATACACAAGAAGGGAGGAAGGAGAATAGGAGATGGTGCTGACGAAGTTACTAGCTTTTCCATTGCTGTATGCTCAGCTTCTCTCATCCTACAATAATTCCAGTACAAGCAAGTAGACAGTACGACCAATGCAAAAAATGAGAGTCTGACCCTAAATAGCAACCTAGAAAAACTACAACCTCAAAAGGACAACAGTGGGTCTGGCTGGTCACAGTAAAGGACCGAACAGAGAACTACACAGCAGACACGTCTGTATCAAGCCTTGAAGCGGATTCTCCCTTCCTAAAAACCATCATTCTTTTTGAGTGTCTATTAACAGGTCTTATTGCCTTCTATCCACTGAACAGTGGCTTTTAAAAAGCAAATTAAAAACATTTTTTCCATGTAACAAAATCTGAGAGATTTACAGAGACGCTTTATCCACGCTAAATCCAATTTGATTGTCTCCTTAACATCTACGCTATAGAATTTCTTCTGTGCACTGAAGTAAATAGTTCAGAGAGAAATAGAAAACTCATGTGCTGCCAACATTGAGATGAAAAGTGAGCAAGAAACCTGAAGTTTATGCAAAACACTTGTAGGTGAGGTGGTCCAATATCTCCCTTCTTCCAATAGAGGTCACAACTTAAATAGAGCTGGACAGGAAATGATCTTCCTATACCAAGAAAACTTGAGATTTCAAAACATTTTCTTGTCCCATATCAGGACAGTCAAAATCTCAAATGTTTATGAACTGATAATCTCGAAAAAAAATCAATTTTGGTCAATGTAAACATTTTGTTTCCGCAATTTGGAAATGCTGTGTTTAGATTTTGACTTGTTAAATTTTTTTTATTGTATATTAACTTTGCATTAATGGGCAGCAGGTTTAAGACAAATAAAAGGAAGTTCTCCTTCACATAGCGCTCAGTCAACCTGTGGAACTCCTTCCCTGAGGAGGTTGTGAAGGCTAGGACTATAACAGAGTTTAAAAGAGAACTGGATAAATTCATGGAGGTTAATTCCATTAATGGCTATTAGCCAGGATGAGTAAGGAATGGTGTCCCTAGCCTCTGTTTGTCAGAGGGTGGTGATGGACGGTGGGAGAGAGATCACTTGATCATTGCCTGTTAGGTTCACTCCCTCTGGGGCACCTGGCATTGGCCACTGTCGATAGACAGGATACTGGGCTGGATGGACCTTTGGTCTGATCCAGTACAGCCATTCTTATGTTCTTATTTTATAAGTCATTTCAAACCAAACAAAGCAGCCTTTTCATTTAGAAAATGCCGAACAGGATGTTTTGACAATTCTGAAACTTTACAAAAAATTTTGACATGGGAAATTCATCAAAATTGACTTTCCATTGAAGAGTTTGGGTTTTGACAAATCTGCCTAACAGAAAGACGTTTTGTGGAAAAATTAATGACCAGCTCTACTTAAGAAGGTTATTTGGGCAGAAAGAAAATGAAAGGCTGCCTTTACCAGAGTCTTAAAAAGACAACCCATAAAATACCACGTTTAAACATAAAGTTGGTCCCATTGAGGGAAAATAAGTGTGCTTATTGAACTGCGCAAATCATTAAGTTCTGGAGAAAAAAACCCAGGAAAGTGATGTGAACAAAAAAAGCACATTCCTCTATGAAATACCAAACAGCAGAAATAGTATCTGTGAACAATTAGTGATAAGCCCAAGATGCTGGGGGTACATCTACACCACACGACAATATCAAAAGACACCTACATCACATCTACCTGAGTGCTTACATTATTAACACCAGTGCAGACAAATGGATAAGAAATTACCTAGAGTAGACAGGCCTTTAAACCCTGTTAAAATAAAAATCAAGAACTTGTTGAAAAAGCAAACCTTATACCTTAAAAAAAAGAGTAAAATTTTCAAGGGCACCTAAATGACTTAGGAGGCTAAATCCTATTGACTTCCAGCGAGACTAAGGGTCCTCCATTGCCTAGGATAAAATGTTTAAAGACAACAAAGTGGATCATCATCTGCTATTAGCAGACATTTGGAAACTTCGGGCAAGAAATCTTCATTCAAGAATGAAATGTGTGCAATGTGTAGACAGAGACAATGCATTGGCAAATCTACAGGCCTTACTCCTGAGGGAATTCTGCGTCAAAAATTTAAAATTCTGCACATTTTATTTGTCAGTAAATAAGTGGTGCTCCCCACTGCCATGCTGGAGCCAAAGCCACCAACTTGCAATGAGGTGGGAGATCACCCTGAAGCCCCCACCTCCCCTGGTATAGGGACTCAGCAGTGAAGCTGCACCTAACCCTGACTCAGTGCAAAGGCTGGGCCTGCCCTAGAAACACCCCGGGGCCCTGTCCCGGTGCACCACTGTTGCACAGAATAGAAAAGAGGAAGGCTCCCAGCACGGACACGGGGAGCACGACTGGCACTAGACCCAGGAGGCAGAGTTCAGCTGCAGAGTCAGCAGAGCCCAGGCACAGACTCTTTCGGCTGGGTAGCTCTGTGCTTGCGGAATGAGCGGGGGGCAGTGGCATGTAACCTCATGTGCCCCCCCATGCCTCGCCTCTGTTTGGAGGGGGCAGTCCCCCCCCCAAAAAAACAAAAAACCTGCACCCACAGTCGCTCCCCATCCCCACGCAGCTTCCTCACTGTTTTCTGAAGGAAATCTATGGGGGAGGGGGGACATTTTCTCCCAGCGTGCAGTCCCACAGAATCCCTCCAGGAGGAACTGGCACATTGGTATAAGCTATAGCAACGTGACTTTTCCATTTGCGTGTTACATGGTGCACCGCTATCTTCCTGCAAAGGAATCTAATAGACATATGAGCTTCAGAGCTGGAAGAGGGACTAAAGACATAAAAACTTATGATCTCGGGACATGAAGGCTCTTGGTGAATCAAGCCACTTTTCCACTGACAAGGTAACAGTCGAATCAGCCTGTAATCTGTCAACTCCCTCACAAACTTTTCAGTTGCTTTTTGCAGTGTTGTTGTCACGGTGTTGGTCCCAGGATAAGAAGTGGGTATTCACCCACGAAAGCTCATGCTGCAAAACATCTGTTCTATATATAAGGTGCCACTTTTACAAAGACTAGGCAGATGAAGTAATCTCTTTTATTGGACCAACTTTTGTTGGTGAAAGAGACAAGCTTTCAAGGTACACAGAGATCTTCTTCAGGTCTTCAGTTGCTTTTGTAAGTTCATTGCTTCTCTGTGGAAAGGCTGGGTGTAAAATGCAGGTTATGTTTTCATCAAAGACGACCTCCTGCTCAGTGCATATTTATGGGAATGGGATGCAAAAAGACAACTTCCTGAGATTCCTATCCCTACAAAGCTACGGTATTTATCCTCCTCCTTCAATAAGTCAACAATGGGTGGTGGCCAAAGACTCTTCTAACTTCTACAATGTGCTATAGAGGGTGGTGTTTAATGTTACTTTTTCCTCAAAGAGGTTTGAGGAGCATGCTGAACACACTAAAAGTTTAGGTTGCTTGAATCAAAGAAGTTATCAACTTTCTCATTTTCTTTTTATTGTGTGAGCAAAGACCTTCTTATACTTCTCTGCATTCCTGGCCTACAGGCAGCAATTTGGATACAATATTCTGCAAGTTACTTTTCAGACAAAGAATAAATAGCAGTAAGTAGGAACATATTTCTCCATTCAAAAAACATCTTACAATAATGCCATGTTGATAAGTTTAATCCTTTCATTTTCCCTTTATTTCTTCACTAGCAGTATCTAGCAGTGGATTTACAAGCTTAAATCTGTCTGGAGAAATATATCCAGTATGAAACACTTCAGTTATGTCTTTAAATTACTCGTTTTGTGCTACACTGAAGGCCAAGTTAGCAGAAATGACAGTTGTAATGTTTTTATTAAATTCACTGCTTTGCCACTCAGTTTTTATGATAATCGCTAATTGTTCTTTGCTATTTTTGGATGGCAAACATGCACTGAGAAGACTCCTCAATGTCGTCGCTGAAAGGCCTCAAGAACTAACTTAATTATTGTGGCTACATTGCAAGGGCAATGGCATGTTTGCCTCAGACAAAATTTCAAGTGCATCAATGGAGGTTCCCACAATCAAATCATTGCAGTGCTTTCTCAGTAATTATTTCAGTAAGTTTTCTGGAGGTAGAAGCGATGTAAGGTTAGTATACAAGGCAAGCCGCGTGTCCAAGCCTACAGTGAATCTCAGCATGAAACTTTAATCCATGTTCCATGAAAGGAACACAAACAGTAGGGTCATGACTCAGACAGTTGTCCTCTTTTTGCTGGGAACCTGCAGCGTCAATGGTGATTCCCAAGCTACACGTTTTTCTTTTCAACCTCTTTTCCCTCTTCCTCCTCTTCCTTTATCTAAATGATCTCTTTTTCCCCCTCTTAAGATTCACAGTAAAAAGTATGAAACAATATTTGTTCAAAGTTGAGGAATGAGTGAGAATTCCCTGTTTTCATTCTAAAGAAGCTAAAAA
Organism: Mauremys reevesii; assembly: GCF_016161935.1. Taxonomy (NCBI): domain Eukaryota; kingdom Metazoa; phylum Chordata; order Testudines; family Geoemydidae; genus Mauremys; species Mauremys reevesii. The sequence continues at coordinate 8,914,263 of NC_052625.1, forward strand.
ATGCTGAAGGGAAGTGGCTGGCGCCAGGGTATTTATACTGACAGTTCCTTTCCTCCTGCTTCCTTTATGTATGGCATGTTGAAATGCCTTAGGATAGGAGAAAAGGGAATGTCCAACAACTGCCATTTAATAAAGTGAGGTTCTTCACATTAAAGAGCTGGCTTGGGGGGTTTATTTATTTGCAATGCCTATGAAGTTTTTCTATCCACTGGATAATTATCCAAGTTATTTTTGCATAGACTATTTTCACCTCCTGCTATGGGTTTTTGGTTTTTGTTTTTTTAAACAAGGCTTTGCTGTTGGAGTAAGTTGTGACTTAAAATGCAAACATCATCTTATCACTTCTTGCAAAGTGCACCACGTAAGTGCTAAAACTAAAATTTATATATAAAAGGGTAGAAAAACAAGAAAATGGTACCATATATTTCAAGAAACAGATCTTCCAGTCAGTCACAGAATACCATTTTTCTAGAAGTAATGGCAAACAAATGATCCACCAGCTGAAACTTTTCATCTTCATCCATTTTTGGGTAATAAATATATTGTTTCTTGCTAACAGTGACTCTCATAAAAATACCCATTTACTACTTAGAAGAACATCCTGACATCTAAAAGGTTATAAAAATTATAATACAGGACATTCATCTTAGCACAGGTTATACACTGGTTCCTACAATATGCTGTATATATTAAAGGATAGAGAAACTTACAGTACATACACTGCTTTGATACAATTACTGCTCTGTTTATAATCAAATGCTCAGGGCCCTTTAATTCAATCCCAATCCCAGCAATCTGTGCTCAGGACCTAAGGGGAAGGCCCAAAAGGTGGTTCTTAGACCAGACGGGGATCTAGTTCAGCCCCTGCTACAAGTTAGAACAGCTCTGATGCTGCTTGGCAACCAGCACACGAAGCTTATTATGCCAGTGGATCACTGGCGTACAACAATACTACAGCCCAGCCATGCCTGCTACTCCAGTCACACTCCCCATGCCAGGGGCTGTGAGGTGAGTATGTATGATGCTGGCTACACCATCTTGGGGAGGACAGGTGAATCCTCAGCTGTCCAGTTAAGTCAGCTTTATATGGTCCCGTTCCATTGCTGAAGTAGTGCACAGATGTGTATTAATTTAGATGGAATATATGAGCCAAAGGTAAAACTGAACAGTGTTAAACAAGGTTCAGGGTTTGGTATACAGAGACCTTGGCCTGCTTAGTACCATGGCAAACACACTATTAAAAATCTTTTTAACCTTTTATTAAAGATAAAGAAAAGAAGGAAAGGCAGTTAAAGCGTTGGTAACATAAAGTACTAAGTAAAGCTTTCATTTTAACATCCCCCGCTCACTCCCTTTCCCTTTATCCAGAGAGAGTTTTTAGAAGAAAAACCCCCTTGACAGACAGTCCCTTAGATGATACCAAAGTTGGTAAAGTAATTGTCTTCTTGGACAGTGCTAGTGCTAATAAGCGATGGTCACAAACACCACCGTATACCAAAACCTACTGACTCCTATACTTATCTACATGCCTCCAGCTTTCATCCAGACCACATCACACGATCCACTGCCTACAGCAAAGCTCTAAGATATAACCGCATTTGCTCCAATCCCTCAGACAGAGACAAACACCTACAAGATCTCTATCAAGCATTCTTAAAACTACAATACCCACTTGCTGAAGTGAAAAAACTGATTGACAGAGCCAGAATACCCAGAAGTCACCTACTCCAGGACAAACCCAACAAAGAAAGTAACAGAATGCCACTAGCCGTCACCTTCAGCCCCCAACTAAAACCTCTCCAGCGCATCATCAAGTATCTACAACCTATCCTGAAGGACAATCCCTAACTCTCACACATCTTGGGAGACAGGCGAGTCCTCGCTTACAGACAGCCCCCCAACCTGAAGCAAATACTCACCAGCAACCACACACCACACAACAAAAACACTAACCCAGGAAACTATCCTTGCAACAAAGCCCATTGCCAACTCTGTCCACATATCTATTCAAGGGACACCATTATAGGACCTAATCACATCAGCCACACCATCACAGGCTCATTCACCTGCACATCTACCAATGTGATATGTGCCAGCAATGCCCCTCTGCCATGTACACTGGCCAAACCAGACAGTTGCTACACAAAAGAATAAATGGACACAAATCAGACATCAAGAATTATAACATTCAAAAACCAGTCGGAGAACACTTCAACCTCCCTGGTCCCTCAATCACAGACCTACAAGTTGTAATACCCCAACAAAAAAAACTTCAAAAACAGACTCCAAAGAGAAACTGCTGAATTGGAATTAATTTGCAAACTGGACACCATTAAATTAGGCTGGGAGTGGATGGGTCATTACACAAAGTAAAACTTTTTCCACGTGCTAATTTTTTCTCCTACTGTTACTCACACCTTCTTGTCAACTATTGGAAATGGGCCATCCTGATTATCACTACAAAAGTTTTTTCCCTCCTGCTGATAATAGCCCACCTTAATTGATTAGTCTCGTTATAGCTGGTATGGCAACACCCATTTTTTCATGTTCTCTGTGCGTATATATCTTCCTACTGTATTTTCCACTGCATGCATACGATGAAATGGGTTAATCTCTAAGGTGCCGCAAGTAACTCCTCGTTCTTTTTGCTGATACAGACCAGCATGGCTACCACTCTGAAACCTGTCTTTTTGGAGAAAAGTTAAAAATTAGTTGAGATGGGCTGGAGCTGTTACTGTAAAAATCCAATCCCATTTCATCCCAGATGTTGTTTGGGATTCAGCTGGAGCCAGCAGAGATGGCAATGTCATCTGGGTTCCTCTCTGGCCTGGTCTGGGCAGGACATCTCTCAGGATCAGGATAACGAAGGCCTTTAGTCCCAGGAGATACCCCAAAAGGGAATGGTGGGTGAAACAGCCCATCCCCTCATTCTTTTGACCACCAATTAGGCCAATTATCCAACACACCAATTTTGATTAATTTCCGGTCTTACATTTTCTCACTTCCAGACACAATCTTAACACAGTCCTTGAGTTAATACCCAGTTATCACAGGAGGTTCTAGAATCTGGTCCTCAGCATACAGCTATGTTACCTATGTTGTACAAGTCTCTACTGTAAGTACTTTTTTCAGCAACTGTAGTTCTGTGACCATCTGGGGATTTCAGAAGACTCTTGGGTGTCAGTTTTGCTCAGTACAACAGATGGCAATGTCACAGATGCTTGATTTTGATTCACCAAGGGGGACTCAAACCAGGATGGAACACATGGAGGAAACAGTGGGAAATGAAGTTTTAATATAGACTAAAATATCAAAACAGAAATTATGTACCACTCTTAAAAGCAAACATCTTCATACACAATGAAATTACAGAAAGCCTCTTTCAATCTGGGCTCCTCCCCCACAAAACGACCAAAAGTCAAACCTTGAAATTTAATTAATTATAACATCACAGAGTGAATCAAAGTGACTTTATGCTTTCACTATAACTGATCATTAGTATAAGATTATTTTTCACTGTTTCTGGTTTTTGAGCAACAGTATGGGTAGATACTGGCACTGCAAGCACTACAATGCTACATATATATCTCCATTCCACCTACTATGCACAATCTTTTCCACAGTGGTTGTGCTTTCAGAAAAACTGAATCAGATGGGTATGTAAAAGAGCCAAATATTTACCTGTAAACACGGAAACTTTCAGTATAATGGTACATCTTGTGAAGTTATTTACTACTACTAAATTTTAGTCAATTTAAAAGAATTTTTACACTCCATCAATGTAGACAAAAAGGTCAAAGAAAAACCTAACTGGATTGAACCAATGAGCCCTGATCCCTGCCTAGGATAATTACTGAAACCAAAAGAAGTCTCTGCTCTAGAATGGATAATATTTAAACCTGCAACAGGAATGAAAGGGAAGAAAGTGTTTGTAGGTTCTACAAGTGTTGCAGCAAGATGGTCACACACAAGATCTACCAATATGATATATGCCATCATGTGTCAGCAATGCCCCTCTGCCATGTACATTGGCCAAACCGGACAGTCTCTACGTAAAAGAATAAGTGGACACAAATCAGACGTCAAGAATTATAACATTCAAAAAACAGTTGGCGAACACTTCAATCTCCCTGGTCACTCGATTACAGACCTAAAAGTCGCAATATTACAACAAAGAAACTTCAAAAACAGACTCCAACGAGAGACTGCTGAATTGGAATTAATTTGCGAATTGGACATCATTAAATTAGGCTTGAATAAAGACTGGTAGTGGATGGGTCATTACACAACGTAAAACTATTTCCCCATGTTTATTTCTTCCCCCTACAGTTCCTCACACCTTCTTGTCAACTGCTGGAAATGGGCCATTTTAATTACTACTACAAAAAGTTTTTTCTCTCTCCTGCTGGTAACAGCTCACCTTAACTGATCACTGTCATTATAGTGTATATGTTAACACCCATTGTTTCATGGTGTGTGTGTGTGGGGGGGGTATTTTCCACTGCATGCATCCGATGAAGTGGGTTTTAGCCCACGAAAGCTTATGCTCAAATAAATTTGTTAGTCTCTAAGGTGCCACAAGTACCCCTGTTCTTTTTACACAAGATCAGTAATTCCTTCGTAAAGTACGGAAGAGGTGTGTGATGACACGACAACTGACAGAACAGAAGAGCTTGACTATTTAATAAACTGCTATTTAGGAGATCATTATATTTTGAAACAGTATTAAAAGAGAGCTAAAAACAATTAAAAATATCTATCACTTCTTTGCAAATCTTTTTTTGGTTTGTCAAATAACCAAGACAACTAAGATTACTCCCATAACTTCCTCTTTCAGAGTTGAGAACTGGGAAATAAACTAAACCTCTAAACAGGAAAATGGTAAAGAAGAAAAAAATAGCTCTCAAATTTTGAACAATCTATCCTGTTCTAATTCAGTATTGTTGCACCGTCTGTTACTTAGCTTTTGAGAAAGCCCAACAATATAGCAACATTTAAACCAATAAGAGAACATACGTGCAGACTGGTTTAAAAATGTAATACATTCTAAAATTATATAATTGGGATTGGCAAGGCAAGCTGAGCATAAAGAGATGTCTTGAGAGAAAATCAGTGGTACACAAAGAAGCATCATCATGAACAGCGTTGGATCTGAGGAAGAGAAGTTTGAATGAGATGGGAGCACTGTGAAGGAACTCAAACACTGGACCAAGATCAGAGCTACGGACAAGGAAGTGTGTCCTTGAACTGGAACTACGGAGAGCTGAATGGAAAAGGTTGCAACAGTTTAGGCAAGAGATGATGTGGGCATGGACAAGAGTTTTAGTAATATGGATGCAGAGGAAGGAGTGGATTTTGAAGATTATGTATAACTGACTGATTTGGCAAAAACCCTAGGGCTGAGAAGGACAAAGAAAAGTCAAAGATTGCAAGTTTGAGAGGCTAAGGAAAAGAGGCTGACAGAATATGATGAGGAAGACTAGAGTTCAAAAAACTAACTAATCTGTTTACATTTTAAAACAAGCTATCTGAAGACTGGCTTCCTTGTTTAACTAGCATAACCCACATTCTGTTCCTTCCCTTACTGCTGCTGACTGCGGTCACATAAGGCCTCCACACAACTCTCCTTGTTCAGGCAAATCTTCCACTGAGCGTTGTCTGAGTAATATGTGCTCAGCAGGGCTCGAAAGGTATGTCTACATTACACACACACACACACACACACACACACACACACACACACACACACACACACACAAAAAGCTGCAGCAGCAAGTATCAGAGCACAGGTCGATAGACTAAGGGCTGAGCTACACTGGGGGGGGGATATCGATCTAAGATACGCAACTTCAGCGACGTAGGCTCCCCGTGTCGACTCCGCTACTGTCGCTCACTCCGGTGGAGTTCCGGAGTCGACGGGAGCGTGTTCGGGGATCGATATATCGCGTCTAGATGAGACGTGATATATCGATCCCCAAGAAATTGATCGCTGGACGTACCCTCAGGTAGTCTGGACGTACCCTCAGGTTCAGGAGGCTCACACTCTGGTGCTAACCACAGCTGTATAGACATTCCTGCTCCAGCTGGAGTTAGGGCTCCAGAGTGGGAACATGCCCTAAGAAAGCTTTGCTTACAGTACAGTTTTTTGATGTTAGTGATGTCATCAGCCGGGTAAATGAATTCAGAATATTGCGGCTAGAGGAACTAATTTTAAAGGTTTTTTGTTTGAAAGGTAAATATATTTGTAAGTGGTAAACTTTAAACTCGCATCCATTCTGTAACTTAACTGGGATCCTTAAAAACGTGAGAAATACTTGGATGTTCACTTATGAGAGAAGGAAATAAGCTAGCTCAGAACAACACCTCCAGGAATGTACATGTGTAGTGAACGCAGCAACAAAGGGATGGAGGGGGACAGATTGGGGGGGGGACGGGACGCTAAACAAGAAATGATTGAATGGGTGTAATACAGGTGCTTATTCTTTGGTTCTCCAGATATACATCAACCAGTAATAGGAAGCAACTATAACCATGGTGGGATGGCAATGTTAGCTTCGCTGTCATACCAGGCATTCTCCATACCCTGCTATGAGATACTGCAAGTACTTAACCAATGGTCTCTGTTTCAAGGGTTAGTTGCTGAACTACATACGAGGGCTTGTCTACATTAAAAAATTAGGTCAACTTAATGTAGGTTAACCTACAGCCACCACAATAATTCAAACGACTGGTGGTGTCCACACTACTCTCCTCCTGCCAGTGGAGCACGTTCTCACCAGGAACACTTGCACTGACTGCAGTGGGGCAAGTGTGAGGCACTGACAGGCATGCGGGGCTCACAGCTGGAGCCCCCTATCCACCCTGGAGTGACAGCCCCAGCTATGAGCCCCATGCAGGCTCAATTTCACAGCACAATGCCTACCAGCAATGACAGGGACGTTCTTGTCAATTTCATGCTGCTATTGCAGCAGCACTCCCTGCGGAGCTGAGAGCCTGGGATTTCAGCACCCAGCAGCTGGGCTGGGAGCAGGATGCCTGGGCAGCAGCCCGACTGAAATCAGAGAGCCGGAGGAAGCCCACAAAACAGCTGCTACCAACACCACAGAGGTGAGGAATATTCACAGAAGTACCTTGATGCTATTTAGTATCAAGATCTTACTGTGACAGTAGATGCAGCCATTAATGGGACATATTTTCTTCTCTGCAGCCCTATGAAGACTGTTTAGAGCCATTATATATACTACGTACACATTAAAACAAACATTTAATTTTAAGTATTACAAAAGAGCCACCTTATAGCCCTTCATTAAAAATAAAATACCCTTCCTGTTTCTTTTTCAGCAATTACTGTAAAGCAAAATCTCTAGATAATTTTTACAGCCAAACGTGAACTCATTGCTTTAAAGAGGAAAATTTTGCTTTCTTACCAAACCCAGGATCAGGCCAATCAACAGGGTGGATAAAATGAAGATTGCATAAGAACCCCAGACATGAATTCCAAGAGTGCCTGTGAAGTAGCTGTGAATTTGCTGCAAAAGGGGAAAAAAACAGATTTAATATGCTCGTATTACATATACTTAGTACTCTGCGCCGTAAGAAAAGAAGGCTAATTATTTATTCTGAAGCCACCCATTCTGTAAACTGTTCTTCTCAAATTAATTCCCAGTTGAGACCTTTCATGCAACAGCCACTATTTACATTAAAAGAATCTTCCCCCTTTGCCCTCATGCTCTTCCACACTATACTTAAGCCTACTGATACTGTAATTCTTATGAGACATATGATAGTGATAAAATCAAACCATTTGTTTTTCTTATTTAATAATTCTACATGTAAAAGCTGTTTCAGGAAGGAAACTACAATTTTTCCTTCCTGTAATACTTGCAGTGATTAGTGCTACAACATCAAATCTTCCTGAACTGAAATTTCCTATTGGCTCCATCACTAATTTACAATGCAATTTCCACACTCCATTCGTCATACTGGAAGGGACAGAGACAGGGCCTACATTTGTAAGAGGGCACATGCACATAAATATGTACTCAAGTTGTGCATGCACTTTTAAGGGTAAACCTAATGTTTTATATTAAAGAAAAGAAAGCCATGTCATAAGGAAATAATTACATATAGTGATCTTCACATTACTGACTTGAATCTTTTTCACTCTCTTGCCTAGGTCTTGTAGCACGCAGTCCTGTGACATCTACTTTTGCTCAGAAACCAGGTAGCAAAAGGACAATGTTAACAAATTTAAGGCTTCAGATTATCCTAACGATCTGATCCCTGTGCTCAGCACTATCATGCAGATCCATCAGTGTTAGCAGTGTTAGGGGCCCTAGTAAAACAAATTAAAAACTTCATTATGTGATCTGCGCATAGTCATGCAGCAATTAGCATCACAAGGAAGTTTACAATTCAGGGGACTTCTACCCCAATTTCTAATCAACATAAGAACTGCCATCGTGCTTCAGACCCATAGTCATTACCCTGTCTCTAACACTAGCTGGCAGCAGATACTTCAGAGGAAGATACAAGAAACCTTATAACACATAGATGTAGGATAATCTACTGTCCTCAAGAGAAAGTCTCCTCCTAATCCCTTATAGTTTAGACTGTCTTTCATGCATGAAATAAAAGGTTTTATACTCCTTCTGAAACCTCTTTTTAAAAAAATATTCCATGAACTCTGGATATTCTTGTTATCCATCCAAGTGTCCAATTCAACTTGTACAATGCACTGATGCACAACAGTGTGCAAGTCATTTAACCACTGAATCTTAAAAGTGCCCTCCTGTAAAATGGCATAGAAAAGATTTGCACCAACTAAGAAAGGAATGAGAAACAGCAATAAGCTATGCCATTCACTATTCCATCCAAGGGCACAACTAACGAGTAGCTCAACCTACCTTCGTGGAATTGAGCTGCTCAGCCTCCCTTCCCTTCAGTTCACTCTTTTAATTTGCTGCAAAGCCCACTTTTCTGCCTTCCTTCTTTAGGAGTTGCAAGTTACTCTGGTATATGTGGCCTCTCCTTCAAAGGAAGCTGAAACCCACTGCTTGTGCTCTAGTGACACACTTATGAGCAGCTCTGTACTTCATTACAACTGCATGCTTGATAGAGCATGCTGATCAACCTAGTTTTGCCTGATTAATAGAAACAAGTACTATGGGACTTAGGGAAATCAATGATTCTGTTATCTTCAACCTTATAGAAAAAAACCTGGTTTGTTCACAATACCATGTGCATTAGACTCACAGGGAGGAAAGACTTGTGTTTCTGAGCGCTGGATGTATGTGTATTTGTGTACTGGATTCTGCCATCGCATCTTCTAAAGGGTGCCCTTTAAGCAATATTTCCGTCTGCCATCACCCCCAGTAGAGCACTGCCATCACCCCCACTGTGAACGGGGTGTTGCATTACTGTGCTCTGATCAGCTTCCGGAAACATCCCATAATCCCCTTAAGTCAAGTGGCCACTCTTGTCATTGTTTTGAATCACTGCAGGAATGCGGATATGCCCTTCGAAAGCTCCGTTTCTGACAGCTGGTGCTTATCTGCTCCGAGACAAAGCAACCATTAGTGTGGAATGCTGTGAGAGAGAGAGAGGTGGGAGAGAGGGGGTCTGCTGCTGTTTGAACTTACAAGACCGCATACTGACATGCTCTCAGCCCCCCAAAAACGCACTCTCCCCCCCCACACATACACACAACACACTCCCTATCACACACCACTCCACCCCACCCCACCCCCCAGTTGAAAAGCACGTTGCAGTCACTTGCATGCTGGCATAGCTGCCCATAATGCACCACTCCCAACGCCGCTGCAAGTGCTGCAAATGTGGCCACACCAGTGCGCTTGAAGCTGTCAGTGTGGACAGACTACAGCGCTTTCCCTACTGCGCTCTTCAAGGGCTGGTTTAACTCAATGCGCTCTACAGCTGCAAGTGTAGCCATGCCCTCAGACTTTAAGGTTAGAAAGGAGTAGCATGATCATCTAGTCTGATCTCCTGAACACTGCAGACCACAGAATCTCACCGATCCACTCCTAAAATATAAATATTAAGAAGAGAATCATCTAGAGAATGTGATGGCATCCTAGCTCTAGTGTGAATGCAAAATATATTCTGCAAAATGGTAGTAATCAGACTAGAGCAACTCCCAGTACCGGTACAGAATTAAATTTTAGGATGTATCATTTTATTAGCGCTGCTAACCAATATTAAGATAACACTGAACAGAGAGTACTCTTTGCCATTGATCATAATCTTATCTATAACCTTAAAATGTCATTTTTGGCAAACAATTCATTAGCTGGGCACGATTTCTGCCTTCAGTTATAAGGACACAGGAATACATCAAGGGCATAGCCAGCCACAATAAGAAAAATGTAAGTTATATATAAGGCTGTCAAATATCTGTTTAAACATTGTTTGATGTACTTTTTCCTCAGATCTTAAACACTGCAATAGTGGTTAGTGTTACTTACCCTGATCCATCCAGAGAAATGAAAAAGACCTGCCATTCCATGCATCCTAAGAAAGAAAGGGACACACTCTAGATAAGATTAAGAGTTCGATGCATGACATAATGTACAAATTGAATGAAAACTGATGGATGTAAAATTTCCAACATCTATCACATCCAGCCGTTCAAACAGAAATTTATATTGCACATTAGTGAACACAGGGTGAAAGTCACCCCTCCTGCACTTAGCCTGAGTTAAGCCAAGCTTTGCAGAGGGCACTAAGTAGAGGCTTGGGAGAAGAAATTCAAACAGACACAGTTGTCCACAGCCACTATTTCATTCAATAGGCAGAACAGCCACTACTGTCTTTTTGTAACCCCCATGCAGGGCACAGCCATGGATCCTGTGGTTCTTCACCAGCCCAGCCTCAAACATACACTAGCCTATTTGGAGTAGGAGAGGCTCCTTATACTTGTAGAACTCCTATAGCCTTCCCAGCTCTTAAGCAGCAAAAAGGGGTTTATGCTGGGGCTCTCCACACCTCATGTGAATTTCACTCATGATGACCAAAGGACTCTCTTATGCTAAGGTAAAAAAGGAGTCCAACACAAATCTCTGATTCATTGTTTCATCACCATCTCAGATGGTAAAAGTGTGGCTTTCCCTTCAAAGAAAACCCTATGTAAATGCAGCAGATTACAGGAAAATACCTTAGTCTAGCACTACGTTTTATCTCCTACCATTCAGGAACAAAGAAAGGAAAAGTGCACTTTGAGGTATTTGCTAGTCACTTAACTACAGGGATTTTTAGTGAGTCAAACAAAATAGCCCACATGACCAGAAGTCATTATATGGCAGACCTGCATAACAAAACCGTTTCATTCCAATACTCAGTGGACATAAAAACTGCCATCCCTGTTAATAATAATGCTGAGCAGTTATGCTTTTCACCTTCAAAGAACTCTCTGTATTTAAAATGTACAAATCTTAAAGATGTCAAGGACTGAATAGGCATGGAAAATAAACTGCTCACACATCAAAGGGTCAGGGCTGAGGCACCATAGCAGGGTAGCTTGCAGAAGCTTAGATTGCCAATACCTATGCTATGCTTGTCCAGTGGACAAGGACTTCAGTCTTTAATGCTATCAGTCTAGCACCTTTTATTAGTAACATCAAAAACATTTATTTTTAAGTTAAAATTATACTCTAGTTACATTATAGAAGATGGGGATTTCCATCCAGCTACGGGTTCTACAGCTTCCCATTTTCTCTCTAGGATATAGCCTTGAAGGTCTTCCGACGTCCTTGAGCCACGATATCTGCGAAATACTCCATCCATCGCACTGAGGAGCAGACACATGGTAATTACAATAATGCCCTTTATTATAAGAAACTGCCTTTGCAGCCAAAATGAATTACCCAGCATAAGAGGTACTGGTGCCACTTATGAAGCTTGACCTGCACTCCAACTAAATGCGACCCCCGATGGTAAATTAGGGTTCCAAAAAAATTATGAATACTTCACTTCATGAACTCTTACAAACTAAACAATCCTGAGGGATTAAACATCTTTTTAAAAGAAATATACCCACATATACACATCATTATGACAGCGATTTTCTGAGAAACCTAAAAATGTTGGGATTCCAAATCTCATTCAAATTCAATAGAATTCAGGCACCTGGCTTCCTCAGGCTCCTCTGAAATAGCCTTTAGCTTTTTTATTTTTAAAAATCAGTTTATTGTAATAGACCTAACTCTGACATATTATTTATGTGCATTTATCTGAAGGATTCTTACAACATAATGGAGCGGAAGGATGAGGGGGTGTACACCTTACAATCTCTTCCATGAATGTTTTTAATTATGTTATGCATAAACAAGGCATTTACAGACACTATTTTTCTTGGAAACAACTTTAAGTGAGGAATTTACCTGTGTTATCACAAACAAAAGTTTTAGCCCAAAGCTTGAATTACATTTCAGAGAATTAGAGTTTTCTCTTTGTCCATTCATACCCCCATTCTGCTTTCAATTATACCAGTTTAAGACCAAAGTTGCAAGCAGAATTTGGAATGGGCGCGCGCACACACGGTATGTGCACACATTAGATAGAGTTATTTTTAAGTTTCATACATTTAAAAACAATCTAGTAATAAAAAATCCAGTACTACATATATGCAGTGCGAGCAAGTTATTGTTGAGATGAAAACCCAGACTTCAGTCTCCTGATATGTTTATAACATTAAGGTTGCAAATATATTAACATTCCTAGTTTTCCTGCTCAAATAATTCCCTTCAGACTTCATGATTACATACATTTTCCAACAAGATTCTCACTTTGGGATGATACAGCCACAGTAAATCTCAACTCAAAATGAAAATTTCTAGGAAAACCACAACCAAGTGAGAACAGAGGAAAATCTTTGTGCAAATATAAACTATAGCATTAGTTGGTAAAAATGCAATTAAAATTGTCTTTAGATTAAGAAATAGCTGATTTAAATTATATTAATCTGAACTACATATGCACAGCAAGGCTATTTTGTCTTGGAACAAAAAAACTGTTTTAAAAAGATATTTTAAGCTCTAAAATTTATTTCTTCAATTAAAAAACAAAACAAAACCCTATAGCAGCTATCCAGGGTTCTGGGTGCTTATCCCATAAATTAAAACACAAAACAGACAGACACAGGACTTCTTATAGCAATAACCACTCATCCCACACCCTCCAACAGCCTTAGTAGAGAAGGAAAATAAACTGCAAGTCTTGTTCTTAGCCACTGCAACAGCTAATGCTCTGGGGAAAGTGAGGAGAATTATGTTACATAACATACACTATGCCAGAATTATGTTCAACAGGTGGTGGCTATCAACAACCGTATGTAAGGAATCATTTTAATTTGCATCTGTTTACAGGCTCTGCATGATGCTTCATCTGCATGGAAACTGACAGCTTTGATTCCTGTATGATAGAGACTTACTGGTAAATAGTAGGAAGTGTGGTGACAAAAAAACGGCCACTCAAACCTAGTAGAGAGGAAAAAAAAATACAAATCACTTTTGTTCAGCTCAACATCTGAAAAATAAATTTCTATTTTGATTTTCTAAAGATACCTATAAACATTTGTCTTTTCAGAACAAAATGTGAACATGAATGGGGTTATCACATCTCTAATAACACGTTTAGTTGTTTTGTTCTAGAGAATACCACAGTAAATCCATGACAACGCTATTCAATATAAAATATTGTCTAGCATAATAGCAAAAAAAATATGAAAAACTGTTACTTACCTTATGGTAACTGATTCTTTGAGAAGTTTTGTCTGTGTGGATCTAGATGTGGGCATGTAAGATCAGAATCTTTGAATAGCAGCATCTGTTGAGCTGTGCCTGCAACATTCATGTGCTTGCCCCCTTCCTATCCCTACCCGAGGGCATAAAGTGCAGAGTGGTTGCAACAGTCCCTCAGTTTACTTGCTAATTCACAACCACAATTAATGAACACTCCAAAAAAAGCAGAGAGAGGGTGAGTGGGGGGATCCAGCTGATGACAACATCTGAAGGTTACTAGAAGTTAAGTAAATGGAGGTTACTTACCTGTAACAGAAGATTCTTAGAGATGTGTAGTCCCTATCTGTACCCAACATGTACCCTCACCCACTCTGGAGGAGGAACACAAGCTAGTTGGTAACAAAGAGTAATACGATCCAAAATCCATTTTGAAAGTCTCTGGGCTGATACAGCTTGATTACTCAGCTATGGAAATAAATACTTTAGGCATCTTTCTAATATCCTTTGTTCTTTGCAGATAAAAGGCCAAAGCTATTTTATCAAGAGAATGCAGCCATCTCTCCTCATATGAGGCATGTGGTGTAGGAAAAAAAATGATCAGTTCATGAAAGATGACTCATATGAAACTCTGAAACTATTTTAGGTATGAACCTGGGGTGGGGACACAATAAGACCTTTTTGTTACCTTCTTCATGAGATGTTTTCTAAGTCTCAGTTTCCAACCCTCATGAGTTCTGAGGAAGGGGTGGAGGGAGGGCAGATGCTGCACTCGGCAAGAACATTAGCCTCACCCAAGCAATAGCAGCAGCTCTGATGTTCATCACTTCCCAAAAAGGAGTGAGAGCATAAGACACAGTTTTTGAACTCCAGAACCCTGGGCATAATCCCAGATGTCTTGGGGAGAAAAAGTCCCGGGGCGGGGAAGAAATGGGGGAAAGCTATCTAACTATACTAGACTGGACTATACTATAAAGACTACTAAAGCTACTAAAATTACTAAAAAACTAACTATATGCAATATGTTACAGCTATGATGCAGTAAAAAAGGTGCTGACGACACCAAAGATTCTGACTCAGACCTTGCGGCGGTAAGAAGGAACTGGACAAGTGTCAGCCCGCACCACCATTTATGCCCTCGGTTCAGAGCACAAGGAGAGCTACAGCGCACATGCATGCCAATGGACACGGCTTGCAAAAAAAATTCTGGACTAAGGCACATGACAGACACATGTATCCCATGTGTAGAATATGCATACGAACCATCACTTGAAGAAGAACCATTTGTTCTTAATATGCATCCATGGAGATCTCTCTCCCGGTGACTGATGAGCAATGCCATTATGGAAGGTAGAATTGTGCAATCCTAACTGCCAGTAAATAAAGTGATTTTAACACTGTCCTACCAAATCTGGCACCTGATCTTGCAGCGAAGTCAAGGACATAGTGTTTAAACAAAGTGGCTATCTTGCAGATCTCTGATATGGGGATGTTTCTAAAGCATGCAGAGGAGAAACTTTTCCTGTTGTTATGCATACTTCCACCTTTTCATGTTCTCTGTATGGATAAATATCTCCTGTCTGTGTGTTCCATTCTATGCATCCGAAGAAGTGAGCTGTAGCTCACGAAAGCTCATGCTAAAATAAATTTGTTAGTCTTTAAGGTGCCACAAGTACTCCTGTTCTTTTTTTAGAGGAGAAACTGTGGTTTAGTGGAATGAGCTTTGAGGCTTAGAGGAAGAAGCATTCACACCATGTGATAGATACACTGGGTAATCCAGTTCGATACTCTCTAGAAAGAAGTGGCCTCTCCCTTAGCAGCACTACTTTTGGCAACAAATACAGGGAGTTTACCTAAAGGACTTTGTTCTATCAAAATATTATAACAAGGCTCTGAAAAGATCCAAAGTGTGAGGTTTTGTTTCCCCTGGAGAGGAATGGTGTTTTGGAATGAAAGCAGAGAGATCAACAGACTGATTAAAATGGAAATCTGACAATTTTGGGAATAATATTTTAGAGGGGATCTCAACATCTCCTTATCTCTGTGGAATGTTGTGTGAGGATCATCAGCTACGAGCGCTGATGTAACAACAATAAAAAAGACCATCTAAAGAGTAAGTTGGTGTAAACAGCATTCATGAGAAATTCAAAAAGAGATTCCATGATGCTTGTAAGGACAATATTAAGATCCCACATTTGAGGGGGCTCTTTGGTGGGTAAGTATGAAAACTATAGAAACCCTTAGAAATCTGGGGCGAGAGAAAACAGAATATGACTGGACGGGATGGCATGAATAAATGGCTGCAAGGTGGACCTGAATGGAACGAAATAAAAGTCCAGAGTGTTTCAAATGTAGAATACAAATCAAGGATTTTAGGTCTGGGAGCATCCAATGTGTCACGGTTGTGCTGGGCTACCCAAATTGAAAATATTTTCCACTCAGAGGAAATGAATCTGTCACTAGCAGTCAACTGGAGAATATCCAGGCTATCAGGTGTAGCAATTTTGCTTCTAGGTGAAGTACTTTATATTAGTTCTGCGGTCTGTCTGGACAGTTTGGAAGTGCAATTGGAAGCTGAGTAGGAGGAGACTAAGATCTATCAACCAGAATTTTCTTTGCCAATATGGCACTATCAAGATAAGTACAGATGCAGCCTGTCTGATTCTCCATATCACGCAGGTTATCAGAAAGATCAGGGGAGAAACACACAAGACTGTGATTCCACAGTATGATACAGGCATCTTTCAAGGATCCCAGCTCATGAATCCTCTGAAGCAAAAAAGACCAGACACTATTTTCTTTGGTGCCAAACAAGACTATAAGAAGATTCCTCATGGATGTTTTTATAAAATATATGATCTAGGAATTACTTTGGGGAAATTGTATGGTTTATGTTACACCACAGGTCAGACTAGATTATCACAACGGTCTCTTTTGGCCTTAAAAATCGATAAATCTATGAAATACAGGCACGATGATGGAGCTCTTCAGAGATCATTTGTTGTTGCTGATGGATTTCCTGCTTCGGAAGTCTGTTACATTGTTACCGGATCCTGGGAAATGAAGAGCTATTAGAACTATCCTGGATTGTTGACACCATGTCCATAATTTTATTGCCTCCATTCATTGGAGTGATGAACAAGCTCCTCCGTAGTTATTTACTGTTGTGTCTGAGAGAACCCGTACAGTAGAATTCAACAAAACAGGCACAGCGTAGCAACCTCCTCTCTCATGAGGTCAGCTGGCACTATTAATGCTGCTTTTATTGGCGCCTGTGCCAATGCCAGCAATTGCCAACATTGTCAGGTGCAGGCCTCGTGAAGGTCTGAGCCAGAAGTTAAGCCCATGTCACTTGTCCCATCATATGAGTGGTCTTAATGCTCCATCCCAAGAGGAGAGCAAAGGTTTACACTTCTTTGGGAATGAGTAGATTGGCATGAGGAATGATTTTCTGACCTCCTTTGTTTTAGTCAGGCGGCACTACTGGTCTTTGGTGCTAGCCCATACGGCTGGGGGAGGGAGGGAGAGGACTTGGCAGTCTCAGATCCTTATCAGACAGCATTGGAGCATATCTTTGGCGGGTATCAACCTCAACGGTTGCATACTGGCTAACAGGAGCTCCAGCAGACTGGGATTTAGAAGTGACTAGTCCCATATTGGAAATTGAGGTCCATTCTTCATTTCTGAGGTGCCTCTCTTCAACTACTGAAAAACATACTGAGTGTTCCAGGCTTTTCTTGTTTTGGCTGAAAAGATCAGCAAACCAAGCAGAAGCCTGGTACATGGCTCTCACCAAGACAAAAAAAGGTAGTAGTTTTGACAATCTGTGAGGGAAATGGTTTTGTTGCAAGAGGAACACAGGTTTGAAGCCTGAAGGCTTCAAATTTGCTATTTTAGGATTATGATAGTGGCACAAAAGTACCATGGAGAAATTATTTTTTTTTTTAAAGAAGGAATTTTGTTCGGAAATTAACCCTAACTAGGTGAAGACATTGCAAAAGAAAGGAAAAAATTCTGCTATGGGCAGTAAGAGGGAACCAAGGGACTTGTGGCCACTCTGCCCTTTATGCCCTCAAGTGGAGGAAAGTAAGCACAGACAAAGCCCAACAGAGATGTCTAGTCATTCAAAGATTCAGATCTTGTGCACGTCAGGCACATGTGCTTCTAGAGTGATATCCACATGGATAAATACTTCAAGAAGAAATTACTGATTCTGCTATCGCTAACCTTCACTATCATTCATTCATGTATATATTCATTAATTCAGGCATGCAACTTCACACAGGTCTATAAAATTTTGCTAAAAGGCAGCCTGGCAGGAAGTCAGGGACAGTAGCAAGGGGCCCTAAATGCCAATCAGAAGGCACAGGGCCTTATGTGTAAACGCCAACTCACTTGTATATTCCCCCCAGACTTAAGGATCAAACCTCTGAATCCCCACAACTCCCTGATCTTGGCAAAGGAAGTATTTGGAGAGGCATTTTGCTTTGTTTATTCTTAGCCAGCACTTTGGATTTTAAAAACATGTTTTGGGGTTTTTTTTAGGTCTTGTTAAACGATGCTTAAAACAAGGATGACTCTTGCATTATACTAGACCAAAATCTGTGTTAAAAATGAGATGCTAAATGGGTCAACTAGAAGTGAAAATTCAAATACCCAAAAAGCCCTTCAAAATTGTTGCAGTAAGAGGGAATCAGAGTAATATCATATTAATCAGCCAAGACACGGCACTGGATTAAGAACCTGCTACTTATTTCACCTCTAACGCAAGACCAAAAAAAAAAAAAAAAAGAAGAAGAAGAAGAAGTGGGAGAGGAACAAAGGAAGGAAAAGCAATTAGATTAAATAAGGAGGAAACAATGTGAGATTTAAAGCTATGTATTACTTGTTATCGAGGGATCTAATTCAATCTGTAGCACATCAGAACATTTAAAAATATAATCACTGAAATGGAAAATGAAATGGAAATTCACTTTCTGGAGTCACTGCATATTTTTTGATTTACCAAGTTGCATTAGATTAGCTGGAAATTTCTACCCAGCAGTACTTAACTCCTGGTGTTTCTATTATCATCATCATCATCATCATCATCAAAGGAACTTATAACTCTCCTTCATGCTTAGTAATTCCATTTTTTTCTTAAATATAACTGGAGTCTAAACAGATATTAACTTTTTCACATCAGTTGCCAGATATTCTGTTTTATCATTTTAGATTAGTGCTACGAGATTTTATTTGATCTAGAGAAAACATTTTTCAAAGTCATAACAATAAAGTAAAGCACTGATATGTCAAATTATTCTACACCACCATTTTCATTATATCTGCATAGTAACAGTTCCCATTATAGTAGTATAAATTTCTAGAACAAAAGAACAGCCATCCTGGGTCAGACAGATGGTCCATCTATCCCAGTATCCTGTCTTTTGACAGTGGCCAATGCCAGATAATTCAAAAGGAATGAAAAGAAAAGGGAAATCTTAAGTAACCCATCCCTGTTGTCCAGTCCCAGCTTCTGACAGTCAGGGGCTTAGCATCACCCAGAGCATGGGGTTGAATCCCTGACCATGCTGACTAATAGCTCTTAATGGACCTATCCTCCATGAACTTAGCTAATTCTTTTTTTAACACAAATACACATTTGGCCTGCACAACATCTCCTAGCAATGAGTTCCATAGGTTGACTGTGTGTTGTGTGATGAAGTACTTCCTTTTGTTTTAAACCTGCTGCTTATCAAATTTCATTGGGTGACCCCTGGTTCTTGTGTTATATGAAAGGGTAAACACTTCCTTTGTCACTTTCTCCACACCATTCATGATTTTATAGACCTCTACCATATCCCCTCCCCCCCCATTAGTCATCTCTTTTCTAAGATGAACAGTCCCAATCTTTTTAGTCTCTCCTCATATGGAAGCTGTTCCATGCCCTTAATCATTTTTGTTGCCCTTTTGGGTACCTTTTTCATTTCTAATGGATGTTTTTAGAGATGGGGCAATCAGGCCTGCACACGATATTCAAGCTGTGGGCATATCATGGATTTATATAGTGTCATTATTATCTTATTATCTATCCCTTTCCTAATGGTTCCTAACATTGTTAGCTTTTCTGACTGCAGCTGCACATTGAGTGGACATTTTCAGAAGACTATCCATAATTACTCCACTTTCTTGACTAGTAACAGCTAATGTTGACCCCATCATTTCGTATGTTTTCCAATGTGCATTACTTTACATTTATCAACATTGAACTTCAGTTGCCATTTTGTTGCTCAGTCACCCATTTTTGAAAAATTCCTTTGTAACTGGACTTAGCTATTTTACGTAATTTTGTATCATCTGCAAACTTTGCCCCTCACTGTTTACCACTTTTTCCAAATCATTTATGAATATGTTGAATAGCACTGGTCCCAGTACAGATCCATGGGGGACACTGCTATCTACCTCTCTTCAGTCTGCAAACTGACCATTTATCCCTACCCTTTGTTTCCTATCATTGACCCAGTTACTGATGCACGAGAGGACCTTCCCTCTTATCCCATGGCTCCTTACTTTGCTTAAGACCAGTTGGTGAGGGACCTTTGTCAACGGATTTCTGAAAGTTCAAGTACACTATATCCACTGGATCACCCTTGTCCATGTTTGTTGACCCCCTCCAAGAATCCTAATAGATTGGTTGGCATGATTTCCCTTTACAAAAGCCATGTTGACTGTTCCTCAACATATCGTGTTCATCTATGTTTCTGATAAATCTGTTCTTTACTATTGTTGCAACCAATTTGCCTGGTATTGAAGTTGGGATTACCAGTCTATAATTGCAAAGTCTGCCTCTGGAGCATTTTTTTTAAAATTGGCATCACATTAGCTATCCTCCAGCCATCTACACAGAAGACGTAAGTGACAGGTTACATATCACAATTAGTAATTTCACATTTTAGTTCCCTCTGAGCTGTTGGGTGAATACCATTTGGTCCTGGTGATTTATTACTGTTTAAGTTATCAATCTGTTCCAAAATTACCTCTACTAACACTTCAATCTGGGACAGTTCCTCAGATTTGTTACCTTTGACAAATACAGAGAATTCTTTGACTGATGCAAATAATTCATGTAGCTTCTCCGCAATGTCCTTTTTTTCCCTGAGAGCTTCTCTAGCATCTCAATCATCCAGTGGCCCCACTAATTGATTGGCAGTCTTCCTACTTCTGATGTACTTAAAAAAAATTGCTGTTAGTTTGTGTGTTTTGCTAGTTGCTCTTCAAATTTTATTTTTTGGCTTGCCTAACTATACTTTCACACGTGGCTTGCCAGAATTAATGCTCCTTTCCATTTTCCTCAGTTTGATTTCCAATTTTGAAAGGATTCCTTTTTGCCTCTAACCGTTTCTTTTACTCTCTTGTTTAGCCATGGTGGCAATCATACCAAGAGACATGCATAAGGCATGAATGCCGTAAATTTATTAAGTTTGTAATGAATGATATGACCATTAATATGTCTACTTTTCAAAGGCACAGATGGGAGGCAGGTGCCTAACTTCCATTGACCAGTGGGAGTTAGGCACCTGAAAACCATTTAGGCCTTTGAAAGTCTCCCTCACTATCCCTAAGTATTCCCGTTCCTATCCAATTACCTAATCCATCTGAATGGAGACTTTTTGGGGGAGAGCAGGGCAAGGGCATTGACAACTTCTTCCCCACCTGTTGATTACAACCAGGTTACCACTTCCAACAATTATCTTTCCCAGCACACACCTTCCAGCCAAGAACTGGCTCCACTGACATGGGCAAAGCCCCCAATACGATTGCCCCTATGGTTGAAAAATACTTCAACTTAGGTTACAACCAAAAACTGACCAAACTAAAGTAACCTTAACAGGTCCCTTGCAAAAAACTTTCTAGAGCACAAAAAACATGGAAGCCTATGGTCAACTGAATTCCCACATGGGGCACACGGTAACTGTAAACTTATCTACTAAAAGAAAAATCAGATGATGAACCATAGAGAGCCAAAACCACTTAGGCTGCAGTAACTCCTCGCTTAACGTTGTAGTTATGTTCCTGAAAAATGTGACTTTATGCAAAATGATGTTAAGCGAATCCAATTTCCCCATAAGAATTAATGTAAATAGGGGGGGGTTAGGTTCCAGGGAAATTTTTTTCACCAGACAAAACACTATATTATATAGATATACACACAGTATACGTTTTAAACTAACAATTTAATACTGTTCACAGCTATGATGATTGTGACGCTTGGTTGAGGTGGTGAAGTTACAGGGTGGAAGAGGGAGGGATATTTCCCATGAAATGCCTTGCTGCTAAATGATGAACTAGCACTCAGCTGAGCCCTCAAGGGTTAACACATTGTTGTTAATGTAGCTTCCCATCAAGGCAGCACGAACAGGAGGGAGGGGAGACAGCATAGCAGACGGAGACAGAGAGAGCTTGGGGCAGCAGCTGCTCTCTCAACTTCCTGATCCACTTAAAAAGACAGTGCACTTAAGAGTGGGTCAGCTTACTTAAAGGGGCAGTGTGCAGCTCTCTCTCTCTCCCTCCGTTTCCCCTCCCAGCTCTATATGGAGAAGGGGTAAGCGGGGTGCAGGAGCAGGGGGGAGGGGGACACCTTGACATTAGCGCCCCTTCCCCCGCCCCCCTGCACAGCAAACAGGAGTCTCTGGGAGCAACTCCAAGGCAGAGGGCAGGAGCAGCACATGGCAGTGGGGGGAGGGACAACTGAACTGCCAATTGATAGCCTGCTGGGCGGCTGCAGCACAAGGAACTTAGGGGAGCGGGGAGCTGATGGGGGGATGCCGGTCCATCCTGGTTCCAAGCCCCCACCAGCTAGCTGCAACAGGCTGCTCTTCCTGCAAGCAGTGAACAAAGCAGGCAGCAGCCAAACAATGTTAGAAGGGAGCATTGCACAGCTTTAAATGAGCATGTTCCCTAACTGATCAGCAACATAACGAAACAACGTTAACCAGGACGACTTTAAGTGAGGAGTTACTGTATTTGAAAATCCTACCAGTAAGTTTTAAGTTATTTATCAGAAAGACTAATTCTTTAAAATTTTCCCAAACAATTCTGCTTGTCACAGCCTTATTTTTTAAAGAATCATTTTCTTTAAAAAATCATATGCATCACATAAGTGCCTGTAGGGCCTAATAAAGATCAAAGTCCCATTGTTTTAGCACAGTACAAACACAAAAGAGCTTAAAATCTAATAGGGATTGAAAGGTCATGCTCACAATGGAACACTGGTTACAATCTTAACTAGAGTGTTGATATTGCAATACTTAGGAGTTCACTGTTTCTTTAATATGAGGAAGCAGAAGTTCGTTTTATTTAAGGTTTAGCCCATGAGAAAAGAAGAATTGTTTTCACACTCATCCATTTATTAATCTGGTAACAATTTGTGGATTCACTAACTGAAGAACCCATACTGGTAGCCTTTCAATTTCAGAGAATTTTGGTGTTCCTCCAACTTTCTAATAATACAACTCACAAGAACAGTGAGCCCTTAGGAACACCTAGTATTCTTTGTCCTTGAGATTAGAGTTCAGCTTCACAGGTACAGAAAATTAAGTCTGAACTTGTTAAAATTAACAGTATGGAGTTAACTTAATTGCAGTATCACCTGCACTTGAGAAATAAACCCTTAAAGTGTGTACGCACTTCCACGGTTTGATAAAGCAAAACCATCAGCCATGGTTTTCTGATTTGGATCTAACTAGAACTTCCTCCCACTTTTATCGCAAATCATTACTATAATTAAACTTAGCAGAATTCAATTTTTTTTTATTTCAGTGGATGATACTGATGTTTATTTTAAAGCATTTTTTTATTGTCATCGACATAAATTTTCATAGTTGTGGGAAATGTGGGGGGGGGGAGAAGACTAATTATTTAAAAGTAGATTTTGAGAATCAAAAATTTGAAGCTGTATAACCATTAAATCACAAAGTATCCTTAAATCAAATGCTAATAAAAGATGTCAAGCAGCTTTTTTCTTACTTTGCCCATCTTTAAAGTTTCAATCATCAATGGAAATATTTTTTTCACAGGTTTATATGTCTACAGTGAAATTGACGTTTACCGACATTTACTGATAAAAATCTAATCCTTCCAATCTTAACTATAATAAACATTATTCCTTTGCTGCTAGGTTAGAATTGTAAACATATTGCATTTATCTGCACACACTTATAAATCTAACAAAGCTTTTTTATTTCAAAATGTTACCTGTGTCAGACTTATTCAAAAAACAAACCGAAAGCAGGAAATAGCCTATCTGAAAGTATAATTTATAGAACAAGTTTTGTAAAAGCTTTTTTCTATACGTACTTCATTTACAAGAAACAAATTAAGCTGGTCCTTTCAAAATACTTAAAAGCATTACTATAGCTAGATAATACAATAAAGCAATAAAGCAGCCAGCTAAGAGGGGGAGTTTATAAAAATGTCCATTTAGCTTGAGCAGACTTCAAGATTGTTTCCCCAAGTAGAATAATCCATGGTTTTCAACCTTCTTGTTCCCCCCACCATTACTACCCAGTAGGGTGACCAGATAGCAAGTGTAAAAAATCAGGACAGGGGGTGTGGGATAATAGGAATCTATATAAGAAAAAGCCCCCAAAATCGGGACTGTCCCTATAAAATCAGGACATCTAGGCACCCTACTACCAGACAGTGGAAATATCTCAGTCAAGTAACAGACTTCCATGGCAGAGGTAGATCAACACACCGGACTCCTTGTTGTTATTGTAGGTAGACACTTCTATGGGATGTCCACTACAGAAGGCACTAGAGCAGAAGACCCACACTGATCCTTCATTTGGAAGATAGAAACACTATGCTGTTAAATTAACAATGCAAGCAGCACAAAGAAATGGAAGGAAATAACATTTATTTTGATTAAATAATCTAATTTTTCTGAGTTGGCCAATTTTTCAGTTGCCCCAGTAAAATGGAGCATTTCCCCAGTAGTTAAGAGCTACACAGGTTCGGATGTTCCTTTTAAATACTTATATATAGTGCCCATTTCATAGCGTACCTGGTTCTTGAGTGACGTCCACTTTTCCTACAGTGATATCTAGATGCTCACTTTCTTTTGCAAAATTCTCCCATGCTGCTTCAATCTGTTGACACGCTGGACACCAAGGGGCATAACTAAGAACAGAGAAAAATGTATTAGATTAATATACACACACTGAAATATTTTTTTAAATCAGGCTTTCCAGAAAACGCACATCTGATACAATGGAAATATAAAAGTACTGATCACAGATAAGTAGACACTTTCTAATTTTTTCTTATTAAAACTACTGGATTAGGGGAAAAAATCATGAAATCCCAACCAGTTTTAAAAAAATCCCTATGGATTTACAGAAATTGTTTAAACAATTCACAAGTCTGAAAAGATCATCTTTTCCAAATCCTTCACAATGCAGCACAAACAAATAACTCCATTTACACACAAAATGGATTAATTTTCATGGACGCTGTCAAGAGTTACTGAAGCGAGGCGTATCTTCAAAAATTATGTCCTAAAGACGACATTCTACATCACCTTCATACATCTCGGGCCCTCCTCTAAATTACATTGACTCTAATTTGTTACTTGATATTATCAAGGCAGGGCACCTATGCTATCAAAGCATATTTGTCTTGACAACATTCTTTAGAGATGCACCCTGACAAAATAAAGTTCATCAATCAGGAAAAAGGCAAACAAGAGCCTATAAAGACTACATGTAGGTGTCTGATATGAAAAAGTGGGAAACTTAAACAGAAGAGGAAACAATGAGTTTCCAGAGCCAACTGGAAGGGGGCTGGGAAAGTGGAGAGGCACCACAACCTGCAACAGAAGCTAGGAGTAACAACCTGGACATTAGAACATGGCAACTGATAGTGACAGCTGGCAACAACAGCACAATTTTGTTTTTTAAGGTCTGGCAGGAAATCCCCATCCCTCTATTATATTCTCCCAAAGAACATGAGGGAGATATACAGTGATAGCTTGCCTAAGGCAGCTGTTGAGCTAAGGATAGTTTCACAGTACTCTGTGTCTGAAAGTTTTATTTGTTTTTCATAGAATCATAGATTATTAGGGTTGGAAGGGACCTCAAGAGATCATCTAGTCCAACCCCCTGCTCAAAGCAGGACCAATCCCCAAATCCCTAAATGGCCCCCTCAAGGATTGAACTCACAACCCTGGGTTTAGCAGGCCAATGATCAAACCACTGAGCTATCCCTCCCCCTCCATTGAGCAGGAATGGCATCCCACCCAACCGCATCATCCTCAATAAATACTTATTATTTGTTCCTATAATTCTACTTTGGACAGCTGGCCTTCCTCCTCTAAAGGAGGAAGATTCCCTGTGTGGGACCATGTGCACACATCCAAACCGAATCACCATGTCTGTGGCCTGATCTTTTTGCATTTATCCCCCTGTGCGCCACTCTGTGAAGGAGAGCAGTGAGGGGAAAAAACACCATGCTGTGCTCCGTAGGTCAGAAAGGGAAAGTGTTATTTTATTTATTTCCTCTTTCACAGTTTGTCACTATGATCCTGCTTTGGGGTGCGGGGGAGGAGGGTCGATTGGGAGGGGAACACAAAATTGGACTCAGGTTGTTTTCAAAATAATTTCCAGTGACTAGTACTCCCATTGCCTTCTACAAGCATGGGGTTATCGTTTCCCCTCCTCCACTTGGGCTCCTTTTGGGTGTCAGCGAAGGGCTCCCCAGAAGCTCTACCCCTTTCTGCTCCATGGAAGCCACATGGACCAGATGGGTCTGTGTTTCCCTGGAGGTCTCAGCCTGGGATAGGAGTAGGCATGCCCTGGGGGGTGAGGGGGTGGGATGTTATAGAGGAGGCAGCAGCAGGAAGGAGCTGTGCTAAATTGCCCTGTTAGTGCACTCTCTGGCATTAAAAAGGTGCATGTTGCGTCTGGTGCACTCCATCCGTGACTCAGACAGAACTGGAGGAAGAGAAAGATGCTGAGCTCTACAATCGTAGCTGTTGATGTGGGCTGTAGAGACTTAGGCACTATCTTTCATTTGGTACACTGCCCTTCTGGCTCCACTCCCCTCACGGAGATGGGGGGACAGGCTGTCCCCAGACCTGATTTTTCCAATCCTGCCTGGCTCCTTTCCTGCCCCAGGGGAAAGGGTCCAAGGTCCACCACCTCACCCCACCCCGACTAGGTTCTGAGGAGCAAACTCCATCCTGCCCACTAAGTCAGCCAAGATCCCCAATGACGCACTTAATAACGTCTGTCCCCTGCTTGACCCTTTTCCTTTTGCCACAGGTTTTCTTTAGTTTAGCTCTCTTCATGAAGTCTGAAGGGTCACCATCTACTGCAAACATCTCCAAAGAGGATGCAGAACTGATGAGACTAATGCGGAGTCAAAATGCTAGTTAGAAATTTGAAATAAAAAGTTGACATTTTCCTCAGCTCAGCGGTCTGGTTGGGCTTCCAGCAAAACTGTGGAGGTAGATAAAACAGGTAAAATCCAGGGGGCAGGGCATTCCCCTTGCTGCCAGTGACTGACAGGTCTGGTTCTGCCCCCAAGGTATAAGCAGGATTTTAACACATCTGTGGACCCTAGCACAAATGAAGAACAATTACTTTTTATCTTTGTTAGTAGTCTTAGCCCTTAGGTTAGCCGGTGTTAGATATATTTCTCAAGCCTTTTCTCTTTTGACTACCAAGAAACTGTACTCCTTTAATGAGCTAATGCAGCATACACAACAATATTTCTAGTTGAAAGATGCTGTCTTTTCTATTCTTAAATCTGACTTCTTCTGATTAGATATAACTATGTATCTGGAACAAAATGAATAGATGACCGGGGCAATTTCATAGGGGAGAAAAACTATGAATTTTGCTTAGTATGATTGCTTAAAAATGTGTCTGATAGCTGCTTCAATGCCACTAACAACATATGAGAGAATCTGATGTCATTTTAGAAATTAAAAGGGAAATTGTGATTGGAAAAAAAATGTGTATTGCTTGTGATAATTAGAAATGGAAGCCTTAGCTTGAAAGCTAATATAGTGGAATTATGAAGCAATGGCATATGTATGAGACTATTTAAAAACAAAAGAATATAACATATCCTGAGAGGGAACAAACATTTACAGATAATATTGTAGAAATGCATTTCCCAATAGAGAAGCAACACATTTTTGTACTGTACTTTTTAAGTCAGATTCCCTAAGAGAAAGAGCTTCTGACAAATAAAGCAGATAATATTAACAGAAAAAAAGTCTGTAAAATAACCCTGTGCTCTATGAAGAAAAGAATAAATCATTGAGGTACATTCAGAAATCAGAGAGTAGTCAGAAAATACAGAAGACAAGAAGAAAAACTATTTAATGAGAAAGCAAAAGGTAAGAGATAAAGCCACTGCAGACAGCTGATGTGAGAGCTATGATAAATATAGTAAGAGTATTGAAAGAAAGAAAATCCATAGGCCAACATCCAAGCAAGCAAAATTGGGAATTAAGAATACTCCTAAAGCATTCCACATTCAGAATAGTAAGAGAATTAAGTATGTGCTATTCTTTTAGAATTCAAAGCTTCTTGTTTGCTGAGAGTTGAAAATGTAAAGTTTAAGAACTATGGGAAAGAAAAAAAATAAATGAGAAATGTTAAACTAAAGCAGAAGTATTTTATATTGTGAGGGTAAAATGTAAGCAAAACCCTCTCTTACACTACAACCAGATTTATAGGAAAGGCTAAATGGGACTGTGTCACTGTAGGCTAAATTAAATTGACAATATTAAAAAGCTGGGCACAACTTAAAGTAATATATTGAATAAAGGAGAGCGGTTTTATTGAGAGGAGGGTTTTGGGCAAGAACATGAAGTCTCCACTCTAACCACAAAAAAAGAAAATATAAAATAAAATAGGCAACATATAAATATTTAGATGAAAAAAAAAAGGAAGATGAAGATGAACTTAACACTGATACCTGGAGCAGGCTTATACAAGACTGTTTATATTACATAACAACATACCCTGCCCAAGATATGCAAGTGGCACTGAGAGCAATGGGAATTTCATTTACAACCAGAGGACCCTTGTTCGCACATCGACCTACATCTGTTATGCACATACCACCCAATACAATGCATAAACCCTGTAATATAAGCAACCCCACAGCCTTCTCTCTCATATACGGTATGTCCAACATCCTATGTTACCTCATCTCTTATGTAGACCCTCATCCAATAAGGGACTTGCATGGACGAACCCTCATTGTAGTCAGTGGGGTTCCAGGCAGGCATAAGTTCCCATTGACTCCAAAGAGGGGCCACCCACATAACTTGGGTTGATAGTAAACAAAGAAATAACATGCCAGGACTGAAGTGGCAGCATGACTGAACTGTTTCTTGTTTACAAATTTTATTAATGTTGAGATGGTGCACAGTGTGCTCTTATACAGTAGTAAGTAATATGTGTAGAACTGTAAAAAGAGGAAGTGCCTATTACAGGCACCTTTAACACTAAAAACAAATTGCACAATATGACTGACCCAGCAGCCAAGCTTTCCTATGTAGCAAAAATAATCAGGTACAACTTACAAAGAAGAGATTAAAAAAACATCTTTCCCAGACACCATCCCTTATCTATTCCTCCCTCCTAACTCCGCAAACGTGAGAAAAGAAATGGGTTTTGCAACATGCCCAGGAAGTCAAACATGGAATTTTCCAGACAGGTACTTCATGCAAAAGGCTCAGCCAGCAGTCCTCCCATCCTTTTAAAAGAAGGGGAATATAGCTGGAACATTGCCACTGACCTCAGTTATGCTATTTTTTTTTAATAGATATAGATGTGCTGGTCTCTCAAATGCTTTTAGGTGTAGCTTGGCTGTGTTCACAGTAAGTATTTACATTTAGTTTTATTCCCCATTGCAGATCAGGACAGAATTATTAAAGAGGAGATTATTACTACATTCTGCAGTCTACTGTGCACCTGTCACAAGCATTATGAATGTGACACTATTGAACATGTTAAAATAATGGCAAGAGAACCCTCTGTCCTCCTCGGTGCTGCTGCTTTTGTGCCACAATTACATAGACCTACTAACACAGTATATGCGATGGCAGTCTTTCCCCTTCAGTGGGCTATAGGATAGCATATCCATATGTAGGCACTTCTGCCAGGAGTTCCGAGAACAGTGAGAAAGAGCTCTAATAGCTGAAATCATCTTTTGGCACAATTCCAAATTTTGAGAAGCTGCAACCCGCCTTTAACTTTCACTTAGGGTGACCTGATGTCCCGTTTTTAAAGGAACAGTCCCGTTCTTTGGGACTCGCTTATATAGGCGCCCATTACTCTCCCTCCGCCCCGTTTTTTCACACTTGCTATCTACTCACCCTTTCACACTTCATATTTTTATGCACCTTAAGTCAACTGGTTTTGAGTCATTTCTTCGCAAGCTACTCCCAGGCACAGCCTTACAGACCTTAAAACTACTACAGTCCAGTAGTGATCAGACATCACAAGAATGCAGTGAAATTAAAGAATGTACAGAAAAAACAACATAGTAAGTCCCAAAATAATCAAGAATTAAACTGGATGGGAACTGGAGGAAAAGAGTACTAAGAATGTGCATGCAGAATGGAGGTGAAGGATGGAATGGAGAAGCACAAAAAAAAAATTGTATTCTTTCTCCTATTTCCCGCTGTCTACACCTCTTCCTCTTTAAAAATGACAATGGTTTTCAATAAAAGTTACAGAAAAGATGAGGCTCAGGGGAAAGCAAAGACTGAGCTCTTGAAAGAATTTAGGTTTTATCAAGTTACATAACAGTGGGATGGGTAATAGATTAATAAAGAAGCTAAAGCCAGTTTATGCCCCTACAACCTAATAATTGGGCATATTGATAGGAATTTTATAAACCCAGCTGCACTACAAATGTGTTACCTGAGAACAGAATCACAAGATGTCCAGTATTTACAAGATCAAAGAACTTTTTGTGTTTTTTTGGGGGGGGAGGGGAGGGATGTTAAACCAAAACGGCACAATCTGATCTTAAAATAAGATTCCTAGATAACGCTTGCATCCGAAGAAGTGGGTATTCACCCACGAAAGCTCATGCTGCAAAACATCTGTTAGTCTATAAGGTGCCACAGGATTCTTTGCTGCTTCTACAGAAGCAGACTAACACGGCTACCCCTCTGATACTAGAAGTTTTTCATGCCTACTAGTTATAAAAGTAAAGCTACAAAAACCATTTGAAGAAATATGACAGATAACTGGTTTCCTGTGAGTCTATTAAGTTATAGGTAACTTAATAGAAGTAACTTTTTTTTTTTTACACTGATGCTAAAATAGAAAATATTCAAAATATTTTACCAATGCAGTAGACAAAATTTTTCAGATCAGTGCAAAAAATGAGAGCACCAACCAGGAGAGAAAAAAAAAAAACTCAGCGAAATGCTTCGCGCTAGAACTGTAGGGCACCACTCCTTAAACAGAATCTGCTCCTTTAGAACAGGTCAATGTCACACTGACATCCATAGGTTGTTAACAGGGCCAAAAACACGTACCCTAATGCAATCACAAACAGATATGGTTGAAGTGTATTTGTTTATATTTTTTAAAACTGCCTATGAGGTTCTCTGATGCAAGAGTATAGAATTGTTTTAGTTACTGAACAAATACGCATTTACAATGTTGTTATAAAGGCGATGTTTCCAAATCCTATCTACAATACGCTGTTTGAAACAGAAAGGTGAAATCACTGAGGTCAAAATTTCAAGTCTGGATGCCAAGTAACCTGAGGTTATATGGACAGCTCTTCTCTATCATGCCTTTGAGAAGAGTGCAAGAGTCAGAACTGCAGCAGGGAGAGAAAGCCAACTGATAAAGGGACATATTAACCATGATTACTGATTGTATTGTATCATCCAATTATTGCATTTTGCTATTGAGCACATGGGGAAAAAGGTGGATTTTCACAGAGCACAGGAATCAGCAATTCTGGGCATAAAGGAGAAGTTGTTTTGTGTTCAAGGTCATGAATTAGTGCGGACTATGCTAAGTGCAAAGTAAACTGCTTTCAGCCCCAGCTGCTTGTGGAAAATAGAAACTGAGGCAAACCAAAAGCAGGAGTTACAGAATTGGAATTATATTTGCAAAGCTTAACTTCCCAGTGAGACATGTGTGAGTATTAAAGTGGTTCAAGGCTTGGGGCATTCATATTTTTCCCGAGTGATGTGGGAGCATTCCCAACACTCTCCATTGTTGTTTTATTATTTTTAATGAAGCTTTAAAATTTGATTATGTGCTCTGTCAGTCTGATCACCTGACATGAGGGATAAATTAGTAACAGGAATTTGTCACAGTTTGGTGAGCACTTAATAATGGGGGAGCACTGCAGAATTTACACCATCTATCTGTTTTACCCTTGTTAGTTTATGTTTGCTTTGTTTGGTACTGTTGGTGTTTTGTGTTAAGAATAGCATGATTATAGGTGAGCTCTAATAGAATAAGGAAACACTATTTGGTTTTGGTGCACTATTTAGTTTTGTTCTGTTTTGTTTAACCGGTTACTGATGTTTTTCTGCTCTGTTCATTTGGGCGTTAGGTGTGTGAGCGGAACTGAACTTCTCGTTCGTAATTCCTCAGGGTGGAAGCCATGTGTGCGATGAAGCTCTGAGGTTGTATTGAGATAATTCTGTCCCGCCCACCCCCCTGTAACGGACAATGTAATAGAAGTGGAAAAATCTGGCTTAGACTGTAATTTTCTCTGCTCTCTGTGTACTTTTCTTTTTTGTTTAAGTGTCAGCAGACAAATGGGTGGGTCTCTGCGTAGACCCCCAAAGGGGTTTGGATTATGTGTTAAGTAAATGGCCTTTACCCAATGGCCATGTATATTTGCCCAGGTGGCAAGCCTTACTAGGGAGGACTCGAGTAGTTTGGGAGTAAAAATGTTTTAGGGACAAGACCAGAAGGGTGAGGGCTAGTTGTGAAGCCCACCCTCCTAGCTAAACTGGTAGTGCCTAGGATAGGGACGATTCAGCGAGAAAAAAGGATTGGGCCCAGGCAGGCAGGGCAACAGACAGAGAGATTTGGAAAACAGGTTGGAAACTTTTGAGGGTGTAGTGGAAAGAAGGAGTAAGTGAATGTAAGCATGAGGATTTCAAATACTCAGAAGGATATTTGGAATGGTGATTTGCATTGGTAAAGTGGCTGTTGGAAGGAAAAAGCAATTGATTTTTAAGGGAAAATGAAAAATTGACTCTGTGTTTGCTGGGGGGAACAGCACTTGAACTTTGTAAAAATGCTAAAGAGAACAGTTTTTTGGTGTCTTTGACATGTTTGTGAATAAATTCAGGCAAAGAACTTATTAGATTGCAATCATTTGGCTATGAACAATTTTGTTAAATCAGTTGAAGAATGTATACAGTGCTATGTAATGAGAATTTTATTAGGCTCTACAGGCACTATAAGTGGTGATGTTTTCTTTCAGTGTTTAAAAGCAGGAGTTAACAGAAAAATAAAAAATAAAAAAAAAGCAAGCCGGAGAGCATCTGTGTTAATGCAAATTAACTAACTGATAAGGTAGAGGCCGCTGAACCAGGGCTGTCTAAGAAGCACATACGAGAAAATATGGGGTAATTCCTCTGTTTTGCCTAGAATCAACAAGAGTATTTGTATATTTTAAGTATTTAACTGCCCCGAAGGGGTGGACCTCTGTTTTTGTCTTTCAGATAATCAAAGAACATTAATGCCAGCTGCACAGCATTCAATGTACTATGATTTACTGGCAATCACAATTATGTTGTGTGTTCTATGTTCTGTTTTGTGGTGTTTTGTCTCGTGGCCAAAAATTGTTGTGTTTAATATTTTCATGAGATGGTCTGATTTGACATCAAGCGAAAATGTTGCATTGCAATGCAGATACTTGTTTTGTTCAACTTAGAATGCAAAGTGTTTGGTTACATCAGAAAAATGTGATATACTAAAGTCTAATACATTTTCTTCAGTAAGAGAAAGAAACTACATTGGCCAAATCTTTTAATTGAGAATTGTTGTTAAAATCATACTGACAGTCTTTGGAAGCAAGGACATGAAAAGTTAACCCACTCCCCATATTGTACGAGGGATCCTTCTGGCTACCTCAGACTTTTAGCCAGAGGGCTGGGGATGGTGGAAAGCTATTGGACTAGAGGTTATATTAAGTGAACTTCTCAAAGTGGGTGTGCTTGTCCTGGCTTGTTGTTCCAAAGTTCTGTAATAAGGTTATTTTAGTAAAAGGGTATATGTGGCATACTTGATTAATGAGACTAATGTACTGTATAACAGTAATGTTTATGTGTTCATGGTATAAAAGAAGGTGTATGAGTAAAGGGTAAAAGTTTTCTTTGTATGTTAACGAAAAAAAAAAGAAAAAAAAAACGCCAAGAAGGGAGAAAAAAGAGAATGGCTAACATGCGCTGGCCCCAGTCAAGGACACCGCTTGGCTGCCTACCAAGGGAAGGGGGGGGGGGAATGGTTGCTGCAGTTACACGAGATTGGTGTGCAGCGGCCAGCCCACTCTCCTCCTTGGGGACCTTTTGTAAATATTCAGATTGATTTTATTTCGATGTCTACATGTTGTGGTTATGGATATGTATTTGTTTTAGTTGATGTATTTACCAATTGGGTTAAAGCTTTTCCCTGCAGGAAAGCAGGTGTCAGGACTGTTGTGACATTTTGCTTAAAGATTTTGTGCCACGTTTTGCCATCCCTGTGGGTATCAACAGTGATCGTGGAATTCATTTTTACTGGACAGATTGTAAAGGAGTTATGTGCAACTCACTGCCCTCACCACCCACAGTTGGGACAGTGGAACGCCAGAACGGGATTTTAAAGAATAAACTGGCCCAGATTTGTGCTGAAACGAACTTAAGGTGGCCGGATGCCCTTCTTTTGGCACTGATGTGTATGAGAGCCATTCCCGATCGAACGACTGGACTCAGCCCTCATGAAATTTGACAGGACACCCAATGCTGACTACCAACTGCACCCCCACTAACCCCAGCTCAGATGGACATTCATTTGCTGGATAACATAATGCTTAAATATTGTCAGGCACTAATGAAATGTGTTAAGTCTTTTTATGCACAGGTGATGGAAGCACTACCAAAGGATCCTGTGCAACCTTGCCACTCGTTGGAACCAGGAGCCTGGGTCTACATAAAGATCCATCAGCGAAAGACTGCCTTGGCTCCATGCTGGAAAGGCCCTTTCCAAGTCCTGCTGACTACCGACACCGCTGTGAAGTGCCACAGACTGACTGCTTGGACCCAGGATTCTCACTGCAAAAAGACCCCTCCACATCAGAAGAATTTTCCTATTGATGATTAGCCTATTCTTTCTTCTAGTTCTACTGTGCTTCTGGACAGCAGGGAAAAAGCTCCCTTGTCCACTGACAGACCAACTGTGCCTTTAGACTTTTCTAGGAAAAGCACAGCTATTACAGGGTGATATGTGCTGGCAACCTCTCCCCTGTGGGATGCTAAACCTCGATTGTTTTGGGAAAGAAGAAGACACACTCACTCCACTGACATTGCCAAAGTCCAGGAATTCCTGACTGAAAAGGACACCGAGAACTGACCCTGGTGAAGAAACAAAGAATTACATACTGGCAGGAGGAAATTTGTGGGACCCATGCTTGGGACTGTGGTATTAATTGGATTTTGGGGTTTATTCTACAGGCTGCGCCCTGTGTTTTGGATAAATCCTTCAGTATGTATTGCCCTCCCTAATTGGATTTTAACTGACATTGCCCTTATCCAGTTTTCAAATCACTTCTACATACCCAGATTGCTCGCAAGGGGCTGCCATTAGATTAGCACAACAAAAAGGGCTGGGTTATTTCATCTGGCCAATAGTGTACTAGCCATTTGGACTATTCTTAAAGGCAACAAACATGATAAGAAATTGGGCCAACTAGAAAAGGCCACTAGCCTTATTTTTGAAGCTCAGCTATCGTCAGTACAGGCTGGAGTTGGTGAGTTACATGTCATTTCAGCCCTTAGTTCTATGACCCAGAAGTTATTGACAGAGATGGTATTGAATATCACTGAGGCTGGGAAGGCATTGCAGTGGGATCTAGACTAGACTTGGCCCACTGCCCTTCCAGACATGTCAGGAGTACCATCTGATCTGTGGTCATGAAGACATACTTGGACACTTTCTGGATGGAAGTGTGGACATTCACAGTGCTCCTTCCAAGCATATGGACCGGTTAGGGTGGGTG
This sequence comes from Mauremys reevesii, assembly GCF_016161935.1. Lineage (NCBI taxonomy): Eukaryota > Metazoa > Chordata > Testudines > Geoemydidae > Mauremys > Mauremys reevesii. The sequence continues at coordinate 8,950,271 of NC_052625.1, forward strand.
TGGGCTCCCACATACCGAATCCTGCTGGGTCCATGGGGAGGATGCCTGTGGGACTGTAATTGTTTACCGAGACATCTGGGGAAATTAGACCACCTGGTATCTCCAACTGATTTCTAGACAGTACCCCTAGAATGACACCTGACATTTTGGATAAGAATAGAGAGTCAATGGACATTTTGGCCGTTAGAACCACCACAGCTCAGTGTATCTATAAACTGAAGCTAGGGGAAGTTGTCACTGTTTATGACAATATTTGTTGAGAGGGTGAAGGTCAAGGAACTACCCTGACGGGACACCCATTTTTTTCAAGCTAATGATAGCTGTGTGTGCGTTAATGCCACCACTTTACAAGATATACATATTGATCTTACCACTGCTGCAGGCAATTATATCATTTACTGGCCTGCAGATAGAATGCAGATAGAATGTTACATGTAGCTCTTAGATTTCAGGTATATTTTAATTGGACTAGAATAGTACCTGATCGGTTTCAAAATTTGCTTTCATTGTTACCAAAGGTTCAAAGAATCTCTGAATTGCAAGGGCAAATTCCCATGCTTTAGAATATATATCAAGCTGGAAGGAATGCCTTTCATACAGCTTATAGAGTGTTTACTTTATGTACTAGGTATGATGTTTTGTGCTTTGTGTTCACGATTGTACAACAGCCCCATTATATTATTCCTATAGGATTGTTATTATTTGTAGTGTTGTTAGTTAATTTAGGATTATATTATTGTTGTTGTTGTTGTAAATAACGTAAGAATAGCAATACCTTTCATGTTCATGCTAATCATGCATTGTCATTACGTCCCATGACGGTTGACATGTTTGCTGTAGAATCTGAAGTCCATGGTTTCATGCGAATTGAGATTTGAGATTGTTTGTTGTACTAGAAGTACAAAAGGGGGGAGTGTGGAAGCCAGTAAATAATTAACAAGGTTTTGAAGAGATCTTAATGAATGTTAGTTAGCATGAGTTAGGTTAACTGTGACCCTGGTGACGTGAGGAAGCAAGATAATGTAAGACAGAGTGAATTGTGTGAAAGTTATTACGACCTTGCAATATGCAGTCTTGCAGTCTTGTTTTTCTAGTGAGATAGCAGAAAAGCTTATGTATAAACAAAATGTATTTGTTGCTTTTTACTGTCTGTATTATTGCTAGAAATTGTCTGAAACAACGGTATAAAGGCTTGATGTAATTGTTTACCAGTTGAGAGACCTGTCCAGGACCCTGTGTCCTATGGCACTCTCTCCCTCCATGGTAATTACTGGAGAAATAATAAAGTATTTAATTTTGCTGCACCCAAACAAAAAGCGAGAACTGAGTTTTTCTTCGACAAGACCCAGCTGGAGACTCCTCCACACAAATCTTAACTGCTTCACCCCTGCTATCTCTTCAGTCACTCTCAGTACAGCCAGCTCCCAGCTAATACTGAGGTTACTTGTAAGGCTGGAAAAGGCCACTAGTGAAAACAAATCCTTAGATTGCTCTTCTCTCCCTCACATCCAAGCACATACTCACAGAGAAGCACACTGTTGATGGGACCAAATATGGCAACAAAACTAGCCGCAAAACAGTGAGTTAAACTTTATTAAAGCCATACTATTTGTGGTGCTAAATTTTACAAGCGGCCAAATGGCCCAGAAAGCGAGGGAGGCAGAAGAATCTAATCTGAACTGTGATCATATCAACAGTGGTAGTGGGGATCAGGACAGATATTTAACACACCTAAGTTTTATCTCAGAGTTCATCTTCCATTGCACCTACTGAGGATCCAGGGATGGGCAGACTCAAACCGGCCTACATCTAAAGCTCACACACACACACACACACAAACCCTAAGGGGAGGAGCCAACGGACCCAGGCATCAAAAGATCACAGAGGATAAAAAAAATGGGAAAACGGGGGAAGAGGTTCAAAAGGAGGGATCCAGAGGGGGACACTGAGCAGAGAACCCCAGACAGCGCCCACTGCTCCTTGAAGGCGACCCAGAGGAACTCTGCCTGGAGGTGTGACTTGAGGGAAGATCAGAAATAGACCCTGCAGCTGCAGAGCCCCCAGCCCCCATCCAACTTCCTCCTACTGATATGATGGACAGACACCATGGCCAGCGCCAGAAGGAGATTGACGAGGAGGTCTTGCAACTTTGGGGGGCCACGGATAGGGTGTGCATAAATCAGGAGGTGTGGGTAAAGTGCAGCCAAAACTTAAGGAAGAAGTTTTGAAGGAGCTGGAAGAGGAGCTGCAACCTGGCACATTTGATGTAAATGTGTGCCTGTCTCTCCCTCTCACCACAGAAAGGACAAGTGTCAGGGGAGGTCGTGAACCACACCAAGTACACCCCATGCTTACAGCGCCATGAAGGAGATGCCAACTAACATCCCCGGTGGGCCACAGGAACACAGACTGGCCCACTATGGTTCCTCGCCCTACTTGGGTGGTGAAAGGTCCCACAATTTGGTCTCAAGGAGGGACATGATTGTGAGGAAATTAAGAGTGAGGAGCACGAGCATGTACAGCTGTTTCTTGGGCGTGATTCAGTGACACTCTGGCTGCAAGTCTCACAGCTGGCTCAGGTGGTGTGTGAGGAAGGAGGGGCCAAGGGGGCTCACAAGGCAGGGGCCCGATGGCGAGGTCCCCTACATCTTCCACTGCAGGTACTCCCTACTATTCACTCACTCATCCAGCTCAGTGACACGGCTGAGGAGGCAGAATGTCCTTCCCTTCTGTCCTATCAAATTTGATATGCCTTTTTACAGCAACAGGGGATTAGCTTTTTTTTTTTTTTTTTTGAAGTTCAAATCCAAATTTGATAGGGCAGCCTCAGATCATATGCAAAAGATTTTCTCAAAGGAGGGGGAAGGAACACTCATCATCTGTGGCCTATCACCAGGAGAGTACCCTCATTTTGCCTGTAATTTGTCAGTCTTTCAAGGTCCAGACTGACAGATCCTCAAATATTTAGAAATGTATATTTAATATAATGATCTATTCTGGTTCTCCCCTTTTCAAGTGCTCGAAGCAAGAATATTTCACCTTGTTTTTAAAACTTATTAATGGTTTCAAGGGGGAAAAAAAATCTCTATATTTACTTTCTCAGAGACTGCACTTAACAGTGGGCTTTCTGAAGCTTTATCCACTGAAGGAGCTGTGGACTCATGCACTTCAAAGCCCAGAAGCAACTGTGAGAGTATATTTCTTCTACATTAGGTCCTGGCAACAGTATGAATCACGTAAGGAAGTTGTTGCCTTTATGAGATGTAATTAAACATAACATGATGTAACATAAACAAAAAAAAGATTCAGGAGTATAAAGAATGCAAGCAGAAGTCCCGCAGCAGAAGGATGGCTATCCAGTTTATTGCACTGAATACAGCATGTATGATTACCTGCCTTGTGGGCAGCTAGTGTATGTGTGCATTTGGTGAAAGGAGCTCATGGCCCTCAGAGACCAAGTACAGATTCTTGACACTAGAGTGGGTGACCTGGACAAGCTAAGGGAGATAGAGAGCAGGTCTACACTAGAAGTGTTACATCCGATGTAGATGTGTCGCTGTACTGTGTACCGTGAAGACGCTCTATGCCACTCTCCTATGGGCGTAATTACTCCACCTCCATGGCCTGGTCTACACTGGGGGGGGGGGGGGGTCGAACTAAGGTACGCGACTTCAGCTACGCAAATAGCATAGCTGAAGTCGAACTACCTTAGTTCGAACTTCTTACCTGTCCAGACGCCGCGGGATCGAAGTCCGCGGCTCCCCCGTCGACTCCGCCACCGCCGTTCGCGGTGGTGGAATTCCGGAGTCGACGGGAGCGCGTTCGGAGTTTGAACTATCGCGTCTAGATTAGACGTGATAGTTCGAACTCCGAGAAGTCGAACGCTACCCGTCGACCCGGCCGGTAAGTATAGACGCACCCCATGAGAGGCAGAAGCTATGTCTGCAGGAAAGTGTCTCCTACTGACATTGCGCCAGTGTGGACACCACTTACGTCACTGTAACTTGCGCTGCTTGGGGGGGGGGGGAGGAGAGAGTCTCTTTCACACCCTTGAGCAACATAAGTTAGATCAACTTAAGTGGTCGCATAGATCTACCCAGAGACACATAAAAGAGACTTTCTGAGACAAGGAACACATGAAACCCAAAATCCATACTAGAGGAAGGTGAAGATAGAAAACCAGACCCTGTTGATCAGGAAGATAAATAAGGACTTTTATGCTATTATGAGAGGGAAATCATGGCCCAGCAGGTATCATTGGAAAAATTTTCATTGACTTCAATGGAATGAGGATTTCACTTCAGAGATCTTATTGTGCGCAGGAACCTACCACTGTTTTCCACCAGTCCCAAATAGTTTACAGGCCAGCATCTCCCCTTCACATCCTATATACTGCTCTTCCTTTCATCATCTTCTGCACCCTCTACATTCCCCTAATACATTTTCCTCAGATTAGCTTCATGCTACAGTTCCTCTTTACATGAGCCTACAGTCTATTCTTTCAGTGAACTCCACTCAGGGTATATATGTAAGATTTATTGTGTATTAACATGTCTGTTACAAAGTGTGGCATTATTTATAGAGAGGAAATCACATTTTAAATCTTTGAATGTGTGTCCAAAACAGAGATATATAAAAAGAATTGATAATCATGCTCTTAAAAGCATTTCCTCCCCTTTATAACCGAATATGGTAAAATAATCCAGCATTTCACTTAAGCAGGAAGCTGGTGACTAACAGTGTTAATATACCCGCAGTAGCTACTATTGGCACTGTTTTCTTCCTCTTCTGTTGTTGCAGTGGCAAAGCATAGCAAAGAGTACCACTTGAGTTAGGTTTCTTAACATGCACAGCAGCACCAGCCTGACATTCAAGGAGTTTCAGGCTGATGAAACAGGGTGTTTTTTTTAACCTCCTTAATCCATGAATTGTGAAGCAAGGGAGATGTATATTGCAGATACATAGTACGCAAACCAAAACATCAGGAAGCAGGTAGTGTTATCACTGCTCTTCAGGAGTTATTTTAGGACCATTCAAATCTTGTTTTTACAATAGCTGCCTGAACACTCTGTGTTGTTTAATCCAGGACAGGCTGCATTCTCCAAGGGAATAAAAGATAAGTAGACTCACCAAGATTCTGCAGGAATAGAGACCTGATTTCTATGAGATGAGAAGAGTGTCACCTTTCACAAAACTCAGTAAGTCTAGAGTGCACTCATCTGGCCAGTCAACATAAAGATCCAGGAATTAACCTCTGTAATCCACTAACACCCATATCACAATGGAGCTCACTTTAAGACTGATATATTGATGCTTTTTGTTATGAGCAGAAAAATATGTGAGTTCCATCAATTTGTCCACTACAGCTGCAGAAGGCCCAGACGGTATGCCTACACTCCAACTGAACAACCATGGCTGGCCCATGCCAGCTGACTCCGACTTGCAGGGCCCGGGCTAAGGGCCTGTTTCACTCTGGTGTAGATATGGCTCAGGCTCCAATCCAATCTCTGGGACCCTCTCGCCTCACAGGGTCCTAGAGCCTGAGCTCCAGCCCAAGACTCTACACCTCAATTAAACAGCCCCTTAGTCCAAGTCCCCCAAGCCTGGGCCAGACATGGGTTTTTAATTGCAGTGTAGACATACCCTACCCTATGCTCAAACCCTCAACAGTAAACACTATCTCTGGATTCTATTGCTGTATAGACTATTAGCACAATGGCTTACACTGTAGACTTGCCTACACTATACATGGAGGACAAATAAGTGGTACTTGATATCTACAAACAGCATCCCCACAGCACTTGCCTGGGTAGCACTTGTGGCAGGCCAAAGCCCTTACGAATCTTTGCTAGTTCTTACATCATTAGTTCAACTGAGGCCTAGTCCAAAACAAATGCTCCACTGGGCCAGAGTTCATGGCCAACAAACAGATAAACCAGGCACTATCAGGCCGTTCAATCCACCGCTAGACCCGGAATAGTGTTCAAGGCCTGTGCAGTTGTCAACAGTCACACTTGCATATAAAGCTGTGAGAACTCACGGACAACCTTCTGGCTCTCAAGTCATTCCTCCCACAAGTACAGGATACAGTGGTTCAAGTTGCCACAGACAACTTGTCAGCAATGTATTCATATAACACAAAACCAACAATAATACAAACAACATAAAACCAAAAAAAATATTTGTGGAATGTATGTTTTCTACTCTGTAAGCTTAGAAAAAAAGAAGATGATTTAAAAGCCTTTACAATCCTGTTCATATTAGCCTCCTATCATCACCATTTCTTGCAAATGTTGGATCTCATTGATGCAAACAGAAGACCCAAAAAAGCTATAATTTCTTTCAAAGACTGTTATCCTACATTTCATTGACAAAATGTTCTACAGTATTTCCTGACCCTGCAACTTTGCCAACTGTGAATGGGTGAACAGTTACAAAAACCTATCCAAGAACTCTTTTTTTTTTATTGGTGTGTTCTGCAGTGATACACTGTACTATTCTGGAAAAAGAACTTGACTCTTCACATCTGGTATTGTGTAGAAAAAGTTAAAATTGAAATGCTGACATTCAAGACTTTTCTGTTTTCTATTTGCTGCTTATAAATGGTGTCAGTACTATGCACTATTCCCTAAGTATTTGCCATTGTACCATTTTGAACAAATGACAGCATTTTTCAGATATGCAGGTCAACATGGTCTAGACAGCAGCCCTTACTATACGACAGACAACTTACAGCCTTTAAATAGGGATCTCCATGTAGTTATGGCTGCCACAGAAGTGCTAAGAGAACTCATCACGTGTTAGTGTAGAAAGAAAACTTTGGAGACACCAAACGAATTGGAAAAAAAGCCAGGCCTCCCAATCAGGTAGGATTTTTATGTCAAATACTGCAACAATTTCAGAGGAGTATATCGGGCTAAATTGTGGATCAAGAGACTGTTAACTGGGTGGGAATCTCACCTGCAGGTCAGCAGTTCAAACCCAGACAAAGTAAGCAATGACAAACAGTTTTCATCATTTAATGGCTGTTCTATGAATACCAGTGGATCTCAGACTAGTTTCTAGTACAGGGGTGGGCAAACTACGGCCCGGGGATCGCATCCGTCCCACCAGACATTTTAATCCAGCCCTCAAGTTCCCGCCGGGGAGCGGGGTCCAGGGCTTGCCCTGCTCCAGTGCTCCAGCCAGGGAGTGGGGTCGGGGGCTTGCCCCGCTCCGCAGAGCTCCCAGAAGCAGTGGCATGTCCCTCCTCCAGCTCTTACGTGTAGGGGCAGCCAAGGGGCTCTGCACGCTGCCCCCGCAGCTCCCATTGGCCGCAGACCTGCCTGGCTGCACCTCCACATAGAAGCCGGAGGTGGGACATGCCGGTTTCTGGGAGCAGCTTGAGGTAAGCACCGCCTGGAGCCTGCATCCCTGACCCCCTCCTGCACCTGAACCCCCTGCCCCAGCCTTGATCCCCCTCCTTCCCTCCCTCCAAACCTCTCGGTCCCAGCCTAGAGCACCCTCCTGACCCCCCCCCCCCCACACACACACACTCAACCCCCAATTTTGTAAGCATTCATGGCCCGTCATACAATTTCCATACCCAGATGTGGCTCTCAGAACAAAAAGATTGCCCACCCCTGTTCTAGTAGAAAGACATCAAGACTCCTGATCACAAATCCAGCACCAGTGGATTAACTCCTTCAGCAAAGGCCAAGCACAAAATGCATACAGAGACTGAAGCTCACTATCTCTTAGAGGGATGACCCCTTGAGGTCAAGTCAGAGGCACTTGAGGATGTGCAAGGAAAGAGCATGGAGAAACTTAAACAGCTATTTCATATTGCACTCTGTTTATACATAGACACTGTATGTAACTACCATAAGGGGAAAGAATTTATGCAAGTCAAGTCCTGTCCGTCCCGTCCCCCCCCCGGCCCCTCATACTCAGCTAGTGGTAAAACCTGGGCTGATAGGTTTCCCAGGCTACCATCTCCACGCATCATTTACCTTTATCACTTCTAAGCAGAGTTATCACTACAGTTGTAGTGTGGAAAATATGATTTTCAGATTCATGAAGTTAGTGGAATGGCAAAAAAAACATTGTAGACATCAGTCCAACAGAGGAGTTTGTTGCCAGTTATAAAAAAATCAGGAGCCTTCATTTTTAAATTTAAAATACCACAAGAAGTATATTACTTTGTCTTTAAAAGTCCCAGTGTCACATAATTCAGGTGATTTAGTTAAATTAAGCACCAGTTTTGAGAAGAGGAGTACATCTGACTGAAACAAGGTCTGAGGTCTAACCAGCACTGAGTTCTGACAAAATGAGCTATTAGGGAATGAAAACTAACCCAATAATGTCCTTGCTCCACCACTTTTTGGTTTTAGACATTCACCACCATCTTTGCATGCTCCCTTTCCGCCTCCCCCTTTTTTTTTTGGCAGGTTGTGTGAGAGTTGGGGGGCTGGTTGCTTAAAACATTTTCCACCTTACTTTTTATGGCCAAGAGAAAGCGAGGAGCCACCACCATGAACCACCCACTTGATTTTAGTATAAAGTTATTATTCATACACAGGCTAGTGAATCATCTTCTTTCTTCATATAAAAACCTTAATTTATAAACCTTCATAGAAAGAGTCTAAATGACTTATGGTTACTGAAAAAGGTACTAGGAAATCCTTAATATATCATTTGATGATTATCAGTGGCTCATAATATTTTTCATACTGCAGTACAAGGCAAGACACTAACTACCTGATGACCTCAACTCTATTTTCTTGTTTTCCTTCTATTTATATCAGAAGCTTTCCTTTCATTTTCATATCACATTTTTGTATTTAAGATAAACAAGAATATACAGTAAACCAATGAAAAATCAAGCCCTTATCCTATAAAACCTTACTCACAATAGTGAGTCAGGGAGTGTCTCTAAAGCAGGGCCTTCAAGATGGTCAGGCATAATGTCTATTTTGACTACTTACTGATATCACTAAGACTCCAATAGGCTTGTGAAATCTAAAATTCCTAGTGGAGCTAGACAGTCCCTCCCTTTAATCACCTCCCAATGCAGGGTGACTCAATCCCAGTAGAAGAAAAATAACAAGGCAGAAACAAACCTAGGGAAATGTTCTAAAAACAAACTTGAATGCAGCTTTCATAGACTCAATGCTAGCTTACATCATAAATTTACCCAAGGATTTACTGAAGTTTAACACCCACCACCATCAACTTTGAGTCATGTTATTTAAACATGCACAGGCTTTCTAGGAATAAAGCATACAGAATCAGATCATCCAAACTAACTCACTGCTTCAACCTCGGACTAAGCTCTTTACTCTCTGTTATGAAGAGCATTTTTTAGAAAACAAAAATTTAAGAAACAAGTACACGTGGCTGCAAAGGACATCACTAGTAGTTCATAGTTTGTTTTTAACTGCTTGGATACTCAAGCTGTGAGAGCACTTTTACAGAAAGGCAGCAAACATGCCAAGAAACAAATTGCACTTTACAGCATCCCTGCACACAAAACCAGGGAAATATAAACCCTTTTTAATGCTTGTTTTTAAAATGTTTTGCGGAAAAACAAAATTGTTGTTTCTAAACAAATACAGCTGGGCTAGCCTGTAAGTTCAAAATATCTGTACTTCAGACACTTGAATGGTCTGATATCCTGGGTGAAATCCTAGCATCATTCCAGTCAATGGGAGTTTTCCATTGACCTAAGTGAACTTCGCTCTATGTGAGATGCACTCAACTTCCACAGAAGTCAATGGCAGAACTCCTATGGATGTCAATGGGAGAAAGAACACGCTCATGAGGCATTTTTTGTGTGTTTCATAACTTCCAAAGACAAGGAGAATTGGACACACCCTGCTGGGAAGTAAGAAGAGAGAGGGACGGACTTTGTAGTTTTCCACTTGTAGTTAATAGCTTAAAAAACTACTGACACTCATGTATAGTGCCACTGGATCCCAATTTGCATCCCTTACTCCAACAAAACTCAATGGAAGCTTTGAGTGCAAAGAAGATGCAGGACACATGCTTAACTTTTCAAACACAAATAGTCTCACTAAAGTCCATGGGACTACTAACATGCAGCAAATTAAGCATGTTCTTAAGTGTTTTGGGCCCTGATTATGCAAACATTATTTAGTGGATTTCCCACTGCCTGCTGAAGACAGAGATAACAGAACATAATATTTGTCACAGGAGTATAGGCCTGGTAAGGCTGTCCACGTAAAGCAGGGGTAGTCACTTATTTTTTGTTAAGGTCCAAATTTCTTAGTCAAGATCCAGATGCCAAAGAAAACAACAACAACAAGTAGTAAATAAAAAGACTTTAGGGTCTGTTCAAAAGCATCTGGCAGTCCAGATTTGGCCCGCGGTCTGCCTATTGACTACCCCCGATGTAAAGGATTTGCTGGATCAGGCCCATATTTCAGAACATTCTTATCTAATCTGAAGAAACACACTGTATTTGGGGGACATTAGTTACTACAAACGTGAACGAAAATAGTGATGTCCCAAGTAATGCAGTCACTCTCTCGTTCCAAGACGGTACACACGGGGAAAAATATCACTCTAGGGATGACAGCGGGTGAGGGGGGGCCCTCTCCTGGGGCGGCAGAAGCTATGGACAATAGGCCGTCCCGGGCGGGGCTATGGATGGCAGACTGTCCGGGGGAGGAGGGCGCGCTATATAGGAACAGTCCGCGGGGAGGGGCTATAGAGAACGGACTGTCCCAGGGGGGTGGAGGGCACTATAGAGGACGGACTGTCTTGGGGAGGAGCGGACTGTCTTGGGGGCGGGCTATAGAGAACAGACTGTCCCGGGGGCAGGGGTAGAGAGCGCTATCGAGAACGGGCTGTCCCGGGGGGGCGCGGACTGTCCCGGGGGCGGGCTATAGAGAACAGACTGTCCTGGGGCAGGGGTAGAGAGCGCTATAGAGAACGGGCTGTCCCGGGGGGGCGCGGACTGTCCCGGGGGGGCTCGGGCTATAGAGAACGGACTGTCCTGGGGAGGGGAGCGGACTGTCCCGGGGGGGCGGGGGGGCTATAGAGAATGGACTGTCCGGGGGGGGGGCGGGCTATACAGGACGGACCCTCCCGGGGGGAGGTGCCGGCGGCGGGGCCCTTACTCACAATTTCACCATCCACTGGCCCTGCAGCACCAGGCTCCAGTTGGCGGCGCTCAGGACCTGCACGCGGCCCCGCTGCTCGCCGGGGCTGCCCACCTCGGAGGGGCGGGAGGCGGCGGCGGGGCCCAGCACCAGCCCCAGCCAGGCGGCCAGTAGCGCTGTCACCGCGGCGTCAGGCCCGGCTCCCCGCGCGCCCGCCGCCATCTTCCCCCGCGCGGCCCGGCCCAGCCGCGCGCCGGAAGCGGCCCAGGGGGCGGGGCCTCGCTGAGCGGGACGGCCCGGGGGCGGGGCCTGGGTAGACTGGGCGGGGCTTTCAGACCGTGGGACAGCGCCTGGGGGTGGGGCCCGGGGAGGACGGGGCGTCACTCGGGGAACGAGGGGGCGGGGTCTGTGGGGGCGAAGCAGAGGCAGAACCGCCAGGGGGGAGTTGGTGTGAGTCCTGCTGCAGCCCAGGGGGCTGGGGGCTAGGTGCCCTGGGCACCTGTCTGTCGGGTGACCAGATGTCCCGATTTTATAGGGATAGTCCCGATTTTTGGGTCTTTTTCTTATATAGGCCCCTATTGCCCCCCCGCGTCCCAGTTTTTCACACTTGCTGTCTGGTCACCCTACCTGCGTGGCAGGGCTGTGAGCGTGGGACACATGTGTGCACTAGTGCACTTGCCCATCATGCTGCCACATCCATTGCCTAGTGCGTGTGCGCACCCTTCTGTACCAGCGTGCTAGCATATGTGTGGCCCTTTGGCCTTCTTAGTCCCCCTTCGCCATTGTAAATTGACGCCCTGACTTTCCAGTAGAACTGGGCTGAGACTGCATTTGAATCTGTGACTCCCAAGCAATCCCTACACTGTGACTAAAATAACACCCCAAAAGCATTTCCTATGGTATAGTAAATACCAGTTGCAAGTATAGGTGCTACTACAAATATGACTGTAAAATCTAGTAACAGAGGGTATGTAATTTTATCACAGTCCATAAAAAAATGTTCATAACGTTAGAGTCCACTTTCCAAATGGGATATGATGCAGCTAATACCAGGCACAGTGGATTCAAGTCAATTATAATTATCTAGTGCAACACACTGAATAGTGCAAATGCCAAAAATGCCCTCCACTGAAAGAGGACTGCTGAATTCCTATACTTCTACAACAGTGGTTTTTAACCTGTGCCCCGTGGACCCTGAGGTTCTGCAGACTATGTCTAAGGAGCCTGAGAAAGGTTGTCATTACCATAGAACAGTGTTTTTTTAACCTGTGGTCCCTGGCCCCAGGGGTCCGCTGACAGTGTCTAAGATTTCCAAAGAGGTCAGCACCACTCTTCGAGATATTTTTAGGGATCTGCAAATGAAAAAAAGGTTGAAAACCAGTTTCCTACAAAATAATTCCTTTATGTCAAGCAGTAGGGCAAGGCATGAGTGAAGTCGTGTGAGTAGAACATTGTTATGTTCTGGATATAATTATACTGGTATATCAATATAATGATTCTAGATAAGTTCTCACAGCAGTTCTTTGCTTTTACTGTAGGATGTTGGAGAGCCTGCAGTGTAAGAATCTGCAACCGCTACACATAGTACAGAGCTCCACAGTGTCTCTCTGTGCTGGAATGGAGGGGATAATTTGTGTTTTGGGTGCGTGACCCGTGTACCCATATGCCACATAGCCACTAACTGGCAAAGAAAACAACCGCTGCTATTTTTCATAAACTGCCACAATAGTAATGACCTATTTGCATGAGTTCTCAGGTCCCATTTGTTGTTTGTGAGGAAGATTGCCCTCTGTGCCTGTTATGGTCATGGCATACACATAGAGAAGTTAGATACAAACAAAATACTCTTGCTGAGAGGCTGCAGCGTAACATTATTTTATCTCTTAGAATTCAAAACAATAACACACAAGAACCCAAAACCAGAGAGAGACAAAGCAGGCTGCTCTCTAAAACAGAGTGGCAAAATTCATCCCCATCTTTTTCTAGGCTGCCTGCTGACTAACTCTGTTGCCTCAGACAGATCACACACTTGCCTACAGATTTACAGAGACCCGTAGGCTGCAAGCAGGACCAGGAGAATCCCTGATAATTTAAAGTAATAGAACACTCTGGTCCACTGTACTGAAAGCTGTGTTAACACAGAGTACCATGTCTTTCCCACGGATAAAGGCTTTTTACTTATGCTTTGTTCATTGGACCAGAATTTGGACTTCTGTCTGCCTGGCTGTTGTCAAAAAAAGGGCTAACAGAACACTCAGTTCTAGATACAACAGTGTATGGTACAGCATGTGTTTGGAAAGTCTCTTCTGTAACTTTCCTTCTATCAAGTTTATTTTCTACATTGTTAAACACTGTCCTATTATTAGGCTGGGTGGATGCCCTATGGTAAGGAATGTATAATCTGAGTGGCTTCTTTCACTATGTGCCATGACAGATTCATGACACTGCCTCGGAGCAGAATAGATCATTGTAACACTCATTTTCCTAAAATACACCTAATTGCATCAGCTATGTAATTTTATCAGGTCAATACTGAATTTCCAGCGCTGTCATTCTAAAGTTTCACGATTTGTTTGGGTTTTGTTGTTGCTGTCTTTCAAGAGCATATCATAAAAACATCTCTGGGAGCTAAAGTACAATAGCAAAAAAATTCCCTTTTTATGGTTTAATGTTCAAGTTAATAGAAAAGTAACTGTTGCACTCAGTTGCCTCATTGTCACATGGACAACAGGATTGTTGATTGTTTGCTGGAGGAAAGCTACACCTGGTTTGATCAACCCAACTGTATGGGGAAATACATAGTAAGAAGTATATTTCACCCTGTATAAATTACAAATTACAATTTGCATTTCCAGTCCTAGTGATGGAGGCAAACGTTTTGGTAGAAAGTAAGAACATTTGTGATATCACCTACATAACGGCATACAAGATACTGTGTTTAAAACCTGTTTCAATAGTGATTTGAAAACCATAACGTGTAACATTTAAGCAGAATGTTTAGTTTTTAAACATAAATGTTTTTCTTCTGTTTAATTAATACCACCATATTCTATAATACTAGCAGGTGCTTGGTTAACAATTTGCCATTGCACTAAATCTTGGTATCTATTTAAACTGAACCAAAATTTTTTCACAAAAAGCAGAGTTCCAGTTTTGGCACCAGATGACAAACAGACAGCGTTCGCTTCTGTCCTGCATGAGTCATACTCCTGGGATCATTACTTCTTTACAGCAGTAAACTTGGAAAGCATTTCATTGTTTGTATGCATTAAAAGGGATCTTCACCAGAGCATCTGCTGAACCATTATTATGGACTGTAGATTAGAGATACAATGGTAAGAGAACATTGCATGGTAACATTTTGCCCTTGTAATACATACAGGGCTAAAGGGAAATTGCTACATTAATAATATGCATTTAATTTAATAGGGTGTTAAGAATTTATATCTGAGAAAGTCCAGCATACAGCATCCTGCATATATGTACACAAAGGAATTAGGGCTAGATTTTTCAAGTGGTCACAACCCACAGCACCTGGCATCCTGAGCTCTTTTGAAAATCCAACTACTTATTTGGAACCTAAGTGGAAGCTAAGGATGTGCAGCCCCTATCTTTTCTCCTAGACAAGGCATAAAATAATGTACCCTCTGATCTTCCTTGAATGTCTAACTACAGAAGGCATGTGGCTTCCATGGTGAGGGGTGTAGTAGAAAAACCTAAGACTATAGTGAACCTGCTGGCTCATTACTGAGCACAGTGTTAACCCCCAGTGCAACATCCCGCCAGTAGAGGACTCCCCAGGCTACAAAGCACAGGAAAGGAAAGTATCACCAGAGCACAGAGGGGACCGGGCGCAGGAGCTGCAGGCTGGGTCTGGGAGCTGACTGCAGAGGCAGTTGTGGAGCTGGGACTGAAAGGCTGAGGTAGCAATGGCAGGTGGATGTTTGAAAAGGTGCTTGTTGCTAGCACGCGGGGGCGGGGACGGCAGTAGTAGCAATGGCAGGTGGATGTTTGAAAAGCAGCCTGCAAACAAGGGAGCCATGCAGATGGGTGCAGACAAAAGGACTGAATTCTGGCTGGGGGAAATCTACAGAGCAGCATGTTATTGCCTAGAAGAAAGTGGTGGTCTGGAGTGCATATCCTGTCACTAGGCCTGAAGAGACCCACTTTCATACTCTTTAATGAGGCCATCCCTAAAGCCTGGGACAGGAACTGCAGGTTGATTGTCTGTGACTTAAAGCCATCGTGCATAGGGTAATGGCACTGATTGTACCTGGCAGTCCTTGTGCAGCAGTCCTTGGTTATCCATCAGCCTCTGGGTGTTTATGGGAACTCACCATGGCTCAAGCCTAAAAGGCCTAGTGTTTAGAGAGCCTACAACCCTTACCTCCATTGCATTATACACCCAGGGCACTACCAGCTGTGTAAGGACCACAGCGCTCCCAGCCCCTCCCTCATGTGGGCTTGGAGACAGTTGACTAGAATACAGATCTAGGTGACTTACTTCATCTTTAAGGGAAACCAGCAACATACAAGCCTCACGGAAGAGAAAGCAGCATCTCTCATGTTGCCAGATCCTCCATTTCGAATTGCCTCACCACCCGCCCCTAGCAGACAGGCAGGCCCACATGCCGGGACAGGTCCTCAACCGGCAGCATTCAGCATATCGTCACTGGAGCTTGGCCAATTGACCTCACGGTACATAAAAGTGCATGGCCCAGAAAATAGAATCACAGCTCCGTGCACTTTACTGAGCTGAGACCAGTGCCATGCCGGGGAACTCTTGTGCCTGAGTGAAGTCTGTATGCAGACAGACCCCTGCAGCTGTCTCTTTGCAGGATTCAGGCCCCACCCCTCCAACGGCTGCTGTTCACTTTCACAATCTGCTCTGCATGTCTGTCTCGCCTCTACAACAGCATGAAATGAAGGATGACATTGCGCAGGAGATAGAAGAGCAAGCGTTCCACTTTGAGTGGATCCAATCAGAACAGCACTGACCAGAAGTGTGAATTTTTATTGCTTCCGTTTTTCAAGAAGGAGGAGTTCTTCTTCCAAGGGAGGAAGTGTTCCTAGCAATCTATTTCTTTTCTGCAGTTAAAAAAAAAAAATAAGGCAGAGATACCATTCTCTCTTTGTGGACCTGACACCTCTGATGCCTGCTATATGTTGCTGTGTATACTAGATAAAATGGTTTTATTAGATTATGAGGCAAGCCCCAGCTGGCTATGCTTATCAAATTGTAAATCTGCTGCAAACACGTAGGACCAAATTCCGCCCGCATACCCCTGTCCCCCTCCAGTGACGACACTGTTCCTCTTTACCCCAACAGTAGAAGCCTTCCTTGAAATCAGTGTGGTGGCACAGGGGTAAATGAGAGGATGTTTTATTCCATACACAAACCTTTAGGTGCAAGATTGCTTCTGATCTCACACTCATGTCAAGTCAGGAATGATTCCATTAATGCTGATGAAGTTATGCCCGTGTAAAACTGGTGCAAAAGAGGCCCAGATTCTGGCCCTTTGTATCAACAGAAGCTGAATCTAGCTTCTCCTATAGTGTGAGGGTTTCCGCATCAGTCCCACTTAAACACTTTGCCATTTCAGAGATGTTCTGCTGCTAGAGAATCTGAGGGGGAGAGACTGTGTTTGGGTAAGCAAAACCAGCTGTGGGCCCACATTTGCATGGACAGCTCTCATTGACTTGAGAAGTAATTGCCTAGGGATCAGTATGTGAAGGCAAAATCAGATGCTGCCAGTTCGGCAGCTATGCCCTCTGCTTCAGCTGGTGAGACCGACCCATCCCATTGTTTCTAGCAACAGCCAGCTTTGTACCCAGTCACTCTATACACATTTACATCCGCTGGGATTTATATTTATGTAAAAAGAGGCTATTAGTAAAGTACACTGGACCAAATGCTGCTGGTGTAAATCTGTAGTAAATTCACTGATTTCATGGGTGTCACTGCAGAGCAGAATGATATCTACAGTGCTCTCAGCAATATACAGCAGGCATATTGTACTTGTATAAATTAGATTTTTTTTAAAGGTCACCTAATGCTTCAAGACTTCATGTTAATAGAAAAGCTAAACGCTCACATGAAAAACGGCATGTCTGTGATAATGGAAACTGATACATCGTAAGCCGTGTTCTTGCACACAATCTGCATCTGGACACATAGATTAAGAACGGGCCTGAACCAAACCCCCAGAAGCAAACATTCTTGAACTTTGGAAATAAATCCCAATCCAGGCTTCCACAAATTTTGCAGTTGGCCCCTGTCTGTATTACAGGCCAAATTAAATCCCCAAATCCAGATACTGCTGAAGAAAGAAAGGAACAAGATAAACAAATAAAAAGAAACCAGTTCCTACCTCACCACTGTGCGTATGCAAATTCCTGATGGCTGTCAGTCTGTCACATCCACAGCAAGAAAGTATGCCTTCCCTTCATCCACATGCAGCGAGAGCTAATGCACCTGGAACCCATAACCTGTGCAATTGATGTCCTGCCAGTATTACCAAGCTGTTGACGGCTGTTTGAGAAGTCCACTTTCATCCTTCCTAACCTGGAATAAAAGAATATTTGCTCATCCTCATCATCACTACTGTCAACAAATGTGCAATCCTTGTTCTGGAGTAATTAGTCAACTGGTGGTCAATTAAAAGACTAGTGTCAGAGGGGTAGCCGTGTTAGTCTGGATCTGGATCATGCATCCAATGAAGTGGGTATTCACCCATGAAAGCTTATGCTCCAATGCATCTGTTAGTTTATAAGGTGCCACAGGACTCTTTTTTTCTTAATTAAAAGACTGTGAGTCTGATTTTTCATTGCTCTGAGCTTTGTGTAGGCATATACATCAGGCCAAAGTGAGTGTAATACCATCATTCTGATCTGGTTGCCTTTTATGTCCACTTAAGAGTGGGATAACAACTGCATGACGTGCAAGGCAGTGGAGAATCAGACCCAGGGGCTTTTTCACATGGAGAAATTGACTGGCAGAATGAGACCTGTATAAATAAACTATGCTGGCATAACTCCCCATATGGTCACTCTATACTGGAATAAAGTCCCTTTTATTCCAGAATAGGGTATCCATAGTGGGGGATTATACTGGAATAGCAATAGTAGCATAACAATACTGCTATAGTTCTGCTGGTCAATTTCCCCCTGTAGTCAAGTCCTGAGATTTGATGCAACAGTTGCTTCTTATCCTTAGAACCTTTCCAGTCATTTCTTTCAAATAAAAGACCTGTTTTGTTTTGCAATAGGCGAATTGCCTTGTCCAATGTGAAGGCGATGTGTCCACAAAGTACTGAAATGGCTCCGTGCTTTTAGATCAGCGCTGGCAGCAGCAATACGCTCTGATCGAATCCAATTCCTCTTTCAGAAGTATGCTCTTGGTTACCCAGAGCACGAGTGCTTTATCATATCACTTACCCCACACCACCGCAATGGCAAATTGAGATTCCAGCCCATTTATCTTTCATGTGATAATCAGCTTTTCCTGCCACCCCCACTCCACCAAAGCAACATGAAGAAAAACAGTGTTGTAACGAAACAGTCGCTTCCCAGGGAATAATTGCTTTGCTTACCAAGTGTCTTCTCCCTTAGCAAGTCTGCTCACTTCAGTGTAAGAACAAGAAGATAGGAGGGGAATACTAGAGGGCAAAATCCTGTTCTCCTTATTCACACAGTTAGCCCCACTGATTTTAAGGGGGGGTTACTCATGGTTGTAAAATGAACAGAATTTGGCCCAAAATATACTCTCTGCTCAGTTAACATTGAAATGTAAAGCATGCTGAGTGTATGATTCTTAGTCAGCAACAAAAAGCCCAGACGTGCACTGCATGCCAAGACAAGGGGATTTTATTGCTGTTGAGCAAGAGACTGGATTTTCTCTCCAAGAGGAATGCAAAATGGAATGAGAAGAGTGTTTTGGTTACATAGTTATTTATGCAGCCATAGAAATGTTCCTTTTTGCACCACAAAGAGGAGGGTGCGCAAACCTTTCAAGAGTTTCATGCAAGAAAATATTTAGAGGAGGGGGCAGAAAGGGTTCAGAGTCGTTAGAACCAAGAGTCATAACGACTTCTGTGTACAGAGAGAATGAGCCACCTAGATAACCCCATTCATAGCTTGGTCACATATCTGATGCATAAGCATCAGGCTGTTTCCTTGTGATGTTTGCCAGGGGCCCAGACAGGGCTGCTGCTGTTAGAAGAAGCTTTTCAGCAACTTGGCAATGCCATTCAGATGGTAAACAGAACAGAGATCAAGGGCCCAATCCTGCCATCCTTACTCAGACAAAATTCCTTTGCCTTCAATGGGAATTTTGGCTGAATAGTTACTGCCAGATCAGATCACTGAATGTCATATTGTGAAACCATTTCCTACTGGCATGTTATACTGACGCACAGAACTTCTTAAACAGAAGATGCTTAAAAAACAAAAACGACAGCCAGCCTGTAACAGGCTGGCTCACCCCTGATGGGCTGGAATCAGTCAACTCTGATTACAGAATGAGCCACACCTGGGATAAAGATCACTGTGGTTGCCCGATAGCAACAGGAGCCCTACCAGACAGTCCTGGGATTTAGGACTAAGAGTCCAGCCAGGTTGGGCCTGCCAAAGCAGCAAGCACAGGTGTGGAAGCTAGGGGTGTGGGGGTCCTGGCTGCCTGCCCTGTGCACTCGGGGTCCCAGCCTCAGCTCGGAGGAAAGGGGGCTGGCTTTCAGCACTCCCACTATTAAAAATGTTCCAGCGCCACTGGCAGTAAAACCCCAGGCAGGAAGGTCTGGGAGGAGGAACAGAAACGTTTGTTTTGGGTGGACTTTTAGAGGGACTTGAAAGCTTTATTTTGACTGTTTGTTAATTTATGAAAGGTAGAACCTGAGAAGGGATTGGAAGGGACAAAAAGTATTGAGTTTATTGAACAGTCTGAGAGGGGAAGCTGAGGCAGGCTGCCTGTCACATGACCTTAGCCATGAGGAGGAGCATGGGAGACAGCTGGTCCCGTTACACAGACAAACAGGCAAGCTCCCATCTAGCTTAGAGCTTGTTTGGGGTTTTTTTGGTTTTTTTTTAAATGCTAGAGGCCACAATCTGCATGGAACTCTGTAGTGCACAGAGACATCTAGTGACTCAATATCACCCTGCAAGCAACCCTACTATAACCACTACACACTATTTTGGAAATATTTGATAAATCGAGTTGTGCACTGTCAAACTAAGGACCCGGTCCTGGAAGCTCTCTACAGAGATAACACTGATTGATTTCTCAAGGAGTTACATAAGTGCAAGGCTTGCAGAATCCAGCCTTGTGAGAGAAGGGGAACACCTATGGTAGAAACAAGCAGATACTTTAACCAAAATGTTTCTTTAAAGATAAAGATGTTGGGCTAGTTTCATCCTGGTATAATTGCACAGTCTTTAGTAGAGTTACAGCAGGGATTAAGTTAGCCTATCATGGGCCCAATCCAACTCCCACTGAAATTAAAGAAGAGAGAGCAAAGAGGAAATACAGATCTTAGGACTTAAAGAAAAAACAATCCGTACCACTGAGATGAAGCTCCTTTTGCCAAAGGCTGCATTAGCAGGCACCATGGGGAATGAGTTTATAGTATTCTGAAAAGAGTATGAATGTTGGACCTTGTATCGTATCTGGCAGGCTTTTCCTACCCATTAAGTCATGACTGATCTGGGCAAGAAACCACGTTTCTTAAAGCAAATACCCAGTGAGATTCACAGTATTTCTACACAGCAAAGAAAAACCCTTGGTTGGCCCATGCTAGCCTACCCAGGCTGCAGGTCTGTTTCATTGGTGGAGCCTGGACTCAAGGATCCTGTGAGGTCGGAGGGACCCAGAGCTCAAATTTCAACCCAAGCCTGAAAGTCTAAGTAGCAATGAAACAGCCCTGCAGCCCAACCCCTCGTAAGCCTGAGCCATCTGGCATTGGCCAGCCATGGGTTTTTCTTTGCTGTATTGACATATCCATTGAGGGTTATGACTGTCACATTGTCTGCAGTGGTTCACAACCATTAGTGCCAACCTCAGGGCAGACTAACAAAAAGCAGGGAAGACACTCCAAACTAGTGCTATTTCACCAATCCAATAGCAAATGTGAACTCTTGGAACACAGTAACAATCTTACCAGGGAATCGCCTTTTTCTGTCAATGTAGCGAATTAGGGTGGTGGTTTGTTTTTTCTCTCTCTGTGAAACATTGGCCTCTTCCCTGTCTCCTAAAGGGAAACCTGAATAGGATTATGCATGCATAGAAAATCCTGGGAGTCCCAAATCACTGATGGCCAAATCCCAGGATCCAGTGCACAATCCCATAATGGCCTATGCAGTGGGTATCGTCACAGTCTGGGGAAGAGAAATCTTTCAGCCACACTGCCAACTGGCTACAGAGCTGCTAAGCAGAAGCCAGCTAGCTGAAGTGGTCCTCTGTGGCTCCCATCCATCCCCATGGCAGGCAAGAAGACTGTAGATCCATGCCATACTGGATCCTCTAGCCCTACCACCCTCTAGCCTCCCCCTACAGCATTGTCCATGCTGCAAATACATGCCTCCGCACGGCCCAGTGTGGAGAGGATCACTCACCACTAGCTGCACCCCAGTGGTCAGGCAGGTCGTCTTCTTTCCTGGCACCCCTGTTGCTAGCTGCTCCGACGCAGCAATAGTCTGTCCCTTCTGTGCCTCAGTCCTACAGACAGGTCACATGCTTTATGTCCACCCCTTTTTGGGGTATGTATATAAGGAGTCCAGCAATGGGGTAGCCCTCTGGGTTAGGCAAGGGTCTCCCCCTGGGTTGAGGTCTCAGGGACTGAACCTTTCAATCTGCAGGGCCCTCTCTCCCTTAGGCCTGGTCTACACTAGGACTTTAATTCGAATTTATCAGCGTTAGTTAATTCTAACGCCTCAACCGTCCCACCAGGAAAGCCATTTATTTCGAACTAGAGGCTCTTTTTTTTCCGAATTTGGTTTCACTCCACCGTGTGGTAACGCAGCTAAGTCGCACTTGCTGGCTTGGTGGATGCTGTGGCTGGGTGGCTGCTCCTCCCGACTCCTCACAGTCCACACCCACACAGTGCACCTCTCTGTCTGGACTTGAGCAGTCCTCTGGCCAGCCCTGCAGCCACACACACACAAAAAATTTTCAAATTGTTTTTGTTGTCTGTTGAATTGAATCTGGCGTTCTGGGGTTCTGGGGCTCTCCGCGCACGCACCAGCACAGCGAGCAGCACAGAGCTCTCAGCAGAGGAATCCCAGAGAGAAAAGAGGTCCCCAGCATGGACTGACCAGGATCCACAGGATCTGCTGGATGAGGCTCTGGAGTCTGTGCTTAGAAGCAAGCGAGCCAACAAGCGCTCAAGCGCGCCCAACTAAGAAGGCAAAGAAGAAAGGAAAGGTGAAAAGAGCCATGATGCAGAAGGGATGATGTGAAGAAGTGAAGTGAAGGGACGAAAAAGATCAAAAGCAAGAAGGCAACCGGACGCTCCGGGCTCCGCCCAGACATCATGCCTCCGCCATGCTGCTGCTGCCATTGCCTTTGCAGTGGCTCTGCCTGGACTCTGGACTACGGTGCAGGAATAGTGAGGGAGGACAGTGTGACCGGGACATGAGGTTGTCCTGTTCGAAGGAAGAAGAGGATGAGGAGAACGCTTGAGAGGGGACATCGAAGACACCCCCGCTCCAACCCACTCCTGACAGCCCCTATCTCTTCATCACCCTCCCCACCCCTCACCTCACAGAGAACCGCCCGTTAACGCGGACAGGGATCAGAGGAAAGAAATCAGTGGAAAAACAGAAACATTTATTTTTTTTTTTATTTTTTAATAAAAATATATATAAAAATATATAAAAAAATTAAAAAATATGAAACTATAAAATGAGCAGGTAGACACAGGAATGGAGCACACATAGGAGAGGAAAGCAATAGTCTCGAGAGCAAGAGCAAAAAAGCAGCAGCTGGAAAGCTTCAAAAGGAGCTTTCTTGGGTGCTCGTGGAGAATTGGGTGCTCCGTTGCCATGCACCACTCTCGCCATGCCACCATCAGTCTCCGGTCCAGGGTCAGCTTCTGGGTTGGGGGTCTGCAGGGTCTCGTCTGTGCAGGCCTCAGTCCTGTCTCGTGATCTGCTCTCACTGTGTGGCCGTTGGTGATGTGCTGCATCTAATGTGGTGGAATTAGTGTGTTGTACTATTGTTGCACTGTTACTATTGACTTTGCTTTACTTTGCTTTGCACTTTGCATGTTTTTACTTTTTTTATTTAGACTTTATAACAGATTACTTTACTTTGCATAGAGAGTTTGCTTAACAGCCACTTGAGCAGGCCTCAGAGGCAGAGGGCAAGCATACAAGCGGGCACAGCTTTCTTCACACTGCATGCCTGCTTTCTTTTGCCTCTTCTTTTTCTGCTTTGCATTGCCTCTAGCAGGACTAAGCACAGCCTGACTAACACTGCTGCACTCTGTACTGTAAGGCTCTTTGCGCTTGTGCAAGAAAGATGCAGCTATCTTTCGCGCGCTCTCTCTGCTCCGGCGCGGCGCGAGCTCTCTCTGAGATCTCTCGGACTCTGAGACTAGTTCTGAGAGACTCCTTCACTTTGTTCCCTTTTGTCTTGTGTTCTATGAAACATGTGTGTGTAACATGTATTGTTCACTGGAAATCACCTTCAAAATTCATCACTTTTTTTTCACATCACACCCGGCTCCCCCGCCACCCTGCCCCGCCATCCCCTGACGCTGGCTCCAAAAAGATTAAGAGAAAGAAAAAGACAAGGGAGAGCAGCAGGAGAGGCGGAGGCAGCAGAGCAGAGCAGAGCGAGCAGAGAGAGGAGGAGGAGCAGGAGGAGCCAGCATCGCAGGAACAGCAGGACAGGAGAGGAGGACGAGACCGGCAGGGGCAAGCGCGAAGCAAGCGCGCGCTGGGCGCCTTGAGGCTGAGCTAACAGTTGTAGATGTTCTTCAGAGCCCCCTTGTAGATCAAGAGGAGGCAGTGCCCTCCAAATCTGCCCCTCCAACAAAGAGTCACCAAAAAGTCACAAGCCCCCTCCCCCCAGGCAAAGGGGTGACAAGGGAGGAAGCAACACTGCAATGCAGCACACCTGTGTTGCAAGAGTAGACATTAGGTTGGTTAACTTTCTTTGTAGTTTTGACTCTTTCTTTTCACACAGCAATTACCAAGTCCAACCCCCCCCTCTGTACCCCATTGTGTATTATATTGTAAGTGTCTTTTTGTTCCTGTTGTTTTTCTGTGTGTTTCTCTGGTCAGAGACTGTCTGTGTTTGTTCTGCGGGGAGGAATTGTAATGTCACTGCACTGGCACAGCACATGCAGCAGACTTGCACCAGGGTCTGCAGTGCACAGTGCACCAGCTGCAGTCTGGGTGGGTGAGGCTGAGTCTGTGTGGTGTATGCTGCCCCGGTCTTTTCCTGAGGGGTGCTGTGTGCAGGCCTTCCTGGGTCCTGGTTCCCCTGTAAAGGCAGGCTTCCCCCCGACCCACCTCCATTATCCCCTCCCCTCCTCCCCACCCCCCCCGCCCCCCTCCCCCAACCCTTACCCAGACCTCCACCCCCTCACCCTCCCCCCCCTTCCCCACCCCCTCGCCCCAACCAACTAACCACCCTAATCACCTATCCACTACCCAACCCCTGCAACCCCCCTCAACAAACACCTTTATCCAGCACAGAATGCTTCCATGTTTTCAACAGAAAAACAGAAAATGCAAAGAATTAAAATTAATTATTAAATTTTAAATTTATTTTTAAAACATTTTCTTTAGTTTTAAAAAAACTTAAAACTGATCAGGGAAGTGGGGAAAAACTCAAGTTCAACTCAGACTCCTGTAATCTCAACAGGTTACCCTGGCGCTTTCTCTCCCGCATGCATATTCCTCTGGCTCTCAGCTCCCTTCGGTCGATCCAAGGCTCCAAGCAGGATATTCTCTGCTTCCTTGGTCTCAAACAGATCGAAAAACAGCTCAAAGCAATTTGCCTCAACCCTCAGCAAGCAGCAAGGTCTACAGCACACAGCAGAGATTGTGCCATCTGTCCGTCAGAGAAGCTGGCTGAGTCAGGTCCGCCATCTCCCCCCCGCCCACCATCACCAGCACCCCCACCACCATGAACAAGCACCTTTTGAAGAGTTCCTTTCTTCCTTTTCCGCCTCAGCAGGGCCCTGGCGAGGGGAGAGGGGCAGCATGCCAGCGGGTAGGGGTCCCCGAGCGGGGTCCCGGCATCATCTGCACCCCAACCGTTATGTTGGAACCTAGAAGAAAGCATCTGCAAACCGTGCAGTCCAGACCTGAGTTGCCTGCCCCATGAACACTTGGTGAACACGCCACCCCGCAGACCAAAATGTTGCCCCACCCACCAAGCCCAGAGCGTTCATGCAGCCCCAGCACTTCGGTTGGCATAATCGCTGCCCTGGTGGGCCTTGTGGGTGGATAGCCCAGCGATGTGGTGGGGCTCTCCACATGCCCACACGCGTTCCAGAATCCCCATCTGGCAGCGGATGGTCCACCCGCCATCTAGCCGACAGTCACTACCTTTGAGAGCAGTTGCTCACTGACTTTGGGGCTACTTGATGACCAGCACTTACGCCAACCTGGCTGCTTCGGGCAGGTCACGCACGACCGGTGGACGACTGGGCCAGAGGGCTGTGGCCACTCGCTTCTCCACAGGGCTTGCTCCCAGCATGCTTCCTCAGGCTCAGGGCAGGGCCTTGTGCTTCACAGCAGCACACAGCGGCAGGGACACACCCTTCATGACACAGTGTGCATCCTGATCCTGCAGTCACTCTGAAGTTTCACACTCATCCCAGTCCAGCCCAGCTTCGTTCCACTATGCTGCCCACACCACTCCAGGCCCGCCCCATTGCACCCACCCCATCTCACTGCCAGATAACTGCCCATGCAGCCACCACTCCCACTGCCCACGCTCGGCCGGGCCTCCTGTGCGGTGCTCACAGCCTCGAAGCTCCAGAGCCTGACTGTGAGTGAGGTGGGTCAGCAGCTGACTGTGCGAGGATGGGGATGCGAGGAGCGATGGATGCAGCAGGCTGGCATCCTGCAGCGCACAGTGGCAGCCAAGCTCGCGCTGGACGTAGCGCGAGCGCGAACCTGTATTTCCGGAGAGAAGTTCTGCGGAGACAGGGAGGCGGGGGATTTCAATGGCATGGCGCAATTCAATAGCATTTGTTTGATGAAATATTCAAATCAAATGTGGGACATGATGGATAGAAGGATATTCACCCAAAGGGAGTGTTTCCAGTGCGGGTACAAGAATAGGTGATAGTGGATTAAAGCTGGATTGTGTATTAAGTTGTGAATGTGAACATAAGATTTGTCTTAAATGCCCTTAGACTCCTCATATCAGGGGTCATCTTCTGCCTTTGGCACCCTCTAGGCAGGGGCTAGTAGGGAAACCCAGGCCCACCGTCTTCACTGGGTTCCACTCCAGGGCCCAGTGTAAGCCACAAATTCCTAAGCCACAAAAGTACAATATCACTGCCTTCTTGGGCCACTTCTTATCAGACTCCTCTTTCCCAACGGGATTCAGTAGAGATATTAAATAAGTGGAATCAAAATCAAAGTCTCAGACCTTCTGAGAATCCCAAGAGCCTTCCTCTGGGGTTTGGCCACATTGCCACAATCAAGCCTCAGGAGCTCAGAACGTAGGTCACCTCACCTCCAGTCTGCTGCCCAGCTGAGCTAGTCTGCTCATTCTCCTATTGAGCTTCTCCTCCAAGCCATGCATGCTTTGCATGTGCAGGTGTGGTGGGGTGGGTCTGCCTGGACCCAGAGCAACTATTTAACTCTTCCTTGCTGGTGCAGGGTTTGTATGCTCCCTCAAATCCAACCAAACTATAGTCTCTTTCAATGCGCTCTTATCTAGTGGCCATGGGTGTGCTGCTCTTCCAGGGAGACTCCCTCAGCAAGGTGGGGCTGAATTTGCCATGATAGAATGTGTGTGGAGGCAAATGTATGTGCATTGTGAGATGGAAGGTGTGAAAGTCAGAGTTACCATCGCCTAACTGAGAGCAGTGTTTGGCTCAGAGTGATAACTGGGTGTAATTGTCCATAGTTCATTTATTATGCATCTGTGCAGTGCCTTGCACAACGGAGCCCTGATCAGCTCGATGCCTGCAATATACATAATAGATAATTCATGTGGTGTTAATATTTCAAATCTGCTTTCCTAATATTTTAGGCCATTTGCTCACTGTGAAAAGAAAATTAAAACACAAGGCACATAAAATGATGATTTCCAGCTGCTTGTTTGCAGTGTTGTTGTAGCCGTGTTGGTCCCAGGATGTGCGAGAGACAATGTGGATGAGGTAACATCTTTCAGTGGACTAACTTCTGTTGGAGCTTTTGAACTACACAGGTCAGGCCTGAAGAAGAATTCAGTGTAGCTCAAAAGCTTGTCTCATCCACCAACAGAAGATTTCTAATATGAAACTTCTGTTACTCATATTTACTGCTGCCTGGATCAAAGATAGAGAAACTAATTTCACTTATTTAAGAACAAGTCACAGGGCTGACAAGCTGGATGCCACTTGCAGTCTCAGATGATTTGAACAGCAAAGTTATAAACTGCTGAAAAACATGGTTTATAATGGAAATGCTGTCAGGGCCTTGACCATAATAATAAAATCACTTTTTGTAATGAGACTGTGTACCTATAACTAACTACAATATTTCAATAAATTACCCTCTTCTGTTTGGCCTGAATATAGATTCACACGCACCAAATATATCCATCTAAATCTCAGTTTCTAGCTTGAAAATCTGTAGCACTCTATTCTCTAGGGCTACCCATAGTGTTTTTACAAACTTCTGTGAAGAAACAAAGTTACAGCTCTGGCTGAAAAAGAAAGAAATTAGTTTAGTAGGGTTTAGAAAAGAATAAAGTTCAATCCAATGATCAAATCCTTTGAGCAGCCTCTCAATCAGGGAAAACATAGAATTGAATGGAACTACCAAGGTACTGGTCATAAGGCAGCAAAGAAGCAGAATGTTTATGTAGAGATTTCATACTCCTACCACCACACCCTGGAACTGTGCTCTGCAGTGAATCTTCTAATATTATTGAGTCAGTAGATGGTACTATTACTGTTTAATGCACTGTAAAGGCTGTTAGATCCTACAGTGATGCTTATAGACAGCTGTGGTGCAATTCTTTTTAGAAGGTGAACACATCACCAGTAATGGATGATCTCTCTGCCTGAGCCACTTTTCAACTAAAATAATACCTTGGGTGCAGAGTAGCTGCTTACAGATTAGATCTACAGGAGAGAAAAAAAATCCTAGAACATTTTGTATAGAGAACGAGGAGGACTTGTGGCACCTTAGAGACTAAGAAATTTATTTGGGCATAAGCTTTCGTGGGCTAAAACCCACTTCATCCAAAGAAAGCTTATGCCCAAATAAATTTGTTAGTCTCTAAGGTGCCACAAGTACTCCTCGTTCTTTTTGCTGATACAGACTAACACGGCTACCACTCCGAGAACATTTTGTGGTTTTCAAAGCATTGTATTTGGCCTAACAAAAAACAGCTCTGGCCAGTATGTTAGTTTTCTGAAGTCCAGATGCCCAGGATGAACAGGGAGGGAATGTTTCTGAGAAGTGTAAAGAACTCCAGTAGCGTGTAGAGCTCATTTTCAGTGACCCTATGAAATCTAAAAATGAGAGAAATATCATCTGCTAATGTTGGTTATAGAGAAAGGTAGGGAGCTTTCTAATACCTGGATAAATATGTCAGCAAAGAGAAAAAAGGACTGAGGGCATATTAGAGTAGTTCTGATGAACTGTGTAATTTCAATGGGTAACCCATCATTTGTACGTAATAAATTTTATCGCAGAGTACAAGGTCCAAGTGAACCCATGGAAAAGTAGAAGAGTTGCTGCTCAAGGACTTTGCATTAACTGACATAGATGAATTGTTTCAGATTTAGTACGCACCTCGGTGACAGTTTCCAAGCTTTCCTAGGCAGCTATGAAGGGTAGAAACATCACTTTTAAAAAATGAAAGCAGAGACTTACAGTTTCACTTGACTCCAGCAGCTAGGGCTTTAAGAAACACAGCATATATAATGAGGCTCACAATAAAATCATAAGAGTGAGCAACACTGCTGAGTTAACACTCGGAATTGGGGGAGACTGTCAGGTTAAATTTAAATTGGACAGTGGTGTACAAGTTAATGTAATATCCTTTTTAAGTATACAAATTGCTATCGCTCTTAAATCCCTCGCTTCCTTCACCCAGAAGTTGTCTGGTTATGGAGGTGAACCATGGACATACAGGTACTGCAACATGTAAATGTAACAATGATGCACAATGTCTACAATTTTCCATCATAAATACATGGTCTCAAAGCATGCCTGGATCTTAAATTGGTATCGACGGCAGTAAACATCTCAGGTACAGTGCCAAGCTATGACAGATGACCTAGTAAGAGAAATATCCAGATGCACTTCATTGACTGGGTGCTGGGAACACAATATAAAATATGAACACCAATAGAGATACTCGTAAATAGCCCTCAAAAATTCTCAGCTGCACTGGGAGACTGGTGGACTGACGAGATTTTGAGATTGGAGAATGCCTACAGAAGACAGTGGCAGGGATACAAGGGAGCTGGAACAATTTGTGTAGTGGGGATGCTGAGAGCCATTGACCCAAACTGTAAACCCTGTATATGATGGAAACCACTTCAAGCCAGGCAGCATCCATAATTCTAGCACCTATGCAGCGATACCTAGGCTCATGAGAGCTGAACAAGGAAATCAGGTGGAAAACATTACCAGATGCACCTATCTGATGATGTAGTGAGTGAACTAGCTGATGGCCGGGTTGTTAGGGGTTTTTTGTTTTCTTTTTGTACAAGTCTGGATACTAGCAGATAAATCTAAATAAAAGATCGGTGTTACTGCAAGAAGAGAAGACACTGGTTCATGCATCCAAGCCTCTCACATCCACAGAAAGTGCATGGCTCAGAAAAGATCTGTGCCATTTTATTAGGCGCTGAGTACTTACATCCATTCGTGTGAGGGAGAAAAGCTGCTGCAGATCCTAAGCATCAGCCATAGGAGACAATAATGAAAAACACTTACTACAAAACCCCCAAGGCTATAAAAACGATTGCGTTTCTTTTTAAAAAATGGGAAACAACAAATGGAGCAAGAAGGAAATGGGAACATGGTTGATGGAAAACACTTCAATAAACAGATAAAGTCCACGATATTCATAGAGTATAAACCGAGAAGGGACTGTTCGATCAACTAGTCTGACTTCCTGTGCAGCATAGACCGTAGAATTCCATCCAGTTACTCCTGAATTGAGCCCCATAATTTGCATCTCTTCCAGAAAGGCACCCAGGCTTGATTTGGAGACTTCAAGAGATGGAAGAACCACCACTTCCCTGAGTAGATTGTTCCAATCACCTGTGGGGTGGGAGGGAGTCAAATTCCTTAACTGGAAGATGTTGCACGGTATTTCAGTATGATAAAAGGCGTGCTTGTCACCTCCTTAAATCATGGGAATTAATGTGATTACAGAGAGCAGCATTTGGTCATAATTTTGTTAAAACGGGCTAACCGGAGTAACAGATAAATAATCTTCTGAAGACACCTGGTTACTGCCTAGAGAGTACTTCCAGTTACTTTACTTGGCAGTCCTACCCCAAGTATGATTTTATTGATGATAGCTTGAGTGGCCAGTCATTTCTGTACAACTCAGATGCATTACAAAAAAGTGATTGACAACCTATTGCTCTGAGGAGGTCATTATCCCTGTGTAACTGAGGAAGGGTGGCTTGGGGCTAAGATGCAGAACTGGTCGTCAGAGTTGGGTTCATACCCCCTTTTCCCCCGCCACAAATTTACTGTGTGACCTTGGACAAATCACGTAGGGTGGGATTTTTCAAATGTGCTCTCAGCATCGGCCTAACTCTGCTCCCATTGGGAGTTTTATTATTGACTTCAGCAGGAGCAGAATTAGGTCAAAACTTAGTGCTTTTGAAAATCTCACCCTATATTTCCATGGCTCATTCCCCAACCTGTAAAATAGGGATAATAACCATTCCCCCACCTTTTGTCTGTCCTATCTATGTCCACTGTAAGCTCGTTGGGGCAAAGACTGTCTCCTACTATTTTTATAAAATACCCACACAACAGAGGCCTGATCTCAGTTGAGCCCTCCAGGACCTACCATAATACAACTGATAAATAACAAGTACTATTCAGATTCAGTATCAAGCAGTCAATTTTAATCAGTCACTTTTTCAGAATGTCTTTAACCACCACTATAAAACCAGGGTATATTTTGTGCATTAAATTCTCCTGCCATCTATACCAGTGCAATCCCATTGATGTCCATAGGGCTGTGCTATGAAAAATGCCCACTAAGATTATTTTTTACAGTCATGAACTGAAAATAAATGTCAACAGGGGGAAAGAGGACACTAGGACTAATTCAAAGTAAAGAAAACGAAAACTTTCCTGTTTACATTGGTCGGTATTTTCGCCTGCTTCCTTTCAAAAGCCTCGAGTTTATTCACGTATCTCTTAAATTCACAGCAACATTCTCACTTATCTTTTTCAGGAAAGCCTTCGCTCTGCAGTGCTGCTCTCTCCTTTCCAAAGGTTGATGTGTGTTCTCTTTCTCCAGTAAGGCAAACTTCCTGTACTTAATAATGCTGGCTTGCTGCTTTCACAGCTAGAAGTGTCAACCTACTTTGTGGTGAAGAAAGGAGAAGAGAGTTTGTTAAAATAGAAGCAGGGAGTAGAAAAGAAGATTAGAGGGGAATTGTTTGGGCTCTTTCCTGAGGCTTTAGAAAAGGATGGAACATACAGTCCTTCACTCTCACAACAGGAGGACAACCGCCAGAGTTAAAATGTCTCATCAGATTGGGTTTTCTTCCTTTTTGAGTGTTGCAAATACCCTTTTTTTTAGCTTTGCAGCACATTACCCCACCAAATTGTTTGCATCCTATTAAGTTTTCATTTGACAGCCAGGTTTTAAATGTTACTTACAGCATGGAGGAGACAGCAACATTTGTTACATTCACTAATGGGGGAGGGGGGAAGGACAGAGGGAGTTTAGCATTATTATACCCATTCTGCAAATAGAAAATTGAGACGGGTATCTTAAGTGACATAAGTCATCCCATGAGTCCAATGAGCTGAGGGCAAAATCCAGCGCCACTGCAATGGGAGTTAGGCGTCTAACTATCTTTGAGGATCTGGCCTTAAGCCCGCATTTAACTTTATGGATTTAGGAGCCTCGCTCATTTCTGCAAACCTAAGCAGAGCCCCCCCACCCCATGTTCTACTCCACTAACCCCATGGGGCCAGAGTCACATTGGGGTAGCTCCATTGACTTCTTTCCTGTATAGTAGAATAGCTAATTGGGGCTATCCTACGCTAAAGACAGTTTGGGGAAGATGTGGTGTCCAGAGGCGGTGCATGGAGTCAGTCATGTGCTTGTCTTTTGAAAATGCTGCAGCTGATTGGGTACTTATGGTGGAGTTTGACTCCGCCAGCCCCGCTGCGGGAACCATCACTCAGCATCTGCTTGCATTGGTGGATGCCACCCCCAGCCAATTTACTGGGTGTCAGCAGCTGGTTGCAGCATAGCAAACCAAGGGAGGACATTCCTATAAGTGGATTTGGACTGTGCTAGGGTGCCTGTCCCAGAAACAAACATTGTCGCCAGGCTGAGCGTGCTGCCCCCGTAGGCACTGCCATCCTCTCTTGCTGTGCCATTCCGAGGCCAAGCCTCTTTCTAGCATCACGCAGCGTGAAAAGCAGCTTTGCTCCACACGCTGAGGCTCTGAAGCGTTTCTCTGTGATATTTCAGCTTGACCGACCACAGGTAGTTGGCACTGCCCTGAGGAGTCTTAGCAAACAGTCAAGCCTTGACTCACCATAAGATAGGACAGAAAAAGACTGTTTCACAAAAGGCAAAGGGGGCTTGTGATGGGTTGTACTCCCCACGCTGGCCTTGAGAGGGTAAATTAGGCCCAATTAACTTATAGGCAGCAGCTGGAGGAGGAGCCAGGGAGCAGGGATTGGTTAGTCAGATGTGAGGCTCAGCTAGATAAGAACAAGAAGGGCCTGTATAAAGCCAGGTATCTGGCAGCAGAAGAGGATGGCAGGGAGTAGGCTACAGTCATTCCCTGGGAGGAGGGCGTTGGGAGGCTGGCAAACCCAGAATGGGAAGGGAGGTAGGAAAAGGCTCGGGGGGGAAGCAGCAAGGTAGGGCAGTGCAGGCCTTGGCTACTGACTTGAGGGCCCCGGAGCCAGAACCTGGAGGGTGGGCCTCGGTGCCCCTGTCAGCCACTGAGGATGTGGCATAGACCAGGGAGAGGGCAGTGGACTGCCTGGGATGATTTGTTCTGGAAAGACTTTGTTATCTCCCCAGAAGGGGGAGCCACGGAGTGACCTGGCCAGAGGGCCGATACTGGAATGACAGGGGTCTGCAGGGCAAGAGGACGATGGGAGAGACACGGCCAGAGGAGGGTGCAATATCTGGAAGAGTTAATCCCCTGAGTGAGCAGGGAGAGGCCCCTCAAGCACTGAGCGGACCCCATGACAGGGCTATATTCATCTTAACTGAACTTCCTCCGCTTGCGATGTGGATTCGTGAGTAGTGCAGGCAGGACACATACGGACCTTGGAGAGACAAGGTGGGTGAGGTAATATTGCTTATTGGACGAACTTCTGTTGGTAAGAGAGACAACAAACCCTTGTCTATGTAATGTGCTGGGTCCAGAGCCGTCCCATCCATAGGACGGACCGGGGCAACCAGCCCGGGCCCCGCGCTATGGGACACGGGGTCCAGGGTGGTCTCAGGGGTTAGCAGGGAGCCTGGCGCCAGCAGCAGTGAGCGACCCAGCCCCAGCTCGCTCCGCCAGCTCCCGGTGTTGCTTGGGAAAGGGGGCAGAAGCCAGAAAGAGGCGGGGGGCTGGGGGAAGGGGTGGAATGGGGGCAGAGCGGGGGCAGGAAGACGTGGGGGGCGGAGCAGAGGTGTGAAGAAGCGGGGTGGGGAAGGGACTTGGGGGAAGGGTGGAGTTGGGGCGGGGCCTGGGCCGGAGTGGAGGGGTTGTCCTGGTCCCTGAACCCCGCTAGGGACGGCCCTGCCGGGGTCCACCATGGCTACAACAACACTGCATACAAAGTATGGATGTGTAGGCAGGTTGGCTTTTGTCAACAGAACTGGAATGATGGGCCCTCTTATCAAGTGTGGTGTAATCCCACTTGATGTCTTCTCAACATAGATCCAGTCCCAAATGTTCCCCACCTGGTTAGGGAGGAAAAATTCTGAAAAGCAGAGGGCAGCCAGGTCCCTTGGTATGTCTTCACTGCAGCCACAGGTGTGATTTCCTGCTCAGGAAGACATATCCGCACAAGTTGTATCCTAGCTAGCTCACTGAAAATAGAAGTGTAGACGCTTTGGTGCAGGCTTCAGCAGGGACTGCACAAGCCTACCTGACACCCACAATCCCACCCGGTCCTGGGGTACCTATTCACTTGGGCAGCTGGCGCTGAAGCTCACACCACAGCATCCTCGCTTCTATTTTTAGTGAGCTCACTAGAGTGCAGCTAGCATAGGTATGTCTACACAAGCGGCAAATCACACCTGTGGCCATAGGTGTTGGTGCTGGAGGTGCTGCTGCACCCCCTGGCTTGAAGTGGTTTCCATTATATACAGGGCTTACAGTTTGGTTCAATGGCTCTCAGCACCTCCACTATAAAAGCTGTCCAGCGCCCCTGCCTGTGGCTTCAGGATAGATGTACCCTAAGAATTCACCTGAAATATAGCTGCAGCTCAATCACTTACTAGCTTCTTTCCTCCATCATAAATCCTCTTTCCAAAGCCCCATGTTCAGAAATGTGACAATGACTGGAGGGAAGTTTACAATGTGTTACATTTTTGTTTTACCTTCCCTTTAGTTGTCCAGCATATTTTTCAATCTGTTTGGAGTCCACTCTGATCCAATTATCTGCTAGCACCTTGGTGTTGTGTGCAATATTTCAGGTGCACTCTAACTGATTCCACTCTTTGCAGGGTACACATGGATTAGGTTACTGGCTCTACATTCCCTTAGCACAGAATAAGAGACAAATGGATGCATAAACCGTCTTAAAGAATAGATAGACGAGTCATAAACTCTTTTGGAGTTTCCATCTCCCACTTAGCCCTGGCCTGCACAACTCTCAATCAATCTAGTTCTCCAGTGCCTGGCACTTCCGCAATCATTCACACCAGTGCGAAGTGGGAATAAAGGCTTCCAGATGAGAATGGCAGCATTTTACACCCACTTTGCACAAGTGTGATTAACTGTACCAGGAGCAGAGCAGGGGAGAATCAGGGTATTGAAGCACAATTATCTGATCGTGTTTTCAGAAAAAGAGGCCTGCCTAAAATCCCCTTTGAAAAATCACATCTGCTAGGAGGGTGTGTGGTCACCTGCTTGGTGCACAGATACAGGGAAAGAGCCTCCCCTTGTGCTCTGGCCCCTTAATACTGGGTGAAAGGGCTGGAATGGCATAAAGGGCCCATAAAAGCTCAGTATTTGGCCAGGGAGGATTTGCCTTAGGGCACATATGGGGGTAGACAGCCATAAGGCTGTTCTCTGAGGGTTTGGCTACACTTGCAGCTGTACAGCGCTGGGAGTTAAATCTGTCTTTGTACAGCTGAGTAGGGAAAGCGCTGCAGTCTGTCCACACTGACAGCTATCAGCACACTGTCGTGGCCACATTTGCAGCATCTGCAGCGGCATTGGGAGCGGTGCATTATGGGCAGCTATCCCAGCGTTCAAGTGGCTGTAACATGCTTTTCAAAAGGCGGGGTGGGGTGGAGTGTGACAGAGAGAGTGAAGGAGAGAGAGAGTGGATTTTTGGAGCCGACCCTCTGTCAGCAGCTGCCTTGCAAGTTCCAACCCCCTCCCCCACCCCTCTCTCACTCACTGAAAGCAAACAGCTGTTTTTTTCCTCACAGACCAGATAAGCAGCTGCTGCCAAAATGGACCCCGCCACTCCCTCCTGCCCGCCGTGCTGCTTCTCTCCTTAGGCCCCCTCCCTCCCCCTCTCCTCAAGCAAACACTAGCTGTGGACATTCCAAAGGGAGCCCCCTGCCTCTGCTCATTCACAGCAAACAGGAGCTGTGTTTGTTTTTTTGATAAGCAGCTCCGGGAGCCCAGAGTTCACAACAAAACAAAGAGCGGAACCTTCACTTAAAAGGATTATGGGAAGCTTCCGGAGGTCAGTCACACCGTAGTAAGATTATTCCCTGTTTACACTGGCGCCCCAGCGCAGCAGCAGCAGCGCTATGCTCCTTATTCCTCTCAGGGAGGTGGAGTACAAGCAGCGCTGCAGCCACGGAGATACAGCGCTGTATGTGCCTTGCCAGTGTGGACGGGGAGTGAGTTACAGCGCTGTTGGTGGCTTTATTGCGCTGTAACTCTCAAGTGTAGCCAAGGCCTGAGACCCCTGATGAAAGTCATGATGTGGAGTGTGTGCTTGGGCGGCACTGCAGCAGGCAGCACTGCAGAGATTCTAGGTGGTACTTAGCCTATAGAACTGTGAACCTTATGCCAAGGGTCTCTCCAGTCTGCAGAACTAGGAGGGCACAAAGGTGGCTTAAAACCCTAGAGGTGCAGCACAAAAACCTTACCGCCAGCATGTTGCAAATTCTGATTTTAGAGGATTAAATGCAGAAATAAATTTAAAATCTACATGCAGTTGTCACCATGTACGCCCTTTGCTTATCTTTTGTACTTCACTCACCTTGTTGGACTTAAATTTCACTTCGGTGGGCACTGGACAACAGTGCAGGGAAGAGAAGCTGTGTGAGGTTTAAAAAAAAAAGGCGATTCTAACTGGGGACACTGGCCTTTGACTGGAAATTACAGGACCAGCAGTGCCCTATTTGTCCGAGAACCAAAGCTTTCTAAGACCCGTAGTTCTGAGGGAAGCTGTAGACTTCACAGCAAGGAATGCCGAATAAAAGAACTGGGCGGGAAGCAGTATAGGGTGAACTCTCAATGGGTTGCTCCAAACCAATGATTCTTAATGTTCCTACTATTATCTTGTGTAGGAACTTGTGTCACCCTCGCACCTTTCTGCAGATGTAGGAGATAAATGAGGATCCCAGTAAAAGTAAAGGAAGCCAAATGGGACCCAATGGGACCTGCTAAACCATTCGCCACGTTGTCTCATTTTACAAACAAGGGAAATAAAACTGAAAATGACAAAACGTACTGTCTGGATTTCGCAGCTGCTGTCCTTTGACAGTCGGCTTCTTTCTGCGCCCTGGGGAGAATTCAGTTACACATAAAGATAGGAAATAAGATTACACCTCCAAGGCTTCAGTGTTAAACATTTCAAGACCAAGCTGGCTACAATTTAGCAGAAAAGGCAGTAGCTTTCTCTCGACTGCTTTATGAAAAACAAGATCTATCATCCCCTGACTTCAGACATAAATCCAAATGGCCACATTAGCCTAAATTAATGATCAGGAGAGGGCCCCATTTGCTCCCCTTGGAGTGAATTGGAATTTTGCCCATTACTTCAGTAGGAGCCCACCCACAGTTGTCTCTTTGGTTTTATTGTGGAAAGATTTTTTTAAAATGCAAAATCTATGTTTGATCTTTCATAAAAATAAACACAAAGATGAGAGAAACTTAGAAAAAGCAGCATTTAACCCCCTAAATCTGAGAGGCGAGAGAGTGATTTGGATTGCTACACACTCCCACTCGGTAGTTAGAAAGCCTCCCCCTATGCTCTTACTTGGCTACACAGACCTGCATCTTGGGAGCATAGTAGTAAGCAGGGAAATAGGCCTGCTTATTCCCAGTGGGTCATGGTGGGTAGGATTTTGCAGTGGGTAGAACTTACACTCAGCCCCTCACCCCTTGATGCCAGAGTAGGTGAATTCATAGTAAATTACTATGGGTAAAATTTCAAAAGTGACTTGGGAGCCTGTCCCACTTTCAGAAGTGACTTGGACACTTATACACGTAGATTTCATTGGAAGTTGGTGAGATTTAGGAGCCTACCTGCCTAAGTCACTTTTGACTTAGGGACTTCTTGAGAATTTTATCCTGTAACTCCAGGGAGATACTAAGACTCAGGGAGGGATCTGAGCCAGACAGCTTCCAGGTACTACTCCTGAGATAGTGCATTTTATGCACCATACCTTGCTCAGGGCTGGTCTTAAAACCTCAATCTGGCTCATAGAATTAAATAGAAAGCAAGAACCTTTCTATATATATTTTTAACTATCCTTTAGAATTTGAGAGAGAATTCTGTCCCTGCAATAGAATCCTCCAGGATCTGTCCCCAAAACCTGCACACAAAGGTTTAGCATTTGCTCCCAAAGAAATGTAAGAGCATATTCACATTTTTGTTACTGGCTTCCTTCTCGTTAAATTTTATAGGACTATCTCCCAAGAGAAAACCTTTGTAAATATGTACAGAGAAGTTACAGATGATGTGCTTGCTTTTTCCATGTCATCACTCCCGTTTTATGCCATACAATGTGCTGAAATCAGTGGAGTTTCGCTGGTGTGGAATTGATATAAAGGAGTGAAATATGAGGTTCATTGTGCCAGATTATGCCAGCATTACTCACATAATGGGACAACTAGTAGACTAAGCTGTTACTCAGTGAAGGGTAAGAATAGCAGAATCCGACCCTTCCTGGTTATTCATTTAAGGCTGGTTACTTACAACAAGGAAACAAACGTGAACACAACATATCACTGTTCAGTTAATCATTGATGACTGAACTAATCCTACAAATAATCAACAAATAAAATGGTAAAGCCTTCAGAAGAATGTCCATTTAAATAAGGAAAGATATTTGGCCCACTGCTGGTAGAAGTTAATTTATCTGGGTTGCTCCCTGGGGAGACAGTGATGCCTAGTGGCTAGCGCTGGAGACCTGGGCTCTACTCCTAGCTCTGTAACTGGCCTGCTGGATGGCCTTGGTAGGTCACTTCATTGCTCTGTGCCTCACTTTCCCCATATGTAAAATAAGGATAATGATACTGGCTTCCTTTGTAAAGTGCTTTGACATTTGCTGATAAGAGCTAGGTTTTATAATATGGATATATTTCACTATACACGTACTCTTACTCAAATTCAGGGTTGGAGGCCGGGTTCAGAGAGTGGAGGGTTAGGAGATGGTAAAGATGACTTCCAGTTTCTCATTGCAACACACTGTTGTTCAGCATTTTCAGACAAGATACACAATTTATTTTTCAAACAAGTAGCTTGACTCTTGGGTGGACAGGTTCCCAGTGTTCCTTCTTGTGGCCATTTTTGACACACCATATTCAGGAATTCCTTCTTTCTTAATAAATAGTTGAACCACAGTAATGCTATTCTGGGATCACCTGTAATGCATGAAGGAGTCTGTATCAATTTTGCACTTTTTAGAAAACTCTCTGCAGAAAGCACACAACTTTCTGGCTAAGAAGCATACAAGTACACTTGATGAATATCTTGTAGAAATCTAAGAAGTCTATGTTTAAAAAAATGAGCTCTGTTATTCCTTTCATGGAAAAATGGACATCACAATTCATCTCCTACTGTCAGAGTATCCAGTTTTCACTGCCATCAAATGCATAAAAATATGGTTACTTCCCGCTTTGATAGTTCTACCATGAGCCATTTAGACTTGTTAGCTATGGCATCACTGTGCAGAATGTCTGGGTCTGCAGTAGGGAAATTAAGAGGAGTCTGTAATTTAATAAAATGTCTTGCAGAGGTTGAAAATGAAAAGGACCGTGAAAAACTTCAATCTCTTCAGCCCAGATCCTCAAAGACCGCCCTGGGAGCTGGACACCTAAATGCATTTGAGGATCTGGGCCTTCCTGATCTAAGCAGTGTTGCAGGAAAATACTGCTTGGAATGGGGGAGTAAGGGAAGAACACAGCTGGGGCAAATACAGAGGAGATGATGTAAAGGGAGGGGAACAATTTGCACTCTCAGGTATATGCACTTGAAATGCTACCGCGGCACTGCGCCACTGCTATAGCACTTCAGTATACACACTGCCTATGTCAACAGGAGGGATTCTCCTTTCAGTGTAGGTAACCCACCTCCCTGTGAGGCAGTAGTTATGTCGATGGACAGAATTCTTCCATCGACCTAGCGCTGTCTACACAGGGACTTTGATCGGCTTAACTTCGCCGCTCAGAGGATGTGGATTTTTCACACCCCTGACTGATGTAGTTAAACAGACCTGATCTTCTAGTGTACACCAGGCCTTCATTCCCATTGACTCAGTGGGAATTGTGTCAATATATCTGAAGGCAGAATTTAGCTCAAGGTCCTCCCCGATTTTCTGTTCACACTAAAGCGAATCCATTTTAGAGCCAGACTTTCGGGTAGGGCTCAGTCTAATCTCCTCTTTTGTGCATGCAGCTTTGCCCCTGCAAATGCTTGTATCTGCACTTCTGTCTGCAACTTTTGCTGCAGATGCAAATATTAGCAGTTATACCTGACCTGCTGATATAAACAGATTCTTATATGCTTATCTACTAATATATACACATATAATGGATATCAGAGGGAAACTGTTCATGAATATGCAGAGAGAAATGGAGGCCAATGGTGAAAATCTGTTTTACCTGTCCTAGGTTGTCCAGTAGAAATCAACAATCCCAGGTAAGCAGATCTGATTCTGCTTAGTAGACGGCAGTGGAACATAAACACACTAGCGCAGATAT
The DNA here is from genome assembly GCF_016161935.1 of Mauremys reevesii. Taxonomy (NCBI): domain Eukaryota; kingdom Metazoa; phylum Chordata; order Testudines; family Geoemydidae; genus Mauremys; species Mauremys reevesii. The sequence goes on from NC_052625.1 coordinate 8,991,126, forward strand.
TGCAACATATAAAAGCCAATTTTCAGAAGTAGCTTCTTATTCTAATCTTGCATATATTCATTCGCATGCACAAAATCAGCATTGGCCTATGCACATGGATATTTCCAACTATAAATCACTGCCCGATTTAAATGACTCAATACTTGCTTTGGTTAAAAGAGCCTGATCTTGATCCCACTGTAGACATTGGCAAAGGTCCCATCGATTTCAGTAGTGGCTCAGAATTTGCATGGGCAAAATTGGAGGCTGTTTCAAAGCTGGCCCCTACTGGTCAGCCATCCTGGAGTTGGCTGCTGGATGCGAGAGGTGGTTGAAGATTTACCAGGTTTACATAAATGGAAAGAAAAATTAGAAGGGCAACTTAAAACATGGGTTCTTTTCAAAATGTAACCCTAGGAGTTAGTACAATTTAAAATGAATTAGCACAGGCAAGATGAAATTGTTCAGCACTTAAAGAGTTTTACCTTTTCAGTTGTTGGATTTATCTGATTTTCTGCAATAGGAATCTTCATTTTCTTATTTACACTTGGGAGGCATTAGCTTGTACCTTCCTAGCCTGCAGAATCACTTTAACATTGACAGGGAGGGAAGAGAAAAGTGTTGGTAAATAGCATGGGAGATCAAAAATCACTATCATCGGATGCACTTCTCAGTGTTAAAGCACTTTAAAGTATTCTAAGTCTGACTTTTCTAAATGGGTCACTCCTTTCTAAATCACATCTATTCTACCATTAGGCTTGTTTTGCCAGGAATGCAGAACAAGAGTAATTCTGAATGGAATCAGATTAATCTACCTAGCACAGCACTTCCTTTTTCACTACCCACTAATTATTAATATTCCTCACTGTAGATAATGTTCACTTGGGACCTGATTCGAAACCCGTTGAAGTAAATGCAAATAATCCTATTACGATTCCTGGGTTTTGGATTGGGCACTACCGGCACTAAACTACAGTAGACAGTGCACTATCCAAATAGGCTGGGTCGGAATTTCATTTTTGTAGCTGGAGTAGAACCAAGCAGCTATTCGTACAAAAGGGAGATTGCAGAATTAATACACCTCAGCTGTGGGTGTCACAGCTCCAGTCAGATACCCTCCTCTTGGCCATTTGTCAGACTGTTTGAGGGGATCCAACAGCTGGACCCTGTGTGTTTTAAGCCTCCGGGGTCTGAATGAAGCGCAGGCACAGCTGTTGTTGTAAGGCTTGGTTTTGGCTTTCGCCATTTGGTTTTATATAAGTGGTTGTTTGCCCTCCTCTGTTTGACCTCTTTCTTGTTCACCTTGCTGCCCTTTCTCAGGAAGAGCGGGAAAATTGTGTCATGTGACTTGGGAATAGCCTGCCTAGTAACAGGAGAGCATAAAAGCCCAGCATGCCCTGTCAGGGCCGGCACAACCCATTAGGCGACCTAGGTGGTCGCCTAGGGCGCTAACATTTGGGGGGCGGTGACTGCGGTGGCCGGACCTTCCACCGCCGCTGTCGGGGGCGGCTTTTCGGGGGCTGGACCTTCCGCCGCCTAGGGTGGCAAAAAAACTGGCGGCGCTCCTGCGCCCTGTGAAGCGTGCTGTCCGTCCCAGAGGCAGCTCAGTGTCTACAGAATACCATCAAGAAAGAAGATCAATTTACCTGTTTGTGAGCTCCTAATCTGGTGTCGTTGTTCCTGGTCCTTGTCGTCCAGTCCGTGGTGATCTTAGTCATGGTCCTCTTCCATCCCTGTTCCAGCCGAGCCCCCGATCCTGTTATGGTGTCCCTGCTCCCCTTCTGGTATCCCTATGAGATGGTGATGTACAGTTTTACCTGTTTATCTTGTTAACCCACTTATAATTTGGGGTCCTGGCTTCATGCCAGCTTTTGTGTTAACTACCAAGTTACTTCAATAAATTTTGTTGTTGTGTGCACCCCATTAATTGCCTAGTGCTCTGCCTTTGGCGGGAAGGTCTGGGGGTGAGGGAAGGGGATTGCTACCAGTGATCAGATACAGATCAAGGGGTGCTTGTAGTAAGAAAGGAAGGGGAATTTATTTCCTGGCCTCTCCTCCAACCCAACATTGTCTTGGGGCCTTGTGATGGGGTGGGAAAAAAACCCTCTAGAGAGGAAGGAACTGGGCCCAGGCCAGAGGGGGAGCTTTAAAGGAGAGGAGCCAGTGGAGGAGGGCTGAACCTAAGCTTTGCAAAAGGAGCACAGTGGGAGGCCCAGCTGCCAGCACCCCTGATTATTGATGGTCTGCCTGACCTGCTGAGGAAAAAGGACTCTGGACACTTGCAAGGTTGGAGACAGTTCTCTTTGATTTATTTTGTTTACATGTCCTTGCTTTTCCTTCGTGTGTGGGGCGGCTAGTGGGAAGGGATCCAGGGAGGGTATTGCATAGCAATCCAGCATCCAGCATACAGGACTCAGCTGCCCACCTTTGGGCCCCAGATCAGAGCCTGGTGGAGAGTTTAGGCCTGGGATCCCCTACCCACCTCTGCTGGGGACGGAGGCAAGAAGCCTAGCTCTGATACTAGGGATTAGGACTAGGAGCACATATCCCAGAGAGTCCTGGCTCGCTGTGACTGGGTGAAGCCTGAAGCCCCTTGCTGGGCAGTGGAACTAGCATTTGTTGAACTCTTTCCATACCCTGGAAGGGATGGATACAACTTGCAGCCCAGTCGGAGGGCCGAGTCTCAGAAGGGGCCAGGCCAGAGCAGCTATCGATCGGGAGTGCTAAGATACAAGAGTACCTGTCACACCTTTGCCCGACCACTAGGTGGCACCTGTGGGGAACAGATCCCTTCACAGGCCTTGAGGCTCAGTTTTGGGTCTAGTACCCGTCCTGCGGAGCTGGGACCATGCGGCCCACTGCCCAGGGTCTGGAAGCAGAATGACCCCCTCAGACACCTTCCTGCAATGTACACACTGTCGCCCAGAACCTCCACCGTGTGCGCATTCTGGGTCCACAAGTTAACTCTTCAAGGGTGCATCATATATGTAACACATAACATAGACAGACCGTGACAGGATTCTAAATCACCTTGGCTCTTTACTTAATTGCACAAGAAATACGCGGATCTATACAAAAATAAAAACCCTACTTGTATTTCCCTGCCTCTGTTCCCTCACTGTTCTTTGGGGTGGGGTCAGACATCCGGTTGTATCCAGGATCCATCCGCTGCAGCACATGGCTTTGTCTTTTTTTAAACATGGAGCCCTCTCTCCACCTCACCTTCTGACTTTGGGTGATCTATACCCTGCTTGTCTCCTGCCCAAGTTTCCTATGTGGCTTTGTGCATCTTTCCCCAAGCCCACCCAGCTTTTCAAAGACTAGCATCAACACCTTGGTGTCTTTGTCCTGCATTGGGGTATTTACAGTTCTCCAAATGCCAGCCACTTGTTGATGGCATGTGGAAAACTGCTTCTCCCAGCTTCACCCAACTTCTCTAAAGCATTGTATGGTGCTCGCTCCCATCTGAATAGGCGATTGTTGAATTCTAACAACTCACTATTGTATCTGGTCTGAGAAACATGTGCCCAGCCTTGCCAGCAATGGTAGAATCACATACACAGAAAGACATTCCATGATTCAGCAATTTCATAGTAACGTCTCAATATCAACCAGAAGTGATAAGATGCCCAAATCATGGGCACAAAATATCAGTCAAGGACTTCAGTAGTTTGAGTATTGTTGGCAAAATGCTGGGCCAGATCCCCAGCTGATCTAAACTGGCATAGACATTATCATACCCAAGAATGCCATAACTAAAACTGCTGTGGCCAAAAGCATCATCTTATGCACAGTTAGACTTATTCTAGGAAAGACTTTCTTGGATAGCTTGTTTTAAAACAACCGGGGAAATTAATAGTGGAAAAGTAGCTGTAGGAGAGATGGGTTTCAATCCTTTAAAGTACAGTTCCACCATGACAAATGGAGTGGGTCAGAAAATGAAATTTTCAGTGGAAGTTTTGGGTGGAAAAAAATCAATGTTTTAGGGGGAAGATTACTTATTTTGATTATGAAGTGCCACCCTGGTGCCTTATGGGAGTCTTTGTAGCTTGGATCCTTCATGCTCCTATTCTTTCCTCTAGCCTTGGCTCACTGCTCAGATTAAGTCTTCAAGTTTCATTTCAGAGTGACTTTTTCAGCTTTCAGGTGGTCAGTTTTTTGATTGAAAAGTTGAAACGTTCTCCACAAAGCAGATGCTTTTCATGAAAGTCTGTGTGTTGTTGAAAATCTGGTTTTCCATTGGGACAACACTCTTGATGTAAAACTTTCAACCAGCTATTGAGAAGAGTCACTTTGTGAAAAAAGGCACCTTGATGTATCTGCTTCCTTTGTACAGTCAGAGTCATAGCTGTGTGTTTGTATGACGAGTGGGGTTTATTTTTAACCATTGTAAGCCCTGCAGAAGTAAACCAGAAGTGGGAAAGTAAAGTGGATTCTCTTCTGGCTTCTGTGTTGTTAGAAACGTTGCCTAAATTCTAGTAGTAGGCCAGGTGTGCACTGTGTATCTTGCATTCACTTTGCACAGGTGTAAATGACTCCACGAAGTGCAGAGCAGCTGAGAATCAGGCTCAGTAAGTCTGGAACCCCATGCTTCAGCAGACACTCTCATTAAAAGTACTAGGGCCAGATTCATGGTCTTATTAAGGGTGTGTTGTGCTGTGGTAATGCCTTAAGCCCAGCTTAAAGGGCCACTGCATAATTCCCTCTGGTAGAGGAATCCCCAGGAGCAAAAGCTGTTCTGTTCAGTGTATGTATTCAGCAACACAGAGGCCACTGTGCGGTTATTCAGGCCAAGAAAACCGAGGAGGAGACGAAATTAGAAGCAAGCCTGCATAGTGACAGGTCAGCTAATGGATTAGTCAATGCATGGAGAATTTATTTGGAGTTCCTTCAGTCTTTATTCCTGAAGACGTGCCATAACGTTCCTTTGGGAGATTATTTTAAAATCCCAAGGAATGTATGCACTGTTCTTGTGTTATAAGTCTCCACATGCCGAGGGAGTGGGTGATATAAAGAACCTCCTTTCTATTGAAACAAGGCACTGCTGTTGCTCTTCTTCAACTAGAAATAAGTTTATTCTGTTTCCACCTCTTGCTCCCCCCATAGCCATTTCGCGCAACAGCTTTCGCGAGGCTCTTTCTTTTCACGTCGTGATCATGATTTCTCTGCCAATGCAATGCCACACTTCCCATATCATCACATCCAGGAGATGAGTTTTGTTTGTTTAAGCAGGAATAATTTCTTCAAAATCAGGTTTAAAACAGTTTTCCGGACCAACTTTGGTAATCAATTTTATGCCGAGTTTAAGACAGACAAAGGCTTAAAGTGGACTTAAAGCCTTTGAGCAACTTCAACCAAAAACATCACAACCACTTTGAAGTGGCAATGTGCATAAAATTGAAACTTGGATCTTGAATATTCACAGTAATTATTTCAGTCAGATGTGAAAACTAACTTCAGTTCAAAATGTTCTTGCTCCAGCAATAGAATATCAAATTGCAATTGTAAAATTGTCATTAGTGGCATATGGACATCAAAACTCCAATAATGTGATTGCATATCTCTGGAGACTCAGTAAAGTCAAAATGCTTTGAAACGACATCAGCGGAAGCCCATGAAGAGAGTAGCGAAACTAAACAGAGTAATTTCAGTTTACAAGTCAAAATCCTGAGATGTAGTTGTGACAAAGTGGGACTGTTCTTAATGTTTCCTCTGAATACTGTGTGGGTGCCTCAGTTTCTGGCTGACACTCTGTTTCCTGGCAACTAATGGCCCAGGCCCTTCCTCCCCTGCAAGGGGATGCTAAAGGTGTGGGAGAACAAAGAGGTCAGGTGACCTCCTGGCCTGGGAAAGGAACTCAGCAGAGAAGGAGGGGCTGGAGGGGGTTTCAGTTGGGAGCTGGCTGGGGACGGGAAGTGAGGGCAGACGGGGTTGTCTGGCTCGCTGGACCCCAGAATAGACCCAGCTGAGGGGTCCCGTTCCCTGTACCTACAAGCTCTGTTTTAGACCATGTTCCTGTTATCTAATAAACCTCTGTCTTACTGGCTGGCTAAGAGTCATATGTGACTGCAAAGTAGGGGTGCGTGCAGGACCCTCTGGCTTCCCCAGGACCCCCCCTTGGCGGACTCGATGTGGGAAGTGCACAGAGGGGCAAAGGATGCTGAATGCTCCAAGGTCAGACTCAGGAAGGTGAAGCCGTGTGAGCTTCTTTCCCTGCAGACAGTCTGCTCCAAGGGAGAGGAGGCTCACCAAAGTCCTGACTGGCTTTGTGGGGAGCAGTTCCAGAGCATCACCTGGGGACTCCGTGACAGTAGCTATGACCAAAAGCACCCCTGTATTCACAGCCTACACATTGTTGTAGTAATCTTTGTGCATAATATGCCTTGTGAGGTATCATTTAAAAACAAATAACATTGATCATCAATATTCTTGTGTAATGTATCTACAAAATGCGCATTCAAATTTATGAAAAGAAGCTGAAATGATCATACAATATGTTTACCAGACAAGTCTGGGAAAAGGGTAAACCAGTTTCTCAAAGACAAAGGACTAGCTGATGCCTCTTGCCAGGTTTCATCAAAGTTGATTGGCAATCACTGGTCAAGTGGCAACAAAGAGAGGCAGGAACAGATCGATCTGCATTTTAGCAAACAAAAATCATGGAACCTCTTTCACCACAAGACTCCATGTCTCCATCCTCGCAGCTGGAATGAACTTTATCCTTAGGAAAATGCATTTCAAAGGGTGACTGGACTATAAAGTGAGGGCAAAAACACCCCAGCATCTCACACTCACTCTCTTTTATTTATTTTCCCCACATAAGATAACAAAGGAACCAGCCTTTTGACTCTGGGAGGAGATCCTGACCTGATGTTACTGGGAACCTATGGTTAGGATTTTATTTTGAATGAAGTCTAGCTTGCTAAGTTTTAGCCACTAGGAAGCATTTTATCTTTCTTTCTCTTGTAATCATTTCTGACTTTAATTCCTTGTACTTGTACTCATTTCAAATGTATCTCTTTGTAGTTCAATAAACTTGTTTTATTTTTTTAATTAAAACCAAGCCAGTGCTGTATTTAAACTGAACTTCAGTTAAAGTAGCAAACTGTCAAATATTCAGTCTTTATGGGGCAATGGTCCATACCATCTGAACTGCCCAAGAGAGGGTTGGACAGTGCAGGACACATGTTTTGGGGAAAAGTCAGGACTGGGAGTGTGTTAGGGTCACTCTGCAAGAGGTAACTAAGGTCAGCGGGAGCCAGCGTGTGACTGGAGAGTTACTGACAGGTTGCTGGGGTCAGAGTTACTGGACCAGGGCTGCAGCTATACACAGACACTCAGGCCTGGTCTACACTGGGTGGTGGGGATCAAGCTAAGATACGCAACTTCAGCTACAAGAATAGCGTAGCTGAAGTCGACGTATCTTAGATAGAATTAAAATTACTTACTTTGCGTCCTCATGGCGCGCCGCGGCTCCCCTGTTGACTTTGCTTCCGCCTCTCGCCAAGCTGGAGTTCAGCAGTCAATGGGAGAGCGATCAGGTATCGATTTATTGCATCTACACTACACGCGATAAATCGATCCCCGATAGATCGATCGCTATCCTCCGATCCGGCGGGTAGTGTAGACGTACCCTCAGGGTGTGACCTGCATGCTGCTAGGCTGTTTGTTGGGAGCTACAACAGCAAAGCCTTGTGAGGCAACCAAAGTTATGGGGCAGGCAGTGACACAACCCCTTGCTGGGGTTGCACCCTGTAATGTATCCTCTGGGGTCGGTGGTTACTGACCTGTGCCATGTAACTTTAGCTAAAGTAGAAGGAGGTTTCTTCTGCAGGATGGGAAGAGAGGCAGAGAAGTGACAATAAATAATAGTCTATTGCAAAGTATAGCAAGATCTTCTAAGACATATCCACAAGTATGTCAGGCTAAGCAAAGACTCTCAGCTCATGAATGCTAAGTTAAGCGTGCTGTCAGTATACCTTGCTTTCATATATTTATCTCACTCAGTTTCAGATACTTCTTACTGTTTAATATGTATGTGAGTGTAAAAGCAAAGAAGGGGAAAATCCATTAAGAACAGTCACTAAAATGTTGACTTTAAAATTAGACTGGAGGATTACAAATTACTCTGATTTTTTTTAGGAAACTAAGCAGTGTTGGTCCACTTCATAACCACTATCAAAGGAGAAAGACGTCAAATACTCTTCAACAGTTCTGCCAGAGAAGGGAAATTATCCTTATTACTTTTTTTTTAAAATTTATTCTGGTTTTACTGGAGTCCATCCAGGATGAACTGCTTTAATGAGCATTGTCAGAGAAGCAAGCTCTATTGCAAGACAGACTGTGGAAGAGTTTACTCTCAAGAACACACCTGGAGCAATTCAACTAAAGTCAGTGGCGTTTGCGCCATTGTGACGGATCAGAATCTGGCCCACACCCTCTCTCATTATCATGCAACAAGCGTAACTTTGGCAGCAAATAAATAAACTTGCAGTCTGGTGTTCTGGGCCAGAATACTGAATGGAGCTCAGAGGGCAAGCCTGCTGAACGTAATTTTAGAGAAATGGTGAGATTCTTGTAACCCCAACTGCAAGAGCACAGCAACGGTTCTCCTGTGGGCTAAGCGGGGGGTGGCTGCTAAGACTCCACTGGTAGGAGAATGGTATTTGCAAACGGCAGAGGCAGCAGTTTATGGGTATATTTAGCAATTCACCTTGGGCTTGATCCTGCAAGGGACTGAGTGCCCTAATTCCTGCAGCCTGTGTGTAGGCATGTTGAAAGATTGGGCCTAGATCGAATGCTCTTAGAAATGGATTTTGGGAGCCACACCACAGATGTGGGCCTCCAAATCTCTTAAGCCCACAGATCTTCAAGGAATTCAACCTCTGACTCCTCTGAGCATCCACAGAATGGGCCACTTTCTTCCTCCCTTCCCCTGTGCTTTCCAGCCCACTGTCCTGGTAGCACAGCCCCTCTCTGTATCAGAAATATTACTTAGATACTTGCAGCAATGTGGGAAGGGTTTCTTGGCTCCAACGGGAGGAACTAGTCTTTCACCTCTCCACAAATTCTCAGCTGTCATATGGCCCCTTGGAACACCAGGGAAGCTACTGCTTGAGGGATCCACTTCCCCTATTCCCTCCCACCCCCAAATCTCCTCTGCCAGTGTGATCTCTGCAAAGAGAATCTTCCCCCATTTTTCACGACTGGAGGCTGCACAAGAAAAGGCTCAGGTTAGATACCAGGAAAGGCCCCTGTCAGGAATAGAGCTGAATATACTATTGTTAAGGCTCAGTTTTTGTCACAGATATTTTTAGTAAGTCAGGGACAGGTCACAGGAAATAAACAAAAATTCACGGCAGCCCATGACCTGTCCCTGACCTTCACTAAAAATATCCCTGACAAAAGGGGTTGGTGTGGCGGCTGGGGCTCCTGGGCATCCCACCGTTGCGGTGCGTGGGAGCTCCAGAGTCCCCTTGCCCCAGGAGCTGGGCTGCTGCAGCATCCCCTCACCCCAGGCAGCTGGTAGCTGCAGGGTCCCCCACCAGATTGGGGGCTAGGAGTTGCAAGGGCGAGGCTGGCTGGGAGCTCCAGCCCCAGGGCAGAAAATGTCCCGGAGGTCAATGGAAATCACGGATTCTGTGACCTCCGTGACATAATCAAAGCGTAACTATTGTTGGAGATGTTCACAGACACGAGATCTAGCCCTGAAATATAGCTGCAATCCAGAAGTACAGCTGAGCGCGTGATGCTGAATGTCCAGCTGTGACCGCAGTAAGATCACCCATTTCACTCCCCCTTCTAGTCAATGGTGAAACCTACCACTGACTTGCGTAGGAACAAGCTCCAGGTGATTCTCTTCCTCTATAAATGCTACAGGTCTAGCGCTGCCCTCCCACACACCTGTACGATCCCAAGGGAAGTTGTTCAATAATGTGGGCATGCACAAGTTAGTCCTGTGGTTTTTGTATTTCAGCCATTTTAGGCAAAGCATCAGTGTTTTTCCCTTGGGTTTTTATTCTGCACTTGCAATAATGGCTTAGACTCTTACCTCTTTTTTTAAAAAGTGTGTGTTTAAAGTCTTCCAGTTATTCTCAGTTTCCTATGTCAGTTTCCCCACTGACATGAATGATTTGAGCAGACAAACTGCATTGCTCTAGGTAACCAGCTTGCTCATCAAATGCCATGTGTGATTGAGCTAAGTGACTATTATGATTTCAGGACAACGCTAAGTGCTAGAAGCTGAATAAACTTCACACTCTAAATTTCAGTAGGTGAAGGCTGTTTATGCAGGACAAATACCCAATGGAGACTGACTGTTCTAATTTTTAAAATCATGGAAGGCTTTTGACACTTGCAGTATTAATTTTCCAGTAAGGACAGTGAGTCCTTAAAATAACTGTTTAGCTAACCTTTGTATGAACTGTCTCTGCTTCATACTACTAAAATTGAAAGTACTCATTGTACTAATGGATTTTGGCTCTTCTCTGCTGCTTTACCTTTATCTTTTAAGCCCAGACTTTATTATTTGAGAACTGCTATTTTGCCTGTGTGAAAAGTTAAAGTGTGCATTTCAAATTAATCATACTTATAATATTAGCTACCATATTGCTTTAGCATTTTCAGGGGTGGGCAAACTACGGCCCACGGGCCGAGTCCGGCCCTTCAGAACTTTTAATCTGGCCCTCGAGCTCCCGCTGGAAAGTTCCCGACCCTGCTTCCCAAAGCAGCGGCATGTCCCCCCATTCAGCTCCTACACGTAGGGGCAGCCAGGTGGTTCCACACGCTGCCCCCACCCCAAGGAGCCACAGCCATTGAGCGTTGTAGGGGTGTCTCCTGCGGATGGAGCAGTGTGCAGAGCTGCCTGGCCGACACCATGCCTCCCCAGAGGAGCCAGAGCGGGGAATGCTGCTGCTTCTGGGACCTGCGGAGGTGGCGCTTGCGGACGGGGCAGAGTGCAGAGCCGCCTAGTAGGGTGACCAGATGAGAGGAAGAAAATACTGGGACACATGGGGGGGGAAAGGGCAGTGCCACGAAATATCGGGACAAATTGCCTCCCAACCAAACATTGGGACGTCTTGTCACCCTACCTCCTGGCCGTGCCTCCACGTAGGAGCTGGAGCGGGGACATGCCGCTACTTCTGGGAGCTGCTCGAGGTAAGTGCTGCCCAGAGCCTTCACTCCTGAGCCCCCCCCATCCCCCTGGCCCAGCCCTGATCCCCCTCCCACCCTCCAAACCCCTTGGTCCCAGCCCGGAGCACCCTCCTACACCCAAACCCCTCATCCCCAGCCCCACCCCAGAGCCTGCACCCCCTGCCAGAACCCTCTCCCTCTCCCCTGCATCCCAACCCCCAATTTCTTGAGCATTCATGGCCCGCCATATAATTTCCATACCCAGATGTGGCCCTCAGGCCAAAAAATTTGCCCACCCCTGTCCTAGAAGCTCATAACTGCTGAACAATAAGGCAGATACTAATTACTAAATCTCAGGTGCCAATGTCTTTAGCCTGACCTTTGTTAATCTTGATACTCAAGGATCTGAAGGCCAATGTATCTTGCAAACCTATATCCCAAAATACTGTATGCAAGCAGCTATGTTTGTTTAAAAGTCTTATGCTGGTAATATATTAATAAATTATTTGTGTGAAGATATAAGTGCACTAAATATTTCATCTACATATTTTAGATCTCAGCTCTCCCAAGTTTTAAAGCTCAGTTTCAACACTTAGAGCGGCTTTTGATGGACACATTTAATCACTTCAAGTCAAGTCCCCTGCTTGGTATCTCAAGACTCACTAGCTTCCTTGAAATCCTAAAATCCCAACTGAACCATAAGCAGCAGGTTTCAAACTAATTTCCTGACTTCCTAGCAGTTGAAGTGGGGGGCGGGGGGAGTCGTCTGCAGCTGAACTAAGCCTTGGATTTATATCATGTATTTATGCAATTAGGTTTCATTGGATTTTAAGTTCTTTAGAAATTATTTAAATAGGTTTTTTTCCAGAGGACCTGTCGGAGGAGAAACAACTGTACAGGAACTCTGAAAAATAAACGCATGTGCCAGAATAACTTGCTTTTGAAATAACTTCTGTAACATCGTGTGCCTTGATGTTGTCTTCTTAGTAGAATTAGGTGTGGGGTTTTTTACGATATAGAGGAAAAATCAGAATATCATTCTATAATGGGTGAATAAGTAGCTGGCTAAGATTCATTTTAGAACCACCTCTTACAGAATGAAAAGAATTTGAAGCATAGCATGTCTAGAGGCTAATCCCAAACACCCCAGTGGCTCTAGAGTAACCTATTTGTCAAGCAGAAACTATATCAGTACTAGCACTGACAACATTGGGAAAAAACGATGTTTTCCCGATATATCTGCGAGATTGGCTTGTCTGTTTGTTTGCTTTCAGTGGGCACGAATGTCATCCTGATAAACGAGTCTTCTACAAAGTTCTTCTAGATGTAAAACTGAATACTGAGTGCTCTTTCAAATGTCCTTTGTTAGCCCGCAAATGTGGTACTGAAGTCTTTTTAATCATATGCTTGCATTGTGTGTGTGTATGTGTAATATGCACTTTACCTATGCCTATGTCCCTTTCTGAGTTTAGAGTGCTTGACTTTATAACCACATTCTTATAACATACCATTTTAAAAAGAAAATATAGCTCCCTATATCTTATTTAAAAAACTGGAAACAATCCTAATGCCACCATGTGGAACAATATCAGCCTGCTGTGTAGGTCATCAGGAAGATTTCAGCCCGGGAGTTTTAGACCTACAGCACAAACTTCTACCACGGAAGCTCAAGGAGTAACTGGTAGTGGTAGTTGTCTTCTGTGCGAAACCTCCACTAGAAGAGAAGATGGAACCCCGTGCCCTGCCAGTGGCTTACCATAGCTATTTGCTAAACCTAGGGGAATATATGGAATCAGAAATCCTGGCTCTGGAGAGGAGTGTTGTCAGGTGGTTCACCAGCCGAGCCTCATGTTTAGATTTGGTCGTTTGGTATAAAAGACAGCGTGGCTCAATGGGTACCTGAGTGTGCCATGTTAGAGAACTGTCTTCTATTCCTTGCTTTACTAAAAGCGACCATAGGCAACCTCAGGGGAGGGGGTGATACTTGTCTACTTCCTAAGGTAAGGGTAGGAGGCTTTGCTCAATAAGAGCTCTGAAGTGGACAGAGCTACTAACATTCATCAGTGCACGAGCTGAGATGAGAACTCATGGTAGTTTCCTGGCTCATAATAAAACAGAGCTCCCCTAAGGCCACACACAGGGACTGTTGGCTTGCCTGTGTATAGCCTAGAGAGTTTCCTCAGTGGGGCCTGGAAATATGTATGCTCAGTGCAGCTGAACTGTTCAGAGATCTTAAGAACAAGACTTTACAAGGCTTTATTGAACAGGTACAAATAGTGATTTTTTTTCCCCCAGAGACTTATTACTTGGTGAAATCTGGCTGAATTTTATTGGAGACAGTAAAAAGGCACCTCTGTGAACCCAGCACTAACTCTCTGCCAGATGTCCAGTTCCTTCTCCAAAGCATCAAGGTGCTAGAGCTCTGCCAAGAAACAGTATGAAAAAATATAACTGTGGCAGAACTACCTCCTTTCCCCTAGCTTTATTCTGAGAAACAGCTGAACCACTTTTGCTGAACGTTTTCCAGAACATTTAGACCAAATGGTTAAAGTTTGGCAAAGTCACAAGCAACTGAAAACTGGATTTTATAATTGAATGTGTTAAGCAGCGGTGTTGCTACAAGTTCCATCTATAGTAGGATAGAAGTGTTACTGTTTGGCAGAGAGAGGCACCCAGAGTATTTGGTGTATGATTTTGGTATGTACTCTTTAAAGGACTCCACATTTATTGAACCACTTCAGCTATGATTAAGCACTTCAATTTCCAAAGTGAGTTAAAAAGTATTGTAGCAGTGCTAGGCAAAGGTCTTCCGTTTGCAAAGTCTGCAGCTGCAGATTTCAACACTGAGCCGTGCTTTATACGAGGCTTGCCTCTCTCGTTCTAGATACAGGACATGTTCAATCCCCGTGCTCACTTCAGGGGTACAAATAATTAAGGTAAGTGACAGGCTCACAGATGCTGTCAGCTGGGAAAACTTTTTTTGCTACTGACATTGGACCAAATCTTCCTTGACTGTCTCATAAGGCATGTGCATTGAGTGAAAGTTTTCAGTGTTAGTAAGGCAAGCAGAAATCAGCCTATTATTGTCACGTCCCTTACGACCCCATGGAATCAAAACAAGCACAATCCTTTCAAGTGTGCCTCGGCACCCTTCGACCAGAGGCTAAAATAAAGACGACTATCCCCAGAATAGAATTGCTTCTGCCTGAGGTTATGATGGTAATTCCAGAACAGCTGTTTTATCTGCCGCTATAGAGATGAGCCAGAGCCCATAAATCCAAACCACAATATTTCTGTTTAAAGCGACAAAGAGTCCTGTGGCACCTTATAGACTAACAGAGGCTACCCCTCTGATACTTAATATTTCTGTTTAAGCAGCAAAGAGTCCCGTGGCACCTTATAGACTAACAGACGTATTGGAGCATGAGCTTTTGTGGGTGAATACCCACTTAGTCGGATGCATGATTTCTGTTTGTATCACTCACATACGAAAGAGGGGGAAAAGCTTTGAATTCTTCAAATGAAGCAAAGTATTGAGATCCGAGGGCTGGAAGTGGGTCAGTAATAGTGTCTTGCAGTTTAAAACAGCTCCTTTTTTAAAAAAAGAAACCCACTGCTCCTTAGGAAACTACACAACCCTGCCTGCAGCTCTTTTTAATTAGTTTTCTTGCCTTCATCTCATTTTTTCTGGAGATAGTTTAAAATGCACCTCTCCCTGTTACTCAGCAGAAGTTGTGACGTATGATAATACTAAAACCCTTTTTAAAAAAAAAAACTGGAAAAAGGCAGAAAATTCATAGAATGCCACTGTGCTCCATGCCTAGTTATTACAGGGCAGTAGTTGATCTAGCAAATATGCAGTCAGTCCACAGAATATAGCTCCAATGTTTGAGCATCATTGTTTTACTTGGTCTAATAACCATTAGCAGTATGTAAGAGAGCTTTTGAATTTAATGTTCTGTATTTTAACAGTGTGGAATGCTTTTTCAGAGGCAAAATGTGATATCTTCCTTTGTTGTATGCAGAGTTGTTGCCATATTGGTCCCAAGATATTAGAGAGACAAGCTGGGTGAGGTAATATCTTTTATTGGACCAACTTCTGCTGGTGAGAGACGAGGAAGAAGAGCTTGCTTCTCTCACCAATGGAAGTGAGTTCAATAAAAGATATTACATCACCCTCTTTGTTTCTCTAATATCCTGGGACTGCAACACCACTGTATCTTTCCTTGCTAACATTTTAAAGGGATGCTGTGGCCCCTTTAAAACCATATACGTGAAGTTGATGTCTCAAGGACGTTTGATTTGTGGTGTTTGCTGGTACTGCGGGCTAAAATGTTACTATCCACTTGGGAGGCTGATCACTGCACTGGTTGGGTATGTATATGGATGCCAGACCGTGATGTCAGCTTTTGGGGCCTAGCTGCACACTGATATCGGCACAGCAATCTGTTTCCTTTATGGATGTGTTAGCGTCCTCACAGAGCTGACCATGGCAATGACCCACGACTGGTATCAGTAGCTATGACTTGGGAGGGAAAGGAGGTCTTATGTCCTCATAGGGGCTGGGGTAGTTAGCAAATGTAAGGATCAGATTGTTGACCCCTTTACTCTCAACGTAGCACCATTGGCTTCGATGGAGCTATCGTGGAGTAAGGTACTACTCAGCATCACCGGGCGTGTCCCAATCTGGCCGTATACAGACACCCAACACGTCACACCCCGTCAGGAAGATTATACTATGTTTTTAGGCTACACCATTGTTTATGACAAATGTATTTTCAGGAAGATCCAGCAGAACCCTGTCTTGTAGCAAACCTAAAATTGCTAGGTAGATGTCTGTGTTTACACGCCGGGTACGTCTACAGTGCAATATGAGGGGTGACTGCAGAATGGGTACACAGACCTGTGCTAGACTGGCTAAATACCAGTGTAGATGCTGCAGCATGCTGGGGACCCTGGGTATGCGCTTGTGGTTCTAGTCTATGCCTTTGCAGCTACACCACTACTTTTAGCAGCGCTTGTGCAGGTCCGTCTGCCCAGGCTGCAATCACACCTTGAACTGCAGTGTGGTTACACTTAGGCCTGGTCTACACTGGGGGGAAAGAGGGGGGTCGATCTAAGTTACCCCCTCTGGATCAATTACTGCCTGCCGATCTGGTGGGTAGTGTAGACATACCCTTAGTCAGAAGTGTATCATATGGCCCCTTCTATGTGAGAGAGAGAACAGGCCATTTGTGACGTGAAGAGCAGTTACCACTTCCTGCAGTGGACTCTAAAATATACTGAAACTCACTGTATGAAAAGGAATCCTTTCCTTTGTGACACTGAGACCAACACTACATTTTAGGGATAGGAAAAATATTGGGGTAGAGTCTGATCTGCTACACTGGAGCTCCACTGAGCTCCATCTTCTCACATCACAGCCAACCTCACAATAAGGGGAATTCTGCATTTCTAATGTAAGCTAAGGCATGACCTCCTCTGCACTGTGGGCAAAGAGCCTGTGAAATTTCATTTAAAAATGAAGCTTTCATTATTAACATCTAAAACAACCGATCTGCTCTTTATTAAATGCTGTTTAATTCAAATCTGGATTAAGTGATTTAGGGCCTGAACCAGTTCCCCCAATGTTATTGAGAATATTTCCACTGACTTTAATAGCAGGTGGATCTTGCCCCTAAGTTTAACCCATTGGAAAGAACAAACAAATGCATATTCAGCTTCTCCTGCTAATCACTCATTTGGCCCGCAGTCTGGAAACTGCAAATGTGCTAAGGATTAAATACAGCTTTGTCACTGGCCAAAGAAATTGCACGCCAGGTTCTCACCAGTTGCACATTAATAAAGTGGGAATTTATAACCACATCTGAAGTAGGGTTTATAGCAATCTGACACTCAGGGCTGGGAGTGGGTTAGGGAGACTTTTTTTTCCCCTCTAGGTTACTGGTTTTAATCTGAAACCAAGTGAAGGAATCTTTATCTGATTTTTCTGAAATTAGTTGGTGTTGAGGTCACTGTCCTAGCTGACAAGTGTCCGTGTCAGAAAAGAACACCGTCACCACTGCCACTAACTGCTGCCCTGTGGGCACTCCTAGCAGAGAGGCCAAAGACCAAATGAACATGGAGGCTACACTACCATTCAGGCTAAGTGGCGGTCTCTCTCCAAGTCAGGGTTGAGGCATGTTGCCAAAAAGGGTGGGAAAGCTTGTGCGGCTGCTCTGCTCCCTGCTTATTTGTTCCATGCATTTGGCAACTTTCACAAGCACTGAAATAATGAATTTTTTTCCCCCACCAGTAGAATTTCTGTTGAAGAAATACTTCCCGATAGCAGCACCGCTACAGTGCACTGGCAGATGAGGAAAAGGCTTAACTACCACATTCTGACTTGAGGCACAGCTCCAAAGATGGAGCATTGTATACATTGTACTGCCCCAGGAGCAGCTGTGCGGGGTACTGTGACTCAGACACGCCTGCATCAAAATTACACCAGCTCCCAGCGGGTAGAGATTTACTCCTGGCCAATAGCAGCAGTGATTAAGTACCGTCCCGCCCCAGTGCTGGCTTAGCTACTGGGACCAATGAGTCCTCCCTCCCTTATGGGAGCTGTGAGCACAGGCGTGGTTCACCACCCTCCCTGACACCTGTCCCTTCTACGGCGTTAGGGAGATCCTGGGGCACATCTGTCTGGAGTGGGCCAGGTTGCAGCTCCTTTTCCAGCTCTCCCAGAACCTTCTCCTGAGGTTCTGGCTGCACTTTTCCCCACACCGCCTGATATATGCACATCCTATCCGTGGCCCCATGAAGTCGCAAGGCCTCCTGATCAACCTCCTCCTGGCACTGGCCACGGTGGCTGTCTATAAAACCAGGAGGAGGATGTTGGATGGGGAGGTGCTTTGCGACTGTGGGCCTATTTCCACTCCTCCCTAGGTTCACATATCTGGGTGGAGTTCTTCTGGGCCACATCTGCTGTCTCCCTAGAGACCTTTGAGGAGCAGTGGGTGCTCTCTAGGGTTCTCTGCTTGGTGTCCCCTTCTGGCTTTCTGTTTATGTCCCTGTAACCTTCACTCCTATTGCTGTTTTGTCATTTGTCCCCGCCCCCCCCCCGAAATCATTTGAGTCCTGCATTCAGTAGCTCCTCCCCTTATGCTGGGGGAGGGACATTTAGATGTAAGCCCACCCACTCCTGGAACTTAATAGATACTGGGACCAATGAGGTGTGAGTGGGGAGCCAAGAGGGTAGTCATTCTCCATCTAATCCCAAGACAGTAACTGGGCAAAGATTAAGCCCCACTTAATTTTATATGCATGAATCCAACATAACCCATATAGGGGCATACTATGGTGGGCTTACTCCCTCTTATTCCCTTGTGCGGGTGCATAGTCTGAGCCGCAACCTGGCTCTTAACTAGACAAATCTCTAGACATTTTTTTAGTGATCTTCTTTATGTATGTACTGCAAGAACAAAGAGCCCTGTATTGCATATTGTAGACAGAAGGTGCAGGATAAACTAAATAGTTCCCCGACTCCCTTTAAATGCGACCACTCAGAACACTGAAAAATGCTCTTCACAAGTGCCAGCCAGAACTACGCTGAACTGCTTGCTGGCCCGACAATGGTTCCCAGCCTTATTTTTGGAGGTGATCTCATTGGCCATGCACACGGGCTCTTTCAGCTTGGCTTGGCAATCTCATGACTGCCATGATAACAGGTGGAATACATCAGCTACTAACGGTGAGCAGGGAATGAATGAGACTGTACCATAATGGGGGTGAACAATGGGCGGGGATATGGCAGTAGAGGCAGTGCTTTGTGTGGGTGATGACATAGCTTTTCTAATAACGCCAATATTAATTATACTTTAATGTTTGTGTACTGGATAAGGATAGAAATCACTGTCTCTTTAAAAAAATGAGATTCATCTCTTTTCTACTGGGTTTAGATGCCTAGTTCAGCTACACTGTCAAGATGGAGGAAAGGAGAAGAACCTAGCTTGGGGCTAGATTGTCACAGCTTTTATATGGCCATGCAGGGGATAAAAGTGAGGAGTGCCCCCACACTCCTTTGCTAGAGCTCCTGCTCAACCAAGGGCTGCTGGGATTCTGGCTGTAGCTGAGAGAGAGGGAGAGAGAGACAAAGAATAGGGGCTACTCTGCCGATACTCCCCACTGTGAGTGGCGTGTTGGAAATGGGCAGGGTCTGGGGGGAACGCTGGCTCTACCCGCTCCCTTGCTCACTGACCGGGCATGTGTGACTGGCTGGGCACATGGGAGAGCAAGCTACCACATGGAAGGGTGAAGTAACTTACTCCTTCCTCAGAGCAAGTGAAAGGCCAAAGTGTGTTCATTCCTGGGGTGGTCCAGCTACACGCTGCCCCTTACCCAGGGCAGACAGCAAAATTACGATCTGGCTCTGGGAGAAGAATGGCAGGGAACAGATTTAAAAAAATTATTAAAGTTAATGTTTAAAATTAAATATACACCAGTTAAGAGGGAAGGTACTGCACATCTGGGGTCTGGCTTGATTTATGAGGGATTACGGGTATCAGTTACAAGGATCATGAGATACATACATAGCACATAACCAGCATAGACCCAGATTGGGATGTGGGGGGTTTTTAAAGCCTCAGTGGATAAGTGGGCTCGGGTACGCCGCCCATGGAATGTATAAAGAGTCCAAGTCAGTATCAGTGTCGCGAATAAGTACATGGGTGGGGTGCATCCCTTGGTTTGTCAGGGAAGGAAGTGAGTTATTTCCCTGGTCGGTGGTCTTGATTACTCAACGTGGTATTGACGGTATCCTGTGATGTGTTCCGTATAGATGTCTCTGGACCACCTGATGGTGTCGGACACCATGAGCTGTCTCATGATTCGGGCGTCGCGTTGCCTGACTCCACACACTCTCAGTACCGGCTTGTTGTGGAGGTCCCACAAGCCCAGGGCTCCCACGATCAGGACGTGTATCTGGACCTTGTAGCCCTGGCCCTGGGTGTCGGCCAGTGGGGTGTACTTCAACGCCTTTCATGCTCGGGCCTCATGGAAGGCCGGTGACTGTTTTAAAATGGCACTGTGATGTCTACCATGAGGACCTTCTTCTTTTCTGCGTCCGTCACGATGATGTTGGGTCGCAGTCGGCTGTCTGTCCCGGAGATGGTGGAGTCGACGGTGTACTACACACACTCTTAGTCCTATTTCCTTCCTTTTTTGGAGGGGGGGGGAAGGAGGCTGTGATCAGTGTCATTTAAAGCATCTCACCCCGTTTAGTAACTGAAACACATCAGACAATGCTGTGTCAAAGTAGCAAAGCTGACACATAATCCCCTGTCGCCCTGTGCTCCTTGTCTCAACAGAAGAGTCCCAAAGAAATCTCCAGGCTTGCTTCTCTGGTGAGAAAAGCCTGAGCTGGGAAAATCTCCACAAACAAACCCTGCCCAAGGGACTTGCATTCTAAAAGAGAAGTTATCATTTAGTATGGCTGAGGAAACAAGATCCCTGAGGCAGGCCCCACTGGCAGGAGGATCGGGCCTCAGGTTGGGAGCCAGGAAGACCTGAAGAGTGGCTGAAATCTCAGAACGGAGAGGTTGCAGTGCAATTGTGGGGAACTAGAGCTGACGCACCAAGTTGCACAGAAATAGACTCTTGGTGCTAAAAGATTTAGGCACCCATCACCTCATGTCGTTTAGCATCGCCCTCGAGTCTGTCAGTGTCTATGACTGGTCTGCCACTCTGACCGCTCTGCCCTGCTCTCTCCTCTGTTAAATCACTCCACGGTCCAGCTTCCTAGACTCCTTCACTGCTCTCTCCTGCATGCCATAACCTGCCTCAGCCATGCCCAACAGCTACTTCCTCTACGCCTAGCTTCTCAGACCTGAGGGGCTACTGAGAAAATATCATCTCCCTTCAGAGGAGGAAAACTGATAAATAGCAAGAGAGAGCAGTAGAAATACCAGAAGGGAAATGAGTCAGTGGTGCTAGTATCAGGCCTCTTGTTTCCTCAGCCATGTTAAAAGAAGAATTTCTCTTTTAGGATGAGTCCCTCTGGTAGGGTTTGTGGAGATTGTGCAGGCTCATCTCCAGTCTTGGTGATTGTGTGGCTGGATGGTCCAGTGGACCGGGCACTGGCTTGTGACTCAGGAGACCTGGTTTCTAGTTTCAGCCACTGATTTCCTATTGGATCTTGGGCAAGGAATTAACTCCACCCTGTGCCTCAACTCCCCATCTGTAACACTGGCATAATACATCACAGGGGTGTTGTGTAGGTCAGATCCGCTAAAGATTGTGAGGCTCTGTGATGGACTGTCCATGCCACACAAGGCAAAGCAGGTTGCTGGGGCAACTAACTTGGTAGGCTCCATCTCGGGGAGAGCCAGGGCCTGAAAGGTTAATTGATGATGCAGCCCAGCTGGGCACGGGCAGGCTGAGCTTGTATGAAGCCAGCAAGCTGATAACAGCAGAGGGCTACAGAGGAAGTAGTCTTCAGTTGTTCCCTGGGAGGAGGGAGTTTGGGATGGTAAACCCAAAGGAGGGGGCCAGAAGAGATGAAGGAGTCCTGGGAAATCACAATAGGGCCTGGGAGCCAGTAGACAATAGTTGCTGGACAGGGTCCCTGGGCTGGAATTCAGAGTAGACAGCAGGCCTGATTTCCCCTACCAGCCCCTGGGAAAGTGGTACAGACCTAGCCTTGGGCCAGAAGACTGTGTAGAGCAGAGGACAGAGTGGGATTTTGATACCCTGGAAGGGGAGAACAATACAGTGAATGGGCTGGAGTGCGGAGTCATGAAGAGGGAGCACCATCGAGAGGGGGCATCTGACCAGAAAGGAGCTAATCCCCAGATGCAGCCATATGGCAGGACCCCAAGGATGAGCAGTAAGTCCCATGACAGGCGCTCAAAAACTACAGGGATAGAACTTGTTTTTAAATAAACTCAGAGAAGCAGTGTAATTAGCTATAATTCTTGTCCCAATAGAGCCAAAGCCAAGTCAGCTTAATGCTGTTATTTTCTATCTTCCCATAAGTCATATGGTATTAAAAGGAACAGCTTTTACTGCAGAACACAAACTGCAAATAAACCTAGTAGGGAAAAGGAGATGTATTTCACAATGTACTAATTGTGGGCCATTCTGGAAATAGCACAAATACACCTCTACCCCGATATAACACGAATTCCGATATCACACAGTAAAGCAGCGCTCCGGGGGGGGGGCGGGGCTGCACACTCCGGTGGATCAAAGCAAGTTCGATATAACGCAGTTTCACCTATAACACGGTAAGATTTTTTGGCTCCCTAGGACAGCATTATATCGAGGTAGAGGTGAATTTAGTACTGACTAATATCCTTTCCCTAGACTGTACAAAGTCATTATAATGAATGATCTACCCTTTTGAGTGTCTGTGCATTATGCATGTTCTCTGGACAAGTTGTGATCAGAACCATTAATTATGCCCATTAATTATGGTTAAAGTGATAGCATTTATATGGCACTTTATATTTGCAGGGGGAATTTTAACTAACTAACCCTTGCAACACTCACATGTATTCAAGTGTTATCACCATTTTACAAATGAGAAACAGATTCAGAGGTTAACGCCCAGATCCTGAAAGGTATTTAGGCTCCTAACTCCCACTGGCTGAAATCAAGGAGCCTAAATACCTTTGAGGATCTGGACTTGTCTCTGACTTCAGAAGGCTGTGTCAGAGCCAGGATTAGAACTCAGTGTCCTGGTTCCGTGATCCATTCACTAGATCGTGCCACTTCATATATCTCCAGTTAAGAGTTTATAAAAATGATTGGGCTTGGGGGATGCTGGAATCTTCTGGTGTATTCCAGAACTCCCCACAATAACCGCCCTGCTTCTCCAGTGAAGTTATTGTGAGAGGACATTGAGCAAAGAAATGGAAGCATCACATCATCAGAACCAACTATGAGGCTAGCTGATGCTGTTGGCTAGCAGTTTCCCAGAACTGGTTTTTATGAATTAACCCTTTGATGTGTGTCATATACCACAGTTAGTTCTTGGGCACTTACACCTCCCCCTGAAGAACTTTGGATCCTCAAACTCCATATCCACATGACACACAGCCTTCAGCCCCACAATCTCAGCTGGTGAAGCTTTTAGCCACTCTGGACTTTAAAAAAAAAAGGGAGATGGATTGATATGGAGAAACCCCCTGAAATAAAGCTACTTTCTATGAGTCATTGTAGTCCTGATTTGCAAAACTCCTCAAAGAATGTATATTTTTTTACAGACTACCTTTATCTCAAGGGCTCTCCTTCCCATTAGCTTAGTCCACCTTTTCCTTTTTTTAAAAGCTTCTCTGGTTTTGTGACACGTAGCAATGGCTTTCCGTGTACCTATCCTGCAGAATCTAAATTTGAAAACGCAGCTGTAGCCTTAGGTAAAGATTTTGGATGCCTCATTTTTCAGTCCTTTATCCTGTCTTCAGGATATAGACACTTCAGAGGAAGTGGTGGGGGGGAACCTCTTGTGGCCCATCATGAATAATGGGCCAGATTCTATGCTGCAGCAGGAGTAGGAGACCATGCTAAGGGGCAAGAAAGACGGCATTAAATCACTTATTCATCTCCCTAATTTGCACAACTGCCTATTGGCTGTTCTGAGCTTTTGAGCAGCCCGAGTGCCCTGGCCATACCCCAACATCCCATACAGTGGGGGACTTACAAGTTAGTTTAGAGCTGCCTGCTTTGGCCCTAACCATCTTGCGTGCCACATGCACTGGAGAATTCTCCAAGAGGCCATCCCTCTTCACTGTTCCCTTACAGTCCATTAATCCTATATTGGTACTGAACTGGGCAAATGTGACAGCAAATGTGAAAAATCGGGACGGGGCCTATATAAGAAAAAGACCCAAAAATCAGGACTGTCCCTATAAAATCGGGACATCTGGTCACCCTAGTAGTGTATCAGGGAAGAGAATCCATCTCAACATTCCAACCTTCTTCCCAATTCTGGGAAGTCCATGATCAGTTTATGTCCTGAAGGAATAGGATGTGTCCCCCTTAGAAATGTCTTACCCTAGCTGGTATAAGAGGATAGTCACATAAATGTCTAATCCTCGTTTCATTACAGAGTCAACTTTAAAATCTGTTTGCAGAATAAACAAAGTTAAAATCAAAGCTAATGGAATCATGAAATGACTTAGTTGATTTGCACTTGAGTGCATGCTACCGCTAAGTACACTTTTAAAGTTATAAAGAGATGAAGAATTATGATATAATGTTAAAGCATAATTCATCTAGACATGGTTTGGAATGCTCACCCTGTTAGGCACATAATGCATCGGAAACACTGTAAAGATGCATTTAAAAAAACATTGAGAGATCAAAGTCAGTTAGCATGAATGAGCGGTCATTGTAGACAGGGTTGACGCATTTCATATCTGTTCCTATACATATATATAAGGCTCCGAACTTCTGAAGTGATGTCTGATTCAATCTTAGTCAAAGATTATCTCAGATGCCACTTAGCATTAACAATTTTCATGTGTTTTTGTGTGATGAAGCAAGTACTCTCTCTGGGGATGATGCACACGGTAGCTTAAGGTGTTAGAATAAATTGTGGTAGGGAGGGGGAATGAGCTGATTGATTGAGAAAACAATTTGCTGGATTCTTAGCTTTTGCGTACTGTGACGGTGTACCTCTTTCATCATGGCAGGATTCAGCATTGCTCCTCTGGCACTGAAGGGACCTGACGTAAATCAGTCCCACTCGAGAGGTTTAATACGTCACATTGGCTTATTTACAATATTTTACAGTGTAGGCCCAAAGGGCTTCTTTAAACATAAACAAAAATAAAATTAGATTTCCTAATTCTCTTATTCCAGCTACCAGTCACCAGCCACCCTGTCTAACCACTCTTGGCCCAGCAATGTTGGCCCCCTCCCCAAATACAAGGCTTCCCCTTGTAGGGTAAAATGGCTCTTTACCTAGGAGGAGTCTTTCCCCTTACTACACACAACTGTTCTGCACCTTGCTTCTCACCTCTCCTCCCCTTTCTCAGTGGAAGAGGTTTTCAAAGGTCACAGGCTGCCCTTAATGAGACTCAGGTGCCCATAATTAACCTGAGGCAACTTCTTTCAGTTCATAAGGGATAGGGCAGGGGTTGGCAACCTCTGGCAAGTGGCTTGCCAGGGTAAGTACCCTGATGGGATGGGCCAGTTTGTTTATCTGCCGTGTCAGCAGATTCAGCCGATCGCGGCTCCCACTGGCCGTGGTTCGCCGTCCCAGGCCAATGGGGATGGCGGGAAGCCACGGCCAGCACATCCCTCGGCCGTGCTGCTTTCCGCCACCCCCATTGGCCTGGGATGGCAAACCGTGGCCAGTGGGAGCCGCTATCAGCTGAACCTGCCGATGCGGCAGATAAACAAACTGGCCCGGCCCGCCAGGGTGCTTACCTTGGCGAGCCACGTGCCAGAGGTTGCTGACCCCTGGGATAAGGTTTTAGTCATTCTAAGACAGATACCTGCCTTCAACCACCCTCCCATAACTCAGGTCTGACTTTTTTGCAGTACTTATTGAAGGAAAGGTATGTTTTCTGGTAGAGTCTTAAAATGTTTAGTAAACTTTCCCTGGCAAATGAGTAACTAAAGGCCTGACTCTGCAACCAGCTCCAGTAATTCCAATCCTTGCATATTGGCACTCTACAGGAATGGGTGCAGGATCTATGGATGTCACTTTGGTTTTTGCGCGAGGGAGAGTGAAGCATTTTATCTGATGTGATACAGCAGCATGGCACTACTCAGTGTGCCTTGACCAGTATAAGAAGGTGGTTTGGGCTAGATGCAGGAATCACGGGGAGAACTCTCTGGCCCGTGTTTCATGTAGGAAGTCACACTGTGTGCTCATAAGGGCATTACAGACTGGAATAGGTCAACGGGGTGGGGGGGAAATCAGTCATTTTGAAGAGCTTTGGTTTTTTGTTTGTTTTTTTCTCTTCCTGCCTCCCCCACCCACTGCAACATTAAATACAGTCAGGGGATGAAACGGTCCCACATAAATAGGAAATGTAAGACTGCTGTACGTAAACCCTCTTTGTCACAGGAGGAGATTAAACAAATGGGCACAGTCAAGTACAAGTTGGGGGAAAATTGTCCTAGAACCCACTACTCTGGGAGCAGCCATGTTTAAACATAATTGGCTACAATCTCAGGATTTATAGAACCTTGGCTGAAAAAATAGACATGAAATACACAGTTTATGGGCCATGTTTTGAAAAGAGCTCAGCAGCCAGAATCAAGGGCAGGTTTTCAGGAGAGCTCAGCTCCCATTTAGGCACCTAAATAAGCAGCCATCTTTTCAGATAGTACGGCCTATATTGGGTGCTAAGTACTCTTGAAAGTTTGTGGTTTTTTTAAGGTACCTAGATAGGTACTAGAGCACTTTTGAAGATTTGCCCAAGCGCTCTCTTGAAAATCTGTCCTCACATGGGTGAATAACCATTACTTGCCCTTCATTTTGTGTTTGATTAACCTATACTGTATTGGTTAATTTTTGTAAAATATTTCCAGCATCCTACTAAATACTGGTCAGGTGGCCTGATGGAATCAAAGTTTTGGTTCAAATCCACAAAGAAGCTTATACATGTGATAATGTAGATAAGATGCATTTTCATTTAAAGACACAAAGTCAATAACCTTAAACTAAAGTTGCATGTTGTGCGTTGGAACGAGTGTCTCCTTTATGTGGATTAGCGCAGGATTATAAAGCAGAGAATGAAAATGTATATTCTTGTTAGCTAATGGCAACTTAAGAGGAATGTGTATACCGAGGCCTTTGTTCCTAGGCTGGTTGTGTGGACTGTTGAAACGATACTGAACAGGAATAACATCCCATAGGATTGGTCAGTGACTACGTTGAGGCATTGCAGTCTTGAAAGAAGGATGTACTGTCGCTATCATTTCTGACATCTTTTGTACAACATCCCTTTGAGAAAACAAGTTATCTTACCAGAAGAAAATCTTGCAACTAATCAGATTATTTTTTAATATGGATATTCTGCTTTCTCTCGGTTTACATTTAAATTTGTTATTGTTGCACTAGGAAAATCAGAATATATCTGGGGCGTATCTTTTGTAGTAGCAATTTATGAAAGACTTCTGACAATATTTTTGATCTTTTGTCACGACTGAAGTGCAGTCTTACTCTCTGCTCGGTCTGATGACAAACGGTGTGTCTGTCAGTCTATTCAGCCATCCTATATTAGTCATGCAAATTATTTTACTGTAATTTTAATGGTATGGGTCTGTCACAGTGTGTTCAACTCACCTCTAGGTGGTGCCTCTTTGGCAATTCTGGGGATTAGCTCTGCCCAATTCAGCATCTCCTTTCTTCTCTCCTACTGCTGCAATTTTCTTTCTGCCCACAGAGTCACTCAGCCCTCCAGCCAGGTCACACTGTGATTCCCCTTCGAAGGGAGTCTTTCAAAGTCTTTCTGTACCATCAGTGTCAAGAGTCCTCATGCCCGCTGCCCTATGTCACTCCCACAGTGACTCTGGCAGTCTTCCTATTCACTGACCCTAGCAATACCACTCTGCAGTGGTTGGTAGGGAAACCCAGGCCTGCCCTTGGCTCTGGGTTCCAGTCCAAGGCTCTACAGAGAGCAGTTAAGGTCTGCACCTACATCTACCTTACTGCTTTTACCCCTGAACTACCTACTGTGCTCTCCCAAGCTTTTTGTTCTCCAGCCTTCCTAGTCAGACACCTCTCTCTTAGGTCTACTAGGTAAATCCTTCCTCCTAGGTTCCTATCCCTTTCCTCAGGAGTTGCTATCTCCCCTTGCCTCAGGGAGAGAGACTGCAGGCTTCCCCCTGGCTGCCCCCTGGCTTCATGGTGTCTAGAAATTTTGTCTCTGCATCACATCCAGAGGTGACCTGTATCCAGTCAATATGGGGATAGTTGAAATCATCCATTATTATTGAGTTTTCTATTTGTATAGCCTCAGTAATCTCCCTGAGCATTTCACAGTCACCAGGACCTTCTTGGTCAGGAGGTCTGTTGTATAGTTTGTCTACTATACTCTTATTATTCAAGCATGTAATTTCTATCCATAGAGTGCATGTCACTTCAGGATGGGATGCACAGACAATATAGCTAGACACATTAAATGACTGCTTCTTGGAGTAGCTAGTCCTGGAACCCATAAGGGGAGAGGCAATTCTTGAGTTAGTCTTAAGTGGCACACAGGAATTAGTCCAAGAGGTGAATACAGAGGAACCACTCAGTAATAGCAACCACAACATAATTAAATTTAATATCCGTGGTGGTGGGGGAGGGGTGGGAGAATGCTAGAGAAACCCATCATCATAGCATTGAACTTCAAAAAGGGGAACCGCATAAAAATGAGGAAGCTAGTTAAAATGGTAACTAAGAGAAACAGTCACAAGAGAAATGCTTGCAAGCTGCATGGAAACTATTTAAAAAACAACTTAAGAGAGGTTCAAACTAAATGTATACCTCTAAATAAAAAACCCACAGAAAGAAACAAAAAAAAAAGCCACCATGGCTAAACAGAATAAAAGAGATGGTTAGAGACAAAAAGGCACTAGAAATCAAATCCTATTAAGGAAAATAGAAAGTAGCATAAATTCTGGCAAGTCACCTGTAAAAGTATAATTAGGCAGGCCAAAAATTTGTAACGCAACTAGAAAATAGACAACAGCAAAAAAAAATATGTTTTTTAATTACATCAGAAGCAGGATGCCTGCCAAAGAGTCAGTGGTTCATCGGAGGATTGAGGCACAAAAGGAGCAGTCAAGGAAGACACGGCCTTTGCGGAGACGTTAAATGAATGTTTTGCATCAGTCTTCACTACAGAGGATGTGAGCAATTCTTCTTAGGTGACAAATCTGAGGAACTGTCCCAGACTGAGGTGTCATTAGAGGTGGGTTGGAACAAATTGATAAATTAAACAGTAATAAGTCACCAGGACCAGATGGTATTCACCCAAGAGTTCTGAAGGAACCCAAATGTGAAATTGCAGAACTACTAACCGTGGTATGTAACCTCTCATTTAAATCAGTTTCTGTACCAGATGACTGTAGGATAGCTAACGTAACACCGATTTTTTTTTAAAAAGGTTCCAGAGGTGATCCTGGCAATTAGAGGCTGGTAAAGCTAACTTCAGTTCTTAAGTAGACTAAAGCAGTCACAGAATAAGAGGGAAGATCCTCTCATGGATCAGTAACTGGTTAAAAGATAGGAAACAAATTGTAGGAATAAATGGTCCATTTTCAGAATGGAGAGAAGTAAATACCACTGTCCCCCAAAGATCTGTACTGGGACCAGTGCTGTTCATAAATGATCTGAAACATAAATATTCATAAATGATCTGGGAAAAGGGGTTAACAGTGAAGTGGCAAAGTTTGCAGGTGATACACAATTATTCAAGATAGCGAAGTCCAAAGCAGACCGAAAAGTTACAAAGGAATGCACATTGGAAAATATAATCCCAGCTATACATACAAAACGATGGGGCCTAAATTAATGGTTACCACTCAAGAAAGAGACCTTGGAGTCATTGTGGATAGTTCTCTGAAAAGCATTAGCTTTTGACTGCTACTGCACATTGAGCAAACAGACTGTTAGGATCCATTAGGAAAGGGATAGATGGGAGAAATTATCATAATGCCACTATATAAATCCATGGCACACCCACACATTGAATACTGTGTGCAGTTCTGGTTGCCCCATCTCAAGGAAGATATATTAGAATTGGAAAAGGTACAGAGAAGGGAAACAAAAATAATTAGGGGTATGGAACAGCTTCCATATGAGGCGAGACTAGAAAAACTGGGACTGTTCAGCTTGGAAAAGAGACATCTGAATGCGTGGGGAGAGAAGAGAGAGAAATTTCTAGAGGTCTATAAAATTGAGTGGTATGGAGGAAGTGAATAGGGAAATGTTGTTTACTCCTTCACATAATTCAAGAACCGGGGTCACCAGATTAAATTAATAGGCAGCCAGTTTAAAACAAACAAAAGGAAGTACTTCTTCACAGTCAACCTGTGGAACTTATTGCCAGGGGATGTTGTGAAGGCCAAAAGTAAACTTGGTTCAAAACAGAATTAAGTTCATGGAGGCTAGGTCCATCAATGGCTATTAGCCAAGATACCCTGGGATGACAGGGGATGGATCACTCGATAATTGCCCTGTTCTGTTCATCCCTCTTGGCCACTGTCAGTAGACAGGATAGTGGGCTAGATGGACCATTGATCTGACCATGTCTGGCCGTGCTTTTGTATCCAGGTACTACAGGGATAGTTGTAATCCATTATTCCTAGGGTTTTCCTGTTTTTTGGCATCTCCCTGAGCATTTCCCAGTCACTGTTACAAACCTGGTCAAGTGGTCAGTAGTTGAGTCCTACTGCTATACTTTTTTTAACATATAGTGCCACTCCCCCACCATTGTAACCTACTCTGTCATTCCTATGTATTGTGTACCAGGGTATTACCATGTCCCACTGATTATAATTCTTCCATCACGCCAAAATGCCCAAATAAAATAAACACATTCTATATGTTGTACCATAATTCTGCTATATTTTAGTTTTATAAGGCAGTCAAAGGCTTTGACCACTGAATGGATTAGATTTAAATCCAAGCACCAGAGGTCGGTGCCTTACTTTTGAAATAAAAAAGGAATTTATTTTAAAAGCAATGTACATTTGAGGAAGAATTTTTCTTCCATGAAGATAACATGTACTTTGCCGGTTGCATTTATAATACAGAATCAATACCTTCCTGCACCGTGCATTTGTTATATCTCACATAGCTCTCTTAAAAAATTGATGCTGTGAGTGGAATTACTTCAGCTCTGGCACTTACTGGCTGCAAGAATGGTGTCCTCTATTGAACATTTACAGTAAGCTAAAACACTACCAAAATATTGTTGCCGGCAAGAAATGTGTTATACTGAGCGCTAACCACAAACTTGTTGTGGTCTTTTATGTAGAAGAGCTGACCCGATTTCATTTTTAATAAGGGTGTCTACTGCTCACTGCTGGGTCACTTCCTCGTGGCCACATCTGGGGTCTAGCGCTCAACCAGTCTGATGCCCCCTCCTTCAGTTGCTTACCCTTTTCTCTCTCTCAGGACTCTGTATTGCTTCCCCTTTGTAACTCAGGGTGCTCCCTCTTTGTGGCTTGGTCCTCCAGCCAGCTCACTGTAGTGTTTTCCCTTTCCAGGGACTCGAAGTCCCCGTGGACAATCTGTCTCAGGCTGTCTTCCATTCCATTCCCAAACTATGCCACTTCCCCTAGGGCTGGTAGAAGAACCCCAGGCCCATCAGCTACTCTGGGTTCCAGCCCAGGGACTCTATGTCTAGCAACTATGATCTAAGAAAGCCCAGACCCTGTTGCTGTTTCCCTGGGCTCTTTTCAACCTTCCTTTCTCGGTCTTCTGGCCCACCCCTGGGTTATCACTGGAACCACCACTGTTCCCTGTGGCTACTTCACTCTTTCCCGGGTACTTGCTAAAGCTGTGTTCCCAGGCAAGATCCCAGGGTTTAGTCCCCACTAGGACTCCGTATCTCTTACCCGTTCCCTTCCGCTCTAGCGAATGACTGCAAAGTTCCTTCCTGCAGCCTCCCTCTTACCACCAACTTCCTCTCTTTGTAAGCCCAGCCGAGCTTCTCCCCGAGCTGGACTTCACCAGTGATTAGGCCTCATCCATCCCTGACTTTCCACCAAGTGCAGCCTGTAAGGTTATTTGGCCTATTTTACTGTTCAGGGCTCGTGTTGTGTAGATGGTGTCCTATCACAAAGGGCATTGCAAGATCCAGACAAATCGTTCACTTTCTTCAGTGGCTGCAGATCAGTACGGACCTGATTGAGCAAGGTACTCAAGCATGTGCCTAGTTTTAAGCAGAGGAGTAATCTTCAGTGGGAGACTATTCCCATGCTTAAAGTTAAGCATGTGCTGAAGTAAGTACCTTGCTGAATCAGGCCCTTATCTCGGTGTCTGTATTTTATTCAAGGGGCTTGCACACTGGCACTCTTTGTACGCTTCCATTCAACCAGACATGCCTCTCAAAATGTGGGCCAGAAAGAGGTGGTGGAGAGCCACAGTGTCACTTCTGTATCATCCAGGGATTCTGTCTACATTGGAGCAACCCTTATGTAGCCAGGGAAGTCAGTTTTACAGCCCCTTTGTTTCACACTAGTGTAAAAGATCTGGCCCTTTCAGATAAAGAGGGGCTAGGCAAAGGCTTGTGCAGGTAGGAAAATATATTTAAGCATCCTGTTTCAAACATTACCTATTCCCAAAGTTGATTTCCCTAGCTGTGAAACAAACTTTTACAGGTGAAGCATGTCACAGGTCATAGGCAATGCTGTCCAACTAACAGGAGGCAGAGCTAACTGAGCACAAATACTAATGTCAGGGAGGGATGGTCCTGAATACAGGGTAGCAATTCCTTTGTGCCTACAGGGAAACTCATTTGTATGCAATGGCACAGATAGAGTACCTCTTCTCTGCCCCTCTGTCAAACCTAGTTAGCCCAGAGAATCTCCGGAGATTTAATAATGCAGTATAACAAAGTCACCAAAGAGGTAAACAAGAAGAGAGTGTCTTCCTGAATATTCAACGGGCATGTCAGGAAGCTTGGCTGTTAGGGGGGCAGATGAATGAGGAATTTCAGTCCAAATGGTGTTTGGTTCAGAAAATTACAAGTGCCCCAAATCAGGGCCTTAGAATGAAAACACCTTTTACACCTTAACAATAGCATCCCTGCCACAGTGGCGTAATGCTTTCAATGTATTTAGCCCATTTTGATACCTAATGCTACCATTTTTCGTGCACAGCTGATCTCGTATCACTTGCTACGATGGCAAACAAATAAACCCCTTCAAATATAAAATAGCATGTTCATATCCTGAAGTCTGTCAATATAAAGCATCAATTATTTTTTATCTCTAAAGAAGTCGTGTATGTATTTACCTTCTCCAAAATGTACAGTGGGGTCTACAGGTTTCCTTCTGAGTTGTTGTGCTTAGAAAGTACTTAACACTGAAACAGGTTTTAACTCGTTTTTATAGCACTGGTAGGCAGTGTCTTCTTAATAACATTTTCTCAGACTAGAGAAATGTTACCATTAGAGGTGGGCTGTTGCTAGAAAGAGGCAAGTCTCTGAGATCTACTAGACACTTCATTAAAGAATAAATTCAAGTAAGGATCTAACTTCTTGTTGGTGTTTTGGTTTTTTGTTTAATAGAAGTCTAAAGAAATAGACGCATTTCTGTGTAACCCTTTTGCCACGTCTTGTCAGCTGCAACAAGGGGGCTGCATTAAATAGCTCTTGCAACCAATAAACACCCGTCGCTTAAACGCCCAACCAGAATTCTGGGCTCACTAAATACCTTCCCTAAGTGCCTCTTGCAGGCAATACATCGCCACCCACAAGCCTGGTTATGAGACAAGGAAAACTTATTAGGAGAAAATGGAACACAGCATCAACTTGGGAAAACACAGCACCCATATATCTATGTGAATGATAAATAAAACACTCTCTTTGGCAGTAGGCTAACTCGGTTCCTTCCACCACCAGCGTGCACGTCAAATCGGAAAACGTGCCTTACCCTCCCCCTCCAATAACTTAGTGTGAGTGAGCAGGGTAGTCCTAGAATCCTGAGGTCCATTCCAGGAAACTTGCCTCTAGTCCCGTGGGCAGTGCTATCTGGTCCCGTCTTGAGGCACCACTACCTAACCCAATGGTAGTTACTTCAGCTTTATTTAATGGCTGGGTAGGAGGGACCTCACCAGCATTTATTCAGCTCTGTGGCTTCAGCAAAGAGCCCTCTTTATGTTGCATCCTGTCAAGGATTCACCATGCAGAGACGACTCATGCCTGCCGATAATGGAAGCGCAGACTGGGGGGGGGCACATGATCCCTCGCCTCTACCATCTTGGCATCATCTCCCATAGCAAAGTCCTTAGCCTGCATTATCTCTCGCCATGAGGTTCTCAGGAGCACAGGATCTGCAGGAGAAAAGAACCAGTAGCATATAGGAGCTATGAGCAGACCCCTTTCCCTCAGATAGAACCTTTTCCCCTTTCCTTAGTGACATACCACTATCCAACCAGACTGGAGTTTGTGTATAGTTATGGCGGCTCTCACAATATCACTGGAGGATTCTGGGTAGAAAGCTTATGCAAATGAAGCTAGCTGAAGCCTTATATGTTCCTGTGCACTAACAGCTGGGAGCAGAGAGTCTTTTCCTCTGTGAAGCTTCAGTACATAGGGCTTATGTTTATATATATTAAATAATAAACAAGGCATTTGTAAATACCAATCACCATGGTCTCTAGGCACCAAGTGTTGCATCTGTAATACAGGAGTTTTGCTCCACCAAATTGATTTTGACTTGTACAAGATGTTCCCATCTAACATCTTTGATCTATGCATTCCACTTGCTCTTGCTAAAACATTATATTGATTTGAAGACTTCTATAGTGCCGCACAATGCTATGCCTGCTTTTGTGTACTTCGGATGGGATATCAAACTGGACTGATCTTGACCTCTTAATTTTTAAAGCTCCTATGGCTCTTTTGCAAGACAAGCGCTAGCCCTGGCATCCTGGCAAATTAGTGCAATTTTATCTTGTTTATCTAAAATTTCCTAGCTGCTTCCACTGGACTAATTCCTCTTCGTCTTCTGTCCTATAGTGTTGTGTAAAGTTCCTGTCATCTGTTAAATGACTCCCCCCGCCTTACATCTCTTTACATATTGGTTGGCTAAGTGATCTCATGCACTTCTGATGTCTATCTGATGCAAAGAACTATATTGAGACAGTGATGACTGCCATCTTGGCTGGCCAACACACTAAGAATTGAACTAGAGACCTCCAGACCTCAAAGGTACACACTGCTACAGCTTGAGGTAAAGAGCACAGTGTGACATTACACTCCATATTCTTTATGAAATTATGCTTATGATATGATATAGTGGGGCGACTGCCCCACTCCAGCAGAACAGGGGTTAAAAGCAGCCCTGGAGAAGACTGCAGCTAGGAAAAGGAGTGAAAACCACTGAGGGAGTGGCTGAGCACAGGAAGGGGGACAACGGGGGAGTGGCTGGAGGCTAGCCTCCCCGGCCGGGAGATCAAGAGCTGGGCAGGATGGTCCCGCAGGCCGGATGTGGCCTGTGGGCCGTAGTTTGCCTACCTCTGCGGGGGGAGAAGGGTTGAGCCCAAGCTGGAAGGGCATCTAGCTTGTGAATAATAATACCTGAGGTCTCAAGCCAGTGCAGCTGCCTTTCAAGACTGTCTGTAATCTGCCTGCAACACTGTCTAGGGTGAGAAATTACTATTTGTAACCAATTTCTTTAGTGAAACAAGCTTAGTCTGCGTGTTTTGTTTTATTTGCTTAATAATCCTGCTTTGTTCTGTTTGCTATCTCTTTAACCACTTAAAATTTACCTTTTGTAGTTGTTAAACTTATTTCTTGTTTATGATATAACCCCGTTTGTACAATTAATAATGGGAGTTATATTATAATGGATAAGAGGCTGTGCATATCTTCCTCCACATTGAGGGAGGAGGTGGATTTCATAATATACCTTTGGGTCTGCACTCCAAGGGAGGTGGACACCTGAGTGCTGGGGCAAGTCTTTTAAACTGAGTCTTTCCAGAACTGATCTCGGTGTCTGTGTCATTTTGCAGCGAGGTGTGGCCTTGCCTGTGTGTGTGCTGGAGGAGGCTTAATAGCCTGGCTCAGCAAGACAGCTAAAAAGGCTGCCCAGGCTGGCAGAACAGGCAGGCTCAGTGGTATCTCAGGTGGCATCCTAATGGGGACAACCTGTCACAGCCAGACTCTATAGGCTTTAAAACTCCAATCCTCTGTGGATTGGCACAGAGGGGGACCTATAACACACATGCCTGTAAGTTACAGTTGCACAGCTGAAATCACAGAAAGTGGGGAAATGGAAAAATTCAGTTTCCACTCCAGCAACAGAGTTGACTCAGCCATGTTGCACAACCGCTGGGTACTCAATGGAGATTAAAAAAAGATGCCTGTGCTTAATTTCAGCATTTATGTGCTCATAGTTTGGCATGAGGGAGAGGTAAGTTCCCTCCATTGCTACCACTGTTTGTTTGGTTGGAGATGGTTTTCTGTAAAACGAGACAGTTGCACAGATGTTTAGGAAAAGAGATGCTCGTTTTTGGATGAACAGACAAGAAGTTGCAGAATATCAGAGAGAGAACAAAAAATGGCAACAATGCTAATGTTGCAAGATCTATGATTTCTTTTTCTTCACCTGCAGTTTTCTCCTTCAGTACCATTAAGGCAAGTATTTAAACGGCTTTTGAGTAAAGGCTTCCTCATACAAACAGGCCCAGCATCAACTCCCTTTTCTGGGAAATCATACAGTGATTAAGCAAAGGGGTGAGGTTTTGGTCACTTTAAAACAAAATCTTAGCAAATGCACATTGATTGTGTTTAAAAAGTCAAGATGGTCAAAAATGTTGTCAATTTTTTTAACAATTTTTTTACAAAATGGAATTTTAACCAAAAATGTTTATTGAAAAATGTTTGATATTTGTCAAACATCCTCCCCCAGATAGCCAGATTTCAGCAGCTGAAAACCAAATATTGTTTTTTCTGTCAACTCCAAAATACTTTTAAAATCTTTTTTGAGGAAACTGAAAGGGGAAAAATTAATTGAAAATATTCATCAGGAGAGAAAATAATTTCAGAGCCAGCTCTATGGAAGTGATTTTTCTATTGATTGTTTTTCATTCTCCATCCAATTAAACAAATGGACCAGTCCTCAATTAGCAGCATATATGTCACATTCCAAGTTTCAGACTTTACCTGGTTTTGCTATAATTCGGTCTAAATATGTGGTCAATATTTTTTCTTTTTAAAGTGGGAAAAGCAGATTCCCTTTCCTGTAGCTCAAAAATGCTTAGATTTTATTCAAACTTCATATTAACAAAGGAAAACGAAAACCATTTTCAGGCAGAGAATAAGCTTATACAAATTTAATTAAAAATGCCAATGTTACTGAAAGTCACAAATGTAGGAGAGCAGAAGTTTATAATAGAATTTTTTCTGCAACCTTAGCTATGCTGGACGCAAGCATTGTTTGGTGTAATAAAGAGACCCATTCTCCTCTATGCAGGAACAAAATGTCTAGCTCAAAAGATCCTCTTTCCGTTATGGTGGCATAGTTCAAGCCATCCCTGAAGAATCCAGCAGTTCCTGAGAATAAAGTGGACCTCAGAGAATCTGCGGGAACCAAGGGACATTCACACAGATGTCCTCTGCCTCTCCTTGACTGCTAGGACCTTGTGACTCACACCTACCTATGGACTACGTGGATCCTGCAGAAACTATATTGTTCCAGGATCTCCCCAAATGTATCTGCAAAATTCCACCTCACAGGGGGTGGGGACAGAACAAGTGAATGCTACTCTAGTCTGTATCAACCTGAGCTGGGTTCCCCCACAGGATTGGGACAAGGGAATCCATAGGGTGCCAGACACATCTTTCCTCACACACTTCAATGCCCCCCACCTCAAAGGATTCTGCAAGAAAAGGAAGGGGTGAGACCATGATGTCATCCTTGCTGGCAACAATAACCTAGCACGGGGGTCGGCAACCTATGGCACGCGTGCCAAAGGTGGTACGCGAACTGATTTACTGTGGCACGCTGCTGCCAGCCTGGGGTCCCTGCCACCGGCCTCCCTCAGCCCGCTGCTGGCCTGGATGGACGGAACCCTGGGCCGGCAGCGGGTTGACGGGGCCAGCAGCCAGGACCCTGGCTGACAGGGGCCGGCGGACAGAACCTCAGACCGGCAGTGGGCTGTACCGCTCAGCCTGCTGCCAGCATGGGGTCCCAGCCTCTGGTCCGCTCAGCCTGCTGCCAGTCTGAGGTTCCATCCGCCGGCCCCTGTAAATGTAAAATGTATTATTGGCACGCGAAACCATAAATTACCGCGAATAAATGAAGATTTGGCACACCACTTCTGAAAGGTTGCCGACCCCTGACCAAGCACATTCTGGGCACTGTCAACAAATGAAAGATGTTTTTTCTGATGAACTATAGACTATCAGGGTTGGAAGGGACCTCAGGAGGTCATCTAGTCCAATCCCTGGCTCAAAGCAGGACCAATCCTCAACCAATCCCCAACTAAATGAAGAAACAGCAAAATATACTGTCTTTAATTTACATACCCATTCAGATTAATGCTGGAAGCACTCAGTCAGATCAGTAATGATCTATGAAATAATGCTGGGCACATTGCTGGCAGGAATAGTAATGCTCATGTGTATTATGGGTCCATTCTGGATGACCATCGGTTACATTCAGATAAAATCAATGCATATGCCAGCTATTCCAAATGACTACTGCAAATCTCACCCTGACTAGAGAAAGCAAGATATATCCCTTATTATATTCTGTGTAGTTCATTTGAGTTCTGTTAGCTCAAAGTTTTATTTCTGCTTGCTGATGAGAAGCTGAGGTTCCTTTATGGTAACGGCTCTTTATTTCAAATGATATGTCATGACCTTTAAATATTTACAAGACTACTGGGAAAACGAACATTGAATCCTAAATTAATCATTGGATATTTCATTGAAACTGTTGCTTATCTCATAAAAAGATCATTACAAGATCACTTATATTGTTTGCTTTCCTAGGGCCCATTCCAGCTCCCACTGAAGCTGATGGAATGCCTGCAACAGGAGCTGGATCAGATCCTTGGTAATCACTTTCAGTCTGACATACTGCTTTGTTTTGGCTCTCACTCTCTGAACAACAAGGGGGATTGGATTGCTAATGGGGAGCGTGAGGGGAGAACGGGAATAAGGGGAGTGTTCTGCATTGTTCGAGTGATCCCGCAGTGCTGTCTAATTCTTATACAACAGACACACAGTGGCTGCTCATTCCTTCCTCCCCACCCCTACTGCCAATCGTGGTTAGATCATAAATACCAAGTTGCAGGCTGCTGGCTCCTTCACAAAGGCTTTTTTTTCCCTTTCTCATTTAACCTCCTCCCTTCCTCTACACATGACTTGTGTCACTAAGACTATCTCCCGGGTGGGAATTCAGGGAACATTGCTTCTGATTGCCCAGCCAGTGTCCCCACAGAGCAGGTTACATCCCTGAGAATTCAGTGCTTCACCTCAGCAGGGCACCGACTGTCCCAGGTTCAGGGCACATTCTTCAGACCCAGATCTCTAGCTTCATAGTTCTTAGCTCACTTCTAGGTCACAGAGTCCATTACGGCTAGTCCCTGATTAATAGATGCTTCTATGTGTCCAACAGAATGATTTCTAACTCATAAAACCTTGTCACAGCTCTTAGTGGTTCATCAACTTAAGAATTTGGATAAAACAGAATAACCCTTAGGTTACTTAGCTAAGCTGCAGTCTTTGTATCAAGGGGGAAGATACTAGTTGGTCTGAGTTTGGCAGTTGTGCATATGTTGTATCTAGCAAGGGTGGAAAGAGATTAATTGGTTGTCTACTCCATATACCTGGGCATAAGTGGTCAGACACAACATTGCTACTCTACAGATGCTAAAGAATATTAATAACTGATCTTAAAATGTAAAGAAAGCTCTTTGAAACATGTCACTGGCTTGTAGGAGAATGAGTTAAAAATGAGAAGGATCACTGTTAGATATTATGGTTCAGGGCTTACGTCATTAGAAACACAATTAATCAAATCTTGGAATATCTCTTCTGTTTCAACTACGTAAATGGTGTTCTGTTTTTTTGTGACTAATTTTTTGGTCATGGAATTCCAGTCTTTACAACTGTGTTTTGTAAGATAGCCAGAATGGACATGGGAAGCCTGCGCTGATTTCAAAATGCTTTTGGGAAGTAGAAGTAAATACTTCTGAAAAGGGAGGAGAGAAGAAACATTAGGAGATTATAAACAAGACTTTAAATTTTAAAATCAGATGTTTAGCTCCACGATAAGGCATAATCATAGTATATTTGTATTCACTTGAGAGAGGTATCAAAACACACAAGCATCTGGGAACTTTCAAAAAGTTTGGAAAACAACATGCCAGAGTGCCAATACAAGAAGTTCAAAGCCAAATTTGCCTGTAGTATGGAATGATCTAAAAGAAATCCCAAACTATTTTTGTGAAATTAAATTGAGATGATGTACATCTTTCAATATCTTAAATGTTCTCTTTTGTTTCTGGCTATTTAAGCCAACAATTCCTTATTACTTATTTGTATTGTGGTAGCACCTAGAGACCCAAAGCAAGATCAGGACCCCATTGTGCCAGGCACTGTGCAAACAGAGACAGTCCCTGCTCTGAAGATCTTATAATCTAAATAGACAAACCAGTCCAAAGGATACGGGACTGGGGGAAGAGAGGCACAGAGAGATGAAGCCATTTGAACATATTCACATGACTGGTCAGTGGCAAAGCTGGGAATAGAACCTCAGAGTCCCAATCTAATACCTTAACCACTAGGCCACCCTGCCTTGAGTGCTGTAATGTGTGGAGGCTTGTAAAACTGCACAAAACTTCGTGCTCAAGACTGAACTCATGAGCTTCCATAGGACAAAGCTTGCAGGAGCTGTTTGTTCCACTTGGCCTCTGCAGCCATGGAACTACCACACATACTCAGAAGGAAGGAACCACCTCTGAAGTGGCTATGTGCGGATTATGCTGCTCCCCATCCCCCTTCCTACTGGTAGAGTCCTGGACCTGGCTGACACATACATGGCAGTCAGGCTTGTGGGAATCATACCAAGGCACCCACTGAGCATGCATACTGCCTTCCTGATGGCCCCTCCCACCAGTGGGGTAAGGTCTCAGAAAACAGTCATCTAGCTGACCGCTCCACCAAAGAAGCATCAGCCAGGGCATTGAGATGCCCTTAACCAATCCCCTCTCCACACCAGACGCACAGCCTTCTCAGTTGTTCTCACCGTATACATCTCCTGCGGCTATGCAGGCCAGCCTTGGTGTTCAGCTATTAATCAGCACACCATGGAACAAAAGACGGAAAGCTGCTCTTTGTTATTAAAATACAATGCCAATGGATTTATAACCTTGTCATGGTCTGACCATTACCTCCTTTTGTTCAAGGTTAACACCCCATTGCTCTCATCAGGACCTACTGTATTGATCCTCCGTCCCAGATAAGTGGAACTGGTTTTGTTCCGGAGACTGCTGTGAGGAGAATCCAATGCAACTGATTAAACCTAATAGTCAGATTAGAAATTATCACTTTCTCTAGTTAAATACAGTTGATACTGTGTCTTTCAAATGCCCCCAACCTCCATTTTGTATTGGTCTCACAGGTCATTGGCACACAGACAACCTGCAACAGATGAATCATAAAGCAAGGAAGTTGGAATTACTTGCTGTAACGTTTCCTATCTATGTGACAAATACGATCACCTAGATTCAGACTGGGCCAGTCCCTTCAGTGGAGGCAGAACCATATTACGAAGGGATAGGGGTGAAGTCATCTCTGCCTGAGTTTTGGCCATTTGTCCTTGATGAATTATGGTGCTCAAGGATCTCTG
The DNA here is from genome assembly GCF_016161935.1 of Mauremys reevesii. NCBI lineage: Eukaryota > Metazoa > Chordata > Testudines > Geoemydidae > Mauremys > Mauremys reevesii. The sequence continues at coordinate 9,032,760 of NC_052625.1, forward strand.
GGCTGTGGGCCACTCCTCTGCAAGCTGGTGAAAGCATGCTGGGACACACTGGGTCCATTATTGGTGGAGATTATCAGTAGATCTTGGAGTTGGGGGCAGGGTTACAGATACCTCTAAATAAATTATTATTAGGTCTGTTCTTAAGAGACCAACTCTCTTGACACCGACAGTCTTACCAGTTATTGCCCTTTTATTTATTATTTTTATTATCTGTATTACCATAGTGCCTAAAAGCCCCAGGATCCCATTGTGCTAGGTGCTGTACAAACACAGAACAAAAAGATGGTCTCTGTCCCAAAGTGGCTTACAACATAAGTACAAGGCAAGAGGCCACAGATGGATACAGACAGATGTGAAACTACACGAAAACAAGATAATATTGGCCTGAATGATATGCAGTGGTCTTGGCACACCAGACTAGCCATTGTCAAGTTTTTGTAGGGTGTAACCCACATACCTCCTGGGTGTGGTGTTCTGTCCCATCTAGTGACACTGAGGCCACTTAGAGAGAAAGATAAATGAGTCTGCTCTATAGCCTTAGCTAACAGCCAGTTGATGTTTAGCTCATGCACTAAGCTCCAGAGGTCCCCAGTTCGATCCTGCCTGCCGACAACCGGGGCCTGTTGGCGTTATATAGGCATCATGGCAAAACAGTTTTGAGGAGGGATTTGAAGGTGGCTAATGATGTAGCTTTACGGGTATTTATGGGAAGTTTGTTCCTCCCAAGCACGATGGAGAAAGTACAAAGGAGTTTCTTTAAAAACGTAACAAGTGAGAGTGGCATGAGTGGCAGGAATAAGAAGCCACCTCCCCAAACTGCCAGCTTGATGCCTTTGGAGTGCGTTGCCACCAAAAGGGTGCCTGGGCTGTGGCCCCACTCCCACTTTGCCCTGAGACCCTGCTCCTGCTTATCCCCTTCCCTCCAAGGCCTCACCCTCGCTCTGCCTCTTCCCATCCCCGCTCTGCCCACATAGGGACCTGGGGGAGGGGGTGAAGAGGCATGTGCAAGTGAGCGGTGAGCGGCCAACAGGCTGGCAGGGAGGCCTCAGAGGAGGAGCAAAGAGGTGTGTACAGCAGGCAGGTGGGGGCCTTAGGGGAGGGGGTGGAGTGTGGGTGGGGCTTTGTGGGGAGGAGCTCGAGTGGGGCCTGGCCTTGAGGCGTGGCCATGGTCTGGGCATGCCCAACCTCCCCAAATGAAGGAGTCACCTGCCGCCCATGGGGACTAGAAATTGGTATCATGGGCTGATCAGAGGCAAGCATTGATAGCAAATGAGGGATGTTAGGCAGAGTGGGAATTGACTGTGAAGGGCCATGAAAGTGAGAACCAGAAGCTTGCATTTGATGGGATAGAGAAGGGGGAGCCAGTGGAAGGATTCAAAGAGAAGGGTATTATGGTCAAAGTGATGAGCTGGGAAAATGATCTTTGCAGCAGCCTTACATGTGTCAAAGCCAGAGAGAAGGATGTTGCAGAAGATGAGACTTGAGATGATGAGGGCTTGGACGAGAGTTTAAATTATCTTAGAGATGTTATGCAGAAAGAATCAGCAATGCTTAGATGTAATCTGGACATGAGGACCTACCGAGAGGTCTGAGTTGAAGATGACACCTTTTGGTCCTGAGGAACATGCAGGACTGTGGCGTTGTCCACAGTGATCAAGAAAGGAGTAGCAGGGTCGACTTGGGGAGGGAAAACTAACAGCTCTGTTGAGCTTGAGCTAACAGCTAGACATCCACAAGGAGATATCCGAGACAGGATCAGATTTAGTTTGGACAGAAGGAGACCAGTCTGGAGTATAGAGATAGACCTCCGAGGCCTCAGCATACAGAGATGGTAGTTGAATTTGTGTCTGCCGATGAGATTGCCCAGAGATAAGGTGTAGAGGGAGAAGAGAACAGGACCAAGCATGGAGCCCTGTGGAACCTCCACAGAAAGTTGGAGTGTGGATGAGAAGACCTGTCTCTAATTTCTCTGGGAAAGAGGTTCATTAGGCAGGTTGTGATAAAGCAGCTGGGGCATTAGCTGGACTCCTCAGAGTTCCTCAGTAACCAGTGACCAGATAAGTAGATTGGAATGAATAAAATAAAACCAAGACAGTAGCAGAGACAATTTCAAAAGAGCAAAAAATCTCAATCTGGGATTTCCCTTGGCAAGTGCTGGTTATGAAAATTCTGCTCTAATATCAGAAAATTAAAGTGCTTCTACAGAATTCCTTGTTTCTCGCAGGGGCTGTGCTCTCATTAATGACTTTGCCAGCACCTGAACAAAGCATTGCCACACAGGAATAGAGTGAGAGTTAATGATTTGGAAAAAAAGCAAATGCTAGGAAAGCAAATGCTAAAGGTGTAGAAACTCATCAGATGTAAATTGGTGCAGCAATATTAAAGTCAATGGAGTTGTGTACCTGTTTTCACCAGCTGAGAATCTGGTCTGTAACAAGATATTTAGCCATTATTGTACATTCTGTACAGTTCTTATGGTATGTAGTTAATGATAAACAAAAATATATTAAAACATATTTATCAGAGAAGCAAGAATAGAATGGATTACATACAGCAACAAGGATGAAGTGACATCACTGTGAATCTTTAATATAGGGATATACCCATCTCATGGGACTGGAAGGGACCTTCTTGAAAGGTCATGGAGTCCAGTCCAGTCCCCTGCCTTCACAGCAGGCCCAAGTACTATACCTGACAGATATTTTTGCCCCTAAATGGCCCCTTCAAGGACTGAATTCATAATCCTTGATTTAGCAGGCCAATGCTCAAACCACTGAGCTATTCCTCCCTCACCATACCTTTTGACTCTCTCGACTTGTTCTATTTTTACCTGGGCAGTTGTAACATTGCATTAACAGAGTTTTTTGGGTTTAATAGAGTCTTAATGTGCTTTATTTTTTCTGAGTAAATGCAATTATCTAGCTGTTCCAGTTCAGCTGCTGATCCCATATAGGCGACACAGAAAAGGATACTGTGAGCATAGTGCTATATGACTTCCCAGTGGAATGACTTAATCTCCAGGATATATAGAACCACGGAGCTCCAAAAACATTGGCTGGAGAGCTCTGATAGGCAATGTTTGCTCTAAAGATCACTGGGGGAATAGATCTACCTAATCCTGCGTCCTGCTCAGAAGAAATGAGCAGCTTTCTGGGGTGTGGAAATACACATGTGCCAGCTGTGTATCAGGCTAGCCAATCCAGAATAAATGGTGGGCTCAGTGCAGAAGTGAGTTATTGGGTCACTTCATATACATGAAGGTGCTGATGAAGTCACAGATAATCTCAGCCAGTATGCATTAAGATTTCTAATAATCTATATTCTCCCAGGATTTTAAAAGATGTTTTATGACACGTTATGAAGAAAACATGTTTTTTTGTTTTTTAAATTCTATTGACAGGGAATAGAGGTTTGTGGCAGATTGCTCTTTTCCCTTTCCTCTCCTCCTTCTAATTTTTCCTTTGTGCAGCTGCTGCTGTTGCCAGGCTGTCCTTGTTGCTATGGTGTTGTTTTGTGTGCCAGAATTTTATATTCACTCTTGAGTCACCTGATAACTTAAATGGCACAGCCACTCTGTCTGCTCACTCCTATAAAGATAAAGCCTATATCAGACCTCAGCCATCAGATCTTATTTACGTATGACACCTAGTGAGTTGATCAAATTAAATGTAAATATATTCCACCATGCACTGTTCTTAGGTGCATAAAATTATTAATTTAACAGGTGTGAATTATTTTAGTCAGAGGGATTGACTGAAAAAAGATCTCATGGGGATTTTTACCTTTACTAGGTTTATTTTTCACAAGACAGTCACCTGTGAGAGGGTTTCACTACACATCACATGTGGGTTTCACTCACATTGGTAAGATTTGGATCCTACCCATGAAATTACTAGACTATTTTCTTGGCATTACTTTGTTGTTATTAGGAGACTTAGCACCAAATCTTGCAAGTTGTCCTACTGAAGCCAGTGAGTCTTAGTAAGGAATTAGTATTAGTGAGGAATGTATTAGTAAGGAAAACATACTTTGCCCTAATTCACAATGTAATTAAGATGATGCATTTTTTTATTTCTTTAACTGAATTTGCCTTTCACCTTTGATCTGCAAACACTTATGTGCATGCTTAGAGTCAAGCATGTGAATAGACCCATTGATTTCTGTGTGTGTGTGTGTGTGTAAGACTAAGGCCATAACTTGTTTCTTGACAGAGAGTTTAATCAGAATAAATCATTTAAAATTCTGATACACTCAGGATAACATTTCTGGGTGATATTTTGCATTATTTTTTCTGAAATCAGGATAAAGGAACTCTATTTTTCACATATTTTCCTTATCACTTTATGGCACAGTCATTCAATATATTTCTTATAGCTTTATTTAATCTTACTTAGAACAATGCCATCTGTTATTTAAATCATTTGACTCCCCTATCTGTATTTGTCTACATACATAAGCATATGTGAATCTAACACACACTGTACATTGAATTCTCCCTGTAAATTAAATATATGTACACGTGCACACACAATATAAAACTATAGTGTGTATTTAATATATCCGTACACTATCTGCGTTAATACACTAGTAAGGGTGAGATTTTGAATGCACAAACATTGAGATGTTCAAAACGAGCTCCTGAAGCAATCAATTCAGTCATGGTGCAAATGCAACTTGGGACATGGCACTTTAGATGACGGTTTCTGTTATTAGATCATGTCAGTGTACACACTGCAGCCTTGCTCCAGCTGATGAAAGCTCCATACCACACCGACATAATAACTCCACCTCCACAAGAGGTATAGGGTTATGCCAGTATAGTTAAGGTGAGGCCGTGTCCCAGTAGACAATGTGTTACTTACATCTGTTGGCTGTCATTCTTGACAATTTCACGGCGCCAGCCAGAATGTTGCCTGGTCTCTGCTCCAAGACAGGCTGCCACCCAGGCTCTTGGCTCAGGCTGCTGCCAAGGCTCCCTGCAGGGAGCCCTGCTGCACCCTGGGCTTCTCAGCTCCCTGCCTCCTGCCAGGAACGAGGCAGCAGACTACACACCCAGAGCAGATCTCCCCACCAGGAGCCCAACTACCCTCCCGGCTCTCGGTTTCCCGCTCCCCACTGGGGGCATGGCTCTACCCGGTGGGAAGCTCCATGCCCGGAGTCTGGTTGGCTGCCGTGCTCCCAGCAGGGAGCAGAGAGCCCAGGGGTAGGGGGCGCTGGGGAACTGGGCTACTGGCAGGGACCTGCGCATGGAGCTGAGAGCCCTGGCTCTTAGCCCGAAACACTGCCCCTCTTAAGTTAGTGGAAGAAGTGTTCCTGGTGAGGACACGCACTACCAACCGAAGAAGGCTATACTGCTGCAGTGGCTATAACTCAAACTAACATAGGTCAGCTTAAGTTTATAGTGCAGACATGCCTGGAGATTTTGGGGCTGCAGTATGTCAGGTTCTTATTTTCCCTGAACTGCTCCAACCAGCTAGAGATAAGACCACCTCACCTCTCCTTCCTGTTGACCCCAACCTTCTCCAAGAACCTTAACTTTAGCCTTTGTGGCTATAACAACTTGACTTTAATGGTGCATTTTTATTTTATTTGCAACATGCATTGTCTATTTAGGGCCAGATCTTCAGCTGGTGTAAATGTCAATGGAGGGTCATAACCTGATGATTGGGGATTAAATTCTGGTCCCACTGAAGTCAATGGCAAAACTCCCATTGACTTCAGTGGATCCAGAATCTCATCCTGGGTCCATAGTATCAAAGAAGCAAGATACATACTAACATTACTAATGTTCATATACTTCTTTGATGCCATCTCCTCACTCATCTCTTTTAAGAATTAGTTATTGAACTAACATGTTATATTTTCCTTTGTTCCTCTTATTTGGGTGCAAAATTCATTACCTTTATTATGTGTGCAATAAAAGGCATATTTCTCTGAGGCCAAATTCTATTATCAGGTACATTTCATATATAAGTGACTTAACTGAAGAAGTTTGTGGTTGAAATATGTGCGGGTGAGTAGCCAGGTATATGCTGTATGTGCACCTCTTAGACGTTAAGTTTAAAGCATTACCAAAATGGAGTATGAGGATGGAATAGCGGAGAACCAGGTGCTTTCTAGCACAGTGAATCAGAAGTGTCCGTCCTGATGCTGGATTTAGTAAAGACTAGCTCAGGTGACTAGGTTATTTCTCTCTTGTTGAGAAAAAGGGACAGAGAAGTCTCTCATGTATAGCCAATAAGCAGATGGAATAACCAAGATGGGTACCCTGCATGGAGATCCACATACAATGAAACTCCTTCATGGGTGTCTTCCCTACAGGTGAATTCAGTAGCTTGCTGGGAATGTGAGAGATTAAGTCATCATGGATGATCATTCTACTGCCCCTACTCTCACCTACCTGTTTTTTCCAACCCAAACTCTTCATAAATCACACACTATATGTTTGGGTGAAAAGGCAATCCTGACAACTGTCACCCAGATTCTGTTCTCAGCTACCCCAGAATAAAATGGAGCTGTTCTGGCTTTACGCTGGTGCATTTGAAAACTGAATTTGGCATCGTCTCTCCTAAATCATGGCAAATCAACAGAAATTAAAGCACTGCAGTGAGTGAGCAGACTTTCATCCTGACTAATGTGACATTCGTTCTTGCATGCAAGCTTGATAAGAATAAAAAATAGATCAAACGGGTTCATTGGTAGTGGAACACTGATTATTGTCTGTATAGACTATCACAAAGGGCCAGATGCAACTCCCATTGAAGTAAATGGAAAGTATCCCATTGAAGTCAATGAAAGTTGGAGCAAGCCCAATACGTTTTAATAACCCAGGAACTAACAATAACAGACAAATGAGTAAATTGTTACAATCTTGTAACTTATTTTTAAAATGTCCCTAAAAACATATACCTACCCCAAATGAATTATTTGTAATAACAATCCTCAACCCCAAAACTTATTTTCCTCAAAGGCTGTTCCCTCTGCATAATTTTCATTGGCTAAGTTAGAACAAGTTTGACCAGCTGCCTTTAAATCTTAAGGGTCACCCAGAAACCGCTACCAGGAAATCCGAACTCTTATGTGCTGCATCATCTGACACTTTATCTCTGCAGTGACTCTTCAACAGGCAGAAGGTCAGGGCTAGAGCATGTTTGATTTTGTTCTTCAAAAACCTTTTTCTTAAAAACCTTTGTTTTAGGATGTCACTCGAATGTTAGTGCACATTCTGTGTTTAAATGAATCGAGAAAAGGATACTTAAAATGGAATTAAGGTCACAGGTCCAAGAAAACCTCTCAGTAGGAAGAGAGCATAAAACTTTCGAAAACCCCTTTCTTATACCCTTTTGTGGCTCACCGGAGACTGGTGCTATGGGATTATAACTAGAGACCAAAGGGAGTTGATGATTTTAGGGGTTGTCTTTACCCTTTGATCACCTCATTTGTCAGTTTCCAGACTAATGAATTTTTCTCCTTTGTCTGAACAGCACTCCAATAATATTTTCCAGACTTACCCTCAACTTTCTCTGCACTTTATTCTCTCTGAAGAGGTATCTGTAACCACTAACAACCCTATCTGTCACACTGTACCTGAATAGCAAGTGTGATACAACTTTTGCCCCTGGGTCTCGCAAACCCAGTATTCTCACACCATCTGTTACAGTAAGTTAGGGAATAAGAGAAATGCTTAATGATTACTATAATAATAATCCCTAGCTCTTATACAGCACTTCTCAGCCATAGGGCTCAAAAGTGCTCTACACAGCAAGTCAGTATCATTATCCTCATTGCACAATGGGGAAACTGAGGCAGAAGGGGGCTGTGCAATGACGTGCCCAAAGTCACGCAGCCGGCCAATGGCAGAGCGGGACATAGAACCCGTGTCTAAGCATGGTGTTCTTTATAGGTAGGGTGAGCTACGTTTCAAGGAAATAAAGGACAGTTGTAGGAAAGTTAGGGACATAATTTTTTCCCGTATGTTTTCCTGATGATATAAAGCAGCAGTTCTCAAACTGTGGGTCGGGACCCCAAGTGGATCACGACCCAGTTTTAAGGGGTTCACCAGGGCTGGCGTTAGACTTGCTGGGGCCTGGGGCTGAAGCCCAAGCCGAAGCCCCACCGCCCGGGGCTGAAGACTGAGGGCATCAGCCCTGGGTGGCAGGCTCAGGCTACAAGCCCCGCACCCGGGGCAGGGAGGTTCGGGCTTCAAAAACCAAATAACCCCAGCATTTGTATCAGACTGGAATCGTTCCCATCATTGCGGCTGCCATGTGGGCTGCCTCCTGTATGTCCTGCGCTCCCGGGGACGCTCGTCACCGGTCCCTGGGCAGGAGGGACGGGAGTCACCCTAGCTATAAGACTCCTGGGTGGAATATTGCCTCTGCTTGAAGGCCACGGGGGGGCTTCACCTTAGCAGAGAGAGCCCTTGTCACCTGTTCTGCAGGTGGGCCCTGCCCCCAGCTGCCTGCTGGGACAGGGCCCTGAAATACTGCGGGGGATTGGAGTGGGGGGGAGAGGGGAAAAGCTACAGCTGCGCTAACCCCTCGCTCCCCCTACATAGGGCCGGAGCTGGCCTGCCCCTAACCTCACCTGGGGGGTGGCAAAGCAAGCCCCCCCCCCCCGCAGCCCCGCTGCAGCGGCCGCCTCGCGCCGGCAGGTGGCGCTGCCGCCCCGCGGGCAGGCCGGTGACCCAGGGAAGTTGGGGGCCGAGTCAGCTGGGGAAGGAGGAGGCGGGCGGGCAGCGCGCTCGCGGCGGGCGCGCGGGGATATAGGATGTGCCGCCGCCGCCGCCGCCGCTGCATGGCTCTGTCCGCCGGCGGCCGCGCCAGCTGCCTGCTCGCCGCCCCTGCGCGCCGGTGACTCCCTCGCCCGGCTTCTGCCCGCTGCAGCCCAGGCTCCCGTCCGTCCCCGTCCCCCCCGCCGGGGCTGCCCTGCTGCGGGCAGCCTCCATGCGCTGCCCATGGCCGGGGCACAGCCAGGCGTCCACGCGCTGCAGCTCAAACCCGTCTGCGTCTCCGACCTGCTCAAGAAAGGCACCAAATTTGTCAAGTGGGACGATGTAAGTCGGACCTTCCCCCCCCCCCGCCTCCCGCTTTTCCAGGATAGGGACCCCCCTCCCCCCACTCCCACGCGCGTCCCTCCCCCCACTCCCACGCGCGTCCCTCCCCCCTCGGGCGGCGGGGGAACGGCAACGTGCAGGGCGGCTCGATCCCTGGCTCCGACCCGCACATGGAGCGAGCCGCCTGCCCTGGACCGCCCTGGGATGGGGATGGGGGAAGACGGGAGCGGCCTCACCTTGCTTTAAACCTGTTGTGTGCTAACCCTCTGGGGCAGAGCGGAGAGCGGGGCCCGCGTCCTTCCAGCGAGTTCAATTTTTGTTTTTTGGCGGGGGCCGAGGGGGGGGGGCGGAGAAGAGGATTATTCCTCCAAAAAAAGGGGAATCCACATTTGGGTGCAGAGGGTTTGGTGCCAGCACCGGTGTGTGCTGTTGCCTCCGAGTGAATGGGTTTGTTTCCAGAGGGTAGAGCGAATGTTTGGTCCAGGAATCCACACAGGTGCAAGCACATATTAAAAAGTTGGAGGACGATTCTGGGAGGAAAAGAGGACAGTTTAAAATGGAGGGGGAGCAGGTTGACAGGACGGATTTATTTCCATGCTGGCAGTGAATTATTGTCCCTATGAATGTTAGCATGACGTATACGCTAGTGGGTGCACCTTTGTGTATATTATTTATTGTAACCCTTTGACATCTAAATTGTCTCTTGTTTACTAAAACTTTTCTGAACTTACTTTGCCTCCCTTGCATCTATCTGTTCTTTCCATTTCACTTCATTAACTGTTATCTTTCCCCTTTCCTGTGTCTCTTGGTTATGTTGTATTCCATCTAATTCACTCTGTATTACCCTATGTTGTTATATATGGTAATATTAAGTGTATTCTCTTTGCTTCTATCCTCTTCCTCTTTCTTTCCCTGTGTTCTCTCTCTCTCTCTCTCTCTCTCTCTCTCCATAATGACACTTTCTCAGCCCCTCGCTGCTTTCTCCTGTCTTCTTCATTCCCAGTCTCTTTATGGACTCTTCCCCTTCCACCGTGTGACTGAAGTAGGTTAAAAGCTTGTCTCTTTCACTAATTGAAGTTGGCCCAATAAAAGCTACTACCTCACCCAACTTGCCTCTCCACCCTCTATCACATGACCTGTGCATACACACACTCTTGCATCCCCTACATGAAGAACCTCACAGGTACCCACTCACCTTCTCTCCTCGGCAAACATCTCTCACTATCCTTGACTACTCCCAAAATCTAGATGCATTCAAGCCTCCCCACAAGCCCACCTTCTCGCGTATTCTTGTTTCTGCAATGCAAAACGCACCCCCACCCCCTTCATTATGAAATCACACACACAGGCAGGGTCCCTTCCTCCCCTGAAACATCCGATCCCTTCTTCTGTCTCTTCATCTCAGCATTGCTACGTTGTGTGGGAGAGGGGTAGCTCTGTGCTGCCCCCTGCACCGTAGCCATTTAGCAGTTGGGACTTCTTTCTCTCTCTAGGCTGTGCCAGGGACTTCTTCAGAGGCCGGGTGGATAGCATTCTCCTCTCCCCCCACACTGGGCCACCAGTTATGGGTGGGGAGGATATAGCACCGGGTGGAAGGAAACAGGGGACAGGTTCACTGCCAATACCATCCCTCAGTGGTTGGTAAAACCTCAAGGGTTCCTGCCTTCCACACGCAGCTAGAGAAATGGATACCCCACCAGGGTCGGTGCTGAAGTATGCACAGAGGCAGCACTGTGATGAAAGTATATGGATTGGACATAAAGGAGAAGACTGATGTGCTGCACAGCTTGAATGGCAAGAGTCGTTGAGAAGAACTAGTTTTTGAGATCTCCCTTTATACTAGCTCAGCCCTCAAAAAAAATATTCTTGCTGTAAAGTTTTCTTTTCTAGAGACATGCACAGTAACAGCTAGTGGGACAGCCGAGAGAGAGTGCAGTTCACCGTTCCAGTTCTGTTACGCAGTATCATGCTACCATTGCTCTCAACCTGTCAAGAGACCAAAGGTGTGATCCTGACCTTCAGAAATGTGTGACAAACGCTTGCAATGAGGGATGCAACACCAAAAAATTAGGAGGGAAGTCCTGAAGCAATGGGGATTTACTTATTAAGGGATTCCTAGATGCTGAGTTTCATGAATGTGCCAATAATTTACAGTAATAAACAGTGAGATAACACCAGGGTCACATAGTGCCTGAGGTAGATTTGGATCTAAAATGAATAATTCACTTGCTGTTCAGGTTGAGTTGACACCTCTGAGTTCTCACTCATCAGATTTGCCATACTGTAGATCACAGCACTGTCTCAGCCTTATTGCTGTGGTGGTGGTGTTGTCTGTTTTTTTGTTTGTTGTTTTTTGTTTTTGTTTTGGTAAGCAATCTTGCCAGCAAATTCACAAACCACATATATGCTGAGGACAAGTTAACAGTGATTTATACTCTCCAGATGAAGAATCCAAGGCGTTCTCAAACATGGATTGTGTGTTTTGCCTCTTTTTCCTGGCCCTCGGATGTGTAACTGTGGCAAGAACAGAATTCTCTGCAATGTCTTGCTGATATTGTTACCTTGAAAGATAGGGCTAAATTATTTGCAGATAAAACTAGCTGATGGAGTTAAGTCTGCAGAGAATTTGGTCCTTCGTTTTTATTTGTGAAGGCTATTACTGAACCATTATTCAGAAATGTCTATAGGTGAAGAGATGCACTCTGTGCAAATGGAATCTTCCTGTATAAATAACTTACTGGGTGTTTTTATTTAATTATAACTATATTAATAATATATAGACTAAATGAAACCGCCCACAACATTAAGCATGAAGTTTGTTAGCAAAAACTGACAAAGGATATAAATCCTAAATCAAGATTAATTGTCATAGATTCCCTGTTATAGCTGGCACATATGGGCCCCCCCAGTCCTGCAACCTCATAGGCAAGAATGGATCCCCATGGCCAGCCCCATTCTTTATCAGTGGGGTTCTCTGGGCGATGAGGGTTCTCTCGAACATATATGAATGTAGAAATCGGGCTGAGATTATCTGACACTGAGACACTTGCCATGGGCATAACCTAGTGAAATAGTTTTGAGCCATAACTCTCTTGATTTATTTAATTGCAATTTACTTAGTATGTGTGCATGAGAGGTTTTTTTTTTTCTTTAATTTTTTTTATCCACAATGCCTCGTTCCAGCAATGGAATCATCCCAGGAAAAAAATATTTTAGTGGAAGCGAACCTAATTTATCAGAGGGGTAGCCGTGTTAGTCTGGTTCTGTAGAAGCAGCAAAGAATCCTGTGGCACCTTATAAGCTCATGCTGCAAAACATCTGTTAGTCTATAAGGTGCCACAGGATTCTTTGCTGCTTCTACGAACCTAATTTGGCACTCTGTACTATGGGACATTTCATGCAAATATATGTTTAGTGACAACTTAAAGTATCTGCCACTGAGCCAGTCAACAGAGACTTTGGAGTCTTGGCCATCTAGCCTGTTTGCCTGTATTCAGAGAAGTGTTTTTTTTTTTAAATGAGTATCATTGACCTGAGGCTTTATGGTCTAAAGTGTGAAAATGTGTATATTGGAGCTCCTCTGTGAAACAATAGGCCATAATAATGATGATACATAATATGTTAAACTTGCCATGACAATAAAACATAATAGACCATTATAGCTACTTTGGATGCATTGTCTAAACATAGTGGATGTGCAGAGAAGTTAAGCTCATGCAACAAGGTTCCTTATGAAATATTTGTTGGGTTGAGGCAGGAGAGAATACTTCTCATAATCAGCTTTTGTAGGAGGAGATTTTCAAAGGCGCTTGAGGGGTTTAGGAGCACAAGCCCCTTTGATTATCAATGGGACGTGTTCCTAAATCCCTTACGTGATTTTGAAAATAGCTATTCCTCTCTCACCCCCTTCTTCCTCCCGTAGATGAATTCTTGTCCTGTCTGTAAGCAGAGACAAATTCCCACTGAATTCACAAGTCAACAGAACTTGGTCCTGGAATTTCAGTTTGTGTTATTTTGGCCTCCCCAAAGCACCTGAAAACAACTTGTGTGTGTGTTTGGTACAATCCTAGGAATCTGATTTGGAAAAGATTTGATCCACTCCTCTGTCAAGACAGAATTATCCCCTACCTATGTTTTCCCATACAGCACATTTTCCTTCTGTTTTATTTTTCTAATAGAAAAATGACCATATTGACTTCTTTTCACATCTCATAAAACAAAGGCTCTTCCTCAGCAAAACCTTGTGACTTGTACCAAGTTTCAGCCCAGAGCAAAATTTTCCAGATGAGTTATAAGCCACTGAAAATAGCTTTCTGCAAATGGGAGTGCTGAAAGGATTTTCTCCAGAGTAGCACTTACTGGCTATAACACAGTGTCACAACGCGTTGGATGAAGAGTAAAGCAATAGCTCTTAAAGAATTAATTTAGTACTTCTTTGAGTGATGCTGGGGTGAGATTGAATGGTGCTGGATTGCTGGCAGAAGCAGTAGTAATGCAGGCTTTTAAACTCACCCACCAGTGTGCTTGGAACCTGGCCTGGAGCAGCCATTCCTAGGTGTACAGAAAGCAGTTCATTTCTATGTCCATCTAGTAACTTTGCTGAGACCGTTAAGAAGCGCAACACGTGCTAAATGTGTGCTGTGGACCCTCATCTACTTGTAAGTGCAAATAGGTCACCTACATGCCTCGTATCGGGCCTGATCCGATGTCTGTGTGAAGTGTGTAGGTGATCTCAATTGAAAGATTCTTGTTGACTTCATTGGACTGTGCTCTGAGCAGTGATAATCTTCTGTCAATTTAGACTACGTTTAAATCCGTGCAGTCTACACAATTGTAAAGTCTGGAAATTCCATATGTTCTGCAGGGGATTTCCTGCCCTGTACGTTGAAATCCATTAAAAATCTTATTTAAATAAAAGAGAATACACCTCTATCCTACAAGATAAGTGGAGTTCTCGTACACCACTATACTATCCCCATAGCCATCTGCTTCCCCATTGAAGGATTTATTGCCTTGAGACTCGGGGGCTGATTGTCAGAAAGGGCTGAGCACCTTGCCCTCCGAAATTGGAATCCTCTAAACTGTCTCGAGTTAGGCTTCCAAAAATGAAGGGGAGCAGAATCACGAGTCACAGAAAATCTTAGCCTTTCGTAGCAGGGAAAGAAGTCTGGGTTATTCAAGCATTGGTTTGATTGCCAGTGCTGTAGACCGCTGGTGTCCTTCGTTCCCAGTGTTGGACAGTTACCGTTTCAGGAAGAGGGAGGTTTACAAACTGAATTTACTTGGGCCACTCAGTTTTTAATAATTCTTCCTTGGAGAGTTTTAAAGCAATCTTCAGAAGAACTGCGTTCACTGCAAAATGACATTGTAAGGCTTTCCAAAGTCCACTTTGTTTAGGGATAGTGCAGGGGGTGGGGAATGATAAAGGCAGATGTATTACTAGCTGAGTGAGTTAAAGAAACTGGAGTATAAAGGAGTGTTTTGTTTTGTTTTTTTCCTCATGGGATTGGTGGAAGCAGAGCTCTGCCCTGGCTTTGTGTGCATAGCTGCTGCAACTGGGTTTGCTCCCTGGCTGGGCTTACAGTTTGGTTCAGTGGCTCTCAGCACCACCACTATATACAAATTGTTCTAGCACCCCTGATTGTGTGTAATGGTTTCTGCTGTGTGGCCCCAGCAGGGACAGGACAGACATAGCCGAGGTAGCACCAGCCCCAGAGCTAGGACACAGTTTAACTGGTATTGTCTAGTGGCGGTAATTGGCATGCCAATGCAGGTTAATGGAGTGGTATATGTTAAAAAGTGTATTTGTTTTCAGTTCTCACTTAAAGAGTTTCTTATCTTCCCAAGTGATAATATGTACTTTACATAAAGGCTTTTACCGGGTCTTTGCTGCTTATGCTATTTACTTTCGCTTTCAAGTGTAGTCTACCAATAAGTAATGGAGAGGTTATATTTACCAGGAACGCTGCCTAAATTAGATGACTCTCTGGCCATAAAACTGGATAGGGTGACCAGATGTTAAGGGGACAAACTCCTCAAAATCGGACGCAGGACAAACTCCTCAAAATCAGGACAGTCCCGATTTTATCGGGATGTCTGATCACCCTAAAACTGGAACCCAGTTTGAACTAAAAATGTAGTTACCAGAATTGAACTGTTCTATGCGCAGCAGCATCCAGTGGCTAGGGCACCAGGCGGGAAGTCAGGGGCAAGGTAGTCCAGGGTGACTAGTGAATTTTGAGTGCCCAAATTGAGATACCTTAAAGGGGTCTTATCTGTAGGAAGGGCTGAACACTCACCTTTGAAAATGAGGTTCTTCAGTTTGTCTCAAGTTGACTCACTACTCACTCTTAAAAATCTTGGCCCTAGGCTCTGCCATTTCATTGTTTTATGACCATGGGCAAATCACTTGACCACTCTCTGCCTCCACACCCTCATCTGTAAAATATGATATAGATATTTACCCCATCTACTCATCACAGTAGCACCTGAGCCTCTCAAAACCACTAATGGATTTTATCTTCACAATACCCCTGGCAGGTAGGGAAACGTTATTCCCATTTTACAGGTGGGGAACAAAGCCGCAGACAAACTAAGTGCCCGCGCTCACCCAGGAAGTTCTTAGCGAAGTCAGAAATTTTAACCCAGAGTACTGCAGTAAACTTCAGAAGGACCTATCTACTGGACCAATGATTCTCAACCAGGGGTATGCATATCCCTGGGGATATGCAGAGCTCTTCCAAGGGGTACATCAACTCATCTAGATATTTGCCTAATTTTACTATAGGCTACAGAAAAAGCACTAGCGAAGTCAGTACAAACTAAAATTTTATACAGACAATGACTTGTTTATGCTGCTCTGTATACTATACACTGAAATGTAAGTTCAATATTTATATTGCAATTGATTTATTTTATAATGATATGGTAAAAATGAGAAAGTCAGCAATTTTTCAGTAATGTGCTGTGGCACTTCTACAAAAATAATGAGGAGTCCGGTAGCACCTTAAAGACTAACCGATTTATTTGGGCATAAGCTTTTGTGGGTAAAAAACCTCACTTCTTCAGATGCATCAGCGAGTGAGGTTTTTTTACCCACGAAAGCTTACGCCCAAATAAATCGGTTAGTCTTTAAGGTGCCACCAGACTCCGTGTTGTTTTTGTGGATACCGACTAACACGGTTACCCCCTGATATGTGACACTTCTGTATTTTTTTTTTTATGTCTGATTTTGTAAGCAAGTAGTTTTTAAGTGAGGTGTAACTTGTGGATACGCAAGACAGATCAGATTCCTGGAAGGGGTACAGTAGTCTGGAAGAGTTGAGAGCCACTGTGCTAGATTATCTTTACCCAATTTTATCAAATGCTTTTGAACTTGGTGGGTGATTAGTGCTGTGTGATTTGATCTGGGAGAATTCATGGGCCTGTTTGTTTGTTTTTAGAGTCTTTTTTTTCAGAAGTTTATCGAGAACATTAGATGTTTGTTATACTTTATAAACATCCAAATAAATATGTACACATGAAGTATTATCAGTATGGGTAAGTAGAAATAAATCAAACAAACTAGTTATGAATACTTGCCTGAGAATGTATTTCTCCCTTAAAGAAACTTTCAGATGTGGTTTAAATTGTTGGCTCTCGTATAGCTTGTTTTAGTTTGGCATTTTTTTTTATTCTGTCCAAATCTGTCACTCCTGTATATTTCTGAGACCTCAGAAATGAACCAACATTGATCTGCTCTTGGATATATTCAGAGATTAGACTCTTCCTTTTTTTTTTTTTTTTTTTTTAAAGAAAGAAAAATATACTCAACTGAACAACTCTTTGTTTTCCAGTCGGTTTGGATTTAGAGCTTTTATTGAGTCCAACATGTTCAGGTTTTTAATTATATTTAATCTGCAAAGATCGGACTAAATATAACGAACAAAAATCAACTAGGGAAGGATACACTATCTAAACTAGTGGGAAAATGTAGTATAACAGTTCTCTTGCAATGCAAGAAGATAATTGGATACTGAATTTAAAAATTTATATTTCAGATGTTCAGTCAGCTAATATTTCATCACAGGATAAATTCTGATTTTATTGAACTCCATTGGAAAGCATTTGCTTTTTGTGGGACAGAGATTTGACCCCATGGTTATCTTATAAAATGAGCAGCCTCTTATCCCAAAAGGATATGAAAATGATTTTCAATTCCTCTACTACTTTAATATCTGACTACCTCACAATCTCTTTTTATATTTATTCTCACAACATCCATGTGAGATAGGCAAGTTCTATTTTACCCTCTTTACAGATGGGGTACTGGGACACAGACAGGCTAAGTGAATTGCCTAAGGTCATACAGGAAGTCTGTGGCGGAGAAAGGACTTGAAGTGAGGTCTCTGAAGTCACAAGCTAGTGCCTTAAGCCTGGAGTATCCTTCAAATAGCTATGCCAAATAATGATGAAAGGACTGAAATCCTTATCTGTTTTAATCTGGTAAATAAAAGTTCTGTCAGTAGAATTTGATGTATCATTATGTCCATTATGCAAAAATGCTTTCTTTTAGAGTGTGTGTGTACTGGGGGGAGGGGGGCAGGATGGAGAAAAACTGTGGCTACCAAAATGTGTCAGGCACCAAAAACTGGCTCTTTGTTAGGTAAAACACTTCCAAATGGTCACTGAAATTTTTTATTTACTGAAACAAAGTGGGTTATTTTTAAATGAAAAACTTGTATAAAAGTTTTGATAACATTGACATTTTTATGCAATAAATTGCAGTTCAGAGAAAAAGAAAATGTTTGATTGAAAAAAGTTCTAGTTAAGGAAGTTTTGACCTGCTCTACTTTCTACACAACTTTGCTTTTTTTTTTTAAATTGTTTTTAAATGAATTTTTTGTTACTACAGTCAAACCACATTAAAAGATCATTAGTAAGGTTGCAAAATCAAGCAATCAGAAGGTAGGAAATGCCAGAATTAAGATTGCCTGTGCAACCTTAATTTGGTCCCTTGTGCGTATGCATTATGATACAGTCTTTAATTACATAATCACATACTATCTTTCTACAGGATTCCTGGCTCGTTCATTGCACAGGATGGATGGTGCTGATTTATTCAATCTTATTAACAGTCCTCATTGTTCAGTGGATGGCTCCATGGCTTATTTACTGCATGCTGTTCAAACCCTGCACTGAAGACACAATTACTAGTTTCTTCAAGGGCTTTTCTGTGGCACCCCTCACTGTTGAAGCACTCGGATACTACATCAGTGAATTAATGTTCACAGTGTCCCTGTGTGGTGAGGGTGTGGTGTTCCCATTTCAATCCCCATCCCCAACACTTTTTTTTTTCTTGTTTAGCGAAATGACACGAAGGGGCATGTCTACCCTTTTGAGCTGGGTGGGTGATGCGAGGCCAAGGAGAGATCCTGGTGCTAGCTCTCAGCTGGCTCGGACACAGCTAGTGCACTAAAAACAGTGCAAGCTGCCCTGAGTATGTACCCGCTGGAGACCCTAGGCATGGACTCAGGTCAGGAGCGATGAAAGTGCCCTAAAAGGGGGGGGGGGCGGCACCGGTGCCTGTGCCATGGCCATGTGCTGCCCCTTCTTCCTGCCCTTGTACCGCCCCTTCCATGAGGTCCCTCCCTCATGCCGCTGCTTCCCCCCCCTCAAGACTCCACCTTCTCACCCTTACTGCCAACCGGTTTAAAGGTGATGGGGCCATGCCCCCGCCCCGTTCCACCGCCCCTGCCTCAGGGCAGCTAGCCCCTCCTGCCATTGGCGTTGCCATGGCTACACTCTCTGTTGCATGCGCTAGCTCTGTATATCTCCTTGAGCTGGGAATGACATCCCCTCCTTGACTCGCAGATATCGCAGAAAGCTAGAATTAGCATTGCCCTAACTCTGCTCCCACTGAAGTCCTCCATAAAGTTCCCACAGGCTCCAACGGAGCAGAGAGAGGCCAATACGGAGCATCTTTAAAAATCCTACTCTTAATATTGCACTTTTAAAAAACAATTAAATAAAAAACACATCTCTTCAGTAGTGCAGGTCTGTTCCATTTCGTTACCACCACTCAGTTACTCCATATTTGTATGTTTAAAAAAAAATACTCTGCCGAAGATTAGCTTATCTTTCCCTTCCCTGTGTTTTGAAAGCTCCTATTGTAGGGTCCATTTCTTCTCCCACTGAAGTTGTGACTATTTTGCCATTGTCCTCAACAGAAGGAGGAACATACCCTTAACGCATATGCACGAAGCAGAGTTAAAAGGGTGGCTACAACCTTAACTCTGAGTTGCTTGGCTTTTGTGGTTTTAAAATCTTAATGTTATGTTAAGATGGAGATTGCTGAGGCGTTTAAATAACTTGATTTAAAAACAGAGGGGTAGCCATGTTAGTCTGGATCTGTAAAAGCAGCAAAGAGTCTTGTGGCACCTTATAGACTAACAGACATTTGGGAGCATGAGCTTTCGTGGGTGAATACCGTGGGTGGCATCCGACGAAGTGGGTATTCACCCACGAAAGCTCATGCTCCCAAACGTCTGTTGATTTAAAAAAAATCATTTAAATCAGGAATTTATTTTAAATTTATTTAGAAGTCATTTAAAGGTTGCAGTAGGACACACTTTAGAGGAAAATTTATAATGCACTAAAAATGTTTTTAAACATAGTTTTAAATGCCCTTCCTGGTGCAGTATCCTAGGGCTTGTTCACGTAGAAAACTTGTACTGCTTTTAGCTATGCTGTACTGGTGTAGTTAAAGCAGCGCAATCCTAGTAGTTGTACTAGTATAAAAGTGCTTATACTAGTACAACTTATTTCTGTATGGGAAGGGGAGTTAATTATTCTAGTATAAGGTGCCTTTATACTGCTCTAACTGCATCCACACTAGGGATTATAATGGTATAACTATTTTGGTTTAAAAAAAAATCCATACCAATAACTGTAATAATGATACCCATACAAACGCTGTATGTGGGCCTGGCTATAGCTGACTCTGAGGGGCTTGTCTACGTGAATGTTTAGTTTGTGGCAAGTTGGAGTATGAATTTACCTGCACTAGCCTGCTGCACACTTCTGTCCTTGGGAATCCTGGAGACATGCATTAACAGTTCGTTAAAGTGCATTTATCTAGTGCTTTTTGACACTGGGAGGGCATCAGCAGGGTCCATACAGACAGCGCAGCAGGTCAGTGCAGAGTAGGTTCACACCCCAGCTTGCAATGAACTAAACATTCATGTAGACAAGCCCTTACAAAACTGCTATAGGTGAAAACCAAAATATTGGGAGATTAAAGCCCTGATCCTGCCAATTCTTAAACAGGTGCATAATTTTACTCATGATCTTCTGTCTGCTGCTCTTGTGCTTAAAGCCATCCGTCCACTTTTTTGTAGCATTTCTCATAGGATGTGTCTCAACACAGAAGTTGCACCAGTAAAAGTTTTGGCTGAATGCATTCGCGTTGGGTCGTTTGTACCATTCAGCGTGTCCACCCAGCATCGGGCAGTAGTGGCAAAAGTGTGGCGCAGTGTGGGTAGGCATCCCACTGTCTTTGATTGTGCCTCAGTGGCATAAAATCTCTACAACAATGAAAAGTCACTTAGGTTTTTCAGTAAATAAAATTAGTGAGCTTTTTTTATATACATAGGCCCAAATTTTCCAAAATGGGAGCCTAAAGTGATGCTTCTAAGGGGGGCATTTTCAAGTCTCCTGAATGACTTACGAGCACAAGTCCCATTAACTTCAAACTTTAATGGAGGCATGTACCTTGGTTGGTGCATTTCAACTTTCTTGACTTCTGTAAATGCAGTATGTCAGGAGGTGGTGTTGGTTGCAAATACAGCACAGGAATAGAAGAGTGTTTTAAGTGTGAAACTTCTTAGTGGAAAATATCTCAATGCAAAATGTGAAATTTATACTAACAGTTAGGAAACTACTTAAAGAAAATAGTCCAAAATGTCTGCTTGAGCAATTCAAGGCTATAAAATTGGAAGAGAGTAAAGAACATGTAAATTAAAAAAAAATCTGTTTAATTAAAAATCAGGATTTTCTTTCTTTTTTTTTTTTTAATCCCTCTGATGTTGTATGTACTGGTCTGTCAGATCGGGTCCACGCTGCTGTTGAGCTTTTTATTTCAGGAATTTGCAGAGGAACTCCATCAGAAGCCAGAGCTCTGCTTGGCAATAGTAGGCAGAGGGTGGTATTTGAAGCTGCCAACAATTTGTGGTCATTTGTGGCCCGGACTTGTTGGCTAGACATTGCAGATCTGCTGTGCCTTTCTCTGCTTTTTTTTTTTCTTCTTCTCCACCCTCATTGTCTCTCTTCCCCATCCCACATCTTGATTGTATTCTTGGAACGTCTCCATGAACGTGTCAGCATGCGATGTATTGGTTCTTCTGTTTGTTTATTTAGGGCCAGATGTTCAAAAGAACCCAGCTCCCATATTAGGTACCTAAATACGTGTTTGGCTTTCCAAAAGGGACACCTATTGTTCTCAGTGGGAGCTGCTGGGCTTTGAGTACCTTTTTGACAAATCAGGTGCCTAAATGGGAGTTGAGCTCTTTAGAAATCTGGTCCTGAGAGACTGCACTGAGAACAGCCTCTTTGTTCACTTGTGTGAGGATACAGTCAAGCGAGCCTCGTCTTTCCTTCTGTTGCTTTATTCTCTGCCTTTTCTTTTGTGTGTTGGATTCAATTGGGGTGGCGAAGACATGAGTTTGCCCCCTCCCTCTTTGTTTGTCCTTGGGTGTTTTTCCTTTGTAGGGGTGTCTTGTTTACCTGGATGGAAGGAAATTGTATTCCGTACACTCTTAAAGTGCTTTTGGGTCTCCTTTGTTTTGCTGTTGTCATTGTAGGTGCAGAGGGAAAATAGCTCCATTTGGGGAGGTTGGGAAGTGGGTCGGTTTTGCGGGGGAGCAAACTGAATGAATAAGTTTGAAGATGCTCCTTTGGATGGCTTGTGGCAGTGTGGGGTGCAATATCATCTTATTTGTAAATATAATACAACAATTGTATATGAAATACTTACCTTGGAAGTCATACAACTCCCCCCCTGAGGTCATCTAGTCCAACCCCCTGCTCAAAGCAGGACCAATTCCCAGACAGATTTTTGCCCCAGATCACTAAGTAGCCCTCTCAGGGATTGAACTCACAACACTGGGTTTAACAGACCAATGCTCAAACCACTGAGCGATCCCTCCCCTCCTGGGGTTGACCAAACTCCTGCTGTACTGATTTAGGTTCCTCATTTTCATATATGTAAATGAATAGAGTTTTCATGGGGTTTTTTATTTCCCCCTCCCCCAATAAAAAGCTACTTGTGAGTCAATAGTCGCAAAGACTCTGAGTGCTTGTGAGTAGGGAAGAGCACCCCACAGAGGTGACTAGAAATAGGAGTATGGCTCTGGATGAGAGCTCTTATTTTTAGAAACAAGAATGTTGAGACAGTCTGAACCCAGCCCTTGCTGCTGCTGTCACTCACCGCTGACATAAGGGTGATGAAGATCTGTAGACAATTTTTTT
Source organism: Mauremys reevesii (assembly GCF_016161935.1). Classification (NCBI taxonomy): domain Eukaryota; kingdom Metazoa; phylum Chordata; order Testudines; family Geoemydidae; genus Mauremys; species Mauremys reevesii. The sequence continues at coordinate 9,055,321 of NC_052625.1, forward strand.
AAAAATTCAGATATAGTAAATAAAAGTTCTACAGGGCAGGCACTGTCTCTCTTGCTCTGTGTTTTATACAATGTCTAGCGGAATGGGGCACCAATTTTGGTTGGTACTATTGTGTTCTGTTGTAATACACATAATAAAATAGTCTGTCCTATCAGAGCAGTGCAATTAACATGAAAAACAAGAGTAGAAATTATTATAAATTGGTAACAGAGCAGAGATAATGTTCTTGTAGCAACTATTGCTTTTGCATTTCCTGACTAAAAAATAAAAATCTGCCGCTTTAGCACACTTTTGATTTTGTATTATAATATTTCTACTCTACTCAGAAGCTTTAATTAGAGACTATGTATAATTCCTCTTTATACATCGCATGGTGCAGATTCTGTTTTGTCACCTTACGGGGATTGGAGGCTTTGGTGCAGTTCTTTTTGTGGCACTACGACGTCTGCTGAGTATAGCTGGCATCCCACAGCCTGAGACTTGAAAAATCGTTCTTTGACAGCCGTATGTCATCCGCACAGATGCATCCAAACAGCTTTTGGATTTAAGCAGTTGATTTGGAATGATTAACCAGCAAAACTGATTAATCCTAGACATAATCTCTTTATGCCTGTCTTTCCCAACACCTCCACCCCCTCCAAATGTCCTGCGTGCCTCATCTTTCAGAGGAGCGACTTGAGTCTCTTTCCTGTGCTGTCTGTTTACGTACAGACGGCACAAAAAATGTCTAGAGGTGGGCTGAGGAAAGGCAGTTATCTGATGTGAATCATTTCTTTTTGAAAGGAACAGATTTCAGAACACTTTTATAGTACTTTACGGATACTGACATCCACTCAATTTCTTCTTCATTAGGTTTGTTGTACACTTATTTCCATTGCGTCTAGTACAAGTGTAACACAGACAGACCCTGCTCGTCAGTGGGTGGGATTGAACCTGGGACCCCTGGAGCTTAGTGCATGAGCCTCTACTGCATGAGCTAAAAGCCAACTGGCTCTTAGAGAAAGATAAAATTAGTCTGCTCTACAGCCTTAGCTAAGTGGTCTTGGTGCCATTACATAGGACAGACTGCCACAGCCAGAAGGTGTGTAGTCTACACAAGCAACCACATTGGACCCTTTGGAGCTGGGAAAGACCCTGATTCAGGAAAACAATCCAGTGTGTGCTTAAGCCTGTCTTTATTCAGCAAAACATTTAAGCATAGGCACAAGTTCTACTGAAATTTAAAGTTAAGCAGGTACCCAAGTGCGTTGCTGAATCATAGCAAAATATCTTGTCTCCCTCCATACTTGTTAATTTGACATCTTTTGCCGACACACAGTACCACTAGTAGGTTTTTTTTTTTAATGGATCAGACTTTCCCTTCAGTTGACTGTCAAAACACTTGTCTCAGGACCCTTAACGTCCTAGTGTAACTTACCAGACAAATTCCACTGCTTGTGTTCTATGACTTTAATGTTCAGAGACAGAATTTTTGGTTTTCATTTAACGAAATGCTAGCCAGCACATTTTGTGGTGTTTTCTTTCCTTATTACTGTCCACCTTTCCGTAGTTTCTTTCCCTCAGTGTTTTCCCCTTGATCTTACATCTGAACTGTGTTAATGCTTCTCTGAGTTGAACTGTAATACTTTCAGGGCAAGGACATAGTCGTTTCTCATACCTTGACGTGTTATCTGTTGAATTTAAGTGTTTTGTGCAGTAAGGTGCTACTGAACATGAGTAAGGGTATTTGAATCTGGCATTATGTGCTTTGTAAAGCTGACATAAAGTACTCCATAAATAATCATGTCCCCAAAGCAGATAACGTCACATGTTAGTTTTGTCAGGTAATCCTCATTAACGATTGATGCTGCATTTCTTGTGCATCCACAAGAAACATAGAGTTTGGTCCTATAAAGTATGTGGCCTTATGCCGGGATGAAAACTTCTTCACACTTCTGTGATATTACACACACACACACACACACACACACACACACACACACACACACACACACACACACACACACACACACACACACACACACTTGTTGATACAAATGACAGCTAAAGTTAAGATAACTGAAAGAGATCAGACAAAATAGGTTTCCAGAGTGTGTTTATGTTTATGCATTTGACAAGCAGTTTCACTATTTCTGTGTTTAGTCAAATTTCCCTATAATTTGGATGCATCTTTCATGCAGTAATGGGGACAGATAAAAGACTGTAAAACCATAAAAAACCTGAGGGTATTCAGGGCAGATGTCTCACCATTGCTATGATGGCTGTAAATGGCTAAGTGGTGGACATGCTCTTATTTTTGCTTATTGTACCAACTTTGGTTATTTCACTAGTTTGTCTTCACTTGTTGCCTCCTCATACGTTCAGATTGTAAATTCTTTGGGACGGAGACACTCTCTTTATGTATGTGCCCTGCCTAGCACAGTTGGGGCTCCAATCCTTGTATGTTGCTTCTAGGCACCACCACAATACAAAGGATTGATCAAGAGTCGTGCTTGAAACTACTCAACTTGCGGGGTTTTTTTTTGTTTGTTTGTTTTTTGAAGCTGACTAGACTTCAGGTAGATGGGATCACTATTAATTAAATCAAGCAACCTGCTTGTTTCCATGGTGTATTGGACATTACGTTCTATACCAGTGATCGGCAACCTTTGGCACACGGCCCGCCAGGGAAAAGCTGCTGACGAGCCCGGCCGGATTGTTTACCTGCAGCGTGCGCAGGTTCTGCCGCTCGCAGCTCCCACTAGCTGCGGTTCGCCGTTCCAGGCCAGTGGGGGCTGCAGGAAGCGGTGCAGGCCGAGGGATGTGCTGGCCATCCTTCCCGCAGCCCGCTTGTCAGCAAGCAAGCTAAATGCCACTGAGCCAGTGCCCATACTGCATTCTCCCCGTGCGGTGGCCCTGGTAAGGACTGAATCAGAAAGACGGGTCTTCAAGTCCTGACCCACAGAGGCCAGTGAGAACAAATTATAAAGTGGTACAGCATTGGCCTTGTGGGACCAATAAGTGCTTGTCAGGGTGGATGCCAAGGGAAATAAGGTGACATAGCTGCTACAGGCAGGCAGCTGTCTCAGGGAAACCACTGTTCCACCCCTTGTTGTTGGAAAAATGGTGATGACAGTCCAAACCTTGCACCCTGAAGTGCAGTCCACTCCTGAGGAAAGCACCCCAATGAGGCCTACCCTGACTCCCATGACCAGATTGCCACCACTGCACTTGGTGCTCTCGTATAAACACTGCAGGAAGCAGACCATATGTATGTACCTACGGGAAGACCCAACAAATCAGTTTGCCATCTGGCTCCCATTCCGTGGTCCATGATGGCCAGGCCACTGGTTATCTTCTCAAGACCAGCGGCTCTTGCTGAGATGGTCAGCGTTGGATCACTTTTCTTAAGATAGTATTTGCCACAGCAAATGTAATACCGTTCCAATCCAGACAGGATCTCCAGTCTTTAAAAGCTTGTCTACGGTGAGGAAGGATGTTCCATTGGTGCAGGCCCTCTCCTATGAATTGGGATGCTGGGGTTCAAGTCCCTGCTCTGCCACAGATGTTGTGTGACCTCGGACAAATCAGTTAACCTCTCTGTGCCATGTTTCCCCATCTGTAAAACAGGGTTAATAGCACCGTCCTACATCGTGGGGGGTGTTGTGAGGATAAACATGTTTAAAGATTGTGAGGTGCTCAGATACTACAGTAAAAGGGGCCATATAAGCATTTAAGATAGATCAACATTATCCTGCTTTTTAACATTTTTATGTGTAGTGCATCTGGTTTTGGAATAAGAGAACATTGAGTAATATCATAGACTGCAACTTACATAATTAAATCGTGTTTTATGGTTTTTTTTTAAATCTTTAGCACATTTGATTTTAATTTGGATCAATCAGAGCCATATTTTCTAAAGATACGTAGAATGTGGCCTTATTTATTGTTGTGTGGGAAATGGTTGAGCTTCAAAGCTTCACATGAGCTGTAACTGGTTAGTAGAAATATACATCCGCTTTCAGGATAATTTTTATAAATAAAATTTTCAATGATTCCCACATATGGGCTTTACAATTGGATTTTTAACTGCTTTCAGAAAAATGCATATCGTTATAAAAACCACATATGTGAATAACAGACAAAAATAGGAAGTATTTAAATGGAAAACAGAATTAATAAGATTCCTACAGTAATTTAATATGCATAACTGAGCATTATTGGGCAGATACATTCTCTCTCTTGCACATATACAGAATGTAGAAGATGAAAACATTTAAATTACTTAGAAATATATTATGACATCAGAATGGAGATTTGGGATGTGGGATTAAACTGTGTAAGTGACATTCTGTGATAGGACTGTTAATAAAATAACAGTGAAGATAAGGTTAATGTTCGTATTTTTTACCCTTTCTTTGTAGGATTCTACTGTTGTGACTCCAATTCTTCTCAGAACAGATCCACATGGATTTTTCTTTTACTGGACAGATCAGAATAAGGTAAGAGAAGAAACGCCTTTTTTCATATTGATTTCAAGCTTACCAGCCGGTGCGATAGGGCTGTGGGCAGGAAGCTTTGCACTGTAATTCTGGCATAGAGGATGCCCAAGGAACACTGCAGTGCAGAGAGCGCCTCTGTGATGTAACGAAAGCATACATGCTCCTCCCCAGCCCCTGCTGCACAGGGCATGTGACTGGGAAGAAGGAGAATGATTGATTGGCAATCCTCAGCTACCTTAGTGGCCCCTCGTGGACATTGGCCACTACTGGCACAATACAGAGTTGTTCCAATTTACACCTGGGGACCAATCTGGAGTGAAATCTTGGCTCCACTCAAGTCAACAGGATTTTTTCATTGCTGTGTGGTTGGTCCAATATTGGAGTTTAAAGCTGCCTATTTAAACCTCCCTGATGAGTTACTTGCACTCCTCAGTTTTTATTACTCCATGTCGGAGACTCGGTCTCTTGTTAAATACATTCCTGCAGGGGCGGCTCTAGGCACCAGCGGCGGCCGCGCCGCAGGCGGCGGCATCCTGGGGAGGCGTCATTTGCCCCGGGAGCTCGCCGCCCATGCCTGGTCCACCACCACGGAGGCGAGGCGGACCTGACCTGCCGTCATGCTCTGTGGCGTCCCGTCGTCCAGCGGCTCGGTTGCTCTCTCCGGCAGGCATGGCCAGGTCCGCCGCAGGTCCGCTCTCCGGGTGACCTGCCGCATGCGGCGGGAGAGCGCGGGGCTCCATGCCTCCCTCCCCGGGCCGCCAGGATGGCGGGGAGAGCGAGACCGGGAAGAGCGGCGGGGGCGGCGCTCGCGCTCGCTGCCGGCGCTGGCGAGCGTGAGCGCAGTTCCTGTACACTTGTTGGGAAGGCTTAGAGCCTGCTGCATTGCTCCTGTTTGACACCAGTGTCATTCCACTGAAATCAATGCTGTCATGTTTCCAGCTGACAGAATCCATGGCATTACACCAGGGTGAAAGTGGGGCAATGCAGTGGCGAATCAGGCCTTTGATCTCTTGTCAGTGTGCTGTCACAGCGATGCAATGGAAAAACACCATCCAAGTATTATCAAGAAATTAGTTCCTCTTGTCCCCAAAGATGGATTGTGGTAGTACTTTTGTTATAAAGTAACCTTATCTTGTATCTATTGCCTGTTACAAAAGAATATATTAGAATAATATAATGGCTTGTGTACTGTAGTGTTTCAGGTGTCATTTTCTGTTGGTGTTTTTGCTGGGTTCAGAATATACAAAGCTGTAGCATCAAGGCCGCTGAAACTTAGTTTTCAAAACACACCCTCGCACCCTCAAGTCTTTAGAAATAATTCTTTGGAGTTGCAAAAAAGGCCTTTATTTTGGTTGTTCTTTATACCACATGGTCCTGTTTAAATATGATGTCTCTTTTAGGCTTTGATTCAGCGAAACACTTAAGCATGCACTTAAGTTTTTGAAGGAAAAAAATGACCCAAAGTTGATTGGAGAGTTTATTCCATTTTTAAGAGGTTTGCCATAATGACATTCCCCTCAGTTTCCTACTGTTGTCTGTAAAAACAATGTCTTGAAGCAATTCTCTAAAATGGCTATTTATGGAATTGTTGTTTCCATATTAATGAAAAAATGTATTTATACTGCCCAGAGCATTTTTTAAAAGGTTGGGTATTTGTAAAAGAGACAAGTGTCAGTTTGATTTTTTTTTTTTTTTGAAACTGGAGATCAAATATGTATAAAGGGCAACAAAAGAGATTTTGTTTGGTTAATAATTCATGACAGCTAAGTAAAGCTTGTTTTCAAAACCCATCCTAAAGGTCTCTTTATTTAAAATGTTTGTGTTTGGGGATGAGCACTTTCTGCTTATGCAGTGACTATTCTGATTTATATTTATTGTGAAATTAATTATTGAAGGTTTTTTGTTTTTTTTTAAATTTAAATTCTGGGTATTAGGTGAGAGATTTCAAGGTGATTATTTACAATTCATGGTTGGAAATCCAAAGAAGGAACAGTAACCTTGCTTACACACCTGCAACCATTGAGAGATCTTCTAAGAGACACACTTTTCACAGAACTGGTGTCCTGTTTCTGACAGATGGTACTGGACCGTCACGGGTTAATCTGCTCTTTTCAAAAAAGGAGAGTTATGAATTCAATCACATTTTGGACTTACGTGAAACCATTCTCTTCCTCTTGTGTACTGGAAGAAGCAAACGCAGAGTCTGGCTTCATTCCGTGTAATCAGTGCTAATTAAAATGTGTATGTGCAGCTGTCCTTACAGTTTGGACAGATTTGTTAAAACCTCTGTCTAAATCCAGAGAGTTATACACATCTGACAACATTAAAGCCTCAGTGAAACACGCATCTCTTCACCATTCATCTTTGTGGGTTTTTTTTAAATGATCTATAACTGTAAAACACTAGAATTTGAGAGAGAGGGGTGTGTGTGTGCGCATACCCACTCTTCAAAAGAATTGAAGGAAAGAGTAGATATAACAAAGGGAAAATTCTGCATGCATGACCTCTGCAGTGTGGGGTTTTTTTGTGTGTGATAATGCATAGTTGGTGCAAATATCAATCGCACTTATGCCAGTGGTAGTTCAATTTACCCTGGCATCTGTGGTATTTCCTGTTCTGTGTGCACAAGATACAGCAAATACCTCATTAAAATCAGATTCTGAGGTACAGATTGATTTTTATCTTTAATCGTGCTTGTTTGATATTTTGTTGATTTTTAAAAAGACAGGAAGTATTAAGGTAGCCAACTTTGCTCAGAATAGCAAAACCACAATAAAGAACTTGCTTGCTTGCTTAATCTAGGATAGCTGGTTTTGGGGCAAGGGAAAGAAGAGACATTGTCATAAAGGGAGATGAGCAAAATTTACAAAGTTGGTGCTTACAAATGCTGTGTTTATTGCCTTGGAGCTTGGATGCTCGTACTCCAAGGACGGTGTGAAGCCGACAAAAGAACAAGATTCTGTTAGTGTCACATCTGTCCCTTCTTCACAGCCAACCAGAGTCCAGAGATGCCAGCAGATATCCTCCTTCCTCTCTCAGAGCACTCGCACAAAAATAAGGTCCTCTGTAGCTGAGAAGAGAGAAGATCAAACATCTCAGTGCAAGGATTCAGTAATATTCCATAAGATCTAAAACTATGCCTTTCGCCCTGAAGATGGTGATGATGATGATATGAGTAAGATGCATGAGAGACTAGATAGTAGTTGGTCACCTGATTCCCAATTTACAGCTTTATTCTGTTAATTATTCTGTTAAGAATTACTATGCAGAATGAGGAACAGGGAGAGTATGACTCGCCACATCTGCATGCCAGGTGATGTGTACGTTGTGGAGTCCCAGCAGTTTATGAATTGGAAGAATCAAGGGATTGGTATAAGGTCAGGGCTGATGGATGGTTTTGACGGTGGAGGAAAGGAAGCGGGAGTAGCACAATGAGCTAGAAAGTGGCATTAGCTCTTAGGTTCTTTTTTTCTGTACTTTTATTTCCAGGGCACAGACGGGGCCTTTATAGGTGTGTGTAAAGTTCTATCACAGTGTGGCCCAGTTTGTGATTAGGGTTTCGGGGTGCTACCCCAATATAAATAACATTAGAACAAAGTGAGTCATGGCAGTCACCCTCTGAACTTTTCCTGGAAGGTTGCTGACAGAGGCTACTGCTCGGTTCCAAGGTAACCCAGGTTTTTATGAGACCCTGATCATGCATGTAGGCACTTGGGATGTGGCTTGTCCACTTGCATGTATGAGCCTCACAAAGGTGAGAGCAGCGTCTGTGATTTTCAAGGGTTGGACTTGGTCATGTGCAGACCTCATGGTGCTAGGGCTCTGCCCCTCTCCATTCTTGAGGGAGAGTGCACTACACTGCAAAAAAACAAACCCCCAAACAAACAACCCTGCGGCAGTAAGTCTGAGAGCCTGGATCCACAATTTGCGGCTCTCAGAGCTTGTGTTCTGGGGCTCAGAATTGTAGTGTAGACATTCCCACTCGGGCTTTGAGACCCAGCGAGGGAGAGGGGTTTCAGAGCCCTAGCAGAAATGTCTACACTGCTATTTTTGTTTTTGCAATGTGGACGTACCCTTGGAGTCCCCGCCTTGGTTTCAGGAGCTTTGCTCTGTTGCGTTTCCCTGCAGCTTGGATTGGGATGCTCTGTTAAACACTGGCAACCCATGGACCCTCTCCTAGAGAAGATGATATATAAAGGATGCGGCTACTATTTCAAGGACTGTCCTCTTGGACAGCTACTGTACCCTGGGACAGTATTCTTCCACTTTGCCCTGCCTAACAAGATTCATAACTAATAAAAAAATAGATGGTGAAAAATAAATTTCTGGACGTTCTGTCGTAATGGTGTCGCATTGTCTCTAAGAACAGCCTTTGTGTGCAATGGGAGAACAGCATAACTCAAGGTACAGGTTACCTATTGATTAGTAATAGTTTTGGATCAGTTGAATTCTGCTGCTTTGATAAGGAGTTTGGAGATAGTACTTTGCCAGCTTCTCTATTATAATATGGCCCTGTGCCCATTCCTGTGCAAGCCTGAGACAGAAGGTAGCTTAAAAACAGAAGCTTCAGATCCCTTGAGATTTTTGGAATATTTCTTTTGTCCAGCCAGCATGAGAGGTAAATGATTGTTTATAGAATTCTTCAAAACATGTGCTGTACAGGTGGCTGGGTACATTTTCCTCTGAATAGCTTGATCTGGAGGAGAAAGCAGTCCCAGGCAAAAATGCATGCAATTTCTGACCAGGATCCTAGTTGGGTGACCAGATGTCCCAATTTTATAGGGACAGTCCCAATTTTTGGGTCTTTTTCTTATATAGGCTCCTATTACCCCTCCCCCCCCCAGCTCCTGTCCTGATTTTTCACATTTGCTGTCTGGTCACCTAGAGACAAGCTCACTTTCGTTCTGATCCTGCAACTAGATATAAATAAAATGGGGATTCATCCATTGCAGGATTGGGACTTAATTTGAACATTTACAAAATAACAAATTTATAGAACCATAAGATGTCTTGTATTTGAATTGTCTCTAATTCTTGTAGTAATTGTTTATAAGGCGCCTGTGCACAAAGTGCATTGCTGCCTTTGATTTACAGCTGGGGTATCATTTGTAATCATTCAATCCTAACTTAATTATATTTAAATTTGAACAGTGACTTTTTTTTTCTAAATTGCCTTGAGGATTTAGATGCGTGCACAGAAATTCCCTTTGACATTAATGGGTGGGATTTTCCTATGTGCTTAAGTGACTCAGAAGTACGAGTTCCTTGTGTCATTTAGCTCAGTGGTTCTCAAACTTGGGCCACCACTTGTTCAGGGAAAGCCCCTGGTGGGCCGGGCCAGTTTGTTTACCTGCCGAGTCCGCAGGAGTCGGCTGATTGTGGCTCCCACTGGCCGTGGTCCCCCGCTCCAGGCCAGTGGGTGCTGCAGGAAGGGCGGCCAGCATGTCCCTCGACCTGCGCTGCTTCCTGCAGCCCCCATTGGCCTGGAGCAGCGAACTGCGGCCAGTGGGAGCCGCGATCGGCTGAACCTGCGAATGCGGCAGGTAAACAAACCGGCCCGGCTCGCCTGGGGCTTTCCCTGAACAAGTGGCGGCCCAAGTTTGAGAACCACTGATTTAGCTGCTTCTGAAAAAGTACCATCCAGTGTCTCGAAATGCCCTAGGCAATTTTGAAAAATTTCAGCCGTGCTCTTCAGTTCTTTTGTACCATTCTGAAAAAAAAGCAAGCGTCTGCGTGTAACAAAATTAGCATACGTTTCCCCTCCCCCCCCCTTTTTTTAAAAGAATTTTCGGGCAATGAAAATAGACATTGATACTTTAGGAATCGTGGAGACCTATTAGTATTACTGCCCCTCCATGCATCCGACGAAGTGGGTATTCACCCACGAAAGCTCATGCTGCAATACGTCTGTTAGTCTATAAGGTGCCAAAGGGCTATTAAAAGACCTCAGTGCGGAGCTATACTGCTCAGGGAGGCGTAGAAAGATGATTTTAGTAGTGTAGTATGCTCTACCTGGCCTTGTTGCGTTATGGCCTGGTATGAATCTTGTGATTGCTGTGTATGTAGGAATATAACAATGTCCATGCGCCTATTAATATTGTTTGTGAATTATGTTATGGGTTCTGTAACACAGTGCAGCAACAGGAAATTGTCAGACCTGCTTAGTACCAGCCAGCATATGTTGTGAACTAATAAAGATGAATTATGTTCCAAACAATAGAATTTTATTCTGTAACATGAACCAGGCAATTAAAAACATTTAGTACTTGATTAAAATTTAATAAATTTAGGGAACAGAACTTATGAAGGAGAAAGAACAGTTGTTTCCATTTCCGGTACCTATACATGGACGTATGAAAGTCATGATTGGTGTATGAGAAGCTGTGATTATGTTTAATGCCCCTCCCCTCTGCCACCCCCCACCCGGGTGGAGTGGTAAGGGCAGTGCACTGACCCCTGCTGGCACGTGGAATGTTGGGGATAGGGAGGTCCCGATATAGAGTTCTCTATGGGCTGCAGAGAGAAGCAGCATGGGATGAGATCCTGGCCCCCGTGAAGTCAATGGTAAAGCTCCAATTGGTGTCAACAGTGCTAGGATTTTAAAGGAGATGCTCTAGCTCAACCACAAGATATGGGCTTGGTGCAGGAATCACTAGGTAGGGCAGGAATCAGTGCAGGAGGCTCTGTGGCCTATGTCATACAGCAGGTCAGATTAGATGATCATAATAGTGTCTTCTAGCCCTAAAATCTGTGATTGAGAATTGATCTGCTGTGTCATGGGGCCAAAGGGCTACATCTAGAGGAAGAGAGGAGTAGAGTATGTAGGATCCTGCAGCATCAGGATCAGAGTCAATTTCAGCATTCTTGTAAATAGCAGGCCACTTTTCAGCTAGTTGAACTGCCATAGAGCCATTCAAATCAAAGGAGCTGTGCCCATTTGCACCTGCTGGGGGTTTGGGCCAGTATCTTTTTATGGTGCTCTGTGTCCATTTTCAAATCTGGCTTTAAAGCAGAGCATTCCTTTGTGACATACAGGCAAAAGAACTTTAAGTCCTTATCTGTTTTACAGTGCATTTGATTAGAAAGCTGTAGTAATGGGTAAGTTTTATATGTATTTAATACATAACTAATATAATTTCATCACACTAATTTCACACAGAATTTTAAAGGGTCATATGGCTTTTAAAAAAACCTGCTCCAACATTGAAGTAGTTTTGTTTAGTTTACTAAAGAGAGTATACTGTGCAGTCTATTTCACTGCTAAGAAGGTCTTGGCAGGAGGTCTATAAACATTGCGACTGCCTATTCCCTCTCTCTGTAAAGAAGGCCAAACAAACCCTTTGTACTGAGGCTTTTAGAAGATCAAGATTATAAATACTGTTTAATCAATGGGAAGAGGTGGTGGTTATGCCTCTCTTGTTAAGTGATCATCTTAACATGCTAAATCAAATAAAAGTTGTTGTATTTTTTCCCCATTTGTAAATATTTGGTAGGAGCCTTACCATTTCAGCAGATAGAACCACTTACAGTGAGTCTGCACTAATCTGTCGTGAGCCTTAGTCACAAAGGCATTCTATCAACTCGTAGGTACCCTTCAAGCAGCCTTTTGCTGCAACTGCAGGATATAATCCACACAGAAACTGAGAGCCAAGACACATGGACTGAAGAGTATTTCACTGTATTATTACATGCTTTGAACACAACTTGAACATTTTTTGCATCAGGGGTTTGTTTTTTGTTTTGTTTTGTTAGTAGTGAACACTTTCAGAAAGCATGTGTTTTATGACATAGTCCCAGCATTCTTGTACCCGTGGGACTCTTGTTGATGCGGATATAGATATGACATCTAACCCATATCTCCACATCCCCTCTGGTAAACTGAGGCTCATCAAAGCCCTTGGATGAATGGTGAAGATCCAAAATCCCTTTCTTCTGAGCTCTGGGGCCTTGTTAATTATTGAAGGAACCTCTTGTATCATCTGAATGTTGTTGTCTTCACCTATAATTTGACTTAAGGTCCTAGAAGTCAGTCTGAGTGAGTAGTGAGTTAGTGCACGGATGTGGGGAAACAAGAATCCCGTTAGTTGATATCAAGCAGACTGATTTAAGTGGCTTCATGGGACATGGGGTGCCCAAGAGGTGTCAAGTCACCTTGCTCTCGCCAATGTAAGTTGCCCACTATGCCAACCTAATAACTCCACCTCCGCGAGAGACATAACACTTAGGTCAATGTAGTTAGGTCAGCGTGGTGTCCCTGTAGACACTGCATTGCTTACATTGCCTGTTGCTGCCTTTAACAGCCAGAGCCCTGCCATCCTGGGGCTGACAGCCCAATGGGACTTCCCCTTGAATGGTCTCTTGAAATAGCCATTAACGACTTATGCTAAACAATCTGTTCCTCTTCTTATGTGGACGCACTTCGTAGCAGGGACACACTGAGTTAGTTTCCCAGACCTGAAGAAGAGCTCTGTGTAAGCTTGAAAGTCTCTCTCACCCACAGAAGTGGGTCCAATAAAAGATATTACCTCACCCACCTTGTCTCTCTAATATCCTGGGACCAACACAGCTACAACAACACTGCATATTTAAGACTTTACTCCTTAGCAGAGCCCTCAAAAATAAGACCGGCAATAACACCAATACTGACACTTTCACGCTGTACTGGAAACTGTGACTGGGCTACCTTTCTCCTCCCTGCTGGCTTTTGAGTTAAGAAGCGAGCCCCCCTTCTTACCTATATAGATCTCTTGAAAGGAAAAATAATCTGTTGTGTATTTAAAGTGGAGCAGCTTTCTAGCTTAGCAGTTAACACAACAGGGGAGTCAATCTAGTAACAATCTGTAGTCACCTGTGAGTCCCAGATGCTGGCTGTTTTTTCCCCAAACTGAGCATGTGGAGTGGGAGGGAAGTGAGCGTGCTGTGATGGGGATTGCAGCTGAAAGTGAAAATAAAGAGAAATCTTTCATGGAGGCCAGCTTCCTGTCATTTGCTATTGTATTTTATTTTTAAGAGGAAATCCCTCAACTTTCAAAACATGGAAATTGTTCAGGACCTGTAAAGGAAATGGGACTACATCAAAGACGGAGGAGCACTAATAAGCATTTGCCACTGGTAAATATAACTTACTGTGTAGGATGTAGGCTTTGTAAAACAGGTGTGGGAAATTATTAATACACAGTTATGGGCCTGTGTTTCAGTACTTAAATTGAGAGAAGACCACAGCTTTTAAAGGGGATTACTGCTTTGGTGGGGTGACTAAATTTGTGGAGCCCAACATGTGACCTCTTAAGTTGGCCTAATTATTCAGAAAATGCTGAACACTGCTTTCTCTCTCTCTCTCTACATTAGGACAACACTGATTTTCGCTGTTGGAGCGCAAGAGTATCTCCTGCAAATTGCTGTATGGAGACTAGGCTGTGCTCAGTCTAACCAAGGGGACAACTTACCAAGGGTCATGGTGGCCTCTCCGTCATTAGCAATTTTTAAATCAAGATTGGCTGTTTTTCTCAAAGATCTGCTCCAGGAATTATTTTGGGGAAGTTTTATGGCCTGTGAGATACAGGAGGTCAGACTAGATGATCACAAGGGACTCTTCTGGCTTTGGTACCTGCAAATATGACCTCTTTGAACTACTGATCTTGTATGTAGCTGTGACACTCTTAGTACCTTTCCCAGACCTGAAGAAGAAGCTCTGTGTAGCTCAAAAGCATCTCTCTCACCAACAGAAGTTGGTCCAATAAAAGATATTAACTCACCCACCTTATTTCTATGATTAGCCCATATTAATTCATACATAGGGGAGCTGTTCTGAGTGTTGCTTTATCTCTGTCACTACAGTAAGTTTAAGTAGCATTGATAATAAGCTTCAGCTAACTGTTGTGCACAATTTTAGGAGTAGCATGGTGTAGGGATAAGGGCACTGGAGTGGGGGCCACAGGATCTGGGTTTTAGTCCCAGCTCTGGTGTGGGACCTTCGACAAGTCACTTCCTCTGTTTATGCCTGTTTTCCCTCCATCTTTTTGTCTGTCTTGTCTATTTAGACTGTGAGTACTTCAAGGCAGGGACTGTCTTACTATGGTGGGGTGTTTTTTTTGCAGTGCATAACACAATGGGGCTCCATTCTACCGTAATACAAATAATTTGGCAGCAGAATTGCTAACATAAATAAAATCCCTCAGCTGCGTAAAAACACGTGCAATAATTGAACACAACAGTGGGTTGATCTGCTGGAAGTCAGACTCCCATTTCTTTCTTTTTTACTTTTTAATTCTCTTCTTCGTTCATAGCCTTCACTATGGCACACAGGTGATTTAGCACAGGTGCCATTGATTTTGCCAGCTGACCTATTGTTCGTATGGTTGGAAAGAATACTGCTCTTATATCAGCCTTTGTACTTATGAGAAAAAGCAATTGATCTCTTGATGTCGGTTAAATTGGATTCTCTGTGTGCAGTTGTGCTAGTTCAAATTCTACTATCTCTTTTTCATGTTTGCTCTTCTTACTCACTATTTATTTTTCCTATTGTGCTTTTAAATCTCCATTCTTTTGTTGGGAGGGAAGTATGCATTCAAATGCATTTTCTCCAAATAGGATATGTTCCATCTCTATGCATGTCATCTCCCTGCGTAGGTGTATTCTTCAACTGCAGCTACTAATATGAGAACACAATTTTTTTTTTTTTTAAAAAAAAGGTTTTTAGCAGAAATATGGGACTGCACACAACTAACTGTGGGATAGTCTATGTCAAGGTTCCTTCCCCACTCTGAACTTTAGGGTACAGATGTGGGGACCTGCATGGACACTTCTAAGCTTAATTATTAGCTTAGATCTGGTAACACTGCCACCATCCAGAAATTTCAGTGTCTGGATCACTTTCTGTCCCCCCAAAACCTTCCCTTCCCTGGGCAGCCTTGAGAGGCCTTTTCACCAAGTTCCTGGTGAACACTGATCCAACCCCTTGGATCTTAACACAAGGAGAATTTAACCATCCCTCCTCCCTTCCCCCACCAATTCCTGGTGAGTCCAGATCCAGTCCCCTTGGATCTTAACACAAGGAAAAAATCAATCAGGTTCTTAAAAAGAAAGCTTTTAATTAAAGAAAGAAAGGTAAAAATTATCTCTGTAAAATCAAGATGGAAAATACTTTACAGGGTACTCAGATTCGTATAGCTCAGAGGAACCCCCTCTAGTCTTAGGTTTAAAGTTATAGTAAACAGAGGTAAAAATCCTCTCAGCAAAAAGGCACATTTACAAGTTGAGAAAACAAAAATAAGACTAACACGCCTTGCCTGGCTATTACTTACAAGTTTGAAACATGAGAGACTGATTCAGAAAGATTTGGAGAGCCTGGATTGATGTCTGGTCCCTCTTAGTCCCAAGAGCGAACAACCCCCAAAACAAAGAGCACAAACAAGACTTCCCTCCACCAAGATTTGAAAGTATCTTGTCCCCTTATTGGTCCTCTGGTCAGGTGTCAGCCAGGCTTACTGAGCTTCTTAACCCTTTACAGGTAAAAGAGACATTAACCCTTAACTATCTGTTTATGACAGTCTGAGTATTTCATAATTTTTGAACAAATATGTGCATTTCTTTAAGACCGATCAAGCCCTGAGACAATTCACTTGCCCCCATTGCCTTGCATCTTTGGGCATGTCTGCACTTACTAAAAGACCCATGACTGGCCCATGTCAGCTGACTTGAGCTTGCGGGACTTGGGCTATGGGACTATAAAATTGCAGCTCAGGCTGGACCCTGCAAGGGTACGTAGACATACCCTTTGTGTAGTCGTGCTGATCTGGTAGCATTTTGCTTGAACTCTGTGTAGGTATAAATGACGACCCAAGTCTCCGTGGTGCTAGGAAGAACATGATCTATTCTGCAGCATTCTGTTTTGTCTATACCACGAACTGTTCAAACCACGTGGACAGTAGTGTACTAGGCACAGTTCTCCTAGAGAGAGGACAGCAGCAGCAGCATTCAGCTACATCTGTCCTGCCTCTAACATTGCCTCTGCTCTTTAGTACTCGACGTCCCCCACTGCTCCAGCTCCGAGAGCTATGCATGCCCAATGACCAGATGCCAGGCAGGCACACCCTCCCACAGCAGCCCTCTGCGCTAAGTTCTTCACACATTCGCCCCACAATATTATTTTTAAGTGTTTTATAACTATGGAGGGGCAGCACGCATCACCATCCTCCTCCAGACATTCTGCTGGGGTAGAAGACTGTGACTCTGTGGAAGAAGCATCACCACCAGAGGCTGCCTGGGGGCTATGCTGAAATAGTGATTTCAAAATTTGTATAGCGTTTAAGGCCAGAAGGGACCACAAGCTCATCCAGTCTGGCCAGCACATCACAGGCCAGTAAATGTCTCCCAGGTACCCCTATGTTGAGCCCAATAATTTTGGGTTAGACTCAAGTATTTCAGTCCTCAGGAGGCTGAACTGCAGCAGAGAACAGGCAAGAGCAAGGTACCACCAATGCTCAAGACCCCTGCGAGGACAGGGCCTTGATTAGCAGAGAGAGACTTCCTTACTGATTCTGCGGAAGTAGGGCTTTTTTTTTACATGGTGGGGGGTAGGTGGGATGACCGGACTGGCTCTGCAGTAGCTATTCCAGTCAACTTCTTGATATCAACCAGCCCCCTAGCTATAGGGCTTTGTTGGAAGGAAGTCCTCTTCCGTTTCTGGGCAGGTCACTGATGGCAGCGCCCTTTTAATAGGAAAACCAATAGGCACCGGCTCTGAATATCACTTGTGGGAGTGTAACTCCATTGATGTCAACGGATCCTCCTGAGTTACACCAGCGTGAGGGCGTGGCGCATGGGACACACAAGGGTTTACTGGCTTCCATCCACTTGACATTCAGGCACAAGTAACTCTTTACATTATTTCTCCAAAGATGGGCTTCACAAAGGGGTGCTTAAGTGTCTAGCTGGCACTTTAAGCTCCGAAATCCAAAATTTAGATCCTCAAATCCCTGTTTAGGCATCTACAGGATGGGGCAGCAGCTAAACTTCTTAGCCACGTAACGTTCTGCCGGCAGGCGTGCGCACAGCCTCCTCTGTCCTGCTGCTGCTGGCGAGCTTGACACCTAACTCATGCTTAAGCTCTGTCCAGAGTCATAAAACAGGGTCTGCCCTGCTTGTTTTGCCTGTGGGGGCCCAATCTACTAGACGAGCTCAGAGACCACTTCAGAGCACATCGACCTGATAGGCCCCCCACAAAACACAGCGGGAGGAGGTGGCGTCCCCTTTATATGCTTGAGGCCTGTAGTTTGAGCGCTCAACCCAAGCGTGGGAGACGTGGGCTCAGTTTCCTCCCTGCTTGCTGTAGAGCATGGACTTAAACCCAGGCCTCCCGCCTCCCAAGTCTCACCCCTGGCCTATGGGGTATTTTGAGGTGAGTCTCTTCTGTTGAAGCTGTTCATTTGCATAAAATACTTAAATAGTGAGGGGAGCAGAGACTTGAACTTGGATCTCACATCCCAGGTGAGGGCCCTAACCATGGGGCTATGGGGTCAGTCGCTCTTTCTCTGGGCCAATGACTCGTTTATACAAAGTGGAACAGCTTCAGCAGAAGAGACTGAGAGAGACTTGCTCCAGGATACCCCTGAACCTACTTGTTGGAGCCCTCAGACACCTGAGTTCAAGTCCCTGCACCGTCACCTTAGGCAGAGTGGGGCTTTGAACCTCGGTCTCCCACGTCCTTGGGGTGTGCCCTAGCCAGTGGGATATAGGAGTAAAAGTGGGCACGATGACAGCATTTTTTCTGAAATAGGGCTGAGCCGGTGGTGGTGCCTGACTCCACGAGATGGCTGATGCTGTGAATCCTGAGCAGAGGGAGATGCATCCTTCCACCTGAAGTTAGGTGCCCAGCTCCATGAGAGGGCCAGGGCTTAGGCCTCACCCCTTTGCTCAGGTGGCTCCCCACTCAGCGTGCTGGCTTCTGTGAATCCGTTTTTTAAAAGTTAGATGCAGCAACACTCAGCCTGAGGACCCCCCTCCCCCAATGCGTACTTTTAAGCTGGCGCACAACTTTATTCAGAATGTGCACTGCCCTGTAAGACGAACAGGATGTGCTACTGTGCAAGATTTCCGTGAACGGTTGCTAAAGAACATATTCTGAATTATGACTCTCCAGGGCATCTTTAAAACCTCTAACATGTCCAGTTAGCACGGTAATAAAACTTACGGTTAGGAGGTGCACACAGCACTGCGGTTTAAATGTGCTGTAGTGTCACTCTCCCCCTACCCTTTACAGTTAACAGACTCTACAAGGTTTAGGGGGGTGTCAGACCTCACCTTCCCCCACAACTTATGTGCAGGTTGTAGTTCTGCAGCATAGTCCATCTATCCCCAGTGTCCCAGTCTGCTTTGTTGCTGATGGTAATAAGCTGACCAACATATGTCAATACATAGTGTTACCAGATAGCAACTGTGAAAAAACGGGACAGGGTGGGGAGTAATAGGCACCTATACAAGAAAAAAATCCCATAAAAGGGACTGTCCCTTTAAAAACAGGACAGATGGTCACCCTATCAATACACGTATCTATAAAGTATGTTCTTCTTAAGTGGGACATGGGTAATCGGGACAGCTGCTTTAGGGGGAACATTTTCCCAGGGAGCTGATTAAGCCTGGTGTTCACAAGTGGCAATGACTGCTGCTTAACAAGTGCAGTACTAACACAAGTATTGATTAATGGGCATGCACGTGCTTGGTGCCAAGAAATAAGTGATGCTGGCTTACCTAGCTGTTCAATAGCAGTGAAATTCCAAGCTCTGAGTTTTAGTGTTTAATGTTAATGTTTTAGAACTCAGTTGTGCAGCTTTTGTTCAAGTCAATGGGGCTACCTAAGTAAGTGCTTCCTAACATCAAAATTGCACAAATGACACCAATAATGATTGAAGGGAGGAGGAATAAAGGTGAAATGTAGTGTATAGCCCTCTTGTTCAGTACAGAATTCTGTGCTGCTCAGCCCTTTGAGGCTTTATTGCCAATAAAAGGAACCTCGTGTTTGAATAAATGGACACAAATCTGACATCGGGAATCATAACATTCAAAAACCAGTAAGAGAACACTTCAACCTCTCCGGTCACTCAGTAACAGACTTAAAGGTGGCAATTTTGCAAAGAAAACTTCAAAAACAGACTCCAACGAGAAACTGCTGAACTGGAACTAATTTGCAAACTAGATGCCATTAACTTGGGCTTGAATAGAGATTGGAAATGGCTGAGCCATTACACACATTGAATCTATTTCCCCATGTTAAGTATCCTCAGACCTTCTTGTCAACTGTCTGAAATGAGCCATCTTGATTATCACTACAAGTTTTTTTTTCTCCGGCTGATAATTGCTCATCTTAATTAATTAGCCTCTTAGAGTTGGTATGGCAACTTCCACCTTTTCATGTTCTCTGTATGTGTATAGATATCTTCTTACTGTATGTACCATTCTATGCATCTGATGAAGTGGGCTGTAGCCCACGAAAGCTTATGCTCGAATAAATTTAGTCTCTAAGGTGCCACAAGTACTCCTCATTATTTTTGCTGATACAAACTAACACAGCTGTTACTCTGAAATCATGTTTGTAGGAACATTCAGAGTGTGTCTGTCTTACAAAGGAGCTATGATCTGTAACTCATCTAACAAATTACAAAGACTGTTTGTTTATGCTGGCAACCTGAACCTGCCTGCTAAATATTGACAGTTGTTGTTTCCCAGGGTAGATGTAAAAGCATGTAACTCTGTACACCACCATTCTCAGGGCCAATTAGGACTGTCTGAAACATCAAACAAATTGTCCTTATCTCGACTTTGGCCTGTGTATCAATCATGCTTCCCTTCGAATCCAATCCCCAACTCGCTTCTGCTGGCTAATCTTCCAGTATACATTCTCTGCTCTGCCACCACCTACCCCTCTGCGGCCTGGACAACTCTTAATTTAAACAAAAGACTCTCCCCCCCCCACAGATGTGAGGTGAAACTGACTTGATCTGCGTTCTTTGTAAACGATGCTCTTCCAAGGCCAATCTCCCTCCCTGTTATCACAGTGGTCTCAACTCCTTCACTGCCCCATGTCGGTCATTACTCACTGCGGCGTCTGGACATTGGAGCGTGAGAGGCGCTGAGCGGATGCTTTCTGCATCTTGCAGGCTTGGACCCAAATCTGACATCGGGAATCATAACATTAAAAAACCAGTAGGAGAACTGCTCTCATTGCCATCAGCTGGACTTTTGCGCCGAACTTCCTCAGTTCAGGCTCATGCTGTAGTGCTGGATTGGTCTGGCCCAAGTAAGGAGTGTGGTGGAAACCGCATCACCCCAGGAAGTACTGTGACTGGGTCAGAATTCTCCCGAGAGGGAGAGGAAGAGCTAGTCTTTTCCTCATGGTCTGTGCTGGCAGCAAATTGTGACATCTCTCTGCGCTGATTTTTTGCTGTGTTGGCCCGTGATATGGGGTGCAGAACCATGGCTACCCTGACTACCCATCCAGCTGCTCTGGTCAGTAACCCCACTTTATTCCTATGTGCTTGGCCCCTGTCGCCCACATAGCAGCGTAAGGGGGCGACTGCTTATACCGTTGTGGGGGTCATGTCGTCAAAGTCCCAAGCTAGTCCATATATTTTAGCCTCCTATTTGCCGCCTTTCCTCTGTGTTTCTTTGTGGTGCAATGCACACTTGTTATACCACATAGAAATAATGCTTTAATATTGAAGTTTTGCACAGTGTGTTTTAAATGGCTTATATGCCATAATTCCATCTGCATAAATACAGTAGCTATTGTTTGCATTTTCTGTACATACCATTACAGATTGGATAATTCCTGCCTTCTCTCTACTGTATCATTTATACAATGTTTCATAAGCTCTATTCAGTGCTACTTGTGTTTTGATTTACATGAAGACGACTGTCTATAAGTCTTGCACCCCGTCATCTATAGCTCTGCATTTCAGCACATTAACCCATCTTCCTGAGTAAAGCTCGATGGGGTCTTCTGAACAAAGCATGGGTAGATATTGTACTCCATCACGTCTTGCCCTGTGCGCTCCATTCTTGGGAATATTTCATTAAGATAGAAACGTGTAAACATAGTTCATGGTGAAGGTTGCCTGAGAAAACTTTCTCGTTAAACCCATCATGCAAGTGATATTTTAGTATGTCTTTAAACAGTTGTGTTGAACTCGTGGAAAGGAGAGAAGCTTTTTCAAAAGTCTCTTTCATCATCTCACATCGTATAATCCCTTTCATAAAATCCCTTTCAAGATCCATCTTAAAACAAGTTATATTTCTTGCCCACACTACTCCTATCAGGAAGCTGTTCCGGAACTTCATTCCTCTGACAGATAGTAATCTTCTTCTAATTTCCAGCCTAAATGTATTCATGGTCACTTTATCCCCATTTGTTCTTGTGCCAACATTGTCCTTTAGCTTAAATCATTCTTCTCTCTCCCTGGTGTTTACCCCTGGGGTGTATTTATAGACCGCAGTCAGACCCCTCTCAGCCTTCTTTTTGCTAGGCTAAACAAGCCAAGCTCTTTGAGCTTCCTCTTGTAAGATAGGTTCTCCATTCCACTTGGAGTTCATCTTTCTTGAACACAGGTGACCAGAATGAGATTCCTCCCCTTCCACTACCTGATCATGGCTATCTGCTATCAGTCACACACACTTTCCAAAGCATCCATCCCACTGCTGTGTGTCTGCAACATCTACACGAGAGTGATGTTTCTAATGACGTATTTTTTTTAATGCACGTGCTTCAGTATTCTTGTGAAAAATGAATTTAGAAAAAACCTGTGCCTGTAGGAAAGATGTAGCATGTGACCTTTCAAGTCAGCTGAACTGGGCGTGCTGAAGTGGTGAGAGTGCGGTCTTATAATGGGAAACTAACTTCAACTTGAATTGTGAGCAAACTGATTTGAAGGAGAATTAAGCCAGGGAAGCCCTATGGTTTGTGCAATGCAGGTCACACTAAGTTATCACAGTGGTGCTACATAATGGAGAGGAAGGGTGGTTGTATGGATGGTCAGGGCACTGGTCTAGGAATTAAGAGATCTGGTATCTAATTCTAGCCCCACAACAGGCTTCCTCTATGACATCGGCAAGTCACTCCATGTCTCTGCACCACAGGTTCAGTAGCTGTAAAAGAGGATCAGCACTTCCCTACCTCAGATGGATCTATGATGCTAAATCCATTAGTGCTTGTGAGGTGTGCAGAAACTGCAGAGAGGAGCACCATAGAAAAACCGACAAATCAATACTTTCTAGAATCACTTCGCGTGAAGTATGTCACGGCTATGGATTTTTATCACACCTTTGATGTATTCTGGAGAAAATATACCATATCTAACCTATCCATAGAGTAGAGCATGGGCGTGACCTCCAACAAATTTCCAAAACATCTTCAACCTATTTAAGCCCCACTCGTGTACGCACTTATATACATGTTTAACTTTAAACACATGGATAGTTCCATTAAAGTCAATCATAGGCATAAGTGTTTACAGGAGTGGGATTTGTGGGACCTTGTCCAAGTGACTTAGTCTCTCTGTGCCTCAGTTCCCCCATGTGTAAAATGAGGGATAACAACAGCACCTCACGAGGTGTTGTGAGGGTGAATCCATGGAAAGATTCGGGGGTGCTTAGATACTGTAGTACTGGGGGCTATACAAGTACTGTAAGGTAGAAGTTCACAGGAACCAAATTCTGAATTGTTAATTTAGGAGTGTGATTTCCCTGTTTTTGTTTGCAGTGCGGCTGTGTCAACACTGGGGATTTGAGCTGCCAAAGTTGCTGCAAAGGTATCAATCATACCTAAAGCAGGGGTGTTGCACTGCTATAGTTGCATGGGTGACTGGAATCTTAACTGCCTAGGGACTAAAGGGGGTTGCAGGGATGAAGGCAAACTTCACTCAAATGTGGTAGTTGGATTGTAAGCAGGGCCCATCTTTTTGTCTGTGATTGTTCATTGCCTAGCACAGAGGGGCTTTGATCCATGACTGGGCCCGTTGGTGCTACTGAGGTACAAACAAAGTGAGTTCTTCCAGAGGAACCCAGAATGTGAATTTCACAAATGCAAATCCTTTAGTGGATTATTTTAGAAATGGTAAAATCTCCTGCATTAGCATGATATCCTAACGTTGTTAGACACGTTGTTTTGGTTGCTCGCCCTGTGTTTGGAATGCAGATTGTTATGCTGTTTGAATGCCCTCTAATACCAAAAACACCTATCAGTAACTGAGTTGCCAAATTAGTTTACTCTGACAAGAGCATAACAAACTTTAGTCTAACTAGGTGATATGCCAAACAAATGAAACAGCATTACCTGAGCCTGAGTTTAAAAATGAAATGCCATATTTATCTTTAGGGTTACTTTAATAAGTTGCACCAGGGTGAACTTGGACCAGTGTAACTAAGCAAAAGGAAAGGATTGCCTTGTGGTTAAGGAAACACATTGCAATTCAGGATATCTACATCCAGTTCCTGACTCTGCCATAAACTTCATGTGTGATATTGGGCAAATCATTTAATCTTTCCATTCCTCAGTTTCCCCATCTGCAAAATGGGGCAAATAGCACTTCTTCCTCCCACCCCTTTATCTCCCTTGTCTGTCTAGACCAGGGGTTCTCAAACTGGGGGTCGGGACCACTCATGGGGGTCCTGAGGTTATTACATGGGGGGGGGGTCACGAGCTGTCAGCCTCTACCCCAAACCCCACTTTGCTTCTAGCATTTATAATGGTGTTAAATATATAAAAAGGTGTTTTTAATTTGTTAGGGGGGGTTTCACTCAGAGGCTTGCTATGTGAAAGGGGTCACCAGTACAAAAGTTTGAGAACCACTGATTTAGATGGCATATAAGCGCTTTGGGGAAAGGGCTGGTTTTTGATGTATGTATGGACAGTGCCTAGCAGGCCGGATCTTGGTTGAGCTCTCTGGGCACTACAGATTTACTAATAACGATAGGGGTGTGTGTGTGTGTGTGTGTGTGTGTGTGTGTGTGTGTGTGTGTGAGAGAGAAACAAACTGGGACACAGACCAGTGCGGGGGCTGTGTCATCCATACCGTGCAATCTTGGGTGCCTTACAATGCCTTGTTGTCATAGCTCCCACCTGGGCAGCTCACAAACAGCCTTCCAGCATGCAAGCCACACTCTGAATGTCTGTAAGTTTTTCAGAAATCTTGTTCAACATTAACACAATTGTATCATAATCCTAGAAAGTATCGAGTGGAGAATGGGAATGGATTACAGTTATTGGGATCATTTGACATTTTTCCTACTATCATTTGCTCTTGTAGTTTGTCATAAAATTAGAATCTCAGGACTGCATTGCAACTAGATAACCCGTATATTCAGAGACTTTAGTCCAGTGGTCCCCAACCTTTTTGTCTGGCAGGCGCCAGATGAAGGACTGTGGCGGCGGTCGAGCATCCACCGAAATGCCGCTGATATTCGGCGGCATTTCGGCCGCAATGCCTCTGGATGACGTCGCTTGTCAGCAGCAAGCGGCGTCATCCGGAGGTGTTGCCGCTGAAATGCAGCCGAATTTCGGCGGCATTTCGGCGGATGCTCGACCGCCGGCCAGGACACGGGCACGGCGCCCACGGGCACCGCATTGGGGACCCCTGCATTAGTCGGTATACAAAAGGCATTTCACCTACAATATGGGGAAACTCTTTTTGGAGAAAATCTGCATGACCTTGTCTGCCATTTTAGCTGTGCATATGGATATTAGAATGAGTAGACTAGCATATAGCAAGCCAAATACAGGGGTGAGTGAGCAATTCAGGTCTAAATCCAAGTTCACTTGAGTTTTGGATTATTTGAACACAAACACTTTGGCTTCAATAACGCCTGCATCTGTGCTCTCTCCCATGCTATGGGTTTGAACACGAAGAAGCAAAGACTGGGAGCCATATACAGTTGGGCTCAGGGTAAACTGCCATCACCGCGATGGGAAAAGCCTGACCGTTCCAGGGCATTATCAATTCGTAGGGCAGCAGGAGTCAAGTTGTTCAGTGGTTCGGTTCCAAGATGCTAAACCAAAGCATTTTCTGTCTGAGATTTTCACAGAAGTCCGTTTTCAAGAGGTAAGAAACTACTATGTTCAAGGAGTAGTTTTAGCGTAGCTGATGATAAAACTGTACGGAAATGGTGGAAGAGGAAGAATATCTTCATATAACCCACCTCTTGGTTGAGACAACTTCAGCATGTGATCACAATATGGCAAGCATTGCTAGAAGACACTTCATAAAGAAACATAAAGGCAGTGTTAACAGACTGGATTCATAACACAGCCTCTGTTCTGTTTGTTTAATTTGAGGATAAGACTTCTGTTTGTTCCTGACCTCTTCTCAGAAACCTTGTTACTACCAAGCTTTATAGCTTTTAATCTGCCGCTACTAGACTGGTGACCTGGTGCACATACTGCGGCATAATGTACTATTATTGGTATTTACCTGGAGGGGAAAAAGTTAATGTTTGGTGACTGTCCTCCCCAGGAGAGCTTTGACAATGTTTCTTTCTTTCTTTCTTTATTTTGTCCAAGCTCAGGTGAGTGTCTGCTTGAAACTTGCTTATCCAGGTATTCTATTCCTCTCAAACAGTTATTAGAATCACAACTTTTGACATGGAACAACAGGATCAAGAAGTTCACTATTAGGCTTGTAAGTTCCGGCTCCAATATGCTTTTGGGCTTTTTCATTAAATCTTAGCTTGGTAAAATGCAGAGTTGTGTTCATGACAGAGTGGATTGGATTTAAATCACTAGTCAGGAAGACTTGATTTAATCATGGTTTTCTACATAAAAGCGCATTTTTGTTGGTTGTTATAACCTTAATACATCTTCTTCACAACTCCGAGAAAAATGTAGGTTTCATTTTTAAACAATTTATTTAGAAAACTTTTCAGATTAGTTTTACAGCTATATCAGAAAATGAATGATTGGTTATTTCATTTACCAACGGTAATTGAAGCAGATATTTATGAAGTCATTGGGAGGTGACCTATCTCCAGTTCAACAGGTTAATCATTAATATTTTGGAGGATTTTCTTGCCATGCTGTATTAGGAGGAGAACATCACCAGACAGACATTTAAATTGTTTTATTTAACTAAAACAGCAAGGTTAAGTATTCTGGATTTTTTTCTTCAACAGCAAACACACAATATTTTAACAAAACAAGCATATGCCCGTCACTTCTCACATTTATCTCCTCCAGACTTCTCCTTGTCTAGATCTATTCCGCCCCCAACAATTTAATTTTCTATTCTTTGAACTTTTTGAAACTTTGCACTTTTAGAGAGAGGTAAGGGATTGACTCTGTGTACACACATTTGCAGAGGGACAATAGAGTTGAGGTCTGTTATTTCTCACCTCTATATAATTTATTTATTTAAAAAAGTTTTTGCTGTTAACAGGCATGTTAACTCAGGAGACACAAATCTACAGAGTTTGAGAATTGCAAAACTAAGCAACTCTGATGGTATCTTCTAGACTGAGCACCGAGTCTCACTGGGTAGATAGAAAGATTAACCTAAATAACCTATATAGATGCCTGTGGAACCCCATAAAATTGGGTCCCTAATCCATGAACTATTGGAACTCATTTACAAAACTTTTCTTAAACATTACATGAATATATTGTCTCATACTATAGAATTCGAATTTATAATCCCTATTCCATGATGAGATACATTATAGCTCAAAGATATCTTAATTAAAACTATCTTTAGATAGGTTTTGTCCTCAAAAAGCATTTTATCAAAAAAATCCGATTTAAATAAAAAAAAATCCAATTTTTGATATACATATTTTTTTAAATCATTGATTTTTATCCACCCTGGCTCATGAACTGATGAAAATGAGTGAGATTAGTATGCTTCTAAATGATCAGTTGTGTGGGGTGATTTTGATCTGGATTTTAGCTGTGCTAAAATCTCAAGTGTGTCCTTTCCCCACTTAAAAGGACACAGTCAATTGAAAAATCACACTTCTTCTATCTGACTTTTTATCTTACTGTTGTGGGTAAATCTGCTTAGGGGCTGTAGCTGCCCTCTGTTAACTTTTCACATATTCGACTCACACACAGCGGTTGGCAAGGAAGAGGATTTGTTCATGTACTCAACTTCCCGAATTTTATTTTAAGAAGGAACCTAAATCTTAGAAAATTGTAAGGTTTGTCATAAGGATTATCTGGGATCTTGGCAGGAAAGATTTCTGTCGTGTTTAAATTATAAGAGCAGAGGGGACCATTAGAACATCAAGTCTGACCTCTTGTACAGGCCATTTCATTCAGTTATTCCTGCATGGAGCCCAATAACCTTTTTGGCAAAAGTATATTTTCCAGTAAAGGCATCCAGTCTGGATTTGAAGCCATCAGGAGATGGAGAATCCACCACTTCCTTTGGTAGTTTGTTCCAATTTATTAATCACACTCACTGTTAAGTGGTGCCTAATTCCTAATTGGAATTTGTCCGACTTCAGCTTTCAGCCAGTGGTTTATGTTAACTGAAACAGCTGCAAAGCCACATGGGTTATGTTTACACAACAACAGCAAAACCCCACTCTGCAGCAGGGAGTCTCAGAGCCTGAGATCAGCTGACTTGGTTCATGCCACGGGGTTAAAAGGAGCAGTGGAGACGTTCCTGCTCAGGCTGGGGCCTGGGCTCTGAAACACGGCAAGCGGGGAGGGCCTCGGAGCAGAGACTCCAGTCCTAGCTTGAATGTCTACACTGCTCTTTTTAGCCCCGTAGTGTGTCTCGAGTCAGCTGAGATGGGCTTTGAGACTCGGTGCATGGGGTGTTTTATTTTCCTCTGTGTAGATGTACCCTTGGGCTAACAGTCAAGGCTTGTCTATACTAGCGGCGGCACGTAGGATACAGGCACCAACCTAAGTAGCTATGCATTGGAGTGAAAAGGCTCTGGCGGTAGGGAGAACTGGGGAAAGGCCCCAGCAGCTCCTTACTACCACAGTCTTTCCCTGCTGCCTCCACCATGCCAGAGTCTTTTCCTGATGCTGGAGCCTTTCTCTGCTCCGGGGAGGCAGTGGGACACCGTGCTATTAAAAATAGCAACGTAGATGGGGAGGCACTGCTTGGGCATGTGGAGAGCCGTGTGGGGTACGTACCCGAAGGATCTGGTGCATATCTGTACTCGCTGTGTACACGGCTATTTCTGCCTGTGCTAGAGGAGCATGTAGTGTCTGTTCTCTACACGCTGCCACACGGAGTTTGTAGCATTGACATATCCACAGAGTTAGATATCTTTCTGGGTTATTTTAGAACAACTCGACCTGATGTCTCAAAAAGGTTCCCAGCTGAATATAAATGCATCTGTCATTGTTCAGACCCAACGCTTCATATAGAGACTGATCCTGCAATCTGTTGGGCTGGTATCTGCTCAGCATCTTTGAAAGATAGGGCCCCCGTTGCTGTTCAATGGAGAAAGAGACATACGACTAATCCAGCATGATGGAAAAGGCTCATCAATAGCAAAGCATGAGACCTGGCTCATTGATTTGCCACTGCCATTGACCACAGGGACCTGGGTTTAAAATTGATTGGCTGGTGTCTGATTAAAGCCTTCCCTGCTGATCTTTTTTTCTATTGAAAATGGCACATAAAAGAATATTTATCACGTACTTACAAGGGGAAACTTAGCAAGCCTGGAGCACAGATATGCTGCATTATTTAAGAGTACCTGGGCACTTCTTTCATTTTCCTGCTTGGATGAACAGTTAAATTAAACTATACACCAGGATTTCACTGGAGTAGCTGGGGTCTCTGTAGCAGAGGCTTAGGAAGAGTCGTGCTATATAATATTTACTTTCTTGGAATTAGGAGTGTACATTTTCTTCCCTGTTAGATAAGACCCTGCCAAGAAAAGGAGCCACAGAGTTTTGTCTCATTTTATTGTTCCTATACGTTTCTAAAGCACCTCTTACTGGGCACTCATATGCACATTTATCCACTACAAGGCTTGTCCCTTAGATTGAAGAGTTATCTTCCTACTTTCCTCCTGCACAGCTGTGTATAAGAAAAATTAGACTTCCTGCTCTATTTTTGTCTAGACATTGTTATTTTTTAAATGTATGTGTTCCTGGACACACACACTTGCACCTGATTTGGGGGCAGAGAAGGGGTTGGTAGAAACTAAGTAGGTTTTAGCTACAATATGTGCAATTTTTTACAGCACCCAAGAGCAATGAGCGAATGCAAAGGGGGATTCTAGTGGGTCGGACAGAAGGTTCTAGCATGATGGTAACATGCTCATCCTTTCTCATGACTGAGGGGCCTAAGTTCCTGGAAGCCAGGCCTAAGTGTAAAGTTTTTTCCGGAGTTGGGGAGGAAATGAGATGTTTGGTCCCTGAGCCGGTACAGAGTACACCAAACGCTACTACAGTCATCTCATCTTTCATCAGGTGATATCACTTGGGGGTCTCAGAGCCTTTAGATCATGGCACTATAGCTGGAGTATGAGGAATGCAGACGTGTTTGGTTTTCTCCTCACCAGCTACCAATAGGTCATCACTTAATGTTGTGTTTTGTGGCTGGTGTGTAAGCTTTTTGCCTGTCACAGAGGACATTCTGCTGGTACAGTTATTTATAGTCTTGTGCACTCACTGTCAAAGGAAAGCTGGAGGATGGGGTTTCTCAGAAGTGCTCACCTTTGGCCCAACTCCGCTCCTGTTGAAGGCAGTGGCAGTTTTACTATTGCCTACAATGGGAGCCAGTTCTTTAGACATATCCTACCCATAATATATCATCTGCCACAGTAGGGCGCTTTTCTGGGTGCGGACTTGGAGCAGTCTTTTCAATAGTTAGAGGAATGCTATTCTGACCCATGGCATCCCTTTTTTTATGATGACTTCTCTGTCTTCATCCCATATTCCTCCTGTCTGTTGTATTAAGTGACTTGGTAGTGATGTCTGGGGATGTATTGGAATCTTATGTCAAGGTTTTGCTGTAACACAATGTAAAATATTGGATTGAGGTAAATTAAAGCTCTGAGAGATCATAGGGGGATGTATGGAAGTATTGCTTGCTACATAGCAACTACATTTTTTTTTTGCATCCACTTTGAAGTGTTGTGCTGATGGTAAACCGCTTTTGGCAACTGAAATCTTAGATCAGGTGGTAAATGAGTAATGAGTATAGCGTTAAGAAGGGAAAAACCCTTCCTCTGCCGAGCACAGGGAAGATTGTCATAAGGAGATAGCTTGAAGCCATTGAACTCCAGTAGCTTCTTTAATTAAAGTGCTAGGGCAAAAGAACAAGGACTTTTTCAAAGGAGTCTGGCTACATACACAGTGTGGTGTGACCTTGGGGGTTTGTCAGAGGTTTCAGAATAAAATGAACAGCTCCAAGAGCGAGGTGTCTGTGGAGCCCAACACAGCAAAGCTCTTCCGTTATAACAGAGAAATGAGAATGACATTTTTTTTAGACAAGTACAGAATTTTATTCTATTTAACTTGAGCAGAACTTCCTCCTTCTCCCCCACCCCCATTAGCTGTGACTTCAAATTAAATGGGCTATCGAAATGAGCAGCGATGTGTGAGCTGATTGTTCAGCATTCTTCACTGAGGATTTACCAGAGTAAGGAATTGGTGAACACAGAGTAAAATAACATCCGACGAAGTGGGTATTCACCCACGAAAGCTCATGCTCCTATACGTCTGTTAGTCTATAAGGTGCCACAGGACTCTTTGCTGCTTTTACAGAGTAAAATAACTGGCTCTTCCAAGGATGGTGGATTGACTCAAGGTCGTCTTGTTTGGGAGGCCCCTTCCCAATACAGGACTCTTTCGTAGTGAAAGTTCAGGGATACCTGCCTGCCCTGCATATAGGCTAGTTAGGATAAAGGCTCCTATCTTCCATCCCATCCCTGCCCTTGGAATCTGGCCCACTATACAAAACAAGGATCTGCTCTGATGGGTTTCAATAGGAGGAGGACTGAGCCCTAAAGTTGCCATTTCTTATTTTTCCATTGCTTGACTTTTTGCCCTTAACGTAATGAGATTTTATTTCTATGACTATATCTGTGGGACCTCTTTCTTAAATTAGCACTTATTGAGGGCCTGAATGATTCAAGGCGTTGCTAATGACCTACAGAGCCTTCACCTGTGGTTCACTGGTTTGAATCCAGCCTTGCTGAGTAGGGTTTAAAAGTTGCTCCCGTCTAGTGGATATTCAGTGGCCTCTGAGACGAGTTTGGGTCTTGGTTCCAGCTTCCACATCACAAACTCATTAGCACATTTGGGCTAACTGGCAGATTAAACAGAGAGGCAAAGGACTGCATAGGCAATGGAGACTGACCTACCACTAGAGGAAGTCCTTGCTTTTTTTACCTTCCAATCAATGAGGCATGCTGGCAGGCCAGTTTGTGTGGGAGGATTACTTTGCCGCTGCCCCGTTAAACAAAGGTTTTTAAATGATCAGTTCTTTGGGCAGGAACTGTTGGGTTTTTTTTAATTATTATTATTATTTTGGTCCTGTCTTTGTGTACAACACCTAGCACAATTGTTCAGGGCTGGAGCTTCTAGGTGCTGCTGCAATACAAGTAATATTCTGGGATGTCTAGCCGATGCCTCTCTCAAACACTAAATCCAGTTTTTTATAGTTCTAGACGCAAACAAGCTCATTAAATAACCTGCATAAAATATTACACATGGAGCTGTACAAAATTTTGCAGCTATGCCTTATTTCTACTAGGAAGGAGTAACTCTGTACCTGCACAGCAGTGTTCATTAAAGCATGATTGTATTTATGCTGCCCTTTGTATCAATTTTTTACCTTGTGCTACACATGGAACATATTGCACCAGTTCCCCAGAGGATCATGCTTTTGATTCTGCTTTGCATTCAAAATACAATAGTGAAGAATATCATTTGCAATTGGAGATTTTGGGGTCGGGGGGAGGCTTTTGGATTTGTCTCCTATAGGAAAATGGATTCTTTGCCCCTTTTTCTGCTGCTTGTCTTATACTGAACAGCAACCATCTTTTTTTTTTGGTGCTACAAATTTATTCTTGTCTTGTGTCTAACCAGTGGATGTAATGCAAAACCCCTTGAAAAATGCACAATAAACTTTGCAGCACCCCCTCACCACAAAACTTATCCTCTTTGATATTTAACCCTACTCTTCCTGGCAGTATCTCTGTGTCTTACCTGCACTGCACATGGGCAAGACTTCGTGCTAATTGATATTGCAACAATTGGTTCAGCTCCCATGGGATCCAGCTGGCTGTCATAAGACTCAGAGGTTCTTCTCTGGAAGCTATCCCCCCGGCAGCGACATCTCTCTGCTTGTCAGCTTCCGTAGGCAGTTAAGCTGATAATGCTGGAGTTGCATCTGAATCTGTTAGTGAGGAGGAAACCTCAAGCCTTTTGAATGTTTACCTGAATGTTTTGAGGTTTCCCATGCCACTTTATAAGGAATGGATTAAATCTGTCTCAGTGGCTTTTTTTTTTTTTGGTCCTCTTGCCACCCAACCTTCCAGTTGCTCTTGGCAACAACTCATTCCTGTGACACCCAGTTGCCCCCCTGCCCTTCACTCAACAACCTACAGGTTTTGAAGCTTCCATTGACATTGGTTCTATCTGCTGGCCCCCATTTTGTGCCCCACAGGTATGTGAGATTTGAACTCAGTGTAGCATCCATAGTTCTGCAAAGAAAGTGGCAAGGGTGCTGGACACTGGAATGGGATCTCCAAAGGTAGGTGGATTTGCAGAGGGAAGGAGCTCAGCGTCTTCGGTTCACTGGGTGTTCCCTGTAGTGTCAACTTGCATAGTCCACTGTGAGCAGGGATGAGTCCAGGGCCGCTGAGAGCGGGTTTGGGCCCCGGTGAAAATTTTTTTTCGGGCCTCCCAGCAAGGGCAGACCAACTAAATAGGGCCGGGGAAGCTGGGCCCCTTTCCAGGCCCCGGTAATTTGTACCCCACCCCACCCCCGTCGGCCCTGGATGAGCCTTCAAAGTGTGAATTCAGATAGTTTTTATAAAGTGAAAAAAAAATTGCATAAAATTTGGGTAATAAATGAAATTGAATAATTGAAAGCCTTGTAATCTTCATAAGGGTTGGGCTCTGTGGTGTTGTGTAGTATATTAACTCTCACCAGGTGGGCAAACGTGGATAATCATTAGCACTGTTGCTGCTAAATCTCTCCTTAAGGCATCTAACTTCCAGTGGTCTGCAGGTGAATAACAATGAAGCATAATTTAGCAGAAGAAAGGGTTGCTGCATGCTGTATAAAATCCACACCTGTTGCTACTAGTTTAAACATTAACTTGGCCTTTTTAACTCTGACAAAGTAACCGGAAACTATTATCAATATGGAGGGTATTATACAAACAAAACTCCCAAACTCTATTCCTCATGTTAAAATGGAGAAAACACTTAGCTTTTGCTGGAGGTAATATATATTCCTAAATGTGTGTGGGAGGTTTGTGTTTTGTTTTGGTGGATTTATTTATTATTTATTTTGGTTATGAGTTGCCTCCAAAAACCATGTTGTGCTTACCCAGAAGATTTTGGTACAAAGTGATCAACAGTTTGGCTCTGAACGGAGAACTTAAATATCCCTGTCCTTTTAACTGTGACTGTTACCTCCTTTTTAGATCTACATTTTTTTTCCTCTACAGCTTTCTTATTTCAAATGAAAACTTCCATAGTGTAATGTTTTTTTTTTTCAGCAGTGTGAGCAGATCCATCTATCGCCATCTTCCCCTCCCATCAGTGAGATCTAGGAAGACATTCATAAAAAGCTGCATGCATGGATACTGTAAGCTCTTGGGCATAGAAGCAGAATAACTCATGGGTTCTAACCACTTATGTTTAGCCTGTACTGGTTCATGTGCTGAAATTCTGTCTTCTGTGGCATTAGGGTATCCCAGCTTCAAATGCTTTGGCTAATGGGCAGTCTTGTTAGCAGAACTTTGTAGACATACATTGTTTTCTTAATGAATGATAATGAGAATGCAATAATGAAGAGTTGTTGTTGTTGTTGTTGTTTGTTGTTGTTTTATTTATTTTATTATTAAAGATTTATATTCTGACAATATCCATTTTCACTAATGACTTAGAAGAGTAGTAGAAAGACAATAAATAGGGACCCAAATCTATTTTCTGCATTTTCACTGTCTGGTGAATATTTATTTGTAAAGTTCTGGAAACTACTCAGATACTTGGAGGGGAAAAAAAAGCCCTCTTAAGAGCCTGTTAAAATTAGCTCATGTTCTAGTCTATTAGCATGATTGTAAAACTGGGTTGAGTAGTTCAAATTGGAATAGGAATGGTTAAATTTCACAAGAGTCACGATACACGCGAGTAGTGGTTAAAGCTTTCAGCAGAATTTACATGTGTTCTGTTTTTCGGATATGTATATTTTAAAGCGAATGGCACTATTTTAGCTCCCATGTCGTTTCTAGTTATAGAGTTACTGGGTGTTGAACCTTGTATGTAACAGAAGGAGGTGATCACTAGAATTAATGACATAAAAAGCAACGAGTTTTTTTTCTAGTGCATGTTTTGACTGAGGTAAGCTAGAAATTGAAAATTACTTTTGTTATGTCAACTTATTGTCATTGCAGTTCTAAAAGACGGCTGTTATTCACAGCAACGTTTACTGGGTCAAACCCCGACTGGCTATAAATTGGCATAGCTCTAGTGAAGTCACTTGGGCTATTTTGATTTAAACCAGTTGCGGGTTTGGCCCATCTCATAGAATGTCTGCTCGCTCTCTCGCTCGCTCAGAGTTAATCATTACAAAATGAAATAGGCAAGTAGGTGAGTGACCTGCCCATCTATACGGAGGGAGGTAGATGAGGACACTGCAACTGAAGCTGGTGTGGGAGAAAGCCAAAGGGTTGAATTATGGAGGAAAAGGGCTGAAGAAGAGTCGAATATGTTTCCTTTAAACAATGAGTAAGGCGTGTGCCTCTTGATCATTTTGCTTTTATATTATAGACTTCAAGGTCAGAAGGGAGCATTATGATTACCTAGTCTTATGTCCTGGATAACACAGGGCAGAGAATTGTCATCCATCCAGTACCTTTTCCTCAAACCAATCCCTTTTGTTATTTAGACTGCGTATACTCTTCAGGGCAGGGACTGTGCCTTCCTTTGTCTTTGGAAAGTTTCTAGCAAATTTGGGGTATTACTGCAATCCAAATAACCAACAGAGAACACTAAAGATATTGTAAAGGCAAGTGGTAAAGGCAATCTGTTGCCAGTAGAAGAGAATACGCTGTGATCTAAATCTAAATCATTAAGTCTGAAGGTAATAGCTATAATCTGACTTCTTGCCAAATCCATTGGCGGCTTTGTTAGAAGTTGTGATTGAAATACAGAAACACTAATCATATTCATACAAAACCTATATCCTTGGTCTCGGGCTCATCAATCCATGATTACTAAATGATTCTCCAGCTGCTTTTTATTAGCCTCTTTTAAAAAAATCTTGCAGGATT
Source organism: Mauremys reevesii (assembly GCF_016161935.1). Lineage (NCBI taxonomy): Eukaryota > Metazoa > Chordata > Testudines > Geoemydidae > Mauremys > Mauremys reevesii. The sequence goes on from NC_052625.1 coordinate 9,091,266, forward strand.
TAGACAAAAAGTCCATTAAAGTAATCTTGTAACTCAGACTCCTAAAATCAAGGAAATTCGAGGTTAAAGTTGAAGCTCGCTTCTTTTAGTCTGGTTGTGTACAGCTATTGCAGCACACATTACTTGAGGTCTCTTTTTTTTTTTTCCAGCAACGTGTATGCTCCATCTGTCTCAACTGTGCAGACCAGCCTGACATTTTGAATTTCTTTACATTTTGTGTTTGAGCTGGAAACATTACCTCTAGGCTATTACAGAGATAAAGTGAGCAGGGATTTTAAGTGTTCCCTGATATAAATTCAACAGAGGTATTCCAGAATTGTTCTTAGTGGGGTTACTTACACCATGATCCGTTACTGGCCCGTATCAGACACAGGGTGTTTGACTTACACTCTGAGTGCAATCAAGTGTGGTATCTCTTATGTTCATATTAGGGTGACCAGATGTCCCGATTTTATAGGGACAGTCCTGATATTTGGGACTTTTTCTTATATAGGCTCCTATTACCTCCCACCCCCGTCCTGATTTTTCACATTTGCTGTCTGGTCACCCTAGTTCATATGCAACACTGGGATGAAATGATGGAAACTGTTTAATAGTGAAACACCATCCAATAGTTTAGTATACGAAATTAAGAATATTGAAATTGCAGGGAAATTTTAAAAAGTTTTTTCAGCAGTGTAGCGTTCCACATAGGAAACAGATAATAATGCACAAATGGGTGCTCTGCAGCTAGGGGTGTGCATGTGTGTGTGTGTGCGTGTGTGTGTGTATGCATACACATTTTAGATACATTTAAAAATGTGATCAGTTGGAACAACTTTTTCCCCCTCTCTTTAGATTAGCTAAGAAGAGTTTGTGAGTCAAGCAAATGTTATGGGGAAACGTAGTTGCTCTGCGTGCACTCCTGTTAAGACGCTAGGGCCTCATCCTCCACTTTGTAATTCTTTATACCAGTGCAGAGTAGGGGCTAAAGTGTTGTCCTTCAGACTTGGCAATGTCTTGCACTCCCTCTGCACAGGTATAAACCTGATCCAAAGCTTGTGGAAATCAATGGTAAGACTCCCATTGTCTTCAGTGCCCTTTTGTCTCTGGACAGTATCAGATAGAAACTCCTTATTCTCATGTTACTCTTGTTTCAAAATAACAGTGCATCCGTGGCTCAGTTGATGGTTTTTCCTGCCTCTGGGGCATCTGGTCTTAGTCTCATGTACTATTTCAGAACTTATGCTCGCTCCCAGTGTTAATACCCTGTGCAATGCGAAGTATTATAAGGATCCAGTGCTTGATCCTGTGATCACTGAAATGGATGGTACAACCTTCACTGACTTCAATGGGAGCAGGATTAGGCCTTTGCCCTCATACAGACTCTGTCCTTCAGCTGAAATATTGACTCGAGGTCCCTTTTACCAATTAAACAACTTAATTTGCTAGAAAAGCACTATGAAGATCTGAAACTAGTAGAAGTCCTTTTTACCCATTAAAACAATTCAAACAAAAAACAGCCCAATGGATCTTTTACACTTTGCAAAAACATGTGCTGATAGCCTGTGTGCCAATTTTCAGCACAAAACTATTAATAAACTTTGGATGGAAATACTAACACAGCCCTCAAATATATCCTTGGCTATATTATTTGGGAAAAGGTGGAAGGAAATTATGCACAGTAATTTGCTAAAAGAGGGTTTTTTATTGATCTAACACTTATCCAGATTATAATTACCCATATCATGCCATTTCACCAGCAAAAATATTTTTTTCCAAAGGTCACATAACTTATTGTTAAAAATGTGACACCCCACACTCCAATAATGTCAGGTGTTACAATATTCTATATATCCTTTGTTATAACACACGTTACATTATAGATATCTTAAAAACAAACAAAAACCTCTTTGCTGTGGATTCGAGGACGTATTGTCTCTTGAAATTTGGGATTTGAGCCCTAAACTTGTTTTACTCTGTATAGTTGCTTGTGTTGAATTCATGCCAGCTCTTTTCACTTCCCAGGGCATGCAAAACTGGTTAAATTCCATGGGAAAGGATTGTGTTTTTGGTACATAAACATTCAGCCAAGTGTTTTTAGAGCTCAGGAAGAGCAGGCACTTTCTTTAAAAGTTGCTGGAGTCAAACACATCCATGGAGCTTGTACATGTCCCTTTCTCTAGGGAGAATATTGTATTAAAAGATCAGGAAATGTCTTTTCTAAGTTGGAGTATCAAAATTCTTTCCCCCTACCAGAATAAAATGCACATCAGACTGTCTCGTGAAAGCTAATTTTGTCACTTGTTGGATGAGGTGTATTTACATTCTAGAGAAATCAGGCAATAAATAAAGCAAGACTTGGCATGGCCAAGGCTGATTTGAAATTTTCAAAGGAAACGTCCGCTTAAGGTTAGCCTTTGTTTTCATTTTCCATTGCACTTGCTAAAAAGAGAAAGAGTCACCTAAACAAACCAGAGAGGCTTAATTCAGACTAAACAGGGCGCTTTAGTTTTCAAATTAGGTCCAGGTTTATTAAGAACCGTTAAATTTGCGAGCCCTTCTAACAGGGTAAACAAAAGCTGCCAAGATCGGCCACAGAAAGCATCGTAGTCAAGAGTAGCCATTTCTCTCCAGAGTCATTAAAACATGGCATGTGTTTATGTTTAAATTTAGCGTCTTGATTTATTAATAGACCCAGTGAGTGTTGGAAATTAAGGGATACATTGAGTCTTTCATGCACTTAAGAGTACTAGGGGGATGTAAGAACTGCTGTTCTGAGTTAGCTAGAATTCCTCCTGCAACTGCTCTCTCCGCCCGCCAGTGCACACTGGGGCTGCAGGTACTGGATGATCTGATGTCTACATTGAGCCCCCAGAGGCTGCTTTAGCAGCTCCTGCAAGGTGCCGCCCCACCCAGAATTGGCAAGCCTGTGGCTATGAGGTTCCTGGGCTACAAAAGCTGGCCCCGGGCAGCTGTGACTAAGACCGTGAATAACCTGTGAGACTCAGGGGAAACTGCCAGGACACACTTTCAGTCCTGGGCCTATTTTACGTTTTGAAGCATACACTTTGCAACAACATGGCTTAAAAATAAACGACTTGGAAGCTGAGGTCAGCATTCAGACTTACAGGGGCTCAAAAATGCAGGGGTGGCAGAGCTTGAGCGGTGGGTAGGCCCCAAACGCCAGCTCTGTGACCTTGGCCTATTCCTCGAGTTTGAAGCCCAACAGTCATGCTTTCCTAAGGTTTGTCCCCTGTCTGGTACTGAGACAAAACTGGACATGGTTTTGTGTGGTGCAGAGTATGTTGCCTCGGTCCCAGAAATCCCGAAATGTTTGGTGTTCTAGGGATGCATTGGTGGCCACCCTACTGCAATCAGAGTTTGCCCTTGAAAGGAAAAAAGGCATTTACGTCAACTTTTCGGTGTCTCTCAGCATGGTATATAGGTAGAAAAACTCCTGCAGGAGTGGCGTGCAAGCTGCCCCCTTATTTTCATAGATCTGTTTTTCGTGACTCCTGGCTTTATTCTCACTGATGCCCTTCCAGGTATTTTTAGAAAGAATGGACCTCTGAGTAATTTTGGTTCTTGGAAAAATTCAGTGAGCATCTTCCAGACTGTGCTCAGACATACCTGTGCTAAGGGATTAGTGTCCCAAGAAACTATATGAAAAAGATTAATCTAAAATGAATTATCTTGGGTGGCACATCTCAACTGTGGGCTAACAGTATGCAAGAAAGTGTCAAATTATGGCAGCATGATACTGTGGCTACTGTTTCACGGCAGTGCCTTAGTCCCATCTTCAAACATGAGCTAGGCATATAGCTCCAGATTTTTAAAGCTTTTGAGGCATTACTGTGCTCAGCGTCACAATGCCAAACTGACGTAGGACCCTAAAACTCATTTTCAAAAGGGATTTGGGCATTCAGGAGACATTCGGTGGTAAAAAGTAATTGATGGCGTATCTATTTTCATTCTCAAAGTCCTGCACTTTTGAGTGTGTTGGCTACTTGGGCATCTAGCTGTCTATTTTAATCAATTAATTGATGTGGTTTTAGATGGTAGCTGAAAGTGGGGCCCTGAATATTTGCATTTGACATTTCAAATTACCAATATTGAGCCTTACAACATTCCCCTTATCCTTTTAAACAATGTGATGTGGCCATCACAATATTTCTGTGATTCTGAACGGTACAAGTTTAAGGTCTACAATCCATACCTATAAGTGCCTTTAAAGAATAGCTGGGGGTTTATTTGCTTGAAGATAAGTCGATCACAAGAGCCTGCTAACTAAATCTGGCACTCTGCATTCATTTTAAATGTGGCCCTGTGCATTCATTAATCACCGTGTCGAACCATTTGAGGCATCACAGCCTTTCAGCCTTGCTCTTCGTCCAATACCGTAAATGTTAGTAATGAAATTGTTTCCCACATGATTGTAAATGCCATTGCTAAAGCAGAGTGAATTTTAAAATGTCAACTCTGCTTAACCTTATGTTTAGAGTAGGAGTTGTGTTAAAGAAATAAACTGTACAAGAACTGAAGCTTTAACATTTATTTAAATAAAGCCCAGTAGCCTTTGCCAGCAACAAGAAACTTGGCCCTGTAATGTGTGCTTTCAAAGGAATACCCAAGCTTAGGGTGCCCTTTCTGTGCCCTACCGGGGATACGTATTTTGCATAAGAGAGAGCTCGCGGATTCAGCCTGAACATGTCAGGTCCTTAGGTGGTGGTATATGTTTCTTTTAGTAAAGTGTTGTATAGTGTAAATGTCATTTTTGTGGTTAAATATTCATTTACTTTGTCTTCTGGTCATCTGTGTTCTGCTCTTTTAAGGATTTCTTATAACTTACGGATGTTCTTCCCTGTTTACTGAGGTGAGCCAGGACCGTAGGCAGATTTAACTAATGCAGAAAGCCCCGGATTCCATTCAGTCATCATGTTTGTTTCATCCCTTACGACATTCATTATGTCACTTAGTTCTTTTCATCATCAAGGTGCTCTATTAACATTAATTGACTAATTCTCACCGTGTAAGTGGCATTGCCCCAATCATTCAGTGCATCGGGAACCTGCATAGTTAATTTACAGTTGCGTACTTATGTCTCAGTTATGCAGCTCCTTGCACTCTAATAACCATCTGAACTTTTGGCTATCTCAACTTCTCCCCATTGGGCCACATAATCGAACCCCAGGAAGTGCTCTTAGTGAGGGGAAGTGGGTGGGGGACTAAGCCTTCCTCAAGGGGCACTGAGGAGCTGGGACGTAGATTGAGAAGACTGGGGATTTGCGAGGAGGGAATACAGTTTAGGTAGCCATATTTCTTGTGGTCGTGTAAACAGGGAGTTATGTGAGCAGCAGTGTTAACAGGAGCCACTCTGAGGGCATAAAATAGAAGATGGAGTGTATGTTTCACAATAACAACTTGTAATGCTTCCTCTTAACCATACCGTAGGCTAAATTATCGACTCAGACCTCTGTGCCTCTTATTAATCCCAAGTTGTTATTAACAACGAGCATGCTGAAGGTATGTTCAAATCCTTCCTGTTTTACAGATGGGGGTGCAGAGGCTGAGAGTTTAGGTTACTTGCTGAAGGCTTTGGAGAGGACCATTGTCAGACCTGGGATTAGAACTTGAGATCCTAGCTCCTGGTCTGGGCTGAGATTGCCTGCATTACCTTCTGTTCCTGTTGCGTATAAACTTTAAATGCAAATGGAATACTATGTTTCCAGTAAGAACAGTAACAGCAAGAAAAACCAGTCGCGACACCAGTGCCGCATGCCTTTAACAACCGAAAATCAGCTCAGAATCATCTTTTGCTCTCACCAGGCTGTCTGCCATCTCCCAGAACTCCCTTGGGTCTTCTCAGCCATTGCAACATGCCGAAGAGCAACACAAATAGTTGACTAGTTCTGCGGGTGTTTTTTCTCGTGTCTGGAAACAGGCTGAATGCTTTCATGGGCACGGCTAATACAGAATCATAGTATTGACTGAAAATCTCCAGGGAAATCTCAGGTTAATGCCTCCCCTTGCTGGATGCACCCATTTCTTCAACGGACGAGTCAAATAAAAACTCTGTAGCTGGATTTGGCTCTGCAGCAGAATAATTTCTACTTTTCTTACCACTGAACACCAGATAGTCACATTTTAAAAAGGCAGACAAGGAAAAATTGTTCCACAGTACTAGAGGACCTTATTTTCAGGCAGCCATCTCTTCAGTTGTGGGTGCTTGGTACTTTTGAGAATCATTCCCTAAATGTCTCAAACGTCCTTCTTTTAGACAGTCTTCACTCACTATGGTTCAAGAAGCTGGCCACTCTGACCCTGATCCAACCTACCTTTAAGCAGGTGTGTTGTTCCATTGAAGTTGGGACTGTGGATGAGCTTTGTGGGATAGATGCTTGAATAGTCGGCATTTAGCACACGGTTTACCACTAAATACCGGAATATTCCGAATAGCCTTGTAATTAACAAAACATTATGTAGGCACAATAATGCTCCACTCAAACAATTCAGGACTTTCTCTTGGTATTATCAGGGAGTTCTGAGGGAATGTCGTGCAGAAAGGGTTTTCCTAAAGTGTGCATCTCCATGCTAGAACGCTGTTGCAGAAATTTGCAGTTGAGAAATATACCATTAAGCTCTTGAAACGTGAACAGGAGCCCACAGACCAGTTACTGGGAAAATAGAACTTTGGTGCTGAATTTCCATTTCGTTTCCCTCTACTGTTACCCAATAATACTGAAAAATAATTGACCGTTCCTCACCACTGACACTTGAACCAATGGAAGTTAAAACTTCTGGGCACGTCACCCCCAATCTTATTTCTCTGACTGGTAAGTGCACTATACATCTTTTAACCAAATTACATGCATTGCCTGAAAGCTTCTGAAATACCAGTTCCAGAGGAGAGGATGTAAATAAGCCACATAAATACAGACTGCTAATAGGTTTGTCTTTATGAATAAGCACCTCTCTGCTAGTGTCGGTTCTAGCCATTCCACCTCATCCCCTTAGCCTGAGAAGTGGCAGTCTTCTTACCCTGATTCAGCTCTGCTTCTGAAACATTATCAAATGTTATTCCCAAAATATCTGCTGTAGGACTTGACACCACCTGCAAAGCTCCAGGAAAAAGGAAGTCCCCATCCTCAAGCCTGTATAATCTATAAGTTAGTGTCAGCTTCAGCTGCAGATACATTTTTGTGTGTGTGTGCGCGTGCACACATGCACACACACTCACAAAATGTACGAACATGATCACATGTGCATGAGGGAACATTTGATTGCCCTATCTATATCTTTATCTCTACTGTCCATGCATTTTAGGTGTGCAGTCGCCTGTTACCATATCCTGCCCACGATAGTTCCTAAGAGAAACAATCCAACAGTGGACTCGAGGACAAGATTGCCTTTTTAACCCAGGCTATGCTTCTATAACTTCCCCTTCCACATATCCACCAAAGGAAAATGCACTGCTGAAATGTACATGACCTGTAGCCAACTAATATAAAGTGTGGTGGAATATTATGCAACAAGGCCAGCCATAAATAAATAACGTTCACGTTATCAAATACAGTGCCGGAAAGAATCCTCCCATTTGCCCATGTTCAAATACCTCCCATAGACTACTTAGCATATCGGTAATAAGCAGTGGCTGAATACTGGAGATGAGTTTCAGGTACACCCTTCAAATGGGATGCACAAGTAATACACTGCCCAGGGGATTTCTGTTATCTATGGCATTTCTAAGCTCTCTGCTTAATTGGGAAATATTAAATGGTCATGCATGTTTACCAACAATGTTCAATACAAATTATTTCTTTCTTTCTCTCTCTTTCAGTTACTCCATTTTAGCATTATTATTATTATTATTATTTATTAAACTAAATTAAGGGAGTCTTTTTCGGAGAAATATAGAATAGTTAAGATTTTTTTGTCCTGCCAAGTATTGGGGGAATTCCTCACAGCAGGATGCAGTGCGATTTATACTGTATTTCAAAGCCCATCCTGATAATTAACAGCGAACAGTTGTGGATAATGTGCATCCGGGGGTGTGTGTGTGTCTCTCTCTCCAGTTTATATTTGCTGAGCTTGTCCTAATGTTTTCATGCTCCTCTCTTTAGAATGTCTAGTGCTTTCTTTAAAGCACAATCTGAAAGCCCATGAAATCAAATGTCAAGATACCCTACCTGAAGTGAAGAAAACAAAAGACAAAAGTGAGATATAAGCGAAGCAAAAGAAAAATAAAGCACTGCATTACAAAAGCAAACGGATGTTTCAGCTAAATACATAATTTGTAGGAGAATGAGAGAATGCCTGTAACCTTGATTTCTCTGCTGGGTTTTCTATCCTTAGACTGTAGAGTTGTTTAGTACCAAAGATCTGATTCTGATCTCCTTTATATTAGTGCCATGGCAGTAGGAAAGCGTGCTAGTCTGGTCATTTTTGGGAGGACTACTAAGGCACAATGAACCCATTTCTGAACTCTCACATTCCACTGGGTGCAATGGACTTGTTTTCTATGCTTTCTAAAGGATTTACCCTACAGCTGTGAATGTCCCATAACACATGAATGATGGCTTTGATTAACCCAGCAGCCAGTCAGTCTGATCCCGTCTTTGCCATGATTACCCACCAGAAAGGAAGTGCTGTGGGTCCAGTACCATTACCAGATCTTTGGCTCAGTGGCATGGTGAACTAGTGAGAAGGGAAAGAACAATGCTTCATGCCACAGATGCAAAGTAAAACCTGATTCTTCCCGCCTTTGCCTGTGGGCCCAGTTACTCCTTGGTGACTTGTCCTGGACCTGGACTTCCTCTTAACCCATCCAGTTACAGATCCCAGAACCAAGTAATTGGTTGCACTGGTCACCTCTGCTGGGCCAGTTGAGCTCCTGCTGTAAACCATCAAAAGGATTCTCAATTGCTTGCTGCTAACTCGAGAGGAACTGCCATTTAATGGATATCATTACAGGAATATAAATAGAACCTTTAAAGAATTCGAATGCGCTCCTCACAGCTGTTACTATTTTTAACTTTAAATTCTGACGTATGAGGTATTTAACGCTCAGACACAAATTACTTTTGTTCATAAAACGTTTAATGCATTAAGTAGTGCAGTATAATGAGTTTATATGGTATCATAAAATGAGAACCTTTGCCCCATATACTGTAGCAAGAATCTAATATTGCTAGCTTAATTTTTTATTCTCACTTAACTACTCCATTTTGAACATGAAGAGGCCAACATTTTATATTTTTCTTAATGGTAGCAATGTAATTTCATAGGTACAGCCAGAGTTTTGTGGCTACATTTGCAAATAGCTTGAAATCTAAAAGGATGCCATTTTCATCCAGTTTTTAGTTTTGTCTTCTGTTTTCCTTTTCTTCTGCCAAATGGTGGTGATATTCCAGGGATCCAAGTACTCCATTTTCTGTGTAGTGCACATTAGACAAAAAGGTGTCGGTTATATCTAATGCACTCAGAAGTGTGCCACACGCACACTGTCATTTTATGAACCCAAGAGAGAACAGTGAGAGTATAACCTTGGTGCGCAGACATGGCTTGTTCACTCAGAGTGGGCGTGGTCTTTTAAAAAGTTGTGGCCAACTACCCTGTACTCAGGATGACCCCTTCTAAGAGCTTCATATAAAAAGTCACAAGTTAAAGCTGCTAAGTGGAGTTTTAACTTGCAACTCAGCCTCTTCACATGTGGAACTGCAGCAGGTGTTGGTGCCACTGAAAGCAGTGGGAATATATGAGGGCAGAGCAATGAGTATAACTGAGGGCAGAATTTGGCCTGGTTTGCCAATTCCTTAAGGTCCTACTCTTGAACCCATTTAAATTCATGGGAGCTTTGCCTTAACTTCCCTTGAAGCTGGACTGGGATCTAGGTTCACAAGGTCCCCTCAGTGCAAATGAGTGATGAAGTTGGATGAGTGCTTTGAAAGCAGTGCACATTTTCTGTACATTACGGGCTTGTCTTCACTATGGAGCTAAATCGGCGCTGCTGCAATCGATGCACCGGCATCGATTTAGCGGGTCTAGTGAAGACACTGTCAATTGATGTGAGAGCACTTTCCCATCGATTTCCGTACTCCACGTCAACAAGAGGCGGAAGCAATGTCGGTGGGAAAGCGTCTCCTGTCGACATAAGGTGATAAGTAAATCTAAGCTACGTCGACTTGAGTTACGCTACTAACGTAACTCAAATTGAGTAGCTTAGATCGACCAACAGCTGTAGTGTAGAGTGAGTAACACTTTAACCAGAATCCTCCCAGTTAAGAAAGGATGGTAGGAACATCCCTTTTGGCTGGAAAAGATGCTATAGCAGCAAAATGTCCAGTAGCAATGAACCAGCTGATTCAACAGTAGCCCGTGGAATATCTAGAAGCAGAAAGAGCCATGTAATACTGCTGCTATGGGAGTGGGGGTAGAAGGCAAGAATCATTCTAAAACATGGCAACTTCTTCTGAAGCTGCTAAGTATATTTTGCCTATGGCTATGGGTATTAGCTTCAGAGCTGAAAGGGTTAAAGGTATGAAAGGATCCCATCCAATGTCACCCATGGTAGGAGACAATGAACTATGAGTAACTTACACACAACCTGGGTCCAAATGTTTTTTGTAATGGAATTACTAACAAAAAAAGACAAACTGTGCTTCTCTAGAAATAAATCTGTTCTTTTGCATTTGGGGATTTGTGACCAGCTATGTTAAGAGAGCAATGAAGGTTTTGAAAGCAAGAGGATAACAATAACAAAATGCATGAAGTACTAGGGCTAATGCAACATTAAAGTTGCAAAAAACAAGCCCTGAAACATCAGGAGTTTCCAGGAGGAAGGTGTCTCTTGTAATGCAGGTATTAACCTGCACAGCATCCTCTGGCAAAGAGTTCCACAAGTTGACTGTGCATCAACCTGATTGATTGCTCTGAAACCACTACCCTTTTGGGCTTGCAAACTTCTCCTGCTCCAGTAGCTGAACTTGTAAATACTTGTAAGCAAAGACCCATGTGTGAATAATTCATAGCACATAATTTATTCAGCACACTTAGGCTCTTTTCTTCTTTGTGAATTGAACATGAGGAGTTAGAGAGAATCAAATGTATGTATCTTAAATTGGAAGGATAATTTCTGAAAATTATTTGTAGATTGTTAATTAGCAGTTTGTATTTAATATCAAAACTTCAAGCTGTCTTGTCTTTGAACACAAATAGAACCGATGGTATTCTTTTTGTTTCCTGACTGGATGAGTGTAGCGCCTAGAATCCGGTTCCCAGTGCGAATACTTGCACTTACAAGTTCAGAACTCACTTACCGAGAATCTTCTATAACATCCACTTTAAATTCACCATTTCTATTACCTTTCCTGCTGGTAAACTCTTCTCCTGGAACATTAATGAAAAGGGGAACAGACGCAGGCCAAGCCAGTTCACGTTTTTATTCAAGCAAAGAGTGAGGTGCTGCATTTCCATTAGCTGTAGATATGAGCATGTGAAAATGTGTTTGAGTGGAAACTGCTTTTCATCATTAACGACAGAAGCTTTTGCCAGCACAACCACTAAAATACTTGGGGTGAGATTCTGTGCTGCGCCTCTTAGAAGCATAGCACTAAACTCACGATGTAGTAACAGGGAAGGCCAATGGTGGCTTTAAGCCATCTTTGCACCTTCTTGGTACTGGGCTGTTCTAGAGAATGAAGAGACCCCCCAGCATAGGAAAAACAGCCCTGGGGGCACTCCGTTACAGCCTCTCTGGGCCACCCTATGGCCTGTAGTGCTGACTGGACTCCCCATATCACCATGTGCTGTGGCCCTTCGTGTCCCCAACAAGCCCCCTAGGCCAGAGCTTGTGAAGGGAGTCAGCCTTACAGCTGTTCCTGCAGAGCCTGCACTGGGGTACCCTCCCCAGGCTCTAGAGGGGGACGTAGCATAAAGGAGTCGGTGTTGGGGTGACGAGCTTGCCATTTGCCTTTCCATAATGCCTTTCAGTGGAGGATGGAAAGTGCTTTACCAACAATAACAAAGTCTCGCAGCATCCTTGTGAGTGGCACTTGGGGTTCCAATGTCCTAATAATTTCCGTATCAAATTAGCTCAAGTTCACAGGTATAGTGTGGTTGGTTGGTTCCCCCCCCCCCCCCTTCTTGCAAACTGAACCTGGTCTCTGAAAGTCATGCTGTTGTCTTTGTGGATGATGAATGATCACCAGGAATAAAAGATTTTGCAGGTTAAATTCTGTTTCTGAAGTGACATGACATAGGCCTGATCTGAAGCCAGTGAGAGTTTTTTTCCATTGGTGTCAGTGGGATTTGGATCAGGCCCCTTGAGATCACAGTACAGGTACATGTAAATCTAAAATCCTTTTATTAAAGACAAAATCCGCTTGTGACATTTGCGTTCCTCTTAGCTGTCACTGCTGTAAGAATATTTTTACATTTACATTTGTTATCTTTTGTATATCCTTGGTGCTGGCCAGTGTTCTGAGGTTTTTTTAAACATAGCACATGCTATAATAAACTGAGGTATCCATCTGCACTGTGATGGCAATTGCATGCATAGCTTTCTTTTCATCTGAAACTCCCAGGAAGTCCGTTATTGCAAACATGTTTTTGTTGGAGATTAGCATTATAGGAAGCCTTATAACCTTGGTTTTAAAATGATTGTACAAAGACCGATCTATCTATATATATATATTTGAAGAGTCTTCATTCTTTTTGAACACCAAGCTCTTATTGGCTTGGGTTTGAGTCATGCACTTACAAGGCTTGCAGAAGTGGCTGAAAATAAACAGATTGATCCCATTTTACTCTCACTGATCAACAGTCATGCCAGATGCATTGAAATCTTAGTTTTTACATCCGAAAGTAATTTCCTTAAGTATGTAAAGCTGAACATTTTTCTTTACGGTGGACATATGGCAAATCCAGTTTACAGGCACATTATTAGACAGTCCTGTCTCTGGAAAGCACTTAGCTGCAAGTTGCAGCTTCCAGTGTTTAGTAGATGACCTTTTCATAGGCCTCTTCCCCTTGTGCTTTATTGCTTAAATAAAAAGTATTAATTAAAATGATCAAGGATATGCTTAATAGAAGTCTGAGAATCAGTGACCTAAGAAGAAATGTCTGAGCTGACACTGGCCAGGAGGTGTTGCCTGCATGCAATAAACAGTGTGAAATGTAATGTCACTGTAACAGGTGAAAAGTGTTGATGTAGCTATCAGAATCTGGCAGGCTAGACTGATTCCTTTAGTGTCTGAGGGCTGGTCTACACTGGGGCGGGGGGATCGATCTAAGATATGCAACTTCAGCTATGTGAATAGCGTAGCTGAAGTCGAAGTACCTTAGATCGAATTACTTACCGTCTTCACGGCGCGGGATCGACATCCGCAGCTCACCATGTCGACTCCGCTACCGCCGTTCGCTTTGGTGGAGTTCCGGAGTCGACAGGAGCACGTTCGGGGATCGATATATCACGTCTAGATGAGACGCAATATATCGATCCCCGAGAAATCGATTGCTACCCGCCAATACGGCCGGTAGTGAAGACGTACCCTGAATGTAGTTGGAATAAGGAACGGAATAATGTGAACTTCAACATGGACAATACAGTTAGAGGTGGAGAAGTTAGATGTCTGGCTTGAGGTTGCCTCTTTATAGGTTGTATGCAAAACCGTGTCTGTGAGTGCAAGCATTATTAGATGACTCTGCAAGCTACTCAGTGATGCATAATGTGTGTAAAGGCAGAATTGCTTAGTATTCTAGTTTCACTTGATAGGTTTATCTTTAAATGTATTACTGTGTGGCAATTTGTAACACATTAAACATATCAGTTAATAAATTATGTTTATCTTGAGCTCAGATGCAAATACCATTTCTAAATCATATAGTTACTGCACAGGCCTGTAATTTTATGTTCGGGAAATGCTTTTGGCAAAGGGATAATTTTTGGACACTGTTCATTGTTGCAAGTTTTTTACCATATATGGATGCCCATTTGGCCTGCGTTTGTTCCCTTTTTTTGTTTTCACTTTCCAAGAATATTGTAGAGAAAGTTAATGGAAATGGTCAACTTTAAGTGACTATTACAGAGTATTCTCAGAAAGGAGGTCTGAACAGGTAAGTGCAAATATGCACTCTGGAAATTTGATTTTAAGAGTTATTCTTACCCAGCCAGGGAATGGAAACAATGTTATGGGACCGGTATCCAGTCAGAATTAACCAACGCTACTTGAATTCTGGATAGTTTTGTACAACATGCACAACATCAGCCAGCCAGCTAAATTAAAATAACTTATTAAGGCCCATACTCTGTTGGACATTGGAGACCTGAGTTCTTTTTAAGTGTGTGTCACTTTTTAACAAATACAAGTATCTCTGTGCTTTTGTACCACTGTCCGACGTAATGAAGCAACTGCTCTTCTGAGCCCAGGCTGGACAGCATGGGAGAGAAAAGGACATTAAAAGACTCATTACAGCTCTGCCCAATCCAGCCTGTCAGGTGCTCCAAGATGCACCAACTGGTAGTTGTCCCCAAGGGACCTTGCACCTGTTCAAGATTTACAGAATGCATCATGCTTCAGTCATGTGTACTCTCTCTCTCTCTTCCTCCCTTCCGCCCGCATCGCACCCTCTGTGCTGTGGGCTGTGAGGGGTGATGAGGGTCCCAGGGCCAGATCTACTGCTCTACACCAAATGGGAGCGGAGCAGGATGGAGAACCTACCCCAGTCCTGTCAGGATGTGCTGTGTTTGTCAGAACTAAAGCAGAGCTTGGGGAAACTCAAATTTGTTGGCTCAAAAACTGATTAAATGCTCAGATGAAATACTTGAAAATGATGAGGTGTATGTGATCTGAATTTCTGGCTAGGAAGCAGTGGGGAGACTTGGGCACTGGGTGAATGCCTATTTCTATTTGGGATTATAAAACATATGAATTATCAATGTCTATATTATTATTTTTAAATTTTGTGATAACAGGAAGCTGTCTTGGGACTGTACCAGTTATACAGGTAGGGCCAAGCCCTATCCGTAGGGCAGATCTTGAGTAACTGGGCTGCATGTCGAGGAACTCCTTACAAAAAACGAAAAGCACCTTCCCTACCCCTCATCCCCCAAACCAGTGTGGCCGTTCCTGTGGGCCTGAGGCTGTAGGAGCCTATATAATCCCCACACACCTCTCCAAGCATAGGGGGTTTGACGCCTGGATCTGTGCAGCCATGTTCTGCTGACCTCAACTAAGCCATATCCCCACACTTAAAATTCCAATATCCTCTGCATTGAGACAGCCAGGGAGCTTCTGCTAAGGTACATTCCACGGTGTAAAGAGATATGTAGCTTCTACATGAGTCGCTAACTCCTGCATAGTAGAACCATGCCCCAATCTGTTGAATCTGGAGCCCGCTCCATCTCTTCCTAACCAGGGTCAGGGAAGAGTGTGGATCTGTCTCTCCCTCTAGTGGCTGGTCCACTTAAGTGACTTTGCTACTGTGTACTGTTATAGGGTTTAGTCTTTCAGCTCAAGTGGCAGAGCCTCAGGCTTTCTGCCATGAAGTCCCTGGGTTTAGATCCCACAAACAGGGTCCGTTGCATATGGAAGGAGCAGGGGCCGCATGCCCTCATGGTCCTTGTTGCTGAATGTACTTTCTTCTACTAAATAATATTATAAAGTTATAGGTAAGTTTACAAGTGCTCTGATTGGAAGGCAGGGGACGTGCAGGGTGGTATGACCTAGTTCTCTTCCTCCGGTAACTTTTGTCTCTTCTGCATTTTCATATTAAGTATGGAATTTAGTTATTAGCCCTTACAGAAAATGCGTTTGCCAAAGGGGGAGATTTCAAATACCATTACAGTGGTGATTACTGTCACTTGTTACTTTAAAGTCCATTGTGAGTCTTATTTGAATAAGTGAAGAACTCATTAGGCACACCTGGAAAACGTGGCAAATTTAACTCTGACCTGATTAATTGATTTCAGCTCCTGGTGCACGAAAGATGTTGTCGGCCTTGTTTTAGTAACTTTCCAGGTATCAGGGGTGTAAGACTGCATTTAAAGTAATTTGTCACAGCATTGTGTCCAAAATGAGAATTGTCACTGCCAGCAGCCAATATTGCCTGAATTACGCAATTATAATCTTATTTCTGCCAGTGGTTATGAACACTGATCTTGCTGAATCTCTCCATTCAATAGGTCATTTCCTAGGACATATGTAAAGTCAAGGCAGTAGTACTGAGTTTAACAAAAATCTGTTATGACTGGTCCTAGCTCTTTTTGCTAAATTACATGTATTAAAAATCCCATTTCCTGGTTTAGAAACATTTCTGGTCTCTCCAGGAGACTTTAGAGAGGAGGGAGCAAGCCATCAAATGGTTTCTGTCTTCTACAGGATTTTTCCCGGTGTTGACGTTTTACTGTAGCCTCCAATCAACTGTCAGATTCAACATCCCTTCTTTTGAGGGACAAGATGGGGGAATGGCAGCACTCCATTTCACGGGTGAGAAGCTGAGGCAGAGAGACTTTCCCACACCGTAAATTTGTGATGCAGTCAACAATTTAATCCCATTCTGCTGGTCTAACTAACAATTAAACAAGTTATTTGGTGATAATTCTTGTGCATTATACCTGAAACATTCAAAACTCTTCAATTTTAGGGCCCATTCCGACTTCCACTAAGGTCGATGGCAAAGACCCATCTGTATTAGCCAATCAGAATATTAAAAAAATTGATTAAAACATGAGGAAATACATTCACCAGGAAAGAGATGCATCCATGGCAAGGATGAAACATGATCTCGGGGGGTGCATCCAGACTAGGAGAAAAGGTGGTTTTTTTTCCCCACATATAAAATCTTCCTATGAGGGAAGATTAAAAGAATCGGGTTTGTTTAGTCTGGAGAAGAGACGACTGAGAGGGGACATAACAGTTTTCAAGTACATAAAAGGTTGTTACAAGGAGGAGGGAGAAACATTGTTGTTCTTAACCTCTGAGGATAGGACAAGAAGCAATGAGCTTAAATTGCAACAAGGGCAGTTTAGGTTGGACATTAGGAAAAACTTCCTAACTGTCAGAGTGGTTAAGCACTGGAATAAATTGCCTACGGAGGTGGTGGAATCTCCATCATGGGGGATTTTTAAGAGCAGGTTGGACAAACACCTGTCAGGGATAGTTTAAATAATACTTAGTCCTTTCTTGAGTGCAGGAGACTGGACTAGATGGCCTCTCGAGGTCCCTTCCAGTTCTATGCTTCTATGTTAGCTAACGCATGATACAATCCTAGAGTGCGCAAACACTAGTTTTAAAACTAGTTAGTAGGTTGTCCCACTAGGTGTTAACATGTGTTAGTGGGTCATGGTAAAAACTACAACTGCATTGTCTACTCTTGGATTTTACCTCACGTTGTTACCATTTATTAGCTAATACAGGGTGGTAAAATACTGCCACTGCCCTTCTTTCCCCCTTAAGAGAAGGCCTAACTGAGGTAGGCTCCCACAGTCTCTCCTTTCCGCACCTTTCGCCAAGAGCACAGATTGAGAAAGGAAGGCTGGGTGTTTTAGTCACATAATAATGTGATGCCAATAATACGTGAAGTTAAACAACAAAAACAGCATTTCCCCCTTGCGGGGCAGTCATTTTTCAAAAGGACTAACATTTTCATTCAAAGTGAATGAGACTCTAGACCAACCAAAAGGCCAAATATTTCTGAACGTGCACTATAGATGCTTTAACTTCTGTATTGGGGAATAACATCCCATTTCAGATGAATGTGTCAGTCACTTGTCCCTAGATTTGATTGGAATGCATATGCAGAGTGTTAAAAGCAAGGATTATGGAGCCCCCTTCTAACAGAGAAGACTCTATTCTACCCGTATATCATCTCTTCTATGCCTTTAGCTGACTACCCCTGCTCCACCAATAATGCCGGCCTTCATTGTCAATTGGTCATATTTTCCCACAAACAGCATTGCACTTTCTCCCTTGTCGTCCCTTCTGTATGGGAAAAGTGCCACATATATACCTGCAAAGCCACTACATTGTCCTCCTCCAAATCTCTCCTTAAAACTACTAAAAATTGCTACAATGCCTACCAGTCATCAGTGCCTAGACAGCTGGTGTGCTAGGACTGCTACTTATCACACTTATCAATGTCTGACTGTTAGTGCTTCCTGCATCTTGTTTGCATCCACCTGATGTCTCTTGTCTTTTGCTTAGGTTGTAAACTCATTGTACAGTGCCTGCTTTAGAGCCCTTAGACCCAAATCAAACACCACGTTTTAACTTCTGTAGGGGTTATTGGTTGGCAACTCTACACATGGGATTCCAACGTCAATTTACATTGCTTCCTTATTGGTCTGTAATAGTTCTTGGCATGAGATCTAAAATGATAGAAATCTATCTTTGCCCACTTTACAAACATGTACTGAAAAGAATGAGAACTAATTGATTCTAACACGGAGCAAGGAAAGCATAACCTGTGGGCATGGATTTTTATGGGGAATTTTTTTTCCCATGACTAATTCCTAGCAGATAAAAAAAATATGTTAGCAGACAAAAAACGGCTTCTATATTTGCGTTTGCCATAAAGGTCCTCTTGACGTGCCTTGTGACTTGACCATGTAAATTGGCTTGTCAAATGAAATAAATGGATCCACAAGAGCAGGTCAGAATCATTAGTGACAGCGGCTCTCCCTAATTCTGTAACTAATAAAGTAGCCAAGATTTTCTTGAGACAGTTCACAGGTAGAGTTGGCTGGAAAATGGAAATTCCTTCCTGTGGAAAAACTTTGTTTCTCAGATTTTTTTCATCCCAAATCAGGATGAGAAGTCAAAAATGTAAAATTTTTGTGAGGAGGGGTTTCCAGAAAAATTCTCTTTTTGGGAGAACCAAGACAGACTATTTTGGCATGCTGACTGCTCATTTGGAAAGGTCTTGTCACTTTCATTTTGCCTCCCAGCTCTCAACATCCATTTCTAGGATTTTGCCCAAAGTTTTAAAATAAAAGTTCTCCCTGTCTTGGGTTCAAGCTGCATTCTGTCCTTCCGTAAGCCTACTCCCACCCATCCCAAACAGGGTTCTTCTTTCATTTTCTATAATCTAGTCCAGTGGTCCCCAACCTTTTCGTCTGGCGCCTGCCAGACAAAGGACTGTGGCGGCGATGGAGCACCTGCCGAAATGCTGCTGAATTTCTGCAGCATTTC
Organism: Mauremys reevesii; assembly: GCF_016161935.1. Classification (NCBI taxonomy): domain Eukaryota; kingdom Metazoa; phylum Chordata; order Testudines; family Geoemydidae; genus Mauremys; species Mauremys reevesii. Next base: position 9,110,435 of record NC_052625.1, read on the forward strand.
GGCGGCGACGCCTCTCGATGACATCACTTGTCAGCGGCAAGCGGCGTCATCGAGAGGCGTTGCCGCAGAAATTCGGGGGCGACGCCTCTCGATGACACCACTTGCTGCCGACAAGTGACATCGAGAGGCGTCACCGCCCAAGTGCCGCCGAATTTCAGCGGCATTATGGCGGATGCTCCACCAGGGGCCAGGACACGGGCGCATTTAGATGCCCCCGCGGGCACCATGGCACCTGTGGGCACCGCGTTGGGGACCCCTGATCTAGTCACTGGGCCTGGTTGAGTACAGAACCTAGCTTCATGTGCTCCACCCTGTCGAATCCTTTTCTTCTTGCTTGAACACCCTTGCCGGGAAAAGGGAGTGTTGGCTAGATCGGACAAGGCGAAACCAATAGGCCCCAACACTTCCGGGATTCTCATGATGGGCAGTATACGGCATTACAAATCCCCAGTTCCTACATGCTACTCCTATTGTAGGATATTTTCTTCAGACATAAAACCATTTATAGCTAATCTTAGTTCTGTACATAATTATTGCATTTTCAACCACCAAGGCAAACTTCTTGTACTTTCCCAGGAGTTCATGTTCTTAATTGCAGCCTCAGAGCGACTTTTAAATTTAACGTTGCTTTCTTCTGGTCTTGATACCTACTTGAAACATGTACTAATTGGGAATGCATCCTGTGCATCCTAAACATTCATGCTTTAAAAACTGCTATTAAGCTTAATTGCCCCTCTTTCTCTCTTCCTCTGCTCCACAGTGCTGAACCATGGAAGAAAGCTTGAAACCTACCAGTCTTATTGTTCTAGAGCATTTCTTTGTCTGCTTTTTGCAGTCTGCTGATTTTTCCTACTCGGCACAAGCTGTGCCAACTTCTGACATCCTCCGGAGGGCACTCATCAGGCCATAAAGAACTGCCCAATGATCCATCTAGTTTGATACCTTTTTTTCAACAGTGATTAATGTGGGATTAATTCAAAGAATAAACCTCTGTAATGCACCTAATTGCACACTATTATACACCACTTCTTCCAGATGCTAGTGTAGGATTATTATGATTTTAAGCTGTGGCAGTACCACAACCAGATTTGGCCCTATAATCACCATATGCAAGAGAATAGATAGTCATGGTCGTGTAAATATCTGATTCGTTTTTGACAAAGTTACTTTTCTGTCACAGGACATTGAGGCTACTTCTACAGTGCTGCCTCTTAATGTCAACACACATTCCCCTTTCTTCTAAGAGTAGAAGGAGAGGAAAGATGATGATGTAGTGGTTCGGGTGCTAGCGTGAGGCTCAGGTGTCCTGGGTTGAATGGAAGGTAGGCACCAGAGCACTTTTGGCACCTTTCTGCATCTTTAGATGCCCAAATAATTCTATATCTCTGGCATCTCATCTCTTTGTCCCAGATCCTCAAAGGTATTTATGCTCCAGACTTCCATTGATTTATCTGGCCCCTTGTGCTTCAGTTCTCCAGCTGTAAAATGTACTTCCCTACCTCATAAGGGTGTGTGAGATTTGTTAAATAGTAAGGATTCGGAGGCACTCTGATACTATGCTAATACACCTTAGATAGCTAGACATGATTGTCAGCAGCCTTTTCTGTAACTTATCAGGTCTTGTTGGATATGTGCCTTCTAATGTTAGTATACATTCCTTTCAGCTAAAACACTGATATGTGTTCAGCAGCCACATGTTCTCTAAACAGAGTTAATTTTGAGGGGGATTAATAAACTGAAATCTGCTGCTAAAGGAACTTCCGCTGCTTTCATCGCCAAAGAGATTTGCCATGTGGAACCCATTACCCAAGTACACCTTCTGCCGTACTGTCAGCTGGTTGTTGCTGACAAATTGGCCTGAGGAGAGCAGAGGCCGGCTTTCTCCACCATGCTTTACTCTCCCTGCAAATGCCTGTTGATGGCTGATGGTATGAAATGAGCAGTGTGAAGTACTACAAAACCATATATCTTTTTTTATAGTCTTTGCTAGACAGGCAGCCAGACTTAAAGGTAATAATTGGAGATATACCAATCTCCTAGAGCTGGAAGGGACCTTGAAAGGTCATTGAGTCCAGCCCCCTGTTTTCACTAGCAGGACCAATTTTTGCCCCAGATCCCTGGGTGGCCTCCTCAAGGATTGAACTCACAACCCTGGGTTTAGCAGGCCAATGCTCAAACCACTGAGCTATCCCTCCCTTTTGAAGACTGAATTTATTCCACTTAGACTCAAAATAGAGGGTTTTTTCAATCTGAAAAATTCTTATGCCTTTCAAGCAGGCTTCCTTATAGGGTCGCCAGTTTTGGTTGGATGTATTTCAGGAGGTTTCATCACATGACATAATCTTTAACTAAAGATTAAACTTTAATTCCTGGAGACTCCAGGACAATCCTGGCGGGTTGGCAACCCTACTTCCTTAGCATCTATCATCCGTGGATCTTAAAGCACTTTACAGATGTTAACTAGCTGAGCCTTGCACCATCCACGTGAAGAGGCTGATGGTTATTATACAAGGATCACTTCAGTAATTACTGAAATGCAGCCATTTCTGTGGTTGAACACAGCCCCAGTTTAACCGTCTAGCAACTCACTTAGGCCTCAGTTCAGTGAAGTACTTAAACACCTGCCTAACTTTAAACATGCTAGCGGTCCTGTTGGCTTTAAGGTGGTATATGCTGAAGTACCTTGAATGCAGGCCTTCGGCACTTTTGAAAATCCCTACTTAAAACCATGCTTTTTTCAAACACTCTTGTATAATAAGCACACGCTTGTTATACTTTCAATACATGGTTTTTACAGTTCCACCTCCCCTTCCTACAACCACTTATCTAAATCAGAGGGAAGGTGGCACCATGGCTGGTAAGTTCAAAGGAGTCTAAACTCATTGATTCAGTGAAATCCTACAGGAGATGGTTTCCTGACTTCCTTAGGGTCTTTTGAAAGTCCCAGCTTGTCTCATGATATCAAATGGATACCAAGTGATACAGAAGGGGTAAGGTAAACATAGGTAGCAGTCTTCCTAAAATCCCTACTGAATTCTGTAGCATTCAGAGTGTGCCGTACCTGTGTGTCGTACATAACGTATGCACTAAAACAGGGGTCGCAACCTTTCAGAAGTGCTGTGCCGAGTCTTCATTTATTCACTCTAATTTAAGGTTTCGCATGCCGGTAATACATTTTAACGTTTGTAGAAGGTCTCTTTCTACAAGTCTATAATATATAACTAAACTATTGTTGTATGTAAAGTAAGTAAGGTTTTTAAAATGTTTAAGAACCTTCATTTAAAATTAAATTAAAATGCAGAGCCCCCCGGACCGGTGGCCAGGACCCAGGCAGTGTGAGTGCCATTGAAAATCAGCTCATGTGCCGCCTTTGGCACACGTGCCATAGGTTGCCTACCCCTGCACTAAAATAATGTGTCAGGCTATCTTTGTACAGACAACGTCCTTTTTAGACAACAGTTTTCCTGAAAGGCATATCAGGCTTAAAGATAACAAAAGTATTCTGTCTGTTTCATTCCCAGACTTCTGCATCTCTCAATAAAACACCTTCCCTTTATTATATTCATTCACATCAAAACCACGGGCGCCTCAGCCCTGGTCTACACTACGAGTTTAGGTCGAATTTAGCAGCGTCACATCGATTTAACCCTTCACCCATCCACACGACAAAGCTGTTTTTGTCGACTTAAAGGGCTCTTAAAATCAATTTCTGTACTCGACGAAGGGATTAGTGCGGAAATTGACATCACCGGGTCGAATTTGGGGTAGTGTGGATGCAATTCGATAGTATTGGCCTCCAGGAGCTATCCCAGAGTGCTCCATTGTGACCGCTCTGGACAGCACTTTGAACTCAGATACACTAGCCAGGTACACAGGAAAAGCCCCGGGAACTTTTTAATTTCATTTCCTGTCTGGCCAGCGTGGCAAACTCAGCAGCGCTCAGCAACACAGGTGACCATGCCGTCCCCCCAGAATGTTTCTACGTTCCCCCTATCATCTCTGTCCCTGAGGTGATCACAGATTAGAAGGCAGAAAAAAACTGCACTCGCGATGACATTTTTTCCGAGCTCATGCAGTCCTCCCGCACTGATAGGGCACAGCATAATACATGGAGGCATTCAGTGGCAGAGGCAAGGAAAGAATTGCTGTGTTTGCTTAACAGCAAAAGCATCATGCCTCGCTAGCGATCCTGCCCGATCCAGGGCGCTGTGTCAGCCTTGGGTGGGGGCATGACTGCTTTGTGAGCAGGAAGGCCATAGATATAGACATTGCATTAGGTAGCTTCTGTAGCTAGAGAAAACATTCCCGTGCATTCGGCAAAGTCTGTGGCAAAAAAAAAGAATCCCCGTAGTGTAGTGGTGATCACGTTCACCTAACACATGAAACGTCCCTAGTTCCAAACTGGGCAGAAACAGGTCACTGTTCCTTTTTCTGACTCCCCTCCTGCATTTTTAGTCTTAGAACAGACTGCGCTGTGAAATTTTACTTTGAATTATATCAATTATGAGCTAAATAATATGGAAGCGCTCTCTAAGTTACAGTCCTGGGTTCCTTATCCTTTCAGTGGCTCTGAGAAATTAACATTTTTGTTAGGGGTGGGGGAAAATGTTCATGAAGCCTTTTATAGGGACTAATGCTATCTAGGACTCTGAAATAATCTTAACGTGGCCCATAGAGTGCAATCCTTCCTTCTGGATTTGTCATTCCACAAGTTGAACTGCTCCTTACTACTGTCGAGGCTTCATGAGCCATGGGAGCAAGGGGTAGGCTGGGGTAGGTGCGACCGCGTGTGCTGCCGGCTGGGAGAGCAGCCTGAGGCAGAAGCCTCCAGCTCGCATGATATTCAAGGCAGGACTGAATCTCCATGAGATATGAAACTTAAAGAAGAGAATGACCTGGAGTCACTCCCATTCGGTGCTCTAAAAGGAGGATAGTCATGTGTGTCCAGGCACCCCTGATCGACTTCATTGAGGTTTGCCAGCTGAGCGGGGCTGAGTGGGACCCCAGCTGGCAGGAGACAGTGGACGGAGCCCCAGACCAGCAGCAGGCTGAGCCACTCACCCCGCTGCCGGTCTGGGGCTCTGTCCGCCGATCTGGAAAAAAGGCGCAAAACAATTGTCTGCCGTTGCTTTTGGGGAGGGCTGACGACATGTACCCAGAACCACTCGCGACAAAGTTTTTGCCCCCATCAGGTGTTGAGAGCTCAACCCAGAATTCAAATGCGCAGTGGAGACTGCGGGAACTGTGGGATAGCTACCCACAGTGCAACACTACGAAAGTCGACGCTAGCCTCGGTACTGTGGACGCACTCCGCCGAGTTAATGGTCTTAAGTGGGACACACACAATCAACTGTATAAAATCGATTTCTAAAAAATCGACTTCCTTAAATTCAACCTAATTTCATAGTGTAGACATACCCTTAGAAAATAGTGATGTATCTGGAATTCCCTTTTTGTCCTGATCAGTGGTGATTATACAATACATATCTGTTTGCCTAATACTCCAGTAACCGTGTGTGCCAACCCATCCTCCAGCAGTTCTCTAAGTGCCTTCTCTTTCTCCGTCTCTCTCTTTTAAAGTGATTAGCTGACAAAATAACTATTTTTCCTTGGCTTTTCTGAACTATAGTTAGTATGGAAGGCTCTGTTAATTGCTGAAAGTCTTATACTGACTTCAGCCTGTCTATTGAAAATCTGCCTGATGTACTAGTTGAGGAATAGACTTTCTACTAAAGCAGAAATTACCTTTCCTTAACAAAACAAGTTGGCAACAGTCATTCAGTTCTGTAAAGAATTTTTGGCATTTTGGTGCTTGTTGATTCACCAAAAGATGCCATTTCCTTGATTCTGGATAATTTGCACATAAAAGAGTCCATGTTGATACTCGCTAGACCAGTGGTTCCCAAACTTTAACAACCTGTGAACCCCTTTCACTGAAATGTCAAGTCTCGTGAACCCCATCCTGAAAATCAATATTTCCATGGTTTTTCTCCTTTACCTGAGTATAAATTATAAAAGCAGTGGAAATATAAAATTTGTTTTTATGACATGCTTACTACACACTATTATTAATTATTACTTATATCATTACAGTATTTTTAATATATTATGAAAACGGCAACAGTCTTCCAAGATCTCACTTTCATCGCTTGTACTACTTTGAATAAACCTGTTATAAGACAAGGCTCCTATGTTTCATCAAGGAGTATCAGATGTGAAACAGCATGAAGGTATTTAAGAAGCCAACTCAAATTGTTCCTCCTACACAAGCATTCAGGTCTTGAGCAGTCCAGTACAACAAAGCTTAAAAACAGCAAAAAATATCCACTTCCCTCTCCATTTTTTATAAGGAGTCTTGAAGTTTAAATCTGCTCAGTGTGATAGAGATGCTGGCTTTGATCTGCTTGGCTCTTGGAAGTCCAGGGGCTCCAGGCTGCTGGCCCCGTGCTGCCCGGATTCCTAGGGACAGCTCTGTCCACCATTAGGGAATTTTTTTCCCCGAGAACCCCCTGTAACATTTTGCAAACCCCTAGGGGCTTGGGAACCACTCCGCTTGACTTAATCCTTCTGAGCACCAGGCAGAACTATCTCATCTGATAAAGCAGAAATTTTCTTAGCCAAAGGATTACTATTCTTTTAAAGAGCTATATACACTTCTCTGTCTGTGGACACAGTTTCCACTGATATCAACAGAAATTTAGCCACAGATCAAGGGCAGTTTATGGCCCTAAGTATATAATGTTGCTCTGTGATTAAAATGCTAATATAAATCATTAATTTAAACCCTGGAGATACATCTAATAGATCCTAATTCTGCTCAAAACTATTGAGTTAATGAAGCTCTGAAAAAATGAGCTACCCAAGTAGCATTTTATGGAACAGTTTGTTTCATCTTTGCGCATATTAAATACTGCAACTTTCTGAAATAAAAAGAGCACACAAGTGCTTAAAGTGCACTGACATGTTAATGATTATAATCAGGACAAAAAACCTTGTTAGCAAATATATTATGGGTACAGACCCAGATTCGATCGACTCAATTAGAATAAGCATAATTGACTTCATCAATCAGTATAATAGGTTTGCAATTAAGAATGAGATGAGTCTTTATCTGAATGCCTGCCTTGTCGGTAGGCTCTGCTTTAACAGGGAAAAAGGAGAACAAATGTACAGATTTCTTGTCAAGCCATTGAAATAATTTCCCAGGTCTTTTTCTCTTGCCCAACGCTGGCTGCAGTTATTGGGAACCAGTGAATCTGTGTAGCTACTCAGTGAGATTGTATTTGAGCCAAACCCTCTGCTCCGTGCCAAGTAGACATGTGGGGCACTGGGCAGCTGTAGGGGGATATGAATCATAGAATCATAGAATCTCAGGGTTGGAAGGGACCTCAGGAGGTCATCTAGTCCAACCCCCTGCTCAAAGCAGGACCAAACCCAACTAAATCATCCCAGCCAGGGCTTTGTCAAGCCTGACCTTAAAAACCTCTAAGGAAGGAGATTCCACCACCTCCCTAGGTAACCCATTCCAGTTCTTCACCACCCTACTAGTGAAAAAGTTTTTCCTAATGTCCAACCTAAACCTCCCCCTCTGCAACTTGAGACCATTACTCCTTGTTCTGTCATCTGCTACCACTGAGAACAGTCTAGGTCCATCCTTTTTGGAACCCCCTTTCAGGTAGTTGAAAGCAGCTATCAAATCCCCCCTTATTCTTCTCTTCTGCAGACTAATCATTCTCCACAGGCCTCCAGGCAGTGCAGTAGGTGCAGAGTTGATCTGCAGAAGCTATTTCCAGCAGCCAGCCCAATAACTGGAGTAGCCTCCATAGAACCAGGCCGGCCCTAGACCGAATGGCACCCCAGGCAAGGAGCATAGGCACTGGTGGGTGCTCACCCCTGGCCCTGCTCCACCTCCACCCCGCCCCGTCCCCCTACCCTGCCCCCATGCCAACCCCCTTCCCCAAAGTCCTCACCCCAACCCCATCCCTGCCCCAAATCCCCGCCCCGGCCCCACCTCTTCCCTGAGCGCGCCGCATTCCCCCTCCTCCCCCCTCCCTCCCAGCACTTGCTGCTGCGAATCAGCTGTTTCGCGGTGGGAAGCGCTGGGAGGGATGGGGGAGAAGCAGAGCCGCGGTGTGCTCAGGGCAGGAGGCAGAGTGGAGGTGAGCTGGGGTGGAGGAGTGGGGCGGGGAGCTGCTGATGGGTGCAGAGCACCCACCAATTTTTCCCCGTGGGTGCTCCAGCCCTGGAGCACCCAAGGAGTCGATGCCTGTGGCGAGGAGGGTCTTCAGTGCCTGCTCGATTTGTTAAACTTTTTAATACCTTATTTTTTTTATCGCATTCGTAGCCCATTTCATCATGTTAATGCACAATTTGCATGCATGATTGATCCCTGTCATATAAGATGATAAATTGACACATTAGGATCAGTAAATCTGTATTTACTCATTATATTCATGAATCTACATATGGAATACCTGAAACATTTTACTTCCAACTTTATATTTTCCCTTTTGTCGCTAACCACAAAAACAGCATCCTGAGCCCGGTGCTCCCCGAGCCCGGCACCCCTGCCCCTAAATCCGGCCCCACATAGAGCTTTATGCAGCCCTTCCCCATGCTTGGCAAGGATGGAAGGATCTGTTCAGTACTGGATCTCCTGCCCGTACTTCTTCCCAAACATGATCTAAACATGATGCAAACCAACAATAATATCAAGACACTAGATGCTTCTGCGTGAAGAGGTGGTGGGTGGTAGTAACCTCAGGCTACTGCATCAGAATTAAAATGGATCCCTAATCCTGTGAGCTGTTAAGATGGTTGCATATGCCTAAAGGCCATATTAATCCTACCCGAAACTAAACTTGAATAAACTATGCATTGTATTGTACAGGAACATGTATAATGTATGTCACAGTATATTTTGTTAACCAGGGAGTGGAAATAATTTTAAAATTATATTTGGATTTATACTTTAAAATTTAAACACACAAGAATACCTATTCCAAATTCTAGGCACCATTGCCATCAATTGAAAAAAACAAACCTTGCTCCTAAATGAAACCCAGCCGCACACTCTCCGATACGCACAGCCACCATATAATGTTCCAAAACGTTCCGACTCTTCTAATTTCCTGAAGCAATGTCACCCTACTGCCACCTCACCCCTCCCCAGATATCTGCTGCAGGCAGAAGATGGGCTTTTCAGCATTCCTCAAAGGTCAGTTCAGGGAATTTGGGGCCAGGATGGAGAGTTGATTCCAATAGCGAAAGGCTCTCATAGAGATCACCCTGCCAGCAGCTCCTTGTTCTTCATACCAAGCCACCTCCAGCTCAAGCGTATCTACTAATCTGAAAACCAGCATCTTGAACTCCACCTGGAAGGCACTTGGCAGCCAGTGGCACTCCTGGAGCCCTGGTGTCATGGGCACAGACAGGATACTGCTGCTTTCACCACCTACTTCAAATGGATTGAGGGTCAGATTTGCAAAAGTGTTCAGCGTCCAGCAGCTCCTGGGAGACACTGCTTGCCAAGCACTTCTGAACAGCCAGTCACTTCACTTAAGTGCCTAAGAGGAGGAGCTATTGGAGGGGGAAGTGAAGGGTGCGCACTTCTAAAAATCTGGCCCTTAAGGTGTAGCCCCATCTGGAGCACATGGTAGCAGCCCAGTCTAAAGGTGACAAAGGCATGGATCGCAGCTGTCAGGCTCTCTGTCTGAAAGAAAAGCCCGTAACCTCTTGGCAAGATGCAGAAGCTTTGAGGCCTAATGCGTCTCTGAGGATAAACCATCAAAACAATTCCCTCTTCCCAACAGGAGCAAAGTGCAGTAGTCAGTGATAGGTGAGTGCTATGGGAATAATATCTAATTCTCCAGTCTTAATCCAAATGCCAGATCCTGAACATGGACTAGCAGGGATATCTCCTAGTCGTCACATTGGCCAGGAAGTACTGAGCTGGATCAGAAGGTTCATCACTTTTGTGAGTTGACATGGCTGTTTGCCGTAGTGGCTCCCCTCCTCTACTGTGGTCAGGGATTTCATAACGAGGTGGCTGAGGCGTACACCAGAACTTGTCCCAAACAGACTTTAGCCGGGGGCAGACATTATGGGATCTATTTTGGGGTGATAGGGGGAGGGCCTCTTAACAGGACACCATCCTCATAGAGTCCTAGCTAGTAAGCATTAGGCCAGGTTGGCGCCACGATGGGACAGTGGCTCCCAATTCCAGCTGCTATCACCTCTCATGGTGTGCATCCCCCTTGTAAGGGGACAATCCATTCCAAGTGAGGGCTGGGCGGGCCAGAACTGTGATATACTTAGCCCTGATTGCTGATGTCCCTGGCAGTGCTGGGAATGTGGCAGCTTTTAAAGCGGCAACATCTCTGTCTCCCCACCCACGGATGGAGGCAGTCCAAGACATTTTTGTTTTTTTGTTTTTAAAATTTTAAAAAAAAAAAAGTTGCTGGAGGAGGATTCAGGTATCTTCGTGACTTTCTCGTCGGTTGGATCAGTTTGAATCCTCAGCGTACAAACTTTTTTGGATGGCTTGCCTAAGGAAATCTGACACTAGGGACTGAAGTTAATAGATCCCATAATATGGTTGGTTTGTTGTTTTGTGTTTTGCTGTTATTCGCAAGATGAGGAGCCTGTGACGAACCCACTGCCATTACTATAAATGCTCTGGTACTACTATTTCTAGGAAGGCTAAATTTCCCCTATAAAACTCTAAAGGGGAAGAGTGTTTTGTCAATGATTCACTGTTTTCTGAGAAGATGATTATCTCCGTCTTCATTCTTGGTATTTACTTACTGTCACATAACTTCATACGTTTATCTATTTATTCTCATTTCTAAAACAAAAGGCACGTATCTAAAGCATTAGGGCCCCTGCCATCACTTCAAATCACTATCCAATATTATACAGCACAGTCCAGAGAGGAAGGATGATCTTGGGGCAGACTCAGGGAGATGGGGGTTTACTTTTCAGCTCTGCCACAAAGCTCCTGTGTGACCTTGGGCAAATCACTCAATCTCTCTGTGCTTCTGCGCTCCACCTGCAGAATAAGGGTAACAATATTCCTTTCTCTCACCCTGTGTTTGTCTTGTCTATTTAGATTGTGAGCTTTTGGGGGAAGAGGCTCTCTCTCATTATGTCCTGGTCTACATCTAATGGCTATGTCATTGAGGGGGGTGATTGTTTCTCCGCAACATAGCTATGCTGGCAAAAGCCCTAGAGTAGATGCAGCTATACCAGCGTAAAAGTGTTTGTGCCTGTAGAGCTCGTTTTGCTCACCAAACTGCACTAAGCTACGCCAGCAGAAGCACTGTTACACCAGCCTGGTTACATTGGCAGGGTTTGCTGGTATAGCTATGCAGGCAACATTTCGAAGCGTACACCTGGCCCACGTGTTTGTACAGCACCTCGCTTGATGGGGCTCTGATCTTGATTAAGGCCTCGAGGCCTTATTGTAAGAACAGCACCCTAATTGGCCTTATCCCTTAACATTATCCAGTGATTCTTAACCCACAAAAATTTAGCTCGTTCCACATCAGACCCAACCCATCTTCTCCTATATTTCCACCCTCTTGAAAAGCCTGTGAAAACAGACGGGCTTTGCTATGTGTCCAAAGGGTCAGTAGATTTGGCTATTTCAGACCAGGCACGGGAATGAAATCCAAAGTGAAGGGGTCCTCATGGAAAGCACCCTGCTGGCAGCTCTCTCCAGCTTCATCACTGATGGTATTGCAGGGGCAAGGAGGCAGATTATGCAACCTGGCAGATCCCAGCTCTTCAGGGCTTTAAATTGTCCCCTGCCGGCAAGCAGGGCAGATCCTGGAGTACAGGTGTTAGTATGCTCCACTTAACAAGATGGCAATCGCATTCTGTGCAAGTTTCAGCTTCTGGAGGATGTTAATATAACCTCACAAGTGAATCCTTCTGAGGCTCAGCAACCCCTGCTAGTAAAAAAGGCGCAGTTTGCACACACCCTTGTGCTAGTAACTGTGAGTTAAGTCCATAGTTTAGGGTGCTGTGACACAGGACTCTTGTTAGAGGCAAACAATATGGTACTGCATTCACAGCATTCACACGTCATTCATTAAAACTTTCATGGGAAGGTACCATCCACACTCTGCTCTCATTTGTACCAGCGTAAATCTGGACTGACTCCACTGACTTCAGAGCTGCTCCAGATTTGTACGGGTGTAACAGAGAGATGACTTTGGACTGGATTCTTTAAAAATGCTTAGCATTCTCTACAGCTATATCTACACTACATCATTTACAGTGGCACTGCTGCACCGATTCAGCTGCGCCATTGTAGCACTTCTGGTGAAGACAGGCTAAGCCGGAGGGAGAAAACTCTTCCGTTGGCTTAATAACTCCTGCTTCGGCGAGAGGCGGTAGCTATGTCGGCAAGAGAAGCTCTCCCACCAACATAGCACTGTCTACACCAGTGCTTAGGTTGGCATAACTACGTTGTGCAGGGGTGTGGATCATTCCACACCCCTGCACGTTCCACATTCCCCTGAGTGACGTAAATTATACCAAAGTAATTTGTAGGTAGGCGTAGCCTGCCTTTGGCTGGATGAGAGAGAAGAAATGCTAGTTAATGCCATTGGGGACTTTGTTAGTTCTGCTGGAAACTCTCCAGAAGTCTGAAGAGAAAGTGGTTTCCATGCTATTTCAACTCCAGCAGCTGCTTCTACAGAGATGCTGAGATAGGATCACTAGTGTTTGTAACATTATCACCTCTTGCCTTACCAAAGCCTCTAGGTTGTAGATCTGACTTTTGTCCTTACCTACTGTACTTAGCTCACCAGAGCGGTCTTGTGCTCTCACTTCTAAAATTGGACTTCACAGACCCACCTTAGAGCTTCTGGGCTTACTGCACCGGGAGTATGAACAATGATCCCGTCGCTTGGGAATATGCACTTCACAAGAAAAGTGAAAGACTGAACAAGGTCCTGCCCGGGAACTCTTTAATTCAGTCACAGACCATTATGTATGTGTTAGCTGTTATAAAGATGGAGCATAAAATCTAGATTCTAGTGATGTTAATGGCAAAACACCCTCTAGGGCCATGGTTTCACCTAGGATGTCTGTTTGCCAAAGGAGCTGATCCTGCGAGGTACTGAACATCTCTTTTACCAATGTCCGGAAATCCACGGGCTTAGAAATGGGACAGCACCCCACCTGTGATGTGGAGGGCAACCCACAACGTGACAATTTGGAGGAAGCGCGGCCAGTCAAAACGCAGATTTCCCCATCTATTACAATTTTTTTCTCATATAGACGATGAGTTAGCTGTAGATGTGTCATTCAATAATTCAGACATATCATCTGTTTTAACTCAGTTCTTCTAATAGAAAGGAGAAAACATATCTATACATCTTTAATTGAAGTGCCCAGGCCTTTGCAGCTTTAATTGGCTAAAACATTTTCAAGGCTTAGACACAGGCTATTTGTCATCATAAGTTCCTTGATTGGAAATACTGGCAGCTTGACAATTAGATTAACAGCGATTGAGTCATTATGTAATACAGCCCCCAAGTTTTGCTGCCATGGCATTACCCTAAGCGATACTGAAGGTGGGTGTTTGTTTTTCACTTACTGGTGTTTGAGATGATTTGCATAGGTTCCAGTGCACTGATTGTACCTCGCTTATGTAGACAAAATACTCCAGTGAGAGTTTTACCTGTATAGGAACTTCAAGATCAAGTCTATAATATTTAACAATGTTTAAATATATGCTTAAATATTAACATCAAAATTAAAATAATGACTGTGCAAATAATACATTTAACCTGGTCATTCCAGTTCATGGTAAGTTTGATTAATGTCAGTTTTGTAAATTGCAAGCAACAGAAATAAGATTAATGTCCTAATTTTATATTTATATAGGTGTCCTAGGAATATGGACCCTCTGGCCTAAATATATAATAAATACAAGGGTCAGTGCTGACATGAGCATTGTGTAGGACAAGAAGCATGGCTGAATAATTAGACTCCATTTCTAGCAAGCAGCACATATTTCATCCTCACAGTGTAGCAATGCAGGAAAAAATAAGATTTTTAAGGCATAATGAGGAACAGCTGTTTGATGTTGACATTTAGCTTCACCATTGATAAAATTTGGCTTGCGTCATGTTTAGCATCAGTCAGGTAGCTAACATGTTATGTAGTTCCTTCTTCTTTGAAGACAGTAATGAGGCAAGAAACATATTCAAGTAACTGGTTTTTCTTCAAGCCATTTTATCTGCACTGGAAATATATTTCTCATCCCCTGTAAGAATGAATATTTACTAGGTTTATGCAATAACATCTTCATTTCCCAGTTTAGCAATGCCATAGGAATTAGGTTTAATATGTATTATTCTCTTTACTCAATTTGTTCTAAACTTCTTAAAAATCACATGATCTGTCATTTTGAAATTTGTCATGTTTAGAATTAGTCCAGAAAACACAGAGCGGTTTATGGGGTTTTTAAAATGCATGGGTTTATTTGCTTTGATGTGATATTTTTAGATTAGGTCTCATTTCTGCAAATAATCACACTTCACTTCCTTCACTACTCACATGTCCTTTTGACGTCAGGGCATGCACATAATTGCAGGTCTAAGTGTTTGCAGGATCAGGGCCCTGTTTATTGTTGAGCCCAATTTTGTAATTCCTCATGTCATGGAACTCTTCCATACTTCAATGACTGAGCTCAACTGTTGTAAGTTCTTTAAGGAAGAGATTTGCGAGGGCACAAATTGGTGTTAGACACCCAACATCTATTGACTTCCAGTAGGAGTAGGCTGCTTAGTTGCACTTTGTGCCTTTCAAAATCTTCCCCTAAAAGCTTTATGAAACCTAAAGCAGAGAGACTCCACAATTAGTGCAGCCTTTTATAATTTAGAAACACATAGGAGACACAATTTCTTTAATAAAGTTGTTCGATGAAATGCTTTTAGCGTGCCATAATAAAATGAAAAATTATTATTATTCTTCAACATCAGAAAGACAAATCTGGGAATACAAGGACTAATGATGCAGGAAGAGATAAGTTTCTCAGCTGTTTTGTCATAATTAGCAAAGGAGGGAGGGGTGCAGAGGCAAGTGCAACAGTGGAAAAAAGACACAGAATTTAATTTTCCAAAGCCACTAAGTGACGTAGGTGCCTAAAGCTAGGTCTGTACTACAAAGCTTTGTTGGCATAGATGTGTCTGTTGGTGTGTGGGGAAAAAAACCAACTCCCTCTAGTCAATATAACGGTGCCAGCAATACCCCCAGTGTAGCTGCAACTATGCCAAGCAAAGAGTGCTTCTGTCAGCATAGCTAGCCCTGGTCTTCACTTAAAAATTAGGTTGACATAGCTACAGTACTTGGGGTGTGAAAAATCCACACCCCGGAACACCAGAGCTATGCCAACCTAAACCCCCAGTGTAGACGTGGCTACGTCCATGGAAGCATTCTTTTGACGATCTAGTTACTGTCCCTCAGGGAGGTGGAGGTACTAAAGTGGTGGAAGAAGCCCTTCACTCACTGTCGCATGTATCTACACTACTGGTTTAGAGTAGCAGAGCTGCAGGGCTGTAGCTATGCCGCTATAGTCCCCGTAGTGTAGACAAGCCCCTAATGTCGTTTGGGGAAGTGGCGTTCCTATCCTGAGAGAGAAACTCCTTCTGCAGGACTGTAACTGTATTGGCACAGTCTGTGTAGCGTGGAGTAAGTCCTATGTCAAAGCCCCGTCGACTTTAATGGGACTTAGTCCTGGTCTGGGCTGGGGGGGAAGATTGACCTAAGATATGCAACTTCAACTACGAGAATAGTGTAGCTGAAGTCGACTGCTGCCACTCCACCATCGACTCCGCTTGTGCCTCTTGTGGTGGTGGACTACTGGAGTTGACGAGAGAGCGCTCGGGGATCCATTTATCGTGTCTAGACTAGACACGATAAATTGACCCCAGATAGATCGATCATTACCTACCGATCCGGCAGGTACTATAGACCTGCCATTAGGCTACTGTGTCACTTAGGTGCTTTGGAAAATTTAGCTCTGTTTCTTGTATTAAAGTTGTTCGTGTATTGCAGCTGGTTCCCTGCTTAGTAAGATGTCTGATGTGCAGGCTTTACCTTACTCAGGCCTGGTCGACCCAGCAATGTCGCTGAGGGGTGTGAGAAATCGACACCCCTGAGCGATGTAGTTATACTGACCTAACCCCCACTATAGATCGTGCTAGGTTTTGGAAGAATTCTTCCATCAACCTAGCTGCCAACTCTCACGGAGGTGGGTTAACTACAGTGATGGGAGAACCCCTCCCATCGGTGTAGATTGTGTCTACACTGAAGCGCTGCATGGGTGCATCTGCAGTGCTGAAGCTGTACCACTGTGGTGTTTCAAGTGTAGACAAGTCCTTGGTCTTTACTTAGGCAGAACTCCCCACTGAAGTCCCTGCTCAGGTAAAGGCGGCAGGAGTTTTGCCTTGATAAGCCCTGAGGATTGTTTCCATTTGTTCAGTACTCTCTGAAATACATTGGTAGCCAGGGCTGTGACCCAAAATCAGAACAGCCCTAAAGTACATGCTAAACCACAAACACACACTTAACTGCTGTCCTGAATAGGGATGGACTTAAGCATGTATTGATTGTGGCTTCCTGAATCTAGCCTGAGTGAATGAAAATGGGTTTAAACAAACAGGCTTGGCAGTTAAAATGCTCATAGAAAAATGGAGTTTTCTGGGTTATCTCAGCTGAAAAGTTGAATGTAACTAAGCCATTTTTGCAAATAGTTTTATTACAAACTAAAAAACCACGTGGATTTTGCATGGAGCTCGTGCGTAAGAGACACTCTTACAGAGACTGACCCTCTGACAGACAAACATTTGTCCATTCCATTCTGCTTATCACGAAACAGCTTATGATTGATAAATAGATGATCAAATGGTTTATAGCAGGGGTCGGCAACCTTTCAGAAGTGATGTGCCGAGTCTTCATTTATTCACTCTCATTTAAGGTTTCGTGTGCCAGTAATACATTTTAACGTTTTTAGACGGTCTTTCTATAAGTCTATAATATATAACTAAACTATTGTTGTATGTAAAGTAAATAAGGTTTTTTAAACATTTAAGAAGCTTCATTTAAAATTAAATTTAAATGCAGAGCCCCCCCATACCGGTGGCCAGGACCCGGGCAGTATGAGTGCCACTGAAAATCAACTCATGTGCTGCCTTCGGCATGTGTGTCATAGGTTGCCTACCTCTGGTTTATAGCAAATGAGAATTCTAATACTGAGACAGCTTGAGTTCCAGCCAATGCTGAGTGCTGCTTGAGGACAGGATGAACGTAATGTTATGGGTCAGGTGCAACTGCCACCTTACAGTCAGGATCAATGTAAAGAAGCCATTGTCATCAGGTGGCTGAAGCAGTTAAGTGGCCTCCATCCCAAACATAGGCCCACCTATCTGGCCAAACAAAGGCAAATCCAAGGCCCCTCAGGAATTTGGACTGTGTGGGCAGGTGCCAGGCTGGGCACTGTTTATTTTGAGGAGGGGTGTGTGAGTGAATGAGAAGCGGGACAGAGAGACAGAAGCAGAAAGAAAGCCAAGCAGCCAGTAACAGAATGCTGGTAATCTGGCTCTGGGAGAAGGCTGAGGGCTTTTTGGGCACAGAGTGGTGGCTGGAAAAGCAGGCTTGGAATAGCAAGCAGAAAAACTTTTTCCTGCTGTTTGTTTCCTACGGTGTTCAGGGAAACAGGTCCATGTGTAATCTTTGTAAATAAACAAGATCACCTCAAAGAAAAATACCTGACTGTTGTCAGTTTCTTCTCCTAACTGGGACAACACCCCAAACTTGGCTAGCCACTTGGGTCGAAAAGGGATAACTATTTTCCTTGCGCTGATGCTAATAATGTGCCTCGATTTCCAAGAACTAGCAAACAAGTTGGCGACACTTTGGATGGAAAATCTAAATGGTAACTGTGAAGTGAAACAGAAAGAAGTGAACACAAGGGGTGAATACCCCACTGAAATCAAGGGCAATACTCGCATTAACTTCCATGAGGAAGAATTTCACAGGAGATGCCTGCTGTGTGGCCGAGTGAGTATACTTTAGTACACAACCTGTCTGTGCCTGAGGTGTTTTTCATTCTGAAAATCTTCTCAGCAGTAGAACTCGCCTCATTTAAAGAAAAGCACAATGAAAGTGACCAGAAATACAGCAGCAGCAATATTAGCTTTCAAGGTTGTAGTTTTTTCCTAGTAAAGAGGCAGTGTTTGCACAGCCGTCCTCACGTGGAGAGAGAGGAAAAAAAAAAGAGGGACCCACATTTCCAACTGATGCAGACTGACAAGCGGCTAAATCCACATTGTAGACCTAATGTTTTCTTAAATCAGTGGTCCCCAAACTGGGGCGCACCCCCCCCCCCAGAAAGTGTGTGGAGGAACGCTTTGGAGATACATGGAAGGGCTCAGGCCAGCCCCCACTGTGGGGAGGGGGCACGGGGAGGGAGCGCTATCCAGCCCCTGCCCTCCTGCTAGCCAGCTCCAGCCCCAGCCGCAGCTCCACTCCACCTCCTGCTCCTGGCCCCAGCCCAGCCAGTTCTGCCCTCCATTCCCTCTCTGCTCCCGGGCCAGCTCCGCCTCTAGTCCCAGCTACTCCCCGATCCCCAGTTCTGCCCCCAGCTCTGCCTTCAGCCTGAGCTCCACTGCTGAGGAAGCCTGGGCTGTGCTGTAATGGACGGGGACACGCAGAGAGATTCCATTGTTAGTAAGGGGGTGGGGGGGCATGACAGGAAAATTTTGGGCACCACTGTTGTAAATTCTTTTGTGATTTAGCTATACATCATCATAATAGTACATTGCACGGATATAATGCTTTTCCGCTTGGGATCTCAAAACGCTTCACAACAATCCTTATCCCAAATGTGTCATGTAATACCGCTGCATTCTGCTCTTCAGGAAAAATTATTGCCGCGAGACATCCGTTACTCTGTGTTTCACGTATCCGCTTGATATTCATGGGAGACCTTTTAATCCAGATTATCTCATTGGCTGCTACAGAGGAGCGGCTATCTCTTATCAGTCAAGCGGTGTTATGCAGTTGCTGTCATGCCTTCCAACAAAGAGTGAGCCTAACCCCAGCTGGTATAAATCAGCTCCACTGTAGTAAGTTTTCCTCTTCAAAACACCTGCAATCCTAACCTCAACACAGTGCCGTGTAATAAAACTTCTCCTACTGCGTTGGATAATGCATATACCTTGTCACCATAGGAGCACCAAATGTTTTAGTTGCAAATTCTTCACACAAAAAATTTCTTATAAAACACTGTATGTTCACTGACTATTATTTTTCTTGCACAGACTCTCTGAGGCTGGTCGTTTATTCCTCCCCTTCTTAAATAAACCCTGTATAAAAAATTCTGTCAGTGTTTTTTTGAGCGGGGGAGGGAAGGGGACTGATGGAAAATTGGCTGCTCCACAGAAATGGAAATTTCTCTGCAAAAAAAGATTTCCATTTTCACTGAAAATGTTCAGGCTTACATTGAAAACCTGAAAATTGTTCTACTTTCAGCAACTGAAAATGAAACCCTTTTTTTTTTTAAATTTAAAAAACAAAACAACCCCATCCCCAAACAAACACTTTCATTCGGGTTTTATTTTTTTTCCTTTAGAGCTTGCCAGTATCAAAGGCCCTTTTTCTCTTCCTCCCCGTTACAACTGATGGAAAAAGACAAGAGAAGGGAAAATAATTCATCACACTTACATTTCTGCTTCTGTCCAGAGAATCTGTCATTGGTGTGGTTTCTCACGTCCTGACTGATGAAAAAAGTAAATATGGAAGATAACGAACAAAAAAAAATGCAAAATGTGATGGTATGTGTTGTAAAGAGGCACTGGCTACATTTTATTTTTGTAACTGACAACTAGCATTTAAAAATAAATTATTTCAAAACCTAAATTTATCCAGCAAGTTGTCTGTTGTTTTTTGTTCAATTTGAAAGACACTTAATTCTGAAGGACTTCCATCTGTTACTCTGTGGCCAAGTGGGAGGTGAGGATTAGTCCATATTTATTACGTTCATGTTGCTGCCACTATAATATTATTCATGGAGAAATACCTGAGTCTCTTTTTGTTTGGCTGCATGTATTGATGTTAGAGTTTATCAAAGTCTCCCAAAGCTCCACGTTCTTTTATGTAGTGTAGTATAACTCTAAAAACCACATGCTAGTGATCCATTCAGTCCCTTGATGTATATCATCGATGACTGGCTAGGTTAATGGCCTCTTTCTGAGAGTGTACATCAGGATTGCACTATAGATGTCGTATGATGGAGTTCAGTTTATTTTAGGTGTAGCAAGACACAGTGGGTGAGGTAATCTCTTTTATTGGACCAACTTCTGTTGGGGAAGGAGACAAGCTTTCGAGCTTACCCGGAGCTCTTCAGGGCTGGGAAAGTGTCGCTGTGAAATACAAGGTTTGAACAGATTGTGTAGCATAATATAGATGTGCACCCTCCCCCTCCTATTCCCATAGTATCTTACAAGCTTTAATGTCTTTAACTCTAGGTGCTTTTATCCCATTTTCTGTATAGCTGCACTAAGGCACGGACTGACGGTGGCTTGTCCACGGTCCCAAAAGGTCGTCTGTGGCAGAACAGGGAATTGAAACGAACCCAAGTATCCCAAGCCCTAAATTAGTGCCAGTTGTTTGTGTTAACACACGGCTGATGTAAACTTCATGTTGCAGACCTCTGCTAGGGAATGCAGTTTAGTGTATGTTCTTTGCACTGTTGGTGTGTGTTCCGTGCTGATAAAATGGCATAAAGGAAGAAAAGCTGCACATTTAGGGCCTGATACTCCCCATTCCCTTATGTGGACTATATACTCCGTTGTTGTTGTTTTTTCCTGAGACCACGACAACCCCTCCAGTACAGCTGCTGGAGCTGCATGGCCCATGAGGGAGTATTCCGGGGAGGAGTGAGCAGCTGCTTTCTGTCGCATACACTCTTTGGGATCCAGCAGCCCGGGAGGGGAGGGCTAGCTCAGTGGTTTGAGCATTGGCCTGCTAGACCAGGGGTTTGTGAGTTCAATTCCTTGAGGAGGCCACTTGTGAGTTCAATCCTTGAGGAGGCCACTTAGGGATCTGGGGCAAAAATTGGTCCTGCTAGTGAAGGCAGGGGGCTGGACTCGATGACCTTTCGAGGTCCCTTCCAGTTCTAGGAGATTGGTACATCTCCAATTATTACCTTAGTGGGTCTCCAAATAGCATTAACTTTCTGAGGAATGAATCCATTTGTGGTCATGTCGGGGACAGCTGATGGTAGCACAGCTCTAAAGAGCTTCAGACTGCCAGGAGACTGGGAAGCCAAGAAAGCAGGCCCAGATCCATGAGGTTGGAACCTGATTTCCTGACTGCATCCACCATTTCCTTTTGAGGCACTGCCAGAGGAAGGATCACCATTATTTTTGCGATGTAGTAGTATATCACCATCACCATTTTTATTCTCCTTCCTTTTTGAAAATAATGAAGCTTGGCATTGTGACTCCATTAAAAGTAGCTCTGAATAACACAGAGCACACTGCACATGTTCCATTGCTTTGAAAGAATTCCTGGGTTCCAAAGATTCCTTAGAGCTGGCAGGAAAATGCTATTTATTATTTGAAAACTATTTTCCAGCAAAGTGAAATTTTTCATTCTATTTGATTTTTTTTTTTTTTAAATTTTGATTTCAGCCCCAAATAAATAAATAAATATCGGTTGTCTGTTTCTCACTGAAAACCAAGGAATGTTTATTTTGGTCAAAAAGTCATTTTTCGTCAAAACCTCCCCTCACGTTTTGATGAAAATAAGTCAACCAACTCTAATGTTCACTATTTTGAAAGTAGGGATTTCCATAGGAGATGGTAGAATCATCCAAACCTACCATATGCACCGTGTCATGGGCAAAATGCAGCGTGCCTCTAGCAAATATCTGAAGTCAGTAAACACAGCATATGGTACCTTCATATTTTAACCACCTCGTCACAGTATGGCTTTCAACTCCATGTTTTTTGTCTTCCTACTTTCTCTGCTTTTCCATACACGATATCCCACATCAGACGCTGATTTCTCACTTTCAATCTGCTGGCCATGATCGACACTACTGTTATATTGCAGACTAACAGGCTTTTCTAAACTGCCTTTCAATTAGTGTCTGTTGGTAAATCCACGTTTAAATTTGTCATTGAAATAGCAGGCCCTTTGCAAGGTTTCCCTGGTACTGATTCCCTTGAAGCTCAGCATGTTCATTTGTTCCCCTTGACCTTGTTCTTTCATCGCTTTGATTTAACACAGCCCATTATGTACCTCTCCTAATTTGTCCTGTTTTCTTTTAAATATGCATAACTTTTAATGGTTATAAGGAAACAGACTAGGTGATGCGATCTAAGTGCCTGATAGTGCTTTTTTGCCATGAGTGATCCTGCTGATTTCTGATAGACACTTCATGGCAATGATAACCGCACCTAGGCCTTATTTACCACTCTCCAGGAGTAGATCTCAAAGTGCTTTCGCATTTCGGCTCCGGCTCCTGACTGTCACTCCCAGAGCCGATGGGGTGAGGAGGGGTTGAAGACGGGAGACAGCCATGAAATGGCCAGGAATGTCAGTTTCTCTGCTGGTAACCCTGCTGTGAAACTGAGCCCGGAGCGGGCTCACAGCTCGGGCTGTCAGCGCCAGGGTGGTGTTGGGGGGCCCCAGCTGTGAGCCAGTGCTTGCCTGACAGCTGCGGGGTGGGCGGGGGTAGGCGGTGCTGTGAGACCTGTGCCTACAGCTGAGTATATCAGCCCCAGGGCTGCCAGGGTCCAACTGTCAGGGTGGGAAGTGTTCCTGCTGAGGACTTGTGCCACCAACAGAAGGTGCAAGTGTGGACATGAACCACCTCTTTAATTACTGTGGTGGCTGTTCGCCAACTTAAGTCAACTTAATTTTGTAGTGTAGACAGGGCCGTCCTTATCCATACGCAAAGTACGCAGCTGCGTAGGGCACCAGAAAATTTGGGGTGCCCCAGCCCCACCTCTTCCCGCCCTGCTCTGCCCCAGCCCCGCTCCCACTCCCCCCCTTCCCCAAAGCCCCTGCCCCGCCCCCACTCCCGTGCAGCAGGGCTGGGCCTGCACTCACCGGCAGCGGGAAGTGCAGAGGCCGCGCCACTGGTGAGAGCTGAGGGGTGGTTCCCCCCATCTCCCAAGCCAGACTGTCCCCCCTTCCCCCCCACGGATGCCTGGGGCCAGCCAGCTCCCCCCTCCCTGAGACCTGCCCCCCCCCAGGCGTGGGGGGCTGCATAGGGCCCTAGAATAGCTAGGGATGGCCCTGAGTGTAGACAAGCCCTGATTGACGTCACATCAAAACAAATAAGATTCCCTTTGTCACAGGGAGATATTGGTCTCAACACCTCCCAGCTCTTCAGCTCTGTGTAGCATCAAATTGCATATAACTACTCCAGTCGCAGTGCCTCTCAGAGTCTGATTTATTCTGAGATAAATGTACAGAGCCTTTCACACACTTGTGGCACCTTATAGACTAACAGACGTTTTGCAGCATGAGCTTTCGTGGGTGAATACCCACTTCTTCGGATGCAAGCATGCTTGCATCCGAAGAAGTGGGTATTCACCCACGAAAGCTCATGCTGCAAAACGTCTGTTAGTCTATAAGGTGCCACAGGACTCTTTGCTGCTTCTACAGAACCAGACTAACACGGCTACCCCTCTGATATTTCACACACTTGATATTTGCGCGTTCAGAAGTGAACTCTATCTTTACTAATGCAAGTTTTATAGATTGATTTATTTACTATTTGCATTGTGCCTAGAGATCCCAAACTATCTGTACTCGGCACTGCAGTTAGTGCCCTGGGTCAGTGCTCTTTGAAATTAACCCTTGCATTGAGACGCAGGGCTAGGGTCTAATTGCTTTACAGGTGTTTGAGCACTGTCAGCTCAGTGGCAGAGTGCTTGGAGTTAGCAGGTGAGGCAGCACACTGACCACTCTGGTACTAATTAGGTCCCCCAGAGTGGCCTGTTTGGAGATTGGGATGTAATTATCTAATCAAGCTGGCAGGCTAAGGGGTGCTAGATGATTAATTAGCCCATCTGCTGAGGACTGATCAAAAGGCACAGGAAAAGTGTGGGTGGAAAGTAGTGGGTAGGGCTAGCTGAGTTCAAATTCAGACGGCCCTCGAGAAAGGGAGACCTCTTCTACTCCTGGGCCCCGGGGAGAGGGCTGACGAGACTAGGGGCACTTTAAATAGTACATCCACACAGAACTGTAAAAGTGTTGCTGGAGGAACCTAAATAAATGACACAAAATGGCTACCTAACTGGCTGGCGGAGCAGGTTTCTGTGGTACCAGGGAGCAGGAGCGGAGTGTGCTCTGTTACAAGCTCCCAGGGACATCAGTTGGAATTCTGGGTGCTGCATGTTGGCAAATCGGGCTAAGAATTTATTTGTTTGCAATCAGGTCAAATGCAAACCATCCTGCCTGCCCCACTGCCCAAACTAGAACTCAGAGACATGGAGCATGATCCATCGACCTTTTCTGTTCCCAGACTCATCTCAGTAGCTGCCATGTATTTTTTCCTCAAATGTATTTTCTAGTTTAGAATACTGATACCGGCTTTTGTTTAAAACTCACTTTGGAATCTGGCTGATATTTCATTCAGCTCAAGTTGTCGCCTTTTTTAAAAAAAAGAAAATTGATAGTACATGATTGTAGAAAATTGTTAGTTTATTTTGAATATATTTAAATTTTTCCTTTTTAGTGTTTGACTCATCTGTTTATCTTGCTCGTAGTTTTTCCTTTGATTCCTGTGTTGAAATAGGTATGTAGTTAGAATATTATTTTAAACTGTTACAGAATACCCATTTTTATGGAGAAGAGATTTATACAATGCAGTATTTAATATACTGTGCTGGTGGGTTACATTTGCTTAAAATGTAGAAAAACTCCCACATTTTACCTATTCTTAGACCAATAGAAACGTTTCCAAATAAACCTTCTGTTGTGACTTCCAACCCAAGCATTGCTAGTGGTAGAAATGTGCCAGTGCCTGAGACCCTGAAAGTAACATGTACTAAAAATGGACTAAAAACAATACTGAAACTGACTAATGTGTATTCATTGTCTAATTTGATAGACTTTTCTAAGGTGTTCTTGTAAACTAAGTAAATGTTCTTTGAGAATCTGAGACCTGAGAATTTTTGACCTGACACTATTCCTAGGATATATCAATAAACCCAGCAGTCCTTCATGTGTTACTCTCTAGGATAAAGTTTTCAACATGTTACAGAGGAGATTAGTTGTACCATGTCACCAATAATACGGACTTGTCTGATGTATCCCTCTAAGTTTCAGCTTTGTCATAAAATCACCACTTACCACAGTCTGCATACAGATCAGTCTGTGACTGATCCTACAGTCCTTATCCAGATTACACACTCACTGATGCCTGTGGGTGTTTTGCCAGAGACCATGGTATCGATCCCATCATGAGTTAAAATAGTGCTAACCGTCCCGGAAACATGCTTTATGCAGTCCTTGTTTTTCTTCTTCTGTCGGCCAAGCGTGTGCTGTAATCCTACAACACTGATGAATCATCTGGGTACAAGTGGAAATCTGAACACACTAAAACTAACATGGGTTTATTTCTTTCTTTCCTAGTCTGAGTGAAATTGCTTAATTTGACAACTAATAAAAATTACTCTTCTTTTTTACAAATACCTCTCACTGATTAAATGACTGGAGATGCATATACCTACACCCCCACGGCTCCTCACACACAGACTCATTCACTGAGTCTTGTTTAGATCATATATTTGAGGAAAATTTTAAGTCAGTGCAAACCTGACATCCCATATTGTGGCTAAGAAATGCATTGGAAGTTACTCTGTTGGGGATTATAATGCATCCTACTACCGCACAGTAAGTTTTTATAGTCCTTTAGCGTGTCCTTTCTTGACCTGTATTCTCTCGTAACATGTCTCCGTTGCACCACAGCCATAGGGAAATAGTATCCACTTCTAAAAATAGTTGCTGCTTTTTGTTAAGATGGCAGAAGGGTTTAATATTTGCATGAATAAACAGTCACATTCTTTCTTTTAAAATTACATATACTGCTCTCAAGGGAAGTTCTTGCTGACAATCTCCAGCATTACCCATGATGGTTTTTTCAGCCACTTTAACCTCCTCTTGTAACCTCTTAAACTAATTCTCACAACTTCAGTCGCCTGCGTTTTATTTCACTTTCTTCTAACGACCATTTTTAAACTGCAGTTTACCTTTGTGCAGATAGAGCAGTCAAATTCAGTAGTGATGTAAACAGTTGAGTAATTGGAGTAAATTGCGTGTGCATTACATTGGTGAATAGATAATTTATTTTATAAAAGGAGGTGGTAAAGGGGAAGGAGGAAAAGCAGTTAGCTGGAAGGGTGTAGGCTAGTTTTCTTATCTATTCCTGCTAGTTGCCTTTTCGTGCTGCTACCTTACCTTTCCATCCCCTTGACAGGTAAGACATGCCTGTTTACACTCACACCCACATGCTGACTTGTACACTCACACCCATATAGCAAACCTAGATTTGTTAATTGGGAGGAAGGATGGTTTTGTGGTTAAACTGCAGGACTGGTTCTTGGGAGACCTGCATTTGGTTTCCAGCTCTGCTACAGATTTCCTGTGGGAAAGTCACTTAATGTCTGTGCCTCAATTCTCCCATCTATAAAATGTGGGGTAATACTTCCTTTCTCCCACCCTTTATCTCTCTCGTCTGTTTTGACTGTAAGCCCTTTAAGGCAGACACTGTGTTTGCAGTGCCTAGCACAATTAGGGCCACTAGGTGCTACTGTAATAATAATAAAAACAATGAGGAGTCCTTGTGGCACCTTAGAGACTAACAAATTTGTTTGGGCACAAGGACTCCTCATTGTTTTTGCTGATTCAGACTAACACAGCTACCACTCTGAAACCTGTAATAAGAATATTTACCAAGTCAGTTTTGAATTGTAATTGGACGGGTTTGCACTGCTCTATCGATAGCCTTTGTTAGAAACCAGAATTTAGAGCGAGGCCATTAATTTGCCTGGACAGCAAACCTTATAATAAAATTCATTCTCCTCTGATTGGCCCTCAGAATACTGCTTCCCCTCCTCAGTTGATCTGGAAGTGCCAGAGGACAAATGAAATCTCATCTGAATGTCAAAAAGTGATTTCCATGTTTTCATTTGATCAACTGCTGACTAACTTCTCTGAGTGACAGGCAAGCAGTTCTCTTACCAGGCAGCCAGTTTGTTTACTCTGTGGCACTTGCATGAGTGTGGTTTCTGAAGCACAGTTGGAGATGGCGGCAATCAGTGTTGCATGAGTGAAGATTTCTGTCAGCTCCTTCAATTCGTTTTCTCCTTTGGGTGGAAACCGATTGAATTTGATTTTTTTTTTCTGGTAATTGCTGAGAGCCGAGAATAACTACTCTTAAGTGGTTGCTAACATAGTGGAAAGCTACAGCAACACAAAACCGCAAACACTGAAGTACAGAACTGTGGCCTGGAAGGCAAAATAACTACAACTGGCAAATCCTTTATTGATAACATTGTCGTATGATGGACCCTTACCTAATGTTAGGGCAGTGATAATGCATTGAGTCCAATTCTCCCAGAGCAATCCAGGTTAAACAGGGATGTGACAAGCAAACGGTTAAAAGTGACCTCTGAATAATGCACCTCATTAAGATTTTATTGATAAAACACTGAAAAGCTGGAGCGGATGGACAAACAAAGGCAAACGAATATGCAGTAATAAAGAGGCTCGCTGAACGATGACTGGGAGAAGCAGGGGCGGCTCTAGGATTTCTGCTGCCCCAAGCATGGCGGCATGCCGCGGGGGTGCTCTGGCGGTCGCCGGTCCCGCGGCTGCAGTGAACCTGCAGACATGCCTGCGGATGCTCCACCGGAGCCGCGGGACCAGCGGACCCTCCGCAGGCACGTCTGTGGGAGGTCCACCGGAGCCGCGGGACCAGCGGACCCTCCGCAGGCACGTCTGTGGGAGGTCCACCGGAGCCGTGGGACCAGCGGACCCTCCGCAGGCATGCCTGTGGGAGGTCCACGGGCCGCCTGCCGCCCTGCTGGGGTCTGGAGCCGGCCCTGGGGAGAAGATACTATTGATCTGCAGAATGGCTGAGACAGCTTTCAGAAGATTCTGAGGATATTTCATTACTAGTCCAAAATTGGTTTTCAGGCATTTAAAGGGCCATTAATAGTTCCCTGAAAATGTCTCCTCCTGTTCAGAAGTTCATATCAAGGCTGTCCAGAAAACTTCTGTTCCTTCTAGTGAAAGTTGCCTGGCAGATATCTATATCACATGGGATTATGTACCGAAACCACGTACCTGGGGCCACACATACCTTATGCAGAGGAAATTATGTATTGGGAGGTGAATCGGTGCGGAGCCCATGCTTGGGGCCTCAGAGGGACTTCGTGATGAAAACTCACCTATGATAGAAGGGGTGCAGCAGGCCGTATCTGCTTCTCCCTTTGCTAAACTAACTGTTGTCTCACAGCGATGGCTGGGCCTTGTGACACGCATTAAAGCTGAGGGCTATGTCTACACTACTGCGGGATCGACGCTCCGGTGGTCGATTTAGCGGGCCTAGTGAAGACCCGCTAAATCGACGGCAGAGCGCTCTCCAGTCAACCCTGGTACTCCACTGGGAATGAGAAGAGTAAGGTGGACCCTGCAGTAAGTCGACTTAAGTTACGCCGACTCCAGCTATATTATTCGCGTAGCTGGAGTTGCGTAACTTAGGTCGACATACTGTGGTAGTGCAGACGTAGCCTCAGCCTTGCTGGCTTTGCAGCACATTGTTATGTAAGTGAAGCTCACTTGCTTGGGATAAGTTCTGTAGGGCTAATAGTGAATTTAGTGCTCAGGTAAGAGGTCATGCGGACAGTCCCAGAGATGGAAGTCCTCTGTCCATCTGCAGAGCAGATACAATATGCAAAGCAGCAGTAAAAGCTTCCCTCCAGTCTCCTGCCAATGTGTTTCATCCCTGCTCGTCTTGTTGAGAGGGAAGTCAGTCTCTTTGATCATCTTACCATGGCCTCTTGTAAAACTTCCCGCAAGGTTGATAGGTAACCATTGTAAGCCACCAAACAGCTAGCGGATAGCAACAATGTTTGGTAATAGCCACTCTGATATGGATCAGTAGTGATGACGGAGAAGTAAAAAGATTTCTGGCCCATTATTAATCCCCTGAGCCTTCTGTTCCCCTGAAAATGTACCTCTAAGTCAGACTTCAATTAATTATTCTTTTTTATCTCTGCATCATTCTTATTTTGCCTTAAGTTTCTCTAAATTTGCAGATATTCAGCCACTCCAGGGAATTTCCCAAATCCTCAAAAGTGCTCTGATGGTACCATAGAGAGAAACAGCCAGGTGAATATGGGCATTTTACTTTAGGTGAATTATTGCAGTGAGTCCATATTTCTGCTAAAAAATTATCTGCGGTTTCACACAGTGCATTCCCTATGAAGTGCTTGTATATAAACATTGTGTGAACCTGCATATTGGCACTGCTTGCTTTATGGTTCTGTTCAAGCAAAAGCAACATGAGCCAGTAGGAAAACTTGCAAATCTTAAATTATTTTGAAAATTTCCCATTTTATATATATGACTCATTATAACACATCTCTGTAAATTCTAGCTTTCTGATTTTTTAAAATAAATATTCCTTGGCATCAGTAAATCCATTACATTTCCCCCAACAATTTTCCTCCCTAGTTCTAGACCTGGAGCAGAACTTAACTTAAGATAAAGATACTGCTGTTGAAGATATGCAATGATTTGCCCATATCAGCCTGCGCTATTTTGACTTCCGTTTCACATGGGATGTCAACACATCATGGTCATTGTCATTAAAGGCAGTGGATTGGTCTAAAACAGTGGTTCCCAAACTTGTTCTGCCGCTTGTGCAGGGAAAGCCCCTGGCGGACCAGGCTGGTTTGTTTACCCACCGCGTCCTCAGGTTTGGCCAATCGCGACTGCCAGTGGCCGCGGTTCGCTGCTCCAAGCTAATGGTAGCTGCTGGAAGTGGCAGCCAGTACGTCCCTTGGCCTGTGCCGCTTCCAGCAGCTTCCATTGGCCTGGAGCAGTGAACCCGCAGCCCATGCTGCTTCCAGCAGCTTCCATTGGCCTGGAGCAGCAAACCACGGCCATTGGGAGCCGCGATCGGCGGAACCTGCGGACATGGCAGGTAAACAAACG
This sequence comes from Mauremys reevesii, assembly GCF_016161935.1. NCBI lineage: Eukaryota > Metazoa > Chordata > Testudines > Geoemydidae > Mauremys > Mauremys reevesii. Next base: position 9,140,699 of record NC_052625.1, read on the forward strand.
GGCCTGGCCCGCCAGGGGCTTTCCCTGCACAAGCGGTGAAACAAGTTTGGGAACCACTGGTCTGAAAGAATCTACCTAGACACCTAATCTTCATCCACCTTCATGGTGGGATGTATGCAACTAATAAACTCTCTGTTCGCTCCCCAATCTTAAAACCAAGTTGACCCGAGATGGAACCACTCCCGAAATGCTTGGATTTGTCAAGGTATGTAAACAGCCCTAATTAACCAGATTGTTCATCACCCAGAAAAGTTCAGCTGGTCCCGACTTTGCAGATGCTATCACTTTCCTTCAGTCCTGCAAAATGATGGCATAATATTTCAGAAAGAGTTTACACTGCAATCAGCAAGATTCAGCAAAAGATGTTTGCCCTTGACTTTCTTCCCCTCTTCCCTCCTTAGTCACCTGTCACAAGCAATCAGTATATCATATTGACAAAGGGCAGCAGATGCTTAAGGGCCCACTTTTTCAATTGTCAAGGACTAGAGAGATTATGATGTGTGTCGTACCACGCTGCCAGCAGAGTTCTTTGTTGGCTCAATAGTATTCTTCCCCAGAGTCCTCTTACCTCACTGATTTAGGAGCTCAAATAATTTTGTTTGTTACCTTTAAATAAAAGCAGTTAATTCCACCTTTAAATTGGAGGAGTGAGCATGTTGCCACTGAATCTCTGCCGAAGCATTTGCTGTTAATTTTGCAGACGTGTAAACAAACATGAGGGATGGAACTTCAAGAGTTATTTACAACATGTGATTTTTTTCACAGCTTAATTTCACTGCTTGGCAGTAATAGGAACTTGGGTTAGGACTATCATTTCACTTAATTTTATTTTCAAGGATTGCAGTATTGATTGTATCTATAAAAACAATGCATTGCTCTTCTGATGACAAAACTTACAAGAAGCCTACGTATGTATCACTGGCTGTGCAGGAAGTAGCAGAGGGGAAATGGCACAGACAAATCACTTGAGAACAAATTAACACTTCATTTCTATATTCAGAGTATCTAGGCCACCATAGAAATTATTTAACCGCGGGCCACAATCCGCCAAAGCGCTCAACTGCATGCGTAACAGTAATTGAATGAATTCTCTTGAAGTCAACGGGCCAGATTCCTTGACCTGCGCATTGGATCGTCACTTTCATCAGTGCTAAGTGAATGCTACATGCTAGTCAATTTAACCCATTTTTTCACAGGGATAAAGGGCTGCACAAGGCGCAGAACAATGGTGAATCTGGCCCAACCGGTCTGCTCTCATGGTCGAAGTTAGGCATGTGTTTAGACACCACAGCTTTAGAACCTCATCCTGCAAGGTGGTTAAAGACTGACGGAACCCTGAGTGTTTTTGCTGGGCCTTGTGCAACCTGGCTACCTGCCCTGCCTCTCATTCATCATCACATGTCTTAACTCGCAATGGAATTTGGTCTGTTCCCAACCCCAGTCTTACGGTTGGGTCCAAGCTCCATTGCAGGTTACAAGGTGTGCTTTTGAATAGGTAGTGGACGTTGGCTGGTACAATGAGTACCAACTCTGCAAGGGCGGAGTTCCATTGACGTCAGTGTGGCTCTGCCCAGAGATGTTGTTCATTGCAGAATGGGGGCAGGGGTGTGTGTCTTAGTTAGATGTAGAGTATACAGAAGGAAGTCAGTAATGGGCATTCTATGCTGGAGTCCTGTGCACCCGTGCACCGTTTGTTTTTATTGGTAAGTTTTCTAAGTATACTGAAAAGCTAAGGAAAGCCACATGATGGCGTCTAAAATAATAAAAGTGCCTCCAGGAGTTCTTTGCTGGGCATTCATCATACATTTTATTTCTGTTTATGTACTCCATAGACTTTCCCCAGAATGGAGAGACTAGGAAGAGGAGGAAATCACTGGCTTCCTTCTCAGACCCCTCCTCTCTCCTTTCCTTGATCTGCTCTGCATGCTTGTGGCACATTGTTGCAACCACCTTCCCTCTGGCTTAAGAGAATTGGGGGGAGCTCTCCAGAGCCTGCCAACATATTGCTTCTGTTTACGCAGCTGCATGGGGAGCCGTTGAGCAACCCACCATTGTATGGCTCCCTGGTCATCGAACGTGTGGTCTTGACAGCACACCCAGCAGCTGACGGGAGAAGGGGGAGGCTGGCAGGGAATTTGCCAGCGATTTCCCAAGTGCCAATTCAGAACAATATAATCATGTGACTGGGTTGCTCTGCTGCTTTTTAATGTAGGCACAACATGCCTCAGTTGGCACATGAGCAGGATTCATCACTGAATTTGGTCCGCTGGCTGGATCGTTCATTTTCCAGCCCAGGCCGAGTACTACTGGGGAGTGTGATATGAACGCTGATCCACAGTACAAACTCCTGTACCACTTTAAAAATGAGTGATGTAAATTAGTTATGTAATGATTTATGAGTAAATAAAGACTATAGTAATTGGCACCCCATCAGTGCATTCACAGCTGGTTTCAACTCTTCTCTATCCCTGTGTTTGCGTTAGATCAGACAAGTGGCTTTCCACTCGCAGAGATGACATGAAAGGATCTGTGCCACCGTGGGTGGTGAGCTGGGCACACAAGCCCTGTGGTTTGTTAAGGGAGGTTGACAGCCTGACATCCCACACCATCTGTTCCCAACTTACACCTCGAGATTTAATGTCTGTCGGGAAGAAAATAAAATAAAAAGTCTTATGAAAGGAAGTCATTGACTGTGAAGGCAGCAAGGGAAATCCAATGTATATATCGGCATGTGCTTTTTAAACTGGAAAGCAGATGTGTCATTTTGAAATAATGGCAATAGTTTTTCATGCAGTTCTGTTTGGGTTTGACCATGCCCTCTTCTTCAGGGAATGTGGGATGATTGCCATCTTGGCCAACACTAGGCACTTCCAGTCTCTACAGCTTGTACTAAAGTACCAGCCTAACTGGGAGATGTTACAGACTTGCATCCTCTGTGGATTGGGCACAGAGGAGGTCACATGGGACACTCTGTATCGTAGGTGACAGAGGCGCAGGGGAAGACAACAAAAAACTCCTGCCCCTTTTATGCCTTCTGGACACTGGGCTTGATCCTGCAAGGTGCAGAGTGGTTCGGCCAAGGCTGAGCATCCTCAGCGCCTATTGAAGTTAACGGGAGTTGGGGCCGCGTTGCAGGATCGAGCCCTGAGACAGAAGAGAATCACAGCGCATGCTGTGATTTTGGATGGTCAGCAGGTGAGTTCATGTAGCCAGAGTGTCATTCAGACGTGATTAGGCAGAGCGGTGGTGCCCAGCCATTACAGCCTGGGGTCCAAACATTATCTTATAAAAGTCAAAGGATTGCAATCACACTTAGGCGGATTCTCCAGCAGGGGAACTAGTGCGCAGTGGCAGCAAGGAAGGGACAGCAACTGCTCAACGCTCCAGACGCGCTCCAGAACTGTTCCTGGGGCTATAGGGGAGGTGGTGATCTGGCATAAAGTCTTTATGGGCTCTCGTGGGGATCATGCAGTGGTAGATATCTTAGTGCCCTGCTGCTTTGCCTAAGGACTTAAATCCACAGTTTGTGGCTGTGACAGGTTCTCATAGATTAGGGTTGGATTAGCTGTAGCGAGTAACTATTATTTTTTGTACTAATGCAGTGCTTCGGAGCCTCAGTCATGGACCAGGACCTCACTCTGCTAGGTGCTGTACAAAGACTGAACAAAAAGATGGTCCCTGCCCCAATGAGTTTACAATCTAAGCATAAAACAAGAGATTACAAAGTGGGATTACAAGGAAACAATGAGAAAATATTAGTCAGCATGACTGGCAGCAGCCTCAGCGCCCTGGCACCTGAACCAGTGTCAATTTTTTTCTGGGCATCACAGCAGAGGAGAGTTTGAAGGAGGATAACGAGGTAGTTATCAAATGTGCAGAGCATCATGGTTTGGTTTGCCAAGTTAACACGTTGACGATGGAGGCTGGCATCATGAGCCAATTGGAGGTCGGAGCTGACATCTCGATAGCAAATGAGAGACGATCTGTCTGGTGGGGATAGACCGTGACCAGCGTAGAAAGGGAAGATGTGTACCATGTGTTTGATGCTATAGAAAAAGGAGGAGACAGCGAAGAGATGCAAAGAGAGGAGCAATATGGGCAAAGCGACAGACTGAGTGAATATGAGTGGGGCCAGGCTGCATTTGTCCAGGGCAGAGAGAAGGATGTTGCCGTAATCGAGATGTGAGATGATGAGCGCTCTCGCTGTGTGGCTGGAGAAGAAGGGTGTACCTTAGAGATGTTATGCAGAGTGAATCTGCAAGATTCAGACATAGCCGGAAGGTGAGGATCTAAGGAAAGGTCTAAGTTGAAGATGATGCCCAGGTTACAGGCCTGAGTTATGAGCAGGAAGGTGCTGTTGTCCACAGTGATCAAGAAAGGCGGGAAAGCTTAGTTGATGGCTAGGTATCCATGGGGAGATGTCAGAGAGACAGACTGAGATTGTAATTTGGACGGAAGGAGGCCAGTCTGAAGCAGAGAGGTAGATCTGTGAATCATCCGCATAGAGACGTTAGCAGAGGAGCAGGAGGGAGGAAGTAGATGTTGGGAAGAGCCAGGGCTGAGGATCAGCAGGGAAGACCTTGAAATAGGAAAGAGGGGCAAAAGAATGGAGGGTGCAGCCATTGTGGACCGGATTCTAGAATATCCCTGGCTGTTCCTGAATGTGCAGAAACGTGTTAAATGATCAAAACCCCCCAAAAAATTCATGGTCTCCTGCACAATTGATTTGCAGCAGGAAGTTGGCAAATAGCGCTTATATTGAAACTTCTTCAGATGGGCTGGGTGGGATTCCAACCTCAGAGGTTCAATGTCCATTGGTCTTTTCTTGAAAGAGCTTAAAATTTTGGAAGAATGCAGGATTGTAAACCATAGATTTTTGAGGTTAGAATTTGGCTACAATTTCCAGTGATGATATAAAATTCCAATACTTTGGATACAATGAAAAAACATAGCTAGGCACATTAAAATATTTATGGGAAAAACACCCTAAACATTCTTAAAATAGAATTGGAGCATTAATTCTGTTTGCTTTTGCATCAGTACATGAGGCTTTAAAGAAAGGTTACAGGGAGAATACCAATAACATTTTTGCTATGCCTTTAATGAATTTTTTTCTCTCTACTGCTGAAAATATTTTTCCAGCATTAAATAAGGAAGATGAATCCCCATTGCAACTCTCATACCACACAACAAATTTGGAAGAAAATAGAATGAACGGGGATTTTAAAAAAAAAGGGATTTATATTTTTCTGATACATTTTGTGCGTTCAGCTAATGTGCATATCAGTAGTATTATTTCTGTTGTTTTATTTGTTTACTGTTTGAAGCAGAGGGCCTGATCCCAATGCCTATTGAAATTAGTGGGGAATCTACCCTTTGTCTTCAGTGTTCATTGGGCCTGTAGTGAGTGCAAAACAGGAAGTAACTGATTCAAAATCTGTTGAGCAATTGTTGAAAGTGGGTCATTGGCCACTGAAGTGGCATTCAGTGTAGTCTATAAGTAGAAATGTTTAAAGGCATCCATATTACAGTAGTTAAATAGAGCATTTCATTAGAAAATACAATGAATAGGCATGGGAAATTAACTTTGTTGGCAGGATGGAGGGGAATTTTTAAATCCTTTTTAAGTCAAGTTGTTTCTTGGTGAAGGGAGTGCTTTCCTCCTTTATCCTGCTATCTTGGGGGTGCATTTACTGGATTTTGTTCTGTAATCTGTCTTCTGCTCCTTATAAGTGTTCTGTGCTAGATAAGCTGAACCACATGCATTGTAACTGGTTGTTCTCTTGTGTGCTTCTTGTACGGAAGAGTACTCACAGCTCTTGGTGGCTGAACTTAAAGCAACAAACAACTTAATAATAATTATTTCCTTTTATCAAACAGGAGGATGGGACAGACCAGATAGCATGCATCTCTGCACAAACATAGGCACAGATTTTTATTTTTCCCTGCGGGTGCTCCACCTCCGCTGTGCCCCCAGGCCCTGCCTCCACTCTGCCCCTTCCCCCGAGGCCCTGCCCTCGCTCTGCCTCTTCCTGCCCCAGCTCTGCCCCCTCCCTGAGACCCCCACCCACCTCTCGCTGCTCTCCGCCCTCCCCAAACCACTCTCCCAACCACCAAACATTTGATCATCAGCCCAGACGATCAGCTGTTTGGGCGGAGCCCCGACGATCAGCTGTTCCGGCTGGTGGGTGCTGATCATCCAGTATCTTTTATTCCATGGGTACTCCACCTCCGGAGCACCCACGGAATTGGCGCCTATCTGCACAAGGCACCCTCTTTGGTTCAGAAAGCCTCTCACCCGTTAGACATTCTCAGACAAATTTTGAAAAGCAAATGGTGAGTTTGGGTTGCTCAGTTTTTGGGTCCACACTTTGAAGAGGGCTGATATTCACAAGGCAGTTACTGAAAATCCGACCCTTCTGATGCGTCTCAAGTTGGGTACCCCCCAAACATATTCCAAGTCACTTTTGAAAGTTGAGGCCATTAAGTGCAGAACAAGGCTAAGAATCAGGGCTTCAAAAATTTACCCAGCGCCTACTGGCTTGAAGACTAAGGCTAGGTCTACACTACAAGCTACGAGCATGAGTTCCCTGCTCACGTGCATACTCTACGTCTTGTACTAGCCTCCAGGAAGAGAAATACCTATAATCCCCCCTCCCCCCCGTAGCTTTATTGTGTTGATTTCACTGTGACATCAATGTGTTCAGGATTCTATTTAGTACATTTAATGTTGTACTAAGATTGGTAGAACATTTTATTTGGCTGATTTCTCTGAGGTTTCTGGAGTAATGTACTACCGAATAGCAGTTGGCCAGTTACAGAGCTGGCCAGATAGCTCAAATTCTTTGCCCAGCCCTAGTTACTGTGAGTCTGATCCAAAGCCCACTGAAATCAGCGGGAGTTTATACCACCTTCCCCCTTTGTCTTTTATAGAACAGATCACTTGGTGTCATTGCCTACATTGGTGTCAGTATCTGTTTCCTTCTTTCTGTTCCCCTACACCCCAGTTATTTCATCCTCTCTCTTTCCCTGCCCTTTTCAGCTGGTAGCGTTTCACGCGCTGTTTGCACTGCTGTAAACGACTGCACAAAGTGCAGGGCAGTGGACAGTCGGGCCCCTGAAATCTTTGGACAGGTGGCCCAGCGGGTTTATCTGGATCTGTCTGTAGGTGAAGGGTGACTGGCTGGTTGGCTCACTGCTTGACTTCTTAAGGAAGCAGAGTAGCTTCCAGGTTTGCTTGCTAATGCTTACACCAGTTCTTATTTTGCAACAGGTGATTTGTTCATCACTAATTTTATTAAAACCATTTTTTTTAAAGCCCCAAAGGAAAGAAATGAAATAGGGAAAACCCACGTGAGCCTCTCTGTTTCCTTTCCACGCGACAGCAAAGGGGAGGAGAAACTCTTACATGGCTTGAGTTGCTCAGGAAACCGTTTAAAAAGAATATGCAAAATTCAGAACCTTTGGAAATGAAAAGCAATTGTCATTAAAATAAACAAGAAAAGAAACCAAAACTGAATCCCTCATTTCCATAGGTTACAGGTCAGATTATTGGCTCTTTGTTATCTGGCAATGCAAGCGATAACGGGCTGGGTGCTGATGAAGTTACCAATTGACGTGTTGAATATAAATACCATAGTTCAGTATTAATGCAAATGACACAGTGAAACGCTATCTCTCTAAGTAATCCTGTTGACAGCCTTTTTCTTTAGCCCTTGATTCACTGCTCCTCTGGTGACGGCTGATTGCCCTTAACTCAGCGCTGGCATTTCTTTGTTTCCATGGTACTGATTTGCATACAGAACTAGTCCTTGCATTTTCATGTGCTTGTGTGGCTCACACATTTACGGTGTCAACTGTTCTCCTGGAGGAAGGGATAAGCCTGTTACTGTTAAAGGGAGTTTGCCAGAAGGAAAGCGTGGGCGACTAATTCTTTAGGACGGGTTTGCGTTGGTAGAGTGCTGGCTGAGTGACTGGCTTCTGCAGTGCCATAGAAAATGGAAAAGGAGTTCTTGAGGGGGTCCATCCTTAAAACTGCTGAGAGCCTTACCCCTTCCTCCAGTGGCAGATTAACAGGCCCCTGCAGGGGTGCTGGAACCTGTTTAGAAGTGGGGGGGCCTCCGGTGCCAGAACTGTGGCCCCGCACCCCTACTCCTCCTTGTTCCCCGGGGGCCCCAGCCCATGCTTCTCCTCTTCCCCCTGACGTCCTGTTCCCTGGCCAGGCCAGAAGCTGGAGCTGGGTGGGAGGTTGGGGTCCCCAAGGGCAGCCCCTGGCCTGTGTGCCTGCCTGCTGGGGTGCACCACCTAGGGCAGGTGGAGAGTTTGGGGCTCCCTCCAGGGGTCCAGGCTCCCTGGATGGCTCTTACCATGGCCTGGCTCCGGCTTCCAGCCCGGTCATGGGGTGGGGCCTCGGACGAGGAGGAGCAGGGGGCGGGGCCCCATGGCGAGGGAGGTGTAGGGGGCCCAAATGTTCTTAGCACCCAGGGTTACGGCACGTTCCTACCATCCTCCCACCCTTTTTACTGAAGCCAACACCATTCAGAGGTGGGCCTTAAACTGCAAGCTCTTCAGGGCAAGAATTTAGGGTGAAATTTTCAAAAGCACCTGAGTGGCTTGAAGCCCAGATGCTTAACTCCCATTGAGCCTAGATCCCACTTTCAAAAGTGATATGCACGTGGGAGTGACATTCAGTGAGACTTAGTGTTGAGCATTCGCAGCTGCGACTGAAGTCAATGAACATATAAAGCACCACATAATACTAAGTTCTCTGGAAAATCAGGCCTTGAGCCTCTCAAATTGGGGATCCAAAATTAGTGGATGCTTTTGGAGCTTTTATGCTCTGGGACTCAGTTCCCCATCTGTATAATGGGAATAATATGTCCTGACCTTGCCAGCGTGTTGTGAAGCCAATTAATATTTGTGAAGCACTCAGTTAGCATAGTGATGAGTGCCACTGAAAAGCCTATGAGGAAATTTAATAATCCTGTCTTCAGAGCCGGGTGTGATTAGTGGGCAGTGAATAAGGCCTGGGGACCACACACGGAGCAGTGAGGCTAAAACCAAATGTTGAATAGTTGCTCATCACTTGAGCCCTGTCCATTCTATGGAAGCGGAATCCTTGCCCTTCCCTTCTTCTTTGGCGTGAGAGTGTGCAAGTACCCAAAGGAGGGAGCCTTAGAAAAGTCCACATTTCCTGCTTTTCTAGGGAGGGCTCTAATTTTAAAGCTCTGTATTAAACATTGCTCCAATTAAAAAATGAGCATTTGAAATGCCGGCCTTTTTTATCTCTATGTTCGCACCATTTAGCCCCCGGAACTGGAATATGGTTAATTGAGGCAGTTACTTTGACTGGGATATCTCCCAGGGAGCCGTCTTAGCCTAATGATAATCAATGGCAATCACTGTTGCTTAATCAAGACAGCACCATAAATCCCACTTATCCGGAATGCTTGTGGCCAGTGTCAAGAATGGGTAAACAGGTGTTAAATAAGTGTGGGGGCCCTTCCTTCAGGCGTTACAATGCGGAGGATGCCAAGTGACAGCTGGAAGCAATGGATGTAAATCTGAAAGGCAGCACATGCTATATTTGTGCTTGTCTTTTTTATTCCATATGGGATTTTATGTAATGTTAACAGGCTGCTTTAAAAATAGCCTCCTTTCTTAAGTGAGAGAGGATGAGAAGGGAGGAAAGATGGTCTAGTGGATTGGGCACTATTCTAGGGTTAGAGAACTTGGGGTCAAATGTCCACCTCTGCCACGGGCTGATGCGACTGTCCTTGCTCTGGCGGAGTTCCCCCTCTTGGCCACTGACCAGACTGCATCCCTGTGTTTTAAACCTCTGGAGTCGGAACAGCATCCGGGCACTGTCCTGTCGTGGTGTCCACAGGCACACTGTCCAGGTGCAGACCCAATGTCTAGCACCCTTCAGGAGAACTGCAACCACGTGGCCCACTGCCCAGCTCCTGGAACCAGCGCTGAGCCTCAGACTCCATTGCTCTTTACTTAATCACACAAGTAATGCACAGCTCTAAACAAAAATAATAACCCTCCAGGCATGTTCCTGCCTTACTTTCCTCACCTCTCTGGGGCATTTTTGGGCTGGGGTTAAAGTCATCTGGGGCATCCAGGGACCTTCTGCTGCAGTGCAAGGCTTGTGTTCTGAAATATGGAGCTTTCTCCCATCAGCTCGCCTTCTCTGAGCTTGTCCGCTCTCTCCCCTTCCTCTGTCTTGCCCCAAACTTCCTGTGTGTCTCCTGCAGTCTTCCTCCTGAGACTTCTTTTTAAAGGCTAGCGTCACCCCCGTGGTGACTTTGTTCTGCGTCCACTCTCCAACCCCTCAGACTGGTGGTCAGAGAAGTTGGAGAGAACTGGTTTCTCTGCTCAGGAAACCTCTTTCATGTACCTATTGTCTGGTCATTAAATTCTAACGACCAACTGTTGTCCCTGGACTGGCAGAGATGAGACACAGCCCTGCCAGCCAATGGTGGATTTCACTTTACCTAGAGGCATTCACTGATACTGCAGTTTTCATAGTAACAACTTAATTGTAGCAACTAGAATTTACAAATTGTACAGACAGATCCCCCAAATTGTCTCCATGACCTTGGACAAGTCCCTTAGGGTAAAAATATCAAAAGCCTATAAGAGACTTAGGGTTCTAAGTCTCTTTGAAAGCCACCACATGGTTGCTTTTGAAAATTTTACGTCTAGCCTGCTCTGTTTCCGAGTCTCCCTTCTGTAAAAGGGAAATAATACTTCCCAAAGGCGGTGTTAGGATAAAGTTCACAAATGACCGAGAGTCTCATTGTGACTATGGTGATGCGAACCATGTAGTGACCTAAAGAGAGAAGCAGCAGCATGTGGCTAGTCCTTGTATGGGAACAGTCCACTCTTCTCTCACTTACGCAAGTATCTCAGGCACAATTCCATGGGCTACTCCCACTCCAAGCCCAGAACCTGGCCAGCCGGTGCTCCCTCTCGGACAGTGTAGCTCCACCTAACCCCTTTCTCAACGTTGTCCCTTTTGGCACAAACTGCCCCTTATCAGGGATGGTATAAGTTGTCTCGGGCATTAAGAGGGGAGTGATTTGCAGATTCAGTTTTCCATCCTAGTCACAATGGAACTTTACTGATTTAAAATGAGATACAACACCTTTTATAAACATGAAATGTTGAACATGAATTTTGGAGGGGAGGTTAATGGGTTTTTAGTATTTTTAATAAAGAGTAAGAATAAGATGTGCGTGTTTCTTAACAGAAAACAAAATATCACTACAAATCCACTGTAAGAGAGAAATCCTGCAGACCCATATTGAACCTGTGTAATGCTGCAGGGCACCGATGTCAGGGACAAATCAGTCTGACTGAATTGATATGAAATGTATGCAGCCATACATACCTGAAACAGATGGTTGGCCACAATTGCCATGCTCAATCATAGACTTACAAGAGATGGGCCCATATTACAGGATAGTTGTCATACCTGTAATTGCTACGTCAGCCCTGTTAAAACTTCTAGATTTTTAACAATTATTTTCCTAGCAACTGTGCCTGCTCTGAGGATAAAACACTTCACACACTTTACTGGTATCTGGAAGATTCTGAATATCGCCCAAGTAAGAATTTCTGGGTTTTCTGCTGGGAAATCTCAGTATTGAAGTAGATGCATTGTCTTTCCTTCCCAAATAGAAAAACTGTGGTGCGATCCCAAAGCCTATTTACTAAATCACCCCAGTTCCTACTCAGTCTGTGCATCCATCACTAACACACCTCCCCTCCTGAAAAGGGACAGTTGCCATTTAACAGCAGCTAGCATTGTTAAAATTCTTTCCAAAAATCCCTCCTAGCCCATTGCATTTCAGGAGCATTTCCAGCTGTGTCCCTGTATCTCTCACCTTGTTTCCCTGCATCTTGCTTATGTAAGTAAACAGGCCTAATGTAGCAACACTTCGCATCCTACCAGAGAATCCAGGGTGGGTTCTATCCAGCATTATGAGCTGATTCAGCCTCATCTGAAAATCTGCTGTAGAGATTTGTATAAAAAGGAAACTCTTCATATCAGGTTAGTCTGTGCTATGTGTTCACTGCATTGTGTACTGCCCTGGGGGAGAATTGGAGGCATTCAGATTTCCCAGTCCTTAGAGAGGTATGTGCCTCCAGAGGAGCAGTTTATGCCCTACCTCAAGCCTAGGTGTGGGTTAACTTGACTTTACCCCATATGTCTTGTTTCATTTGCTGCTTGGTCCTCCGTAGCCTAAGGAGGTAATTACGTACAGAGCAGAGAAAGAACTAGTCACATGCTGCAGATGGATGAATGTATTATGAGTAGAAAGCCCCACTGCACTTTGGTACATTTTTTAGCTTTATAGATCTGTCATCTCCCTAACTGGATGTAAGATTTGGAAAACTCATCTCGTTCAAACTGACATCAGCTTGGTGTTTATAAATAGCCAGTCCATTTCCAGCCCCTTCGCTCACTGCTACACACACACACTCTCTCTCTCTCTCTCTCTTACTTCCTGGGTCATTACCAGTTTTAAATAGAAATAGCTCTATATTCTGTTACACTGTGAGCTCAAGGATGAGGAGATATTTGGGAACTCGCAGGAAGCCAGGGTGGCATTGCAGCAGCTACTTGATTTTTGCTTTTCTTCTCCAGCGCTGCAATGCACAGCCACCAGATACAGAGGGACAGGTGGTGTTAAATCTTTAATAGAAGCCTTAGTTAATATTGCAGGACCAAAAGTTTGTAGAGAAATGGGAAAGACTTTACTGTACACATCTTCACAGCATCACAGCATGTTTCCGTAGTGTGCACGGTCCTAATCCAGCACTAGAATGACGTGTCTGCCATTTTAAGGCCCACTCCTGTAAGGTATAGAGCAGGGGATCTCAAACTTTTTTTCCTGGGACCCCCTTTAAAAATATTTCAGGCTGTGACGATTCCCCTTCCTCCCCAAACCATGTCATGCTTGCTTCTGTGCTGATGGTGGTGGCAGCACTGCCTTCAGAGCCGGGCGCCCAGCCAGCAGCCACCACTCTCCAGCCACCCAGCAGAAGTAAGAATGGCAATACTGCGACCCCTCCCCCCACAATAGGCTTGCAACCTCCTTTTGTATCGGGACCCCCCCGTTTGAGAAACGCTGGTACAGAGCTACCCCCAACTACTATTGACTTCAATCACGATCATTATTTGTATTCCATTAGTGCCTTGAGGTCCCAATTAAGACTAGTCCCGATTAGGTCCCAACGAGGCTCTGTATACCCAGAGTAAAATATAGTCCCTGCCTTGAAGAGGTTATAATTTAAAAGAGACAGGAGGTGTTCTCCTCATTTTATAAATGAGGAACTGAAACACAGAGATGAAATAACTTACTTAAGGTCAGACAAGATGTCTGTATCAAAGCCAGGAGCTGAATGCAGATCTCCTGAGTCTGAAATCAGGGCCCTCACCACAAGCAAACCTGTCTTTCTGAATAGCAGTTCAATAGACATTAAAGATACTGACCTCACAGGATCATCTCACTGGCTTGGGGCCTAGGAGTCTAGCAGTGTCGCCAGCCAATTACTGCTCAAAATCTCCCTGAAAAATGCATGGAAAGACCAGGGGTCAGGAAACTCTGTGGTTTGAATCTCAGAGAGGTTCCATGGAATCATTCCATAATGGGATCTAGTTGCCCCCCTGTGCATGTATATGGAGAGAAATCCTTCCCCATCGGTCCGTGAAGTGGAAACAGAGCTGCTCCGTGGCTGCAGTAGCCTTTGCTGTTCTTACTTCCCACATGTGTGGGGATGTGGGGGGTTGGGAATGGTTGAGGAGCCCACAAAAATCATAGATATACCAGCTGTTGCCCTGGCTTCTTCCATGTCACAGCTGGGACATGGGCAGTCTGACTTAGTGGTCAAAGCAGGAGTCAGGCATCAGGCCGGGTCAGATACCCGGAGGTCAGAGTCTGAGAGAGGCCATAGGCACAGCTGAGATTCAGGTGTCAGGAGGCAGGCAGGGTCAGGTTACCAGGAGATCAGATTCAGGAGACAAATGTGAGAGCAGAACTATGGATCGATAACCAGAATCAGATACCACAAAATCAAGCCATAGAAGCAGGAAGCACACAGTCCAGAGCAAGGTGGATACTGGTTGCATGGACAACTTTCTGTTTCAGTTCTGGGTTTATATAGAGGCTGTGAACCAATCGGGGCCCCCAGTGTTCTGCCAATCAGCTCCCAGGACTGGAGTCCTCTGTCTGAGTTCAGCTCCTATTCTGACAACACTTAGCAGGTCTCTGGGTGGTAGGGTGGAACCTGCTAGCTTCAAAAAGCCTTGTGGACCAGCATTCAAGACCCATAGTGCCTGACATCCCCTGATCTGCCCCAGTGGCTCTCTCTGCAGAAGCACCTTCTTAATGGTGTATTAAGAAGGAAATCAATCTGGAGGTATGCTTGTGCAGCTAGTATAGGCCCACTTTCCTATTCAGTATGCATGCAAACTGACAAAGGAGGAAGAAATACTAGCAAGACAGAGAATATGGCTGAGGATGTGAGATTAGAAATGAAAGAGCTATCATAGGAATGTAGGATAGACCAAAAATAAAATGTAAATGCAAATTTGACAGAACGTGAGATCTAATCAGCGAAATAAAAGAAAAAGGTGTGTGCATGTAGGGAGAAAAAATACACCACACATTTCAAAAGAGCTCAAAGGGGCTTTTCAAATCACCAATACCTACAATTTGAGACCAGATTTCCATGTACAGGTTGAACATCTCTAATCCGGCACCCTCAGGACCTGACTGGTGCCGAGACAGAGAATTTGCTGAACCACGGGAGGTCAATATTTTTATCTCGCCGAGGCAAATAAACGGAACAACGCTTGCAACGCCGCCTAGCCAAGGGTAACCGTCTCTCTTCATAAAAAGTTAGTGCTGTTACACAATTTTACTGTATTGGCACAAGGAAATAAGTAGATAAAGCATAAAAAACATAAAATGAAATCATGCCAGACCACGGAGGTTGCCGGACCAGAGAGGTTCAACCTGTACAATTAACTCCCATTGTGATGTGGATAGTCAGGTTTTGTGGTGAGGCCTTTTGAAAATGTGGAGTCAAATGTGGGTGCTGAGTACTTTGGAAAATCTGGCCCTAGTGCAATAGAAAAGTGAGTAAAGCAAAATAATAATTGCATGTTAAAAAAAAAAAAAAAGGCTGTTTGCTTTAGGGAGTAATAAATATAGTGGGGAATAAAAAAAGAACTGTGTGGGTGAGTGAGAGGAAGTTCACCATGTAATTAAGGGAAAGGAAACAACTGATGAGACACCTAAAATATTGGGGAAGGAAGAGAATGAAAAGGTAAATGGCAGAAAGAGGTAATGGATGCAACAAACATGTCCGAATGCTGAAGTAACTAATACAGGCCTAGTGGCAATAATGTAAAGAAAGAGACTCTGGATGCCAAATAGTCTGGAAGCAAGCACAGGCTCAGCGGCAGAGCCTGCAAGAAACCTGATGTGCGGGACAGCACTGAGAATGGGAGGGCGTGAAAAGGGAGCGGGCGCTTTCCACAGCATCATCTGCCTTGGCCAGGATTTTCAGAACGGCTGAGCACTCACCAAGGGAGGGGAGTGAACCAGGGACAGGAGCAGCAGAAGCTCCCTAAAAGTGGAGGAGCCAAACTGTGGCCCTGACCCCCCCCATGCCGCCCCTTCTCAGAGAGCCCCCGCTCTCGTGCCCCCACCCCGATTGGCTGTGGATCCGGTGCAGAGGGGGACCCGTTACATGCACTCACAGCGGGTTACAGAGGCACCAAAATAAGCAGCCGAATTTTCAGAAGAGCTTGGCCTGCTGGGTGCGGAGATATTTGGAAAAAAATCTGGGCATAAGTGTTACAATGGGAGCTGCTGGATGAGCACTGTTGAAAACCTGGTCCTTGTATAGGTGTCTAAAGGGAAGCTGAGCTCTTCTGAAAATCAGCCCGCCTGTGACCAGTGAGACTGCCGCTGCCAGGATCCTGCCCTCGAGAGTCACTCCTCTAGGCTGGAAGATTGAAGTGCTCCTGAACAGCTTGTCATAAAGAACTCGTGATGTAGCTCCTTTGAAGCATGTATTCTTTGTACGCAACACAGTCTGGGCATCATTTATTTACACACTAGCTTTTGCCTGCAGCAAATGGGCAATGTTTTAAAGGGCAGATCTCCTCTGAAAAGTGACCCTGGTCCTATGGAATTGTGGGGATTCCTGTTTGTTGTGTCTCACTGACTCTGGCAGATCAAACGGGCTCCAGGAGGAAGTGAAAATATGCTTTTCCTAACTGCTATGCAAACTAGGGTTGACACCCATCTGGGTTGTACCTGGTCAGTCCAGTTTTTGGCTTTTGTGTCCGGGTGCCATTTAGGGTTGCCAGATGCCCGGTTTTTGACTGGAAAGTCAGGTCGAAAAGGGCACTTGGTAGTTACCGTAGAGTGCGGGGAGGCACCAGTTCGTTAACCTACACCAGCCGCTGCTCAGCCGGGGCCACCTCCTACCTGCAGGCAGGCTCCCTGTCAAGCTGCAGCAGCTCCCGTCCCAACCCCAGAGAGAAGGGAGCCCAGTTGGGAGATGGGGGTGGGGTGTGGAGATGATCCAGAGAGTGATGGGGGAAGGGGAGAGAGGAGCGTGCGATGGGGGCGGGGCCTTGGGGGAAGATGCAGAGAAGGGGGCCGAGCCTGGGGGAAGAGGTGGGCCGGGGGTGGAGCCTGGAAGTCTAGTTACCAGCAATTAGAAAAGTGGCAATCCTAATACAAACTCAGCATGTATTTAAGATTCCCCAGGCCAAATTCTGCCTTTAGTTTCACTGGTTCAATATAATTTTCTTCAATTCAAGCAGAGTATGCATTTGGAACTTGGTTATCTTTGACGTGATTGCATTTTTAATCCTTGCCAAGGGTACTTTGAGCTCTGACGAGGTGCTTTTTTGTATATATTATATACTAAAAAGTAAATACATTACTTGGGGGTCTGACAGAATGTGGAATCCACCTTGCTAACCCTTAGTGCAGAGCTAAGAGGAGTGATGGATACTGGGGATAAAATGAACACAGATGCCCTCTGCTTTGCAAGATGTTTAATGTACTTTACTGGCCGCTAGCAGATACGCCAGGTTGTTATCCTTTTTTTCACTTTAGCAGCACCGTACAGCTTGGTATATGCATAAGGCACCGGTCCCCACACTTTTGAGAGTAGCCCCCCCCCCTTACCCCTGTCTGCACCCCTTTCCCCCGGAGCTGGGGCTGGGAGTGGGGCTGCAGCGCGAGAGGGGATGGAGGGAGGGCGGTATGGACAGGGTAAGGGGGCCAAGCCTGGGGATGGGGGCAGAAGCAGAGCTGCAGCCAGGCTGAGGTGGGAGCTGGCAGCTGGGCCTGCGGCCAGGTGTGGCTCCTTTCCCGGCCCCGCCCCGCCCCCAGCCTTGGCCCAGGGGACCTGGCCAGGTTCGGGGACGGGAGCCAGGGAGGGGCTGGAGGTGGGACCAGAGCAGAGCTGGGCACGGGGAGGGGCTGAGTGATGCTCTCTCCCCATCCCTGCAGGAGCTGGTGCAGGCCCTGCCATGCCCCCCTGGATGTTCCTCCATCCCCCACAGTTTGGGGACCTCTGGCATAAGGTATTTTGAAAATAACTGCAGTTAAAAAGGTTACAGTCTCTAAGCATTGCAGCCTGCAGATTGGACACTGGAGCCTCCATCCCTTCCACTCTTCCTCCTTCATCCCTGTCCCTCCTTCCCGTCTCTCAAGTCTGATCTGATCCTCTTCCTTCTCTGGATCCCTTTTACCGAAAAGAATCCTCCAAGCACCTTTGTCCTCCTGAACAGCAAAGGCAGGCCCAGAGGATTTAAGATATTGAGAAGGGAGCAGTCAGCTGGAGAGTGAAAAATATTATGGATCAGATGTGGTTTGATGGGCTTGTTCTCCTATATCCCACTGGCATGATGCCTCCTCGCTTGGAGACAGGCAAGAGATGGCAGGGCCATTATTGAGAATCAGTGAAAAGTTAATACATGGATGAGGATGGCATGTGGTTTGCTTGCTTCCATATACACAAAGTGGAAAGAAATGTTCCCCAGCATGAGAGAGATGTTCCTGGGAGGGAAGATGGAATGCTAAAAGTCTTTATTGGTGCACTGAAGCACATAACAAAGTAATTAGAACTGTTTAAAGTTGACAAAGCGCTAGGCCAGGAGGAATCACATCCCAGGATGCTAAAGGAAACAGAAAAGCCTCCCTAAAAGAAGTGTTCTCCCCTTGACGTACACCCCCTAGCTCCCATTCAACTTAAATTCATCAGGAGGAGACTGTATCCTATGAATGGCAGCATTACCAAAGGCCTGGCGAGGTGGCAAAGGTGGTCAGTCAAGTCCAGAAAAGAGTCAGGCAGATTTCAAAGACTGCTGGAGACGCTCAGGCTGTGGCCCCCTGAAAAAATCAAGTCAAAGCCAAACAAATACACCTTCTTCCTAATTCTGTGCATCACTAGCAACTGTTAAATCAGCACCAGAGCAATCCCATCCGTGTTCCTCCTGGCAGGGAAGGATTGTCTCACGATGTGTATGTAGAGCACTTAGCATTTCCTGGTGCTCTCTGGGCCCCGATGTGTTCCCCATACCATCACTCAGCCACAGAGTCACCCATGGGGAAGGGCAAAACTATTTATTAACAAAACAAAACTGCAAAGTTCATCTTGTGGCAGTGGTGCTGCCGGCTGCCCACAAAGGGATAAGTTTGTGGCCCTGGAACTGAGCAGGAGGCACATGACTCTGTAGTTAAGGTCATTGGATAGGATCCACACTCAGCTCCATTTGTGCCTCTGCTGAAAATAGTTTATTGCCATGTTTTAGTGGTGGTGTAACTGTGTTGGTCCCAGGATATTAGAGAGACAAGGTGGGTGAGGGAATATCTTTTATTGCAACAACTTCTGCTGGTGAGAGAGACAAGCTTTCAAGCTTACCCAGAGCTCTTCTTCAGGTCTGGGATATGTACTCAGAGTGCCATAGCCAAATAAAAGGTGGAACAGATTGTTTATCATAAGTAGCTAACAGATATTTCAAGGGACACCACAGAGCAGATGATCTCTACCTTGATTGCCTCAGGAAAAAAATGTGTAAAATCCGTAACATCACATGCACCACAATCTCTCCACCACTGAGAGGACAGCTATACAGTCCCTGAAATCTAACCACAAGATAGCGTTCAAATGAGCAGAAAAAGGGGGTGCTATTACAGTCCCTAGCCCTGAAGAATATGTTATTGAGGCCAACAGCCAACTCTCTGACACCACCTGTTATAAAGAACTCAAAGAAGATGCCACACCACAATTTACCCAGGAATTTAAGGATATCATCAGATCCTTCCCCAAACAACTCCAAGAGAAACTTCACAAACTCATCTCCCATGAACCCACCCTAGATTCCTTCTACACACTTCCCAGGATAAGGGAACCCAGGCAGGCCCATCATATCTAGCCATGGCATTCTTACTGAAGGAATATTGGGACTCATAGAAATCGTCCTCAAACCACTCACCACACAAAGGGCCAGTTTCCTCCAGGACAAAACTGACTTCCTCCACAAACTCCGCAACATTAACAACCTCCCTCAGAACACCATCCTCGCCACCAAGGATATCACTTCCCTAAACACCAACATCCCTCACAATGAGGGCATAGCTGCCTGACTCAAATATTTACATGACAATGGACAACCCTCAGATATCCACCCAAACACGTTGCCAAACTCATCCATTTCATCCTCACACATAACAATTTTACATTCAACAACAAGTGCTTTGTCCAAACCATGGAACACCATCGGTACTAGGATGGCTCCCAAATATGCCAACCACTTCATGGTCCACCTTGAAGAATATGTGGACAAATGCACCACAGAACCAATGGTATAATGAGGTACATCAAAGATATTTTGATCCTCTGGACAGATGACTTAAACCTCCTCATAGATTTCCACCACAACTTCAGGAACCACCACCCATCCATTAAACTCTCTCTGGAACACTTGCACACCAGTATCAATTTCCTGGATACCACAATCAGCTTCAACAATGGAACCTGACAGACAACTATATACAAGAAATCCACAGATCACCACACCTACCTTCATAGATACAGTAACCACCCCAAACACACCAAGAAATCTTATCTACAGCCAGGCACTCAGATACCACAGAGTAGGCTCTGAGAAGAAAGTCTGGAATATACACCTTAACACACTCAAAACCGCCTTCACCAAATGACACTCCACTATAGAAGTAGATTGCATCATGGAATGGACCACCCAAATACCCCAATAAAATCTGCTTATACAGAAATAAAACCCCCTCCTACCGCACACCCCTAGTTGTCACCTGCCACCTCACTGGAACCCATATGAGGTCCCATCAAACAACTATAACCCATACTC
The DNA here is from genome assembly GCF_016161935.1 of Mauremys reevesii. Classification (NCBI taxonomy): domain Eukaryota; kingdom Metazoa; phylum Chordata; order Testudines; family Geoemydidae; genus Mauremys; species Mauremys reevesii. The sequence goes on from NC_052625.1 coordinate 9,161,136, forward strand.
AATGGGGACCCCACCTGAAAGAAATCTTTCATGAACCTCCTCTTCTAGCCTTCAAACAGCCCCCCCACCCTCTTCAAGCTCATGGTCAGAAGCAAGCTCCTCACAGACCAGGACACACCAACTCAAATTGGCACCAGATGCTGCCAGATCAACAGATGCAAAACCTGCAGACATCTCTCCACTCCTACAGTGATGAACACCTCCTGCAACACATGTTTCAAGGTTCATGGATCCTACAGATGCTTATCCCAACATGTGGTGTACCTCATCCAGCGCACTAAATGCTCAACAACAACTATGTGGGTGAAATCAGACAATCTCTGTGCTCTCAAATGAACTCACACAGGAAAGTGATAAAAGACAAGAACACCATATCACCTGTGGGTGAACCCTTTTCAGAAAAGCAGTCACTCTCTAGCTGACCTATCAGTCCTAATCCTCAAAGGACAGTTGCACAGCGCTTTCAAAAGATGGGTCTGGGAGCTTAAATTCATAACTCTGCTAGACATTAAAAATCATGGGCTGAATAGAAAGATGCTGGATTTATGGCTTATTACAGCAATTTGTAACCCACTAACCACCCCCCCACCCAGCCTCTCCACCCTGCTGCTTTTCACCCCCTACTTTGCTTCCTTTCCTCCCTATGACTGGCAGGGTGTTAATGGGCTACCTTATCTTGAATGGTCCTATTGGGATCCAGGAAGTGGGCGGACAGAAGGGGTGGACCTACAGGACCTGGAAGCCAAATGATTCCGGGGGACAACTAATAAGATAACAGGGACAGGAGTGAGGTCAAAGGGTCAAACGAAGGGAACCTGATGGGGACACCGAGCAGAGAACCTCGGACAGCGCCCACTGCTCCTCAGAGGCATCAAGGGAGCCAGCAGACGCCGCCCAGAGGAACTCTGCCTGGATGCGTGAGCGGACGGAGGATCGGAAATAGGCCCCACAGTCACAGGAGACCCCATCGGCCAACCTCCTCTCCCTAGTTTTATGAATGGTTCCTTGAAATATGTATTAACTACTTATGCTAAACAATCTGGTCCACCTTTTATTTAACTGTGACACTCAGTAAGTTTCCCAGACCTGAAGAAGAACTCTGTGTAAGCTTGAAAGCTTGTCTCTCTCACCAACAGAAGCTGGTCCAATAAAATATAGTACTTCACCCACCTTGTCTATTTTTAAATGTATTATTTGCATTTCCTGCCCAGGCAGAACTGTATTATTTTAAGGAACGCCCGAGGCAGTTCCTGAGTTACAAGGCTTTGAAAAAGTGGTAGATTTCCCCATTCTTTTTCAAATTATATTTTCTGTTCATGAACTCACAATGCAAAAATTGCTTGCTGTAAAAATGTCAGATGGGATCCAGCCCTGGAACAGGTATAATAGAGGGGATGTATACACTGACCAGGCCATGCTGCCTCTCTGCTAACACGTCAGGATCACATGCACTTAGCTTGCATAAAGATAACCTTGAATACCACAAAAATAATGTAATGATAATACAGAAGATATAGCCTACCTATGTATGAAAGAACTTTGCTATATGCAGTTTGCTTGACCCGTTATTTTGCTGTTGTTGGTATAGTAAAGTACTGCTCAGATTTAGCATTTAGCTGTTGTATTTAGACTGAATGAAGGTTTTTCACATTCTAGAGACTGATCCAACACCTATTGAAACAAGTGGAAAGACGCCCGTTAATTTCAAAGGAGCTGAATCAGGCTCCTAGTCTCCACTCAGTGAAAACATTATCCACCTAACTCTCATTAACCTTACTCCAAGCCAGACACTGAGCTGTGATTCCAGATTGTTTCTGGGACATTGCGTGATGATGATTATCCTGGCAGGCACACCTATTTTTTTTAATGTGCTTGATTTGACATAGTGCTGTTTACCGTCTGAATTTTACGAGTTCTTTCTGCCAGAAGGGAAGAGGTATTGGTTTTCTTTTCATCCATTTTAGACAATCATTTACTCCGTTTCTCTGGAAGAAGAATATTAACGTTGTGGTAAACTCTTACCTCTTCCTTTCCTCCTCAGCTGGTGTAAATCAGGGTAGCTCAAACAACTCAGTGGGACTACCTTTATTAACACCAGCTGCAAATCTGGCCCAACTCTCTAGAGTGGCAGCTGCATGTAATTTATCTTAGCTGTGAGTTCATTATTCTGTGCACTTTGGAAAGTACTTTGCCTCCCCTTGTTGTGTCAGACTGGTCAAAGGACACCTCTGATGCTGCTCTGCAACAGTGGCTCTCAACCTTTCCAGGCTACTGTACCCCTTTCAGGAGGCTGGTTTGTCTTGCATACCCCCAAGTTTCACCACACTTAAAAACGACTTACTTAGAAAATCAGACATAAAAATGTAAAAGCGTCACCGCACACCATTACTGGAAAATTGCTGACTTCCAATATTTTCCTGTATCATTATAAAATAAATTAAGTGGAATATAAATATTGTCCTAACATGCCATTGTCTATATGAAATGTTAGTTTGTACTGACTTCACTAGTGCTTTTGATGTAGACTGTAGTAAAAGTAGGCAAATGTCAAGATGAGTTGATATATCCCCTGGAAGACCTCTGTATGCCCCTGGTTGAGAACCACTGCTCTGCATACCAGAATGTATAGTATAGGATGCTGATGTACCTAACCTTTGTCCAGGAGAACTAGCTGTTAAATAGCTATACTGTCATGCTGTGAATTGGGAGGAAGGTAAACAATTTATCCTCTGACTTCAGTTTCTCCATTAGGGCAGTGCCCTATGGCGTGGCACTCTTGGCAGAATTACCACTGAACCCAATTGCTTCTTGTAATGCTTCCTTACAGTTCTTAACCTGTCATGGGATAAAAGGGAAGGTCCTTTCATGGATTGAGAACTGGTTAAAGGACAGGGAACAAAGGGTAGGAATTAATGGTAAATTCTCAGAATGGAGAGGGGTAACTAGTGGTGTTCCCCCAAGGTCAGTCCTCAGACCAAATCTATTTTTTTTTTTCATAAATGATCTGGAAAGGGGGGGGTAAACAGAGAGGTAGCAAAGTTTGATGATGATACTAAAAGATAGATAAGAGAAAGACAGAAAGAGAAAGAAAAAAAAGAGAAAAAAAAAAACAAAAATTGGAAAAAAATGGCAAAAAAAAAAATATAATGAAAATAAATGTGGATAAATGTAAATTAAAAAAAATAACCCCAACTATACACACACAACATGGCTAATTTAGCTAGCTAGAGATCTCAGAAAGAAAAAAAGATCTTGCGTCATCGATCGAATATGTCTCACAAGATGTGCACGCGCGGTGCAAAGCGAAACAAAAAAGCAAACAGGGAAAAAGGAGATAGAAAATAAGACTAGATATAGACTGAGAATATATATTGTATTATATATAATCATACATCATGCCCACATCTCAGATGTGGTGTAGATGTGGTCTCCTCATCTCAAAAAAAATTCTCTAAAGAAAAAAAGTTCAAAAAGGGCAACTAAAATGATTAGGGGTTTAAGAGGGAGGTTTAGAGAGGGAAGATTAAGGCTTAGCTACTCTTCAGAGAAAAAAAAAGAGAGAAGAGGAGGATAACATGATATAGGATGATAAGATTGAGTGATGTTGAGTGAAAGTTCAAAAGTAAAAACTTATTCTTATATTTACATAAAATAAGGAAAAGGATGAAATTAATAGGCAATAGTTTTTAAAAAAGTTCAAAATCAAATTTCTTCTCTTTTTTTCGCACACACAGCAGGAGCTTGTCCTGGTGAGGATAGGAGAGGAGGGGCTAGGAGGGAACAGAATAACAAGATGGCTAATAGGTCAATATGGCTAATGGCAGTCCATAAAGAATGGGTGGCCTGTAGAATGTTGTCCTGGGATGGGGAGAGGATGGGATGAGAGAGAGAGATGATGGAGATGAGAGAGGATGATCTCATCATTGCCTGGGCACCTGGCATTGGCCACTGTGGGGCACTGGGCATGGGGAGAGAGATGGAGAATGGACAGATGGTGGTATGGCCTGGCCTTTCTTATGTTCTTATGTTCTTATGTTAACCTTGTAAGATCACTCTGGAGATCTGACCTCCAAAGGGAGGGAAAGATCTTAAAATCATCTTCTGAATGCAGGGGGACAGGAAAGTCTGAATTTAGACTGACGAGGTGGAATCCTGGTTTTATTGAAGTCTATGGGAAAACTCCCATTGACTTTAATGGGGCCAAGATTTCACCCACAACGTTTTTTCACGGGTTTTTCCTGCTGTTGGTGTTGCCAACATGGGTAATTTGATCCCGAATCTCACAACATACGGTGTTTTGCCTGAAGTTTCAGCTCTGGGAGTACTGTGATTGTGTGAGGATCTCCGCTTTCCTGTAAAACAAACATTCTACCCCTTATGGGTGCCAAGAAAATCTTGAGCATGTGACCTGAGCACACCGTAAATACGCAAAAAAAACCCAAAGCATATAAAAAACCACCCCAGATTTATTATCCATTTAAACTCTTGTGATATGTAAGCCAGTCTCATGATTTTTGAATGTTTGGAGGTGGCAGGAGCACAAAGTGCACAGATCTCCACAGGGCTGTTGGAGATGCTGGCCGGCCATCCATCCATGACTCATTACCCAAGGCTGGCAGTTAGAAAAGAAACCAAAACGTCTTGATGCTTGCAAACAGAACACCACTGAAATGGTATCTGGGAGAGTTAGCAAACATGAACCTCTGCCATGATACTCGTGCAGAGCTGAGCCATCTTTAAAACTGATTGAATGTCTTTGAAGATGGTAGAATAGACATACGCTGACCTCGATCTCTGCAAAGAAAACCACTTTGCCTATTGTTGATGGATGTCTTTCTACTGGCACAGCATCCCACATTTTATTTGTCTAAAGGGAGAGAGCGGGGCATCGATTTAATGTCCTTGTTTATCATTTCAGATAGATTGCAAGACGTTCTCTTCAATGGCAATATATTTTAAGGAATTTTATGGTTTTCATGTTTGTTTGTTTTTTAATTTAATTTTCTTTGTTTTTTTGCCAGCATGAGAAACTTCCTGCTATTCTCCCATCTGGCTAAACAACAAGCCACAAAAATATCTAGAATAAGTTGAAACGGGCAAAATCTGTGACTTGGTTAATTAACTCCCCATTAGTTCAAATAGACAGAAAGTCCATTTTTCTTTAAATACTTTTGTATAGATGTGTGTACCACGCACACGTATGTAGTTAAAACAAACCATAAGGTATTCAGTCTTGGCTGGTCCATGGAGCAAAGATCTTAATCTTGTTTCTGAATTCAGCTTTTAAGAGGTATATAGGAGCATGCTGTCATTTGAAGTACATGGTGATGTCTTTATGACATAACTGACCTGTGAGGACATGTGTTCTAATTCTTGGTAATGAGGCTGAGAGAGAGAGAGAGAATAGGGCTACTATTGTTCCATTTATTCTAATAAAGTTCCTGGTTCAGTGTTCAAATAAAGTTTCTTCATGTGATTCTCTACCATTGTCATATGACAGAAACCTATCTATCTTCCAGCCTCACCTCACCGCTTTCCCGTGTGAATGTTCTGAAGTGTAGCTGTTGGGTGTCTTTGTCTCCTGGCCCAAGACCGAGCAGGATCTGGAGAGGGCAGTGGGTGGAGCCAGGAACTTAATTCAAAATTTGAAGGTCTGAAACATTAGCGGCAAAGGGAACTAAAGGGAAAAAAAACAACTATCTTGTTCTCATGCAGTCTCTCTCTCTCATTCAGTGGCAGAAAGGTAAAAAAGGGAGGGGGAACTGGCAAGGGGTGGAGAAGAAACAAACCAGGACATTCAAAATTGTAAAGCTTTTTATTTGAGTGTAAAAGAAAATTTGGGGAAAAGCAGATTTTGAATTTGAAAAGCACCATTTTTTTTTAATTGGGGGCGGGAGTTTCAGTTGAAAAAATGTCACCAGTTCTAACAGTGACTAATGATTTGGGGACAGTTTTTCATTTCTATTTGTTCTGTGTCAATATCTGTCCCCAGATTTCTAGTCATTCTCTCTTTTTTTTTCCAAAGGGGATATTTATTTGTTTAATCTAAAAGCTAATATTTGAAATAGCTGATTTAATCTGCCCTCCGCCCTTTGTTTTTTATTGGCCTTTTCTTAATCCAGTATTTGCTAAATCTGTTAATTCCTCGCTCTATAAATCTGTGCTCAGGTTGCGGAACCGTTTCTGTGCAGACATCCAGTGGGGTGGTAGTCCTCTTGTCCTCCTTCCCAGCAGCCTCTGCACATATCTGCCAGGTTGTGTAGGGAGGGCAAAGGTTGCATGCCCGCTACTTCCTCTGGGAGAGTAGGTAGCAGGCACCAGGGGAAGGAATCTGTACATGGTAAAGGGGTGGCATAAATCACTCCCCCCTAGGAGCAAGGGTAGAACAGAGAAGGGATTGTGCCGTTTTGAAAACTTCTTCTGGGGCCTGCTGCAGTCTCTTATACAGGACATTTAGCGATGGCTTGGTCTTCTACCCCTTAGATCTCAGCCTCCTGTTTCCATCTCTCATACTCACATGTTGTAGCCAACCAAATGATATGTCTGTTGTATGCTAAGCAAACCCTACGTACTTGGTTATGGTTGGAGATGTTTGTCCAGAGGTGGAAGGAATTGTGAAGGAAAAACCCATGCCCGAACCTACTAGCGTGCCTGGTCACCGATCACAGCTAAATTTTTGAACCTGGAACATCATCATACCTGGATGACAAAGACAAGGTGACCAGAACCACGTGTATACCCTGTAGCTGAATATGTGTGGTTGCCCTCTGCTGGCAGAGGAGGTACATAAGATATAACAAAGGGGCAGGAATTGTTCCCAGTTAATCTGTTTGGCTGGTCTGGGCCATTCTAATGTTGCCTTTAAAAAACCAGCATGCTCAGGGCTGAGTTACGACTCGAAGGGTCTCATCCCTAAGGACATAAGAATGGCCATACCGGGTCAGACCACAGGTCCATCTAGCCCAGTATCCTGTCTACCGACAGTGGCCAATGCCAGGTGCCCCAGAGGGAGTGAACCTAACAGGCAGTGATCAAGTGATCTCTCTCCTACCATCCGTCTCCATCCTCTGACAAACAGAGGCTAGGGACACCATTCCTTACCCAAAAGTCCACAGAAATCAATGAGAGTGCATGAGTCTAGCACTAAGAGCTGTGCTGTGTGGATACAGGAGGTATGTTTCTGGAGTGCTTATGTCTGGAGGCCTTATGCCTGTAGTAGCCAGGAACAAGCTCATCACCTGCAGGTGCATTGGGCTGGGTACGGGGGAAGGGAGCACTATCATATTCACCAGGGACAGTTACTACATCACCAGCTCAGGTGTAGCGTGAGCTGCCCCTCATTTAGCTCTGCTGCCACTGGCCAACGTGCAGGAGGTGGGGCTGTCCCCACAAACCCATCTTGCCAAGGCACAGCCCCTTTGGAGCAGCAGCAGTCGCTCCTGTCAGCGCTAGAAGTCCACTCTTCTCCCTCTTGCATTCATAGGGTGACCTGATCACAACACTAAAATTGGGGTGCTGTCAGCCCCGCCCACAGTCCACCCCTGCTCTTCCCAGGCTCCGCCCCCCTGTGCCCCAGGTCCCACCCCCTCCCCGCTCACGCCCTTCCTCATCCCCCGGCCCCCTGCTGGCTTGCTGCTTCCCTTCTCAGTCCACCACTCACCTCCTCACACCTCCCCACCCGCCACTCATCTCTACGGTGCTGATTTCCCCTCTGCCGGGTGGGCGCTTGCCCACCCCCCACTTCTTCCCTCTCAAGTATCTGCCCTCGCTCCACCCCCATTCCACCCCCTTCCCCCAAGTCCCCGCCCCGCCCTGCCTCTTCTCCACCGCCTCCCGTGAGCCTGCCATGTTCCCGCTCCTCCCCCATTCCTCCTGGAAAGTGCTAAGTGCCGCCAAACAGCTGTGAGGCGGTGGGAAGTGCTGGGAGTGGGGAAGGAGCGGGGACACGACGCGCTGGGGGGAGGGGGGAGAAGGAGGCGAGGAGGGGGGAGCGTGGCTGCAATTTTTTTCCATGGGTGCTCCAACCCTGGAGCACCTGCGGAGTCGGCACCTCCCTCCCGCTCACCTCCTTACATTGATTGGGACGCGGGACAAAGGGTTAAATAGCGGGACAGTCACGATTTTATTGGGACATCTGGTCACCCTATGCATTCAGGATGTGCATTATTGCAACATCCTGAGCAGGAACGTTAAAGGGGAAGCTGCTGGTGGTGCCGTCTGCTGTGCCCCCGAGGCAGCCACACTGTCACCCTGAACCTTTGATAGAAGGGAACTCACTGCTGTGAAATGGAATCTAAACTACTGAGCTCACCATAGCTAATACTGCAAGCAACCCAGCGATCACGTGCAGGATGGTGCAACCCAACGCTTCCAACAGAGGGCAATAAAATGACTCTTTCTGAATCTCAGATCTGACATGTGTCATGTGTGTCAGATCCTTCTGTGCCTAGTGTTGTGTTAGAAATAGCTCCTGTACTCCATAAAGGGGTGTGTGTGCAATGCCTCTAAAAATGCCGTTCTAATACCATGCAACTTTTAGCAAATAAGTCAAAGCATCAGGAATAGAAACCAGGTGCCCTAACTCCCACTCTCTTTCTGTAGCTACTAAACAACATTCCCTCTTAGCTGGTGTTCCGTATTAGGAGTGCAACATGTGTCGGTGCACTGAGCTGGCTCTGTCCAACGCAAGGGAAAGATTATCGATTAGTTCTGCTGCTTTCCTCTGAAGGTGCATGCGACTAAGAGCTTAAGTGATGTGTGACTAGAAGCATCTGCTGAACGTCTCTGAATGTTCAAAAACAAAGATAACTCCATGCAGCGGGCCTGATTCTCCCCTCACTGGCTTGAGTCAAGATCGTCACTGAAGCCAGTGGAATTACACTGGAGTAAAACGCATGTGAGTGAGTGGAGAATTGAGCCGCTGGGTATACTAGTCTGTGATTAAAATGGCCCAGACTAATGCAGCTACATATGCAGCTCTGAAGCTAATTCACTGAAGCCAGTGGAATTACACTGGAGTAAAACGCATGTGAGTGAGTGGAGAATCGAGCCGCTGGGTATACTAGTCTGTGATTAAAATGGCCCAGACTAATGCAGCTACATATGCAGCTCTGAAGCTAATTCAAATGAATGTATAAGAGCAGTTTTGGAAGAGCATTTTCTTACCTCTCTAATGAATACAAGACACAGTGCAAGAGAGGTTTTGTATGTCAGATCCAGATATCCAGAGCACCGACCACTCCCACTGAAACTAATACTTAAGCACATTGAGATGAAAGGCACTATATAAGTGCAGTGTATTGTGTAAGGCACAGGGGTTGCCATGAAAAATAAATAATTATCCACGTTTACTGCACAGCTGTACAGGAGATGCTAGTTCTTACTCTAAGTGCAGGGAGAAACTGTGCAGCGTGTGGACTACCACTATAAGGTAAATGTGGTCAGCCAGTCTGAGGATATGTCTGCACGGCCGTTGGGAGGTGTGATTGCAACACACATACACATATCCCAGCTAGTTTTGGGCATAGGCTAGCCCTGCCTGCCCACGACCTAGGTTATTACTCGAATGGCTGCCACCCGTATTGCTGTGACTTCAGCGCTGTTATTACTAGCTAGCTAGATCAGATAGTTTAGGTATGTTTACATGTGTTGAAATCATACCTCCTGGCTGCTGGGTAGACAGACCCCAAATATGCATGAGGACCCCCAGATATGCTTAGTATGTTAATAGACAAGCTTTCATCTTGGATACTTTCACCTGCAATATCCCATCCTAGCAGCCTAAGTCAGCACTTTGGAACCACTGACCATTCCAGGGATAATCTTGGAAGGACAGGAGGCTGTCTTTTTGTCTGAAGGCTTGTAACTCTTCCATTCATGATACACCAAAGGCCATCGGTGGCAACTTTCGGAGCAAGACTCTAAATCAGTGGTGCTCAACCAGGGGACATGTATCCCTGGGGGTACACAAAGGTCTTCCAGGGGGGTACATCAACTCATCTAGATATTTACTTAGTTTTACAACAGGAGGCATAAAAAGCACTAGCAAAGGCTGAACAAACTAAAATTTCACACAGACAATGACTTGTTTATACTGCTCTATAGACTATACACTGAAATATAAGTACAATATTTATATTCCAATTGATTTATTTTATAATGATATGGTAAAAATGAGAAAGTCAGCAATTTTTTCAGTAGCAGTGTGCTGCGACGTATTCGTATTTTTTGTCTGATTTTGTAAGCAAGTAGTTTTTAAGTGAGGTGTAACTTAGGGGTATTCAAGACAGATCAGACTCACAGAAGGGGTACAGTAGACTGGAAAGGTTGAGAGCCACTGATCTAGATCTCTTTGTTTTCCATGTTGCTGTATGGATGTCATCAGGTTATGCAGTTGCATCGTGTACTGGTATGGGGGAAGAGATGTTGGGAATGTTTCTTTTCCACTCCTCTTTGCAGTCTATTTGCTCCTTGGCAAATTGCTATATGGAGTACGAACTCCCTCATGCCACAGAGGAAGGGGTTTTGAATCAGGGGGCAGGAAGGGATAGTAACTGCTGAGACCCACAGTCCATTCGTCCCTGGAGTTATGGGGTGCACCATAAGTAAGGACAGCTATTTCAGGGAGGGTGCTGTTTGTTCCTGAGACTGTGTAGGGAAACTCCTAGTGTGTTTTTAGCTATATGGAGGGGAATAAAGATTTTGCCTCTTAGTTATTTTTGTCTTAAGGTGCCCCGGGGTCTTTCAAACACAAGGCACAAATGAATCCTCCTTTTATTTATTTACTTATTTAATGTTTGTATAGAACACAACATCGAGCAGAAATAGATCTAACACTTTGCCAGCACCTGGCATCATAAATCATATCAGATGTGGTTTGAATTGTCAGGTTTAGTCAGTTGTCTGTGTGGATTCACTCCACAGCTCCCGGAGATGATTGACCGGTCTCCTCCGATAAGAAATGCATACAGTGCGTTCAGCAGCCAATGTCTATTCAAATGAGAAGCAGAGCCGATACCGCAGTTGGCATCCCTTGGAGGAGTATCTGTTGTGTGTGCGCTCAATAAGCCCTTTGCTTGACAGGTCACAAATGACTTTGCCCATTTTTTGAAGAGAAAAAAATGGACAGCCCTTGAGACCGAAACTCTCGCCATGCAGAGAACAGATAGTGTGTGGCAGCAGAAGCTGCATTGTCAGCCTGCTTTACCCTAGCCACTCTAGGGAAGAGAGGGCAGCTCAGTTTGTGTTCTCACTGAGAGTCTGATCCAAAGACCATGAAAATCAATGGAAAGACTCCAGTGGACTCTGGATCAGGCCTACAATCCAGTGAGAGGACCAACTCATTTTACATTAGCCAGCGCTGAGAATCTGCTGGGACAGGGCTCCATTCCCTAAGGCACATTTTTCAGCCGCCCCCTCCCATCCGAATGCATCGTTTTCAAGCCTGTTCCATTTTCATTGTCATTCGGGTTCTGCAGCATGTAGAGCACTGCAGCTGCCAAGTAGAGCTAGAGAAATTAAATGGCAGAATATTTTATTGAATTGCCAAATCTAGTTGCCCAACTGCCCCTGGTGGCTTGGGTGAGCATAAGCAGGACTTGTCCAATGTGCCTGTCAGAAAATGTTCATAAGACGATAATAGCTAGTCCGTTCCAGTGCTTGCAGAGAAACAAACCTAAATTATGTGAGCTTATTATTTTAATTACAGCACACAGTGTCTGCTGCATGCTCTAATAAGAAGACTTGAGGAGTCAATCGCGTAAGAGCTCTTATTTCCATAATACCAAAGCCCCTAGTTCCTATAATAACTCTGCAAACAGTCCACCCCTTTTTATTAGGTACTGAACTGAAAGAGTCCCTGATACTGCTCTCTCTGTGTTGTGCTGCTACTGTAGATCCTTGTTCAATTGCTTGCATAGTGACTTGTATCCCTAAACGTTTTGTTCCAGGATTGCAACAGGTAGACATCACATGATCCTTAATATTTAAAACAGACTCGTAAAGAAAGCAGCTTTTGGAAGGTGGTTTAGCAATCACTTCTTGGACTTGACTTGAAAGCAAAGTGCCTGGGTGTAGTGCAGGCACATGTGGTATGCTGGCAGCATAGCAAAAGTTAAACTGAAAAGGGTTTTTTATCTGCCAAGTCCTGCATTCCGGATTCTGTGTATACCTTGCAGCAGGTGAAGCATGACACTTTAGACACTCAGAAGCTCACATCTTCTGTTGCTTTAGCTGGGGTAGTCAGGGGAGATCAGCTGCAGTTGTAGTGCAGTGTTGCAGTCCTCCAACAGCCATAGCAGGACACATACATGATACAGCTGGGATTTTCAGAAGCACTCTGCATGGGTGTAACTCTGCTCCCATTGACGCCATTGGGAGTTTAACCATGGTCTTCAATGGGAGCAGATTTACACCAACATGGAGTGCTCGTGCCCATCCCAGGTGAAATGTTGTGATACACATCAGCTGGAAGATCCTAAGGGGGAAAAGAGCCTTGTACGACTGAAAGCAAGAGGTGTAAATCCTAGACATCACTTATTTGCATGCCGTTGTCTGCAACAAAGGATAAATGTTGTGCTCGTGAAACATGCTGTCTGATCATGAGGCTGATCTGGCATTTCTTGTGCACCAAAAACTCTTGCTGAGGAGAACAGAAGTTTTAGGTGTATGAGGATTTCAGGATGGAGCCAGAGATGTGCAGGTATGTAATAAGGTGCTATCTGCCTCCATAACACTGCATATGCCTGTCGAATAATCTAGAGGCCTAGGAGCAAAATCCAGCTCTTGTGGACAGTGAGTGCATTTATGTCACTGCATGTTGGCTCGGAAGAGTTTGGATTGCACAGACACGAGAGCTAGTGCCTGGGATGACATAAGCAGGAATCAGAAGAACCAATAAACATCCAGAATATGCAATTCTGGACAAATCCCTACTGGAAGTGAGAAATACTAATGTATGTACTGCTTTGGAATTTCATGCATGTGGATATAACTGTATTGGAAAAATAACTGCATTGGAATTACTTAGCCAGTTGAGAAGGGACTGCTGCGTTTTCTGGCATGTGCGGTTAGCGAAAGCTATGTCATGCTCTGCCTTTTTTCAGCTGAGGCGTGCCACCAAGGCAAGCTGAAAAAACAGCCTTTAACCCTTCTGAGAAGCATGACACATGTCACCAAGTCCATCAGCTCTAACTTCACAATGTTCAGGTCTATACTAGTCAGTTACATTCTACCCATGTTGCTGAACTAGCTGTAATTTATGAATGTGACAGCTCCACATACGGGAGCCTCAACTGGTGTCAATTCCCATGTAATACCTCAATTTTCACAGGCTGAGTATCCAGCCCATTGTATAAGAAATGAGGCATTTATTATATATTATGGGGCAAATTCTGCTCTGGGATGTCAAGAGCACCTCCTAGTGGCGTAAGTGGGATCAAGGCGTGTGCATCGAATGGCAGATTTCTTTGGCTTTAGTTCCGTTTTTAAAAACATGTTTCTTTTATTTAAAGAGACACCGTCAACGTGAATTTTTCTGCAAATTAGCTATTTTAAAAATAAAAGGCAAAATTACTTTTTGGACGCAGGACCCCTGGTTTTATTCTGTTAATTATTCCTTTTAAAATACCATGTAAAGGTTTTTCTGTTGATGCTTATTAGGGTCTCTTAGGAAAGGAGAATGGGCAAGTTCCAGGGCAATACAACCAAACCTGTTCTGCTCACTCCTTATCCCTTCCCCAGGCTATTCCTCTTCTCAGTTCCTGTTGCTCCCTGCCTCCAAAGGGGAAAGACTCCTGGAGCCAAACTCAGAAGCAGCCGTGGTTTGTTCCTGCCAAATACCTTCTTGCAAAGCCTGGGAGAAAGTATGCACAACAGTTCTTCTTTCTCCCCCCCGGCTTCTCGCCCCCAGCAGTGCATAAGAGTGATGTCATCATGCTGGTTCAGGAGACAAGAAGTGTAACTGACCATTGAAGAAGAGCTCGGTGTGGCTCCAAAGTGTGTCTCTCTCACCGACAGAAACCGGTCCAATAAAAGAGATTACCACACCCACCTTGGCAAAACAGTGAAACTGACTCCTCACAAGGTGCTGCCTAATCCACAAAGTAAATAAATGGAAAAGATTGGAGATTGAGTGAATAGTTTCCTCTCTTCTTCAGCCTTAGGAATTGTAGGAGTTACGGGTAAATATAGTAGTTAAAACAAAATCAGATAGAGCTGTGATTTTTTTTTTCAAACTGGTGCCCTCTTTTAAGTTTAATTTTAATTCCATGCTGTGTTTAAAGTAAAAATAATACAGATTCGATATCTGCAGATCCAGATACCCATTGATACAAACAAATTAGCTTTATGTTAGACATAACAAAGGGAGGGGGGGGGAATGAGGAAAAAAATCTTGAACACACATAGCTTTTAAAGTTCACCTCTAGTGTTAACCTTCCATATATTTCCTGCTTGTATATACAGATAGTTCATTTCATTTCCATAATACTGGATATATATGTGTCACTTAACTATGTTTGTTTTGATCAGTACGCTACAAGGCCCTTTTCAGGGTTGACAGCTAGCATGAGACACTACAGGAAAAACCGAGACGATGCTTGGTTATAAGTAATGGTTAGACAATGACAGTATCTGCCAGAATCCCTGCCTTGTGTCAGTTGCTCCAGGCACATGGATTAACCAAAACAAACAGAGCAGTATGTGGTGTAAAGTGAACTGCATTTACACCTACTTTTCCCACCTATTCATATCCCCCTCCTGAATTTTGTATGTAATAAAATGACAAGCTTTGAATAGTATACTCAAGCCAGCACATTGGATTTGGGAAGATAAAACAGAAATGCTTTGGTTATTTATATAGCAGAGGAGGTAATTGGCTACATAGTTTTATCATAGGGAAGTCCTGTAATATAGATGCACATGCTGTACTATCGCAGTCATGTTTCAGAGTAGCAGCCGTGTTAGTCTGTATCCACAAAAAGAACAGGAGTACTTGTGGCACCTTAGAGACTAACACATTTATTTGAGCATAAGTTTTCGTGGATGCATCCGATGAAGTGGGCTGTAGCCCACGAAAGCTTATGCTCAAATAAATTTGTTAGTCTCTAAGGTGCCACAAGTCCTCCTGTTCTTTTTATCCCAGTCATGTAACAGTGAACACTAACATTTTGGCCACTTGGTATGCATGCTTTTAAACCTGAATATTGGTATCTTTACTTTGTGCTAATGTATAGACACCTTTGTGTTGCCCTATGCACTGTGGTTAATTTTACCTCTGGGCCTAATTCCATCTTCACATATGTGGGATCAGGAAGGAATTTTCACCCAGATCAGATTGGCAGGGACCTTGAGGGGGTTTCGCCTTCCTCTGCAGCGTGTGGGTGTGAGGCACTCGCCAGGATCATCTAGGTGTGTCGTATGTAATTATTTCCCTACCCTTGTGAGAACCTCAAGCATCTTGGTCCCTCCTATTCTCTGCTGGTGTTACATAGTAGTTTTATGTCCTGTGGGCTGTAATACTTCGGTCTCATTTAGGTTGTTGGGTTTAGTGGTGTTGGTAGCCTGTATATATAGGAAATCAGACTAGGTGATCTGCTGGTCTATGATTTAAGCAGATAGACGTCCCAATTTACATCTGCATGAAACGTGTTCAGAATTGGGCCTTTTGTTCCTTTACCTGTTTGCAGACTGACAAACCTCTAACACTAGCTATCTGGCTGTGGTTTTTCGCTACATGCTCCGTGCTACAGTTAAAGGGGACAACAGGATGCATTAGAACTGAAGAGTCTCAGCTGTCATGGAGAATTTGGTTTTGTGAAGTAGGGTCAGGCTGTAGTGAGACACTGGCGTCACTGCAACGATGATTATTGGCTCTCGCAGAATAAATACGGGATTATAGAATGAGTATAATTTTCTGGTTATTCCACAAAGGTATTTGGATACATGATGCATAAGGACCTGAAAGTAATATGTGTATTTATTCGATTATCTGGAATGGCTCCACCAGAGCTAATTATGGATGACTGTAAATATATCATTATGAACTCTTTTAAAATGGGTAACATTTCTTCTGTAGCTCTGAGGAAGCCATTACTGAGCCTAGCTAGACTATTTAGTGGATTATTGACTTGACAGACTATAACCATGGCCTCCAGTGTAAGTGTTATTGACATAAGAGACTGTAATGTCTTCTTTTAGAAGCCATTATGGCCTTTCACTGAAGGCCTTTCACTGGGTGGACAGATCATAACAGCTCTGGTATACTGGGTATATGTTAACCCACATTCACAATAGACATTTGTTAAAACATTTCATAACAGCCAAAGAAAATACTTCAGCAATAACACTCCAGGCACGCGGTCTTTTTCCTGGGTGGAGAGAATGTCCTTATGCACAGCCGAGAGCCATAAAAGCAGCCATGCAATTTCCAGTGGCAGTTATTGCTATAAAGTTATTTTAAAAATAAAAACAATCCCCACTGGTTTTTATTTATTTGCCTTTTCTCATAGTTTGATTTGGTGCAGAGTTCTTACAGAATTTTTGACCACAGCACCCTAGCTGTGTAGTCTGCATTATGCAATCACTACTAGATATCCCCACTGCTCACGTCAGCATGTTGCATCACATTGCCCTGCTGCAACCGTTAAAAAGCAGGTATGCATAAGCCAGCATTGCATTTCTCAGTACATGGTATATTGAAAACTATCACTTTATAGGGGGGTTCCTGGTCCTGCTGGCAGTCTAGGGGGCTCTGTAGGGAAGTGTGCTATCTAGGTCTAGTAGCAATCAGTCTGCAGAAAGCCACCCTAGAATAAAGTGAGTTGTGCCTCTCTATTTTAGGGAACAGCCTGCTTTGTCTCTCTCTGTTTCTGGGTTCTTGTGTGTTATCATTCTGAATTCTAAGAAATAAAGTAGTTACACTGTAACCTTGCAGAAACAGTACTTTGCTTTTATCTAATTTCTCTGTGTATATTCCAAAATAAAACAGATTTACATTTTGCTATCAAATATCAGAAGTAGGGTTCCTGACTAGTTGGATCACTGGTCTATTCGAGGGTGGCAATTAATCATAATAATAACTTCTTACATTTTTATATAGTGTTTTTCATTTCAAAGCACTCTAGAAACAATCCATACTTCTATTGTGTGGGGTGTGTATCAGATACATTATATACCATTGGTAGGCAACCTATGGCACGCGTGCCAAAGGCGGCACCTGAGCTGATTTTCAGTGGTACTCACACTGCCCGGGTCCTGGCCACTGGTCCGGGGAGATCTGCATTTTAATTTAATTTTAAATGAAGCTTCTTAAACATTTTAAAAACCTTATTTACTTTACATACAACAATAGTTTAGTTATATATTATAGACTTATAGAAAGAGACCTTCTAAAAACATTCATGTATGACTGGCACGTGAAACCTTAAATTAGAGTGGATAAATGAAGACTCGGCACAGCACTTCTGAAAGGTTGCCAACCCCTATTATATACATATGCGGAGAGAGACTATGTGTTTGCATGCTATTTCATGGTTTTATTAGCAAGTGTATGGTTGGCTACCTTGCTCGCATGTGGTGAAACTCTGAGTGAGCTATGTTTGTTTTAATGGCATCTGAAGCTGTTCAGAGGCTTAATGTTGTAAGTCCCGCTGGAGATGGATTGGTGGAGAGTAATTCAGGCACTCAGACTATATGGTAAATGTTATTTATCACATGCTTGTCAACTTCCCAAATGCAGCTGTCTCAAGAGTGAGTGTGTGTGTGTGTGTGTGGGGGGTATATGAATAGTGTTGGCACGTTTTTATATTGTGTGTATGAAGGGAAATTGCTGTTTTACACTGAAATGCAGCCATTTCAATAGCAACTGTTATGCACAGTGGCACTACACAAATTTTAGGACAAGGAATGAAGGAGATTTCTGTATTCTGTGACACTGTAGGGAGAGTTACATAGGGAGAATGTACAGAAGTTACCCGGTTACTCTCCCAAAACTCTCCTTTCTAATTAGTTGGAGGGAGGCGGGAGGCAGCTTAGTCTTCCAGATCTCTCTCTGTGCCAAATAGCATTTAATCTACATCAAACCCTGATGGGACAGAAGAATAAACTATCTGATTTTTTTCATCTCTGTCTGCAGCCAATCTCTGCACTGCAGTCTGACTGAGAAATTGCAAATTCTAATCCCTGCATCGTGAACATGGAAAATATTAAAAACTGGTCTCCAATATTACTGAAACCCATTGATCTGCACAAGCTGAAGTTTGGTACAATTTCAGTTTATGGAATGGGGGGTGAGGAGGCTGTAAGTGTGTGCCAGAAATAGATTAATAAGGATATTTTAGAACTTTGGGATTTGTTTGACAGTGGATGTTTCAAGACTCTTCTGAACTGCAGAGATACTTTATAATGTATCTGAGGTATTAAAACTAGTTAACAATTCAAACTGGGATTCTTTGATTTCTTTGCCAACGGCTAGACAATCTACTCAAGCAGTTATAAGATTTTAGTTAAACAAGTTAACACAAATGAGTAGTTAAAAAATGATGTGAGTTTGATGTGCAAACCTTTAATATCACAGATAGGAATTCCATTCCTAGGAATGTTTAAAACAGCTACACGGCTCTAAAGATACGAACATTTGAAATCACAGGAGGTACTGCAACCTGAAAAGGCTTGGAAGAATGAACCATATAATTCCATGTACCTCTGGAAATGTCACAATGAGAAGGAAATGCTAAATCTCACACAGTATTATGAGACTGCGCAAATGATCAGCCAATTTGGCCCTGTGTCGTCTCCAAAATTAGTTTGCTATTGAGTCTGTTTCTGAAGAAGTCTGAATCCACCACACTTGATAATTCATCTCAACTGGTTTGGTATAATGAGCTAATGCTTTGACCAGGGGTGAAAGTAACTTAAAGGACTTACTGGTAAGCAGGGTCGGGGTCCTGAGCAGGGGGGCGGGGCCTCAACCGGAAGGAAGCAGGGCCTCAACCGGAAGGAGGCAGGGCCTTTAAATCCCCAGACCCTTTAAATAGCGATTTAAAGGGCCCGGGTCTCTGGCTGCGGTAGCGACAGCTAGGAGCCCTGGACTCTTTAAATCATTGCCAGAGCCCCATGGTAGTGGTAGCTGCGTCCTCGTCCGGGAGCCCTAGGGCTCTGGTGGCGATTTAAAGGGCTAGGGGCTCCGGCCACTGCTGGGAGCCTCCGGGCCCTTTTAATCGCTGCCGGAGCTCTGGGGCTCCCAACCGCAGCTACCCTGTGGCTCCTGCAGCGGGGCTTTGGCAGCGATTTAAAGGGCTTGGGGCTCCGGCTGCTGCCCGGAGTCCCAGGCCCTTTTAAATTGCCGGCCTGGGGAAGCTGCCCCCTGCCGGTATGGTCAGCTGTGTACTGGCTCTTCCCGGTACGCCGGACCGGACCGGCTTACTTTCACTTCCAGCTTTGACTTACAACCAAAGTTACTTATGTGGCTTCAAATTTAACAGTAAGGAAAATCCCAGCTCTTCCTGTTACTAACCATTGGGAGCCAGATTTATACCATTCTCAATGAGGTTGAGGTAATACCTTACCCACTAGTAGATTCTCTGAAATGATTGGATCTACTCCAAAGAAGGGACCTACTCAAAGAATAAGGTTAATTCAACCTGAGTAAAAGTGATGGACTTTGGCCCTAGAGTATTATTTTATAAGAAATATGTGATCTCTGTATTAATTAATATACAACCTACAGTATTATAATAGGTGAACTCTGATTTTATGCTGATGCACATGCCAAATTTTCAGCGAAATCATCTAAATTGCACCTGTCAAATTTGAGTGGAGAAGAACTTGTGAATGCAAGCAAAAACATATTCATACAATTACACCTTTCTGCATGCACAAATACAGGATTGTGCATGCACATAATTTATGCTCTGGTACAATTTAGGAGGATCCCTGGAAAATGTGACCCGTAGTCTTAAAAATAAGTATTTTGATCAAGTGCTAAAACATCATGCATCTACACTTCTTTAGAGCCAAACTTCCTGACAGGAAAACTAAACTTCCTGCAGTGCTTTCTGTATTTCGTGATTCATTCCATGACTGTTCCATTTGAAAGACTGGGATTGGGCTTGGAGAATTGAAATCTATGTTTTGTTTTCTCTCTTCAGTATTTTTGATGGATACTGTTTATTTTGTGCTGGTGTAAAAATTATTTCAGTCCTTGAAGTGTGCCTTCCATATGCATATTCTGACAATGCTTGCGTGCGGATTTATCCCAAATCTGTAGCAAACCTGCAAAAGTAACTTTTTCAATCCATATCTTGCAGAATGGCAGTTTAGCCTCAGCTGCTCTGGGTTTTTTTAGGTTTTGTTTGTTTTTTACTGTAGTTGGTGCATGAACATTCTTGGCTTGTCTGTAAAGCAGTGAAACTGATGTTATTGTACAGACCAAAGTGAGAGAAAAGCACCTGAGGCAAGATTGTCCTGATTAAAAACAAGGCTAAAAATTCACATTGAAAAGTCTTTATGAACTGATGGAAGGCCAAATTTATAGCAGGGCTTTCACTTAAACCTTTCCAGGCAGCATGTGCATTATCAGGAGATGGGAAAAGCCGCGTGTCTTTGCTTTGAGGCACCTTTGGTGTATTTGGGGGATATAATACCAGTGTGGCGAAAGAGCAGGATGAGGCCAAGTTGGCTTGTGTTTTAAGTTTGGATTGGCACAGGCAAGCTGATCTGCAAAAACTCACTAATCAAGTCCAATATGGTGCACAATAACTTTTGATATATTAGTCACTTGGTTGATGAAATTAGCCAGATTATTTAACACTTGATAAAACGACTAAACCCCTCGTAACGTAGAGTCTGATCCTCATCCCCTCACTCAGGTCAAGCAGCCGCTTACTCCATGAGAGGGTCTGTTGACTTAAATGGGACCACTTGTGGCACAAGAGAGGTACCGGGGTGGACTGGGCCTTTTAAGAGAAAGCTGGTGCAGCTCACCTGTGCCTCATCATGGGGCTTGATAGAGGGCAGCTGGTCTCTGTAAGGAGCCAGAGGATATGTCTACATTGCAGTAAGACACCAGTGGCTGGCCCATTGCCAGCTGACTCGAGCTTATGAGGCTCGGGCTGTGGGGCTGTTTAATTGCAGTGTAGACATTCTAACTCAGGCTGCAGCCCAAGCTCTGGGATCCTCCCACCTCACAGGGTCCTAGAGCCCAAGCTCCAGCCTGAGTCTACTCTGCAGTTAAACAGCCTCGCAGCCCAAGTCCCGTGAGCCTGCTTTTTAATGGCAGTGTAGACATACCCAGAGAGGTGGCTGTGGCAGGGGGAGCTGCAGAGAGTTAGATGACTCCTATAGGGTTGCCGCAGAAGAGTTTCAGACAGCAGGGGAACAAGCCCCCAGCCAGGAAGTGGCTGCCTAAAAGCAGGACATTGAATGGGACTTTGTGAACTTTATTTTGGGACTTTGAGTTTTGTTTGTAGCTTTGATTGTAATTGATCCGGACCCTGAGGGGTGTTGCAACAGAGAGAAACCGGTGTGTGAAGTTGATTGAAGTTTATTTCTTCCCAGCTGCCTTCCTCGAGAAATCAGAAAGGTTTTTTTTTGTCCTTTCGCAGCCACTTTACCTCAGAAACAACCTGAGACTTGTCTAATTGAAAATGAGCTTTATGAAGAATAGAGAGTTTATCAGTTTGAAACAAAAGACTGGATCATGCTTAAAGCAGCTAGTCTGAAACAGTTCAGCAAGATAGGTGCACAGCGCTGGTAACCCCAGCATTCAAAAATCATGAGTCAGGCTTGGACAAAATCATGAGATTTTTAAGGGGGCAGGTAAGTGTGTGTATATCTATAAATAAATATAATCTTGGAGTCTTTTTATTTTCCTTCTGGTTTCTGAGCCTTTAGCATACACTTTGGTCGTTTTTTCTGTCTTTCCTTTGTAACCTTGAGGACTATAGACTTTTTTTATTTAAGCGGAAGCTGAGATTCTCCTATAATCACAGGACTCCAGGAGCTGGGGCTTTCAAAAATTCCAAATATCACAGGACTTGTGATTAAAATCACGAGAGTTGGCAACAGTGCATGGTATCATTACACTGAAGAAATGTCTTGCCTTCCTAGAGTGCCTGCTTTCCCCCCTTCTGAGCCTTTCAGCAATCCTGTATGTCAGAAAGAGAGTTTCTAGTTTCAGGTATCTGGTGTCATCTTCCCTGCTCTGACTGACTCGCATCCGAGCTAGGCTTTGGGTGGGATGTTCAAAAGTGCTCAGTGCTGGCCTAATTCTGCTCTTATTGAAGTCAGTGGTAAAACTCCTGGTGTCACTGGTGTAGGAATTAATATCCTCCCATGTAACTTCTCCCAGCCCACCCCCATGCAAAATGGTGTCCTCCGGTTTCTCCTCAGGGATATTTTCTGGCTCTCCCGTTGTTTTTACTAGTCATTGTAATCGCTGTCTTGGAGACACCATTTAGCTTCCTGGTGAATTCTTCCTGTTTACCTTCCACAACTTAAAGTTCCTTTTGAAGGTTTAGCCACACAATAGCTGTATCTCAGTCGACTTGGATATCTTGTTACCAAAATAAGCATCCTCCTCTAAAGGCCGCCTGCCCTTTGTTCTCTCCTCACTAGCACGCTTTTGCATGTTATTAGTTTTGGCAGGAGGTGTCTGTTTTTAAAGATACAGCCATTCTTAGTGTTAAGAATTAGCTATAACTTGACTGTAGATCAACTTACATCCAAAAAAACAATGTTAAGTAATGCTAAAGTTGCCAAGCCAAGAACTCAAAAGATAGGAATTGCCAGACCTAAGGTTGCATGTGCAACCTTAATTCGGTCTCCATGTGCATATGCATTATGATACAGTCTTTAACTGGATCATCCCATTCTGTCTTTTCCACAGGACTTTTACTTAACATATGCAAAATTGAGGTTTTTCACAGGCATATCATTTGTCCAAATTTGGATGTATTTTCATATGCAAAAGGCACATCTCTGAAAACTGGGTGATCCCTACCCAAGCCAGATTTAAAATCTTGCGGGGATGACAGTACTATGTTGTAGAATTTAGAATCTAGCCCTTTTGGGCTGAACCACTTTAGCTGAAACTTTAAAAAAAATATTCAGCCTGATGATAGACACCTGAGACTGGCATGGAGAACTTGGTAATTTCCTAAAAGATGAGCCGCTCAGTGAACAGCTGGGAAGTAGCAGTATGCTGCTATTGGAGGAAGGGAGCTGACTGGTAGTCATAGAACAGACAGTGGGAATTTAAAATGTTTGTGGGTTGGAATTTAGGACTTCAACAACAGTCAAGAACTAAATATGGAAACTGTAGTAATAACATCAATTATCAGAGGAAGCCTTGGGTTTGTTGCTTTGTGTTTCACTCCAAACAGTGTTCACATGTAAACAATACAAACATGAAAGGTAGAAGAATGCATTAATTGGGAAAAGTTTCACTTTAGTCTTCTGTAGTAAGGAGTGCAAATAAAATGGTAACAACCAAAAAAAAAAAAACCCCAACAACAACCAAAAAAACCCAACCCAACCCTTTGAGATCCAGACAATAAACTATCTAAATATAGAAAATATGTGTTACAAAATGACCAAATGTGGCACTGGAAAAAACCCCACAATTATACTCCAGAATCTATAAAACAGACTTTTGTAACAGACAGCACAGTTTATTCCCATGTTTTCAACAAGTGGGAATTTTGAAATGTGAAGTTAATTATGGGCCGCTGAGAACTGAAAAAAATACCAGATTTGAAATTTGATCACTCTGCCTGAAGTCAGTAGGTGTGGGATTCACACAGATAAGCTAATTCAGTTCAAGTTAGGTCTGTAAGTACCTTTGTGAATCCCACCTTAAAAGCTCAGTCATTTTTCTTGGATTTCCTTCCATGTATACTAAAGGTATACTAAAGGTAAAAATTTACAAAACAAATTCTTCCGTGACTTAGTCATGTCTGGTACAAGCCATCCAGCTAGGAGTAAGGAAGGTCATCTGATGTTATTAGTTCAACTGATCATATTTTTAGCCAGGAAAATGTCCATAAATTGCATTTATTGGGTAGGATTATAAGATGATTTTGTTTGTTTGGTAGTTAGACAATGTGACACTGAGCTGTAGCTGAGGTTCTCCCTTATTCTGATTCAAATCCTTCCTAATATATGGTATGAAAAATTCTGCCCAATGGGACAGACTTTTGTACAATGCAAGTTCATCTTGTTTGCGGAGAATGGCTACTTGAATAGAAAGATAAAAATATATCAAAAACATTATAAGAAATTGAATGATTGAAACCCCCAGGATGGTCTAACTCTTCAGATTCCATTGAAGTACAGTCCTGTACTTTTAAAAGGTCCACATATCCTGTGGACCGGCGTAACGCTTACAGGGAATCGGTGTTGTCCACTGGCATTCCACCTGCAAGTGGCATTTAAAGGCTTCAAGGCCCAAATTCAGTGTGTGCTTAAGTCAATCCCTATTCATGAAAGCTCCTGCTCACTTTCCAGTGAAGTTAATGGGATCTGAGTGCACACAGGCTTTAAGTTAAGCACCTGCTTAAGTGCTTGGCTGAATCATGGGCTAACAGTGTAAAGCAATCCAAGATTTTAAAGTTTTGGGATAGCCAGTTAATGAGCCTGTCAGTGAGATTCCAGAATGACCCACTTCTTTATGCAGTAGAATTCTAATTTCAAGTTTAACTTCCTCCTCACAGTACGAGAGCATGAGACATACCACTACAAATACACTAATAAAAATAATTATTTCCCATATGTATTCAGAAGATTCATAAAATAATAATAAAGGAAATTATGCACTCAGATTTCTAGTGGATGAATGTAAATTCAATCTTTAGAGATTCACCCACTAGTAATTTAGATCCTTATATGGTGTCAAGCGTCAGGGGGTAGCTGTATTAGTTTGTATCCACAAAAACAAGGAGTCCGGTGGCACCTGAAAGATGCCACCGGACTCCTTGTTGTTTAGATCCTTATGTGTTGCTTATCTTTGTTTTTGACTATGATTTTTTAAATGTACTTATCCACATACTCAGGGACCACAGACAGTAAAAATAAGTACAGATCGTACAAAACAAACCAGAAGGAAATTCTAAGCTCCACCCAATTAATTCACCAATATGAATAACCATCCTCCTCAATGACGTGAGTGAGTTTAGGAGCTAGAAAATGAGAGAAACAGGGCAGGTTAAAAGATATCAACTACGGATGTTAAGAGAAAAGGAAATGGAAATAAATTTACTTCTGATAAGTGGCATCATCTGTCATCTGTTGCTGGAGAATATGTCAGTGTAAGTTTCTGCTACACTAAAAACTATATATATTCCAAGAGGAGAAAATAAGATTTGCCCAGTGATAACATGATGTTTTCCTGTGCTCACATTTGATTGTTTTATACAATTATGCACTCACCTAAACCCTTCTCATCTGTTATATTGAGACATAAAGAGCCAGGCCTCAGCTGGAGCAAATTGGTGCATTTCCACTGACTTCAATAGAGCAGTGCAAATTTATATCAGCTGAAGATCTGGCTCAATAAGTTTTCCATCTTATTTTTCTAAGTCTGTGTAACTTGTATTGCGTTTTCCTTACACCTGCAAAAAAGGTTTTTGCCCTTATACAGGGAAAACATCCATTGAAACCACTGAAGGATCAGACCCACAAGGTAGGCCTCAGTATAAACTATTGTTGAATTAATCCTCCCTTAACTATCCTTTGGTAACATTAGATTTGATAAGTACCCGGTAATTGCTGTTGTGGCGGGGCAGGGAAGAGTTTCTGTTTATATAGTCTTTTTTATGGTATATCAATAATCCATACTTATCTGAAATGTGTAAAATAAGTTTTATTTCAAATGGGATAATGAGATTCTTGTTTGTTACATTATGAATTTCTTAGATGACTCATTAAAGACCCAAACACCAAAGCACTTTTATTACCAAGGTCTAGCATCCCTGCGAGGAAAGGCTGATAAAATGTGCAGGGAAGTTGAGTTCCAATGTGGTATTTGTTATCTCCTCATAAATAATTCTTTGGCATATTAGTCCAAAATGTGTATGTCCATAATCAAGGAAAGATGTAGAAAGGGATATATATATATTGGATGCTGCTTCTGTCTTTGACTGGCTTGATCTCCTTGATATGAAGTCGATCAACAATGGTGCTGAAAAAATTGCTGAATACACATCTTGAATGCTATGTGCAGATGTGGTCACCCCATCTCAAAAAAGATCTATTGGAACTGGAAAAGGTTCAGAAAACGGCAACAAAAATGATTAGGGGGTATGGAATGGCTGCCATATGAGGAGAAATTAATAAGACTGGGACTTTTCAGCTTGGTGTTAAGAGGTGGGTTTACTGGGAAATAAGGTTGGGGGGATGGTGAGCAGTGGCGGGTGAAGTGTGGGGCTTTGGGGAATGGGTTTGGGGGAGTTTCGGCATGGTGATACTTTAGCAGGGCTTGTGCGATGGGGTGGGTTTATTGGGGTGATGGGAGTTGGTGGGATGGATGGGGTCTCTGGCAGGAGGAGTTTTGTGGGGTTTGGGTTTATTTTGGGGAAGTGGGAGGGGAACTGCAGTGTGTTTATTTGGGGATTAGGTGGCAGGGGGTTGGATGGGACTGGGTGGGGGGTTGGGTGGGAGTGACAGATTGGTCTCTGGTGGGGGCGTTATGTGAGGAGCTGTGGGGGAGGAGAACTGAGAGCACAGGGAGCTGTGGGGTGGTGCAGGTGACCTCAGCTGCCTGTATCTGGCTCCTGTCTCTGTAGCCCTTTTTCCTCTCCTCCCTGCTCGCTCCTTCCCTCCCTGGCACCTGCCCCAGCTCTGGGCACAGGCACTAGGGAGGCACGGACTTGCTGCTGCCACACCAGAGACGAGACTGGCTTGCTGGGCGAGTGAAAGCACACCCAGGTTCGAACCCGTCCTCTGAGCTGTGTCAGCTAGCCGTGGGTGACAGGGTTTTGTGTAAAAAGAACAGGAGGACTTGTGGCACCTTAGAGACTAACAAATTTATTTCAGCATGAGCTTTCGTGAGCTACAGCTGTGTGGATGGGACAGGAGTTAGGGTCATCACCTGAGTAGGAGCCTGAGTTAAGCCTGCAGTGAAGACAAACCCTCTCTCTCAAGTTTACAGCTTCCCTATAACACCATGGAATGTCATAACAGTTGTGTGTAGAAGTAACAGGATTACATGGCAAAGGTTTGCCTTTGGTTTTGTGGTTAACTTTTTTGATAGGAAGAATATTTGCTAAAGTAATAAGAGTCAGTTCCCAAAGCACCTACTGTTAAGTGTTGTTTGAATTATCGCCGGTTGTTCTCTGATGCACCACTTGCTTATTCCATAGTCTATAGGCTGGAGATGAGCCAAAATGTGAATGTTTAATGGAAACAGTTTGAAATAGTTGGCGGACAGAGTTTCAGATCCCTAGATCTGAACCTGCCTCATAGTATTTGCTGTGAGTTGTATCCAAAACCTAGGTGACTTACTTGCAAGGTCTGATGCAGCACAAATCTTCCTCCTGAGATGGCAGAAATCTTTCCAGAATAACTGATCTTGTGAGTTTTTTCTGTATTCGGGGCTGGAATTGAGAGAGCGAAATTTTTTTGGCACGGTTTGAACCCAAACCGCAGCCCTGAAGTCAAGCCTGGATCCTATCATCTTCTCTCTAGCTCACGTTTATTACACAGGGTCAGTTTATAGCTCTTAAGCTATTGTCTGTGAAGGAGGCAGTGCTTAGAGACCATGCTGCAGTGGGAGATTCCACTAGGAATTTTGGCAGGCATATGGCCCCACCCAGACCCCTACCCTTTTCTGGGTAGCTACTGGGGGGTGGGGCGGCTAGCTGTAAGAAACACATGCGCTCCCCAATGAACTTGCCCCCAGCCTTTGTATAATGTGCAGTGAAGAATTTTTATGCCTTCCCCCTGCTTGAGTAGCTGTAAGAGCTGGTCCTGTAGGTAGGATCTGGGTTTCTGTGTTAAGCTTTAGTTTTGTCACAACTCCATACACGATGTATTTAGACAGAGAACAGATCTAAGGGTATAATCCCCTACTCTTGCTAGCTTTAACGGCATCAAGGAAATATTATAAATATAGAATCATAGATAACACATTGAACATAAAAGCTGCCTATTGAAGATTCTAGGCACCCTGCCATCAATTAAACATACAGACTATAACCCCATCCACATAAAACAAGCAGTCAGCAAGAAAACCATTGCAGAGCAAAGTCCCCTGCGAAAACCCCACACTCCCACCCCTTGGAGTCCTTTCCAAAACGTCTCCTCCAAACAAAGATGGGCTTTTCCGCCTGCCCTGAATGTCAACGCATTCAGGCTGCATAAAACAGAACAGGGATCATGTAGAATAGGTCAAAAAGCCTCAGCTTGTCGTCCGTAATTGGACAGCTCTCCCATTGCCATCAAGGGTAGTTTGGCATGATTAAGGACAGCAGTATTGGCTCCTACATGGGCATATCATGCTTTGCGACAAGCAGCAAGCTCTGCATTGTCTCGTTCAAGTCTGCGGGTGGATTAGGTGACAGCCTGTGTTCCAACTATCCACTATCTAGGGCACTCTGGAAATAATACACTCTTCCACTTACTTCACGGACAGGTTGCGGGCAATCCACAAACGTTCACGGGAGCCCTGACCTATCCATAACTTTTACTAAAAATAACCGGGGGGAGAGCAGAGGGAGGAATGACACCTGGATCCCCATGGGGGGCTCTGACAGCCCCAGCCCCATGGCGGAGCCACAGCCCCGGCTCCAGACCCTGCCAAAGCTGTGGGGTGGGGGCACACAGCAGCAGCCCTGGCCTGGGCTGAAGCCCTGGGAGATGGAGGGGGGCATGCAGCCCTGGCTGAAGCTGCGGGGGATGAAGGGGTGGTGCATAGGCCCAGCCGAAGCTGTAGGGGACATAGGGGGGGCGCACAGCCCCAGTCCTGCCACTGACATCTGAAGCCAAAGTCACGGTGGTCTGGTAAATTCACGGGATCCTTGACTTCCCTGATCTCTGTGACTAAACCATATTCTTAATGGTCCCCTGAGAGCATGAGCCAATGGCAGGAAGTATCCCACACAAATATGATAGGTCTCTCGTGTGGGGTGGCATTTAATCATTATGGACTCGCGTGATTATAACTGTTTGGAGAGACAGGCTTCTTAACAGACATAGTGCTTTTTGTCTGCTGCATGAAAGGCAGACGTGACTCCTCTTTGAATTCTGGTCCCACCTCCATCAGTTCTACCATTGCTACTCATTGGTCGTGACCGTAGAGAACAGCTCCAGTGGAACCAAACTAATCTAATCAGTATATCAGTAGTGTTTGTCTCTGTGCAAACTCTCACTGCTCGTAGCAGAAGAAAAAAAAAAGCTGTTTGGATGCAACTTCTAGCTGCAATAATCAAGTCAACTTGCCTTGCACTGTGGTTGAGCAAATAGCTCCTACTGTGTGCAGACTCCCAGCTGTGCAGGAAGCAAAATTTTCTCTCCTAGTGAGACCACGGGCATTTGAGCCAGCGGAGCAGTGCAGAATTGAGGATTCCAAACAGGGCCGGCTCCAGCTTTTTTGCCGCCCCAAGTGGCCAAAAAAAAAAGAAAAACCTGATTTAGCTGCCGCCTAAGTGCTGCCGAACAGGAAGACGAGGAGTGAAGGACCCGCCACCGAATTGCCGCTGAAGACTGAAGTGGACCGATTGAGCTGCCGTTGAACTGCTGCCACCGCCGATGACCCGGACGTGCTGCCCTTGCTACGGACGGTCCGCTGCCCCTTTCCATTGGCCGCCCTAGGCACCTGCTTCCTTCGCTGCTGCCTGGAGCCGGCCCTGATTCCAAAGAAACCTCAGACATGCTCATTGGAACGTTTAAAGCCGGAAGACAACCACGTAGCTTATCAAGGCTTCTTAATCCTGATGTGGCCACTTACCCCCAGTGGGATCCTCCCGTGAAGCATTCCCCCACTGTCTTGCCTATGGGGCCCAATCCAGTAGGCATGTTCTGAGGTCAGTTTCCCTGTCTATGAAATGAAGGTAATGATAATTCACCAGCTTGGTAGGATGCTATAGTCAGTTCCCCAGAAAATTCAAGTTACTGCCACCACAGAGCTCCCAGCCACTCTGTACTCCACGTCACATAGCACTAGTGCATGAGCATTCAAACATTGCCCTGGCTTTCCGGCCCATTCTTGGGGAAGTGGATCCCCTGGATTTGGCGGATACTTGCAGTTGCAAGTTCATCCACCTTGTAGGGGAGGCAGCCCGGTCTAATGGACTGGAAGCCTTTGAGTGCTATTCCCAGCTCTGCCACTTACTTGCTGCGTGACCGTGGGCAGATCACTTCACAACTGTTTCCTCTGTCAGCCTCTGCCTGCCCCATAACCACAGCATGGAGAGGAAACCGGGACCAGCCAGTGCACATTGCGGCAGCTCTGGATGAGCCTGAGAGTAGCTTCTTGAGTCTGGTCCAGGATCTGTGATCAAGTGGACACAAAGACAGGTACAGTGATGGGCTCCTGAATTTACTTAGTGTGTTAGACTTTATCCCACTGATGTTTCCACGCTATAAGAACGTAGTTTTCAGCTCCCTGGCATTGCTGCTCATCCGTGCATGGAAAAGGGACAGTAAGGCTCTTGTCCAAGAGTGCAGGAGTTGTTGTAGCAACGGGATATCAAGAGATCAGCTGTGATGTCACTCTGGTTCGCAGAAGTAGGATTCCTTGCCTGATTATGAACAGACTTTTGAGTTTGCACAGCATGTGGCCTCCTGTCTGATAATGGGGCATCAGTCAGCTGGAGTTGTAAGAGGTCTGTTTCATCTGTCACAGCTCTCCAGGCAAACGTAACAGCAATGGCATCTCATCGACGGTCTGGCAGAGCTGCGTGCACTAGCACATACCGACTAGAGGTTGATGTAGAATTCAAGCAGCCGCTCATAATACAGGTGGACAAGTTCAGCAGCAAGTCACCAAGCTGAATGTGGTGACTGCACCCCCATACACACTGAGCAGTATTCAGCTGGAGCAAACTCCAGGGCCGGGACAGCTGGATGCGGGTTCAAAGGGTCTGCTCCCCGGGAGGCTCCAGACCGGTTTTGTATCAAGGCACTACTGGAAGAGATCTTCATTTTCAGGTGCTCCAGGTGAGGCTACATGTCAGGCGATGGTCGAGTTTTACTCCCAAGTGTGTGACGAGTGGTTGGAATAGCGGTAGCCATCCTAGTACATGGATCGAGCTGGGTCAAGTGGCAAGATGATGCTTGTGATGGCAAGTAGTTGGCACTGTCTTGGTTTCATTAAGAATTCGTCTCCATTGCTGGAAGTAAGTGGTCATGTCTTGGAGGAGATTCCCTTCAATCCTATGGAAATTGTTTCCATACAGATGTCATCAGCATACACGTACTTCTCAATCTGCCCTTTAGGAATCTTGTATGTGTATATTGAACAAAGGGAACCAAAACGGACCCTTGTGGAAGGCTGTTGCAGAGAGATTTAAGTCAAGTGATTTTTTTTTCCTCCCCAATTTGCAGGATGAAACTGCAATTATTAAACATTTCTTGGATAAACTGTATCATTGACCTAAAAGGAATAATTTACAGCAGCTTGGCTTTCAGCCCGTGTCAGACAGTGACGTAGACTGCCGTCAGATCAGTACGTTTGCTAATAATTATCTTGCTGTACCCCGCTAATGTCTAATCTCATCATGCTATAGCAATATTGAAATACAGCCATAGCTTCAGACATGTACAAGAAAACACAGATTAAAAAAAATCTTAGTCCAAACTACATGTTTTTCAGATACACTGAGAGCTTGAACCTGGGCTGATGGCTGAGCACAATAGTCTTGACTGTGTGGCATGTGCTTTGCTCACCAATACGGTTCAGTTCACTGTGCCACTGATGGAAATGAGAATTGTTACTACGGTCAGAGCATGTTCCTGGGTTTCCATTCCTGGGAGCGGGAGCCAATCACAGATTGTGACAATGGCAGAGATTCCTGACCCTACCTTTTGGCATTGGGAATTGAGTTGCAGTCAGCTCCCACGGACCAGTTTCCAGTCTGCTCAGCCACTGTAAATCCAAGCAAACGTATTTATTTTTTAATGTAGAGGTGAGTAACTGAAGATCTAGAGCCACAAGGACTGGTTTTGCTTTGTTTTGGTATCAGAAGGGTACTCTCGTATGGAAATCTATTTGTATTCGTTCTCCTAATGGCATTACGCATCCTGTAAACTGCAGCCTATTTCCTCTCTATTTGAAAATGTTGTCGTTTCTATGTCTCCAGGGACATATTTTTAGAGATTGCACATCATTAAGATGGCAAACACTTTTTCTGAGTCAACGGTGGTTCTTTTTCTTCTCTGGCCTTCCAGGAAAGAAGTCACTACAGCAATCACTGGGCACTACTTTAAGAAGATAAGTGTAACACTGCACCCCATATTCTTCCTATTGATATTAGTATGATCTAATTATATCATAATTACAATGTATTTTATGCAAGATGAGGCATGTGGGGTATCATTGGAAAGGTTATAGTTTGCTGAACACGATTATCCTATTTGTATGCATGTATCATTTTGTCAATATTCATAACGTCAATGTATCTATTTCACATGTAGCTATTCCTGGGCAATGCCCACTAGGCAAAATGCTCTCAGTCTAGATGGCTGGCTGGGAAGGGCCCATTCAGGTTAATGAGCCATTAGGAAGAAACAATAGGCCTTAGGGGAATCTTAGCTCCCGTCTGGTGAGCCTTCCTGTGAATGCTCCAAACAGCCCCTGGGGGATGGCTGCTGTGACTCTACAGGGACACGTGACCAGGTCACCTGGTGCTGGACCCCATCTTGAGATGTCAGTATTTGTCCACTGACTGGCGTGGGAACCAAGCTTTGAAACAAAGGGTTCCTGCCATATGCAAAAGCTACATAAGGGAGGGGAGTGACATCATCTGCGTTCTTCACTGACTCCAGACCCAAGAAGACTCCTGGAAACACCTGAGGAACAAAGACTGAACTGGGGAAAGTGCTGGGCCCAGGCTGAAGGGATTTTTAGCCTGTGACTGGAACACCTGGGGATTCCAAGCTCTAAGCAAGTGCAGCTGGCCCCTTAAGAGTCTGCAGCCTGCTTGTATCATCACTTAGGGTGAGAATTGGCTACTCATATCCAATCTATTTAGTATATTAAGCGTAGTTTGCGTTTTTTGTTTATTTGCTAGGAAATCTGCTTTGATCTGTTTGCTATCCCTTATAATCACTTAAAATCTATCTTTTGTAGACAATACACTTATTTTTGCTCTATCTAAGCCAGTGTGTGGGAATCATAAGTTGGGGCAAAGGTCTGTTGCATATTTCTCTCCACACTGAGGGAGGGAGCAAATTTTATAAGCTTCCTCCATACAGTTCCCTGTGTAGTGCAAGGCGGTATAAATTTGGGTTCACCCTCCAGAGGTGGTGTGTGCCTGAGGAGCTGGAAGGTACCGTAACTAGAGCCTTCCCATGCAGGGGCTGGTCAGAGAGCCTGCATGTAATTGTAGCTGAGTGTGTCCCTACCTGTATGTGTGCTGGTGAAAGTGCAGGCTGGAGAGGGCTTTGCAGCTTGTCACAGCAGTATGGTGTGAGAGGGAGCCCAGGCTGGTGGGCCAGGGAGGCTCAGTGGTACCCCAGTTCCAGGTGGCACCCCGGGGGAACCCATCACAATAAGAACTACATATAAAGGGACCCTAGAGGACATCTGAGAAACTCACACAACACAGTTAAGTTATATTGCAAATATTGCAGTGCCTGAAATTGCCAGGAGCTGAGAACCAGCAACTCTTTGCACAGCCCTTGAAGGTTCAGCTCCACAGTTAAGTCTTGAGATGATAATACCTTGCTTCACTGCTTGCAAAGAACACTCTCGTGCGTTCAGATGAATTACTGCCCCAGGCTAACTGCGTGTGTGTGCGATGGAGGCACTAGACTATGGGCTATTTCTCTTCCAATGTCCTGACCAAAGATGTGTGCCCAAGAGGCTCACCTCTGCCCAGGACAATGACAGTGAACATAAAGCTGACCAGGCTGAATTTGCAGGCATCCACCCCTTCAAGCTTCACCTCTTCTCTATGATGGACATTCCTCTTCTGCTACCTCAGCAGCTTGCAGTGCCTCAAAACCCTAAGCACACAGCCAAGGAAGCAAGCAGCCTGTTGGCTGACCAAAATACTCAGTGTTTTATAACAAGAAATGGGATTAGACATTCGTACAAATAGGAGAGAAAAGACAGTCTGTACGCAAGGATAATAAGGCATCAGAATGCTGTAATAATTTAGTAATGCTTTCCCGTTATATAATTCTTTCAGCTCAAAGCACTGTACAAGCACTAAGGACCAAATCTTAACCTGGGTGCAGAGCCTGAGTGTTTCAGGAGAACAAGTGGGGGAATGGCTCCTACCCTACGTGGGTTGCGCAGAGGAGCAGTGTAGCCGCTCCATGGCTGCTAATGCACCCTGTGGTTCCTTGCATCAACTCTGTTCATGGAGGAATGGAGCAATAGGCAGTGGGTCAATCCTTGTGGATCTACTGCATCTGCTCCTTCCTAGCTTGTCTCCCTACCAAAAACCCACCTGTGCATGAAGGCGAAAGGACCCTCTTTCAGTGGCAAGCAGGGGTTTGGCTCCCCTGTGAGGGGTCACAGCATTCTGCCCTCTCCCCCCCTGCAGTGCGATCCTTGGATCACGGGGGTAGGGTTTGCCCCTAATTAGCCTCACCCCATGGAGTCTATACGATATCCTCCGCTTTTACTGGTGAGCAGGTGATGCGCAGAAGAGCTAATTGGCTTGCTTAGCTTTGCACAGGAAGTCAGCATAGAGCTCAGATTAGAGCCTTGACCTCCTGTTCTCCAGCCCCATGCTGTAACCGAGAAGGGATGTTCACACATTGCAAATGTAATGAAACTTGACTGATATTTTTAAAAGCTATAGTTAGGCACTGCTCTTTGAATTCCAGTCCTTTAATGAACAACTTCAAAGGAAGTCCGAGTAGACTTTGTAATGCATGGTGGGCACTGAAATCAGTGGAGCGACACCCCTGGAATCAGGCCCTAAATAAAACAATATAGTTGACACTGTAGTGCCACTCTATGACCTGTCACTACAGGGTGTTGGAGCGTGATATAGGCCTGGTCTACACTAGGGGGCAGGGTCGATGTAAGATACTTCAACTTCAGCTACGCTATTCTCATAGCTGAAGTTGCGTATCTTATTTTGACTTACCTCCCGTTCTCATGGTGCGGGATCGACGGCCGCAGCTCCCCCTGTTGACTCCATTACCGCTGCTCGCCCTGGTGGAGTTCCGGAGTCAACGGAAGCACATTCGGGGACCGATATATCGTGTCTAGATCAGACGCGATATATCGATCCCTGATAAATCGATCACTACCTGCTGATCCGGCGGGTAGTGTAGACATACCCATAGACTTCTGCCATCCCTCACTAAATAGTGCCATGCGCTGAAAGCAAGTGGTGCAGAATTCTCAAGGGTGTAGGCACAAAAGAAATCCTGACATATTTCATAAAATGTATATAGGGCTTCTGGTTTTGGGGGGGATTATTAATTTCATTGGGAGGGGAGTTACTTTGGCATTTTTTGAGTTCTATATAAATGTCCCATAACCAGGTTTTTGGGGGCTTTCTCTATATATACTGTAATGAGTCATCTCTTCGTAATGTTCCCCATTGCACTTTAATGTAGTGTTTCAAACAGCACTGCATTGAAGCACACTAGGGAACCTTTAGAGCGTGTCAGCAGGATCTACATGGACCAATTAATGCGCAGCACATTGATGTGCTTCAGAAATCACACCCTCATAGAGTGCATTACTGGTCCATATACATAAGCCATTAGGTACAAGAAGGCTGGATAGAATTCAATATGTGGTGGGGTTTTTTATGATTTTGACAGATAATAATGATGATTTTTAAGCATTTTTTTCTATATTTATCAATTATGGGGGGAGGGTCAGACAATAATTAATAACCGTCGATGTTGAGATTCCAGGAGTTAAAGCTCTGTAATCATTACCACACAAGTTGTCAACATCGCATATGAAACTATACAAAGTAAATAGCCTTAAATCAAACTCCAAGTTCTCACGCACAGTTTTCTTACTCTGCCTAGTTGTACATTTTTGTTTTTATTGAAGGAAATATTTTGTTGATTTGTGAGTGTGCAGCAAAATCGACGTTTACTGAATATTTGCTGAAAAAAACAACAACCCTAATTCTTCCAAGCCTAGATTCAACTTACAATCTCTGGTGCTTTTTCTGGTGTTTATTGAATAAACACTAACATCATAGTTTTTTTGTATTGAGCATTTTATTGATATTTATGAGTTAAAACTGAGAATCAGAAGCCTGAACATGTGTTTTTATATGGTCACATCTGCCAGTTATTGGGCCTCTGTGAGAGGATTCAATGTTTGTTTGAGTTTCAAAATCTCTACAATAGTTAAAGGTTGCTATTTAAATTCTCCTAACTCCAGCTGGTTTACATTCTTCAGTCCAAAAATAATTTTTGATATACAGCGCCTTTTTACTAAATGTTTTGAAAATGTCCAGTTTGTCAACAAAAAAATGAAAATTCGAGAAGTTTTTTAGTAAAAAAAATAAAATAAAATAAAAATAAAATAGAAAATGTCCATGAAAACTTTTGAAAATGAACGTTCTTTTCTTTCAAAAACTTTTACAGAAAATACTTACTGTTTTCCAACCAGCCTATTTAAGAAATGGGACCATTTTCTGTTCTCTGCTAAGACTTACTTAGTTTGAGTTGGGCACTTAAAAAAAATCTTTGTCTCACGGTATGTCTGCACTATCTGCCGGATCGGCGGGCAGCGATCGATCCAGCGGGGATCGATTTATAAATAAATCACCCCCCAAGTGGTCTCCCATCGACTCCTGTACTCCTCCACCGCGAGAGGCGCAGGCAGAGTTGACGGGGGAGTGGCAGCAGTTGACTCACTGCAGTGAAGACACCACGGTAGGTCGATCTAAGTATGTCGACGTCAGCTACGTTATTCACATGGCTGAAGTTGCGTAACTTAGATCGATTTCCCCCTCCCCCCCAATGTAGATCGGGGTCAGAAAGATTGTGGTAGTTTTCATAAGTCGTAAAAAGGGGCATTATCTGATTGCAAAATACTTTCCTCTTTCTATGGGAAGTCGTTGTCTGTATACAGCTTGTTTAATGTGCTTCACCTTTTGGGCCAGATTGACTTGTGCAAGGAGCCCACTCCCCGCTTACATCTTGTGCAGCGACCGGGCTCAGTTAGCTGGAGTGAAACCCAAGCAACTAAACAACGTTGCTTGCAGCATATCCTGCCCCCATTGGGGTGTAAATGGTCGTCACTCAATTGAAGTATTCAGAGCTATGACACTTTACACCAGCTGAGGATCACTGATGTTGTCGG
The DNA here is from genome assembly GCF_016161935.1 of Mauremys reevesii. Lineage (NCBI taxonomy): Eukaryota > Metazoa > Chordata > Testudines > Geoemydidae > Mauremys > Mauremys reevesii. The sequence continues at coordinate 9,198,589 of NC_052625.1, forward strand.
ACGCCCACGTCTGGTCCTTTTCAGTTGCGCTTGTCACAAGGTGACATTGGCCCTTTAAGATGGAAGAGGGACTCCCAGTTGAGCTTAGGAGTGGGCACCTGAGTCTGAGAGCGAAGGAGACTGTATGAATCAGAGACTTGGAGAGTCAGACGCAGGCAGAGTGGGTGAGAGCTCCCTGAGACCCAGAGAGAGAGGGACAGGAAGCAGCAAGAAAATACTGGCAGGAGTTGCTTGGGTGAGAGCATTAGAGAGAGCGGAGTCCAGGGGCAGAACAGGAGCTGAAGAAAGCCGCTGGAGAGGATTGGCCATATTTGGGAAACCCTGCTGAACTGCAGGAAGGTTTGTACATAGGGGAGAAACCAGCTTGGTCCAGGGAGACTGAGCCCAGAAACAAGAGGGTTGTTGTGGGAGGCTGGCTCCTCCTGGGCAGGTGTAGGACTCCCTGGCAGGGAGGCCTGGAGGAGTGGAATGCTGCAGGGGGGCGAGCCCCTTGGGTGAAGACCAGGGCTGCAGGAAGGCTGGTTGCTGTCATGGAGGGAGGTCTGAAGAGAGGGGCCTTGGATCTGGGCAAAAGGACTGGGAACAAAGTGCTGCTGTTCACTCTTGGATGGGTGATTTGGAGGCGAATGGGGAAAATCGTATGTTTATATAGGAATTGGAGAATGGTTTTACTACAAGGATTTTGGGGAATTACAGCCCTAGTGTATGTGAATAAATTTGTATTGGACACTGAGAAACGGTTCTTTTCATGGGTGGACAGAAAGGAAAACAGAGACTTGGTGCACGCCTGTCGTGCCATGACCTGGCACTGGAGGGGGTTTGAGGCAGGACCGCCCTGCCGCAGTGGTTAATGTGGATTTATGCTCCACAGGTGGGGGATTATTTCTCTAGATCCACACATAGAGGGGACTTTCTGTGCATGGAGAGGGATCCAGTGATTTACATGCACTTGTTCCACTGTATTCATGCACGTGGTTATGGGGGGCAGGCCTAGGGTTGCACTGGGGATAAATGTGCATCTTTCTGCTAGCACTGGATCCCAGGTTGTATTACCTGTTCTGCACCCCCCTGATATCGCTCTGTGGAGCAGAACTCTTCTCCGTGGGATGTTCAGGTGGAAGAAACACTGGGAGCTCCATTGCCAGGGAATAGTTGAGACCCACAGGGGGCTGCAGGACCAATAGGGAGGCCCGTTGCCTCTGCAAGGATGGCGCTTGGCCTGCTGAGGATCCCTGGGGGGCTCTGTCTGGGGCTGGCCTTGCTCCTGTTTTGGGGGGCGCTCAGGAATTTGGGGGAAACTCGGTGAGAATTCAGAACCTCGCAGCGTTGTTTTTTCCTTGGCCTCCCTCCTGCAGGTGGGAGCTGGTTCTTCGGTTTTAAATGGCACTGCAGTGGAGGAGGGCTGTAGAGGGCTCGTGTCAGCATTGTCAGCAACGGAAGCAGAGCTTGCAAATACATATGCCATTGTCAGTCGATTGAAGCTGTGGATTTTCTGTCTTTCGCTGCACTTCAGAAACGCTGAAGCCCTGGGTGCCAGAACGGTGGGCGTTGATTTTTCAAGAGGTGTTTGGAGGCAGAAAATTCAGAATTTCTTCCTTGCCAGCTTAGAGGAGTTATAATACAGGAATAGCAATGTTCACTAATGTACCTTCATAGAAGCTGGTCCGTGTGTTTTTATATAAATGGTATCCACAGCAGTGCTACCCTCAAGATCCACCCCCTCTTCCTCACCTCAGTCTAAGCAATCCTTCCACTGTACCTGATAATTGCATGCCTGCCTGCAGAGTTCAGGTAAACGCCTACCTTTTTCTGAGCTGTGGTGGGAAGCAGAAATCTTAACTGCCAGTGCAGGGCAGGAAGGCTTGGAGAGGGAATGTGCCATCAGGAGTACCTTATGCAGCTCCATTACGGCCTCCCCCCTCATGGCAGCTGCCATCCATAGCCAACAGCAGCATATGCAGAGGAGCCTCGCCATGTCCTTACGAAAGTAGGTAACCCTTGTCTTGCCACTCACCAGCTGGGATATTAGCTTGTGTCCCAGCATGTCACTTGAGTGCTAGGTTAGAATCTTGCCTTGCTGCATTACTGGAAATAGAGGCGTGTCTCTCCCCCTAGTTTCCCTGCTTAGTGCCCCCATAAAGCAGATGGCGGGGTTTGGCTTTTTTATGCACAACAGCTTTTCAGGATGTTTTAGCAGCTCACTAGCTTTAACTCACTGTTTGAAGACGTTGCTATATTTTCCTACGGTGCAGACTACAATAAACATACAGAGAGCAAAGTGTGCCATTAGTAGCATGACCGTGGGCCTCTATTTGCACTAGTGGACCTGCGTGATGGGCAGTTTTACTAGAGGGTCCTTCTGGCATTGTCAAGCAGAGGCTTCAGTTGTGACCAAAGTAAATTGCTAACTGGATTCTGCAGAAAATGAGGTCAAACCCAGAACTGCACAGCTTTTTCATTGCCATAAATATATTTATTCTTGTGACATCTTTTGATTCCCTTCTGGAAACCAATTACACATTCAGTGCCAATACACAAACAAGTTTTAGATATTTATGACGTGACAAGAAGCATTTGTTTCCTTTCATTTGAATACCTACCTATTGCCACATCAAGTGTCTGCTAGCAGAAGGAGATCCCATAATTGACTTGAATCCTATACAAGGAACTAGAAGGGAACTGTGCAGTCAGAAAAGTCAGGCCAGCCTTAGCCTGAGTGCAATAATATGTGTTGTTTTTTTTAAAATAGTCATTGTTTAAGGAGCTAAGAGGAAAAAAGTGGAGGATGAAAAAATCATAAAGAATTTGACACAGAAAATTGCCAGTTAGGATTCATAAAGAAAAACTTATAAAGACCCTTTACTATTATCAGTAATACCTGTACTTTTTTAAAAGCGGATTTAGTGATAAAATGGAGAATACAGACTAGATTCTGACCACAAAACCCATCTCTGCATACGCTATGGGTGAAATCCCTGCCCCCTGGAATCCCAGGTGAAGTTCTGACCCAAATGGGAGTTTTGTCCTTGACTGCAGTGGGGTCAGGATTTCACCCTGAAATTCCATTATTGACATAGGAGTTGATTGTGTGATGCTTGACAACACACCATTTGGTATCCATCTTTTCATGCTTCCACAACCTGAAGAAGTTTGTCACTTCCACAGCGTTGGTCCAGTAAAAGATATTATCTCACCTACCTTGTCTCTTTTTATATCCTGGGACCAACACAGCTACAACAACACTGCAGTGGAGTTAGGCAAATGCTGAGAGCTTTTAACCCCCCTGTTCTCCCATAAAGCTTTCCTTTTGGGATGATGACATTAATTTTGCTGTGTGTTATATTGCAAAGTGACTAAAGGAAAGAGAAGAGGAATGGAAGAGTACATGATGTAGCCCTGAGTGAAAAAGCCTTTCATGTTCATTGGTCATTTCAGGGAATTTAATACCTGGGACAGTTCGGATGTAACTGAAGTTGGAGCTTTCTACTGACATCTGTAATCCTGAATGTGGCTGCCATATTCACTCTAGAGATGAGTATAAGTCACAAAATCTGCATATATATTTAGTCCTGACTATATAGGGCCAGATTCATAGCTGGTGTAAATCAGCATAGCTCTGTTTACTTCAGTACAGCTACATCAATTTATACAAGCTAAAAATCTGGTCTATAAACAATTATCTTGATAAGAATTTGCCTTATTAAGGCTTGCCAAACTGATTTTCACTTAATCTTGTAGATTCAATGGACAACATTTTCCCACAATGGGTTGTTTAACCTAAAATCACATAGTCATTTGCTTGTCAAGTTGAGTGGAAATAGAGAGCAGTTACTCCAGATTCATATCGTTGTTACTGATAAAAGAATCTAGTTCAGTATGTTCAGGCTGGGCCAGGGTATATTGATAAAACCTTTGACACAGTAACTGTGCTATGCAGAATTTCCATTTAACAGAAAATTCTCTGATTTCAAAATTTGGTTTCATTCAGAATCAGAACAAAAGGTCAAATGTAGAAATTTCCTGCAAAACAAAATTTTTAAAAATAAAAAAAATTGCTTCAGGTCAGTCAAAACATTTTGTTTTGATAAAATAAAAATATTTCATTTTAATTTTGACTCTATTTCATTTTTTAACAATTTAAAATAAATGGAAACAGGTCATTTTGATGCACAAAATCAAAACATCACAAAAATGTCAAAAATAGAACACACTGACATCACAAGCTTTTGTTGTGATTTTTTTTTTCTTGAACAAAATTTTGTCAGCCAACATATTCCTGTGGAAAGTTTCAATTTCAAGGAATTGACATGCCTGATTCAAAAATTTTCATCCAGCTGTAATGATCAGGAAACAACATGATTTCATTATCATGTAATTAATGCAGATTACAGTGGGGTTTACTCAACCAAATCCCCTGCTTAAGCAAGTTGGCATAGCTCCACTTACGACAAATCTGCCCAGAGTTGTGCTAGGCACTTCACAGAAGTAGTCTGACGTGATGCAAGGAGGAAGGATGAATGGAGTTTATAGCAGTAAGATCACATGGTTTCTCAACAGGCTAGCACTCAACATGGTGGAGTAGAATTGTGGCTTTTTTGGGGGAGTGGGGTGGGGTTATTTATAAAATAAGTACATACCTAAGCGGATTCATTCCATGCAGACATCAAAACAGACATCTACATTTACTATGTAATCTTGAGATGGGGGCTAAAGTATCATGCAGAATTTCACAAACTAAACTATGAGCCATTGATCTTATTGGGGAACTCTGTTCACAAAGAGACGGCACACTCCTTATTTCTACGTATGTATACTGTTTACATGTAAATCCACACTATGAGAAACATAGGACTGGGCCTTAATATATAATTTATGAACATGCATCAGTATGTAACCAAACGTGTAACTGCCCATCAACATGAGTAAAGGTTAGACAATCTGACCCATAATCATTAAATGCTGTTACATGATCATAATGTGTATATACATGCATGTAAAGTTCCTCATATTGGTAAATAGGGTGTATGTATAAAGAAATATCTGTACAGTGCCATCCACTTTTAAGCCAAACTCCCCAAGGAGATTGTCAAGGCTGATTCCCCACTCTGGCACTTCAAGTGCAGAAGTCGGGGGCCCACAAGGATTCTAAAAATTTATATTGGCCACTCCAGGCTGGTATTAAACTCTCAAGTTTACAGCTTTACTCTGACCTTGGATGGGTAGATGCTGCCACCACCCAAGTGCAAAAACCCCTTTGAGAACCCAGGAAGGCGCACTTGGGAATTCCTTCCTGTGGGGCACCCTCAAGCCCTTTCATTACCACCCCCAGCCCCTGGGGAAGAGCTGAGAAAGAAAACAGAGGAAATCAGCTGTTGCCACCAGCTAATTAAACAACATGTGCACAAACCTCTTAGGACACAAAAATCCAATCCTGCTCTTAAAAAAGGTAAATTTTATTTAAAACAAAAAGAAAGAAAATACATTTGGAACTTAGGCTTTTTGTTAGGTTTTAAAAAAAAGCAATTACAAGGATTAAGCATCAAGATAGTTTCTTCAGGTCCAGCTTAAAGGTTACATGCAAAACAAAAGCACCTGGGGTTAGCACAGAGGAGTCCACAAGCCATAAAGAAATAAAAGAGATAAACCTAATTGCATCTTCCTAGACATTTCCTGATCTACTTACATATCTGGGGTTTCAGATGAGTAGTTTCTAGTTATCATTTGATGATTTTCATACCTGCCCCAAAGCTTTTTACAGCATAGTTCCAGCTCTGTCTCTGCTCTCCGGGAAAACAACACAGACAGACCAAGGGGAAGTTTTTTTCCCCAATTCTAAAAAGTTCTAGCCTTCCCATTGGCCCTTTTGGTCAGGTGCCCACTCCCTTCCTTTTACCTATGCAGGAAGACGTTTTAACCCTTTACAGGTAAAGCAAGCAGAGAACAGCCACCAAGAGGGATTTATAGCCAGGGACACTGGCTGGCTGGGTGTCCCTAAAAGGGAACTCCCCCCCACCTTTCATTTATCACCGAGATCAATGAGGAATTTTGCCTTGTTAACTAGTGTTATGTTAATATGAAGTACCTAGCACAATGGGTGATGTGCTTCGGTCAGTTTTGGGAGGTGGAAATTAACTAATAAAAGTAAGAGTGAATCAGATCACGGGCAGATATAAATTGGTGTTGCTCTACTGCAGGGATCGGCAACCTTTGGCCCGCGGCCCGCCAGGGAAAGCTGCTGGCAGGCCTGGATGGTTTGTTTACCTGCAGCATCCGCAGGTTTGGCCAATCACAGCTCCCACTGGCCGCGGTTTGTCGTTCCAGGCCAATGGGGGCTGCAGGAAACAGCGTGGGCCAAGGGGTGTGCTGGCCGCCACTTCCCGCAGCCCCCATTGGCCTGGAACGGCGAACCGTGGCCACTGGGAGCTGCGATCGGCCGAACCTGTGGATGCTGCAGGTAAACAAACCGTCCTGGCCCGCTAGTGGATTTCCCTCATGGGCCGCATGCCAAAGGTTGCTGATCCCTGCTCTTCTGAATTCAGATGAAACTGCTTGTGTGAGTAAATGCTCCTCAACACAGGAAGGGTTGCACAATGTGCTGTTTCTGTGAGAATGGGCTCACCCAGAAAAGTGAGGATGCACAATCTAGCCCTATAAGGATGGGTCTCTGTCTCAGTGGATAGTTGAAAACAAACATAGCAGGATTAATATTCATTTCTTAGCGTTTTTATGGTAGGTGAATTAAGAGACATTATTCTCTTGCAAGATTAATAGCTCACAGTAAGAGTGGTTACAGGTCTCTACTCAGTGCAAGGCTGGACTTACAGTGTTTTTGCTTCTCAGTTGCCATGGGCTTCCATGGCTCATCTAGCACACAGTATGGTTCCAATCCTGTGCCCATTGATTTCCGGAGCAGCAGGCTTTAGACTGTCAATTTCGCAGCACTTGAACTGCAGCATTTTTCTGCCAAGTAGTAAAGAATGGAAGCATATTTTGGCTTCACAAAAAACCTGTCCAAAATATATACTAAAATATTAGGAAATTGCCCTCTCCCTCTTTAATGAGTCATTTGGAAGATGAAAGCAATTACTAAAGGTCACAAAGTTCCCAAGGATTTGATATTCTTGGACCTAGGAACTTCTAAGAAATGTTACATTATGAATTCTGACTTATCCAGACCCTACTGATTGCAGGCTACGGTGACATTTATGTGGGTGTCCTTACCTCATTCTCTTGCCTTTAGATGGCAAATTACAATGGCATAAGGGCTTTTTTTCACAATTCAGGAGGCATATGTAAAATTAAATTGCATAAATGTACCGTAGCTGTATGCAGTGTTGTTGTAACCGTGTTGGGCCCAGGACATTAGAGAGACAAGGTGGAGGAGGTAATATCTTTATTGGACCAACTTCTGTTTCTTGTCTCTCTCACCAACAGAAGTTGGTCCAAAAAAAGATATTGCTTCACCCACCTTGTCTTCATAAATGTACCGTTCAGTTCTAATATCTGTTAATAAACAAGGACTATAGGGCATATGTTCCCATGGCTTGCGTAGCTGCTTCCTACAAAACCTTTCTCAAAAGTCTGTGCACTAGCCAAAAAAACCTCCTATGTGCTAGGTTGCCAGACCGAAAATATGGTAACGTGTATAAGGTCACAGCAAGGATTCACAGATCCCACTCTTTAAAAGTTGGGATCTAATTACATCCCCTCTTCAGATGGCCTAGGTTTTGTAAATCTCTCAGAGTGTGCCTAGAACTCCACTTCCCTGTTCTTACAACCCTCTTCTTAGCGGGAGCCCAGACTTCATCGTTTTGTGAGGTGTTGGTTTGGTTGGCTCTTTGTTGTTCGTGTTTATTTTTGATGTGTATTATTTGAGTTGAAAGGCTCTTGTTATATGTTTGTATTAGGGGAGGTCTGGCCATTTATTCTCTTTTTAAAATAAAATACTTGGCCAATCCTACAATAACAAGCTTCTGACAATTGCCTGGTGTGTAGTTTTCCATCTTCTCTTGTAATCCCCTTTTCTTCTACTTCTTTCATTCTCTCATGTTCCCACTGTTACAACCGTTTATTTCTAGCAGTTGTCAATCCTTTCAGTTTTCTAAATCCTTCTTCTTTGATTGCATAAGCGGAATGCCTTTCCTCACGTCTATAGGTTCCTTAAAGCCACATTGCCACAATGTTGCCATCCTTCAGGATTTTACCTTGTGATATTTGGTGTTTTTTGGAAAGCCCCAGTATTGGGAGACCTGTAATTACACAAGCATCTTGGCTTTCATTTGAAAAAAAAATGTTTCTTGCCCTCATAACTGCAGGGAAAAACTGAAAACCACGAACCCTAAAGGCTCAAAAACCAGAATACAAATAGAGCACAAAATGTTTCCATCTTCTGAAAGTCTTTTGATTTTTAAGCCCTTCTCATTACTTTTCAGGTCTTGGGGTTGGTAGTGGTGCATTGTGGATACCTGAACTCATGTTGAATATTGCCTGACCCCACAAGCAGTCTCACTGAAGTTAGTGGGACTTCTTGTGGGGTGAAGGTATTACTCAGTGAGACAAAGGGGATCACCATGTGATCCTTAACATTTAGGGCCAGATACTCAGCTAGTGTCCATGGATCTATGCTGATTGACAATAGTTGAGAATAAAACCCTTAATTTCGAATAGTCATAATCTGCACACTTCATTGTGTGTAGTATTTTTTTCTACCCTGTTCAGTTCTGTTGATAGAGCAGAACTTCAAAGAAAGAGAAAGACGATCTTAGTTTCCATTTCACTCTCTAATCCCTGGTTCTCTTTTCAGTTTCTCGCTTACCATATCTCCCTTTTGTTAAATATCCTCTCTTCTCCATCTTTAATTACATCTAAAGGCTAGAGCTCCTCTTCCCATTCTAAACCGTATTCCCATTATCAGTCTGATAAACATTAATGTGACTCTTCCATATTTCATTAGTTTTGTTCTTGCCCCTATTTGAGTGTCTCTCAGACATTAAGTCAACAGAGAGACTCCACATTGCGTCCTTATTTTGCCATGTTCAAAGTCAAGCTTGCTACCAGCCCTGAACAGGCAGCTATTTAATAGAGCGCTGCAATTAGCTTCATTTGTTTCAGATGTTTCTCTTCCTGTCTCCTCTGTTGAGTCTGCCTTTAGTTTTGATACATCCCAAATGGGGCTTCCATAGAACAGGCGTTAGAGTGGTTCCTAAGAACAGCTTGAAAAAATAAATAACTTGTATTTTTATCTTTCTTACATCAGAACTAGGGGGAAAAAAAACTTCTTTAATTAACAAAGACTAGTCTGGCTGTCTGCACTAAAAACATGATGCTGCATTTTGAAATGCATTTACAGTGGTATGCAAATATGGCATGAAATAAATCACCGAAGAAATAAAAACGTATGTGAGGTGTTCTTGCACTGATCTGACATCGCCGGGATCTGCAAGAAAATTCTGCTCAAGGATGGACAAAATGTGAAGAGAATGTAGAAATGTTACAGTAAGACCTAGGGTCAGATCCTCAACTGGTGTAAATCAGCATTGCTTTGTTGAAGTCAGCGAAGCTGTGCTGACTTACACCAGTTGAAGATCTGGCCCCATCCCAGCCTGGGGACCTGTCATGCTGGGTTCTGGAGAACGAAACACAATGCACACTGCAGTCTCTGTGCACTGTGGATGACGCTCATGCTTTGGTAGAGGGCCCATTGCTAGATCCTACATGACAAGAAGGTGTCATTCAAGTGAGCTTCTGCATCACCTTTGCACTGGGAGCAGGTGAGTCCCACAGCCACTTCAAAACCCACGTGGATGATGTAGAAGAGGAGCTGCTCCACCTAGACCTAAGTAGATCCAGTAACTAGGAACCTTCACGTGAGGTTCTGCTCAAGGATGGACAAAATGTGAAGAGAATGTAGAAATGTTACAGTAAGACCTAGGGTCAGATCCTCAACTGGTGTAAATCAGCATTGCTTTGTTGAAGTCAGTGAAGCTGTGCTGACTTACATCAGTTGAAGATCTGGCCCCATCCCAGCCTGGGGACCTGTCATGCTGGGTTCTGGAGAACGAAACACAATGCACACTGCAGTCTCTGTGCACTGTGGATGACGCTCATGCTTTGGTAGAGGGCCCATTGCTAGATCCTACATGACAAGAAGGTGTCATTCACGTGAGCTTCTGCATCACCTTTGCACTGGGAGCCGGTGAGTCCCACAGCCACTTCAAAACCCACGTGGATGATGTAGAAGAGGAGCTGCTCCACCTAGACCTAAGTAGATCCAGTAACTAGGAACCTTCACGTGAGGGGCCCCAAGGAGCAGCATCCACTCTTCAGGCCTGTCAGCTGGGGTATTAGCCATGACAGCATTGTGCGTTGATGCAGAGGGGCTGTGCTTCACTGCTGTGACCTGCCCTGGTGTTTGGGGGATGGTTCTGTTATCTTCAATCTCCATTTCATTTCCATGTCCTAAGTCTCTTCATGCTTGGTGGGGGTTGGAATTGAACACATAAGCCCCTGCAATGCCCAATGGCCTTTCTGCTCCCAGCATGGATCTGATCCAATCAATATTCACCTCAATTGTGATGGTGTGTCAGATGGAGCAAGAGACGGGAGGGCGTGGGAGCAGTGTGGGTCTGTCTGGGAGTGGATCTTCAGTCTGGAACTGAAGTGGTGCATAGTGGCAGTTTTGTTAAGAATGAGATACTCCTGAACACTGATTCAGATAACGGTATAGGCAGCCAGCTGTGAAAAGAATAGGAACTGGTGCTGTCAGGTGAATATTTTTTCCACTGTACACAAGTGTATTTCTCTCACTCTCTTTTGACTGGATCAGGATCTGGCCTACAAAAAATGAAAAAGAAACCAATTGACAGCTACTATAGTATAGGTCACAGAGAAAAACTGTATTTTCCCTTGGGAATTTGGTTTTGCTTTTCAGGGTATAGTGGCTTTATACTGTACATAGATTTCAAATTCTCTGAGCATCAACACAGTAATTATTTAAGATAAAAATTCTATTAAACTAGTGTTGCTCTGTGGATAGTGTGGTCTAATTCTTGCTTTAGCATTGTTTATACCAATAAATGAACAGACGTATGCTAATATGGACTATTAGTCCTCATCAAGGTGTAAATGAGACAGACAATAGTAAGAGGGACTTTAATATCTTTAAGCAATGTCCAGTCAAATCAGAGTTATTTGCCTGAATCTCACAGGATAGTTTGTGTTGCTACTTGCAAAGAGCATACAAGTGGAGATAAATGTCTCGTCAAGCACTGTTGATCTTTCCACAGTAGCTATGTCCATATGTGATGGCCTTCGCTTGTGGGGAGCATTGCCTAGTGGTCAGGCTTAGGGCCTTCAAATTGCAGAGGGGAGGTTGGTAGGGGAGCTCAGGCCTTCCCATTCCACCAGACTCCAGCCCAGAGCCCTGTGAGGACTATCAAACTTCTGGTAGCCTGGGTTGCCCTCCCTGGGCCACTTCCTACCATCCCATGGTTGCCCAAAGCTTGCTGTTTATGATGAGATGTGCAGGTGGTGAGCTCACCGCTTGGCACCTCCTTGTGGCCATGAATGGCGTGGTAGCTCCCTCTGTCTCAGGGCAGCAGCTGTCTCTTCCTGTGGCTTGGCCCTCAGCCAGGTCAGTTCCAACTAGGGTGACCAGACAGCAAGTGTGTAAAATCGGGACAGGGGGTGGGAGGTAATAGGAGCCTATATAAGAAAAAGACCCCAAAATCGGGACGGTCCCTATAAAATTAGGACATCTGGTCACCCTAGTTCCAACTCTCTCCCCTGCTGGGATAGTCCGTAAAGAAAGCAAGAGGAATTAACGCAAATAAACTGAGTCCATATGTGGGAGGGAATGCCTCCCTCTGAGGGCGTCCCTGAAGCAGGTCCTCCCTTCCCTCAGGGAGGGACCTTTGGAGGGAGAGATTCTGCCTTCCCTCAGCTCTTCTCTCAGGAGCTGCGAGGTGCATGTCTGCTCTCCTTCCTGCTCTGTCCCCAAGGGAGCTGTTCTGCGTCCTTTAACGTCTCCTCCAGTCTGTGCATGACTTGCAGGTGTGGCGGGGCACGGCTGGCTGAGCCCAGAGCAGCCCCTTAACCTCTTGTTGCCTAGTGTGGGGTTTTTATACATTAAGGTATTACATCCCCAAAACCCCACGATGTGCAGTTACACCTACCCAGGAGCAGGTAGGGGAGAGGATATTGATTCTGAGTCACAATCTGTTGCTTGGTTTCCCCTGCTCCTAGAGGGTGGGAGTCCTTTGTGCTAACCCTACACCATCATCACGCCACTCCCTGTTTTTCATTAGTTGTCCCCCATATTCATTTGGTTCCTGGGTCCAGTAGTCCCTCCCGCTAGGCTTGTGGAGGGGCCTTTAGAAGTGGGTGGGCTTGCACCCGCCCACCTCCTGGGTTTTCCAATAAGGCCAACCCTAGACTTGGTGGTGGGTACACACTGCAGCACAATGGTGTAGAGCAATGCCCTGCTCACTGGGAGGCGGGAGAGATAGCCAAGGTTCCATTCATTCTCCACACCTTCTCCACCCACCCATGCAGGATGGAGGAGTACTGGCCCTGCGGTGTGTGCATCTCATGCTGCACTGCTACCCATGGTATGGATATGGGTATGGGTAGTCAGTGCAGGGAAAAGGGGGGGATACCTTACACCTCTGCATGGGTGTGCAGGACTGGACGCAATGAGGCCCTAGGAGAGTTAAAGTTTGGCTAGTATTAAGGTAGATAGAGCACCGGACTGGGACTCAGGAGACCTAATTTCTATTTCTGGCTCAACCGCTGGCCTGCTTGATGAACTTGGACAAATCATGTCACTCCTGTGTGCCTCCGTTTTTCCATCTGTAAAATGGAGATACTGAACTCCTCTCTGTAGAGTGCTTTGAGATCTGATAAAAGCTAGGTGGTATTATTAAATCTGTGTTTAAAAAGTAAAATTAAACCCTTGGAAAATACAACACAATATTCTCTGTAATTGTTTCCCTATGTAGGAGAGGTCATGTAACACGTCGTTTTTGTTCTCTTAAGTGCAATATGTAGAAGTCATCTGTAGTGTGAGATGGTGGTCGAAAGTACATGATTTTTACTGAGTAGTAAGGAAAATAGTCACCATAAAATTGATGGTGCATGAGTGCAAAGCATCCTTCTTATTCACACACACTTTTCAAAATGTCCTATCCACAATCATGTAGATTTTTCCACTGTGAAGTTAGGATGTTCTGTTTGGCGAAGTTCTCTTTTGCAGACAGTAGCCAGGAGCTAATTATTGCGAGACCAGGGATACATAAAAAACAATACACAGAGGTTTTGTTGAAAAATGTGAATCACAGTAGAGTGCTTGGCAACACAAGAAATAAGCTAAATAATTTTGGTTTGAAATGAGCCCCTGGAAAATCAATATATCAAACTGGTGGTGAAGATGGGGTCGGGGGGAAAAAAGCCAAAGCAGATTTGCAAGGAAAAAATGGGGCTATATGACAACGGTTCCAATATTGCAACGAGGAATTGTTACTCCCGATTGGTATGCAATGTGCAGGACAGAACCTGTACAGAGCTCACTGAAGGCTGAGGTCTAACAGTAGCATTACTAGGGAACAAAAGCGCAGTTAGCGAAGTGTGCATTTTCAATGAATGGGTAACAATGTGTATTTCAACTTTTCCTTATAGGAGGCAGAGCTGCTCGATCTCAGCTTCGTCAGAGATGCCAGATGTGGGAAACACGCCAGAGCTCCCAAGGTAGGAATGGCTGTTGTGTACGTACCAGATGTTGCATTGATAACTTAGATAAGGTGGCTTGGAAATTATATGCAGCAATTTGAAAAGTTGCCCAATGCAGTAAATATCATTTTTGCTTTTTTCTTCATTTACACAGTCTGTGTGAAGATGCGTTGAGATGGTTGGGCCATTGAGTGTTGAGCCTCTGTGTACAATTCCGATGTATTTGCAGTGAATAAACAAAAAAATGGAAACGCATGCATTATTTCTAAAGATCCAGTCAAAATGGTGGAAGCTCTTAACTTCCCTATTGATTGAGTATTTAGTTTAAGTTCTCCCTTGCATTTAGTACTGGATGTTTGCCTGCCTGTTGAAGCCAATTAGTCTTTTTCATGTCACTTCTGTGGTCATTGAATCAGTCCCTATGGATCCAGTTAGGTTTTTTTTTTTTTTTTTTTGTATCTTCCTGTTGAATGTTGCTGGCAGAAATATGTTTTCTGTAGTGTTAGTTTTGGACAGATATTTTCCACTCAGATGTGAATTCCCTAGCGCACAGTTCTGTTAACTGGACTGTACCTTAGGGAAATCCACAGAGGTTGTAGAAGAAAAGAATATCTCTCCAGGGCTCTGGAAATGAATCGCTGCTGCGTCACAGCTGCTGCCGAAGCCTCAGGGTTGCAGCAGCCTCTGGAGTTGCAATTCCTACCCTGGCCTCAGGGGAGGAAGTGAGATAATTGATTTGCAGTTGATCCTCTCCTTCCACAGTCTTTTCTGCCCCTTCTGTTCTCCACTCAGCTGTGTTGCAGGACGCTTTCCCATGAACTGCTCAGGTTTTGTCAGAATATGTTTTAGCATCATGAGTGGCAGGTTTTCTGTATCTGAACCTATCTGATGGTTATCTTCAAATGTATTTAAATCTGGTTTTCAAAGCTTTCCATATGGTGCCAGCAGCAGTTGAAATGCTGAATTGTAATTGAAATGCTACAGAAGTACTTTATGACATCCACATTAATATCAAATTAGTTCACCATGATTAATGGTTTTATGATGAATAGTAATAAAAAATTAACGAGGGCTGGAACATTATTTTTAAACTGTTGCCCACCTTTCTGTAAGGCATTCAGGTTCTTCTAGCACAAATGTTTTTAGCTAAGATTTATGTGCAGCCATTGATTTGGGGGCTTTTGTTTATTAGGTTACATAAGGGCTGTTTTTGTTATTGTGTATTACCAACTCGAGTGCAATGGCATTAATTGAAGGGTACCAGAAAACCAGGACTTCCCTCCTGGTGTAATGCCTCGCACCTGTGTGAATCAGCCTGCCTTTCATCGCTGGTTGCGTGGGATCGCTGATTGCGTGGCACAATAGATGCAGCACCTGCGTTGGCAGGTTGACAGGCCCATGTTTGCCTGCTGGAGCAAAATGCTCATTTTGGGATCAGTTGTGTCCATTCTGCACCGGTCAATGTTCTGGGCACTATGGGCAAAGAGGTGTAAATCACGGGCGAGTGTATGTTTCAGGAGACTCTGTGTGACAGATCCACAGTAGCAGCTCATTCTTTGAGATCTGGACATCACTGGTTCAACCCCAGGAGTGTTGGCCCAGATGGCAGCTGTCAGAGAGGTGTACTGACTCCCAAATCTACCAGATGTGCAGAAGCACTTCTCCACCACTACCCTCCTCCTTAACAGGTTGCAGTGTGCCCTGCCCATGGACCCTCTAATTCCCTACCGTTAAGTACTAGTGGGAATAATCCTTGCATTCAGGTGAGGGCAAGGACTGTAATTGTGGCCAGCCCCTGCATGGAGCCTATTCAGAGAAGAAAGTTCCTTGTACTTAGCACCCATGTAAAGGCCTAGCACCCATAATCTGCTCATCCTACATCATTCCTGAATGTATAGTATATAAGTATTATGGTCCAGATTCCCAGCTTCTGTAAATTGGCGTAGATTCACTGAAGTTGACTTAGACCAGGGACATGTGGTAAGCCGATATGATCTGTGTCCTGGCTGTCTTAGAGACCATGTGATATTTAAGTCATGGCACAAGGTCCAACAGTTTGTATTGGAAAGAGGATGTAGATGGAAGATTCATTAAATGGGTAGAAATAACTTTTTTTCCTTCTAATTCCTCTAATTTCTGATGATTTTGGGTATTGAATTTGGTGACTGTTTCCTGCCAGTTTGAGTAAGCTCATTTAATTTTATGTGTTTGTAATTATAAATGCATGTAGATTGGGCCTCTGTCTTACAAGAGCCTGGTCCAAAACCCATTTAAGTCAGTAGGAGTCTTTACTCCACCTTCAGTGATCTTTAGATCAGGCTCAAAGGTGGACAGAAATAAAGTGATCATCTGTATCCAGCACCAGCTTTTCAACGGTCCTATTGATTTATTTATTTTTGTGTTTAAATAATAATACCAAAGATGCCTGTACAAAGCACTAGGTACCCTAACACATCATTAGTATTGCAACAAAGTCCCAGCTGCATTCAAATCATTAGTTGAAAAGAAGCAGAGCCACCCACATATAAAAAAACCAACCTCCTTTCCACCTGTTCATTATTCCGGGATGCTCTTCCTCCACCCTCTTCTGAACCCCTATCAAACAAAAAGGGGGGTGTTTCTTGGGTCACCTTTAATTACTGTGTCCTTGTATTGTATAAAGTTCATCTTTGGTAGTAAGTGCTGGCATCTTTAAGTACAGGAAGCAAAACTTCTCATTTCTAGGCCTATTTCAAACTTATCTGTGTGTATTGTTTTCAACAATTGTCTTCCACCCGTCAAAAGAGCCATATTTTGTGAATTGTTTTGTATGTGTTTTGTAATCTCTAATGTGCTTCTTAATTGATATAAAAATTAATATTCTTTTTCTTTGGTCATTTTTAGCTGTAGGAGGAAAATATTCAACTCCTTTTCTCTTTTTTTATAGTGGGTAACATTGCTAGTCTTTCTGCCAACCTACATCACTCTGTCTCAAACTATCATCCTATGTTTTGCTCTGATAACAATCATTAAAGCTAATCTATGGATTGATGTGCTGGGGAAGGCTGGTAGGGTGGGAGCAGCCTATGCTCTGGAGAAAGGAAATACTACGAAGGTGGACGTTTTAATACCTGCCAGGGCCATAATGTATAGTGCCTGTTACACCTCTTGGGAAGGTGTAATCTGTAAACACTTCTATACTCCCCTGTAGTTGTGATAAAAAGGACATTTTCCTGGACATGGTCCCCCAAGACGTGTTCTTTCCATTCAGGTACCAGTGTGAACCTCATCACCATGGCATTTAAGCCTCCTCACAGTCTTTAATGTATTTTTCTCCCATCATCCTTTGAGGCAGGGAAGTTCTACTCCCCTTTTACAGGTATAGGCACAGGGCAGGTTAAATGCCTTTCTCAGCGTCACCCAGGAAGTCAGCTGCAGAGCCAGGGATTGATCCTAGATTCCCTGTGACCCAGTCTAATGCCCTATCCATGACTAGAGACCCTCCTTCCTTTCGCTACAGACAGCATGATGGGCTCCCCATGTCTGCACTCCCGAGCACTGCAGCCCAGTTTTGTTGCTCCCCTCTGCTGGGGTACCTGAGGAAAGAAGGGATCCTTTCACACCCACTGCTCCTCCCGAGCACCCACTCAAGCCTTGTTTGAACATTCATGTTTTCCTAGGCTCAGCATCAGCTGCTGAGTGTGAATATACCAACTTCTTGATCCATCTCATTCATTCTCCAGAAATTGACTGAGCATTTTGTTGTCTCGCACACGTGCAATGTGCTCTATCCAATGCTTTTCTGCAAGCTGAGTGGGTGAAATCCTGGCCCCACTCACGTCAATCACTAAAAGGTGGCATGGAGGGTCTCTTCTGTCGTCATAATCATTGTGGAGTGTATGCATAGGTAATATTTACTAAGGTATGTATGTATACTGAAAATTATGTTCTTAAAGTAAGGCAGGTCACTGGACAGATTCCTTCTCAGCAGGAGGTAACCGACACTTCTCTCTCTGTCTGGTCATGCGTTGCATACTGAGCCTGATACCAGTTGAAAGATTGCCAACTCTACAAGAGAGGACATTGCCAGGAAGAAATAAACAGCTGGAGGGAATCCTGTTTACGAGTAAAAGCAATGGATTATGGGGGGGTCTATCTATCTGGGAGAGCAGATATAGGTCCACTCTGGGTCCTTCACCTGGACAAGCTGACAGCACGTCTTGTCTCATGAGAAAGGGATCACAGCCTGCCTGGCTGGAAAGCGCTGGTGAGCAATACTTTATTAGACATGAGAAAATCTTGTTAATGAAGTCTAGGCTGTAGAATGCGTGTTGCCATTTTATGTTCTGTGTAACCGTTTGTTTCCAGTCTTCTCCTTGCTATCACTCGCGTCTCTCTACATCGTTAAATACATGTTTGCTTGTGTTCACTGTGAACTGAATTCAGTGCTGTGTGTGCAGCAGAGTGGGGATTGGAGGCCCGGGTGGTAAGTTGGGCTGTCCTGCTCCTTTGGGAGCGGCAGATCTGTGAGTGTCCCATGGAACAGGGATGGGACACTTGGAGGGCTCAAGGGGTGGGCTGTGCCTATCACTGACCCATAGAGAGAGCGAGGCCAGTGCAGGCCTACAGGGGAGGGGTTGTGTTGCTCGTGGCTGGTGAAGTTGGGGAGACAGCACCCCCTGCAGGCACAGACAAGGCTTCCTCATACTAAGGGGCAGGTGGTAGCGAAGTGCCCCCATACCCATGGGTACCCCCAGGAAGTGTCACACCCCTCCCCCCATTCTTTTTGCCCACTTTTTTCGGATGATGTGTGTCCACAGGACCCTGTCATGATTTAGCCCTAAACATGGGCCTGATCCTGCACCTCCAGCTCAGGCCAGATTTCCACTGATCTCAGCTGGCAAGGAAACAGAAAGATTTGTTTTCATTGGATTTCCCTGTTCATTGCCTTCACTAGCGGCGTACGCTGAATGTTCCACATAGGTGAAAGAGGGCTCAACCAGTCCCTACATGTAAAGAAACTGGGTGAAACTCAGGGGTGGTAAACATAGAAGTGAGGCCCATTGTTTGTATTGTTATTTACAATTCAACAACACCTAGAAGCCCCAGCCGAGATCTTTGGCCATTGTGATGGTCACTGTACATTCACATAGAGCTCCTCTCTCCTATCATAAATAGAAAAGACAGACAACGAGAGTGATATGCCCATTTTACAGATGGGGGAACTGAGGCAAAGTTAGATCAAGGACCAGATTTTTAAAGGTATTTAAGCACCTAGAGATGCAGGTGGACCTTTAGTGGGATTTTGAATGGGAGTTAGGCACCTAGGCACTTTTGAAAATCCCACTAGTGGAGACTCAATATCTTTAAAAATCTGGCCCCAACTGACTTGTGGTAGAGGGTTTTAACCACAAGCCAATCCTTCCTATCCCCCAATTTTTAAAGGATTTATTCTTCTCTCTTCAACCTCAAAACACCAGACTCAGAAATTATGGCAGTATTTCCCGCCTGATTGTGGTGTTTGTGCAAAGTCTTATTCTTTAGCTAGAGGGTGCTGGTAACAAGGACAAATACCAAGCGCCACCAGCGTTGCAGTGGAACTAATGTTCTAAAAAAACCCTAAAGAGACCTTTATAATTGTGAATTAGGAGAAGTGTCTTGATTCCAAATATAATGGGAGATATACAGGGCCGAGGGAATAATAAGATGATGATGATAACCTCTGGTTTTTAATAAGTTATTAGAATCGTTTAAGAAGGAAGCAAAAGTAATTTGGGGAGCAGGAGATTAATAAGCGATTCATCTTGAAACCAGAAGGAATAATTGTTGATGTAGATTCACTTCTGAAACATGAAATGCTCGGGGCCTCATCCCAGAGTCCTTACTCGGTCAAAACTCCCATTGACGTCAGCCAGATTAGAACTCCAGCAAGGGCAGGCCCCCAGCTATTTATGTTTCAAAAATGCTGAAGCGGCTTTGTAAATCAATAGTTACTCCTTTGAATTCCTTATTCATTTCCTCTTGCCATCCCATCTACCTGGTAGCAACCTCTGCAGTTTTATTTCAGCATGAGTTGCTCGGAAAGGCCTGTTTTTGTTCTTTTACTTGGAATGGTCCATGCATGTGACTGCAGAAGAAAATTAAATATCTACATGCAATGAAGAGAAAAATTGATTCTTGTGCCATAAAACAAACATTGCTGTGAACATTCATGTGCTCTGGTGTAGATGTGTCAGTAATCTATACATTCCTAAATGTAGGAACATAACTAATATATAAAATACTAAATATCAGTTGAATGATTAACTGTTGAAGAATTTGCATCTGCAGTATGCTAATAGGACAGTAAAATACACTATTTTTTACCATTTTGAAATTCTTGAGACAATAACCGTTTCTATGGAAACTGAAATCTTCGTGTAACTATATAAGGGTTTCAGTAGCAAACAGAAATATTAGGATGAGTTGGCGGGGCTCAAGAAGAATCCCTTTGGCAAATGTTCACCTTTTAAAACTATTGATGCATTTGATTATTGCTTTTTCCCTCACACCAGCATCGATCGTTCAACAGGAAATGAAATATTTTACAATGACAGATGATATAGAAACTTGAAAAAATTAAGTAATAAATAAATAAAGGGACTGTTCTGAAAGCCTAAAATAAACAAACAGGGCAACCCCCAGTACTTCAAATTTTCAGCCCTGCAAATGTATTTCCAGTTAACATGGTAAACATCCACTAAACACAGTCGTTAACGTTTTGAAATGCCAGGTGTTGTGTTCACAGCTCTTGTGGTCTCGCAATATTTGGCATTTTTCTCAAAGCCCCAACTTCTAGAGTCAGATAACCCGGGGAAAAGCTTCAGCTCTCAATTTAAAAAACCAGGAATTTTCTAGCACTTGTGCCTATGGAGAAAAGCTTGAATATGTGACCCCTAAAAGCTCAAAAACAAGAGAGGCAAATAAAAAGGATCCCAAGTTTATTACTTTTTAAAATCTCATGACTTTTGGATGGGGCCACTCATGAATTTGAAATGCTTGGGGGTTTTACTGCACTGGATTTTCTACTCTGTTGCACTGTTTTTTGTCACTGACAAGTGTAATGGAATGGAGAATCAGGCCAGATGTGTATTGAGATTTCTTTAGCAGTCTCTCTCTCTCTTTGTTTTTAACCTTGTCTTCTGAATTTACAAATTGGGGGTTTAGAGCACTGTTTCAGACTCATTCAGAGCATGCGTGCATGCACAAAAAAATAACACATGGTTGTTCTAACTTATGGATAAGGTCCTAACTTCTGATACAACCAATCAAATAGGAATTACAGAAACCATCGGGATAGTAAGTATAGTTGAGGCATTTGACTTCTGTGTGCACTCTGTCCTGAAGCAGGATTTGACCGCTATTTTATGTTTGCAAACATAGTCTGGTGCTTTGTGGAGTGTATACTTTAGGGGAAGTTTCTATAGTCTCACGTTGAATGGGGTCTGATTTAAGGGAGTGAGTGTGATACCAATGAAATATGAAAGTTCATCTTGTTTTGGGGTGTTTCTTTCTCTCTCTTTCTAACTTTCTGATGTTCATTTGATTCCCAAAAGAGCCAGGCAGGAAATGTCTGCACTGGAACTGGAAGGTATAATTTCCAGCTCTACAAGACGTACTGGCGCTAAGTCTGATCAAGCTAGCAGGCGAAAAATAACATCGCTGTGGCGGTGAGAGTGGCAAGCTGCCAAGCATCATACTCCGGTGGCCTGCCTGTTCCGCCGCTTGCACCGCTGCATCTACAGTACTCTTTCTAGTGTGCTAGCTTGACCAGAGATAGCATGGGTATGTCTACCTGGGCTGGAAGTAGCACCTTTCCAGCTCCACAGTAGACATACCCAGATTCCTGACGCCTAGGAATCAGTCATGTTACTTTAACCACCAATGGACCCAAAAAGATAGGGGCTAATTGTCCTTGCTAAATTCTCAACAAGCCCTAACTGGCTTCTGAAGAAAGTAGATTCCCAGGCCAGTCAGGACCAGAGAGGACTGGATAAAATCAGCTCTGCTGGCTTCGGGAGAGCTACCATTCAAATGTTGGAAGCTACTGGCCTCCTGCTTCCAAGTGCTGGCAGTTAAGCTGCGTGGGCTGGAGCTGAAACCTTGGAGGACAGTAGGCTGGAAAACCACCAGAAGGGGCAACTGTGGTGATCTAATCTGACCTCCTGCCATAGAACTTCCCCAGAATAACTCCTAGGTCACATCATGGGTAGCCTGCATTGTGACTTGGGTTGGGATGCTTTTGAAATGTTTTGGCACCTGTCCTCTCCCAGCTCAGGGAAGGACAAATAAAACTTGTATTCTACCCTCTAGGGAGAGAGGGAAAGCACCTGTGACTTCTTGTGTGAAGGCCACACCCACCACTCAAGGTGGCCCTGTGACAATAGTGAAGTTATATTTTTATCATTTGAACAAAAGAGGCTTTTGTTGTCTTTATCACATTTGAAGCCGGAGTGGTTCTTTTCTTTGTGATCAAGGCTGAACTAGGGCAATTATGCTGTGTTTAACAGCCTCCCTGATAAGACAGCATGTGGGAAATGACGCATAGCCTTTTTCTTCTATGCTATAAATCCCCTAGAAAAGTTAGCTGCCGACTAGAATTTTATTGGAAGGTAGAGCAGGCCCTAGTTCTGCAGCCCAGCAAGATTTCTGCTGCTCTGCCTGTTTCAAATGTTGGCATCGCCGCTATTTATATCCCTTGATAAATTCATGTCATTTTTCCCTTCAATAACCTTGGCGTCAAGTTAGAAACTCTTATGTAAATTACACCTTAGTAGGGCTCTATTTCTGCCAACAATAAATAAAAGCAGATTGTGCACATTGCCCACCTTCTCTTCACCCAAGCTCATTTGAATTCACTCTACTTAAATACAACAGTGGCATCTTTTAAAAAAAAAACCTGTTTGTTCTTTTCCTGCATTGCATTTCAGTTTCATGTTAACAATAATGAAAGTTAAACATATTTTCCTCCCTTTGGCAGTTGGCATAGCTGTAAAAGGAGAGTTGTCTTCAAAAAACAAAATAAAGATGTCAAGAAGTCTTTCCTCTGCTGCAGAAAGTTGGATACACACCAGGCTGTGTGTGTTTGTCGGAGGGAGATGTCGATTTAAACAAAAGCAAGTGTGATTTTTGCTATGGGTTGGAATTGTCTGGTACACTTTACAGCTGAATGGAATTTTTACCTTGTGAGTTCCCAGTCACATGACACTGGAGTTTAAATAATGAGTGCAGCAAAGAAAGTGATAAAGGAAGTTTGCCTTTAGAGCATGTTCCCTGGAGAAGAACACATTCCTTGCTTGTGAATTCTTTACAAGGTGTGGAGGAGTGGTCTTTGTGGACAGAATACTTGAGATGGGTTTAGGAAGGTGCAGTCAACTGATGGTGAACTAGAGGGAGGGCTGAAGAGGAAATACTGGATTTAGGCCGTGTCTACACGAGCACATATATCGGCAAAACTTTTGTCGCTCAGGGGTGTGGAGAAAAAGCCCCCCTGAGTGACATACGCTTTGTCAGCATAAGCATTGTGTGTACAGCACTGTTGGCGGGAGATGCTCTCCTGCTTACATAGCTACTGCCACTTGTTGAGCTGGTTTTAATATGTCGACTAACGCGGCTACGCGAACGTTCTGACAGTGACACAGCTGTCTCAGTTCAGTGCCACTGTAAGCTTGTAAGTGTAGACACGGCCTAAGTTTGCCCAGGGATGAGTCTGTGTTGGGGAGTTCACCTTGCTTACCTCAGATCTCCGTACAATGGGTTGGAATCCTTTGATTTTCAATAGGTCTTGTGCGCCTCAATCTCTTAGACATTTGTGAAAATCTCCCTCAGAACTGTTCCAAGGTGGTGAGAAACGTGATGAATCTAGACGATCTACAGCAGTGATACTCAGACCTCAGTGGTGCAGGAGCCAAATTAATGATCAACATTACCCAAAAGAGCCACAGTAGTGTGAATTCATTGTTTCATTTACTATATTACTATATATTCATATTTAAACAGTGTGACGGGGAAATATTTAATGTGTGTATTAGTCTCACAGCAAAATGACTGATCAAGTGCTATTATTTTATCAACTACAGTTGGTTAATAACATAGTAAAAGCATCCTGATTGGTTAATAGCTTAGATTAATAGCACACCGCACCATAGTAACTCTAGCTCAGGAACCAACCCATGCAACAAACCTCGATGCCAACTCTGCCCACATATCTACACCAGCAACACCATCACAGGACCTAACCAGATCAGCCACACCATCACCGGTTCATTCACCTGCACGTCCACCAATGTAATATATGCCATCATATGCCAGCAATGCCCCTCTGCTATGTACATCGGCCAAACTGGACAGTCTCTAAGGAAAAGGATAAATGGACACAAATCAGACATTAGGAATGGCAATATACAAAAACCTGTAGGAGAACACTTCAACCTCCCTGGCCACACAATAGCAGATTTTAAGGTGGCCATCCTCCAGCAAAAAAACTTTAGGACCAGACTCCAGAGAGAAACTGCTGAGCTCCAGTTCATCTGCAAATTTAACACCATCAGTTTAGGACTAAACAAAGACTGTGAATGGCTTGCCAATTACAGAACCAGTTTCTCCTCCCTTGGTTTTCACACCTCAGCTGCTGGAACAGGGCCCCATCCTCCCTGATTGATCTAACCTCGTTATCTCTAGCTTGCTTCTTGCTTGCTTATATATACACACCTGCCCCTGGAAATTTCCACTGCTTGCATCCGAAGAAGTGGGTGTTCACCCACGAAAGCTCATGCTACAAAACATCTGTTAGTCTATAAGGTGCCACAGGATTCTTTGCTGCTAGCTTAGATTGGTTAATAGTTAAATCGGTGTTTTAATATGTGCCGCAAAGAGCCGCAGGACATGCGTTAAAAAGCCACTTGTGGCTTACAAGCCTCAGTCTGAGTATCACTGACCTACAGACACAAGCATTTCTCTGTGAAAAGTTTTCTGGACAGTCTATGCATAAAACTAGCTGAATCCACAACAGTTGGACTGCTTCCATGTCTGGTCTTTGTGTCCTTCTTACACTCCTTTTCTGTGTACCTCCATATTGCCCCTCACACCTAGGTCACCTATTCTCTTTGTGAGAGAGCAAACATCTCATGTTAGATATGGTCTACACTAGAGCAGGGGAAACGATCTAAGTTACGCACTTAGATGTATTTAGCTCTGCTCACCGTGGTGTCTTCACTGCGGTGAGTCGAGAGCTGACTCTCCCCCGTCGACTCTGCCTGCGCCTCTCGCTCTGGTGGAGTACCGGAGTTGATGGGAGAGCATTCGGTGGTCGATTTATCGCGTCTAGACTAGACGACCCCTGCTGGATCGATCGCTGTCCGTCGATCCTGCGGGTAATGTAGACAAGCCCTTAGCAAACATCTACCCTTTCCTCTTCAAATCTCTCCTCAAAACACGCAGCTTCCAGGAAGTCTATCTCGACGTTACCTGCCACTCGGGGAAGTGCTGCTATTTATTTAAAATCCCAACTGCTTCACTGCTAGGTGATGCATCCTTATCTTGCCGACATGGTGTTCTTTATGTCTCCATTGTTGTCTGCTTGTATAGGGGGTCCACTTCTTGGGGAAGGCCCCATTATCTCTACTCTGTTCTGTATAATGCAGATTACATTGTCCGGGCTCCACAAACGATTAAAAAACTACAGTATGAAGCGGAGAGACAATGGTATCCTCTTTGGTAGAGCGTTTCATGGCATTTTAGACAGAGGTTTAGTGTGGGTGGGAGGAGACAGAGAACTCACCAATGCCAAGAGCAGATTTCTTGAGCAAAAGCCCAACAATTCCTTCTTTAAGAGAAGCCAGCCCCTTGTCCTTCCTAAAGAGAGGCAGTGACAGTCCACTCCAGCAATGGACCCACTGTTTTCCACAGTAAATTTTACCAACCAGGTACGACATGGGGGCATTGCATATTGGGGCCTGAAGCTCATTATTTTCTTGTACTCCCCCATCTTTCTGGCCGTATCCATCTGTTGTCTCTTGTCCTATGCTTAGATTGTAAGCTTTTAGGGGCAGGGACTGTCTTTTAGTTCTATGTTTGTGCAGCACCTAGCACAATAGTCCATAATGGTCCAGGACTGGGCTTGCTAGATGCTATGATAATCCAAATAATACTAATAAAATCATAATAACAACAACAACAACAACGTTGCTTGCCTAGAAAAGATAAGCCGTGCTGCACTCTGAATAAGCTGTATTTTAAGTAATTTCTATCATGAACTTCAGAAAACCATTACAATTATCAGTTGTAAACAAAGGCATTAACTAACCTATGTAAATCCTTCTTGCTTGAACAATGGTCTCGGCCTTGTAATATTATAATAAATAAAATATTTTAGCAGTAGACTGAACCTTCAATACACTGTCATCACATCTATCAACGGGTAATAGACCTAGACTTTGGATGCTTTGATGATGGAATCAATAGTGCATTATAAAATGAACATGGGAGCAGTTTTCAGCAGTCACTTAGAGCAAATAATTAAACCTTCCCAGTTTTATTATAATTCAGTTTAGGAAATTTACATGATACCCATAGCTTGATGTCTTGTAAACAACTGGCCAGAGTGGAAGTTGCAGCATGGACAATTAGTTGGAAAGGTTAGATATATTTGTTGTCATCAGCATATTAATGAGGGGCAGATTATTCTGTACCTCGGTGAGCTGGAAGCAAGTAGAAGCATATAAACACTTAGAAGTTCGAAAATTGCTTCCCTGTGGAGCACCACAGTAAAGAGAAGCAGAATTTGAACATTGCAAACACAACGAAACCATCACCAAATGATGAGCTGTGTTCATTTTAGCCGTATGAAAGCTGTATTACTCAGCACAGCAATGGACACTAAATGTGTTAAAAGAATGATGTGATGGGTAGCATGGAATGCTGCTGGGAAGTCTAGTGATGATAAAAATTGACAAATGAGGTAAGAGTCTGGAGAATCAGTAAGTCATTATCTACCTTGAGCTGTGATGCATCCTAAAACTTGATTTGATAATTATTGAATAAATGAAATGGCACTTTACAATTTGCAATTGACTATAAGCACTTTTTAAACAGTATCTTTGCTCAACCTCATAACTTAGAAGCTGAGCAAAATTAGAGACACAAGGTGGGTGAGGTGATTTTTTTTATTGGACCACTTTCTGTTGGCAAGAGAGACGAGCTTTCGAGCTCTTCAGGTCTGGGGAAGGTACTGAGAGTGTCACAGCTAAATACAAGATTGAACTCATTGTTTAACGTAACTAGTTAGTGCATATTCTAACGAACCATTCAAGGTCAAGTGTACCATTAACACTCCTCCAGTCATAGGATAAAAAGGGGGGTTAGTGGGTTACAGATTATTGTAATAAGCCATAAATCCAGTGTCTTACTAAAGACCCTGATTTTTAGTGTCTAGCAAAGACATGAGTTTAAGCTCCCAGGCTCGTCTTCTGAAAGTGTTGTTTCCTTTGAGGAGAAGGACTCGGATATAGAGTGATTGCTTTGTGAAAAGTGATTTATGGCTTGTTACAACAATGCATAACCCACTAGCAACCTCCGCTTCCTTTCCTCCCTGTAATTGGAGGGGTGTTAACAGGTCAGTTCACCTTGAATGGCCCCTTGGTAACTATTTACGCTAAAGGTTTTTTGTTGGGTGACCCCTTTCACATAGCCAGCCTCTTGAGTGTAACCCCCCCTTATAAATTAAAAATGGGGGGGTGGATTTAATTTAATGGGGGCTTGGAGCTGTCAGTCCCACAGAGCTGACAGCTCACGGCCCCCATGTAACCACCTAGCGACCCCCTGAGGGGTCTCGACCCCCAGTTTGAGAACCCCTGTGCTAAACAATCTGTTCCACTTTCTGTTTAGCTGTGAGGTACTCAGGCCAGGTGTACACTACAGACCTGGTATAACTACGTTGCTCAGGGGGGTGAAAAACCCACTCCCAAGCTATGTAGTTATACTGACCTACTGCCCCATATAGACAACGCTGTGTCAGTGGCAGAGTTTCTCTCATCGACATAGCTACCGCCTCTCGAGGAGGTGGACTAACTACGCCAACAGGAGAAGCTCTCCCCTCGGCATAGTTGTGTCTTCACTAAAGCTATACAGCGGCACTGTCATTGTGTTGTACGTGAAGATGAGCCCTGAGTAAGATTTCCCAGTCCTGAAGGAGAGCTCTGAGCAAGTTCGAAAGATTGCCTCTCTCGCCAAGAGAAGTTGGTCCAATATTACCTCACCCACCTTGTGTCTCTAATATCCTGGGCTACAACACTGCATACAATGCTGGAAGATACCGAGTTTCATTACTTGACGGGATGCTCCTTACTAGGATTCAGTTATTTGGGAGTCTAAATATTAGATGGCTCACTGGGTGATTCTGGATTTCTTACATCCTCATGTGCAAGATGAGGAGGGATTTATTGCAAGAGTAGAGTATACTCATTGTATGTGCCCTGAAATTGCAGTACACTGTTCTTCCCTTGTTGTGGGAATATGTTTTCAAGCCCCTGTACTTCGCCTAGGATGTATGTCTTACATCGGTGTTAGGTAAGAAATATTTTTTTAAAACATAGACAGGAGTGCACTACTATTAAGGCATGTCCAAACCTCACTTTTTAGAAATGATAACAAAATACCTTAGAGCTTTATTCAGTATGAATTCTGTGTCTCTGGGCTTCCACAGCTCAGCTGCCTCACTGCCTAATCCTAGTTAAGTAACAAAATTATCAATTGTTGCTGCTGGCAAATTTAGCTACTTGCCTTTTGATGACACTCCTCCACCCTTCTCAGACCCAGAAGGCCTTCATGAGCCGTCCATGGGTACGGCTGTTTTAAAACTGATGGCTCAATATTTCTATTTCTCCACTTCTTATACACCTTAGGATCTGAGCGCCTTCCAGGAATGCATTGAGCGGCATGACTAACATCTCTCACATGTTGGTTGTTCTCTCATCCTTTCCCCAGAGGACATTGCGTCTGCAATGAAGTATTTTTTTTTGTTAGGTTTGGGTTTGTTTTTGTTTTTAATATATATGTTGCTATATGTCTGTTACCGGAGGCCAGATCAAAGAAATTTACGTGGCACTTGGAGCAGAACTTTGCAATGATTCTTAGTTCCTTCCACATATGGCCTATTGACATCCACAAGGCTGAGTGATATTCTTGTACTATCTTAATATTGATGCTAGAAGAAACACCCAGGTTAGCTTAGTCCATGTTTTGCTCAGACTCCCACTGGATTCACAGGCAGTTTTGCCTGAGTAAAAGTGAGGACTCAGCTGTGCCTGGGATGCACTGGCCAGTGTTGGGAGTGGTACAAGGCTGTTGCCTCCCAGTGACACCTGATGCATGCAGGAATTGTCCACCACCCAGGGGAACGCGCATGCTGTTACGGGGCCTAACTGGAGCGCCGCATGTACTCACCTTGACAACCAGGCGGGTCTGCCCCTTTTGAGGGTGGCTAGCCTTCCCTAGTTCCTCTGCTTGGCGGGCCTGTACCTGTCACTCCCATGCAGGGGCTGACCTTGACGGAATAAAAATAGGAGTTGGTCCCTCCTGACAAGGCCCAAAGGCTGAGGAATCCTGCCCATCAACAGGTGTCACTTCTACTGAGTGGAGCCCTTTTGTATTATCTTCTGGATACAGCAGGTAAGTAGCTAAATTACACACATGTAAATGGTTTCATAGGGGTAGCCATGTTAGTCTGTATCAGCAAAAACAACGAGGAGTCCTTGTGGCACCTTAGAGACTAACGAATTTATTTGGGCATAAGCTTTTGTGGGCTAAAACCCACTTCATCAGATGCATGGAGTGGAAAATACTACAGTAGGCAGGATGTATCTACCTTTCAAGTGACTAGACTAGGACAGGGGCTCAAACTGGGGCTCAGAATCCCTGAGGGGGTCGCGAGGTTATTACATGGGGGAGTTTCGAGCTGTCAGCCTCCACCCTAAACTCTGCTTTGCATCCAGCATTTATAATGATGTTAAATGTATAAAAATGTGTTTTTAATTTGTAAGTGGGGGGTCACACTCAGAGGCTTGCTTTGTGAAAGGGGTCACAGTACAAAAGTTTGAGAACCACTGGACTAGGACCATATTTCATGCTGACTTAAAGCGTCTAAGTGGGACACAGGGTTTTTGTTGGAAACAGTTGTTCTCCATTCCAGGGAGCTTGATATGTGCCAGGCATAGAAACCCAAGGGGTTCTCTTCAAAATGTCCAGGAATGATGCCAGGTGCTTGGTAGAAGTTCTGGCAAGCTGTACTGCCCGTGTGAGAGCAGGATCAGTCTGTTGGCTTTTTCGTTAATTAGGACTGATGGCTTCCCAATCTGAATAAAGTCGTTCAGTCTGAATTTCACACCTGCTCCTAGATATCATGGACTTAATGCCATTTAGGGCCATAGACTACTCTTAATAGCCAAATAGTTGCATGAGTGGATCAAGGGCAGTGATATGATCATTAGACAGCACAGGTGAATTGTCAAATGTCCACACCAAGGTTAGGAAGTGCTGTAAAAATACTCCTAAGGCATTTAGGCCAAATTCAGTCCGGGGCTGAGTTTTCCTTTGTTGGTAATCAGAAAACGACTTCTACATCTAAAACTAAAAATCAAAGCATATAACTGTAACATACATTAATTTATTAGTGAGAAGGTTTGATCTTTAGGTCTGGTTCCATATGGTTTAGGTTTGTTATTTGTGGGGAATTTTGAAAAAAAAAATACACCTCTAATTCTGAGACAATAGAAATACTGTTTCTGGGAGTTGTCATGTAACTGGTGCATATTTAAGTTGCTCTATTTCTAGTGTGTGTGTGTGTGTGTGTGTGTTTGTCAAAATAACTATGCATCTAGTCAATACAATTTTAGAAATAGAATCAGCTATAATGAAGAGTGGGTGGAAGATATTCTTTGTCATGCTAACATTATTAATTCCTCTCATATACTGGGATTGCATTGCCTCTGATTAATATGTAGAGATGGTTAGTTGTTTGCCAAGATACAAATTCCTTGGGACTGTTACTACCCATAACACTTCTATCCTGTGGGTTTTTTTTAAAAAGCGTGTGCCTTTTCCATGAATAATCTTAAAACACATATTTGATTTTAATGTGAGAATGCTAACATAATCTGTGTTGCATGAATTGCAACATTTCTAAAACGGAATGAGCATTTCTGCTGAAATATGATTACATTAGTCAATACAAGCTGGATTCTTTGCTGTTGGTGGGTGGCTAGCTGCAGTCTGTAGTGAGTCTGGTTGCACCTGGACAACATAGTAAGGGGATAGGGTGTGTGTGTGTGTGTATACACCCACTCTCCCCCTGGGGCCCCGCCCCAGCAACAGAAACAGTGTCTCGTTATGACCAGCAGGCTGTAAATGAGTTGCGGTTCATTGGCTGTTGTAAAAAAAACAAAAATAAAACACAAAAAAACCCACCGAGCTCTAGGGAGGCAAGGCCAAGTTGCAGGTGTTAGAAAGCAGTGTTGCCAATTCTTAAGATTTTTTCACAAATCTAGTGATATTTGGTGACTTTCCATAAGGGCTCAGCTGCTGGAATCAGGTTATTACTTGAAAATCTCAGCTTTCATTTAAACAAAAGAAAAGTTTCAAGCCTCATGAATGCACAGAAAAGCTTGAAAACATGGTTCTTAAACGCTCCCATACCAAAAAGATTTTTTATATCTAATGACTTTTAAACTAATTGCATGATTTCTGGGGTCCAATTCATGATGATTGAACACTTGGAGTTGACAATACTGAGAATGTGTTCCTTAGTTATCCTTGAATCTGAATCTACATAGAATATCATTTTAGGAGGAGGCACATGATCTGAAACCAATTTTACATTTGTATTAGAAGATTATTGTCATAGCAGGTTAATCTAAAGGATTCCATGCTGGAAAAGTTTCTGAGAAATTTTTTTCCCCTAAAATTACACAGGCAGAAGAGGGCAAGTCACTCTGTCAAATCATGGACAGTCACCTAAAGATTATATTCTGGAAGAAAAAAGTGAACATCGTAGCATTTTGTGGCTCAGATTCTGGTCTCACCTAGCCAAAAAACTAAAGTTCCTTTTCTCTTCGTTGAGATGCATGCATGGTACTACAAAATGTAGCAAACCTCTCACTTGTTTTGGATAGATTCACGGGTTTTAAATTTAGATGGGACCATTATGATCCTCTAGTCTGCCTGCCTGTAGAACACAGGCCATAAGACTTTACTGAATTAATTCCTGCTTCAAATTCAATAACTGTGATTGAATTAGAGCATATTTTTTAGAAAAAACATCCAAAAATTTCCAGTGATAGAGAATTCACCACAACCCTGGGTGAATTGATCCAACAATTAATTAATCCCACAGTTGAAAATTTGCACCTTATTTCTAGTCTGAATATGTCTAACATGCATAGATAGTTTTTGCTGAATTCTCTCAAACACGGTCCATGATAACAGCTAAGATGCATTGTAATTGTGTTGCTTTTCCCAGAACATTGAAATGAAAATAATAAAGATAATAATATAATAAAAAGACAAAGTGTATGTGTAGGTAGATGGCCAAACTTTGCATCCTTTATTCACCGAAAGCTTCAATTGTCAAAGAAACTGGAAGATCTGTGTGATTGAAACATCAATCGATAACTTCAGCAAATTTAAAAAAAAAAAACCTGTGTGTTTGTGTGTGAGTTGAGGAGAGGAATATACAATATATTGGTGGGACTCCATAGCCAGGGTCAAAATGAACTTTTTTGTCTAGCCTATCATTGTTTAAACATCTTCCATTCTATATTATCCCGGATAAAACACTAAGAAGGAGAGGAACATGGGAACATAAAAATGATCATACTAGATCAGACCTGAGGTCCATCCAGTCTAGCAACTATCTGACAGTGGCCAGTTCTAGATGCTCCAGACGCAAGTATGAGAGTCCTGGCAGTACACAGAGGTGGGGTAATTTATTGAAAGTTTTGTTGACAGAGCACTTTTAACCGGCTCTAAATATAAGGGAACAGTGACATCTATTGATTTGCATTGCATTAGAGTGGGAGTGGCAACAACAGTGACTTACGACAACAGTCTTAACTAAGACTGCATAATGGGTGTCTGTCTGAGACTGTGAGACTGTGGACTTCCGTGAGAGTTGAGTTATACTAAAACCACTGCAGCGGCGGCAGAGCTGTGGCGCGGCACCTGTGCTGCTGTAGTGTAGACACTTATTACAGTGACAGAGGGGATCTTCCTGTCAGTGTAGTAAATCCACCTCTTTGAGAGGCAATACCTGGGTTGATGGAAGCCAAGCTGGCAAGACACAAGTGCTCCGAGTATACTATAAAAAAATTACCTGGCACTGGAGAGCAGAGAGACTTCTATAAAAGGAGCTGAGCGCCCTGATGCATAGGGGCCAACTCCACGGGTGCGCCAAGGCTGGAGCACCCACAGGAAAAAAATAGTGGGTGTCCCCACCAGTGCCTCTTGCCCGCCGGTGATCAGCTATTCAGCAGCGTGCAGGAGGCACTGAGGGGGGAGGGGGAGGAGCGAGGGCGGGGCATGCCCGGGGGAGGGGGCAGAACGGGGTGAGAAGAGGTGGGGCGGGAGTGGGAAGAAGCAGGGCAGGGACGGGGGCTTGAGGAAAGGGGTGGAGTGGGGGCAAGGCCTGGAGCGGAGCAGAGGTCGAGCACCCCTGGCAACTGAGAAAGACAGCTCCTGTGCCCTGATGTACTAGCAACAGCTTTATCCTTTGAGGTATTTTGAAGGCTTTGCTGTTGTCTATTAGAAAGGGACCGCAGTAGGGGCAATCTTTGGGGATTAAAAATGCAGAGTTAAATCCTGGCCCTACTGAAGTCAGTTAAATATCCCCATATACATTAGGATTTAGATGCAATCAATTCCGAGAGAAGAATATTTAGTAACCAAAACCTGACTATCAGGGTGGTGGAACTGGGTATCAGACAGGATTTCACATTCAGACTGTTCAACTTGAGCATGACTAATGGCTTAATTTGACTCATTGAAGTCACTGTTAGTCTTTCAGCTGAAATGATGGGAATTGTATCAGATTCCAAGTAGTCAGTACCAGCTGATGGCTTTTTTGTAGCTTAAGTAAAATGAATTAGTTGTCTCCATTCCCAGTGGACATCTTCACATCACCAAACCCAGCTTTCCCATTAGCACTAACTAGCACTTGAATTGGCACGCTTAGAAGGTAGAGGAAAGTGTGAATGCACACGGAGACAAGCTGTTCTGGTTCACCTTCAGAGTAGATGTAGGTAGGTTTACACTGCTGCAGTTTCATGTGTGTGTGTGTGTAATACGGTTTCTAGAGCAATCAGTTGTTTGGCATTTATCACCAGCAAAAATTGTTAATCAAAGATTCATAGTCAACCCTGTGATGGTTAGCCAGATATCTGGTGAAATCTTGGCCACTTTTGAAGACAATTGGAATTTTGCCATTGACTTCACTGGGGTGAGAAATTCACTCTATAGCTAGACAATGTTAGTGAAGCATTTTATATTTAAAATAGCAGTGAAAATATTTAAACTCTCAGTAATCCTTTTGTAGTAAAAAAAAAAGTGAAAATCATGTTTTTCCTTATTTACTCCTTTTACTTGTTTCTGTGAATATCCCATCAGTGATTCTCAAACAGAAAAATGAACACCACAAACCATTGGTCAATCGTTTTTTGTATCCTACTGACTTTATTCAATATTCTCTCTTTAACTTTTCTTGTGGTGTCCCCTTTGTGTTTTGTTTTGTAGGCTGTGTGCTGTTTGATCACCCGAGAAACCCAGTAGCCCAGGGGTTCTCAAACTTCATTGCACCGTGACCCCCTTCTGATAGGGTGACCAGACAGCAAGTCTGAAAAATCGGGACGGGGTGGGGGGTAATAGGAGCCTATATAAGAAAAAGACCCAAAAATCGGGATTGTCCCTATAAATCGGGATATCTGGTCACCCTACCTTCTGACAACAGAAATTACTTCACGGTCCCAGAAGGGGGGACCGAAGCCTGAGCCCGCCCAAGCCCCACTGCCTCGGGTCAGGGGGAAGGTGGCAAAGCCTGAGCCCCACCGCTCTGGGCAGAGGGGCCAAAGCTGAACCTCAAGGGTTTCAGCCCCAGGTAGGAGGTCTGCAACCTGAGCCCTGCCACTCAGGGCTGAAGCCCTCAGGCTTTGGCTTCGGCCCTGGGCACTGGGGCTCGGGCTTCAGCCCTGGGCCCCAGCTAGTGTAAGCCAGCCTTGGCGACCCCAGTCAAAGGGGGTCACAAGCCACAGATTGAGAATCGCTGCAGTAGAGCATCCTTTTGGAACTGCAACCTCTTTCTCCAACTCCAGTGGCTCTGGGGATGGGGGATGGGTTTGGCACCACCCTTTACTCCACCCAACAACTCATTCTGATGCTTTCTTTGTAATCAGTGGTTTCTATTATAACACAGCCCCAAGCAAAGGGCAGGACATTGTCGTGCTGACCCAGTCACAGCCCAGCTCACAGTCTTTTCACTGCACTAAGCATGGCCCAAACTGCAAGAGGGCTGTATCTCTTGCACTGTATCTCCTGGGAGCTGCACTGCCAGGCATGTTCTGCCCACTCATAGACTTTAAGGCCGGAAGGGATGATCATAATTATCTAGTCTGACCGCCTGCATATTTCAGGCCACAGAACCTCATCCACCCACTCCTGTAATAGACCCCTAACCTCTGGCTGGGTTACTGAAGTCCTCAAATCATGATTTTAAAGCTTTCAAGTTACAGAGAATCCACCATTTACACTAGTTCAAACCTGCAATTTACGTATCTGTTCAACTTCTTGATATATAAACAATAGGGTTTATATGCTACTTCTTTGTATCATTTACAAATCCGCTGATACTATACAGGCGATGGTCGTAGAGTCCGTTGCTGACTTTTGTCACAGTGCTAAACGACTGATTGTCAGACACATACTTTGTTTTCAACGAGCATATCCGGGAAATGGTAAAATGTGGACATTTGATAAGCACTATCTTAGCACTGTAACGAAGTGATTCAGTGGCTTGCAACTGTGTCTCTGAGAATATGTATCTGTTCAGTGATTTTAATCTCACAGAGGCAACTGTCAGATGACAGTGCTATCATTCATATTGTCTGTTCAGTTAACTGTGCTCCGCCTCCCCTCCAAAACGAACAGACAATTTTTTTAAAGCACCATAACAGTAAGGCTTGGATGCAGAAATCTTCTCTGACGTAGCCTCAGCTGTTCTGCTACAGAGTTTCAGCAGCCAGGAAATGTAAGATAGGTTGTGCACAGAAAATCATGCATGTTTTAGTCAAAGGAGCGCGTGAATGCGTTACTTGTCAAATGAGATACAGTTCATATCAAGCCCAGTCAAGCAGAAGAGTTGTTCTCTTCACTAAACAAATAAAAAAAACACTCTCGAAGTAAGAAAAATCTTGCAGCCACTGATGTGCTTGCTGCATGCATAGTTACTGATCTGTAATCCAGCAGTTTTAAAACTGTTGTCCATGAAGTGGATTCTGTCACATTGCTGCAGCATCTACCAGTCTTTGAACATCAATGATTGGTGCTAGCTTTAGCCTGGTGCAGGAGCCAAATTAACAGCACTGTAAACTGATTCAACTGCATTGACTTGAGTAGATCTTTCTACATGTTTCCACTTGGGCTTACAGTGAATTTGTCACCAGGGCTCATTAAAGATTTACAGAGGCTTTTCTGAGAAACAAATAAGAACAACTCCAATACTTTCCTACACCCCCAGGTCTTTCTCTGTTGTAAAATCAACCCTGGTCACATTTGTAGAGGACATGGCAGTTTGAGAAGTAGCAAACACAGGAGGGCAGAACTCAACTGCAAAGTAACCTGGAAAGATTAGAGCAGCAGGGGCCGCTGCCGTCTATTATGGAGTGAATCAGTAACAAGAAGATTCATCCCTGGTGTAATATCCAGCATGCATTTGGTTCAGCAGAGGTAATGATGAGCATAGACACAATTGTTTGAGATGTGATTAGATGGACAAACAAGCAGCCACATACATCACATTAATGGAAGTGCATTGTCGTCATGTCAACTTTTAGGACCCAAATCAGCAAAGCACCTACCATGTGCTTATGTACTTTGCTGAATCAAACCCTATATGACCTAGTATTTCTTTTGCACATAGCCAAATAGTATAATAGCTGCAGGGAAGGTGTGAGATCAAGACTGAACAACTAGGAGGGGCGATGGGGTATGAACGGATCTTGGTCTTGAGATACAGTCCAAAATATGGTGAAGGTTGAGAATCAGTGTATTAGTCAAAGGTTTCTGCCTCAGTGGCATCCACAGGTCCTTCTCCACTGACAAACCACCTTGTCTGTATTAACATGTGTTAGCCTAAAGATAAATTCAAAGTCATTTTGGTGGATTATTGACAACAATCTATAATCTGGAGTTAATGTCAAGCAGTTCATTGCTTATAAAATCATTTTATTTAAATATAGGGGATAGCTGTATGACTTTAACCTTTATTTATTTGTGGGCTGTAACAGGTGTCGGGAGAGAGGATATTTTCCTCTGTCTGTAGCATTGCCTGGCAGTCTAGGTACAAGAGTAATATATTGGTCACTTCTAGAAACAGGATACTGAATTTCATGAACCCAATGGTCTGTTCTGGCTTGGTAAATCCTATGCTCTTGTTCAAACTGCTAAATATCTAATGGCACATGTGCTTTGGTTAAAGATTCTGTTCTGCAGGAAAATCGAGAAGAGGGTTTTCAATTTAAATTTACCAGCTACTGGCAATTCCTCTGAAGTTTTACAATTGCAGTTTGTATTTTCATTTCCTACGTTAAAGATGTGAAACACAAGAGTGGTATTGAGGGTCTAATATTTATTTCAAAGACCTGGCATATGCCACGGGTTGTGTTTTAAAAGGTTATACCCTGTCACATAGCAGGGATCTGTACCCGATGACTTAGTTACATTCTTGGCAACATTTCCATTTGAAAATATTGTCTGATGCCAAAAAACCTTTAAGAATATCCTGGCCTGTAGAACTTTTGATCACTTGTGAGACTGTTTACTCCTGAGAATAAGAGAACAGCTAACATAAATGAAGATATATCTCATGGGGCTTTCAGAAATCCTACCAGATAAAAGACTTGGAAACTTGTGCTCGCTGAGAAGCTCACAGATGCCATGGGCATCAAAAAACTGATAGTTTGTGTGTCTGTGGAATAGAAGGAAGACAATTTGTGCTGCTAGTATAGCACTTTATTTTTCTATAACAAAGGCTTCAAGTTGGGCTCGAAGTACAGAGGGTGGGAACAAGTGAATATTTGAGTTTGAAATGTTTTGACTTCAGTGAATTGATCGTTATGTACTTTAACGACCGGTCAGTTATCTCAATCCTTTGATGTCTGCGGTTCATAGTTCATACACAGTGGGCATTCATGTTACACTGAGAAAATCCATTTCCCACTCCTGTGTCGATGGCTTCTTAGCTACAAGAACTCAGGCATGCACCATTAATTAGGTACATCATTTTGACTTGATGAAAAGTACCTCTAGGAGGATCTCAAGTAATCTAACAAGCACTGAAATTCACCCATGACACAGATGGCCCTTTACATAACCTGAGCTGTACAAGTGGAGTGCACCACTGTGATATTTTGGGGATCACCCAGACCAGTAAGGGGTTCTGTCACTGCCTGCCCTGTAACCTGCGGTGCCTTTATGCTGTGCAGCTTTGGTTCAGAACCCTGACACCAGTAATCTGCCCACCAACACAAAGTCTCACCCTGGCTTCCACCAACCTAATTACTCCATGCAGGATGATACCATTTGCCCTTCCAGTCCCAAGTCTCCCCAAATCTGTTCTCCCTGAGTTCTTAACTACCAGACCCTCTGACATTTCCCCTCTGGTTTGTCACCCCCAAAGGCATGAAACCAGCCCCCCCAGATGTCAACGTACTTTGGTACACCCATTCAATGCAGTTTGCACCACAGTCTGTGGTCTGTGTTGGATAAAAATAAACAAAGGGGTTATTTTAATAGAAAAATCAAAGATTGGAAGATAAAAGAGTAAGGAAAAGCAGACATGTACAGGTTACCTGGAAGATGAACATAAAGATGCAACCTCAGGCTTTACACTTTCATACTAAATAAACTCCCTTTTGTAATACAAGTTACCTGTTGCCTCTGAACAGTTTCCCAGTATACTCCCGTTACAAAGGGGACCCAGCCGTTTACGTACACTACCCTCAGTTTCTGGATGCCGCGCCTCAGATACAAGTCTGCTTTTAAAAGGCTTCCCCCCCCACCTCTTAGTCCTTGGTGACTCTTATTTATTCAGAGTATGGAAACCCCTTCTCAATTGGAGAGCTGGGGTGTCTCAAGTCTTTTCATTAACTTTAATGGTCCACCATTGTCTCTTCTTGGCTGGACAATCGGGCATTATTTGTAGCTGATTCCATGGAGGTGCCCCTCCCTGCTGTGAGGCGTAGTTGAAATGGTGGTACAGGCTATGAGCACAGTTTTCTATATACATAAATACATAGATTCATAACCACAGTCTGTATACATATTGTGACAGAGTCAGGCCAGATGGCTACAAGAGAGTGGTCGAAGGTAGATACATTAGTGCCAGGTTAAGCAGGTCCCTTTTCACTGGGTAAGATAACAGAGACTATTCCAGAACACTCAGGAACTTTCTAGAACTAATTAAGGCAGGCAGGCTAATTAGGACACCTGTAGCCAATTGGGAAGCTGCTAGAATTAATTAAGGCTAACCAGGACACCTGGTTTAAAAAGTCTCTCTCTCCAATTAGTGAGGTGTGCGTAAGGGGCTGGGAGTGAGAGGATGTGCTGCTGGAGGACTGAGGAGTACAAGGAGGAAGGGCCTGTGGTGAGGACAAAGAAGGTGTTGGGAGGAGGCCATGGGGAAGTAGCCCAGGGAATTGTAGCTGTCGCGCAGCTGTTCCAGAAGGCACTCTTGCTAGACAGCTGCAGTCCACAGGGCCCCAGGCTGGAACCTGAGGTAGAGGGTGGGCCCGGGTTCCCCTCAAACCTCCCAACTCCTGATCCAACACAGGAGGTTTCACCAGAGGGGAAGGTCTCTGGGCTGTTCCCCGACCCACATGGTGGATCAGCAGAAACTGCGGGGATTGTTCTTACTCTTTTTTCCCCATACTGGCCAGTGATGAGGTTATCTGAGTGAACAGTAGATTTGAGCCACAAAAGTGGCCAAACTGAGGGCTATTGTGAGTCTCTGAGGTGAGCAAAGTCCGCCAATAAGTGCAAGACCCACCAAGGTAGAGGAGGAACTTTATCACAATATCTCTATAATGAATATCATGTTCAGAACACTGTAAAGCTTTACAGTGACCTTACTAGACATTTTTATACACAGTAACTTTGTATATAATCAGTTGATTCAATTGCTTGTTCTTTGGGGTTCAGACCACCTGTTCTCCCGCTGGGGTGTCTGGCCTTTGATTGTCATACCCACTCATGGATGCACTTGCGTATACAATGGAAAGACTTCACACCATGGTATAGGGATTTGGCGTGGCAAACAGCAGCAGGGTGGGGCAAGGATCATCACATGCATGGTATTATAGTAACCATGTTTTCAACGTCCTGAGCATTTGCGGCAAAGGAGAGGTGGCAGGAACTGTAACCCAAAGACCCGAGCCTAGGTTGGGAGATGGATTTCATGTCCACTTGTCCTATGTTGAGCCTTGTTTAGGCAGCGAGAGGGGTTTCACACTGTCAAGTGCCAGGATGCTAAAGGTGGAGTACTGTTCATTTCAATTGTCATAAATCAGGTTTCCTGTTACAATCAGTAAACCGCAAAGTATTTTTAGGTCTCTTTGTTATCTGTGTTTGCCATGTGTTTTTTCAATTTCCTTAATGGCTGTATGAGTCTACTGCTGAAATAAATAAATTAATCCCTTCTTGCTACAAATATTTGTTGGTACCCACTGAAACATTTTAATGCCCCTGTTGTTCAGAATTACGTTTTCTCCTCCTCTTTCTCAGTTGCATGGTATTATTGCAGTTTTGGGGAAAGTGTGTGTGGGGCAACGTGCGGGGGAGGTTTAGGTAAGGACAAGATTTATGTATAGATGGATCCATTTAGCAGAGGTGTTCCTCAGTGTTGCTAATTCTTATGATTTTTATTGGGAATCTCAATATGTTTGCTGTTTTTTTTTTCCTTATCGCCCCAGCACCTAGAAATTCATTTCTAGCTATTGTGATTATGGAGAAAAGCTTGAAAGCATGACCTGAGGGTACTAAAGACGTTCTTACTCTCGAAGATAAATAAAAAGAACACGGTGTTGATTTTTTTTACTCTCATGGTTTTTAAGCCAATCTCATGATTTTAGGGGACTGCCTCATTTTTGACAAGTTAAGTAGGTGATACCACTTTCTACAGCTCGAAATGTTTTTGTCACATCCGTGTTTGATAAGACAGGAGAACCAGTCCACATGTTCTCTGTCTCCACCCCTTTCCTTTTCCTCTCCTGCCCGTTGTCGTCTTCCAGTGTGCCAGAACATGAAACTCCTTGGCTCCGAAACCCCAGTTGATCCCATCACTGCTGTTTTCCTGGTATGCAATTTTTCAAGCTCATTCTTGATGACTGATGATAAATTACCTCTGAGATGTGAGAAAAATGGTCCCTGGTAAACTGCAAGCAAACAAGCCTGACTCTTCATTAATATGTGTGTGAAATAAAATAAATAAATAACTTACCTAAGTAACGTGACTGAAGAGGAAAGGGAAATATGTCTGGTTTTGTTTGAAAAGATTCCCAGTCTTGACATAAAAAGACAGGTGATGCGGACATCAATGCCTGCTGTGACTCAGATTTAAATAATGTTGCAGTCACTAGTGTTGTAATGGGGTCTACATCCT
Source organism: Mauremys reevesii (assembly GCF_016161935.1). NCBI lineage: Eukaryota > Metazoa > Chordata > Testudines > Geoemydidae > Mauremys > Mauremys reevesii. The sequence goes on from NC_052625.1 coordinate 9,240,245, forward strand.
GAAATTAGAGTGGGGAGGAGAACCTCTCTGGTTTACAAGCAAGCTGCTGCACCACACCCCAGCCAGCTGCCAGTCAGGGAGACAGGCACCTGCAGCTGCAACCAATAGAGGAAACCGGGCCTGCTATAAAGGAGGGAGTACAGAGAAAGAACGGGAGGCAAAAAGGCCTAGGATAGCAAAGGGGAGACTGTCCTACACCAGGCTGCCAACAAGAAACTGAAGCAGACTGCAAGCCCTAAAACCGAAGGGCTGCTAGCCTTAATTAGGTGAAGGTCCAGGTATTGATCTGACTGAAGGCAAGCCAAGAGGAGTGGTCAGTCCTCAAAAGACCACACCAAGAGATCGCGACAGGTGTATTAGGACAAAGATGTCTGCTACATTGAGCGCTCAAAAACCTTATTAATACTTCAGTGGGTTTTCTTAATATAATTTCTATGGAAGATCTGTTTTCCATGGCTTTATACATTGTTTAATTAAAGGCCACTGAGATGTGGGTTTAACAGATGAACAACAAAATTGTAACTTTTTTTCCTTAAGCATGAAGTTGCAAAAAGAATTAACTCTAACTCTCTTACTTCATTCAGTGTTAAAAACATTTCAGTCAGTGTTTGAAGAGGCATCTAGAGGAAAGACCCTTTCATTTCTGCAATTATAATTATTCACTGCAGGTGTGGATCAAAGTATTTACTTGTTTGTTTGAAATGGCATGACAATGCCATATGAAGACTCTCTAATTGTGGGTATATATAGTTTCTGTCAATGCTTCTATCTACCTACACCACCTTTTGTGAATGTTAATAGTAAATAATTATATCATCTCATAAACAACTTTGTGTAAATGTTGGTTTGTTAACAGAGACAACTATATTTCTACTGTAATTGTTTTACTCTATTGCTCTTGCCATTTGAAAAGTAGAAGTATGTTTTCATCATATACAATAGTTTGTGAAATCAGCTACACAACAGTAGCTGATTTCAGAAGTTATGCAGTCTGCGTGCCCGCATATCTTTGATTAGGATCATGCATTAATCTATAATCAGTTTAAGTAAGATGTGCAATTCCAGTCCTGTTCTCTGTAACATGTTTCTTGGGAGAATAAATTGTGTCAGACAATGTACTTGTTACTGAAGAGATAAAATCAAATCCGTCTAATCCTTGAAATCTATCTCATGTTTTTGTGAGTGAAAAAGGCCTCCGTCCAGAGTGCTGTCTGGAATGTCCCACAGAAATAACAACAATCTATTAACCTCTACCAGTGCACAGTACACAGTTCAAGCACGAGCTAGGTAGGACAGACCAAAGCTGTCTCCATGGCTCCCTTCTATCCTGATATACTACTACAAAATATTAGCATCACTGTAAATTTGAACGTCTTCATGAGTTACTTTTCAGAGAAACCCAATATTATCTAAAAGCTAAGCCATTTGTTTCAGTGTTTCTGTGGCCATTCATTGAAATGGTTTAACTGGTGAAAGAGATGGCTTACAGATCAAGATATTGTTATCTGCATCTCTATGAATACAGCCCTTTTTACTGTGCTTTGTAAGCTGCTGGCTTGAAGACATGGCATACAGTGCGTTTGCAAATCTGTATACGTTGTGTAAACACCAAGGCACAGAATGGTTATTATTTCGGGATCTGTGCCTAATGCAATTTCACAGTAGTAACTGAATCAGACAATGCCCTCAATATTTATTTGCTTTTTTTTTCTGTTCACAGTGAGTTTGGAATAGCCTGTTTTTGTGAATCTGAGGAATAAACAATGAACATTTGAAACAGAACTTACAAAAATGTTCATATTTGAGTTGTTTTCAGGTGTTTCTTTCTTTCTCCTTCCTTTTTGCTGGAGAATATATTTAGAAGGAAAAGCTCTGTTTTACTTACCCTTCTTTCACACGCGTGATTAATGCTTCTAGGACACGAAAGTGAATATTTGCAGACGTGAAGTGAAAATGTAATATTGGAACAATCAAATATTTAAACTGACCATCTGCAGCAGAGTTTAACAGATGAAAAATGAGCAGCAGGGAATTTATATATCATGCCCACATGCTCAGGGTTTAACTGATCGCCATAGTTGGGGTTGGGAAGGAATTTTCCTCCAGGGCAGATTGGCAGAGGCCCTGGAGGTTTTTCGCCTTCCTCTGCAGCGTGGGGCATGGTTCTCTGCACCTTGAGGTCTTTAAACCATGATTTGAGGACTTCAATAGCTCAGACATAGGTTAGGGGTTTGTTACAGGAGTAGGGGGTGAGATTCTGTGGCCTGCGTTGTGCAGGAGGTCAGACTAGATGATCATAATGGTCCCTTCTGACCTTAACGTCTATGATTCTATGTCATCTGTTTGCATAAATCTAGGATTAATCCTTTACAGAACTATCACATTAGATGCACATGCTAATTTTGCTTTAAATCCTCCGATGTGGTAATATGTAATCTGACAGTGCTGAGGTGCACAATTAATCATTTTTAGTGGAACAATTGGGCTTGTTGATAAAGATAAAAAAAATCAAAGCAGCATCAAACACAAGAGCCAAAAGTTTCTAAAACTACTCAGAAAAAACCACAAAATATATCTAGAACTGATTTTAAATAATCTCTTAGGCAGTGTACACATTTAGTTTACAAAAATGAACTGCTGACAACTGGTAGACTTCCCAGCAGGCAAATTACTTAAAAGAATGATACATAGCTGATGTAACTGAATTATTGTTGATTTGCCTGACTCCTGGCCTAATTAATGGCTAATATAAAGGCATTTTTTAAAGCTACATTTAGAAGTTAAGGACTGTCACAGAAACATGGGAGCTAATATTGTCCCTGAGCTTGAAGAGCTATGGTTTATAACAGAGGAGGATCTGGCCTCTTTTCTTGGGAGAAATTAAAAGATAGCAGGCCAGATTTCACTCTTAATCCTTCCCTTTCAAGACCATGTCCTTGAGATTCTTCTTTCAGTTCAACCTGTTGGTTTGTTATTGACTTCAAAGAGTGGGATTTGAACCAGTGCTTAGAGTTTCAAGGATTTTATACAGGGAAGATGGTATTTATGAATTGATTAGTGGAAAACCTTGGCTTTAGGTTATCTATTATTAAGGATAATTAATTAAAAGAGGAGATGTTTGATGTCACTACCGATGTTTTCTAGTTTTAATATTTTTATTTATTTCTAAAATTGTCTTATTTAGCAGAATGCTGTGTGCACAAGTGATGCCCAGGGATGAGCCCTGCTGTACTTCTGAGAACTAAAACAGTGATCAAGCGCATCAGAGAAGTAAATAAATAATGGACAGGCAAATATGTGGGGTCTGATTCTCCACTGGCCCTGCATTTTGTGTAGGTCATTCTCACCAATAGATGATGAGGCCAAAATGTACCCGAATCATCATCATTTTGCACACTAGTGAATCAAGCCCATTGTAGGATGCCAATCTTAAAAGTTGAAAAATCATGGTAGCCAATGTACGTGAGGTAATACCTTTATTGGACTATCTTCTGTTGGAGACAGGGATAAGCTTTCGAGCCTGTGAAGCTTAGAAGCTTGTCTCTTCCACCAACAGAATTTGGTCCAGTAAGTAGTATTACCTCACCTACCTTGTCTCTCGCAGATCCTGGGACCAACATGGCTACAGCAAAACTGCAAATAGTAATAATAAACCCCCCCATAAGTCAGGCTCCCAATATTCATGATACTGTTTATTTAAAAAAAAAACTCATGATTATTAAGAAATAATACGTTACGTTCTTTTTATTTGCTTTTGGAGCTTTGGGGCTTCAAACTTCTCTCTGCATCCATGAGGGCTAGAAACGATATTTTTCAGAATAAAAACTGAGATTCTCATGTGACTTCCCCTGATTTCAGGAGCAGGGGCTTTAAGAAAAAGACCAGATATCATGAGTTGGCAATGCTGCCATTGTGACTTCACTACCAAGTTGTGATGTTTCTGTGCTCTCTATATCCGTGAGTTACTGTTAAAGAATTGGGAGTTGTTTAGAGGAACTGTGAGAGGAGGTAATGTATTTAAAAACATACAGATCTCTCACCTTAGTGACCCCTCAACTGATGTACAAATAGAAGATAACATTGCTAACATATTGGCCTTTTATGTCTTTAATATCATTCAAACAGATATCCCTCTTTTTAAAGCATTACCTCATATCAACAACCCTGCTCCATTAGGCTGTGATTCTGTCAGATCAAATAAACAAACCTAGGTCAGGATAGGGCAGCAGAGTTTAGGTGCTGCAAGGTATGGAGCTGGTTATTCAACAGGTGATGGTACTCCTGTTTCCAGCATACTTAAATGACCTAGTGCTAGGGGTACTGCAATGCTGGAGGTAGGTTAAATGGAGGTCTTGACCTCTTATGGTAACCGAAGACCCTGTAGTGTGTTTTGCAGGTGTAGTAATGTTTGATCCTAGTGTCCTGGCCAAATCCCAAAGTAGCTTATCTTTCATTTCCTGCCATGAACTCTTGTGGCGTTTTGCTACAGTCTGTTACACAGCTACTGCATTACAAGAGGTTAAGTTTTCAGTGATGGATGAAGTGAACTTTGTGCATAGCTTATATGTGAGTTTATTAAAGATGTCAAATACCCTAGTATTGTTTTATAAGAAAGGTACCAAATATATTCAGGATGATTTTTATTATTTGCTTTTTGAAATTTATGTATTTTGTTCATATTTGCTCTGTGTTCATAACAGTGCCTTATTGTTCAGTGTTTGTAGGCCCCTTTTCTATTTGTGGGATAAGGAAAGAGTCCCATCTGAAGACCATAAGCAAAATGATCTTCAAATATCAATATTGGTCCCTCTGTTTTTACAAGGCTAAAAGAGTACAGAACTCAAATGAAAGCAATGGTAAGCTGGGGAAACAAGGAGGAGCTCTATCTAATCACAAGACAAATTACTGTCTGAGGTCACTGAAGAGAGAACTCCATTTGGGGGCACATTGAGCCACAAAGGTTGTACCAAATGGGTGCTCCATTAATAAATAATAATACTAATAGTTAATAGCATTGTGGTGATGCCTAGAAGCACAGTCTCAAACCAGGGCCCCATTGGGTTAGGCCCCGTACAAGCACAGAACTAAAAGACAGCCCTTGCTCCAAAGAGCTTACAATCTAAGATGGCACTTAGTTCATTCACATGCTTTAAAGAGTTTACTAAATATGGCTCCAAGCCGAGAAGTCCCTCCCTTCCCATTATATGCTGTTTAGGCTTATTTAATAGTTAGCTTGGCTAGGCCAAAACAATCCAAAGCAGATTGTTGAGAAGGTCGTAAAAGATAGTTATCGAGAGGGCACCTGAAAATAAAAAGGTTGGTTAGAGGTGCACACAGAACTATAGGAGATGGAATAGTGGTTGCAGATTTATGTACATGTCCCACCAGCTCCTCCCTTATGCAGAAAGGTCAGGCAACAGCAATCTTTTCGTAATTGCTCATCTGTGCTCTGTGGAGACACGTACAATCTCCAGATCTCGGCGTGGCCTCTGGATGAGGAGTATCAGAGGAGTAGCTGTATTAGTCTGTATCCACAAAAACAACGAGGAATCCGGTGGCACCTTAAAGACTAACCAATTTATTTGGGCATAAGCTCTGGATGAGGTTTCACTTAATCAAAAAGGGATCCTCAATGGGTGGTAGGATGTTCCACCAGGTGATAACTGGGCAGGACATAATGGCAATTCAGTGGCCTATGTAGAACATGTGTTATAATGTTATAATCCTTGGCATGGATGGGAGTGGGCTATGGTAAAAATCTGACAGCTTGGTTCTGTTGTCAGTAAGGAAGGGGATTGAGAGACCGCACATGAAGGTTTGATTTACAGTGCCAGAGAGCTAGAGGACGATGGTGAAACAACTTTCACTGGAGCTGATGCCAGCACTATACTGTTGATGTGCACGAAGAGCGTTCTATAATAGAAATACAAGCCCTGATTCCCCCTGTCACATACACTGGGTTAAATCAAAGGCAACATCATTGAAATCAATGGAGTTGCATTAGTTTAAACCAAGTGTACGTCAAAGGTAAATCAACTTCAAAACTACCATTAGCTTGAGTAGAGTCAGGATTTCACCCTTGATCTTCATTCTGCAATGGTTTATTTCCTTCAGAATGTGCCTGTTGGTGGCGGTTTGGGTTTTCCCAGAGTCTAGATTTCTATATACAGTAATACTAAAGTAAGCCACTGCAAAATCAGTGACTGGCTGTTGGAACAGATAATACTCCATATTGCTTTTTTTATTTTCTATACAGCTTTTTTCTCTGGATCCTTCCTGCTCCCCACTGGGTTGATTTTTAATTTGATGTTGTTTGGTGAAACATTTAATAAAAACCATTTCCCCAACATTTTCAGGTAAATTATCTGTGAATTTAATTTGTAATGGATAAGTCTATGCTAGCAACTAAAGGTAGCATTAGTATCTGCAAATCAGTCTCATGTTTTGTTGAACTACTAAGTCAGCTGAACTTAGCTGACCAGAAGTATTTAACAGAAATCGGAGCACAACTAATACTTTGTGGGAAAGATTTGCACACACGGAAGGGCCAAAGAAACCCAGATTTACAATACAGTATTTAAAAAAAAGAGAGAAAACCTTTTCATGCATCTTATAGCCATAACATTATTAATATTTTAAAGGAAAGGCTTAATTGCAGAACGAGGAACCCATCATGTATGAAAAATATTGGTGACTAAAAACTGCATATTGGAGACATCTACATGGAATGCGTTTTTGAAATTGAATTATCTTACTCATGCAAGCTGCTTTGCTCCAGATAAACAAAAACAGACAGGCTATAAGCAGATTAAGATATTGTACAATTAAGGAAAAATCTTGGAAGTGCAAACAGCTATTTCAGTTTTAAAAGTTTGCAGCTGAACCTTTAGACTGCTAGCACGACTCTGTATGCTAGGCATTTTAGACACCTGAGTTATTCAAGATTTGAATAACTACAAATAAGTAATTCAAAATTTAACTTGTGCATCAGAATAAAGCTTTTTGTCTTTGCTAAATAATTATAAATCATTGGAGGTTGAAGTTGTTTCATACCATCCTGCCTGGCTCAGCAGCTTGCAAGATCAGGCTTTTAAAGCAACAACCAACTCAGATGCTGCAACTTAGTTTGTTGTTTCCATGAAGACAATGGGTATGTATCATCTACTGTAAGGAAGCCCTTGTGAGCAATGTAAGTTATGTAGCGCACAGCTATTTATATTGCACATTATCATCTTCTAAAGTATAGACAACAGGTGATATATTTAGAAATAATTTGGTATTGCCAGTTTGAAGGTAATTGCTTGATAGTTTTTAGAAGGAACAAAGCAGAGCTGACAGTAATTTTAATGCTACATTTTTGGTTTCTTAAACATAATATATACTAAAAGCAACATCAGTAATAAAGTCCATTAGTTAAGCTATAAAAAGCAAGAAGGTAGGCAGCATAGTAGGATAAATTCAAGGTCACCTGCATTATGCGCCATGAGAGGCAAAGTAGCGGTCTTTAAATAATTTCAGATGGCATTGGCTCTGCTCAGTTAATGCCTTGAGGTAGTTTCCTTTGGTTAGAAAATAATATATTAAAAATAGCAAACAAACAAATAAGTACTTTTAATGTTAATGTATTTGACTTTTCCTTGCTTTGTTTTCTTCTCCTTCTCCTAGGGACTATTTTCCTTAGTGGAAGGATATATTGCATAAACACTTCAATTTTTAAAATGTGTTGTTTTCCAAATTTAATTTCAGTCTAGCTGCTATACTGGAATAACATTGAGTGATTGCACTTAATTCATCGGTAGGATACTGAGGTCAGGGTTACACATCAGGCCATGCAAACAGCCGTCTTATACATACCGTCCTTTGACCTATTGCTGTGTCAAACCATTTAGACTGTATGATGAATATTTTATAAATTAAAACCCCTTTTTCAAGATCCTGTGAAAAAGTATTATATGATGATGTAACTAAAGTAGCAAAATGCATACACGGAAATGCTAGAATTGTAGCATTTCCTGACATTTGAGTGCTGCACTTTGCAATCTTAAAAATACTATTGAAACTTTGTTTTGTTTAATATTGTATGTGGGGAGGTGTATGTGTATAAATATTTTATATACATGTATGTATAAATCTGATCTCTAGCATCTGGGCATATTCGGAATGGTATCATGCTATTGTATGTGCGCGTGTGTATTATATACAAATATTCAGTGTTGACTGAGCACATTAGCAATACTTAAGACAGAAGATATCTGTACCATCATGCAATGAAATTTGCATTATGAGATTATATGCTTGTGCTGGCATAGGCAGTAATATCCATATCATTTATTCCACATCAGTAATTATTGAATCAATCATACTACATCAAGCTGAGTTCTCATAAGCTAAGCAGGGGCAGCCCTGATCAGCATTTGAATGACAGATATAAAGGAAAACCTTGGTGGTTCAGGAAATTGGCAAATCAGTAGGCAGTGGTCCTCCTTTTGAGTCAATAGTGAAATAGTGCCCACCTGAAGTGCCCACTGCAACATCAACTGGAGATTCATACTCTGGTAGAGTCCAAGGCCAGAAGGGACCATTGTGATCATCTAGTCTGATGGCCTGTATGCCATAGGCCATAGAACTTCCCTAAAATAATTCCTAGAGCAGAACTTTTAGAAGAACATCCAATCTTGATTTAAAAATTGTCAGTGATGGAGACTCCACCATGAATCTTGGTAGATTGTTCCAATGATAATTACTCTGTTAAAAATGTTCACCTTATTTCCAGTCTGAATTTGTCAAGCTTTAACTTCCAGCCACTGGATCATGTTATACCTTTCTCTGTTAGACTGAAGAGCCCATTATCAAATATTTGTTCCCCATGCAGATACTTATAGACTGTAATCAAGTCATTCCTTAACCATCTCTTCGTTAAGCTAAATAGATTGAGTTCCTTGAGTCAATCACTATAAGGCATGTTTTCCAATCCTTTAATTGTTGTTGTGACTCTTCTCTGAACCCTCTCCAATTTATTAACATCCTTCTTGAATTGTGGGCATCACAGCTGGACACAGTGTTCTAGAAGTGGTCTCACGAGTGTCAAACAGAGGTAAACTAACCTCTCTGTTCTTACTCGAAATTCCCTTTCTATGAATCTCAGGATCATATGAGCTCTTTTGGTCACAGTGTTGAGCTTATGTTCAGCTGGTTATCCACCATGACCCCTATATCTTGTTCAGAGTCACTGCTTCCCAGGAGAGTCTCCCCCATCCTGTAAGTGGGGTCTACATTCTTTAGTTCCAGATGTATGCATTTACAGTTTATCAGACGATCCAGATCACTTTGAATCAGAGATCCATGCTCTTTGTTATATACCACTTCCCCAAGTTTTGTGTCATCTGCGCACTTTATCAGTGATTTTGTTTTTTTCCAGGTCATAGATGAAAAATCACGTAAATGTGTGTCTGCACATCCCCACTTAAAAATAATTGTTCATTACTGGTGGTGCAGAGTGGCTGCTGTTTTGCTTGTGAGTAATCCCTGTATATACCATGTGTAATGGACTTCGGGCCTTTGGAGTCATTCCATTAAATTCAATGGGCTTTGGATCAGCCCCTTCGGGTATGGACAAAAGGTGCTATAAAAATAATGGAAATGGAAGTTTTACAACTTCCTTTAATGAATTGCCAGCTCAGAATTAATGAGTCAAACAGTATTACTTGCACAAGATAGTTTAAACTAAATCATTATTTTTTTCTCTAGTTTTAATACTGGCTTTTGATATGACAGAAATGTAAATTAAACTTCTCGTGATTAAGATTAAGTAGTTCAAAGTAATTAAAATGTGTGTACATAAAATACTGGGGCCATCTAAACCATTTCCCACCACTAAATGAAGCCATGTATTTGCCTTGCAGTACATGAAATTTGCTGAGTGGCACACTATTTTTATATAAGCAGGATTAGTTATTACTACTTGTATTAGCATAGCACGTAAGAACCCCTAAGTACTGCTAGTTGCAGTTCATATTGTCCCTGCCCTAAAGAGATTACAATCTAAGCCCTGGTCTATACCACAGGGGAAGATCGATCTGGGTTACACAACTTCAGCTCCGTGAATAACATAGCTGAAGTTGACATAGCTTAGATCTACTTACCGCGGGGTCCACACTACGCTATGTCGATGGGAGACTTAATATTTAGTGTTGCCATTCTACAGTGAATTGAAGTAAGTCCCTGATCCTGCATAGACATAGTCCTGGTCTACACTGGGGCGGGGAGGGGGGGGGGCAGCGAGCTAAATTGGTCTAAGTTATGGAACTTCAGCTACGAAAATAGCGTAGCTGAAGTGGACATACATAGAGCTACTTACCGTGGTGTCTTCACTGTGGTAGGTCGATTGCTGATGGTCCCCCATCAACTCTGCGTCTGCTTCTTGCTCCGGTGGAGTACTGGAGTTGATGGGAGAGTGATCTGTGGTCGATTTAGCAGGTCTTCACTAGACCCGCTAAATTGACCTCCGATGCATCAATCACCGCTTGTCTACACGTACCAGGGGATTGACAAGCCCTAAGTATAAGACAAGAGACAACAGGTAGCTACAGACAGACAAATGGGGGAGTACAAGGAAACAATGAGAGAATATTGAGCAGCATGGTAGGCAATGATTTCTGCATGCCAGCGGCCTAACTACTGTCAAGTGTTTTTGTAGGCATCCCAGTAAAGGAGAGTTTTAAAGAGGGCTCCAAACCTGCAAAGCTTTATACAGACTTGCTTAAATTTATGCACTGCATTGATTTCATTTAGACTACCCACAGTGCATACATTTAAGCACGTGACTAAGTCTGTGCAGGATCAGGGCCTTACTTTGATCCACTGTAGAATGGCAACACTAAATATTAAGTCATGTGCCTTTTAAAAATATTTTAATCACTGGGACGAATACCCGTTCTTCTGCTGATTAATACTGAAGCCCTGACCCTGCAGTGTTCTCTGTCTGGGCAGGGCATGCCACTGCACTTGCACAGATCCCCAGTAACTACAGAGGGGCTCTGCATAGATGCTACATTTTGTCTCTGCAACAATTTCCAGGATCAGGGCCTAAGAGGTGTAAGTTGAAGTTTATTAGCTTTAAGGAAAAACACCGCGATTTACTATTTGCATTTGAAAATTATAATAGTGAATCCTTTGGGAATTATTTTTCTATTAGACTCAGTTTTGCACCAATTCTGTTTTTTTTTTAAATTAATGGATTTCACAGCTGTTCATTCACTCCTAGCTTTCCCTTTCTGTTTCCGATTGTTATCTGTTATAAAACCATGTGCTGTTCATCCTCTCAGCCTCCCATGAATGAAATGTTGTATGTCTTCTGGTTATTTTTTTTATTGATCTCATTATTTTGCCATCTGCTAAATAAGCATTTTTATGATAGTTCAGATGTAGATCAATACTATCAGATAATTGCTTCTGTCCGGATGGCCAGATGGAATACTAGCTTTAGGGATTGAAACATCTTGACAAGAAACCTCCCTCCCCCCCAAAAAAAATAAAATAAAACAAAAAACAAAACTCCCAAGACATCAAGAAACAAATTCTGCCCATCTCACTTGGGCAAAATGTCCACTGAAGCCAAATGGGAGCTTTGGCTGAGTGAGCCTGGCAAGATTTGATCCTAAGAGAGCACATATAAGCACATACACATTCAAATAAATGCTTTTCACGGGGGACCTGATAGGCTTTTGCCTGTTATGTCCTGAGTTACAGCTCTGAAAGTTTACTGCTGTAAACGTTTACAGCTGCTGATGACACTAGCATCTAATCAGTACAGCAAGCGACTATGTTATTAACACAGCTTTAGGGATTAGAGATGTCGACAGCTCTGGTAGAGAAAATACCAAACTTGAGTCTTGGCAGGAAAGCAAAGAGGGAACTAGTGGGAAACAGTGTCTGGTTGTGCTTGTTTGTAATTCCTACCTCCCTACCCATATCCTGTTAATATTGTTAGTTTATTATTTTAAAGGCATTTCAGTCACCTTCAGTACAGGATTTCAGGTTCTCTTTCTCTGTTTCACATAAATTGGGACAAAAAGAAAATATTGGAAGTGATCGCTACCTTATACCTTACATCAGTTGCAGGAATTGGCAACACTTAGTTAAGAGGCTATCCTTAAACACCATGGTCTAGATTTCCATTTCCATTAAGCCCCCTCCCTGCCTCCCCACTGCTCTGGCAGTTTAAATGGGCAATAAAGTGTGAATAAATTATTTACACTCACTCCATGGGCCCTTTCGACTGCTGTGGTGGTGTAAATGAGAAGCCAGCTTTAGCCCTGTAAGCAGGCACTACTCTGTTGGCTTCTGTGGATTGTGCCAAGGCATGATTTGGCCCAGTGGACTTGCATCTATAAAAATAAAGGCAGAATTTATGTTCACGTGGTTCCAAAGATGCAACCGATGGCAGAATTTTCCCTTGTTGGTACAGTATATACAATTGCTATGATAGACGGTGAAATTCACCCCAGTGCGGAGAGTTTGTCCAAGGCCCTCTGTGATGCTTATCCTCCGTGGACAAGTGAGTTTGTGGAGAGAGGAGGCAGGCAGAGCGATAGCTTCCATGCATGGGTAGTAGAGATGGGCTCACAATGAGCTGGCACAGAGAGGAGCATTGAGCAGGAGGAGCCCACTGCATCTGTGTTCACATAGATCCAGGACCTAGTAACCCTGACATAGTGTGCATAAAGGGACAGCAACCACTATTCCAGCCCATAACCATGGAGGTGGCTGGAATACAGCCATGTGGCCACTCCATGGCTTGAGGTTGCCTTACACTCCTCCCAGGCAGAGGTGATGCATGTGGGGGCCATGCAAGGTCACACCTCTTCCTCTCTCCCCTTCCCCCCGGATTTGCTGCTTGGCTTGTACTGAGCATGCTCATACGGACTGAGCATGCTCAGTAACATTGCTGAAGCCGGCTGCCCTCACTTTGCCCTCTCATTACCAGCAGGTACGGCTCATCTCTGGATGAAGCCTGTTTCTGAAGCTTATCTATAGGTAGAGGTGAAACTCATTCATGGTGCACTGAGAAATCAATCCAGGGTTTGTTCAGTCAGATCCCATACTGTAAATCAGTGCAGTAATCCCTCCCTGCATTGTGAATTCTTTCCGTGTTAATTTTTGGACACCTTAGAAAACCTAAGCAACTGATCATTTAATTGTTTTGGTCCTGAATGTATTGTTTTTGCTATCACTTCTACTGGCGAACTGGGGACCCTTTCATGTGTTCAGGACTTTGCATTAGTTGTATTAGCTGCAGGGTAGTGGTGTGTGCCATAGCATATTCTTCTGTGGGGTGTCCGAAGCAAAATCTGCTCTTCATGTGAACCTGGAAATGTGCTCACCACATTTTTACCCAACTGTTACCTGAGCTATGAATATGTCACTATGTGGACACTAAAGAGGCCATGGGGTGATATTTACAAAGAGTTCAATGCTTGCATTGGACTTTCATCGCTATCAGCCTACCAACTAACCTTTGCTATTCTACCTTTGTTAAGGAAAGTCGGGCTAAGGTCCTGTTGCTCTTTGCAACTGAGGCCTGGTCTACCGTTAAGTTTTGCTGGCATAGCTCTGTCATTTAGGAGTGTGAGGGGAAAAAATCACAAACCCCAGGCAACATAGCTCCCCCCTAAGAGTTTAAGGGCAGCAGGGACCATCAGATCATCTAATCTGACTGGTAAATAACAGGCCATTTAAATTTCACCCCTATATTGAGTCCAGTAACTTGAGACTAAAACAGTTTAGTCTTCAGGAGACTAAACTGTTGTGTGCCACAGGCTTGAGGCCCCTGCAATGACAGGGAATTGATTAGGTAAAATATGCCCAGATGTTTCCAGCAGGCGATCAACAGTCCATGCTGCAGAGGAAGGCAACCCCGCCCTAAGGTCCTTCCAGTTTGGCCTGGGGAAAAATTTCCTTTCTGGCCCCAATTCTGGTGACCAGCTTGAACCTGATCATGTGAGCAAGAGACACCATCCAGGCATCTAAGAAAGTTGATTGTCTGTACTACCTCAGAGCACTGGTCCATCCGGTCTGGTGTTCCCTCGCCAGCTGTGGCCAATCTCTGATGCGTCAGAGGAAGGTGCGTTTTTTGTTTGTTTGTTTTGTTTTGTTTTTAAAGCCCTCCAAAATGCATTTGGCCAGTTGTGCATTGGAGAAAATAATTCCTGCAGGTAACCAGTTTAAGCCTGAGATTTATGGCAGTTGTTATAATACAGAGCTGCCGGTGTTAGCAGCATCATGTTGAGGGCAGTGCAGAACTTCCTGTTCTCTCCATGACCTGTTAAAGAAGAGACGAACAACATTCACAGATTCAGATTTCAAGGCCAGAAAGGCTGGATGTTCATAGTGGTTCTAACTGCCTGTACACACAGGCTATAAAATTTCTCCCAGGGACTGTATTACAAAATATTCTTTAGAAATCTCTCTAATCTCATTTTGAAGACTCCAGGCTATGCTGGCAAAAGCCCTAGCATAGATGCAGTTATACTGTCAAAAACATCCTTTTACCAATATAATTTATTTAATATGGGGAAATGGTTTAAGCTATATTGGCAGAAAAAACTCTCTTGCCAGTATAAGTTGCATGTCCACTAGGAGGGTTTGCTGGTCTTGTCTGCTGTCTGGTCACGAGGAGGAAGAATCTCCCAGCATCTGCGCAAATGAGTTTCAAATGCAGAAATCAGATTTACGAGAAAAAAATGTCCTGTCCTTATTTAAATTTAGTTGCTCGTCCACTATATGGTACTTGTACGCTTGCAATTCTGTCATCATGGCTGGATTTAAAATATCTATTTTAGTGAACAGATTAAATGAAATTGTAATGATCATCTGGGGTTAGACAAAATACTAATTAAACCCAGGAAGGTCTATGCATATAATTATCTGGGGAGGGTAAGACAATTTTTTAATTTTTTTAATTTTTAAATTGCAGCAAGGGAGGTTTAGGTTGGACATTAGGAAAAACTTCCTAACTCCGAGGGTAGTTAAGCAGTGGAATAAATTGCCTAGGGAGGTTGTGGAATCTCCATCACTGGAGATTTTTAAGAGCAGGTTAGACAAACACCTGTCAGGGATTGTCTAGATAATACTTAGTTCTGCCATGAGTGCAGGGGACTGGACTAGATGACCTCTTGAGATCCCTTCCATTTCTATGATTTTATGATTCAAAAACTAGAAACGAAGTCTTTGTATCATCCTATGCAGTGTAGTTGTAGCCATGTCAGTCCCAGGATAGTAGAGAGACAAGGTGGGTGAGGTGTAATATCTTTTATTGGACCAACTTCTGTTCGTGAGAGACAAGCTTTCAAGCCACACAGAGCTCTTCTTCGAGTCTGGGAAAGGTACTCTGAGCATAGGGTGACCGGAAGTTCTAATTTTATAGGGACAGTCCCAATACTCGTGGATTTCCTATATAGGTGCCTATTACCCCGTCCCAATTTTTCACACTTGCTAGCTGGTCACCCTATCTGAGCATAGCAGCTAATGCAAAATGGAACAGATTTTTTAGCATAAGTAGTTAGCACATATTCTAAGAATCTAAGAGACCCATCAAGATAGAGTGGCCTGATAATACCTCTGCAATCATAGGACAAAAGGGGTAGGACAAAAGGTGGGGCGGGGGGAATGGGTTACAGATTGTTGCAATAAGCCATAAATCCAGTGTCTCTGTTCAGTCCCTGATTTTTAGTGTCTAGCAGAGTAATGAATTTAAGCTCCCAGGCTTGACTTTTGAAAGTGTTTTGCAGGTTTTCTGTGAGGATGAGGACTGATAGGTCAGATGTAGAGTGATCCCTTTGTGAAAAGTGTTCACCCACAGGTGATAGGCTGTTTTTGTCTTTTACAATTTTCTTGTGTGAGTTCATTTGAGAGAGTTGGGTTTCCTCCACATAGTTGTTGGGGAATTTAGTGCACTGGATGAGGCGCACCACATGGTGTGATAGGCATGTGTAGGATCCATGGATCTTGAAACATGTGTTGGGGCAAGGGGAGTGATCATAATAGCAGCAGAGCTATATCTGCAGGTTTTCCATCTGTTCTGGAAGGATCTGGCGCTGCTTTGAGTTGGTGTGTCCTGGTCTGTGGGAAGCTTGCTTCTGATGGTGAGCTTGGAGAAGTTGGGGGAGGAGGAGGTTGTCTGAAGGCCAGAAGAGGAGGACTCAGGAAAGATTTCTTTCAGGATGGCGTCCCCATCAAGTATGGATTGTAATTGTTTGGTGTGCTATGGTAGGTGACAAGTAGGGGTGTGCGGTAGGAGGGGTTTTATTTCTATATTGAAGCAGGTTCTCTCGGGTATTTGGGTAGCGTGTCGCATAATATGATCTACTTCTCTGGAGTGTCCCAGGCTGGTGAAGACGGTTTTGAGCATGTTAAGGTCTATATCCCGGACTTTCTCCTCAGAGCATATTCTGCAGTGTCTGAGTGCCTGGCTATAGGTAACAGATTTCTTGGTGTGTTTGGGATGGTTGCTGGATCTATTAAGGTAAGTGCAGGGATCCATGGGCTTCTTGTGCATGGTATAAGGACATCTTGTTAAAATACTGTAAGTTTTTAGTTTGTTCCCTGAAATTCCGTGTCCAAGAGAATACAATGAATAGAAATTGCCTTTGGTCCAAAGTCTGGGTTTTGCTATATTAAGTCTTGTAGCTTTGGTAAAGAAGGCATTTGCTGGCCTGTTGAACGCTCTTAAGGTTGAATATTTTGTAAAGCAGCAGGGATAAAAACAAATGCTCAAAATTTCAATAAAATGATTCCACAAAACTTAAATAAAAGTACTGAATGCAGTGACAAGAATTTGTCACCTGGGGATCTGGCCCAATATTGACTCTGGTATGGCTCTTGCTCCCTATGACATCTGAAGACTAGAGTGGGGGAGAAATGCCTTCCTGTGATGCATCTTAGGTAGAGCTACTCAAGTAATGGGATGTTCACTTTCCAATCTGTCGAAATCTGAAATGTTTCAAGCAGCTCTGTAACTGGTTATAAAATGAGGCAAAAATGTTGACAGTGCACATTTTAAAAATCTTTTTACCATGAAACAGTTCCCTCTTCCATGCTTTTCGAGGATTTTTAACTGTCAAGTGAAATTAAGTGGAGAAAATGTTGGACTCCTTATTTCTTTAGGTTAAATATTTCTCCATTTAACTTCTATGTAGCTTCTCTTGTATGTGAAAAAGGAAACAATGACCCACGTGCATAAGATCAAGAGTTACAAATAGGAATATTTATGTAAGTGTTGTGAAAGTAGAGAGAAGTTTTAAGATGTTTGCATTAAGTAACAGATTATATATCGCACATTTTATTTTAGGTGGTTGGTAGCCAGGCTTACCAACCCATATCCCATGACTGGAAAGGTCACAAAATATTTGCAGATGTAGTACTGTTTTCAGAAGTACTTTCTTCTTTAAAAGAAATTTTGTTCCTGTAGTCAGTCAAATTCTGTAAGACCCACTCAAGTTTTCATCATACTTATTTGGCCAGATAGTTACTGTTACCCACTTAGGCATTTTACTTTCATGAGTAAAAGCACTTTTGATCTATAATGACCTCCGCTTAATCAATCATCTGAATTAATTAAAAAAGATCCCCTCAGCTCACTTTTACAATCAGTCTGGTAGTCAAGAACTTCTGCAGGCAACCATATCTTTTAGTTTTAAGTACCTCTGAAATGAAGTTCTTATGGATTAGTTAAATCTCTGGACAGAAAGAGGAGCTGGAAGAGAAAGATAAAACTTTCAGAATTCCAAATAAGAAATTAGAATGATACTTTATCCTTCTGGTGATTTACCAGTATTTAAACATGGAACACAGTGAAGACAACAGTCGGTCTATCAAAGGCAATACTTCATTGCTGGAATTTGGCCACTGAGAATTATAAATGAAGAGATTATGTAGCTGACCCTGTGACAATTTCTGCTCCAATATGACTGTTGCTCTCTCAGTAGATCAAGGAAATTTGATTCTGTTTTTTTAAGGAAAAAGGAGCCCTGTCTAAGGAAGCTGAAAGTCTGATTTACCGATGAATGGTGTCTTTATAGATGGATTATTAAATTTTCTGGCAAACAGTAAGTATCAAAGTCAAATGGAAGCCTGATGCTACAGTAGGCAGGTAGGTAAAGTTGTAAGTCTTGGAGCTGTTAAATTTGAGTGCTGAGGTGGTGACGGTTATGAAAGGCCATTTGGGAACAATTAATTTCTAAGTATATTCATCACCTGTAATCATTTCAAGGCTCCATTTTCAAATTTGAGTGACTCAGATTGGACACACACATGCATATTTTAGAGCTCGAGACTAAGTGGGTGAGGTAATATTTTTTACTGGGTCAATGTCTGTTGGTGAAAGAGACAAGCTGTTGAGCTTCACAGAGCTCTTCTTCAAGTCTGGAAAAGGTAACCAGCGTCTCACAGCTAAATACAAGATGGGACAGATTGTTAAGAATAAAGGGTTAACACATGTTGCAAGAAACTACTTAAAATGAAGTGGGCCATTAACACCTCTGCAGCCATAGGACAAAGGAGGATTAGTAGGTTATAAATAGTTGTAATGAGCCATAAAACCAGTGAGACCATGACTTTTACTGTCTTGCAGAGTAATGAATGTAACCTCCCAGGCTCATCTTTTGAAAGTGTTCTGCAGGAACCTTTTGCAGGTTTCCTTTGAGGATGAGACCGATAGGTCAGATATGGAGTGATCACTTTGTGAAAAGTGTTTGCTCACAGGTGATGTGGTGTTTTTGTCTCATCATTTTTCTGTGAGAGTTCATTCCGGAGCATAGTGATTGTCTGGTTTCACCACATAGTTGTTGTTGGGGCATTTGATGCACTGGATGAGGTATGTCATATGTTGTGATAGGCATGTATATTACTCATGGATTTTGAAAGATGTTTTGTGGGGGACATTGATCATTGTAGCAATGGAGAGATGTCTGCAGGTTATCTGTAGTTAACAACTAATATGCTACCAACAGTAATAGCTGAACCTTGAAGACATTAGGCATTCTGTTCAGATAAATACTTCAGAAAATGGGTTGCGCCAAACCTCCTTCAGCCATCAAAAACAGGCAAAAATCTTGCAAGAAGTCGTCTCTCAGAAGACTTTTTGGTACCACTTACTGCTTCAGCCTGGTCGGGGAATGCACAGTTTTTTGACCTTGGGCTAGAACATAGAAATAAAAATCTAAGGTACAGCTGCAAAATGGGGAATAACTGGCTGGACAGAAATACTGTTGAAAAGGATCAGGAGGTTATAGTGGACCACAAATTGAATAAGAATTAAGAGTGTGGTGTACTTCAAAAAAGGCTAATATCGGTCTGGGTTGTATTAACTGGAATGTCATGTATAAGACAGTCGAGGTAATTATGTTTCTCTACTTGGCACTGATGAGGCCTCAGCTGGAGTACTGAGCCCAGTTCTGATCACGACACTTTAATAAAGACGTGGATAAATTGGAGAGAGTCCAGAAGAGAACAACAAAAATGGTACAAGGTTTAGCAAACCTGACCTCTGAGGGAGGATTACCCCCCTCTCCCCCCCCCCCACAAAACCTGGGTATATGTTTAGTCTTGAGTAAAGAAGACTGAGGTGGGAGCTGACAAGTTTTCAAATATGTTAAGAGCTATTATGAAAAGGACGATAATCAGTTGTTTTCCATGTCCACGGAAGGTAGTACAAAAAGAAATTGGCTCAGTCTTGCTGGAAGGTTAGATCTTACAGGGGAAAAGTTTTTAACTGTAAGGATAGATCAACACTGGAATGGGCTTCCCAGGGAAGTTGTGGGATCCCCATCGTTGGAGGTTTCTCAGACAGGTTGGACAGGCACCTGCCAGGGATGGTCTGAGTAGACTTGGCCCTGCCTCAGTGCAGGGGGCTGGACTAGATGACCTCTCAATTCTATAAATGCAGAGATGTGTAAAAACAAAAAATAATGAGTGTCTGGATTTTACAAAACCTCAAAAGAAAAAAAAATCACTTTGGGTGAATGTTCAAGTCAGTTCTTACCATATGCAAACCAGCATGCACACAGGGCTGCCCAGAGGCGGGGGGGCAGGGGGGCAATTTGCCCCGGGCCCTGCAGGGGCCCTACGAGAATATAGTATTCTATAGTATTGCAACTTTTTTTTATGGAAGGGGCCCCCAAAATTGCTTTGCCCCAGGCCCCCTGAATCCTCTGGGCGGCCCTGCGTGCACATTTCTTAATTTTCAAGCATTTGTTCCCTTAATCTGGCCTTTATGACGGCAAGAATTTTCATGTCCATTCTCATGAGAATATTGAATAGAAGCACTGGCTTATATTAGCATGATGTCTCCCACACAAGCTCAACTGTGAAATCAGGACTGGTGATTTAACACGTTCCCATCCCTGAAAGTGTCTGCACATCTAGCCCCAAATGATTCTTCCTACCAAGAGGGACCCCTTCATCCACCAACTGTGCAAAGCCATAATTGGAAGGACCTTCTACCAAAATGAAAATAGTTAAAAATAACTAAGAAAAAGTAAGAAAAAAATAATAAAAACGACAATCACCAATAAGGAGATAATGAATTTGCAAAGCTCTTCTTCCATTGCCACAGTGATCTAAGTGCTTGCACCACAGTACTTGCTGGTCCTTGCTATAGAACCTTACAGGAAGCCGTGGTTGGGCACTCATGTGCACGGGTGCTGTGTACCGTGCACACATACACACGTGCTATCCTAGTAGCATCAGCGTTTGTGTCATGGCTGGATACCATGGATGAGAGCAGAAAGTAACCTGCTAGCAGCAGACAGTGCGGCTGGCACAGTACTCCTGTGATTTTAATTGCCTTAGAAATTAGAATGTAATTTTCATAGAATGAACTAACTTGGGGTATGATCGTGTTCCAAAGGGAAAGTCAGAGAGAGAAGGATCCCAGTTTTCTTTCCAACAGGCTGCAGCCAACAAGTACCACAGATTCTGGCCTTGTTTCAGAGGGAATGCCCTAGACTTCTTTCACAGTCCAGGCTGCTCAACTCTTGTCCACCATGCTTATTGCTGACTGAGCACCTCTATGTCAAGGGGAATATCACAGCATCTTTGTGCAGCGAGGTAGATATGCAGCTCCTAAAGCCAAATCTGAGATTATATTTTATGCAGTTTTATTCTTGGATGAACCAGAAACCACTGGTGTGAAAAGATTAAGACATTCAGTTTGTGGGGACCACACTGTACGTTGTGAGTAGACTTGGCCCTGCCTCAGTGCAGGGGGCTGGACTAGATGACCTCTCAATTCTATAAATGCAGAGATGTGTAAAAACACAAAAAATAATGAGTGTCCGGATTTTACAGAACCTCAAAAGAAAAAAAAAATCACTTTGGGTGAACTGGCTTATTTTATAAATCATTAAATCTGGAAGTGCTTTGTTATCATTCTGCTAGTCTCCCTAGAGAGAAAAGCCACTGCATTCATCAAGGCAAAAATAATGATGTAAAATTCATGAAGTGACTATTGAACAGAAGAATTTTCACTAGCTTATTTTCAAACATAGCGAGGATGAGCATTTGCAAGCACTATTACACAAAACTTTCCTATGCTCGTATTGCACAAATTATACATAGCTTGAGTCTCTTTCAAAGTGAAGAAAAGATTGCTGTTTCTCACTTGGGTTTATGTAAGCATCCACATGAGATATAAACCCCTAATGGTACCAGGATTAATAAAATCAGAGTTCTGTTTGGGATATAATTGCATGTAGTCTTTTTTTATTAATCGTAGAGAGACTTTTTAATGTTAAAAATGCATTATCTAAAACATAAATATTCAATAGCAAGGGAGCAACTTAGAAAGCACTGATGCTGATAAAGACTTCCATGTTATATTGTACAACAAAGTAGAGGAACTTCAAGGAAGACCAACACAAGTTAAGGGGCTGGAGTGGTTGACTTATGAGGAAAGATTGAAAGGGAGTAAATATTGATACTTGGCTAAACAATTACTACACGGTACATAACAAATCTTAAGAGTGAAAATGCCAAGAGCTAAATTCATCTACAGAGTTTTGGGGAATAGGGGCTGTTGGTGCCAGTCATCAAAGACCCAAAAGAGAGCATAGGGGTATGTATACATTGATTCAGTATGTTCCTTAGGCACTCTAAGCTGGTGGTTTTCAACCTTTTTTCATTTGCAGCCCCCCTAAAAAAATTCAAATGGAGGTTCAAACCCCTTTGGAAATCTTAAATATAGTTGGCAGACCCCCATGATCTGTGGATCACAGGATGAAAACCACCACTCTAAGCCTATTGGTCTCCTCCTATTTCACGGCCAAGAAACTCTGGATCTGGTCTGCAAACTGCAGATCGAGGTTAGGTTAGTGCAGGGGTTCCCAAGCTTAGTTCGTGGCTTGTTCAGAGTAAGCCCCTGGCGGACACGAGACACTTTGTTTTCCTGAACATCTGCAGGTATGGCCGCTCGCAGCTCCCAGTGGCCGTGGTTTGCCGTTCCTGGCCAATGGGAGCTGCGAGCAGCCATACCTGTGGATGCTCAGGTAAACAGTGTGTCTCGCGACCCATCAGGGGCTTACCCTGATCAAGCCGCAAACCAAGTTTGGGAACCCCTGGGTTAGTGCAAGGATTTGCTTGCAAAATGCTAAGTGTTAAAATTCACCAGAATATACAATTACTGGAGCCTGCTGCTCTGCAGGTCTGGAGTTTATTTTCCCAATTCTCTTTTAGAAAGCTTTGCTTTAGTTGTTGGCAAATACACACAGACCCTAGAACAATTGGTGGGCTTCACTATTGTAGCCAGAGACCAGGTATGAACTGAACAGCCTTTTATCTAAATAGCCAGTTACCTTTGAGGTGTCTCAAACAATCTTCTTGTTAACCTTCTCGCTGATCCTCAGGTCACTTCTGTGCATAGTGGTGTAGTCATGGTAGAGTGATGCTGGTTATGTTTTGGGGGTGTGGGGAAAATTTGTTTTGCTGGTTTGTGCAAAAAATGCTGAGCATACTCTGGCAATGCACAGAGACAATAAATAATAACTGGCCATCATGTATAGCCTCCAGCTATAACCTCTCCAGCACATCATCAGCGATCTACAACCTATCCTGGAAAACGATCCCTCACTCTCACAGACCTTGGGAGGCAGGCCAGTCTTCACTTACAGACAGCCCCCCAACCTGAAGCAAATACTAACCAGCAACTACACTCCACACCACAGAAACACTAACCCAGGAACCAATCCCTGTAACAAACCCCGTTGCCTACTGTGTCCCCATATCTACTCTGGCGACACCATCAGAGTGGACACCACATCCACCTTGACTGAATTGGCCTGGTCATCACTGGTTCTCCACTTGTAAGGTAACTCCCTTCTCTTCATGGGCCAATATATTTATGCCTGTATCTGTAATTTTCACTCCATGTATCTGAAGAACTGGAGCTTTTTACCCACAAAAGTTTATGCCCGAATAAATCTGTTAGTCTTTAAGGTGCCACCGGACTCCTTGTTGTTTTTGTGGATACAGACTAACAGGGCTACCCCTCTGATAATAAATAATAATATATAAATAATCTGCCATGGCTTTGTGTAATTAACTGGGACTACTTGTGTTAATTTTGCATTATTTTTCATCGTCTCAGTCCACTGTGGCACTGTTGCGTATGTCTAGCTTTTAGAGCTGTGATTCAAACCGCTCACCTGTTTTGTGACACAGGGCAACTTCTTCTTATTATTATTGCTAAAGGCCAACTAATGCCCTAGAGCCGTGAGAGAGATCTTCCTGAAACTTTTGCATGGAATCAATATAAAGATCTGTTGTGAATTGCTTTGGCCCTGATCCAGCAAAGCAACAGGTGTGTAACTTTAAGAACTTATCTTCAATGGGATATTGATGTCAATAGGAATACTGAGAAACTTCTAGTTATGCGTATGATTAAGTGCTTTCCTAGAAAGAGGTCTCAGCTTCGAAGGCAAATTTTAACATAAATCGTCACTCTATTTGTCTTTTCTTTTATTTATTATCAATTATTTTAGAGTGAATCTATCAAATCTATCAAAGACTTCTGTGAATAAAAGCCTCAGGAAAAAAAATGTAAATATCTCCATAATATATCTTGATGTAAATATTTAGCTCCTTATATCCTTAAGAAGCATGAGTAACTACAGGATGGGTTGATTTAGATCAGAGTGATTTAAATCAGCAGGGAGGAAATTTTGATTTAAATAATAGATTTTAATTATTCTATTTGTGATTTTATTTATTTTTCTAAAGAAAAGTGTATTCTTATTGGTTGCTATCCATTAGATATTTGCAAGTATAACCTTTACACTAAATTTGGTGCTTCTTTTTGCTAACCAGAAGGATACGGTATATCTATACACATTTAAACAGTTATGTAGCTTAATTTGCATTTGTTCAGATTCTTAATTTTTACATTTTTTTGAATATTTTAGAAAATGGTGAATAATACATCTTATTTACTAGATTATGCTTCATTTTTTTACTTGTGATTTGCATCAAGCTCTCTTTGAATGGAAGTTCAAATTCAATTACAAATACACAAAAACTGCATTTTCTCCCCTTAAATTAAATAAATCTACCCTTAAATGTGCTGGAAACACAGAACAAAAAGTTTATCAAAACATGTTTTGGATTTAAAACTAACTGATCAATTAAATGAAGAAAGTTAGTAAAGTGAACTGATTATTTTTTGTCACCATGTCCTTCAAGATTTTAGAACTGTAGATCTCATCCTCTCAAACATAGCTGTTATTCATAGATTGGAAGAGGAAAACAAGCTGTCCTGCTTTTTCAACTCCCAATTGGTTTCTTAACTTTGAATGACTAGTAATTTAACCGATCCAGTTGAATAATCTGAAGTGAAGAAAATATTCTTTCTGTATCTGCAGCAGAGGCTACTGCTGTCAAAAGCCATTTTAAGATTCAATTTCTGGTTTTAGGTGCTTAGTCAGTGACTTCCACCAGTTCAGTGGTCTGACTTTCTTTAAAACTTGGTCGCAAACATGCTATTTAATACTATTTTTTTGAATTTCATTTAAATATTTTCAATAGATTATAATAAATTGATGCCTAATCTATATTGTCAATTTCCAATTTAATATTGAATAGATTTAGTTTTAAAAAACAAACCTGTATTTAAGTAAAAAAACAAAAATCCAGTTTAAATAAAAAAATATATATTTTTTAATCCGTGACTTTTATCCACCCTGATTATGTCTGACTTTCATTAGCTTCAGGTAGTGCTTGAAAATAGATGGCCAGGCATAAAATAGCCTTCTATTCCTGAAGGCTAATATTCAGAAGCCAGAAGTAAGGTCACTTTGTGGTTGAACAAATGTAAAATTTACCATATGGTTTCATTCATTGTATCTAAGCAGTAGAAAATGATACATGTTTTCCAGGAATGGCTTTGCCCTATCTAATGTTTCCTCAGACATTTTAGTGTAGAAGATTATTTCCATCATTCCTTATCAAAGTCTGCCCTGGGCCACGGATGGCTCTTCAGTCTGACACAGTTTATGTCTCATCAGTTTCCATAGCCAGTGGAGCAATATAGCCAGCATCACGTCTGACTCCCTTTATTTTCCCTAATCTTAGGGGTCAGGTACCATTTGACTGCTGATGGCACACAGCCTTCAACGTCAGATTGAGCAAGCCTTGAACCCACAACTTCCAGAACTGTAGTCAAGCAGTTTAATTACTCAGCCACTGCACCTCTATTGTTCTTTGTAATAAGGAATTATTCTGACCCGTTACATTCAAATTTGTATGGCTAGTTGTGTAAAAATATCAGAATGGGATTTCCAGTAATTGCTGTATAACTGAGGGAAAGTCACCATTGCTATGATATGATTTTAATGACACCTGGGAGCAAAATGTGTAATGTTTTGGGTTTCGGTTAATCATTCCCACAATGTTAATAATGTAAACTCAATATCAGTCATGTCTTTACATCTCTTTTGTATGCAATCCAATATTTCCAATATGGGAAATTAAATGAACAATACAGTTGAATATGGATAAAAATATCACTTGCTTGAAGTGACCAGCTAAGTCTGAAAATGAGTGATTAATCATCTCTACATATTCTGGCAGGTATCTTTATGGCTTTATGCAATGTACAAATAATCCTGTCCATTTTAATGACCACATATAGGGCAAGATCCTCAGCTAATATGAAGTGTGTAATACTACTGCAGTGGAGGTCAGTGGATTTAAACCGGCTGAGATTTTTACTCTGTTTATGAAACTAAGAAAACTATTTTAATCTCTGGGGGCCAGATTTTGATACCCATATCTTGTGTTGAATAGCATCTTACTCCACAAGTATCTCCAGTGACTTTGTTGGGGCAATTTCTGAAGGACGATGCTACTCAGTGTGAATTAAAGGGCTTTGGAATCTAGCACGTTACATCCGGGCATGTGCGCGTGGAATTCCACATGCATTAAAATGAGCACAAACCAGTGTGACAGGCCCAGTTTTTAAGAGAGAGAGAGACATTAATTGTGTACTAAACAAGAAGGCTGGCACAGATGACATCTGTAAATGACTATTACTAGAAACCCTGCCTAAGTGAATTTAGCTGGCTTTCTTTTAACCTAAAAGCAGTAGTGCTTTCTGCTGGAGCTGAAGGCTCTTACTAAATTAATATTTTTCAGCCTGCTTTCCCCCCCCAGTGTTTCCCTAATTGCCAGAGAAATAGATGCCAGGTTTATCCTAATTCTAATATTTTTTTATGACAGTCGAAGTAACATGTTGTTTTCTTGCTGGAGGCTGGGGTTTAATAATCTCAAGACTTCCATTCATTTTCCAGAGAAGCAATTTTTACAAATTCCTTTCTTTGCAGCTGCATTTTTGCCTGTTTTTTTTTAATCTTTGCAGAGTACTTTAACACTGTCTCTGCTCAATAACAATAGGTCATCTCATTTCATAAAGTTGTTGGAGCTGGTGACGTGCTATTGATATAAGCAACAGCATGATCATAATTTAGCCATTAAGCCATTATTCTTTTTTCTCTGCCTTGTCTGTTTTTTTGGTAACTGTCTCCAAACCATTAGAAGTAAAACTGTATAATGTGCTTAGTTCAGATGGGTAACCTGACCTGCGACTGCTAATGGCAAAAGTTCACAATTTGGATTTATTTTATCCTTTATATTTACATTGCTGGAAGATATATGTCAGAAATACTGGAGCTTTGTAATTCAGTGCTATTCAGGGGAGCTGGAATAATTTGTGTAGAGGGCGTGCTGAGAGCCATTAAACCAAACTGTAAACCCTGTATATAATGGAAACCACTTCAAGCCAGGGGGTGCAGCAGCATCCCTAGTTCCAGCACCTATGGTGCTAGTCTCAAATTCTATTGTTCATGGTTCTCTTCATGGTTTCTTAGTTTCACTCCTTGGTACATAGTAAGCTTTGTGAGACAAGAACACAAGATAATCTATTTTCCCATGAATAATTTTTTTAAAGAATGACGGTGGCTCCCCTTTAAATATTTGTGGCACCTTAAAGACTAACACATTTATTTGAGCATAAGGTTTCGTGGCCTATAGCCCACTTAAACTTATGCTCAAATAAATGTGATAGTCTCCAAGGTGCCATTCTTTTTGCAGATACAGACTAACACGGCTGCTACTCTGAAGCCTTGAAATATTGTTATTGAACTTTTTACACCAAGAGCATCATGCCCTTTTATTATTATAATTGTTTTCTTCCTGATTATTTGTCAAGGATTAGGACAGTGAAAAGTTCAGTGCGCTTGAAAGCATTTGTATTGGTTCGCCAAAGTGTTTCTAAACAAGGTGCGTCACCAAAGTGTCACATGGAAAGATATTGCACCCTGAAATGGCATAATACATTTTAAGACTGGAAGAGGAACTCTTTTGGTCAGCTATGTTTGGCCTCCTGCATAACACAGGCTTTAGGATTTCACTCAGTGATGTGTGCACTGAGTCAAAGAACTTGTGGTTGAGCTACAGTGCCGTTTTTAGAAAGACATCCAATCTTGATTTTAAAATGTCAAATGATGGAGAATGCATCACGTTCCTGGGTAAATTGGTCCATGGTTAGTTGAAAATGTGTCCCTTATTTCCAGTTTGAATTTGTCTTGCTTCAATTTCTAGTCATCTGCTCTTGTTTTGCCTTTGTGTGAACATCTCTTGCATTTTGCTTCAGCTCTGATAAGGGCTGCTGAGGCTAGTAAGCAAAAACACTGACTCACCTGATACTGAAGCCAGAATGGAGCAAGTTGGTTATCGGAATGATGTGATCTTAAGCATCCATATTTGCTACCTATATCTCACTGCCTGACAAAGACAGAAACGAGTGCTGAAAACCGCAGCTCTCCAGTGTAACCATATAAGACGTATATTTCTGAACCTGATGGTTTGGAAGGCTTGGGGCAGTAAAGCTGTCACCTCTCTGTCAGCCTAGCAGGGCTTTATGGTCTAAATATAACCAGTCCCAGACCACATCAATGTAATCATTCAGTACAAACATCCCCTTGACATCCTGAGGATGGTTGATTTGGAAGATATTTTATGTTTTGCATGTATTATACAATTGCAATCACTTATATTTTTACTACTTTTGTTACTAAACACCAGGGCAAATAGCAGCATTCAGTCTGTGAAGGCATTTTGTTTCCTGCTGTTGTCAAAATCCACTATATTTACTGCATCAATTTTACCATCCAGCCACCCCCTCTTTACTGCCCTGTACCATCCTGCTTGGGTGATGTGTAGTTTGGGGCCTGAACCATAGAATTATCTAGCTCGCTGTAAGATTAAAATCCATTAATGTATTTCACAAAGCCTACTGTCTTTGCAAAAGAGTTTAAATGAATTATTCCAAGTAAAAACAATTGCATGAACGCAACATATCGGGCTCTGTCCTGCTCCTACTGGAGTCAGCTTAAAACTTCCAGGGTCTGATTTTCAAAAGAGTTAAACATCCACAGCTACTATTGACTTCGAGTTGGAATTCTGGGTGGATGACAGTGCTTCTGATTTCAGTATAACTTTGTAAATTCAAATTTCCCAAGGTAGCCCACGAGAGAGACTTCTTCTTATGCTGTTGGAAGTCAACATTACATGATTCTCAGTCATTTAAAAAAAAATCAAACCTATTTAGAGGTGCTTTAAAGTCGACTGTGTACCTTGTGGTGGACAAGTATTATAAAAGAGTTATTAGAGAGGTTGTAAATTAGAAGTATATTCTCTTTTAAAAGCTTTCATGCTGCATCTAAATTTGGAGAGTCTGAGTTCTTGTAAGATTATTTAAATGAACATGTTTGTGCAAAGATATACTTTATAAGAGTATGGAAATAGCTGTAGTTATTAGGAACATAGTAAATGCTAGCATATGGTAGTCGTTCGATTATTGATCCAGTATACTGTGTTTTGTATATTAGGGCACATTATAGTTTACATAGGGATTGCCATCCACAGTATTGGGCAATAAAATGAATGATTTCAATATAAATTCATATAAAAAAGAAAATTAGTCCTTAACATCATAGGAGTAAAAATCTACCACAATACTAAGGGCCTTATCAAAGGCCCATTGAAGTCAATGGGAGTCTTTCTAAGGGCTTTGAATCAGGGCTCCAAGTAATATGTTAGTGTCTCTTAATTTAGGCTCTGATTAAACAAGGTACTTATGCCTATGCCCAACTTTGTACCCATGTGTAGTGGGACTAGTCATATACTTAAAGTAAGGCACATGCTTGAGAGGATAGTTGAGTTTGGACCTCAGTGATCCAATTTTTCACTATTATTTCATAGTTGTTACTATCTTTTTAAATAATTGACATATGCCCTATCTTTCCTGGTTAAATAATGTTCTTAGATTAATACTAAAAATAAAACAATTTGAAGTTACACACTGCTGACAAGGCAGGAAATGGAGGGGATACGAGGGTAGAATTCAACCCGCTGTATCTGAACAGTTCTGACATGTGCAGAATTTGTAATATATTCTTTAAAAGCACTTAGTGTACCATAATCTTTTTCTTGTTTGTGTTCCTACTATCATATATGTTTCTAACTAAACCTAAGATCCCTTCTGTGCTGCAGTTTCCCCTTGTTAGGAAACTGTTTGTTTATAAAAGATTTTAAAAAGTCGGGCTAGATTCTCAGCTGGTGTGATGCTTTAGCTCAACTAGGGATTATGGGCTTGTTACCTTTGAAATTCTCTGGCTTGTCTTGTGCAGGCAGTCAGACTAGATGACCATAATGGTCTCTTTTTTGGCCTTAGAATCTACCAGTAAATTGGCACAGCTTCATTGGAATGAGTGCCTGTCATTTCCAAATTTTTCGAGAAGGATTGCAATGTGCTTAGCAGGTGTGTGTCTTATACAAAACCCACTATGTGTTCCACCAGCTCAGTCCCTGCAAATCAAGCAGAGTTTCACAGTATTTTACCGCCCATCTAAAATACATTTTCTCATGATAGGAAACATCTTTTTAAAATGGGTGCAAAAATGGTTATTGCAAACATAGTTGCACCAGCCTTTGTGGATGGAACACAACATTGCTAAAACCATTTGTAAAACCAATTTTCCAGAATTTGAGCCCAATCCAGCTCACTGTACTCAGGAAAGCCATTCCACTGATGCAAACGAGCATATTTGTGTGAATAAATTGAGCAGAATTTGCCTTTTCTCTTTGCAAACAGTGGTTTTACAAAGTGGTGCTCCAAAGCAGCATCAAACCCACACAGGTTAGCCTAAATAGAGCCATGAACTGAATTCTGAACGCTGGCCAGGCCTTCAGCTCAGGTAAATTTCCATTGAAGCTTTACTGGAGAAGCTAGTGGAGTTGAGGGAAAGCCATGGAAAAAGTAAGGGGAGAAGGAGGTATCTGAGGGGCTTTGGCCAGCAGAAGAAAGGGGGTCTTGAGATAGCAAAATGAGGCTTCAGCCCACCTAGGAGCACCGTCGGCCCATGCGAAGTGCAGATTCTCATGCATGCAATGTTTATAAAATTTCTAGTAGTAATTTGGCTCAGTTTCTGCATTAGCTTCACCATTGTGAATGTTGTCACCAGAACCTCCAGATGATGGAATTGTTGATGATGGAAATCCAAGTTACCTTTTGTTGGCTTTTTTTCCCCCCAGGGGAGATTTTCAAAGGCAGCTAAGGGATTTAGGAGCACAATCTTATTGACTTATGCAGCGGAAACCAAATGCACTAATATTATGTTGTTTTTCTCTTTTATCACATCGTCCCAACAGTCAGACGTATTCAGTAAGTACAGGTGATCAGATAAAAGTGGCTTCCATTTAATTTTGTTCCATCTGTCCTTTTCTATCACACCATGAACTCTTTTTACCACGCTTCTGTTGGCCTTTTTTCGAGTTTCTAAGAGAGCATCCTGATCGCTGCGTGACTTTTAGTATGTGGGAAACTCTTTTAAACCCCTCTGTCAGCTCATCAGATAAGTATACTTGAATGAGTTGGACATCACAATAACAGATAGAAGGCCAAAGAAGCTTGGGATTGAGGAACTATCAGTTAACGATCATGAAATAACTCCGTCTCTGTCTGTGTGCCAATGAGATATGAGTGATTTTCATTTTTATTCTACCTCTAGGATCATGAAAAAAGAGGCTTATCAAAACCACTACATTCTCACAAGTTCACTTTTTACAAGTTCAAGTATGCCAGTAAACAGAGAGGGACAGAAATAGATATTCTATCGAAATACCGAAATGTTTTTGGTTTACAGCTTTTCTTTGCTGCTTATCGCTATCAAGAGACTCTTCTTCCGCCCATGATCTTTTGAGTTCCTGAAAGAAGAAAATGGAGTGGTGTGCTTGTCGGTGCTCTTATGGGAGGGTGCTCTTTCATTCCCTCCAATCAACACATTGGCAACAGTCGTGAATCGTGTGTCCCCAAACTCTTACTGGCAACACTAGGAGGGCAAAGAAGGGCTTGTGTTCCCTCCTTCACACTACTTACACCGCCACTGAGGCATTCAGTGAAGTACAATGGGATAGCCTGCTGCAAAGACTGAGTGCTCCTCTTGGATGGGGTGGGGAAAGCGGTGGTTGTTTTTGCATAGTAGGAGCCAGCATTCTGGAACAAACTACTTTAGAAAGTGCAGATTCTCTCTTTCCTCCTCCCCCATGATCAGAATAAGAAATGTATTACACAAAGAAACTTCATGCTGTTTGTGTTTTTCTTTTCACCCCTGCCAGATATTTTTACCAAGAGAAAAGGGTTCTGAAAACCTTGTAATGAACATCAGTCTTGAACATTTTTTTTGTATGCCTGCTACTAATGGTTGGTAATTATACGTCTTTTCGAATGTTCAGCAGATCTGACTTCTCTTCTCTTCTCTTTGGGAAGGGGGAAAAAATCCCTTTTGTGTAGCTCAGTGGTTGATGTGCTTGGGAGCAAACCTGTAGAGGCATTGTTTAGAAAGTGAAAGGTGGCAGGTTAATTACTGAGCCGGGATGCCACTAGAGACAAATAGGGTGCTCACATCTGTAAAACACTATCTTGTAAAATACAAGGACTTAATTCTGCAACAGGAACTCTTATCTCGATAGAAATATAGAGATGTCTAGGAGTTAGAAATTTGAGCAAGATGAAGAGGAAAAGATCAGTATTGTGTTACAAGGGCATTATTAATTATTATTATTATTTATTATCATCATCAGTGAATAGAAAGACTCTGCTTAGTGCTGCTTTTTAAAGAGACACGTGTTATAATTTTGGACATACTTTTTTGTCTAAAGTGCCCCATTCATATCTTCCTTCTGGTGGGTAAGAAGCTGAGGCTGATGTTAATCTGGTTCTGCAACAGCTGCCACGCCAACTCCCTCCCACATATACTCTGCTTAGCTATTGAGACTAAGCAGCAGTGTAGTTCCGATGAGCCTTGTCCTTTTTCAGATCATAAGACAGTGAATTTATTTCCTGGGATATTTGTCAGAGTACTCGGACCAGAATTTTAGAAGAATCTGTATATTGCAGAGGACTCATTGATGCCTTGTTTCAAACAAATTAATCTGTTTTCTTTGTTTTTTCTTCTTCAAACGTTTAACGTTCTTGTGAGTGTAGAAGAGTTTTGGATATTGTCTGCATTGTCCTTTGTGTTTAAATGATCATATTTAATAACAGGCTATTTGTCACTGAGGTTATTAAATGATCTGTCATTTTGAAGTGTGTAGCATGGTGGGTATATTTTTAAACTAAAGAAGCAGCACTTCAGATACTTGCCTTGCATTCTGTTCTTGTGGGAATGATTCAATCGCATTAGACAATCGTCAATGTATTTTAAGGTTAATAAAAATAGAAGCCTGCTAAAAATTCCAGAATCCTGGCATGTTAATGGTTGGTTTGCTAGTCAGAGTTGGAGAAGGAAGAGTCGTAAACCTTTCTGACTTGTCAGAGTTAGGTGAAGGCTTTGGACGCAGACCTCAATAAGTTGCAGTGTGTCTCCCTGGCTTTCCTCTGGCTTTGGGAATGTAGTGATCTGCTGCTGCTATACTAACAGCAAATCACAAAACTGATGTTCTAGTCTGCACTGCCTGGTGCATGAGGGGACGGGCAAAGCCAAGCTCCGTTCTCTCTTCTCAGCTCACCTGCAGGCAACTTGCAATTACTCCTGTGTGCTCAGACCCAAGGCTTGGGTAACTGTGTGGGCATACAAGAGGGGTTCTTTCACCACCTACGTGCCCTGTGTTGACACTCAGTCCAAGTCACAACCTAACCCTATATTAATTTGAAATGCAGGGAAGCAACTCTAGAGATTATAATAAGCATTTTAAAAATATATAGTTTTTTCCTAATAATTTTTGCAGCATATCACTTAAAATAAGAACATAAGATACCTCCTGAACTTTCCAGTTAAGATCTATATTTGTCCTGTTCTCTCTATAAGTAACTCTTTTTAATAAAAGGATCTCAGCCCACTGCTATAACTTGATGGTGATTTTTTTCTAATCTTGGCTTTCTCTGGGCAGTATATAACCATACCATGCTGAGTGTGTGTGTGTGTATTTACACACATATATATCACCACAGTCTCCACTGAAAATTAATATTTACCAAGAGATAATGTTTCACTGTTGCTACAACTATTGTTAATTCCAAGTAAAGGGGAATTTGTGGTAATTTGCGTGTCAATGTTTCATTAACTGTTGCAAAAATAAGATTTTTCACTGCGAAGGGTCTATTTTTGTTCACAACTCATTTCCACAGCCTTCAGAAGGGGCTGATTTTTGTATGTAATTACATTATTTCTCAAGCCGCTGGCCTGTACAGTACAGCTTTGTTGGACAAGCCCATTCTACAGGAACTTACCTTAAGCTTTCCATCCTTCCCCTACTTTGAGTTCAGACTCGCCCTGCTGAACCGCTGCAGCACCACATTTGGCCTCGCTTCACCTTCCATCAGAGAAAGTGAGGCTAATCCCGTTGCTCTCCACAATGGAGACATTTTGGGAGGATGAGAATTTCCTCTCTCAAAGGGCTGGGAATTTGGAAGCTTAAGGATCTTTTGTGCAGGACCTGCACTTCATTTGACTCTCAAGTTTGTATGTGAGTCAGAGTGGAATAGTTTGGCCAGCCATTTCACCTCCCTTGGTTTTCTTGGCACGGACATATGGGGTCATGTAAGACAGGCACTTCTCCTTCCTATGCACGTATCTAACAATATATGACTTTCTTCCCATGGTCTGAGTGGCTCAAAACACAACTATTTGCAGCATTGACCATAGCTACCCAGGTTCATAAAGTTGCAAGTTTGATAATGGCGAATGCTTCCAATTTTCATCAAGGCCAGCTCAACCACTCTTGAATTTGACAGCGATTCTCCAGCAAGGATACTACCACGAGCTAGTCTCAGAAACTGTGCACAGCCTGAGAATATAAAAAGATTTTGAGCATTTTTTCAACAAGTACATAGGCCCTGGCCGAAATCTGCCCCAAAAGGCTGTCACAGATGTCTTCTAATTTAAGAATCTCTTTATGCCAACTGGCGAAGGGCACATCTAACACACTGTTATTAAAATATTTAGCCAAACTGTCTCATGGTATCATGTAAAAACTGGTAACATGCTGGTCATGAATATCATTGTGTGATGCATGTGCTGGTCATGGATAAAGACTTATTGATATGTGCTGGAAATATGCTTGTTTTGGAGGCAGCTGATAAACAAGCCTGCCCTAGGCTCAGGAGAGTCAGGTCTTGGTCCTCCACTTTCTGTTCTACCCTCACATCTGTTTCTTTGAAGCTCTCACTCGAGAGACGCTTCCTAAAGGAATCAGTAAATCAGTAGCACTTTAGCTTGGTTATACAGGCCCTCACAGAATGTCCTTTGAAATGTTGGCCTCAATTTATTTGTCTCCAACAGTATAACAGTTGCTTCAGATAAAAGAGTACAATACTTAGGCTTCTTCAACTGATGAAGTTCCTTTCTCCAATTCTTCCTTGTCGAGGTGATAATTAGTTCCAGTCCCGCCTGTGTAGCCAGTTTACATAAATTAAAAATAACAGAATTTCCTTTAAAAAAGTTTTTCTCTACCATACTTTTGTCCTACATCTGTTGGGGAGGCTGCATGCACCAATGAACAAGGCATTGGATGGGGGGGCTGGATTGTGTGCTGGGGATGATCAATTTTCCTGGCTCTTCTACACATTTATATTATCTATATAGACTGGACCAGATGACCTCTTGAGGTCCCTTCCAGTCCTAATATTCTATGAGTCTATGTTTTTTGAGTGCATGAATATGCAACCATTGCATGTGGGTAAATCTCTGACACCTTGTTTAATATACAGTCAGTACAGAACTATAATATAGGCTGCTGCTAATGATAAATGGGAATTCTGCTTGGGAGAGAATGCTAAATGTAAAGCCATTGTTACCTTTTCGCTTTCATTAATCTTTTATGGGAGATGTGCCATATTGGACTATTGTTTTCAAGTACTTTCTCCTATCCCTTCTCATCCTCTGTAAGCAAGTAATATCACCACTATTTCCTTTTGACTCATATAGAATAAGTGCTGCAAAGAGTAACCTTGGATTAATAATAATTGGCTGGCAGGTGGCCGTACAAGAATAAAAAGTAGCCAGCATCCCCTAATAATTAACATGCACACAAGCTCCTTACACATTCAACAACCCCTGGGAAAATAAGAATGCCAGTTATGGTACCACTAGTTCAACTTCATTAATTCTTACGTATTTTGATATATGATTCCATTATATTCTTTCTTATGTCAATAGTGATATCAGTATAATTTTGCTCTTGCTGTTCTCGGAATAAAGAAAAAATAATTACTTTTAAGCAATCTCAGCTCCTGCCTATCAGTTTTGACACCATGTTATTAACACGATCATGGACTCTGTTCCCTTCCTAAGAAACCTCCTGATACAGAGCCCAGTGACGTCTGTGGGAGACTTTCGATTGACTTTAGTGAACTTTGGATGAGATGAGACCTTTTCAGCCAAATCTTGTAATCAGAAAAACTCTCATTTCCTTTAATACTTTTGCCTGCGAAAGGACTGCAGGATTTCACCCTAAATAATTCACTGTTGGCTCACTAGCTTTTTTCTTCCAGTTGTCTCCTTGTACATTTCCACTGTTTCCATGGTTTAAAATTGCCCCTTCCCCCCCTTAGCCAGTAAGAAATAATGAGGTTGTTCCAACAAGAAAGGAAATGCGTTTTAAATCCATTGTGTCACAGTGGCACTCTGGAGGTGATTTGTTTAACTTGTGTTAAGTTCCTGTTGCCAGTTCTTTTAGATGATTATCGTTTTGTAAACATTACAGAGTAGGTTGCAGAGTGCCAGCTGCTTTCTGTTTTCTGTTCAGTAAAACCTACAGTGCAGCCCATTCCCATGGTGAACTTGTCTTTGGTCCCCATGTTGTTAG
Source organism: Mauremys reevesii (assembly GCF_016161935.1). NCBI lineage: Eukaryota > Metazoa > Chordata > Testudines > Geoemydidae > Mauremys > Mauremys reevesii. The sequence goes on from NC_052625.1 coordinate 9,277,154, forward strand.
GCATCATTGGTGCCGGTGCCCAGAAGAGGGCCAGTGTTCAGTAATTCAGAAACGAAGGGGCGGTAGTGTGCTCAGCATGAGAAGCAGTGAGGGTGAGATGTGGTAACTAGAATGGGAGGGCAAATTAAAATGCTGAATATAATTCATTTCAGTAAAGGGGAGAGATTCTCTCTCCTTCAGTTTGGGATCTCTAGCAAGGAAAGCTGGAGACGCCGCTATACCATGTAAACCTGATTTCCTCTTAGCTGTTTCGTACATTGGGGTCGTGACCAGGTACCCATTGATACCCAGGGTACGTCTACACTGCGCCCCACTGGTGGCGGTATGTAGGATACATGTAGCGGTACGCGGCAGTGAAAAGCTCTGGCAGGGGGAGGCATGGAGAAAGTCCCCAGCAGCGGGGAAGGGCTCTGACAGCTCCCTGCAGTGGGGAAAGGCTCCAGCAATGGGGCCTTGCTGGAGCCTTTCCCTTCTGCCTCCCTGCTTACAGAGCCTTTTCCTGCTGTTGGAATCTTTCACTGCAGCTGGGAAATGCTCCCACGGTGGGAAGGCAGCAGGACGCCACACTGCTAAAACTAGCAGTGTAGATGGGAGGGGAACGGTGTGTTTGTGTAGAGTAGGGAACATACCCAGAGCGTTCAGGTGTGTCTTTTCTGTACTTGCCTCATCAGTGCCTCACCATCTACACTGCTATTTATGCCAGGGGGGCGTGCAGTGTATATACTCTATACACTGCCATAAGCCATGTGCCGTGCCAGGGACTCTTTCCGCTGAGTTCAGTGGGCACTAGACCAGGTACCCCAGCCTCATGTTTGTGTAACAAATGCTGGTTTGCTCTTTGTCCCTTGTATGTTCCAGTGGGAAAATCCTATCCACAGTGCACAACCTGTGGAGAAAACCGCCCCAGCAACACAAGAATTCTCCCACAGCTGCTGGAGCCCCGGGAACAACAGTAGGAGCTTTGTGGCTCTTGTGCCCCTCTCAGTGGATGGGGGAGAGGGAATTGCTAGTGGAGCCATATAACCGTGAAACCATTGGCCTAGCCTGCCCCCCCAGCCCCTGCTCTGCTGTAGTTCAGATAAAAGAGGATAAATCCCTCATCAGTTCTTGACCCTGTGTTTTCTGTTGTGTTGGTGGGTGGTGAAGAAGGGGAAGGAATTGATCAATTCAATATATCAAATCAATTCCTGTTACATTGGATTTGGTTGGTCATCACAAGACCAGAGAGAGATAATTGAATCACATTTAAAACATTGAACATCAAAGACAGTAATGAATTATCTAATTTTCAAGAGAACAATGCACCTGTCTATTCTAAAAGACGGCATAAAACGTAGGAACATTATTTCAGTTCAGACTTCGTAATGGCTCTCACTATCTATGTTGTGTTAACATGCATCACTTATCTATTTAGTCCTTCGGCGCCTGGGCGCGCACAGACACAGAGGGCAGTTGACTTATAGTTAGTGCAGTCAAACAGCATAACAGGATAATTATGCATATTGTGGAGAGTGAATATTTAAAAGTAATTTTGGATGCATTAACTATCCTCTCAGAATGGTATAGTCTTAATAATCGGTTATGGCTAGTTACCATTGTTTTCATAAAGTTCCTTTGGAAAATCTGGAAACCTCTTTTCCCTAAATGATAGCAATTTTTTTTGCATAGGATAAAACTACCAGTTCATAGATTTTTAAGGCCAGAAGAGACCATTATGATCATCTAGACAGACCTCCAGCACAACATAGGCCAAAGAACCTTGCCCAATAATTTCAAGTCCATAACCTCTGTTTGAGCGATAGCATAGCATTAAGAAAGATAGCCAGTCTTGATCTAGACTTCAAGTGATGTGAGAATCCACTGTTTTCTTAAAACTGGATTAATTTTTCACATATGATTGCTGAGGTCTTCATAAATCATGGTCACCTATCTTCTCCATACATTTCTTTATGTAGAACTCCCCGTTTGGAGATGTCTAAATATTATTGCTTTTTAAAATTTAATTGGGCTCTTTTCCAATAGGCTGATTGTAGATTTTGGGGAGCTCCATCTGAGGCAGTGCAAATTACATAATGACACTTACCAGGTTTATAGAGCAATATTGGCCAACCAGGCGGAGATGACACCTGTCTACAGGGTTGTGTGACAGTTCTAAGGACTCGCTTTCCTGCAGGCAAAAGCAACCAAGCTGCTGTTCTGACAGCATGTCCGGTGGTAATGAAGGAAAAATTAGGTTTTCAGGGGCAGGAAGATTCTTGTTATATTTGTGACAATAATTAAAGGATCAGAGAAAGTTGCTTTCTTTTAACACTGACCAAGGAATTTCTTAGAATAAGGCGAAAGGGTGTATAGCTGAAGCCAGCCATCCTGCCTGCTTCTCTCTCTCTCTTTCTGCTCCCCTTCCCCCCCCCGCCCCCGAGTTAACTCAGACATTAATGGTAACTTTTGGAAACATTCTTATTTAAAAATCTTAGCTACTAGACAATCTCTTTTATGTTTTTGTTTGTTTGTTTGTTTTGCTTATGTAACGGACATGGCGCTGTTGAGTTATAATTTATTAATGCCGTGTGGCGACCCTGCTGTTGAAATGTTTACTGTATGGATATATGGGGCTAAATCAACAGCGCTGTTGGAAAACCAAGCAGGAAGTAAAACAATGGCTCCAGATAAGTCACTCCTGGTAAACAATGTGACAGTTCTGTCTCTGAGTTTCAGCTAAATTCCCAAATGAGTTTTGTCACGTGGGGTCAAGGCTGGGAGCCACCAAATTGAAAAGGACAACAAAGACTTAACAAGAGTCTGTGTCCACAGATCAGGCAGTTAATCAGGCTCCCAACCAGAACCGTTGGGGATGCCTGAAGGAGGTAGGCCTGTGTCAAGGTTCCCTCCCCACTCTGAACTTTAGGGTACAGATGTGAGGACCTGCATGAAAGACCCCCTAAGCTTATTTACCAGCTCAGGTTAATAGTAAGCTGCCACCACCAAGCATGTTCCAAATCTTAGGGAAGAGCCACTTGGAACTCTGCCTTTCCCCAAATATTTCCCAAGTCCCTAACCGCCCCCTTTCCTGGGCAGATTTGAGAGTAATTCCTCCCCCCCCAAGCACTTACACCCCTTTTCCTGGGTAGGCTTGAGGGTATACCCTCACCAATTAGTCCTGGTGAACACAGATCCAAAACCCTTGGATCTTAAAACAATGAAAAAACAATCAGGTTCTTAAAAGAATAATTTTAATTAAAGAAAAAGGTGAAAGGAATACCTCTGTGAGATTAGAAAGCAGATAATCTCACAGACACACAGATTCAAAACACAGAGGGTTTCCCGCTGGGCAAAACTTTAAAGTTACACAAAGAATCCAATTTTATCCACCCTCTGTTTTGCAAAAGAAATCACAAATAGAAAATAAAAGTAATCTAGTATATTCCTTCTCTAAATACTCACTACCCTATAGGAGTAGGATGGCTCCTTCTTTCTCTGTGTCCGGCAAAAGCACACACACAGCACAGACAAAAGACTTTTCCTCCCTTCCAGATTTTAAAGTATCTTGTCCCCTTATTGGTCCTTCTGGTCAGGTGTCAGCTAGATTATGTGAGCTTCTTAACCCTTTACAGATAAGAGAGGAATTAACTTTTAACTGTATGTTTATGACACGCTCCCCAATCACAGACAGTGCTGGATCACACTGGCTGTGATTTCTTCCTAGAACGTTAGGAGAAAACAGAATTAATAAGACACATGCACCTTTACGTATACTACTGATTATGCAAAAACTAGCAACCTGCCTACAGGATGGTGGGGCTTTAGGTAAGATAGATATATTGTTACCACTGGTTAGTGACTCCCGAGAGGAAGAACTGCAAGTGCCTAACTCACTAAGACCAGCTGGGTAAGCATACATGTGGGTCTGTTCTCCTGGACACTGTCCAAGATTGGGAGAATAGAATGATTTCACCCCCGGAGAGGAAAAGGCAGACGAAGCCTGACATCTGAGGAGATGCAGTCAGAGAGCGCGGGGATGGGACAGAGGTGCAGCTAGCCCTGCAACTGTGGCAGTTTATATTAAAGTCACATGATCCGATAGTTAATATGGCTTTCTTATAAAGGTTCCCATACTTTCCCTGGACTTGTGGGCCTTTTGGTAAAGAGTGCCCATTCCCAAGTTCTGTTCTTTTTGGAAGGAAATGCTGATTAAGCTTTTTAAGAATAGCAATGTCACTGTTCTTGGTTCCTCCCTCAGCAAAGGCAAATGACTTTTCACTATTTTCAGATTTGATCCTTGTTACGTCTATTAATGAGTTTACCTGCACTTTTCCATTCAGCTTTGTTGCAGTTCAAAATCCAGAGCAGAGATGTGCTTCTGTCAGTCAGGCTATTGGTGGGGCTTGTCAGTCTGAAAGACCCAATCTCATGTGTGCCCGTGAAAGAGTCTCTTTTTGCTAACAGTGAACAAGGAACTTTGAGAACATTAAATAGTGTCGTCCTTCACTGTAGGACCTTCACTGTAGGACCTTCTCTAGTCCTCTCCTGTCACAGTGTACATATCCTTGCACTAGGTGCTTCTATTAACTACTCATTTACTAAATGCAAAACATAGTATGTAGAAGGTAATTAATAGGCCAGTTTTTACTGTAAAATCACTCTGCAAGCTGTCTTTCTTTCAGCTTCTTGCATGTCCCAGTGTTCCTTTGATAAACTTTTGACTCAGCTTTATTTTGATCAGGTATGAATGCTGCCTTAATTTTAAAATACTGATGCTGTATTCTTACTTTAAAAATATATTTTTTAAAGGAAATAAGATGGGAGCTTAGTGAGGATATAAAATGCTAAACTGAAATGGACACTGCATGGCTGATCAAATTAATGACAACTAAAAGTTGTAACTAAGGCATATACTATTCTAATCTATACAAGCACTAGGGTCCCTTGATTTAATTCTAGTAATTCATTTCTGCTAGCTAAGAGCAAGGAATGCTTCTTCCCCTGTGTATATAGCTATTCTGTAATAGCCCTTAGCTTTACAAATACTGCCAAAGTCCAGTTGTAGGACACAAACGCCATCTTCCATTCAGATGAGTAACAGTGGTATTCATACAACAAAATGGACGCACATCATGTTAACAAATACAGTGTGGCCAACCTTATTTGGTAGTTTATATATGTGAGCCTATAAAGTATCTGCAAGATTTAAAGTGGTGGTGTAGCTGTATTGATCCCAGGATACTAAGGAGAGATGATGGGTGAGTGTGACATTCCGGGGTGCAATCCAGACCACCGAGGGACTGTGTCACCCCTGCCCTGCAACTTTGGGTGCCTTATCATAACTTGCTGAAGTAGCTCCCACCTGGGCAGCTTTAAACAGCCTTCCATCATGCAAGCCACACTCTGAGTGTCTTTGCATAACTTAACCTGCCCGCCACACTTGGGTTACACTCTGTCTTTTACCAGCGTGGGTTGCGTCTGCAGGGTGACCCCAACATACTCCTAGTCCCAGGTTTTCCCTCAGAAATGTATAATTTATACTGTCCAGCCCTCTCCTGGACAGTCCAGAGAGATTCAATCTGTTGTCCCTTTAAGGAAACAATACACAACAACTTGCCACTTTAAGTGGAGTTAACCAGACCATTTAATTTAAACACACTGGATTAGTTTCAATTAAAGAATAAAACAAGTTTATTTAAGTACAAAGAGACTAAGTGATTATAAGCAATGAGGCATAAAAATTAGAAATGGTTACAAGAAAAATGCAGATTAAATGCTTCCTAGAGCCTAACGTCACAAAGAAGCAAGCTTTTGTGCTCAACAGAGCTCTTCTTTAGGGCCTGTAGCTCGAACGCTTGTCTCTTTCATAGAAGTTGGTCCTATTAAAAAGCAGTACCTCACTTGCCTTTTCTCTGTAAGATTTAAACTCATACTGCTGCCTGACGATAATAAACAGCACCAGCTTCAGCTGTAGCTCATACAACTTTCTCTATTTTAGTCCTAGGCAAACCCAGGGAACCATCAGTATTTCAGCATTGCCAGCCCCGACACTCAAGTCCCTCACAAATCACAAAATTGGCTTAAAAATTAGTTATTTTTATTCATCTTCTGGATTCTGAGCTTTTAGTGTATACCCAGGCCACATTTTCAAGCTTTTCTCTGCAACCATGAGGTCTAGAAACTTGCTTTTAAAAGAAAAATAAAGCTGAGATATTCATGTAATTACATAACTCTGGCACCTGGCTTTTTAATAAAAGTATCTCACAACATTGGGAGAGACTCACGATAAAATGAGGAGAATTGTTACCAGCAATACAGTAAGTAAAATACACCCCAGTGCAGAGATCCTATACAGCAGGGATCGGCAACCTTTGGCACATGGCCCGTCGGAAATTTGCTGGTGGGCCGGGACAGTTTGTTTACCTGCAGCATCCACAGGTTCAGCTGATTGCAGCTCCCACTGGCCGCGGTTTGCCGTTCCAGGCCAATGGGGGCTGCAGGAAGCGGCGGCCAGCACATCCCTCAGCCCATGCTGCTTCCCGCAGCCCCCATTGGCCTGGAATGGCGAACCGTGGCCAGTGGGAGCGGCGATCGGCCGAACCTGCAGACGCTGCAGGTAAACAAACTGGCCTACCAATGGATTTCCCTGATGGGCCGCGTGCCAAAGGTTGCGGATCCCTGCTTTCCAGGGTCACAGTTTCAAAAGCGGCTTCTCCTATGGGTGGCTCACTTTCACAGGCTCTGCATGCGCACCGCTCCCATTGACATCAGCTGGAGTATGCTGTACTCAACACTTCTGAAAATCAGGCTCAAGGTGACTCGAGTAGAACAACCAAAAACAGAAGCATGCAAGATTAGAGGCCACTTTTGGAAAGTTTGAACCCAAAGGGTGGGATTTTCACAGATGTTTACTGGCAGTCTAATTCAATTCCCATTTAAGTCAATAAGAACTTGATTACTGATTTCAGTGGGATCAGAGTAAAGGCCAAAGCTGAGTGCTTTTTAAGAAACCATCCTACCTGCTGGGCCTAAGTCAGGAGTAAGGTGTGAATCAGGCTTTGCACAGGCCTTCTGGAATTCTGAATTTCACGCAGAGAGGAAACTGAGATCAAGCTTGTGGTGTGTTAGGAAGAGGAAAAGCTAGCAAAAACTACAAGGGAGCAATTTAACATATAAGCACTCACAAATGACTATAAGACCACACAAGTTTGTCATTATATTATATTTAAATAGCACCTAGAGAGTCTGATTACAGTACTAGGTACTGTAGAAACATATAGCTGAAATGCAGCCCTTGTCCTGCAGATGAATGGGAGGGTTCCTAACCAACCCCCCCAAAAAAAACTAAAAGAGAGAGAGAGAGAAAAAACACCCCTCCCCCCCCAAAAAAAACCCCAACCAAACACCACCACTTCCATCTGAAGGCCTCTTCCCTAATTCCCTTCCCCCTCTGGCCCCCGTGTGCAATCCTAGCCCAGTGAAGTTAATGGGTATTTTATCACTGATTTCAGTGAGACCAGGATTTCACCCGAGCTCTCTTGAATTTTCTCATGAATGCCCATTCACTGTGTGTCACCATATCTAGAGAGCTGATCTTTATTTTTATTCAGCTTTCCTGCTTCATGCCTTTTGTATATTTGATTTCCTAAGTACCTTGTTAACTCAGAAATCTTCTTCAGAATCGCCTGCCATACAAATGCCATAGCCCACTTCACTGGCAGACACTTGGGGCATAACCTCAGCTGGGAACTAGCTCAATGGAGCTCTGACAATTTACACCCACTGAAGATGTGCCACTTGTTCTCCCTCATAAAATATCATCTTCACTTGCTATATAAAGAATAAGATGCACTTCGGCATCTGTTTCCTGACTCAGAGCAGCGTCAGTAGCGGTATTGAGGGGCTCTGTTTGGAACTGGAACTGAAGTGGTTTGTGTAATCAGTGCTAAACAGTTCATTATGATATATTAAAAAATCTTGCCCCAGCCCTGTCTGAATATAGTTTGCTACAGAGGACTTTAGGTATTCATGCCCTTTCACAACGGATTGCATATTCTGCAGTATAGATGAAATATAAAGCAGATGATTAATTTTATAACTAAGTGGGGAGGTGGTTTGCGCCTTCTTGACAGTGCACCTGCTAATTTGTCCCTCAGCACTAGTTAGAGTAGCCTCGAGTGCTGCCCTACTAACATACTGACAAAATGAAGCCTTGATTCTGCAATCCGATCCACAGGAGTAAACTCTGACACCTGTTGTGGAGCCATATTAAGGTCAATGGGGCTCCCACAGAGTGAAGGTTGTCTAACTGCATGGATCAGCTTGCATGGATTGGGTTGCCTGGATGTAAACGTGATTGGAATTTAGTTATTTAAAATTTTATGTTCAGTTTTCTGTTTGCTGAATTTGATTATCTGTCTTACCCTTTCAAATATTTCCTCCTCCAGCCATTAGATTATTATTAGTGTTGCTAATAAAAATAATGAAAGAATGTAACTAAAACCATAGAGAACAAACCAACAAATTTAGAATCAGAATAGAATTGTAAGTAATGCCAGGACTTTATGGGAGTGAGTGAGACGTTTCATAGGGCAAAATGTTCCTGCTAGCCCCCACCTCCTTTTTCTGTCCAATGGGCTACTCTACCTTGAATGCTTTCATAGAATATGTGCTAACAATCTGTTCCACCTTGTATTTAGCTGTGATGCTGGGAGTCCCTTTCCCAGACGTGCTCTGTGTAGCTTGAAAGTTTGCTTCTCTCAGCAACAGAAGTTGGTCTAACAAAAGTATCAGGGGTTAGCTGTGTTAGTCGGTATCCACAAAAACAACAAGGAGTCTGGGGGCACCTTAACGACTAACAGATTTATTTTGGCATAAGCTTTCGTGGGTAAAAAAACCCACTTCTTCAGATGCATGGAGTGAAAATTACAGATGCAGGCATTGTTATACTGACACATGAAGAGAAGGGAGTTACCTCACAAGCAGAGAACCAGTGTTAACAGGTCCAATACAATCAGGGTGGATGTAGTTCACTCCCAAAAATTGATGAGGTGGTGTCAATTCCAGGAGAGGCAAAGTTGCTTTTGTAGTGAGCCAGCCACTCCCGGTCCCTATTCAAGCCAAAATTAACAGTGTTAAATTTGCAAATGAATTTTAGTTCTGCAGTTTCTCTTTGAAGTCTGTAAAAGCAGCAAAGAGTCCTGTGGCACCTTATAGACTAACAGACGTTTTGCAGCATGAGCTTTCGTGGGTGAATACCCACTTCTTCGGATGCAAGTGGTGGAAATTTCCAGGGACAGGTTTATATATGCAAGCAAGAAGCAAGCTAGAGATAACGAGGTTAGATCAATCAGGGAGGATGAGGCCCTGTTCTAGCAGTTGAGTGAAAACCAAGAGAGGAGAAACTGGTTCTATAGTTGGCAAGCCATTCACAGTCTTTGTTTAATCCTGAGCTGATGGTGTCAAATTTGCAGATGAACTGGAGCTCAGCAGTTTCTCTTTGAAGTCTGGTCCTGAAGTTTTTTTGCTGCAGGATGGCCACCTTAAGATCTGCTATTGTGTCTGTTTTGAAGCGTTCAATCTGCTTTGAAGTCTGTTTCTGAAGTTTTTTTGTTGAAGTATGGCTACTTTTAAATCTGTTATAGAATGTCCAGGGAGATTGAAGTGTTCTCCTACTGGCTTTTGTATGTTACCGTTCCTGATGTCTGATTTGTGTCCATTTATTGTTTTACGTAGAGACTGTCCAGTTTGGCCAATGTACATGGCAGAGGGACATTGCTGGCATATATCACATTAGTAGATGTGCAGGTGAATGAGTCCCTGATGGTGTTGCTCATGTGGTTGGGTCCTCTGGTGGTGTCGCTAGAGTAGATATGGGGACAGAGTAAGCAACGAGGTTTGTTATTGGGATTGGTTCCTGGGTTAGTGTTTCTATGGTGTGGTGTGTAGTTGCTGGTGAGTATTTGCTTCAGGTCGGGGGGTTGTCTGTAACCAAGAACTGGCCTGCCTCCCAAGGTCTGTGAGAGTGAGGGATCGTTTTCCAGGATAGGTTGTAGATCGTTGATGATGTGCTGGAGAGGTTTTAGCTGGGGGCTGTATGTGATGGCCAGTGGTGTTCTGTTATTTTCCTTGTTGGGCCTGTCCTGTAGTGGGTGACTTCTTGGTACCCATCTCTCTCTGTTAATCTGTTTCCTCACTTCCCCAGGTGGGTATTGTAGTTTTAAGAATGCTTGATAAAGATCTCGTAGGTATTTGTCTGTGTCTGAGGGATTGGAGAAAATTCAGTTATATCTTAGGGCTTGGCTGTAGACAATGGATCATATGATGTGTCCTGGATGGAAGCTGGAAGCATGTAAGTAAGTATAGCGGTCAGTAGGTTTCTGGTATAGGGTGGTGTTTATGTGACCATCACTTATTTGCACAGTAGTGTCTTGGAAGTAGACCTCTTGTGTGGACTGGTCCAGACTGAGGTTGATGATGGGGTGGAAATTGTTGAAATCCAGGTGGAATTCCTCAAGGGCCTCCTTCCCGTGGGTCCGTATGATGAAGCTGTCATCAGCGTAGCGCAAGTAGAGGAGGGGCACTAGGGGACGAGAGCGGAGGAAGCGTTGTTCTAAGTCTAATAAAAGATATTTTCAACCACAGTGTCTCCCTACTGAGGAGGGACACGTCCTTGATTTTAGAAGATTATAAATAATGTTTCTCAACCGTTTTCCAAAACGTGCCTCTGCACCAATGCACATCAAGCGAGTTAGAATGTGGGTCCTATTTTAAAATGTTGGGCAGTTGTGACTACTTTTCAGTTTAACTATAATCTGTTACCACTGCAATTGAAATATTCCAATCACCTTTTTATTCATATATTCATGAACATTTCCAGGGATTATCAATACCCCAATCTGTTTTATAGCCTGAACCTCCTTCTCTCATATATTGTGTTGCCATTCGGGTAAGGGATGAAATCTGCTCATTCTCAGCTGGAAGTGACTTGTCTGAGCAGTATCTCAGTATGATTCATTTTACTGCTAACAGTGAAGTGCTGAGTGCCCATTTGATATCGGACTTGAGGCTGTTCAGTTAGTACAGCCAGGCAAGCCGCCAGTAACCATGTTTTTAATTCTTTAGGAGTGTGTCCCTGAAGTCATACATATAAATCAGAAGTCATATGGGTGATTTGGCTGGTATTCTGGTATCTAAAGTGATCTCGGTTTTTCCCAGGATTTCATCCCCTGAATTGATGTGCAATTAACTTCCTGCTATGCCAAAGCACATGGAGTTAGATCTCATTCTTGTTTTGTAACTTTCCAGCAGAGAGAGAAATTCTCATGCCTAGCTGGTGCCTAATAAATAATACCACAGGATTTCAAAGACCCAGTTCCCTAACATACACATTTTCTCTATAGTGAAGTATTGTTCTCTAGGATTCAGCTTCCTCCTTAATAAGATGTTCCTGGCCATCCGTTTCTGAACTCAGAAGCACCCAGACCTCTGTGATTCTTTGTACTTTCAGGGTCTTGTGTTAGTTTTTATATTGCACTTTAAACAGCCACGGTTTTTCATTTGTGGTGTATTTTAACTGCTCTTCTGCTGTGCTTCTGTTTACTGAAACCTTGCTTTTTTATAGAGGTGGAAAGGACCTGAGTTTTAAAGCCCAAAGTTAGAGATCCAAGAAGCTGAGGGTTGATGCACTACTTTTAAAATCTTAATATGTTTAAAGTTTTAGACAGGTTGTAATCAAGACTATCTAAGGAGTCTCCCAAAACCCAGAAAATCCTATTACTCTGTTATCTGCAGAAATATCACCTATGTATGGAATTCCTTTTTACACCCCAGCTTTTAAAGTGATCTCAAACATTTTTTAAAAAAATGCTACTTTAAAAGGAAACCTCAGTTGAAGAGCAGAGCTGCAGAGTGAGGGAGACGAGAAAGTTTGGTACTGCTTAGAATGCTCTTATTATATTAGCTGAAGTCTGGTATCTTGCATAATGAATTAGATTTGACAGGCTCATTCTCCTCATTAATGGCTCTAAATTACACTTCCCGTTGCCCCGTGATGATGGAAGAGCGTGTGTAAGGGGAACAGGGTAGGGCTGCATCATTACGGCTTCGTCTCTCGCAATCTGCTCTGTTTCTTTCATACCAGTGGGGCCCGATGACATCTTCCTAAGGGAAGAGAGGAAAGTCCCAATGCCTGGATCCTGTTAAATTGAGAGATAAAAGGTTAAATCTCCCCAGGAGTCTGGCACTTTCTCAGCTTTCAGTGCCTGTTGGAGACAGGGGCGTCGGAAAAGGGAGCGGAGAGGGGACCATGGCCCCACCACTTTTAAAAGTAAGAGGGCTATGCTCTCCCACTTTTTACTGCTGTAAGGATGAGTGACAGGGACAGGGGATGGGGTCTTGGAGGGAAGATGTGGCATAGGGGTGGGGCCTCAGGGGAAGGGGCGGTGCGGAGGGTGGGACCACGGTTCAGACGTTAGTGTCCCCCACACACACACACACTGTTAGGAAGCTTTCACCACCCTTGGTTGGAGATACTTCTATAGACAGTGCAGGTGGGAAAAGACAGGAAAGGACATCCTTGACGAGTTCATTTCATGTCACCTCTGCAGACCACTGCTGGCAGTTCAGAATGGATCGTTTGTGTTAGTGACTGTCCCAATTCATCTGGAGTTAAGGAAACAATAGTTGAACTCCAACCTACCCGACTGCCTCTTTGGGCCTCTAGGGATGTGGTAGCTAGTGGAGTCCCATTGTAAACTTTTATGTTCAAGCCTGCTTTAGTTGCTTCATTTTTGTTGGCAGGGTTGAGGTGCGGTGGGGAATCTGTTGCTTTGATTTAAAGTGTTTTCTTGACTTTACACGTTATTCCAGCTGTAGTTAATGCAGGTTACATCCATAGTGAGCTACAGAGACTATAATTTCCCATATTTCTACATTCATTTGAGTTATAAATAGAAGAACTCTGTCTAGGAGAAATAGAGCCTGATCATAGTGCCCTACTGTCTGTGAACTCTGTCCACCAGGATGGGCAGAGTTTTAAAGGGATGTGTGCCCCCCAAAGGCCTTGTATATTATGGGAAGGAGAGGAAGAAGCAGCTACCAACCCGTGCCTCCGACCCCCTTGGTGAAAAGGAGCAGGAAACACCACACACTTTCTCTGAGTCCATGGCACTTAAGCTGGACAGAATCTGTTTCTTTGTCCCTGGGATCTCCCACAAGGGGTTCCTCAATCAATAACTCTGTGTTTTTCTTTTTGGGGTGTATAAATGCTTAGACGTTTTGCTGTGTCAAGACTTAGAGGTCTTTTGCTTTGCTTATTTGACCTTGTTTGCACCGAGAAAAAGTCTTAAGTATATAGAAAACTCTATTCACAAATTCTTGAACCCTTCTCTGCACCCAAAGTATTACATTATCAAATGCATCAACAAAACAAATATTAGGTTTGCAGTTAGGCAGCATAGTAAGGATCAGGTCATTATGGAACCAATGCCGATAAAAATTGTATCTGACAATCCACCCTTGTTTACTAGTATCATTTTGATAGGTATCATTAACATGTGGATTCAGAACATTGAAGCAGATGGAGAACACTAATGGATACCAAGTGCCAATCAAGGCAATGCAGCAGCATCTTCAGAATGGAAAATAACTTCATATAATTTGTTTAGTCTGAATTTCTCAGGGTATAAAAATGCATGGTTGGACCAGTTAAGACATTGTCATTTTCCATTGAGAAGATTCTTGTAGAGTGAACTGTCTGTTGCATTCTGTATCCATTCCACTCCTCTGTTAAACAATTTTTTATCACAATGTCCTGTTAAAGCTGATTAGTCATTTGGCAACCTAATTCTGAAAGGAGGATACAATCCAAGAACCTAAACAGCAAATGGTTAATCTCATTTGCACAAAATACATGTAATTTACTCAGATTGATATTAAACAGGTTAACCCCTGGGCAGTAGTATGCAGTAAAACTATTGATGCTTTTAAAGTATGTCCACTCATAGATTTGTACACCAAGGCATAGATTCAGTAAGTAATCTTCACACGTGCTTAAAACCTATTGGCATCAATGAAACCAAATCATTTTGTATAGCCTGTTGGAAATGCATAAATGTCTCTATATAAATGTATGTATGCCTGAAGCTATCCAATTGGCCGAGAGGGTCAAGTGTTCTAGAAGATTTGTATTATTGCTTTACTAGCTGATTAATTATTTTCAGTGACTCAGCTATTGGCTGAAACAAATTTACTTAACCTGTGACCCAAAATAGTGCCCCTAAGGCCATTTGCAAGTGAGCTGTTAGGACATAGGTGTGAAACACAAAGCCTTTTCTACACTTACTTCAGTGGTCAGGGCCCATTTTTGTGGCTTTTTTTTTTTAAATTAGGCTTGTTAACTCACAACAAACATGTTTTTTAAAAAACACACCAACAGATGCAACAAAGTCCCGAGTAAGTTTAAAATCTTACTGTCAGCGTGATTGTGTGAGGGACAGGAAACATAAAGTCAAATTTAAATGTACAGACATCCAAGATGGCTGCCACAGTTCCTGCTGGGGTTCTGGAGTGAGGAGCACATTGTCCTGTGATGTAAGCAGAGAAGCCTTAGCAGAGAGTAAATAAAGGTTTTGCATCTTGTAAAGGGTATTGTAAAACGTCCACTGGCCCGACCCTGAATTTGACAGTCTGATATGTGGTGCCTGCACCTTTGGGAGCCTAATGAGGACTCTAATAGGGTTGCACAGAGACACAGAGGGCTACTCATGCACTTTCAATGGCAAGACTGGCCATATATTGCCAATCATAGTAGACCGGAAAACCTCTCTATTCTATACAGCACTTCAACACATTCTGAACCTTAAACCTCTGCTGAAGTCCTAATGAACTCAATGGGACTGAAGCACACGCTCAAAGTTAAGGAGCTAATTGAGTGCTGCCATGAACCGAGGCCTCAGTCTGCAGCTTTCTATTGTTGGTCTGTATTCCAACCCCGCATATTGGTTGAAGAGAACCAATAAACCTGACAAGAAAAGGAATGGCCTCCCAGTAATTGACAGTAGTTCATGCCTACATGTTGCAGAATACAGCTACATTGCCCTTATATGGGAAGTGTCAAACTGATGCAGTCCAGCTCCCTGAGAAAGCATGACCTAAGGAAATATAATTGTGGGTCTGACTGCTTTCGTGTAACCTCACTCTGTTCCCTTGTGCACAGAAACGTTGGAGTTTTTATAACTATGACATTCCTCCAGAATAATTTATTTTTCTCTCTAGGTAGAAATTTTCTTCCGATTGCCCTAGAAGCTACAGGCTGTCACAGAAGTTTTGGCAACCTTATATTAATGAGTTGACATGTGGCTTTACGTGCTGGGTTGATTTCTTTCATATATTGCAATTTATCATGATTACATACTGTTATATCTTTTGTAATCCTACTGCTCAATGTACACACATCGTGTGTGCACTGAGATCAGCCCCCTCCATCCCTCCTACCCCCCAATTGTCATCCATCCCCTAGCTCAGATTTTTCAGTGTCTTTAACTTGTTGCAAAGACGTGTTGCTGGAGAATCAGAGAGTTCCCTCATAGTGATATTGATTCAGTGACATACGCTCTTTAAATAAATTGGATTCTTCTTTGTTCCTCTATCTCTTCATCAGTAATGCTCTGAATGCTCCATTTCCCTCCAAAAAGGCAAAGCACTCCTTGTATTTGCATCCTGAATATCAGTGAGCACTAATTACTAATGGCAAAAAGAACATGCAGGGAGAAATACTATACTTTGTTCCAGTGACTTATTCTTTTTTCGTTGATTATTGCTATTAAATGGCAAGCATTAGAAATTAAACCACAGCCAGTTTTTCTTCCCCTACCCTCTCAAAATATTAGATAAAGAGACGGGAATGTCACTGATTCTGTAAAACTGAACATAAGTATTTATCAAAAAATATTATAGCATGATTACTTGTTCAGGAGCCATTTGGAGTTCTGTTCATTTTTTTCAGTGGTTTAATACTGTTGCCACTCCATGCACTTTTAAATGACTGCTAAAGTGCAGGATTGCAAAGTCTGATTAAATATTAATTGTGAAGTTGAGAATTTCTATCTTCTATTAATTGCTTGCTACATTGATCCCTAACCTCCACTTGAGCATCCTATTGCAACTGATTAAATATGGTGAAAATGAGATGATAGCCTCCATAAGGCTAATTTTTAGCTGGACTGCTTATTTACTTGTATGGAAACAGGGTTTTTTTGTTTTTTTTTTTAATAAAACATTTTGGTGACATGTTCTGCCCTAAGTCTGTACCCAGAACTCCCACTGATGTCCAAGGGAGTTTTCCACATTGAAGACTAAATCCTGCAACCTAGCAGTCCCTACTTTGGCAAAGCTCCAATTAACTTTAACAGGAGTTTTTTTGATGGCTAAGGACTGCAGGATTTGCCCTTAATATGCAGAATACATGCCCCCTTATCTATGGTTTCCATAGATACTCTAAATAGTTTGTGCTAAAATTAGACCCATCCCACTGGAAGACATACAAATTCTTCTAGATACAGAATACTGGCATTTCTGCTATACACATAACAATGCGGCATACCTTATGTGATGGCCACCCTTTTGGCGAAAAGTATGAACTGCGACAGCTTGAGTTAACACGCTCTAGCTGCGGATGTTACAGGGCTTGGCTACACTTACAAATTTGCAGCGCTGCAGCAGGGTGTGAAAACACACCCTCTCCAGCGCTGCAAATTGCGGCGCTGCAAAGCGCCAGTGTGGTCAAAGCCCTCCCAGCGCTGTCCGTTATTCCCCACAGGGAGGTGGAGTACGGACAGCGCTGGGAGAGCTCTCTCCCAGCGCTGGCGCTTTGACTACACTTAGCGCTTCAAAGCGCTGCCGCGGCAGCGCTTTGAAGCGCTAAGTGTAGCCACAGCCACAGACTCATATACTCTGCAGACTTGGCAGACAGGGACCTGTAACTAGAGCTGGACTAATCCCATGACAAATTCAGAGATTTTGAATAGTTTGCCCGTCCCCTCCTATGGCCACAGGTGGGCCATAACCGCTGCACTATAGAATCCATCTGTTTCTTTCTCTCTGGCTGAATGAATATTTATTCTCTTTAAAAATGTGGAACAACTCCATCAGGAGAAACTGAGAATGACCCACCCCAGAATAGCTGATAGCCTGGGGATTGGAGCACACAGTTGGGATCTTGGTGACTCAGGCTCTGCTCCAAATCTGGCAGATCACGGACTTGCACATGGGCCTCCAACATCCCAGGTGAGTGCTCTAACCACCTGACTACTGTTTGTTCTGACCAGAAGTTCCATCCTAGACCTGAGAAATCTTTCCTGATGAAAGTTTCGTCAGCATTCACACAAGGAGTTTCAGTTTCAATGAATTCATTTTCTGATGGAAACACTGGGTTGAAATATTCCTGATCAGCTGTACCTGTGACAGCTACTCACCGCTGGATTGCACTTAGACAGAAATTGAATTCCCATTGACTCCATTATCAGGCTCTGAAAAGTACATTACCATTCACGCCTGTCACAAGTTCTTCTGGTTTCTGCACAGACTTGCAGAATTGGGCCTTTGTTATGCTATTAGGATTCCTTTCACTCACTGGGCCACGTGTTGGTCCTGGCTACAAATCTGATTTATGTCGATGGAAGTGAGGACAGAATTTGGCCTGCGGTTTGGGTCAGAACATTTAATATGTTGTTTTCAAGTCAAAAAGGTAAAAATTCTGTATGTAGAGTTTGGCTCATAGAACACAAACATTTGTTAGCATACAACCTATTTACATTTTAAATACATTTGTGTGCAGTATACCGCTGTTTATCCAAACCTCCTCATTGTCCAAATTTCTTCCTTGTCCCCCAGCATGAGACACATACTGTCTGCAGCATGTATCTCGTGCTAGGGGACAAGAGAGGGGTTTAGATAATGCAGCGGTTCGCATAACAAAGCAGAGACCCCTGGGCAGCACTGTGGAACTGCAGAGGGTGCCCTGCGCTGCCCCGGGGCTGGTGACACTCCATCCCTGCAGGCGCAGGGTGCAGGGAAGGGCTGTGGTCCTGGCGGAACAGAGAAGAGTCCAAACTCCCGATAATCCAAATAAAATCTGTCCCCCTCATTCTATTCGGATTGCAGCGAGGACACTTCGTTTTACATTTGTACCCTAGAAGGTAAAATTCAAAATAATATATATATATTTAAAATTATGCAAACGTTCTTATTTACTATCATTTCAGAACAATTACTCCTTCTAGATGTAGTGTAGACAGTGTTGCATTCAGTGCTCTGTGGAACTGCCTAATACCTAATAAACTTACAAATACACATTCATTCTTTAAGAATAACTACGAATGCTAATTACTCAGTTATGTTATGCTTCCCTGTTTCGCGATTATGCTAATTTAGGAACAAATAATATAATGACAGTATCCAGGATCTATAATTAGTTTTTTTCCTCTTTTCTTCTATGAACAAATAGTTTCTTTTTCGTTCCTGGGCAGCATGTAGAACATAGACTGGTTTATGTGTTAGCTAGAATAATAACAATGGATTAATTTTTACCTGCATTTATAAACATTTGCAAATTTGGAAGATTTCAAGAAAACAAGTCTAGTTTGAAGGTACGCTCTTCAGAACGGCTCAGCTTTGGTCTTCCTTGGTCTACTCCTATTGAAGTCAGTGGGACTTTTACCATTAACTTCAGTGGGAGCTGAGTTAAACCACTGTTGAATGCTTTTGAAATCTCACCCTTAATATCTGTAGACTACATGCCAGCCTGCTGCATGGTGCCCAGTCTTTCCCCCCTCGCCCATTCGAAACCCTTGATGCAGAGTTTGTGGGATAAGAAAACTCATTAGGAACTAGCCCTGCAGAATAGGGAGAGGCCTGTGGTTATTGGACCAGCACTTGTGCAGTTATCTACTGGAGACAGCTCAAGAACTCAATGGACCCAATTCCCTGCTGGTGTAAATGGGCAAAGGTCCATTGAAGTCAGTGGAGCTGCGCTGGTTTTGCCAACTCCTGTGTTTTTATCATGAGTCTTGCAATGTTTAATGCTTTTCATAAAGCCCCAGCTCCTGCAGACAGGTGATTATGTGAGAATCTCAGCTTTCAGATGACAAATAAAATAAAAAAAAGTTTCTGGGCCTCATGTTACAGAGGAGAGCTTAGAAACGTGACTGAGTGTATTGTAAACGCTCAAAAATCAGGAGGCAACAAATTATTTTTTTTTTAAATCTCATGATTTTGAGCCAATCTCTCGGTTTTGGGGGCCCTACTCATGATTTTTAAGATTCTAGAGTAGTCAGTACTGTTGCACCCATTTACACGAGAGCAGATTTTTGTCCCAAAACATTTAAATATCAAGGTAGCAGAACTCTATTGCTATAAAACTGATTGTAATTTTGATAGAACTGACTTCCTTTAAAATATTGTCTTAATTAGATTATTTTTACTTTCACAAATAATATTTGAACCCAGGTTTGAATCCCGACTCTGGAGCAGGGATTGAACTGTAGTCTCCCCTGTCACAGGTCAGGCTGTTGTCAGGTGGGTTACTCTCAATCTCTATTGTTGATTCTGTTCCACTTCGTAGAAATATTTAAATTTTAATTGGGCCAAAGAGAGAGAGAGCGGGAGTGAGAATGATTCTGTAGCCTGGTGATTAAGGCTCTCAGTTGGGAGGTAGAAGTTGCAGAGTCAAATCTTTTCTCTTCTAGCCCTAAAATCTTCTCCCTAGTCAAAATGAATTGGATCAAATACGCAGATGAACTGAAACTGCATTTTTCAGTGAATTAACTATTTGTCTGAAAAGTTTTGCCCACCTCTACCTGGGAGCTTGCATTGTAGACCAGGACTCCAGTGTGCTAGGTGCTGTACAAATAAGGAACAAAAAGATGGTCCCGCCCCAAAGATCACAGCCTTGTCCCCTTTGAGACAGCAGTTGAGGAAGACAAAACTTGGATGTGTACTGCAGGTGCTGGAGAATTGAGCAGGACTCTGCAATCTGCATGTTCTTCCTTAGTACAAATGTAACTCCATAAGCCAGTCAGAGACAGTTGGCAGAGACTGAAAAGCCTGCAGTCACAGGATTCCCCCAAGGTGCTCCAGCAGAAGGGGAGGGAGGGAATATATGTGGTCAGGAGCCCCTAGTTCTTTTTCAGGAAAGTGATGATGGGAGCCAAGCAGTTGCTGAGCAGAGGGAATTGCTACTGCAACTTGATAATCAGCTCCAAAGGCGCATTTTTAATTTATTTCTATTAACTTGTGCGTATGAAGTCAGTGCAGATTGTCAGGCCTGAGACGAAAAGTCTTTCATGAAGCCACAAAGCTGGCATTGCACAGGCAATGGCTTCTTCACTCTGCACCAGCTCTGGGCCTGGAACTTGGCCTGAAGAGACCTCCCTCTGGAGATGTGGGGAGAATTCATTCTCTATGGCACACCCACAGGGTATTCAGACTCCAAGACTGCCATCAAGGCAGCTCATTTGGGAGCACCAGTCTACTGTGAACTGTACCGAGACAGTAGACAGTGGTACTCAGGCGTCACTGCGAAAGGCATAATATAGATGCCATAATTGTATGTATATCGCTTCACAGCCACAATTATTTTCAGCCACCCATTAGCTAGAGACCAACCAGTGACTTACTGCAGAGCTGAAAGGCTCCATACCTCATTGCCAGTCCACTGAGTCATGCAGTGCTCTCTGAGGGCAATTTTGATTACTTTTCCTCATGTGCTTTTCATATCTCGAAGTGTGTAGTAAGACTATAGCACTCATTGGTCATCAGTTTGCTGTAGGTTTTTGTGATAATAAATGTCTGTTAACACAGCTTTTCCATAAAGTGTAATAAAAACTAAAAAATCCTGCCTAAAGATTTTTTTTTTAAATCAGTTCCCATTCAAAGAGCATAACATTGAATTTTTCTACCACTGCCGGATAACTGGCCCAAAAATATTAATGGTTTCAATAGTAAGCAGTTTTATTTGGTGTATTTTCCCCCACTGGAAATGAGTTATGAAGACTTTAAAGGCATAGTGCCAACCAAGGGGAAAGTTATTCAGTTGGAAATCCAGTTTTTGAAACACTGCATTTCTCCATTGAAAGGACCAAAAATGTAAAAAACGTGCCAGTGGAGTATAGCAAGGGTTTAAATTGGCAGTATCGTGAGAACAGATACATACTTTAAATTCCAGTGTGGTAGCAAAGCATGTAGTGTATTCAGATTCAGCTACAAAGAAACAAGTGAAAAATCCGGGGACAAACAGGGGGAAGCTTGTGCACTGTGGGGTGACAGCTTTGTATCATGCCGCTGGCTCAAAGCTGGTGTAAATAGACTCGGAAGTGTAGGGAGAATCTTCTGGTGGCACAGAGCCAGCATATAACTTCTGCTCCGACCGCTTGCCCATTGCTGCTGACATAGTGGGCATGGTTAGCAGAAAGCAGGGATAGCCAGGACTAGCCTATGCTCACCTGATTCCTCTCTCCTGTATCAGCTGCTGTAAGGCTGCTCTAGATTGTCAGGGGACCAATTGAAGGAGCACAAAGGTGAGCTTTATACAACCTCTGTGTTCTGCCTGCTGAGCAGTCCTACACAGTACTTGGCTACATCCAGGTATCTAGGGGCAACATTTTCAAAAGTGATTTAGGAGCCTGTCTTACTGAAAATCAGTGGGAGTTAGGAGCCGAAGTGGGATTTTCAAAAGCACCTAGGTACCTAACTTCCATTGATTTCAATATATGTTAGACGCTTGGGTGTTTTTAAAGCTCCACTAGGCACCTAATACCTGTAAAAAAAAAATCTGGCCGTAAGTGCCTAAGTCACTTTTGAAAGTGAGACTTTGGCTCCTAAATCACTCAGGCACTTATGACAATTTTATCCGTAGCCCTTTCATCTGTGCAGTTAATTTCTTCCATAATCTAGTTCATATGAGGAAGTGATATTGTAGCTAATGAATTTTAAAATGCTTTGTAAAGATTTGGGATGGGGAGGGGGGAGAAAACCCAAGGCATTTTAAACCGCAAGAAGACAGTGCGGACTAAGTGCTGATCACATATTTATAAAGATTCTGCAGGACATTTTGAGTTGTATTTAACAGTTATGTAGCTACCATCTGCACTGATTTTAAACATTTGGAGCAGAGAGTAGCAGTATTGCTAAAAGGAATGAGTGGAAAAACTCAGCAGTTACTAACCAACATAGATATTGTTCTGAATGATGACATGGCTCTTACCAGACGTTTTCTGGCTCGCTGCTGACTGCAGCTTCCCAGCTGTTTCCAACAATCCGTATCCACAGCACAGCTTCTCTCATCCAGATCATCCACCAAATCCCCATTTAATGTCTCACTTGTTTGCCTTCACTCTTATCCCGTTTGGTTATCTTGCCATTTACATCTCATGTTGTAAGCCTTCAGAATCCTGCCCCGTTACCTTACTTGTCACTAATATTACCTGATTCACAAGTTAATTCTTCTGCTTTCTCTCTAGCGATGATTGCTCCGAGTCAGCGGGCTCATATATACAATAATTTTAATAAATAATAAATAAATTTTAAATTTAAATTTTAAAATAATAAAACAATAATTTTGTTGCTGGCTTTAAAATATTATGTCAGTTTCCCCCCATTATTAATGTTATTGTTATGAGCTCAGTTTTCAAATTTTGATGCTGGAAGTCTGGCACCTAAATCTGTAAAATGGATAGTTAGCCACGTAAATGTGGACATCCACTGGTACTGAGCACCTGTGACTCCCATTTCCTTTATCTGCAGTTGTGGATGCTCAGCAGTTTTGAAAATCAACGCCTCAGGGAGGAATTTTTTAAGAGGCATAAAGGACTTGGGTGCCCAACTCCCATTGACATTCTTATTTAGCTTAGATGATGCAAAATGGCCTTTGGGCAACTGGAATGGGCCAGTGGAGAATTCCTCCTATGGAGAAGAATTCTGCTGGTGTAAATCTGATGTAGATGGTTCTGCTGCTCCTAAACTACCATCCTCTGACCCTGGTATAAGGAGAAGGTTGAGAGCATGAGAGATGTTCTAGGGAGGGACATGGCAGAGCAGAATTCCAAAAACCCCATTCTCTGGTGAGGGACATTACACCAGAAGCCTAAAGGCTGCCCGAAGGGCTGGGCAGCTCTAAATAAGGGAACGGCACCCAGTTCTCCCAGCCCTGACCACTACATAGAACTGTGGTCGGGCATGAGCGATACAGTAGGGATGGGCCAATGCTTAAGGTGCTGGCTTACAAGTTAGGGGACCCAATTTCAACACCCTGCTCTGCTACAGCCTTACTGTGTGACCTTGGGCAAATCACTTATTGGTAGGGAAGAAAAGGGGACTTAGACTCAGGACTGCAACATCTCATTTTTTAGGGGCTCTGCTGCCCAGTGGGATCCACAGCCCCGAGTTAGCCACCTCAGCTCCTTATACAATGCATGCAGGTGTTTAAAGATGGGGTCCACAACAGCCATGAGGCCGAGCAAGGAGCTGCCTAAGCTAGCCAATGGGAAATGCTGAGGAAAGGGGTGTGGCCTAAACCTTGCTCTTTAAAGGGCGTTAAGCTCCTAATGGCAGGCACCTCCCTCCACTTGGGAGTCATGACTGTGAAGCCCCTCTCCTGACGTTAGGCACCTACGCCACACCGGACCTTTCTCACAGAAAGCAAAATGGAGGAGGTCCCCTTTTATCATATAGCCTAGTGGTTAGAGCACTCACTCAGGGTCTAGGAGACCCAGATTCAAATACCCCCTTTGCCTGAGTGAGATCAGGGTCTTGAACTTGGGTCTTCTAGGAGAGGCCCTGAACCAATGGGCTACAGAGCCATTCTCTTGCTGGTCAGGCTGTATGAGTACGTAAGGTAGATAAGCACCCAGACCATGGTTCTTCTTCCTTAAAATAGGGACCACTTATACGTTGTCTTCCTAAATGTATCCTTTTCCTTTGTGCATCCTTTATAAAATCATATTTCCCAACAGGAGGGAGCTTTTTATCCCTCCTCATGACAGCTTTTATCTTTTGCGGTGTTTATTTAAATAATTTCCCTTCTTAATCTGCAACACATCACTTGAATGTTGGCTCATATTCCTCTCTATTCACGTGTCCGTGCTCTCCTAATCCAGCAGTCACATGCACTAACATTATTAATATAGAGCTGCTCTTAGTTAATCAATGTAACATCTACAGCAGATTGCAAGCGGTCTGATTCCGTTGCTTAAATAGCACTTTCCAAACTTGTTTTGTTTGAACACAGTAGTGAGTAGCTTCAGGCAAATTCAGTCCATGCATTCCTCCTCCTTCTTTGCTAAAAACTGCTCAGTCACAAGAGGAAATAATCAAAATGATTGAGCTCATTGCTGTTAACTGTTGACACCGGTACACATGGCACTTTGCAGACATGGTTCCTGAGCTAAGGAACTGACCATCTAAATTTGACATGGCATGGGGAGAAAAAGCAATGGAAGGACAAGGCTCTGCCTGACTAGGTACTTTGTATGGCTCTCATCACCATGGTGTGTGAGTGTCCTGCAGTCATTCATGGGTTGGGTTTTATTTTCCCCATGCTATGGTAGGGTAATATTTCCCCCACTTTACAGATTGCAGGTAGAGGAGGTGGTTTGAGGCATGGAGAGTATAATGCCTGCCTGAGAGTGAGTTTAGATACCTAGCGGGTTTAGAAGGAGTCTTATGCATTGCGGTGGTCCCAAAACTAGGACTTAGGTGCCTGATGTCTTTGTGTATTAAGGCCTCAGTGACTTGCCCGAGGTCACACCGCAAATTTGTGTTGGAGCAAAGAATTGAACCCAGCACTGTTGAGATCGACCACCCTCACTACCTTTACACGTAGGGGTCATGAAGTTGTTTTCCTAATGTGGGCGTCATAGTTCAGATGACCCAGATCATCCTCTCCTCTGGAGGAAGGGGAGAAAGCTCTGTCTGGACCCTCCCACGACGTCCTGTTGATAGAGTGCAGATTGGCACCCCCTGAAAGGCCACAAGTCCCACCCACAGACCTGGCAGAGTCACCTCTGTGGTTTTCCTTGCAGCAGGGTTCTATCAGATTCTTACTAGGGACTAGCTGTATCTTCAGGAACACTTGACAGGGAGCTCAAGAGAAAAGATCATAGGACCATGTTCCTGCCTCTGTCTCCACTCCAGTCCCTCTCCCTCTTTTTTCTCCTTCCTCAGTCTCTACTCTTTCCCCCAGATGGATTCCCTGACCCTGTGGGACATCCTCCCTGGGGTTGGGAGGAGGGAGAGGAGATGGTCTGATGGCAGCTGGGCTCCCATGCCGTGCAAAATTGGAGAGATCCATGCCCAGAGGCCCCTCCATATGCAGACATGCAGGCACATGTGTGTTATCCTTTTCCTCCCTTTAATGTAAAAATATTTGTACACCCCTTTAAGTTGTATTTCCATTAAATCTGGCTCTATAGCACATAATATATAGTACTTTTAGAGAGAAGTTGCCACTAGATCCCAGGCCTCTGCTTTGCATCATTGTCTGCTTTGGCACTCCCAAGGATCTGGTACGTTCCATGTTCAGTACTGAGCCGTGGTATGCAAGAACTCAAAAGGAGAGGTGCAGGTGGGAAGTGAGCGGTGGCGGGGGGGAAGGAAAAAGGAAGTGGGCTAAGGAAACTCACCCGAAATGAATCATTTGATTTGGTGCCTGGAAAACAGGAGAGAGGATCAGACCAACAAATATTTGCTCACATTTGCTCACCTCTCCATGCTCTTCAATCAATCTAAAGTGACAATTTCTAATTTCCTTTCTTCATCCAGTTTTTTATTTATTTATTTTAGCTAAACAGTGAAAGGCCATATTACTAGACTGTGAACTAAACGTGACTTGGAGTGCGGAAAAAATTGTTTTGCTGCAACTCCTCATTAAATATACATGCTTCAGAAATTATGTTCTATATGAGGAGATTGAATCAGATGCTATTTTTATCTCGTTCCTGCATATGATTTCACTGGCCATCCTCCGGCTGCCTGTTTTTTATGTTTCATAAAGCATGTAGGGTTATATAAAGCATGCTTATGTGAATAAGAATAGCGTCTGCCATTATACTAGCTAGGTTAGAAATTGCAAGGGCTATCCATCAATCCTCCAGTTTCAGGGAGACGGTGATAATCGGTTGGGCAGGGAAAAAAAATTCTCCCCATAGTATTCTGCAATTAGCCTGGTGTATTATGGATTATTCCTCCTTTCTCTGGAATAGCTTTTTAAAGCCACTGTTGGTTACAAGATACTAGATTAAATGTAGCCTGGGTTCCTACCAGTATTGTATTCTGCAGTTAGCCAGATTCTGCTCCGACAAAGCCTGCACAAACTAAACTAAATTCAAATAAAACATCCATCTTGCCAAAGCAGGATGAAGCTTTTATTGAATGGGGCCTTGAGAGATTAAGTTAGGGTTCCTGGTAGCTGAGAGCATGAGACTGTCTGTCAGCAAATAAAATTATGGCTCAGGATCTGAATTGGAGAGTAGACGTTACCCCCATGCTGTGTGGTCTCAAATGAGCTTAATATTGCACCTGATTTGCCACACTATAGAAAAATGGTGCCCAAACTTTTCCTCTCCCCCCAATGGAATCTGTCTGAGCCCCACCCCTACTCCATTACTGCACAGCCAAGGCTTCCTCAGCAGAGGAGCTTGGGCAGAAGGTGGAGCTGAGAGAGGAGCTGAGGCTAGAGGCAGGGCTGAGCTAGGGTGGGAGAGGGAATGCTGGGGGCAGAGCAGGGAATGGAGTGGAGCTGCAGTTGGGTCCGGAGCTGGACTGGGTCCGGAGCAAAGCTGTGACTGGGGTTGGAGCTGGGTTAGGGGCAGAGTGGAGCCATGGCTGGGGTCGGAGGTGGGCTGGGGACAGAGCCTTGCTGGGTGGTGCTCCCTCCTTGCCTCCTATGGGGGCTGACCTAGGCCCCACTGCACCCCCCCCCAAACATTCCTCTGTGCCTCCCTAGGGGGCCATGCCCCACAGTTTGGGGACCAATGCTATAGAACATAGAGAGTATGTCCTAGTCAATTCAAGAATCAACATGTCTCTTGAGAAGGTTAAAAAGGAGAATCTACTGATCAGTTGGAAGTCTAATAAATAGCTATCTGGTTTCTTAGGCACTAATGAAAAGCCGTTGAAATCAGTGGAAGGTCTTGTATTAACCTGAGTAAGCTTTGGGTCGGGCCCATGTTCTGTTGGACAGTGTTCCCTGAGAACATAAGCCCATCCCTTTATCCTTTTCAGTTTGGAATAATTGTCACGCTGTGGTTTCTGGCTATGCTGTGTATAAAATCACAGACATTTTACAGATTTATTTTTTTCCACGGTGCTGTGCTATACTGTACTCATCAAATTCCCCCTTTGGGTTGATTCTCATCTACTTTCTCTCCATACTCATTTCTCCCTGTGAATACCAATTTTTTGTCAACTTCTGAGCGATATATATATCTATGTTCTATAGCATTCCACACTTCTTCAGACATCCCACTTTCATCCCCCTTCCGATGTCAGAAGCACTGTGAAAATTTTTAATGCCGGGGGAGTGTTTGCATCTCTTTGTATTGCATGCTGCAGAATGAAAAAGATTTTTTGAGGTTCCCCGCCCCCACCATTATAAAAAAAAACCTCTCACAAATGAAATTTCATACACTATTCATAGCTTCTGGAAAACTTTTCAGCAGTTCTTTTTCATATTTTAGGCATCTGAGATAAATGAACGAATCTTGTAGGATTTTGTTTATTATGTTCTATCGGATGAAACTGGAAGCGGACTGTAAGGGTAACCTGAAATTATAACACCCAGAGGAATTTAGTTTCCAGGTGGCAATGGGGAAATAAAACAATTTTAAGTAGTACATTGATGACATTGTTTTAAAACCACTGTAGCAAGATTTTCTCTGGAGACTTCTTTTTTTCCTCCCAAGTGAGTTTATTTTACACCTGAATAGACGTGTTTTATACGGCACTCAACTCCATAGTGCCTCACATTCAGTGATGGATTTTATCCTCACAACACCCTTGTGAGAGAAGGAAACACTATCCCCATTTTACAGATAGGGAACTGAGGCACCAGATAGATCAAGCAACTTGCCCAGCATCACACAAAAAAGTCGATGGCTGAGCCAGGTGTTGAACCCAGATCACCTTTGTCCCTATCCAGTGCCATAACCACTGGTTAATCCTTCCCACCACTTTATGGTGAAGAAGCAAAAACGAATTCGTCTAAACAGATTTCAGAGGTCACGGTGAAAAGTTTATGCCAGGAAAAAAACTGGGAGGAGCCTACATGAAAAAAAATATCACAGTCAGTATTTGTGTAATAAACTGAGGAGGATTTTGTGTTGAAAATAAAATGCTTCGAAAGGATTTCCTGGCTCTCTGCAATGTTTTTGTTGTTGGCATGTGTTCAGTGTGTGGAATAGTTTTGAAATTTCAGCGCAAGTCTTTTCAAAGGTTGAACTCTCTCTTACTTGCTAGATTTATTTTTGTGTCTTGTGCTTTAAAGGGCTCTGAGCACTCTGGCCTGATGCAGCAAAGTGGGTGTGCTTTGCCTTCAGTGTGTGAAAGTCCCATTGACTTTGGTGGAACTATCCAGGTGCTCCAACTTAAGTAGGCGATAAAATGCTGGATCGGAGCCAGCGTGCTCAGCACACCTTGCAGGATCGAGCCCTAAATGTGTTGTGCTGTAGTCCATCTCACTATTTCTCTCCTCCTCTAAACTAAGCATCTTATTAAATGCCTCTGTGTCTTGTAAACAGTCCCTTTTGCCATGAAGATGAATGGGAGAAAGATGGACCTCCTGGCTGGATGATTATTAGCTCAATTATTAGCTGAAATACCTTCCTCAGTTATGCATGCAATAATGCGGGATAAGTTGTGTAAAACTCACTGCCCACAGAGGAGCACCTAAGCACACGTTGCAGTCTCCTTTTAAATGGTGCAGCATGCTCTCTGCTTTGCTGGAGTGCCTAGGGGCAAAGAGAGAGAAGTTTCTGCACTTCCTGGATCTCAAGGGCTCTCCTTGTACCCAGCACTTGCACAGGGTTGCAAGACGGTTGAAGGCTCTTGTGTTCTCTTCCAAAGACCAGGTGAAATCTGACCCACAATGAGCCAGATTCTGATCTCAGCTGCAGTCAGTTACTCCAGATTTATACTGACATGCAGCCAGATCAGAATCTGACCCCGTGACCTGGAGAACACTTTGTGTTTGTAAGGAATCCATTCTTTCTTTCTAGCAGGACTTTATATATACACTTTGTAATTCTGGCTGTTCAGGTACCAGTTGATGTGTTGGATTCTTTGTTATAAAGTCAATTAGACAAACTTCTTCAAACCGGTGGGCTAAATTCTGGCCTGGCCACTTGTCTGGAAGCCTGCTGCCAGCAGGAGCAGTGTGGAGCAGGAACCGCCTACCCCATTCTGGCTATGTAGGTCTAATATAGAATCCTCCCACCCCGTGTTGGAGTCAACAGTTTTAGTCATATCTATACTATTAAGAAATTCCAAGGGTATTTCAGTAATAGCAGCATTTGACCAGCAGTAGATGTCACTCAAATTGAAGTCCCCCATGGTTAAGCAGCCTTTTTGACTACACATTATAGATAGGTGCATAAAGAGACATCCTGTTCCCTAGTGTGATTTGGTGGTCCCACAAGGTTTCAGTAATACCAACTAAATCAAATATATGCTCATAAAGGAGTAAGGCTACGATTCTGTCATGGCTATTTTTAGTAAACTTCAGGGACAGGTGGAGAGCAATAAACAAAAATTCTCAGAAGCCCCCAACCAGTTTCTGACTTCTACAAAAAATACCCTGGTGGTGGACACAGAGGGCTACTGAGGCTTGCAGCTGCTCCAGCCCCAAGGCTGCTCCTGTGGCAGGGGCTGATTGCTATTGCTCCAGCCCTGGGGGGCTGATCCAATCCCAGCCGCTGTTCCAGCCATGGACCACTGTTCTGGAGGCTCTGGGGCTCCAGCTGCCCTGGAGCTGACTGCTGCCCCAGAAGAAGTCCCAGAGGTCTCGGAAAGTCACAGAATCTGGGACTTTCATGACGGAATCAGAGCCTTATATATGAGTAGTTCCTTTTGTTTGTTACCCAGATTATCTTAGTGCTGGTGTACAGGCAATTAAAAAATTTCTTCTCTTCATGTCCTTTGGTTCCTTGATTAATTTTGTTCTCAGCATCTTGATTTTGTGCTAAATGAGTGCTCATATCTCCCTCTTTTTATCCTCACCTTTTGTTATTAGTTTAACACTCTCCTGACTACTCCAACCCTGGAGGATATGGCTCGTTGCTTCACCAGCATGACCTGAAAGTGCCAATCCAGGATAAAAAAGGGTTTCCTGCTCAAACTTCCCATTTGGGAATGTAGAGAGTTACTAGGTCACTGGGGCAGCTAAACACAGCATTACAATATGTGCTGAAAACAGAAGACCTAAATGGTAGAATTTATAAGTGCTATGGCTGTATTAAACTCCATTTTAAGTTTGAGACCTTGTCTACACTACCGCTGTAAGTAGACCTAAGTTACGCTACTCCAGGTACGTGCAGGGCCGGCTCTACTGTTTTCGCCGCCCCAAGCAGCGTGCCGAATTGCCGCCGCAGACGGTGGGGGCAGTCCGTGTGACGTTAGGGCAGCACGCGCATTTCCGCGGCGGCGGCAATTCAGCGGCAGCTTCTGTCTTCAGCCGGAAGACAGAAGCTGCGCCGCCACGGGCATCTGAACATAGAAGCTGCAGCCGAATTGCCGCCGCTGCTGTGGTGCCTGGAGCTGGCTCTGGCTATGTGAATATTGTAACTGGAATTGACATAGCTTAGGTTGACTTACCGCGGTGTCTACACTGTGCTGTGTCAATGGAAGACACTCTCCGGTCAACTTACCTTATTCTTCTCGTTTTGATGGAGTACGGGAGTCGACCGGAGAGTGCTTTGGCATCGATTTAGTGGGTCTTCACCGCTAAGTCGACCCCCGCTGCATTGATCACAGCAGCGTCGATCTCCGGTACGTAGACATGGCTGAAGTGGTTGCCTTTTAGCTTCCTTCTGTCATTGCATTAAAGAGATGTCACATATCTACAGTGTGCAATGTTCTTGTAGCCATGCTTGTCCCAGAAGTTGGTCCAATAAAAGATATGACCTCACCCACCTTGTCTCTCAAATATCGACAATGAAAGGAGAGGCAGGCAGGAATGGGGACTTGTTCCTGAAAGTTCCCCTTTTAGAGTCAGCTTTATATTCTATCCACGGTGTCTGATGTTTGAGATGGATGAGTCACAAAGGGGAATAAAAACTTCTGTTTATGTCATTATCCAAAGGACAGTTAGGTAATTTGTATAGCTTTTTGAGCAGAAATAAAATATCCAAGCCATTATTTTGCTCATACAGTAGACTGAGAAGTCATAATATAAACTCCACTTTAACTATGGTATCATTGGTTGAGTTGCACTGAAATCCAAAGGACAGAATTAAAGGCTTTATTTTATTGCCTCGGAAAGTGTCTTCCAGGGATCTATTTTGTAACCTGTTCAAACCTGTGTGAGTCTAGATTCAAAACTCAACTATAAAAAGAAAAATCCACTCACCCCATGTGGATGAATTTAATCTCTCATGTCAAATTCACAAGGTAACTTACTACAGCGTTATGCGATGGGGGGCAGAGGCTGAGGAACTGAGCAGGGGAGCAGGTGAGTGAACACCTTCACCACAGAAAAGATCTCAGCACCAAAGCTGCATTTTTACAGGCTGGGAGAGGGACCCTAAAAGCCATACTCTGTGTGCGTGCACGTTGCAAGTCACCCCACCACCACTGTAGTCTGCACTGCGGTGGAGTGTAGACAAGCCTGTCTTATTTGTTTGTTTGTTTGTTTAAATCGGCCTGCTTATTTTGATGTATAAAAGGGAGCTCTTTTGAAAATAGAGCCCCTGGTGTGTGAGCTTTCTTTAAAATCTGGCCCATTGTCAGTTTATAGGCATTTTCAAGAGGAAAAAAAACCATGCTGTTTCATTCAAACACTGAATGTAAATATTGTTAAATGCTTTTCTGGGTATCAGTTGTATCTGATTTGATTTTGTTACCTGGTTACTGCTTGAGGTGTTAAAGGTTGATTAAATGCTAACTACTCAGGCAATAAGAAGTGACAGACCGGGGCATTTTGGGACAATCATTGCTGCTTTAGCTGGTACTGTTGGACATGAGGCTGAAGCATGAGTGAATTTAACTACCTGGGAAATGCAGTCTCCCATAAATGCAGTGCCTGGAGCATGGTCCTGTTGCTATGAAATGGAATTGATAAACTTACATAAGGAAAACCATCAGACGTGTGTATGTGCCATCCGACGTGTGTGTTTACTATACATAAAAACAGCATAACTAATGAACAGACATGCCATCTGTCTGACTCTCTAAACCTAGTCCCTGATCTTCCAAACACTTAATTTATTTCCATGCGCAGTCCCATAGTAAAGTAAAAAACATGCCTACATCTTGGCATGATAATTTCAGATACGTTAATCCACATATCTAGGTTTTAGACACTTACCCGGGCACATATGTATATAGAATAAGGGAAGTTAAAATTCTCAGAATCAAATCCAGCCTTAAGTACTAGTGCAGAAAATGACAGTGGGGTCTTACGGATTTGATTTTTCCAGGTGTGTACTTGTTACAATAGGAATAAAGCCAAACAGCACAAGAGAAGTATGAAAATGTTCAAAGAATATTTTAACTAGAAAACATATTATTTTAACAAATTACATTTTATCTATTTTAAGATAATATTTTAACTAGAAAACATAGAAAACCACTGTTTCAGAATGCATGTATTTTTTTTAAGCCATTGTTGCTAATGGAGTCTTCTGTTAATGATCCAGAGAACCTGAGCTTCTGGTGGAGAGCCCTCTTCTAATAATTGCCCATATGAATGGGCAACTGCTGTTAATGCCAACTTTTACAGGAATGACCTTTGTCTCATGTAAGCAGAGAATAATGATGTCCAGAGTTTGCATTTCATTCATGGCCAGATTCATTGAATCAGTATTAAACTTAATTACACTATGAACTGAAAAACATAAAGCTGTCTGTGTGGTCATTTCACATTGCAGTCTCCTTATAATAATATGGAAATAGCATCGTATATTGAATTTATTCTAGCAATTATATTTGTGCAACACCACACATCCAGAGGCAGCATTAAAGCAATGCAGGGGAGAGCTAATAATGAATAAACTGAAATTTTGTAATATTAGTTAGACTGTTATCATAGAGTTCTACTATCGTGATCAAAATGTGCATCATACTTTTACTTTTATTTTTGCAGAATTGCAGAAAATATTGCAGATCTTCAGTCCTTTTACCACATTCATGACTGTCACATTTTGTGTATATCTATTAAATGGTATACTGTAGATACTGGTGAATGTATTACATCTACTTTTACATCACACATTTTATATATCTTTTCCTTTATTATGAAAATCTTTTTTTAACTTAAAACACAATCATGATCAAGTTGTAACAAAATGAAATCAGCTTTATAAGAAGAAACTTTCACAAACAAAAGCCGTCATAAAAAATGGGCATAATGGAGAGTAATATGTTGCACTCTGGTAGGAGATCCAGCTTCCACACAGGTTAGGTGCCTAAAGCTCCTCTGAAAAATCCTGCTAGATGCCTTTCTGCATCTTTAGGCCCCTGAATAGCTTTGAAAATCTAGTCCACTGTACACCTGGTTGATATGGCCATTCTGTTCTAAGGCCCCGATTCAACAAAGCACCTAAGCATGTGCTTAACTTTTAAGCCAGTGGTTCTTAAGCAAATACTTAAAATTGAGCATGTGCATAAATGCTTTTCTAAATAGGAATGAACTTAAGCATGTGCATAAGTGCTTTGTTGAACTGGAGCCCCTCTGGTCTGGCCTTTACTATTTTCTGAAAACATTTTAAGGTTTTGCTATTTTCCCAGAACTTTTCAACTAGTCACCATCTCAATGATTTATAAAACTAGAAAGCTAATCATGTAACAAGTTGTGAAGCTGATTTTCAAATAGCTGATGGTACAAGAAACTCAAATTACGCAAGTGCATCCTAGGATGACCAGATTACTGAGGACACAGTCAGTCACAATTGAATGGAGAGCAAGCTGCAGGTTTGAGAACAAATATTCTGACTGGTTTCGAGTTTGTCTGATTTTTACAAATTAAGCAGATTGTGTCCTGTTTAGTATTTAGATGAGTGACCTACAGAGAATACTTCTATGTTTTGCAGACATGTTGCTTCTCCGACATAGCAATGGCTGATCTTAATTATTGTGGCTGAGATTTCAAAGGAGCCTAAGGTATTTAGGTGCTCAAGTCCCCATGGGAATTAGGAAATAAATGCCTTAGTTTCCCAGCGGATTTATATGTTTTTTTTAAATGTTCTCTATAGTCTATTACACACAGCTGCATGAGCGCGCTCACACAACAAAAAACAACACTATGTTAAAAGAACATAATCTAGGTTGTAAATTAAATACTCAAAAGTTAGGAAATGCCAAATTTGTATTTGTCCATGCAGCCTTAATTTGGCCCTCTTGTACATCCACTCTGTGCACTGAATGAAATAGGGGGTCCTGTGAAAAAAATTATACATTATCATATACTTAAGGATAATAATACATGCTCACACCATGGCCAAATTAAGGTTGCTCTTGAGAGCATATTTAGTGATTTGGGGAGGCTGCCTAAGTCTTCCCAAGGAAAGCAATAGGAAATGGTGATTTTTAACACATTGTAACTCAGTTACATGAGAGTGCAATTTCATAGGAATATATATATATACACACACACGCACACACACTTCTGTAGCCTGAAGAGTGTCTCCCTGCAGAATATCAAAGGCCTGCTTTTGTCAAAGAAAAGGTCAGAAGAATCTTTAATGTGAAAAAGTATTAGGTGACCTAAATATAGAGTTGCTACCAGCTCCCTTGACCGTATATTGATGTTTTTTCTTGTGGCTCTCTGATAGTGTTCTGAAATCGTTCTTTTGTGGAACCCTTGGTTTGATTCCTGCACTTTTTATCCCACACTATGAATCTTCTATCTGAACAACTGCAGAACAATATCAATAAAACATTGAGAGAAACAAGGTGGGTGAGGAAATCTCTTTTATTGGACCACCTTCTGTTGGTGGAAGAGACAAGTTTTTGAGCTACACAGAGCTCTTCTTCAGGTCTGAAAAAGTTTTCTTGAGCTTTTTTCAGACCTGAAGAAGAGCTCTGTATAAGCTTATAGAATCATAGAATCATAGAATTCAAGATCAGAAGGGACCATTATGATCATCTAGTCTGACCTCCTGCAAGATGCAGGCCACATAAGCCGATCCACCCACTCCTTAGCCAGCGAGCCCTGCCCCATGCTTCGGAGGAAGGCGAAAAACCTCCAGGGCCATTGCCAATCTTCCCTGGAGGAAAATTCCTTCCCGACCCCAAATATGGCGGTCAGCTGAACCCCGAGCATGGGGGCAAGACTCTCCAGCCAAACCCTCTGGAAAAGGTTATATCATACCATTCACACATTGTACTATTTACTAGTGTGGCACTTAATTGACCTATTGACTAAGCCCGTTATCCTATCATACCATCCCCTCCATAAACTTATCTAGCTTAATCTTAAAGTCATGGAGGTCCTTCGCCCCCACTGTTTCCCTCGGTAGGCTGTTCCAGTATTGCACTCCCCTGATGGTTAGAAACCTTCGTCTAATTTCAAGCCTGAATTTCCTGACTGACAGTTTATATCCGTTCGTCCTCGTGTCCACATTAGCACTGAGCTGAAATAATTCTTCTCCTTCCCTGGTATTTATCCCTCTGATATATTTAAAGAGTGCAATCATATCTCCTCTCATCCTTCTTTTGGTTAAGGAAAACAAACCGAGCTCCTCAAGTCTCCTTTCATACGACAGGCCTTCCATTCCTCGGATCATTCTAGTGGCCCTTCTTTGTACCTGTTCTAGTTTGAATTCATCCTTCTTAAACATGGGAGACCAAAACTGCATTGTCTTGCTCACCAACAGAAGTTGGTCTAATAAAAGAGATTACCTCATGCCCCTTGTCTCACCCATATCCTGGGACAAACACGACTTCAACACTGCAAACATAAATTTAACGTTGTTATTTCTATTAATAAAAAAAGTCCCTAACCTGTAGACACACCGTATGAGCATAAGCTGTGATCTTGCGAGATCTCATAGGGTCAGCCAGGCTGGTCCTGGTCAGTACTTGGATGAGAGACATCTAAAGAATAAAAAAGGTATATATGATATGCAGCAGACTGTGACTACTATTTCTTCTTCTGAGGAACTTCTCCCTGCACCTCTTATTTATTAGAGATGGCCTGGACCAAAATCTCCAATATCACCTTAGGTGTGGATAAGAGTTCATAGTTTGAATTTATCTTTATAATTGGCTAAACGTGAAATTTGAGTAAGTTTAGCATGGTCCCAACTAATTTGTCAGTACTTCTAGTTCTGGTAGGGCCTGCTTTTGCAGCAGTGAAGTCAAAGAACCATTGCCATTGACTAATGGTGAAGGATTGGGCTCTGGGTATACTGAAACCTACAGCTTAGAAAATAAAATCTGTTCAGCAGCAGGGACAGAAGACAGGATCTTCAGCTGGTGAAAATTGTCAAAGCTCCATGGATTTTAGGGGTGCTGTACTGATTTAAACCAGCTGAGGTTCGGGCCCAAGGTTTCTGTTTATGAATTATATTGAAATTTACCAGTGAGTAGTTGGTCAGGTAAAATATTCTTGATCAGTGAGTGAGAGTGTCTCTGTGTGAAAGACAGAGCAGCCTAGTTAAATGCAGAGTTACATTTAACTATAACAGTATTTTTGCCCTCGAGGAACTAGACACTTTCATATCTCAAACTGATTAATCAGTTGTCTGATTGTGACATACTGGGGCACAATTCAGGCCAGTGGGGGGGATGTGTCACCCCTGCCTTGCAACCTTGGGTGCCTTACAATGCCTCGCTGTAGTAGCTCACACCAGGGTCGCTCACAAACAGCCTTCCAGCATGCAAGTCACACCCTGAGTGTCTTTGTGTAGCTGCCCGCTACACCCTGGCTCTGACCAGCCTGGGTTATATTGCAGGGTGACCCCAACACATCCCCAGTCTCCAATCTTCCCCCAGAAATGTATGTCCTGGACTACCCAGCCCTCTCCTCAACAGTTGAAATATATTAACTCTATTTAAGATAATAGGCTGGTATATTATGCCTTTAAGGGACTAATATGCCAGGCTGTTATCTTAAATAGAGTGACCCAGACACTTCAATTTAAACACACAGGATTAGATAGAACAATAAAACAAGTTTATTAGCTACAAACAGAGAGATTTTAAGTAAGTATAAGTAATGAGCCATAAAAGTCAGAAATGGTTATGAGAGAAATAAAGATAAAAGGTTTCAGAGTAGCAGCCGTGTTAGTCTGTATCCGCAAAAAAAACAGGAGTACTTGTGGCACCTTAAAGACTAACAAATTTATTTAAGCATGAGCTTTCGTGAGCTACAGCTCACTTCTTCGGATACATAGAATGGAACACACAGACGGGATATTTATACATACAGAAAGATAAAAGGT
Organism: Mauremys reevesii; assembly: GCF_016161935.1. NCBI lineage: Eukaryota > Metazoa > Chordata > Testudines > Geoemydidae > Mauremys > Mauremys reevesii. The sequence continues at coordinate 9,314,782 of NC_052625.1, forward strand.
TTACTTGTATCTGCTTAAGAAAGTATCTGAGTTGCAAAGCAAACTTTCTCACCACATGCTCCAGCAGATTACTGACCAGACTTTCAGGTCAGGTCCCCTCCCCTTGAGTCCAGTAGCTGTTTCCCTTTGTTTTCCCAGGTGTGGAGAATGAAGTGGGCAGGGAGATAAAGAAGGATGTCTTGGGGTATTTGCCTCTGCTTTTTATAGTTTAAGTCCCCCCACTTGAACAATTTTTTCCAGTTGAGAACCAAGAGACAGAGTCTGTGTGGAAGGATATTCCCTGCTGTTTTTTCTTCAATTGTTTGAGCTTCCTTTGTTTCCCTTCCTGCTTGATGATTCTGTTTACTGCTTACATGCAAATTAAGGCAAACACTCATTCCTTTGTTTAGGACAGACCTGTTTGCCAACTTTGGTTTGGGCAGGGCTGTGGGGTTTGGAACACATGTTAATAACAGCATACAGGGAAATCTTGTAACTCCACCTACACTGTTGTCTCACCTATTTTATCAGGACAGTACTGATCAGCAAATTATGAGTTTTCAAATGATACCTTACAAGGCATACTCTGTACAAAGATTATTACAGTAGTGTGTAGGGTGGAGTACGGGGAGTATTCCATCACACCGATGAATCCTGAAAAAATTAGTTTTTGTTTGTTGAACATTTCTCCACTTGCTTTTCAAAATGGACATGTTCCATGACCCTTAGTGTCAGCCTTGCTATTTGACAGATATTTAAACTACCTTTTCTGTTTAGATTTTCAGTGTAGTAGCTATGATATCTTTTTAGGTCCCTAATTCCCTCCCTGGAAATATGTTTCCCATTGTATTTTACAATGTATGTATTTATGTGTTAGAAATGAAATTTCTGAACATAAAAATAATCTTTGTTTAGAAAGAAATCAAAATATATTGTAAGAAGTAAAAATGCAATAACGTAACTAATTTTTTCTCTCTCTCTAGATAAAGATCTTATATATTTTTAGCTATAAATCTATAAAATCATCTATTCATTCCCACAAGTGAATCATCAATAGTCACTATTTTATATATCTTCTATATTTTATCTTTTTAAGTATTTGAAACAGATTAAAAAATAACAAACCCATCAAGATGTGTATGCATCTACACTGAATAACTGTGAATTCAAATTGTTGTAACTACTCTTTCTCACCCTGCCATTTTGTCACAGCTAACATTTTGACCCCAACACTGAGCCTAATAAAATGGGTTATGTATAAAACCACTTTACTTGTGTGTGGCAGGGTTTGCATGATTAGGGCCTATCTCTGTGACGTTTAGGGGGCTGGGACCATGTCTTTCTCCGTTTCCCATAGAGTGCTTAGCACATATGTCAATGCTGTAAAACAAATGATAACAGCACAAAGTGCTGTACAGACGACATGTGTGCAGGGGTTGCCCCACCCACCCCTGAATTACTTCCACCCCTGGGATGAGAGGGATCCAGGTAGAGAGACAAAGGATGTTTCACAGCCGTGCCAGGGAGGGGATATTTGAAATCTGAGCCAGTCCCCTCTTTTGGAATCTTCAGTCTTCTGAGTGTCCTTGTTGCTTGCAGCGTAGGTGGGCGAAGGAGAAAGGCCCAGCATGTGGCCACTGTGTTCTGTTTTCTACCTTTAGTTCGTGTGTTTGGAGAACACAAGTCCAGACATGTCTGGTGGGCATTGCTGAGTCACCAGGTGAAGCAATATCCCGGTGTGTCTCCTGTGAGTAGAGTGACCAGATGTCCTGATTTTATAGGGACAGACCCAATTTTTGGGTCTTTTTCTTATATAGGCTCCTATTACTTCCCACCCCCTGTCCCGATTTTTCACATTTGCTGTCTGGTCACCCTACCTGTGAATGAGTCATGGAATTGTAACTCCTCTGCTGGACAATAGCTGGCGATGTCTGTTCAGCACCCACCTGGGCATTGGTTACCTCCCTTGTCATTGTCTGGAGAGTTGGTATCTGGGCGCTTCCCAAACCTACAGCATATTTTAGTGACATCCATACAACACAGTTCTCATAACTTCATATGCCTTCATGACATACATATTTAGATAGAACTATGGCTTTCAGCGGATCACAACCTTTCCCTGGATACCTCACATACCAGGCTTTACATGAAATATCACAATTCTATATAAATGATGAATATGGGAGTTACAGGGCACTCCCCCAGAGTGTAGAATGTCACAGAATCTTTGGCCCAGATTCAGCAGAGCACTTAAACACATGCTTAAGTCTGAGTGGTTGGAGATAGCCAAGGGAGAATTCCCACTGTGCAGGGGAATTCTCTGCTAGCATCCTCCATGTCCTCGGCAGAAGAGTGCCTTTTGGGACAGGGAACTGGGCTACTCTCCCAGCTATTGTAGAGCAGGCAGGAGGCAGGCAACCAAATCAGACTCCAGTCCCCCAGCTGGATGTTCAGTGCCTCGCAGATTTCCACTCTCTCTTTGTATCTATGTGGAGCTAGGGGTGCAGAGACCCATCTGCCACTGCCAGACTAGTTGGGCAGGGCAGAGGAGCAGTGGTAGCAATCTCCATGGGAAACAGTGCTGCAGAGAGGGAGGACAAGGAGATGTGAAGGGGGAGCCACTCAGGGGAGGTGAACAGGCAGCCATAGCTCTCCATTTAGTAACTAAATGCAGTGCTGCTAGTTGAATGCAGCAGAAAATTTGGCCCAGAAGATCTTCCGTAGAGATTGTGACTATTTTATAGAAGCTTTGACTGCTACTACTGCTACCTCTAAGGCATTGTAAAGGGGAAATAGTGTTAAAACAGTGAAAGCTATGCTCTGTATCATCTTAAGATTAAAAAGAAACGTTTTCAAGCTAGTGAAATAGGAGGCATTTACTCTTTTCCCAAGGCATTCTTTGGCAGCCATGCAGGTTATATTAGATCAAATCAGTGCTTATTTAAGGGATTGCAGGTCATTTGTTTTCAATATATTTTGTCCTATACTATCCACAAAAAGCTACAATAGTACATATTCTTAGCAAGACAAGTCCCTTAGAACCACTTCTTACAGTTCCGCAATGGAAAAAGCTCCGCTATCAATCATAACGTTTTAAAACTTTTGATGTATTTCAAACACTCCAAGATTGTCTTTCATTAGTGAAGCTAACATGCTTTTTTGTCAAAAAGATCTGAGCATCCGTGAACAAAAGCACTTTGGGAGCAGAATGGAAAGACAACCAGCAATAGGCTAGATTAATGTTAACTTCTTAGTATTGCTGAAATGTCGTCAGAAACTTTCTTACCAATCTTGGTGCCCTGTATCATTTGCATTATAAAACAACGTTGACTCATTCAGAGCTTTTATGTGTGCTCAGTTTGTTTTGTTAACATTTTTGTGCGCCTTTTTAATTTAGATATAATCTAAAAAGATGCCCATAAAAGGATCATCAAAATAGCTGCTCCCTGATAAGTGTGAAAGGAAAAATCATACACACACACACGCTGTGCTCAGTATTATTCCCTGCAAGTCAGCATATTTGCATGCTATGTGGGGGGGGGGAGGGATAAACATATCAAAAAACATGCGGGAAAGGCAGTTTGCCAAAATATTTTCCTCCTGTGCCCCCATCAGCACTAAAAAAGCAGCATGGCTGAGGGAGGAGTTAGGGAACAGCGGATCTAAGCAAGATTGCTTTATCTTGCAATAAAATCCCTGGGTGAAATCTTCACCTTTGTTCCAGCTCCTTCATGCAGCCTAATAGGGCCTGGATCGGCTAAAGGTGCTCCAAAAGCCCCGGTTCTGACCAGGGGAGGTTTCTCCTAATGCAAATATTGTAGTGGGCAACTGTAAGGCTGCCAAAGATACGTCTTGGCATGGGAGCTGTGGCAGGGGCAGGCCCGTGGATGGGGCAGCAGCAATATGGAGATTCCAGGCAGCGCAGTTCTAGGCCTCCAGGGCTCTCTAAATTATGCCAAGGACTTTGGAGAAGCCCAGTATTGTGAAGGTGCAGAGGTGGCTAAGCCATTCCCAAGTGGCAAGTTTTGTGCTGTGTCTCTTGGAGCAGTGGTTCTCAACCAGGGGTCTGGGGCCCACTGCGGGGGCCGTGAGCAGGTTTCAGGGGGTCCACCAAGCAGAGCCAGCATTAGATTTGCTGGGGCTCAGGGCAGAAAGCTGAAGTCCCATTAAATTCTTTATTTTTCAATATGATCCTTTGGGACATGTAGTGTCCTCCGAAGTATTTACATCAACAGTCTTCGATAGGCACTTTTCAAAAAGCAGTAGTGAATTTTGGCCTGCTAAACCTGTAGATGTCTACTGTTCACAACCCCCAAAATAGGAGCCTCACCATGACTACTTGATTCCCGAACACTTCCACTTTTGTGTTATCGCCTATGGACTCACCTGCATTTCTATGTACTTGCCTGCGTTTGTATGAGAAATCATCTTATCCACGTCTCAATCTACTGTGGCCACAGTTCATTGTAGGTTATTCAGTTTAAAGTGTGTTTCTTCTAATGACTCCTTCGAAGTCTTATCACAGCTGCTGTGGTGTACCGTATCGAAAATGGACAAAAGAATCAAGTTGGACTTGGTGGGTTACATCTGGAGTCAAGGTGGCATTTTTCTACCAAATTTGAAATGAACCAGAAAAGTGGTTCTTGAATTATGACGCCCTAAAAATGCAGGTGCTCACTACAATCCAAAAGGTCTCTAACTTTTTTTTGGTTTGTTGGTTTGTTTTGCAGCTGTATGAAAGGAAGAGAGAAATGAAAGTTAGTTTACTGGACTTCCTTTATTGAGATATAATGCCCAGGACAGAAATTTAGTTGATTAAAGTTTAATTTCAAAGGTTATTAACTCATAAAGTAGTATAGCAAAACAAAAGGCTGATGGAAACCTATGCTTTTATTTGGGAGAGTGGGTGGGAATAAGGCCCTAGACCTTTTGAGCCCTTTGCCTTGCAAAGATAGATCTCAAAATGTGAACCAGTCAGTCCCCAGAGAGGCTTGTCATGGGAAAAAAATTCCTCTCCCGCCCCACCCCCCAAAAAAGCCTTGTGAGGTAGGACACCAGGCCAACTGAGCCTCACGGAGTGTTTTCCCAATTTGTAGACTTCAGGAGAGCTGCAGATTGTCCCAGTCTCTTGTCCAACAACTCTGTTTTCAGACTCCTCTTCCCAGGAACCTCCTGAGCTTCCCTGACAGTCCTCTCTGGGTCACAGCAGCAGTGCCCCTCACCCCCATCAGAAATACCACAGGGGGGTCATTATCAGGGAATCACTAGTGTTTCCACCCTGCTTTCTTCTCCGGTATCAAGGTGCTTTTCATCTCCAGGCTTTGAGGCCCCCTCTTGCTACAGCCCACTCCCTCGTGGCAATGTACCCCTGAGAGAAATTAGCACTTCCTGAGGTGTAGCCCTGCACTGAGAGCTCTCCTGTTTTCAGCATCATGGCTTCCAGGCTCATCACTGATGCCTTCTTCACATGTGGGTGCTTAATTAACCACATCACTTCTTCCTCTGTACTGTCTCTACATTCATTCTTCCTTCCCTGCCATGCCACTGATAAAGCACTGGTCCGTGCCTCACCGACTGTGACCTCCTCCTTTGCTCTCCCAGCATCTCCCCTTTCCAATTAATCCAAAGTGCAGCTGCTAAAATCATTTCCCTTTCTTCTGACTTGGCCCAGTTCCTCCCTTCCTGCTCCCCCACCTCTTCTTTTATTTCCCACCAACCCTTTCTCTCTTAGCTGCATCCTTTGCCTCAGCCTCTCGCTCTTAGAGCCAGCTTGTTGCTCTTACCCATTTGTCTGTCTCCCCTCAGTTCTCCTCCCTTGTCCTGCTGCCCAGCAAGTTCTCCCCAGTGCTGTTCTGGCTCCACGTGTCCCCCTCCTGTTCCCCCACCAGCTGGGCTCTGGCTGGCTGGGAGCTGACTCTCCTGCTATGCTGGTGCCCCTGGCCCTCCCCCTGCCTTCCCCCTGCCTTATTTGTCTGTTGTTGCCCAAGGGCGAAAGGGTGGCTGAGGCAGGAAGTCAAGGGGAACAGGGGCAGACCACCGAACCTTCCTTTTCCTCTCCACAGCAGCTTCTGGTTGGAGGCCAATTTCTTTGTCTGTCTGTTTTTCAAGCACTGAGCCTACTGCCTGGGAATTTGGCTGGACTTGCAGACTCATAAGAATAGGTGAAAACATTGAGGGTAATCCTGGCCAAAATGGGAAAGTTGGTAGTTGCCATTTACAGTGCTAGAGTATATAAACACAGTGCTAGAGTGCGTATATACATGCACGCTCGCGCACATATACACACACAAAATGGCAGTGGTCCAAACACTCTTGAACTTGTAATAGTTTGAATCTTGAGCTGGCCCTGATCTGTACCGCTCGGGTCCATCACACAAGATAAGTGTTATGAATTTTGATCCGTTGGATGCATTTGGGAGGTCGTTACTGTGCATTGAGTGTTGTGCAATTAAGCCTCAGGCCAGTGAGGTGGGGGCGTGGTGTGGAGGTGCACTGCCCCTGTGGGAGCTCCTGATAGCATTGTGCCTTCCACCCCCACAAAAGGCAGGGTACCGTTGAGCCCTAGGTGTTGCAGAGGTTTAGGCATTCACTGAACAACTGCTCTTTTGTGCACTCTGTATTTGTTATGAACAAATCTGAATTCTAAGTAATGGAAACCCATTTCACCTCTTACTTTGTTACTATAGTTTCCATTCAAAGCCCCCTTTAGGATTTCCCTTCCCACTCACAACTTTAGTTTTAGCTCTTTGGTACATAGGATGTGAGTGGTAATGGGGATGGAATGGAGCCTTTCTTCTTGGGAGCCTATCGAGTGGCACATTTTGATCAGAAATGAGATGTCTAACAAAGACACTTTCCTATATCTGAGATCTCATGATTTGCACTGTACTAGGAGATGAAACACTTAGCAAGAGTTCCCATTTAAAAGCCTCCTTATTAGACATGCTATATACATTTGCCAGCTAATCTTTGTTGTTGAAAACACCACAGTGCACACAGGTAAAACAATGTGTCATTTGTTCTGTTATTCTCCTCTGTGAACTTCAAGCAGTGAATAGTTTCTGGGATAATGTAGCCGTGACTGACACAGATATACGGTATGATTTAATGGATTTTGTGTGTGTGTGTGTGTGTAATCTCTCTCTGTTTAGATGCTTACAAATTAGAAGCAGATGAACAATAAATGACCCATTATTCAAAAGGTAGAAATAAGAAAAGACTGCAGAATGCCCCTTCTTTATTCACCTGCCAGCTAGATATACTGAAGGAAGAATTCTTACCCACTGGGGTAAATACATGGTTCCATAACAGTGAGCGAAGTTAGGCCTATTTACAGCAAGGAAGGATCTGGCCCTTATTGGTTCATAATATGAATTGTTTTATATTTCCCAATACCCATCTGATATTTGTTACAGAACTCAGAATGATGTATAGGGCTTAAATAAATATCATCTGTCTAAAAATAATTTTGGAGAGTCGCTCTGAAGATAATGCTGTAACCATACACGTGCCAGCAATAATGAAATATGCTTTGTGGAGAAACCTAACTCCAGATTACTCATCTAAGCCCAGTTTTATCAGAAGCTAGAAAAAAATATTTTTATTTATTAAAGCACTGCTAACGAACAGTTAGAAGTTAATTGATTGAAACAGTTCTAAGGTTCAGTGCTCCACCGAAAGGATCAGTTCTGGTTGGCTGATTGCCTTGGAGACAGCTTGGAATAATCTTATGCGAATAGAAATGATACTTTTTGACAGATATATCATTAATTGAGAGAGAGAGTCCCTGCGCCTTTAATACAGAAGGAAATTGAAGTCATTTCTCTTTTTGTGAATTTGGGAGATATTTTGAGTCAAGAAATCACTTTTGTAAAATAGCAAGTAGCATTTATACATTATTAAAAATCAGTAAGTGTGGACTCTTTTATATTTTAAAACTAGGCGACTGAAGAAATTCAGCTTGACAGATTTCATCTCCCTTTTTGTTATTCTGAAGAAAAGGCAGCTGTGTAGAGCAATTGATGCAGTTTATCAATTCTAACTCGGAACAGTCATTAGAATTCACGATTCAGGGAAAAAGAGAGGAGGCACCTTTTTTTCCCTGCCCTACCCCTAATCAGATGAGAAGGGATTTCATCAATAGATCGCCCCTCTGCTAGGTCAACTATTGCAGTTAGGAGTGGTCACCTGGGATTGCTGCTTAAAATTTCTATCGAATGGACAGTTTGCAGTGATGTTGTAGCCATGTTGGTCCCAGGATAAGTGGCCCAGCTTCTGTGGGTGAAGGTGACAAGCTTTTCTGCCACACAGAGCTCTGCTGCTGAAGAAGAAGCAACTGGCCCTGCATCTCCAGGGCTTTGTTTTCAGGGAAGTGCAGTGTGGGTGCAATGCAAGAGCTGGGGCCTGCAGGGTTCTCCCCAGCTGGGTGACAGTCCATCAGATATATGAGGTGGGGGAAGTAATATCTTTTTATTGGACCAACTTGTGTTGAAGCGCGAAAGCTTGTCTCTTTCACCAAGTCGGTCCAATAAACGATATTACCTCCACCCGCTTGATGGACTGTCAGCCACTGGGGGAGAAAACTGCAGTACCCTCCTCTTGCCTTGCGCCTGCCCAGCATCCCCCTGAAAACAAAGCGCTGGTGATGCAGTGCCAGAGTTTGTCAGCTGTGCTGAGGGGGTTCCTACCTCAACAGATCCTATTGTCTTGGTGCTGAGGAGTAGGCTAAAGCCTGGATGTCACCCTGTACAAGCACCGTTTGGGTGAAAACTGGAACAAAAATGTCATTTAACACTTAGCCCATTGCTGCATTTTCTGTTATTGTGTTTCCCACCTCAGAGTAATAGCTCTAGTCTGTCCTTGGTCTTCCTCTTGTTTCTAATGTGTTTATAAAATATTTTCTTGTTACCCTTGATGTCCCTAGCTAGTTTAATCTCACTTTCTGCCTTGGCCTGTCAAATTTTGTCCGTACGTGCTTGTGTCATTTGGATAAAAATGTAAAAATGAGTTCCCAGATTAAAGATTAGTGCAATTAAAGATCTCTGGGAACTTTTTGAAAGAGAAGTGTTAATGCAGGGGTAGGCAACCTATGGCACGCGTGCCAAAGGCAGCACACGAGCTGATTTTCAGTGGCACTCACACTGCCTGGGTCCTGGCCATGGGTCCGGGGCGCTCTGCATTTTAATTTAATTTTAAATGACATTTCTTAAATATTTTAAAAAATGTATTTACTTTACATACAACAATAGTTTAGTTATATATTATAGACTTAGAGAGAGAGACCTTCTAAAAACGTTAAGATGTATTACTGGCATGCAAAACTTTAAATTAGAGTGAATAAATGAAGACTCGGCACACCGCCTCTGAAAGGCTGCCGACCCCTGGGTTAATGCAAACGAAGTGGGCAAATTGCAGTGTGGAATATTGCAATTGGCCTACTTGAAATTCTACCAGCAGTTTCAATTTGTGTGATATTTTTAGCCCAAACCATTGTGTATTGTATCTGTGTATACAGCATGATCAGTATTCTTCTTCTGAGATATTAAATGATTAGTGCACTTCCATCAGAAGTTCCACCTCTGACATAAAGTAGGTGATCATTTTTCAAATCATCTCTTGGTACCATACATGGAATTTAAAATATAGGAGGCTTTTCAAAGGGCAAAAAAGCAAACTGGTTATTATTGACTAAACAATTTAGAGAACATCTTTTCAATAATTTGAGGGACTTGTGGATTTCCTAAAACAAGGTGAATTTAATTACTTGACTACCTCTGTTTCTATGATGTGGAGTTGCTAACAGCTGACGAGTGTTATAAGCAGGTACATGGTACAAATTCAGTTTTTCAAAATTCAGTGTTAAGAATTTCCTTTTACATGATACAAAGTCATCTTTCTTAACATTTTTTTCATTACTCTGAAGGTTACCTTGATTACCCAAAACCTCAATCCATCAGGACTTAATCAGTGTCTCCCTAGGATATTTAGAGAATCCAGGGTTGACTTCAGTTATCCACGTTTCTGAAACAAGTAAATGTCTTTTGGTGATTTTAAGTTTCAAACAGAACTTTTTGTTTGCCTAAATACAATATTTTTCCCCCCAGGAGGCATAAATGTTTATTACCTAGCTCCATCAAAGCTTGCCAAAAATGATACAAATGTTTTAATGTGTACATTACTTTGACAAAGGATGATCCCAGCTCCAGGCTGTGAGAAACTCTTTGGGAATATTAAATTAAGTCAAAGGAGTTTAAGCATATTCTTAAAGCGCTGAAGTACTTTCCTGAATCGGGGCCCTGTGCTTTTTCTTCCTCATGTACATTCCCAATTCCTGAATTATGGAACTAATTACTGCTACTGGATGGTAACTAGAGTAGATAATATAAACTGAATTCAGCCCTCTTTTGAGCATGTGCATTTTCCACTAAACCAGCTTCAGAGAAACTGAGGTCAGTGGGATTTGTGCCTGGTTATTCTAGGTCTGATTATGGTCCCATGGGTTTTGTGACTATAGAGCCCTGATCCAAATTCCATTGAAGTTGATAGTGGACTTTCCATTGATTTCAGTGAGGTTTGGATCTGGCCCCTAAAATCATAAGCTTGAATCTCTTGATTGCTCTCACTTTCCCTACGTACCTAGAGCCTTGTATTTAAGGACCTCTCTTACAAAGTTAGTCATTTTTACTGATTTGCATTTGAAGCTAGGACCCTGGAAAGTGCTACTTGGAGAGGAGTGTTTTGATGCTCAAGAATTAAGAGCACAAAGTAATTAGCACATGTATAAATAATAAAACAGTTTGCAGTTGTGTTTAATAGCCTAATTAATATAGCAAGATGTTAATTTTGTTCCATAATCCTTTTCTGTATTTCAGTTCGGTATTTGACCAGACTTTTTAAAAATCATCATAATAATGAATAATAAGACTTTACAGAAATGCGAAGAATGTTTTTCATCTGAGATTATAGCCTTTTATATTTCCCCAGAGACCAAAATGAAAAAGAGAGATTGCATTGCTTGGTATTTCCATAATAAGCTTGCAGTAAGTATGAAACGATAGCATTCATGTAATGTGGTGTCACAACACCGTATCTATTTCTGCGCGGGGCTGGCAGTCAGGAGATCTGGGCACTCCTGCGAGTTTAGCCACTGCATCTTGGGAAAGTCACATCACTTCTCTGTGGGTGAGAACTCGCAGCCCAGGGCAGGTGGGGCCAACGTGACTTTAAGCCACTTTTGTGCCCTCCTTATCTTGTGCTATTCCTGGGGCTAGAGAGGCCTCCAGAAGAACGTAGACAGCCCTTGGGGCCTCTTTAAGTTACTACAGCCTCCCTAGGATACTCTAGTGCTGCTCAGAATCTCCACTGTGCTGTGGTCCTGCCCCCAACCCTACCCCTGGTGTGTCTTCTACACCAATGGGTCCTAGGGCGGCAGCTCTCATCAGCGTCTGCACTAGGGAATCTACCCGCAGCTAAACATGGGGCTTTTAGGACTCTTTATACTGCTCTGTTCCTTAAACCTACTTTAAAGGGGCTGCAGTGGGGTGGTGAGGATTTCACTGGTGCCTGTTTCCTTATCTGTCTTGCCAATTTAGATCATAACCTCTTTGGAGCAGAGGTGGTATCTTATTTCCCTGATATTGATTGTGGTCTCCAAAGTGATCTGTATGTGTTGCAGAAAAAGAACCAACACTTCTAGTTGCTCCTTGGGGGCCGACAGAAAGTGGTGTTGCCTATTTTGTTGTTAGCAGTACTCAGAGATTAAGCGGTGGTGGCATCAGCTGTATATGGCGTATATTCACATCACCTGACAAGGTACAATATATTGGAATAGTCCTGTATTGTTTTGACTCATTTAAAGTCAGACTCTTAAAATGTGATATCATCCCCTTCTTCTTGGACTGATCAGATGTAGAATTCAGTATGTTGTTATTCTTGATGGATTTCTTTTTAAAAAATATATATATATCCTTGAAAAAGGTCTAGTTAAATACTGTTATTGTAGAAGTAAGATGCTTGGGAGAAGGATTAGGCTATGGTAGGCTTCCACAAATTCCTTGGTTCTACAACCATTCTAAAGTCCTCCTGGCCCAGTGGTTCACAACTCTTTGGTGCTTATAAGCCTCACAAGCCCCAGGCTGCAGTGACTCATACTCAGCTTTCTTCAATACAGATTTGATGTTTTACCAATATAGGTATGTCAGTACAACCCCTAGTGAGGATCCAGTTATACCAGTATAAATGTGCTTATACCAGTATGACTTATTCCCCTTCCCATATGAGAATAAGCTATACCTGTATAAGCACATTGATAGCAGTAAAAATGAGTCTATTGTTGGGAGGGTGGGGAGAAAATGGGCGTCTTGTACTGCTTTAACTATAAAAGCATCCTTGTACACAACTTATACAAATACAGGTAAGCCGTCCGACTTGTGTGTGTAAACGAGGCCTTCGTGAGCACTCCTTAACCCTAACCCTAACCCTTCATGAGCGCTCCTTAAGAATGAGGCAGGGTGGTGGTACAATTTTTGCCAAATAAAAATGGATTTACAACTAGCATTTATTTCTGAGATTCTAAGGAGCTGTTACAAATAATGGCATGTGAAAAAACACAATGTAATCTGTGGTGCAGTACTTGACAGTAGGGGTTTGGTTGTTGTTTTTTCTTTTTAAGTACTTGCAGTTGGGAAGAAATCTCTCTTGAAGAGAATGATATCTGCTTAATTAAAATGTCCTATTCTGACACAGCAGTACTTTGATACTCTTTATCCTGTCAACCTTGTCTAATTAGGTAATAAAGGTAAACTATTAATGGCTGCCCACTCTTCATGTTGCTGTACAATGGTGGAACAATGATAAGGCAGATATGTAGGCTGTGAATCTCATCAGACCCTTTTCTGGTGAGTCTTCTTGAATGCATTGCTACTTGTAACAGAGACAGGTCTTTCTCCTCATTTTTGAGAATAAAATGGCAAGTTTTTATTGTATTTGAATCTAGCTTGCTGATTCTTACAACTGAACACATTTAAATAAAACAAAACCCTGCAAGAAGAACCAATCTTTTTACTTTAATACTTTTTATTGTAATTGGGCCAACAATACAAGTGTCTTACCAGACTCAGTGTTGGCAAAGAACAATTAATTGATGTTTTTACAGGGTGTAAGGTCAAACTACAGGACAAAGTCACTAAGGTGACCCCTTGCCGACTGAATGTAACTAACTAAAGAATTTTAAAGGGACCACGAACCCAACTGTTGGGCTGGCCGTGGCTGACGACTGTCTTTTGGAGGCACGTATGACACACTATACCTCAAAATAACACCCCGTGCCCACATATGTTTTGTATTAAGTATGCCTTATGGGGTATTTGAAAAGTCATGATCTGTTGAACGTTATTATTCTGTTGAATGATATGTATTGCCATTGTATGTGAAGTTAGGAAGTTTTTCTCTATGGATGTTACTGAAATATGTTGTGAGTCTGGAAGACGCCCACAGTTAGGCTTTCAGTGGCAACAAAGGGCTCTGTGCTGGCCTGGCCTGACCAGGGTCTCGGGGGGAAGAGGATGGGAAGGGGCGGGAAGGGGCCCTGGCAATATGGGAAGGAAGAGCCTCAGTAGAGTGTGGCAGGAAGCAGGAGAGGGCCTGGGGGTGGAGTGTGGACAGGGCCACACAGGCAATTTGAGTAGGCTTAGCCTTCCCCTGCCTTTGATATCCACCACCCATGGTTGCCATCCTCTCAGGAGAGATGTTTCTTGGAACTATCCAATAGGTATCAATAGACACTGCCAATAACACAACAGCGATTGCAGTGATATGTCCCTCCTCAGTAATGATTATTTTAATATATTCCAGACTCTTAAACCAAGACCAGATCTCCTAGCCTAGAAAAGTGAGACATTCCCTAGTGCTGGAGCAACTCATGCAGGCTGTAAGATTGCAGTAGTGAGGAACCACAGAGATTAGGGGTGATGGATCAAGAACTTGGAGTCCTCCTCATTTGTCCACGCTGATAGTGTAGGAAGCACTGATTGAATGGCAAGACCTGGTCCCTTCCTCAGTTGCTTAAATGTAAATAGACAATCAGCCATGCAGACACAGAACCCAAAAATCATCATCCAGCAGTGTTTGGGTGGTTGTTTCATAAGAACAGTAGCCATACTGGCTCAGACCAATGGTCCATGTAGCCCAGTATCCTGTCTTCCGACAGTAGCCAATGCTGGGTGCTTCCGAGGGAATGAAAAAACAGGCAATCATTGAGTGAACCATCCCCTGTCGTCCACTCCCAGCTTCTGGCAATCAGAAGGTAGGGACACCCAGAAAATGGGGTTGCCTCTGTGACCATCTTGGCTAATAGCCATTGATAGACCTATCCTCCATGAAGTTATCTAGTTCTTTTTTGAACCCCATTATAGTTTTGGCCTTCACAACATCGCCTCTGCATTGCATAAAAAAGTACTTTCTTTTGTTTTAAACCTGCTGCCTATTAATTTCATTGGGTGACCCCTGGTGCTTGTGATATGTGAAGGAGTTAATAACACTTACTTTCTCCATGCCAGTCATGATTTTATAGACCTCCTTTCTATTTTCCTCAGGATTTGACTTCCAATTTTTAAATGAGGCCTTTTTGCTTCTAACCACTTCTTTTACTGTGTTTTTTAGTCATGGTGTCACTTTTATGGCCCTCTTACTATTCTTTTTAATTTGGGGTATACATTTAATTTGAGCCTCTATTTGGTGTTTTTAAAGTTTTCATGCAGCTTGCAGGAGTTTCACTCTTGTGACACTACCTTTTAAGTTCTGTTTAATTAGATACCTCATTGTTGTGCAGTTTCACTTTCTGAAGTCAAATGCTTTTGTGGTGGGTTTCCTCTCGTATTTTCCCTCACACAAAGATGTTACATTCAATTACATTATGGTTGCAATTACCAAGCAGTTCAGCTGTATTCACTTCTTGGACCAGATCCTGTTCTCCACTTAGGGCTAAATCAAGAATTGCTTCTCCCTGTGTGGGTTCCAGGACTAGCTGCTCCATTTTTTGTCGCTATAATAGAACTGGTCAAAAACTAGTCATTGAAAAATATTTTCAACAAAAATTTGCTTTTTTACAGAATGAAAATGTTCACAAATAAATTGAATTTCTATTGACATTTTTTTTATTTGTGGTTTGTTTCCTCTTTTCTCTCGCTCCCTCCCTCCATTTCCTTTTCCCTTCTTTTCCAGAGGCAAACTGGAAGAAACAAAAAAGGGGGGAAAAAACAAACTCTCCTAATTGAAAAATGTCAGTTTTCTATGAAATACTTAAAAAACCCCATTTTTAAATGATTTTTTCCCCCGGTTTAAAAAAAAATATTCAGGCAAACTACTTAATATTTTGCAACCAGTTCTAGTAAACAGGTAACTTCTTTTCTGGAGATAGATTAAGACCTCTGGGCATAATGGGAGAAGAGGGTTTTGAGGATGGGCTGAAGGAGGACGACGTCAGTATAAGGGAACCTTGGCAGAAGGCACAGATATGAAATAGGGAGAAAGATTTAAAGGGGCATAGTTAAGAGAAAATGGGGAAGAAATGGGAGTGCAGCAGTTGACAGACACTTGCCCAGGAGGAAAAGGAGGGTAAATTTAATTCAGCAACTGAGAGGGAGCCAGGAGAGGGATTCAAACACATGGCCAGAAAGCTAGGGAAGGCGGAGGATTTGCATGGAAGCATGTTGTCATGGGAGGCAGAGTAAAGGGGGATGGATTTGCAGTAATCAAGGCAAGACAATTGCTTTAGCTAAAGGAAAGGAGTGGTATTGGAGATGATGTAGAGCAGTGGTCTCCAACCTTTTTGTGGCCAGTAGCACATTCATGTTTTCAGAAGAGTGTGGCGGGCGCCAACAATTACTCACACACAGGGCCAGCTCCAGGCTCCAGTGGAGCAAGCACGTGCCTGGGGCAGCACAGGCTATGGGGCGGCATTCCGTCCATTCTGCAGAGTTGGAGCGGTTTTTTTTGTTTTTGTTTTTGGCGCCAGTTCTGGGCAGTGCAGAGAGAAGCCGGGAGGACAGAGATCACAGGCGCCCGCAGCCTGCAGTCCCAGAGTTCTCTGTCCCCGGCAGGCGCAGGGCTCCGGCTTTTCTCCCTCGCTAGGCACTAGGTGGGCCCTGCGCCTGCCGGGGACAGAGAACACCGGCACCTGCAGCCCGCAGCCCCGGAGTTCTCTGTCCCTGGCAGGCATGGGGCCGCGGCTTCTCTCCGGCTTAAGCCGCGGCACCGCGCCTGCCAGGGACAGAGAACACCGGCGCCCACAGTCTGCAGCCCTGGAGAAGCCGGAGAGAAGCCACAGCCCCGTGCCGGCCAGGGACCGAGAACACTGGCACCCGCAGCCTGCAGCCGGAGTTCTCTGTCCCCGGCAGGCACGGGGCCATGGCTTCTCTCCCCTGCTGGGCACTAGGCGGGTGCACATAAATGCCCCGGCAGGTGCCATGGCGCCCACGGGCACCGCGTTGGGGACCACTGATGTATAGGAAAGAACACCACTGGGACTGGATGTTGGGAAGGCGGGAGGGAGGGAAGTTGAAAGTCAAAACTGGCAAAAGCCACAATCTGAGTACGATGGAATAGTCAGTGAGTGAGTGACGGAGGAAAGCTCAGGTCAGCTATTGCAGTGGTTCTCAACCCCTTTCACAAGGCTGATTGAGGGGAGGGATAGCTCAGTGGTTTGAGCATTGGCCTACTAAACCCAGGGTTGTGAGTTTAATCCTTGAGGGGGGCACTTAGGGATCTGGGGCAAAAATTGGTCCTGTTAGTGAAGGCAGGGGGCTGGACTCAATGACCTTTCAAGGTCCCTTCCAGTTCTAGGAGATTGGTATATCTCCATTTTTTTTTATTTGTGTTGCATGCCCCAAATTTCACCTCACTTAAAAACTACTTGCTTACAAAATCAGACATAAAAATACAAAAGTGCCACAGCACACTATTACTGAAAAAGTGCTGACTTTCTCGTGTTTGCCATACAAGTATAAAATAAATTGGTTGGAATATGCATATTGTGCTTACATTTCAGTGTGATCCTTGAGCCTGTTTTTCACTTGTGAGCCTTGTCTGAAGCCCCAAACCAGGCAGTGGGGCTGAAGCATGTAACTTAGCTTCGCTGGGCCCCCTGTGGTGGGCAACCCTGGGCAATTGCTTGACACCCTGTAATGCTGGCCCTGTGCTTATGACTTCCCCCCCACCTGTCCCTCCGCCCCTCTAGGGGCTGCAACCCACAGGTTGAGAAACACAATCTAGATGAGTTGATGTCCTCTCTGGAAGACCTCAATGTACCCCTGATTGAGACCCACTGAGCTACTGCACATTTCAGGTTGAGGTGGCAGTGGGATATCCATAGTGAGACATCATAGACCCAGATATTTCTACACAAACTCCTCCCTTTGTCTTGTTGCTCTCCATGGTGGCTGACCTTTCCACTGGTCTGAGTGCTGCAGAGCCAGCACTTTCAGCCATCTGTATGAGGCACCAATATCATTTCATCAGGGCAGCTATGAAAATTATGCTTGTAGAGGAACCTAACTTTTCATTTTTGTGCACTTATCCATATTGTGTATGGTTCTCTTATAATTTAAAATTGTCAGACATGTTCCCCACTGTTGCTTTATTTACACAGCAGTTTAAAGGCGTCTGTAATATGACAAATCTTAAAAACAGTGCCTGCCATTCAGTATCATTGCATGGGAATAGGCGCCGTATAAATGTCCAAGAGAGGGAATGTAATGGCTTGATCCAGCAGTTGGTAAGAACTGTTTGTCATAAAACAGTTTGACTGCACTTAAACTGCGTGGAGCTCACTTAGGCAGAAGATCTCACTGCATTAAAGCCCTGCCACTTTTCATTCTTTTTCTGCACACTGGAGCACAGAACTTTAGAAATAAGTTTCTGGAGATTTTTAATGTTGATCTTTTAGAAAAATTAATATTCTTATTAAAAATGGGGGAAGAACTCAAAGAAGGGAAAGGACTGATCC
This sequence comes from Mauremys reevesii, assembly GCF_016161935.1. Taxonomy (NCBI): domain Eukaryota; kingdom Metazoa; phylum Chordata; order Testudines; family Geoemydidae; genus Mauremys; species Mauremys reevesii. The sequence goes on from NC_052625.1 coordinate 9,332,762, forward strand.
TGTGCACCTTTTGCAAGGTGTTTAGTGCCCTTGGTTCACACTGATTTAAGAAGGAGTTGATTGCATTCAGCATCTAGGTATTCTTATTAATAATACTATTGTTGAGATTTGCAGCCCTTTGGAGGTTCAGGTCCTTTTACAACAACCTTTTCAGGCTTCTCTGTGTACACTGTCACTAATCTGCTGCAATTAGCAGTGCAGAAGGGACTAAGCCACAAAATGTTGATCAACATGTAAACACCTGGATTGTTCGCATCCAAGGTGTTTCTTTGGACCCATCCATAGACTGGTGGGCCAGGTTTTCAGAAGAATTCAGCGGTCAGCAGTTCCCATTGGGACGCTTGTGGCTAACATGCTGAACTCTTTTGAAAATCTAGCCCCAGGTTTCCACTAGACTAACCTCACCACCCACAGTCCTCCCCACTGAAGTGATAGTGGTCAGTATTGTCCCCTTACCTGGTGTCCCATAAGACTTCGTCCTTTCCCTGGTCCTATGCAACATCTAGATGAAATGGAGACAGACCATTCTCACAAGAGATCAAACTGATCACTGACCTCATAGCATTCAGAACCAAGTAGCCCCCCTTCCCCCCATTTTTCCAACTTAGCACAGCCTCTTAAACTCACTTATTAAAATAAAAGCCCAACAACATCCTCCTACAGGTGTTGAAAGATGGGAGACAGCTTTAAAAAATACAAATAACAATTACAAAACTAATTACTTGGGAGGCACACAGATACTACAGTGATGGGCACCATATAAGTTGGTAGCCCTTTCAGCTGTAGGAAGGACTAGAGATGTAGGGTTGAGAGGTATACAGCATAAACGGTAGGAGACGGCCCGCATGGCTCAGTAAATTAAAGCATGAGCTTTTCCATCCCTTTGTCATATGTGACCCTGTCTGATTCTCTGCACTACTTACGTGCTATGAGTTTTGTTCTGTGCAATTTAGTAGCAAGTATAGAAAAGCCTCTGTTATGCTGACAGAAGTTCACAGTTGCTGATTGCTGGCAGGCTGGTTGCTTCTGGAGTAAACAAAGGGCTTTCTGCACTCATAGCAACCTTCCACTATCTGGACATAGGCTGGAATAGAAAGTACTGATGACTGAATTCTGTAGCATGTGGATCCATTCAGTGGCACACATAGTAGTTTTAAGAAAAACTAAGGTGTTCTAGCGAGAGAAAAAAAGTTTTACAAATATCTATGTATTTAGCTACATTACCATGTAGATTTATATGGTATTTTAATGCAACTTTGTGCATGACAGACCTCTTTTATTCTCTTTTAATCCTTAGTAATTTGACACAGGGTTATTGATGGGAGGGAAAGGACATTCTCTTCACTCATCTACTTGAGCCAGAACATGCTGCTCACTTATTCTTGGCTGCAAGCAAAGAAACTCATTTGTTTTCTAGCTCGAAAAGCAACAGTCTAAGCATGATGAAGCGAAAAGAAGGTACAGGTAGCAATTTTCTGTAGAATAAAAAGTTGTAAAAGTAAAAAAAAAATCTTTGGGCATTTTCTAAAACTATATTAACAGTTTTTGGTTTCAATAACATTGCAGGTGCTGGCTGAGATACTATTGGTTTGAGATACTTCGCAAAAGTTTGCTCCATATCCGTCTGGCAACCAAAATATGTTCAATGTATAAGGACTAAGCAAAGCAATGTTCAAAAAGAAACTAAGCAGATGTCGAGGTTACAGCTGATCCTAGGAGGCCAATTCTCTGGTAATAAGCACTTTGTTCCAGAGATGCACTCAGTCCTTGTGCACAAAATTTCAGCATTGAGGCTGCTGTCATGAGTCACAAAAGCTGTTGTTATATCTAAGACTTTGGAACTTAAAATGGTGTTATTTCCAGTGCAGGATACAATTTGATTCTAGTTTATTCAGAGGTTTAAGGCACACTGGAGTTGAGGGGTGTGACGGTCCTCTGCTAACGAGTGTCATTTGCCACTCCCACATTCCCTGTGTTCACCATTTTCCATGCCCTCTCTTTAATCTCTCCTTCCCTTTTACTGTCCACCACAGGAAAAGGAAGAGGGTCTTCTCACCCACCTCCCAGCTTCTCCCAGCTTCTGTCTCTGTACATCACTCCTCACTCTCTCTGCTCCAGCTCCACTCTCTAACTTCCACCAGCTTGGTCTCTCGTTAGACTCACTCAGCCAGATTTTGTTCTCGGTTATAATGGTGTAAATCCAGAGTAACAGCATTGGCTGAGTTGGGTTTGTTCTGGATTTAAACTGCCATGATAGAAACCAGACCTCTGGCCATTTCAACTTTTTTTATCAGAGTGTAATTTAGACTGCTGTACTTGTCACCTCTGAATTTGTCCCAGTGTCTCTAAAAAGGTTGAATCCCCTTGTAGTGGGCAAACATCCATTCCCATTATGTTGACAATGAATGAAATAATTCATTGGAATCACATTGACTTTGTGTTGTTGGAGGCAAGGGAGGAATGTTTTTAATTATCAACAAGACTAGCATTCCTCTAAGGGAAGTGAAACTGGAAATCTGATGATTTAAGAACAAATTCGGATTGTTCAATTCAGAAGAGAACCCTGATGTTTTTTAATGTAACCAGGATCAGTTTAAGGAAAAAACTAACCAAGAGGGGCAATAGTTAATTAAGGGCACGGTGAGATTTTTATGAGTTACTTGCTGAAATTCTTTATAGCTGTTCCAGCTGTAGCAGGTGAGCGGTGACAAAACTAAATGACTGTATTATTATTTACTAGGGCTGGTTGAAAATCGGAATTCCCATTCTGTTGGAAATTCTGATATTTTGACACCTGTTTTCATCTCAAATTTGGAAGAAGTGTAGACATATTAAAACTTTTTGCCGAATGGAAAGTTCTGACTTTTTTTTATTTGGAAATGTCAAAACCCATCTAAGCTGTCACAGTGCCTTATGGACATTGTTGTTCTGGTGCTTCATGACCTTATTCTTCACCATGAGCTGGGCTACCTGGCACATCTCCCATGATAATGCCATGAAATATTTTATTTTGATTTTCCCAAGTAAAAATAAAAAAAATTCAAAAAATTTTTTTAGCAAAACGCTTTTCAGGTACATAAGAACATAAGGTAAATGGGTTTATGCATATAGGGCTGGATGCAAAGCCCATTACAGTCAGTGGAAAGACTCCCATTGATTTCAATGGGCTTTGAGTCAGGTCTTTAATTGGCAACATTGGGATAGCTAATGAACTGCACATTACAAAGTGGATGTCTAATTTGTATTTCGGAAGGAAAAAAACTGGCAACAGAGATCTATAAAAGTTCTGTGATCCTAAATTCCATGAACAAACATAGATGAGAAGGAATGTAAGTAACTACCTTTGAATACATCCTTAACTGATATAAATAGCTGCTTGTTTTTAGTCTACCATGACGATATTTTTAATAGGTGGCAACAACATAGCTGTTAAGAGGCTATTTAAAAGTAACAACTTTGGCTGTGTTCAGATTGGGGAAGTTAGTTCTGCAGAAAGCCTCCAGTATGCAAAAGCAGAGTCATTGCCCATTTTCTAGCGGAATGCTCAATATACCGTTGCTACATGAGTCATTTTAAAGCCTTGCCTGCATTTGAGAAGGTGCCACCATCTGCTTTATTTCCTGTGAACTTGCACACAGTTTGCTTTTGTTTCATGAGATACTTTACAGAATGGCTATCATCTAGAGTATGTACCGATTATTGTACCTGATGAACAAGAGTGGGCATGAGTTCAACTGATAGATGCATGATGAGGTGTAAGGCACGGGGAAAGATGGTAAACCTGCTGCCCGTTTTCTGTGACCTGAGAGTGATGAACATTTTTCTCATTTGGTGATATGTGACCCAAAAGGCCAGTTTACCAATAATTGCAAAGTGCTTTGAGTATTTCAGGGGATCCAACAAGTAGGTTGATCGTTTTGCTGATTTCACGGTATCAGAACTGGCTGCGGGATCCTATTTCGTGATTAATTGTTTTATTTCTATGGTCAATTTTTGTTTACTTCTTTAATAATATTACAGATTATTCAAGAGTCCCACATGACATACTGATAAGTAAGCTGGAGAAATGTGGGCTCAGCAGAACTACCATTAACTGTTACATAATTGTTTAAGCAACCGCAAACAAAGAGTAGCTATTAATGGAATGATGTCAGATTTGAAGTCTATCTCAAGTGGGGTTCCACAGGGATCTATTCTACATCCCTTGTTATTTAACATCTTTATGAATGGCCTGGATGTAGGACCTAGAGAGCATACTGACCCAGTTTGCAGATGACACAAAGCTGGGGTTGGGTTGCAAACACTTCGGAGGACAGAACTAAAATTCAGAGGGATCTTGATAAATTGGAGAACTGGGCTACAGACAGCAAAATGAAATTAAACAAAAGTAAATGTAAGGATGCAACACTTAGGGAAGAAAAACCAAATGCAAAAATATAGAATGGGGGATAACTGGCTTGGCACTGCTGAGAAGGATCTGGGATTTATGGAGGTTCCGGGGCAGATCTATGTTTTTTGCTGCCCCAAGCACAGCAGTCAGGCAGCGTTCGGCGGCGTTTCTGAGGGAGGTCCGCCGGTCATGCAGATTCGGCGTCAGTCCTGTGGGCGATCTGCCGGTCCCATACCTCCCGCCACCGAAGCTGGCGGACCTCCCGCAGAAACGCCACCAAAGGCTCCCTGACTGCTGCCCTCATGACAACCAGCACACCACCTTCCTTCTCCCTCCCACAGGAGAGTGATAGAAGGCAGATATATTAGCTCCAGGATAAGTAGGTCCCCTTTCCCTGGGTAAGGTAACAGGGAAGGTTCCAGAACAATCAGGAACTTTATGGAAACAATTAAGGCAGACAGGCTGATTAGAACACCTGCAGCCAATCAAGAAGCTGCCCCTGGGTGGCTGCGCTGGTGCCTGGAGCTGCCCCTGGGTGGATCACAACCTCAACATGAGTCAGCAATGCAAAGCTGTTGCAAAAAGAGAAAATGCAATTTTAGGTTGCATTAACAGAGGCACAGCATGCAGGCAGTGCTGTAGCCAGGTTTTCGGCTTAGGGGGAGCACAAAACATAAAAAAGGCACCCCCCCCTTGGCTCCCCCTCTGGCCACACCCCCTTGGCTTCCCCCCTCCGGCCACGCCCCCAGACCTTCCCTCCTGCGCTTCCGCGCCGGCCTGCCACCTTCCGAGCCGACCTTGCCGCCCCACGGCTCCTCTGGCCGTGCGGTGGGCAGTGCCAGCTGGCAGGCACGGCTTCCGCGCCTGCCAGCCTGAGCGGAAGCAGGTGCTTCCGCTGAATCCCACCAACTACGCTACTGCATGCAGGTCATGGCAGGTGATAATACCTCTCTACTGGAGCTGGTTAAGCCTCAGCTGGAGTACTGTGTCCAATTTTGGTCACCAATGTATAGAAGAGATGTAGAGAAACTGGAAAGGATGCAGAGGTGAGCGACAAAGATGATCAAAGGGATGGAATGCAAGCCATGAGAACAAAGGCTGAAGGAACTGGGTATGTTCAGTTTGGGAAAGAGCAGATTAAGCGGGCACATGATACCAGTCTTCAGATACTTGAAAGACTGCCGTAAACAAGATAGAGAAAAGTTGTTCTCTCGTGTCACAGAGGGCAGGACAAGAGGCAATGGATTCAAACTACAGCAGAGCAGATTTAGATTAAATCTCAGGAAAAACTTCCTAATGGTAAGAACTGTAGGGCATTGAAAGAGACGCCTCGGGAGGTTGTGGAAGCTCCTTCACTGGAGGTTTTCAACAGGAGGCTGGATAGTCAGTTGTTTAGACAAAACAAATCCTGAATCTTGTCATAGATTAGAATAAATGACCCTTGTGGTCTCTTCTAACCCTATAGTTCTATGATTCTAAGAGTTTGCCAAATTGTACAATATTCTAGTGTCTGGGCTTCAGTTTTAAACTATCCAGCTTCCTTAGCAGCCAATTGATTTGTTTAATTACTTTCCTCCTAGATAGAAATTGTAGTTAAAAGCCTGATAATTCAGTGGTATTATAAAATTGTCCTGCTCTATCCTCACATCTTGCATGCTATAATTTTTGGATTGGTCAACCACCCTTTTGAGGAAAGCTGCATTTAACTCTTCACTGGCGGTTCTAATCTTTAATTGGAAAACCCGTCAAACTTGCAGCCATTCAGCTGCTAGATTTAGGATGAAAAATAAAATATCGCCATTTGTGTTATCCAAGCATTATTTCTGGTTGAAAGCAGATGCGTGTCAGTTTTCCAGAGCCAGCATTTTCCCTATGACACTGTGTAGATGACTTCTACATGAAAAGTGAAATTGTCAACTGCCTTACCCAGAGCTCAAGTTACTTGACTCTCCTGTTCCTGCTTAGTCTAGGCTATCCTCAAGCAAAGTTCACACTTGAAATTTAATCTCACTGATCATATCTTAATGACCTACTGATAGCTATAAAGTACTGGATAGCCTTACAAAATCTCAGAAACAAATAAGATATTGAACAACAATAATATTTAGCAGTTATATAGAATGATTATATATTTAAAATGCTGTACAAAGTATCTATTCAGACTTGTAACTTAAACATCACAATACTCCTGTGAGACAAGAAAATTATATTACCTCCCACTTAAGATGGAGAAACTGAGATGCACAGAATAGTTAAGGGCCAGATTTTCAAGAGGATTTGAGGGATTTACAAGAGCTACAATATGGAGGCCAAGAGTCAAGTTTTCATGACAGATTCACATTTAAAGGAGACAATTTGGCCCTCTTTCTTCATCCTCCCAACTTTTGACTGCAGCCTCGAATGCCACCTGACATGTTAGTAGGTGGTAAGATTTAAAACAAGAAATGTCACCAGTCGCACAGCAGGAGTATCAAAAGCATTAAGAGAAATATAATTAGGAAGAAAAGGTTAATATCCATCAAAGAGCAACAGGCCACAGCCTGAAATCTTCATTTAGCGTCCTCTGACCCCCCCTCAGCTGCCCCACAGTGATGGAAAGTTCACCTGGAGGGAATGAACAGTAATGCATGCTACCTGCTACCATGCCAAGTTGAAAGTTCTGGAGCCTAAAGTTGTCTATACACCTCCAAATACCTTCATCAGCAGTGCAACGTTCCCTCCTGGCCTGCCTTGATCCTATAATGGAGGAACCAGCTACAGAGCTGAGTGAGTAATTCGGTCTCTAGGTCGGTCAGTGGAGCTAACATTCCAGTTAGCACCAGCTACAATACAGCTGTGTGTTCACAAAGCACCAGACTCATCCTGCTCATGCTCCCCAGGGGCATATAATATATAACCTCCCCAGCTCCTGCTTTCAAAAGGTTTGAGAGGGGAGAATGAGAGTATCTGAATAGCTTGCGCCCTGCCTCACCTGTTTCTCTTCGTTCCCTGTGATCGCATATCTACCTTGCCCAGCAGAAACATGTCTTTTCCCTGGGAAGCATGAGCGGGATGGGTCTGGTGCTTTGTGAACACACAGCTGTATCATAGCTGGTGCTAACTGGAATGTGGTCAACCTCAACTGACCGACCTGGAGACCGAATTACTCACTCAGCTCTGTAGCTGGTTCCTCCATTATAGGATCAAGGCAGGCCAGGAGGGAACGTTGCACTGCTGATGAAGGTATTTGGAGGTGTATAGACAACTTTAGGCTCCAGAACTTTCAACTTGGCATTTTTCATAAATGTTCACTGTGCTTTATGAACATGATTCAGATCATCTCTCTAAATCAAGTTAGTTTTATAGCCTTTATGCTCTCACTTTAATGTTGTCAATTTTTGCACTCCTTTAAGGCTGAGACCCTCTACGCTGCCTCAGTGATTTGCACATACAATTCCCATTGGAAATTGACAATTGGGTGTCCAAATTCCTCAGACAGCTTTGAAATGAATAATTCAGAGAAGGTCTTTCTTACTGCCATCATTTTGGGATTGTTCACCCGATTGCCAGGGACACCTGGGATAGAGTTCATTTTTCTAAGAGAAAAGGCAGCCTAAGTAACTTTCAGCATCTTCAGAAGAGAATTTTCAGTACTTTTTAATAAGTTCTCTTGCGTTATCTTAACACTTTTATGATAAAGGTGATTCTATAATATTGTTAGTTACTATTACAGAAACACTATTGCATTTATCAACAGGGCCGGCACAACCCATTAGGCGACCTAGGCGGTCGCCATGGGCACTGACATTTAGGGGGCGGTGTCCGCGGCGGCCGAACATCCGGCTGCCACGGTCGTCAGCGGTATTTCGGGGGCGGGACCTTCCGCCGCCTCTGTCCTGGGCACCATTCTGGGGGCAGGACCTTCCGCCGCCTAGGGCGCCAAAAAGGCTGCTGGCGCTCCTGAGCATCAACTCACTTAAAGACGCGCTCTTATTATGGAATAGCCATTTTCACAAGCACACTATATTATTAAAAATGCTTTTATAATTCAGGCCCCAAATAAACCTGCCAGTATTGAAGAAAATTATTACAAGTTTACCCCAATCAAACTCAAGAGAGTAGCGAGATTAAGATTTTTATGGCTAAATCATGTTCTGTTTGCTCAGTTGAATAGTCCTAGTAAAATCAATGGGACTACTCTGCTGAGTTAGGAGAGCAAGATTTTATTCAAATTCTTTAAAAATCCCTACTGAGGGCCTGTTCCTCAGATGGTTTTTTTGGCTTAGTTTAGGCTTCAGTTTAATTTATGTAATGTTGCATTTTCCTTCCCAGAATTTGATGAGATGCATATACATGGGAATCTTAAGTAGGAGTAGAGAGGTTCTTTTACCTCTGTATTTGACACGGGTGCTACTGCTGCTAGCATATGGCATCCAGTTCCGTTTTCCACAATGCAAGAAGGATGTTGATAAATTGGTGAGAGATAAGAGAAGAGCCACGAGAACATAGCCACTGGAACTAGGCTGGCGCACGCCCTGGCTGGAGGTAGTAATAACAACCCAAATACATGGTTCCCGCCTTTAGCGCCCCTGCTATAAAAATTGTTGCAGCACCAGTGTAAGAGAATGATTAAAGGATTAGAAAACATGCCTTATAGTGAATGACTTAAGGAGCTCACTCTGTTAAGCTTAACAAAGAGAAGGTCGGGATGACTTGATTACAGTCTATAAGTACCTATATGGGGAACAAATAATTTGATAATGGGCTGTTCAGAGTAGCAGAAAAAGGCATAACATGATTCAATGGCTGGAAATTGAAGCTAGACAAAATCAGACTGGAAATAAGGAGTCCATTTTTAACAGCGCAAGTAATTAATCACAGGAATAGTTTACCAACGGTCATGGTAGATTCTCCACCACTGGCAATTGTTAAATCAAAGTTGGATGTTTGTATAACTAACATTTTAGCTAGTATAGAAAAAGAAATCCCAGACATTTTCCAAGTCTGGGATTTCTTTTTCTATACTAGCTAAAATGTTAATTATACAAACATCCAATCTTGATCTTAGACACTAACTCCACTGTGAAACACCTGAGTGTGAGGTGTCCTTTTATATGCAAATATACACATCCAGTATCCCACTTTCTTCAAAATGCCACTGCCACAACTGCTTCTTGAGCTAAACAATCTCTGTTTATTCCAGGCAGCAAAGCCAACATGCAAAAGGTTCATTAAGGCTGGTCCACCTGCTGTAGTAAGCTGCTGTAATGGAAACAAACCCAAATTGTATGGCTGTTAAAACTGAGTAAAATGTAATTAATTTAATTCATTCCCACAATTGAACTATCAAGGCAGTGTTGGGATAGTTTAAATGCTTATTCACTTGTTAACTTCCAAAATTCTCTTCCATGTCCCAGCTTTTTAATAGTTGATGCTTGTAGATTTAGACACTAATAGGCCTTTTTGTGTTCTCTTTTCTTTCTGTCTATTTTTTTTTCAACACAGCAGACATACAATTCCTGACCCTGTCCTCTTGAAGAGAATGGGAAAACACCCATTGACATCAACTGGAATATTTACCATATTTAAGAAAATCTCACCATTCAGTTTTGTGGTTGTCATTTATGAATTGAATTTTCAAAAGCTTTTCTTTACTCCCATTGACATCAGTGCTTAAACTCCCATTGATGTCAGCGGAGGCAGAGTGAGGCCAGTGCTAAGCACTCTTGCAAATCCCATCATATATTCCACTCAATCCATCTTGCAATATCTCATGTCACTGATGGAGCATGGGAAATCTTTCCACCCTTGTATCTTCTTTACAAGGAAGGAATCTCTCTGAGGAAGTCAGTCTCCAGACTGCAGGGCTATAGACCCAGTGATTATGTTTGCCATGATAGTTCCATTTAAAAAAAAAAAAAGAAAGGTAGTAGCTAAATCTCTTGCTCTTGTATCATGAAGATTCATATTGTGCTCAGGCTACTTTTCAAGCATCGGCGCCACCAGCGGCAAGGAATCTGGAGGAAGACGCTTTTCAGGCATCAGGAATTGCAGCTTCAGGAATACAAACATGAATAAATTGAGTTTTGCCTGCTTTTGTGATTTGATCACAAGTCTCATGGTATGTGGTGCTTTTCTTAAAGCCACAGCTCTTGGATTCATGTGGCTAAAAGTGAATCTCAGTTTTCATTTGAAAAGAAAAAAGCTTCTAGTCCTTACCAGTACAAAGAAAAGCTAGAAAATATGATCTGAGAATAACGTAAAGGCTCAGAAATCAGAATACAAATAAAAAAAATGAATTTTAGCTCAATGTCATGATTTTTTTGAATGCTTGATGTGATGTTGACAATACTGAAATTGTGTTCAGTTAGCTTAACCAATCTGTCATGGGAAGGTAGGTTTTTAGGTAAGTTAAAGTCTCTCCATTGAGTTTATTGTAATATAATTAATTTGTATAGTAGTTTTCTTTCAAAAAGATTTCAAAGCAATATTAATAATCAACAGTATAGTTATGTATTATTTGAGTTTATTAAAAATGATAGTCACAACATTTAAATATCAAAAAACCCTGTAAGTTGCACAGCACAGAATCTCACCCCAAAATATTCCTTTATTAAATACGGTCACAATTATATTTCCTTCAGTGTACATGGAACAGGATCTTTTTTTTAATTAGTGTTTTATTATAGATTCTTATTCAGTTGCCCAGGTTCTAGTAAAAGCGATTCCAGCTGTTTATGTCTGACTTGTGACTGAACATGCTAAATATTCATTTAAACCAAAGGGAGCACATCTGAAGGGTATTGCTATCATCGGCTATTAGTTTTGTAATCTTTTGTTTGGGTGTATCTTGGACGTGGTAAGGGAGAAATATTGTCCCTCTCCAAACTTCAGTATGACAAGTGTTAATCTGTTTTGAAGATCAGGAATAAATATATGTATCTGGATGGTGTTATACAATGCTTAGAGCACTGATCCCATCTTGTAGGACATTGTCAGCTGTCAGCAATGGGTTTTTAGTCAGTAAAGCTGACACGTGCCATTACAAAGTCAACGTTTGCCAACATTTATCAGAAATTGGTGGGTGAGACAGAATAGGAAATAATCGTGCTAAGTAAAGTGAAACTGTGGCATTTCAGAGGGTGCTATCATAACTGTTGGCAAATACTGACCTTTCATGCAAACTCTGGATTTCTTGCATCTTGTGCTTTTAAATTCAAAGATTTGCATATAATTTCTGACATTTAATTTGAATGACGACAAGTGAAAATAGATAGTGTTTGTCCCATGCCTAGTACAGTGGGGTCCCGATCCATGACGAGGGCTCCTAGGCATTACGATAATGCAAATAATACATTTTTATACATATGATATAGTCACAGTTTAAATGTAAGCGATTTTTTTCAAAGATGTGCTTTTAATAGCAGAAAATACAAAAAATCGAGAATTACCACGAAAGGTCAACATTCTGGTATGGGATCTCATCATCTGCTCTGACTGAGGTTTGCACTATGCAAATCAAGGAGGGTGTGAGTATGTTTCTATTGTGTGCGCATGCAAAGGGGGATTTAAACCACCTTGTGTTCTCCTGATCCTGGACCTGCTGTGAAGGATGATCCTAACCAGTAGTCTCAAGGGATCAGCTGAGTAGCCGGTAGCCCTCATTCCCTTTGCCATGCCTACTGCACTGCCAATAGGGAGAGAGGTGACTTAGGAGCCACTATAGCAGCTCTGCATCACCCAGCGTCTCCCAGGGATAGTCCTCCGGTGGCCAATTAACATGGCTTCAGGGCATATGTTTATGCTGGCAGAACAGCGTGAAAGTACCCTAATACAGGGAGAATCTGGCCCATTATATTTTGTCACCAAATGTCCTTGTTTAAAGGTTGAAACAAAAAACTGTCTAGCAGGATTCTCGTGGCTCAGACATTCAAATTAGCACAAAAAATCATCATCGTTGGGCTGGGAATAAGCATGAGAAATTTCATACCAATAGATAATTGAAAATAAGAGTTGAGAATGAAAGCGCCTGCTCAGCCATAAGCCTTACAAAAAGAGCACTCCAGCAACAATAAATAAAAGCTCCACAGCCTGTCATGGACAACGTGGAATGCAGAAAGGTAAATATTATATGAAGGATTATCCTTACTTGAGAGGAATCATTCCAGTGTGGAGCTCTCCACCCAAAGCCAATACAGTTCATGAAATCAATGGGGAATCTTCTTTATATGTCACTAGGAGCCATATATGAGGCCTGCAAAGTAAAAAGTTAGTGTATCCCACACACAGCCCTTGGACGGCTCCCATATTGGCTAGATCCAGACATGATTGTGTTACGTTTTACAAACCAGATCAAATAAAGCACATTCCAACTACTCTAGCCCTCTTTGAAGCACCAAGCCACTGGTTTTTAAATTTCAGTGTAATGTGACTACTTTAATTTATTAATGTCAGAATGAAGAGAAGGGCTGGGGCTCAGAGAGTTGAAGTTAGATGAAAGGCTCTACGTCCCATCACCTGTCTTGTGAGCAATCTAATGTGTCGAAACCAAATTCATTTTATCATAACAGTTAGATTCACGTTTTTCACACTCTGATAACTTCAATGACTGAACTTCAAAGAGAGTCGTCGCTACAGTTCTAAGAGTAAGGATAAAATGTTCTTCGAGTGCTTGCTCATGTCGATTCCATCCTAGGTGTGCGCGTGCCCACATGCATGGTCGTCGGAGACTTTTGTCTTAGCAGTATCCATAGGGCCGCCTGTGGCGCCCTCTGGAGTGCCGCACTCATCTGGCAGTATATCAGGCGCCACCGGCCCTACGCCTTCTCAGTTCTTTCTTGCTGACAACTCCGCAGAAAGGCAGGTAATGGAATGGACATGAGCAACATATCTCCAAGAACAACAGTTACGAAAGGTAGGTAACCATTTTTTTTTCCAGTTCAAGGGAGAAAGTCTACAAGTGAGCGACATTAGGGTTTTGGAACTGATGTGCAAACTGATTCTTAACTGCACATGCACTGCTGTAGGGTAGCTGTGAGGGCATCTTCTTTGGGCAGGGAATTATTACAGGTTTTGCCTTAAAATAGATGTTAACGTGCGTTTTTACGGGCCTCACTGAGAAATAATATTTTCTAGTCTATGAATTTACCATTATGCAGGAAGTGGAAGAAATACTTACAATTACTAAAATAACCGAGGTAATAATGCATGGTTAGATAGACAAGATACGTGGAAAAAAATGGACTTTGTCATATTTATATAATTGAGGAAAACAAGGTACACTTTTAATCAATAATGCAATGTATCACTCATTTGTTGCTATTTTTCAGAACCCTTTTTGCCTCACGAGATGTATTTCAAGTCTGCTTGTTTCAGTGACAAAGCGTTTCTTGTAATAGTTTCTCTCAAGGTCATTGCAACCTTTTGTGTTGGACCTAATTCTTTATTGTCAGCCAGGCAGTCACATTCAATAAATATGTATAAAGCCAATTGGGTGAATGTTAAATTGAGCAGACGATCATATTAACAAGTAAAACGCTGAGTGTCTGACTATGGGTTGTTTCCTCTCCTACTGCGTGTTTGGATTTCAGTTCTCTTGTTTGTATGATCATTCAAATCGAGGGTTAATGATTGCTACTCTGGTGTTCTCACATCTAGGTAATATGCTATAATAGTGTTTGAAAGACTAATATGTGGAGCTCATGCCATTGAAGGATAGGGGTTAGGAGGAAGGACCCCTGAAGGCCCCATACACATCATAGCCTCTTGCTGCAGTTTTTTTCCCCTTCAGAAGTAATTCACTTTCCTGCCAGAAGAGGCTCTTCACCTACCATGCTGCTTGTGTATTTCACTGTCTGTAGAATAGAGAGAGACGAAGAAAGCAAGCACAGTGGGGGCTGTTCCCTGTGAGGGGTTTAGGAGAAGGAGAGAGAAACTGGGAGGGTGTTGTGGGCCAGTAGATGAAATGCAAAGGAATCCTGTAGAGGGAGAAAGGAGGAATTGGTGGGGAGGAGCAAGGGGGAAAGATAAATATTGAGGGGTGAGAGAAATTAATGTATTGTGAGGGAGGCATGAGGTGAGCTTCGGCCAGGGTGAAGCGGGGAGAAAGGAGAGGTCCCTAGGTTGGAACACTGGCCTCACACACTCATGATAAAGGAGATGCATGCATTCTGTTGATACTGTATCTGTAATTAAGCTGGGTACACTAGAGGTGCTTTCATGTTCCTCCAGGAAAATCCTACTGTGACAGGGACAGTCGCCTCTCGTGAGTGCCTCCTGTCGGCCAGGTCTGATGCCGCAATCTTTTTTCCCTTGGCATCCCCTGTAGGTTGTCAGCCTCACTAGGTGGCTCTCCAATAGCTCAGACCTCTCACTAAGTCATAGCATCAAAATTGATGAATGAATCCCTTCCAGAGTAACGAGTTCAACACACGGTCTGCTCTTATTAGGGTCATCAGCACCGTCTCTGCGCCCTTCACATCTAGTCCCTTTCTCAGCCCTTTAGTAAAGAATCCAACTGGAACTGTTGGTCTACCCTGACCAGGGTCTTTAGCGCTGCCTCTGGGCCCCTTCAAGTCCTGCCCTTCACTTGGGCTTCCCAACAGAGCCTTGTCAGGGCTTAGGCCACTTCACTAGTGGCCTGTGGAGGGACGTGGGCCCACCCACTACTCCAAGTCCCAACCCAGGACCCTGTAATCCACAGCCACATACTGCTTCCCTTAATAGTTGCTGCTGCATTCTCTGGGCTGTTTCCCACTTGGTCCCATCACCTTACGGTTACAGTCCTTGGGTTCTCTCCATCTGTTCCCTGGAGAGTTGCTCTGTCTTCCAGCCTGTTGTCACTCTTCTGGTCCCAGCCAGCAACTGACCTGCTCAGCCCTTGCAGCTCCTTTTATCTGAGCCTGCTGCACTCTGATTGGCTGCTCCCCTGCAGCCTTTCTAGGCGGGCCTGGAGGACCCACCTTCACTGCTCTTCTCCTGGGGCTGGGTGTGGTAGGACCCAAGGTCTTGAGCAGGGGACCACCAAAGGCCTGATATAGCCTGTCACACCCGCTTATCAGTATTAGGGTGCAGTGTAGGGTTGCCAATTTTGGTGGCCATATTCCTGGAGATTTCATCCCATGACATAATCTTTAATTAAAGATTAATCTTTAATTTCTGGAGACTCCAGGACAATCCTAGAGGCTTGGCAACCGTAGTGCAGTTTCTTTCTGTAGGCAGTAGAAAGCCGGTGTGTGGGTGGGTGTAAAACATACATTTGGTTTCATAGAAGATATAGTATCTCCTGCCTTTACCCTCTCCAATCTCAAGACACTGTTTTTGATTCCCAGAATGAATGCAATTATAAAATTATAGACTTCTGGCTATCTGTGGCTTTTGACAGATTTTTCCAGTGCACTTGATGTGCTCTTTCAGCTCCAATAGGATAATCCTCAGTAAGCAGGTTAAGTACTTCTCCTACGTAATATCTTTTATGATGGATTCTCTCTTTAAATGTGGGTATAGTGGGAAGCAGAAGGATGTTCTAACTTTGTAGCTACTAAGACCTAGTAAAATAGTTCCTTAGATTTTTCAGGCAGCAAACATCAAGGATTGTAAAATTGTCTATTTACGCACACTACTTTCTTTCATATGTTTATTCTTAGCCTGACATGATTTACAAAGAAATGATTGTTTTCCTTTGAATATGTTTAGGCAACTACTATACTGGATGGTTGTCAGCATGCTAATATTTTCAAACTCTGTCAAGGGCAGTTGAGTAGAAAATGACATAGAAAGTATCACAATAGAAAAGTAGGATAATAACTTTAAAACAATTATCCTAATATTCTGTGGGACGGATTGTCAGGTGGTGCAAAGCAGCATAGCATTGTACAAATCAGTGGCACTACATTGATTTACTGCAGCTGAGGAACTGTGTGTGTGTGTGCGTGCACTCATTTTTCTATACACAGACTTTATATCTGGTGCGTATTAGATATGTTTAATATTACTGGTGTGTATATCTACATATAAATATAAAATTAGCTTAGATTATTTATTTTAAATATGCTGTTTGTAGTTATAATTGCTATAATATATTTTGGGAGGGGGAGTTGATAAAATTCAAATACTTTCTGTTTTTTCTAGGGAAGAGTTCCATTGTAAATATTTGTTAATAATATAAGCGTGGATGTGGTGCACTTAAAATATGGAAGGCATAACCTCTTAGGGACAGTGTAACGGTATGTAGACTCACCGCCGTGGCACCTCCTGCTGGTCGTCTTGGGGAATTAGCTTCCAGCCTCCAGAGTGCCCTCTGTCAGCCGGTGTCTCGCTTTGCCACTGGCCCCTGTGTCCCTCCCGGACCCCGGGTGACCCTTTCTTTGGGTGCTGCCCCCTGGCAGTACCCCTACTGTTTCTCTGGGTCTCCCCACTCAGGGGAACCCCCACCCACTACCCCTACCTCGCTTCAGTTGTAGGCTACTGCCAGTCACCATCTTGCCCCCGCGCCCTGGGACAGACGGCTGTGTAAGCCACTCATCATAGGCAAGGTTGGGTCTGGACCTGCTGCCTCTACCTATTGCTGGGCTGCCCCTTTGCAACCCCAGTACTTGTCTTAGGCCCTCAGCTAGGCCCGCAGCCTGGGGGTTTTCCAGGCTGGAGCTCCCCAGCTCCTCTAGCCTTCCCCCAGCCCTGCTCAGCTCCCTAGCAGCCAGGCCCTTCTCTCTCTACAAGCAGAGAGAGAGTGTTTGGGCTTCTGGCTCGCAGCCTCTTATAGGGACCAGCTGGGCCTGATTGGGGCGTGGCCTCAGCTGTTCCTGCCTATCCCCAATCGGCCCAGGCTTTGCTTCACAGCCTCAGCCCCCTCCCAGGGCGGGTGACCATCCCACTACAGACAGATTTTCAAAACAGCTCTGAGCCAGATTTTCAGATGCCCAGCACTCAGAACTGGAGTCGTATTTTCAAAAGTGCTTAGCACCCAGCCACTCCCATTCTAATGTTTATTGCCAGGTTTTCAAATGAGTTCAGTATAAAACAACATGCTGAGCGCTTTTGAAATTCTGGCAAGATATTTTAGTGCCGAAATGGGAGCTGAGCTCATCTGAAAATACAGCCTTAATGTGCTGTATTCTCAGGCTACTATATCTACTTTATGAACAGGGCTAACTTGGGCAATCTCCTTCTGTGATTTAGGCTATGTCTACATGACGGACCTTACCTGTACCGCTGCAGCTGTAAGGTCTCCTGTGTAGCCGCTCTATGCCAGCGGGAGAGAGCTCTCCTGCTGGCATAATTAAACCACCCCCAACGCCGGTTCTTTTGTCGGTCAGGGAGGTGTTTTTTTCACACCCCTGACTGACAAAAGTTCTAGTGTAGACATAGCCCAAGTACTCACCAACATCAGTAAAGGTGGCACAATGTAGCCCACAGAATGTAGCTTATTGCCATAGTCCAAATATAGGTTCCCATTCAAACTCTAAGCAAATTGGCCTTCTGTAGGAGAGCTACAGTGGTTGCTATTAAAACGTCATCATATCTTAATTGGCTACAGCTTCCAAGTGAAAGTCTTTGAGCAACATCCGCATTAATAGATCACTGGATAACCTGTCAATTGAAAATGTAACGGTATTAGGAATTATACCTTGAAAACGCTTATTAAATATGGATATAATATAATTTTGTTTTTTATACCATGGAAGTGCAAAAAAAAACCCCAACCTTTTAAGTTCTTATATTGCAACTTATGCTGCATGGACAGACTGCTGCACCCAGATATTGTAAACTGTTGGGTTGGAGACAAAATCTAATTTTTTTCACTTTGCTAATGCAGTTATAACCTGTACTTTTTTTTCTTTTTCCATTCATTCAGTATTACTACTCCTTTTCTTTAACATACAGATTGCACACTTTTTGATTTTGTGGGTGTTAATTTCTGATCATTTATGTGTTCTGTTGCATTTTCCCTAAATTTCTAATTCCACCCACTTTAATAAAATAGTTTATAGAAGTCAGCATTTGCTGTAATTGGGAGAACATTGTTATTCATGTTTGGCAAATATTCACTTTTTAATAGCAACTACTTGGACATGAATTGTATACTGTTAACTAGCAACAAGTGTGGAATAGAATTTTCCATAAAAATTCCTGTTATTCCCTAATCATTTGATTTTCCTCTGATGGCATTGTAACATCTGTTTCAATAAGGATTATGCATGCCCAAATCTGGAGGAACATGAAGCCACAAAGAAGATCTCAGTTCTAACTGTTACATATGTATATTCCTCTAAGAAAAGGAAGGAAATGTGGATAAATAATGAACTTTTATATCTAGAAAGGAGCAATACATTTTTGTCAAAGTATGAAGTGGTTTTGTGTCTACTTAATATACTAGTCCGTATATAATGTGCATATTTGCAATGATTGATTAAATCATGCCTCTCTTTCTTCAGGACAATCATTCTGAGATAAAGAAATAGGCCAAATTCACACCTTTTGTAACTTACTCAAGTTCAGTGAATTTCAGTGGAGTTACCCCAAGGATGAATTTTAACCATTATATTCTTTTTTACCATATGCCTCATGCTTTTCTTTCTGCTTCTAGCTGCATAGTACTGGTAGTTCTGTGGAACTGTTGATATGTAATCCCCTATAGTTTGATTGGCATCTTCATCTGTTAATGGTGCATGTTAGATTTTGAAATGCTGTAATCAGCTGAGTGCCACCTGCATATAACATCAGATTGCTTTAATGTTTATCAAGTCAGCTATTTTTACGTACAAATCCTAAATAAAAAGGGTTTCCCTATTTATAGACATATAGATGTCTCCATTAAAGAAATGGAAAGGAACTGTAATTATAACAACGCAGTTTGACGTTATAAAAGTAACATTTAGCCATTGCTATAAAATCAGTTGCACCAGTAGCAAGCTGATGTATCACATTGGAATTCTTGTTAGACTTATTAAATACAACCACTATAGATTCTTTTCTGTTTAAAAACTGATCATGTATAACATTTTGTTGCTAGGCACCTGCTTGGTCAAGCGGTGGTTTCTAGGCATGCAGTTACTTTGACTGTAACCCCTGCAATGCCTACAAGTGATTCTGTTCATGCAAGCTCTACTTTACCCTTTTCAAACACATTGTGGCCATTGTAAAGGATGATCCCACTACTTATAATGCTTGAGTTCCCCTGTGCCCTTTGTAGGGCTAGTGGTGGAATAAAGGGTCTTGTCAGATTTTTGTTTAACTCTTTAAATGCTATAAAAAGTGTATACTCATGATGACATGATGTGTCAAGTCACCTGACATGTTTTGTGAAACTTCAATGGAATATTCAGGTATTTAGTGGCTGCCTTTTGAGCTGTATAAATACCACTTTTCTGGTCAAATGGCAAATGTTTACAAGGCACCAAAGTGGTCAAAGGCACACTATCCACATTCAATTCTGCCATGAAGCAATGCTATTGTTACTCCTCTTGACCCAAGCAGTTAGCCAAATTCAGGGTATTACAGGTTGTTCCAGCTAGGAGGGAAAACTGATGGTACAGCCAGGTATAAAAATTGTGAATGCAGGTGGACCAAGGATGAAAATCCTGGCTCCACTGAAATCAATTGCTAATCTCCCATGGACTTCAGTTGGGCCACGATTTCACCCCAAAAGTCTACTTAACTGTTCCTTTCATTTACCTAGATGAAGTCAGGTTCGCAAATAGACATAGTGCAGTCTTTCTTACCTGCATGCTTTACAAGCATAGTTGAAATCTACTTTGCATGGCATACAATATGTACTTTAATACATGGGCACAACAGAATGAGTTTAGAAGGGATAAGAGCCTTTGTCTGGAATTGTCTAGCTTTTGTAGTTTAAATAAAATCTATGTAATAGTATAGTAGTTTTAAGGGACCCTTGCTGTTCTGTATGTTGAAGTTAGATTGAGGCTTTGAGCCTATATATTCAAAAGATGATATTCTGATTTAAAATAAATAAAAAAGTTTGAGTGCTGAATGTTCTGTTTCTGTCTAAAAATTTTAGAGAGGCTCTGAACAAGAAAGTTTGTTTTTTTAGTAGGTAGTCTCCTGGGCCCTGCTCCAAAGACATGTTCTGAGTGCATATCTCAGCGGTGATCAAAGGAAGTCTTGTCAGTTTCTGCTAACAGCTGTGCTCCACACAGGTTAGGGAATTCTTCTCTTCTTATTTGAAAGAACATAAAGGGCTACATTTACAAAAGACATTAGAACTGTTGCCTGGAATTTCTTTTTTAATTGGGGATGGATCAAGAAATGTCAAAGCATCCAACCCTGCAGCCTTTACGCATGTGAGGTATCGATTCCTTTTAGAGTCAAATTGATATTCTCTGGAGGGATAAAGCTTTTCTCAGACATATATGCCAACTACGGTTTTGGAACCTGATCCTCAACTGGTGTAAATCTGTTAAAATAAAAAAATCTACACCATTTACAGGGAATATGTTACTGATTTGTCTTTCTACGGGCTTCTCGTCACGACAGTTTACTCAAGTTATAACTTGAGTGTTGCCGCTAACTCAAGTCCAGTCCCTTCACTCACATGTGATGGTGCTTTCAACTCAAGCTGGCTGGCTCATTGTGGGTACAGGATCAGCTCGAATTAGCACAACTTGTTAGCTCCTAACACAATTGTTCTGTGCAGCTCGAGTGTTGTTTTGCAGTACATCGCTCTTGAGCTCAGCTAACTCGAGAAGAGTTCTCATGCTATTTACACTTGCGTTAACTCGGTAGTGAAGATATAATCTCAGAAGCCGTATATTCATAATGCTTTTCCTTGTTCAGCTGCAGAAGAACAAAAATTATACAACATAAAATTAAATTAAAAAAAAAAGACCCAGCAGGAAACTGTGAGCTGCTCTATGACATTCTACTGTATACTAGTTAGCTATGCTAGCTGCTCTGAGCATTAGGAAAAATCTCATTGATCCTCTCCCTGGAATATGCTATTGGATTTAGAAAAGTATGAGTATGTATGTGAAAAGGAAGAGAAACCAGGGTTGTTGGTTTTTTGTTTTTTTTTGCCGAAGAACCTTGCGCTGTTTCAGTTAGTCTTCTGAGCTATTTCCACCTTTAAAGCATGACTACACCTAGCAATAATTTAAAACTAATATTGCAGTAATGACTCCACATGCCGCAGACAATGGACACAATTACTAGAAAAATCGTTTGCGTGTGAGCTAGGACTACAGCCATAGACTTTTCTGTCACATGAGATAGAGGAAAACTTTCAGCGGGTAGTATTTGCATGTTCTCCTAGCCACTTAGCAAGCCAGCTACTAGAAACAGATACAAACAGGGCCACCAGGCAGCAAGTGTGAAAAATCGGGGCAGGGAGTGTGGGGTAATAGGAGCCTATATAAGAAAAAGACCCAAAAATCAGGCCTGTCCCTATAAAATTGGGACATCTGGTCACCCTAGATACAATCCCATACACATTACATGCTCTTGATGAACTACCAAATGTGGTATGGAATATTTCTAAAGGCGTTGTTATATATTTACAAATTATAGAAGGATAAGGCGTGCAGCTTAGAATAGTAGATGGGCACAGGCGATAGCGGGTGCTGTTTTGCTGTTAATGAAGAATAGTACTGCATGGGTCCATCGCTTTCACTGATCCACTTGATCCCCCAGAGATCCAGGCTCACTTACTCTATGACATACCAAAGATAACATTCAGAGTGGATATATATTTATGATTCCAGCTCTTTCCTTTTTGTCAGGGTTATTTCAGATCCATTGCTCACAGATAATTTCTACAGTCCATTCAGTGGTAAGTGCCAGTCATAGATTAGGTGATTATCTTCTTCATAGTGGCATGTAACACATTGTTTTACTTTATTCTCACGGTTTCTAAATTAAACAGGTTAAGTACGTTTTGAGTAGCACCCGAACTGATGCTAAGATACAATTCTTCTAGCAGTACATATGTTATGACAGTGGTTACAGGGCATGAAGAATAACCTGCTTTTAGACTTGTTTCTACTACATTTTCATAAGACTGCAGAGACAGCAATGTCATCTACAGTGGAACAGAGGGAAGGATGAGGGGGTTTCAGCTCTCTATAGGAGACAGATTCTGATGAATATGCTTCACAGCTGCTTGTAATTTTCACTCCAAGAAGAGTCAGTATTCTGAATAAAATGAGCACGTCTAATGGTGGGAGTACTGTCCTTAGAAATATGGCTCAGCTACTTGGTGAGGAGCTCAGCTAGCTAACCGGCATGAATGATCAGGCTTAAATGTTTTGCTTTCCACTTTAGACTCCAGTGCGAATAGATGGAGTAAGATGAATAAACCACTAATCTCTCTCTATCCCCAAATATTGCCATGTGCCCCCTGTGACTCTTTCTTCTGCATCCAGGGGTGGTATCCATTAACTGGCCTGGGGATTGCTCCTTCCCCCACATCTCTATAGAGACACCCGTGCATTGGTCCATGCACACCCTTGCATCCCTGAGACCGGGCGGACTGAGTGCATTTGAATAAGAACATCCTAAGAGTTTGTCAGTGATGTGACTTAACTGGCCAGAGGGATCTCTGTCAAACACCACAAACCATGCCCTGTTCAAGGAGGACTTTAGCACGCTGCTTACAGCAGTGCTCCTGAGTCCAGGGCAGTTCAAAGAGCAAGGGTAGAGATTGAATGTAGATGAGTCTCCCATAAAGCAGCGCAGATGCTGGGTTGCCGTTTTAGTTGGGGTTTATCATGAGTCTTACATTAAAGTCAAGCTTGTGTGCCTCTCTTAGCAGCACCGAGAGAGAGGAAGTAGCTCCAGAACTGGTAAATGTGAGAGAGAGAGAGAGAGAGAGAGAGAGAGAGAGAGTGTGTGTGTGTGTGTGTGTGTGTGTGTGTGTGTGTGTGTGTGTGTGTGAAGCCAAGTGAAAATGGAACGTGCATTTATTCACTGTGGGGTCGTTAGTCTTAGCCCTTACATGGCTGTCTGCAGAAGTAAGTCCAACCACCTTTTGCTGCCCTCTCTTCTCAGATTGTGACTCTGGCTGTGGGAGGGAAAGTGGGTGTGGCTTACCTGGTACTCCCTGCTATGAGCGAGTGGGTGGGGAGCGGATAGAGCTCTGCCTCTGTTTGTGACAGGGAGAAGTGAGCAGCTTCATGAAAACAGGTGAAGTAACTTATTTCCCTCTCTCTCCCAAGGGCAGCGGGGAGGAACGGTGCATCCGCTGTTCTACTCCGGGGGTGGCATAGCTGCGCATTGCTCTTTACTTGGGGCAAGTGGAAACTAGAGCTGGTTGAAAAATGGAAATCCCTTCCCGTGGAATATTTGCCAAAAAAAAGTCATCCTGAACTATGAAATTTATCACTGGAAGGGAGAACTGAGATGGAACTTCTCAGCTTCCCAGCAGCCCACCTGGAAGACTCTTGTCAACGACACTTTCTAAGTGACATTGTCAAGTGCCTTTAGCCCAGCTTCTGGAGAGGCGGAGAGTGGGGGTGCTCTGACTCTCTTTCCATCCCCCCCACCCCCCGCAACATCTTTATGACCAGAGATTCAGCTGCTCATTTTGCTTCTGCACAGCTTCAGGAGCCAGTGAGGCAGAGAACTGGGGTGCTCATACCCTCTGGCCCCCAGAATGGAGTGGCGGGGAGTGGGGGGCGCAGAAAGGCAGAGTCAGGGTGCTCAGCCTTGGCAGCCCCCTTCAAATGCTTTTGTCAATTTTACTTTCGGCCCAGAAGAGCCTTCCTGGCAGGTAGTCAGGAAGCCATCACCTGGATTTTCCCAATAGAATGTTTGTTGTTTGTTTGTTTTTTGTGCAATACTGATGTTTTCATGAAGAATGGTTTGGTTTTGCAAAAAAGAACATTTTTCACTGCAAAATCATTCTGATGAAAAATTTCCAACCAGCTCTAGTTGCAGCCTTACCATCTTGGTCGGAACAGTTCCAGGTATAGCTAATCAGGTGTTCTGATATAGCTACACAAAATGATGCAGACGACAACAGTCAGGCTATTTTCCTGGATTATCTTTCTTTGCGTCTATGTCAGAGAAGAACAGATGTAACCACTCTATTGTCCTGGTTATCTGTATTCTGTGCATAGGCCGTGCACATTCACTACTAAAAATAAAACAGTCATCACAACTGGCAGTAACTGGCACCTTTGTCTGGACTGTCTATTGAGAGGCACCTGTGTAACTCAGTTTAGCCTGGGGTTCACTTTAAGCAGGGTCTTAGGGGCAAAGACACACAGAAGTAAATAGCAGTAAATGAAAATACTCCTATTTCTTTGCGAATGCACTTCTTTGACTCATTAATCTTGAAACTTGTTGAAAGGGTTTTTCCTTTAGAACATAAAATGTACGTGTGAGAGCACCAGTCAAAGTGCAGAATTTTCTGGTCTTCTTCTAAAGTAGAGCATATGGCTTACAGTTTCAAAACCTGCTTCTGATTGTGGGAACAATTAATTGGGCTTTTTAATTGCACCCACTGGATGTATCCACACGGGGTTGTTTTACCTCATATTAACTGATTGTCAGTTAACTCAAGGTAGTTAACCACTGGGTAAAGGCAAGTAGGGACACTCAGTAAGGCCTTGTCTTCACTAGGACAAAAGGTGTGTACTTCACTTGAGGTAAAACCCTAGTGAAGATAAGGCAAACTGTTGATTTAACATGAATTAGTAGGTCAAGGTAAACCCTAGGCTCCTCCCTCATCTTTAAATTGACCTGCTAACACTGTGTGAAAACTGCAAGCTTCCTTGTCTTCACTGGGATGTTGCTTCATGCTGGTTACTTTGTGTTAGTTAACTGGAGATAAGAACCTTCTTTCTTAGGGCATGGCTACACTTGCAGATGTAGAGCGCTTTGAGTTAAACCAACCTTCATAGAGCGCAGTAGGGAAAGTGCTGTAGTCTGTCCACACTGACAGCTGCCAGTGCACTGGCATGGCCACATTAGCAGCTCTTGCAAAGGCACAGAGAGCAGTGCATTGTGGTAGCTATCCCAGAATGCAAGTGGCTGCAACGTGCTTTTCAAATGGGGGGTGTCTGGGGCGGAGTGTGACAGGGAGTGTGTTGTGTATATGTGGGGGGAGAGAGAGTGGGGTTTGGGAGGGGCTGAGAGCATGTCAGCATGCTATCTTATAAGTTCAGAAAGCAGCAGACCTCCCCCTCCGCCTCTCTCACACGCAGCATTCCACAGTAATGGTTGCTTTGTTTCGGGGCAGATACGCAGCCGGCTGTCAGAAATGGAGCTTTCAAAGGGCATATCCAAAACAATGATAAGACTGACCAGTGGCCACTTAACTTAAGGAGATTATGGGATGTTTCCGGAGGCTGATCAGAGCACAGTAATGCAACACCTTGTTCACGCTGGCGCCGTGGCACTCCAGCGGGGGTACAGCAAACATTATTCTACTCGCCGAGGTGGAGAACTGGGAGCACTGTAGCCATGCAGTCAGCGTGCTCTACGTGCCTTGCCAGTGTGGATGGGGAGTGAGCTAGTGCGCCCTTTTAGGAGCTGTGAGTCATTTGAATGCGCTCAGGATAGACAGAATCTTCAGGGAATTTACCTTCTAAAACAGAGGAAACCTCTAGTGAGCATGTGCCCACTGAATTTTTTCAAAGGCTTATCACTTGGCCACAGTATTCGGTTGGATTTTCATAGGAATAGCAAAAGGCACATACCTGACACAAAGGCCACCCCCTGCCAAATTTCAAGTCCTGGTTCCTAATCATGGGGGCGCCAGAGCTTCCCAAAGAAAAGATAATCCGAATATTTTAACCTGGGCAAAACAATATATTTTTCCTTTGCCTCATTCTTGGAAACAGATGAACCATTTTGGCTGGAATAAAAAAAAGGGGTGGGAGGGGAAATCAGCTTGAGGAAGACACTTGCTATGTAAAAGTTCAGCGCAAATAATTAAAGTTTGGCAAAGTTATAAGCAATTGAAAACAGCATCTTATAGTGGGAAATGTCAGGCAACTTTAATTACACTGGTCTACAATTTTTGAGAAGTCGTCTGCTTCAGAGATAAAATGTGCTATTTATTATGTATTTTGATGTGCTGAATTCAAATATGACAATTAAAACAACTGATTGGCTACTGTTTCTAAGTTATGTAAGTTTTTACATTTTATGTCTATGTATATGGTGTAGATAGTAGAGTTTTAATCATAAATTGTAAACCTAGGTCTTTTCATGTGTTTATGGTTGCTTTACATGATAATATTTCACCTGTCCTGTTTATGTAACACTTTAAAAATCAGCAAAAGGGTTATATAACTAAACTTTATTATGAAACAAAAGGCAAAAAACTATTATGTACATAGTTTAGTCCTATTCAGTGTCTACTCGGCGCTTCTTGCATAGGCATATCTCTTTATTGTGAAAGTGCAACTTACCCATGTAGAATTATTTTGTTAGGGCTGTCAATCACAGTTAACGCAAGCGATTCATGCAAAATTAACGCTTTTTTTTAAAACAAACATTAATCGCACATCTCTGCTTTGACCCTTTTCACTTACTGTACTTCGTCACTTGGTGGACATTGGCACAGTTCTGCTGTGTTCTCATGATCTGGAGTGATTAAATATTGGAAAAAGTTAATGGAGCAAAGCAGCAAAAGTTTAGGTCTTTTGAATCGGAACTTTATTTTTAAAAAACTTCGGGATGGTTCTCTGGATAAAGAGATGGTTATCTTTAGCTATTGCAAGGCTGAGTTCCAATACCATCGAAGTACTTCAAATCTGCAATACCACCTAGGCGCTAAACATATGTTTTCGCCTCTAGTTCTTGTGCTCCAGATACCCTGTGACAGCAAATGAATCCTACCAGTCGCGACAGAGTATGCTTACAGAGTTTCAGGATTGCTACAAGCCCATGGATCAAACAGAGTACAACAGTTTAACCAGTGCTATTGAAAATGGATAAATATGACTGCAGACCGCTCAACATTGTAAACAACAGAAGGCTGAGAAATGTTGTTCAAATTGCATCTTCCAATCAGCCATACACCTTGCCCTCCCGAGGAACCATTTCATCAGGAATACATGACCTATATAACAATGAGCAGACTACAAAGCTGGAGCTTCTGAAAAATGCACTTGCCGTTGCTTTGACTGGTGATCACTGGACATCCTTGAGCAATCACAGTTGTCTTCAAGTCACGACACACCTGATTGAAGCTGCATGGACACTGCAATTGTTTGCTTTAATGATAACACATACTGAAGAGAGACATTATGCTGAAGCATGCGCAGAGCGTTTCTTGGATGTTGCGAAAGAATGGAATATTCAAGAATAGGTAACAACAATGAGTAGTGACAGTGTATGTGAAATGATAGCAGCAGACAGCCGTTTGCCTTTTGAACACATGACAGGCATCACTCACATTCTGCAGCCAATCCATCACAGTAGCGCTCAGTGATGGTGGTTTTGAAAATGTGCTGGCAAAATGTAGAAAACTTGTGGGCCATTTCAAACACAGTCCAGCTAACAGTACAGAGCTAGGAATACCACAAGCTGCAAATGGATCGAACAAGATGTGAAGATATTTCAACCAGATGGAACTCCACATCGGGTATGGTTCAGCGCCTGCTTTTCAGTAAAGCCACTATTGCAGCCACATTAGCTCTTCAAAAGCACAATCTATCAGTGCTGACAAGTAGGATTTTAAAAACTGCAAAAGCTAGAAACAGTACTGGAGCCCTGCAGGTTTGTGACTGAACTCCTTGGGAGAACTGTATGTCTCCCGCTCCATGGTTTTACTCACATTCTGCCATATATTTCATATTCTGGAAGTCTCAGATGATGACTCAGCATATGTTGTTCGATTTAAGAACACTTTCACTGCAGATTTGTCAAAATGCAAAGGAGGTACCAATGTGAAATTTCTAAAGATAGATACAGCACTCAACCCAAGATTTAAGAATCTGAAGTGCCTTCCAAAATCTGAGAGGGACGAGGTGTGCAATATGCTGTCAGACGTCTTTAAAGAGCAACACTCCGATTCGGAAACTACAGAACCTGAACCACCAAAAAAGAAAATCAACCTTCTGCTGGTGACATCTGACTCAGATGATGAAAATGAACATGCGTCAGTCTGCACTGCTTTGCAGTGATCATCATTGAACAGAACCTGTCATCAGGATGGAAGAATGCGAGTAACACAGACCAGGAGACATACAATTCTCCCTCAAGGAGTTCATTCACAAATTTCATTAATGCATGATTTTTTTAATGAGTGTCATCAGCATGGAAGCATGTGCTCTGGAATGGTGGTCGAAACATGTTGGGACATATGAATGTTTAGCATATCTGGCACGTAAATACCTTGCTATGCCGGCTACAACAGTGCCATACGTTTTACACTTTTTACATACGTTTTACACCCGTTTTCACTTTCAGGTGACATAAATAAGAAGCGGGGAGCATTATCTCCCGTAAATATAAACAAACTTGTTTGCCTTAGCAATTGGCTGCACAAAATGTAGGACTGAGTGGACTGGTAGGCTCTCAAGTTTTACATTGTTTTATTTTTGTGTGCAGTTATGTTAAAAAAAAATCTACATTTGTAAGTTGCACTTTCACAATAAAGCAATTGCTCTACAGTACTTGTATGAGGGGAATTGAAAAATACTATTTCTTTTGTTTTTCTTTTTTACAATGCAAATATTTATAATAAAAAATAATATAAAGTGAGCACTGTACACTTTGTATTCTGTGTTGCAACTGAAATCAATATATTTGAAAATATAGAAAACATTCAAAAATATTTAAATAAATGGTATTCTGTTATTGTTTAACAGTGTGATTAAAACTGCGATTAATCATGACTACCGTATATACTCATTCATAAGCTGAATATTTTTGGTAAGAGAGTGACACATCAAAGAGCAGAGGTTGGCTTATAAACGGATCTACCACCAAAATTTGATGATTTTAAACTCTATGGAATCATTGAATTGAATATCTACTATTGTCTGTTTGTTTACCCTGAGCGTTCACAGACATGGAGCCCCTCAGCTCCCACGTGCCACTTCCCGCAGCTTCCATTGGCTGGGAACGGCAAACCACGGCCACTGGGAGCTGAGGGGCTCCGTACCTGTGAATGCTCCAGGTAAACAAAACGTCCAGGCCTGCTAGAGGCTTATCCTAACAGTCCAGGAGCCAAAGTTTGCCAACCCCTGAAATATAGTGTCGGCTTATGAAAGGGTCATACAGTTTTTGCTATTTTTACCTAACCATCTTGGGGGGTTGGCTTATAAATGAACAGGCTAATGGTATTTTTTTAATCTGTGATTAATCATGATTAATTTTTTTAATTGTTTGACAGCCCCATTACAAATGTTTTTAGTCTGGAGCAAACATTTGGGGAGCATCCAGACTAGCCTTTACAAAAGTGTTAACTCCTTGGAATTAATAAGTGGTAAAATACCTCTAGTGAAGAGAAGCCCGTTGAAGAGATTACTACTCTTATCACAGCCTCAGATTTTATAGGCCATAATCTATGGGTATAACTGTGGGCACAATTAATTCCATTCGTATTAAACTGTGGGTGCAAAATTCCAACAATATTGGAAGGTGGACTGAGGTCCTGATATTTAGGTGGGCCACAACCCTGCCTTCAATATTACGGTAGAAAATTTCATCTCAAAATTAAATGTAGTATCCAGGTGCAGTTAGATACTTAAGTTTCAAAATGGGTGCAGTTCTGGGGACAACTGCCTACAATATTCTGCCTACAATATTCAAGAATATTTCAAAAATTCAGGCTTAAATGTCTCTTGCCTTCCAGAAATTAAGCAGCTGGAGTTTCTCCCACTTCTCTATTCAGTGTTTTAAAACTTATCATTTAACATTTTTATTGGTTTAAAACTATGACTGAGATAATAGTACTGTGAAGAGACCATTGGGTCTCTGTTCATCCGCCCCCCAGGATTTAGACCTTTGAACTATCAGTCCTGCAAGTTGCTGAGAGATCTATTTATACCCAGCATTTTGAATTCAGGTTCCTTGGGGAGAAGATTTTTGTGCAGAGCAGAGGTAAGGGTACTTTTTTATCTGCTACCTAATGTCTTCCTCCTACCTTCATTTCTGTTACAACCTCTTCTCTCTGACAGACAAAACCTTGTTGAAGCTCAAGCTCACGCAGCGTTGGTTAAGACTCCCACTCCTTCTAAACTTAGAATAACATTTGCTACTTAAAAAAAAAAGAGACATCTATTGTTAAAGCACTAAGCAGCCCTTCCTGGCAAGTTTAAGGTGCTTGGTTCCTACAGAAAATGTTTCTCTCAAAAAAAATTTTTAAAGCATGTTTTGGTTCATATTGGTCCCAGAGCTGTAAATCGGAATTATCTAGAATTGTTTCAAGAAATGATTCTCTTTGGCTGGCCGTGGAAGATTTGATCAGTCTCTGTAGAAATATGCTAACCTGCTAAAATAGATGATACCTTCTTCTATTCACACTACTGCTTTAGGGTTTACCATTTACAGAAGAGGGATAAACTTGGTCATGCCATTTCTATGTGTCCAGCAGTGAAAAACTTAGTGGGTAATACCTGGGTCGCTCCTGATGCAAAATGTTCTTTATAGTTCTAAAGATAAATATAGTTCACAGATAAAGTGAAGCTGTGGGCTCCAGCACTCCAGGTTGTCCAGCAAATCTTCCCTTCCTAAAGAGCAACAAATTCCTATTGAGGAAAATGAATTGTAGAGTTTTAAAGAGAGAACAATACATTTTCATATGAATTCTGTACCATTTAGCTTGCCATTTCCATATGCTCCTGCAAGATTTCTTAACGAAAGGCTAGGGATAATGCTGCTTCTGCAGAGAGCTTGTAACAGAATCCTACTCACCACTGGGGTACCTTTTTGGGGCTGCGACTGGGGATTAGCTCTGCCCACTCTGATATCCCCTTCCATCTTTCATTCATGCTGCAGCCCCTCTCATGTGCCAGGAGTTGCAGTGCTTCCTCTTTGTGAGTCAGGATGCTCCCTCTGCGTGCCCTGGCCCTCAAGCCAGGTCACTATCGTTTTCCCATTCTAGGACATCAAAGTCTCACTGGATTGGTTGACCGGGTATTGTTCCCAGCAGTCATCCAATTCAAAGCTATCCATTCAATTCAGTCCTTCCCAGTGGCTGGTAGGGGAACCCAGACTTGCCCACTATTCCAGGTTTCATCCTAGGGACCCTCAAATCAGTGGCCAGAGTCTGCACCATCCCCAACTTTGCTGTCATTTCCTAGGGCCTTTCGCTACTCCACCTCTATCAGTGCTACTCCACCACCCTTCTGGGTTAACCCTTCCTTCAGGACCAAGATCCCAGGACTCCTACTCTCCTCCTGGGTTTCCTCATCTCCTCCTCTAAGTCCAGAGAGTGACTGCCAACTTCTACCATGTAGCCTTCTTCTGGCCTCACTACCAGCCCCACCTGGCCCCACCCAGCTAGACTCAGTCAAAGCTTGCCCATCAAGCCTAACTCTCCCTCAGGTGTGGCCTATCAGGTCACTTAACCCCTTTAACCTTTTCCAAGCTAGTGTAGGGGGAATACCTCATCACAGAGACCCATCACCAAGAGTTTCTCAGGTGCTCGCCCTACTGGGTGCGGTATCACAACATACAGTCTCAGCTCTTAATATTGCTGTCCTTGCTGTAGCCTCCAAGCCTAATGGCTCAGATCATGGACGAGGTGGCACCTTGAGGCTAAATGCACACGTCTGGCCTTTATGTACTCCAGTTATCTCCTGTTTGAGAGGCCATTTGCTCAACCTCTTGAGGACCTAGCAGAGAATGCAAGTAGTGATGCCAGCTCATTAGGGAAAACATTGGCTTCTGCTGTGCTCCCAGATTTAAGGTTAATTTTCATTACTCACCCTATTTTTACAGACTAGGTGAGATTGATGGTCATTTTGAGGCCACTCCTTCTGAGGAAAAGGGCATGGAAACCAGCTCTCAGAAAGAAGGCAGACTCCTAGTCTGTAGAGCAGAGGAAGGGTATTACTTTGGCCAGTGGTTCTCAACCTGGGGTATGTGTATGCAGAGGTCTTTCAGGGGGTACATCAACTCATCTAGATATTTACCTAATTTTACAACAGGCTACGTAAAAAGCACTAGCAAAGTAGGTACAAACTACAATTTCATACAGACGATGACTTGTTTTTACTGCCCTATATACGATAGGCTGAAATGAAGTACAATATTTATATTCAAATTGATTTATTTTATAATGATATGGTAAAAAATGAGAGAGTGAGCAGTTTTTTCAGTAATAGTTGCTGTGACACTTTTGTATTTTTATGTCTGATTTTGTAAGCAAGTAGTTTTTAAGTGAGGTGAAACTTGGGGGGTACGCAAGACAAATCGATCCTGAAAGGGGTACAGTAGTCTGAAAAGGTTGAGAGCCCCTGCCTTAGACTAATAGGTTCAGTCTGTAGTCTTTCAGGTGTACTCCCAAGAGGTCCCATCCCTCTATCCTGTGTCATTCTCTCACCTTTGTCTCAATGACTTGTTGGGGGAAAATACATCATTGTTCTAGAGACTATAAAACATTTAAGAATAATATATTTATGGGTCCCAGGCAGCTCTGAAATTACGGATAAAAGTAATATTCACTACAAGCACCAGATGGACACACTTGGCAATTTCTTGCCCAAGTTCTAAATCAAAATCCATATGTAAGTAACAGAGTCTGTGACAAATGTGGATGTGCTTTTTAATACTTATTAACCATGTATCTGGATCTGTTACTAGCATGTGGGTCTGCTCTATGGGACTGTCTGGATAGCAGAGCCTGCCCACCTAGAGAAGGAGGAAGTGGCCCTTTCTAAGGCCTGGTTTACACTGAGGGGAATGGGGGGGTTGTCGATGTAAGATACGCAACTTCAGCTATGAGAATAGCGTAGCTGAAGTCGACGTATCTTATTTTGACTTACCTCCCGTCCTCACGGTGCGGGATCAACAGCCGCGGCTCCCCCATTGACTCTGCTTCCGCCACTCATCCTGGTCGAGTTCCGGAGTCGACGGGAGCGCGTTGGGGGATTGATTTATCGTGTCTAGATGATACACGATATATCGATTCCCGATAGATCGATCGCTACCCGCCGATCCGGCAGGTAGTGGGAACGTACCCTAACAATTGACTAGCTGCTTTCATTCCAGGGTGGTTAAAAGACAATGCTAGAATGAGTAGCCTTAATGGCTAATTACCTCCTAACCGCTTTGAATAGGGCTGGGACTTAAAGAACCACACTGAGGCCTGGTCTACACTAAAAAGCTACATTGCTCAGTGGTGTGAAAAATCCAAACTCCTGAGGAATGGAGTTAAACGGACCTAACCTACGGTGTAGACAGAGCTAGGTTGATGGACAAATTCTTCCGTCGACCTACCTACCATCTCTTGGGAAGGTGGGTTACCTCTGCTTATGGTATAGGTAATGTCTACACGGAAGTGCCACAGACAAGCCCTGAGAGACCCACAGACACACAGGAGGATCTTTACTTATAAGGCCTTGTCTTTGCTGGGGAAAACTTGAGTTAACTACTTCAACCTGCTAAGTCATGTTAAATCTACAAACTGCCTTGGGTTCACTTGGATTTTACCTCAAGTTTCTTAACTCGAGTTAGGTGACATAACTTCAGAACATAGCTTTTTCCCAGTGAAGACAAGGCCTTATAAAGCGAAGATGTGGGTCAATGTCAACATTCACCACGGCCATGCCAATTTCCACTCCCAGCAGCCTCCTTGCCCAGTGCTAGCTCTGCCCTCCAGAAACTGTCACATGCACCTTTCCCCACCCTGAAAACCTGAGGGTGGAGGGGCAGATATTGTGTCTACTTTTGTCTGGGCTGCAGGGTGGAGGGAGGGGGAACCAAAAATTGTGACTCAAAGCAGGGGGCTCAGCTCAAAAAGTTTGAAAACCACTGGTCTAAGGGAACGTGAGTTGATTCTCTGCTGTTCCTGTAACTTAAGAAGGAATCCTATCTAGCTTAGCTTGTTGTAAAGCGCATCATTAGGTGAGACTAAAGACAGTAGGCTGTTGTTTTAAAATCCCCTTTTCCCCAAAACTTTGCTCCAACTGCTAAATAAAGCACTTTATTTTTGGAAGATTTTTGGTCACAATATCACTGATCACCAAAGGGAAGAAACGTAGGTGCCTACCATCCAGTCAGTCCTGCAGGGTTGATAGTGCACCCAGGTACTCATTTAAGAGTTTCTTACTCCAAGACAAGTCTGGGCAAGACCTGAGGTGTCTACACTCCGAGAGACTGGAAAGAAAACAGAGGCACAGCTAACTCCATAACCACGACTGGATCTTAAATAAATTAAACATTCAATCGTAGTCCTAACGTGGACACAAATTACTCCATATTCCTCATCATTCTCCCCTGTCTCTGTCACCACTGACAATACCACCGTTCTTCCTGTCATGCAGCCTTATAACCAGAGCGTCATCTGTCTCTCCTCCTTCTTCTCCATCCCTGACATCTAGGCTGTGTCCAAATCCTGATGCTCCTTCCTTCACAACATTGTTAAGGTCTGACCTTTTCTCTCTGTCCAGGCATGAAAACTTGTCACCCAGGCCTTCAATGTCTCCTCCCCTAACTGTTGTAGCTTCTTTTTCTTTGCCCACCCTGAAGTGCACACACACACGCACACACACTCACACACACACCATCTTCCTTGCCCATCAACTGGGCCCAGTCACCCCTTCTTTGAATCTTTCCACCTGTCACCTTTGCTTCACTGCTCTATACTCAAGCTTCTTGCCCTTGCCTTCAAGTTTCTGAATAACTGTGCCCCGCCAATGTATCTGACCTAGTCTTTCATTTCATTGGCCTACACCCACTCAGATCAGTCAGGGAAGCCAGCCACAATGCTGTGTGGGCCAGCTTTTCAGAAAAGCTCAGCATATTGGGTACTGGGCTCTTTTGAAAATCTGTCCGTGTCACCAGGGGAGAGCTGCCTGGTGTTGAGCACTTCCGAAAAAATCTTTCCCCATTTGTGAGTGCTGAGCCATTGAAAAATTGACTTGAGCTTTTTGGGAAATCTGACCCAACCCCCTTTTCCAGTAATTGTTTCTGTACTTCTTCCTCATGCTACATCTTATGCATCAAAAGCCTCCTACGCCAACCTACCATCCTTCCCTCATTCAAATCCCACCGTCTGACCTATCTCTGCTGTTACACCCACCCGAAATGCGTCAGCCAAAACAGTTGTCTTTCCTGTTCTACGCTATTTATTTTGCTTAACTATACCTACTTAAAAAATTCCAGCACACAAGACTTTGCCAAGCAATTACAGAAACTTGTTACTGTGTCTGCTCTCTCTCCCCCTGGAACCACAACGGTCTCTTTCATTGCCCGTTCATTGCATTGTGTAAAACTTAGTCCCGTTCCTGCAGTGAGCGCTGTATGGGCACAGGTGCTCCGCCAAGTGTTGTTCATTGCAGGAATTGAGGGTTTCAATTGCAAGCGTTTTGGGTCAAGGACCGCATGCTGTTCATTTGTTCTGCAAGATGCCTGGCATGCTTGTGAGTTCTGTAAAATAATCATAAAAAATTAGAGTTGAGTTCATATTATGGTTTCGGTTATGGGTACAGAATTCTCATCAAAATCCTTATGTGCATGGAATTCTCATAAGACAATTGTAGCTGGCTACATATGTGGTTCTGAATCCAGAATATAATTCAGATAATTTTAGCACCAACTGTTTCCCCATCAGATAATGAATTTGAGCTTTCAATTTTGGCAAACTCATTGCAAGAATCATGAAATATATGTGTGTATTTAATTGGAATGGGGCACTGAAATTCCTTATAGTGGTTCAGTGAAGCTTTGTGTCATATATTTCATACATTTATTTAAAAGTATTGCACTGGTCAACAAGTCAAAGAAAGTTTAGGCAGATAAAGGAAAAGCAATTGGATGCAACTAGCTATTTGCCGTACTAGATGTGTTTATGTAGTAGCAGTGAAAAGAATGAATATGTGTAGTGCAAGTTGTTAGGGAGCTGCCAAGGTATTTATTCTGTATCCTTCAGGTGTGTTTTTTTTATGTTTGGCTCAGCCATTCCAGTAAACAGTGGATGAAAAAGTTTGTAGATCAAAATGTAATTTATTCAGGGAAGAATCTAAAGGTCTCAAACACAGCACACGAAGAAATGTTCTTATACTGATCTACTTGCTTCCAAAAAATCCTATAAATTATTCTACCTCTTCCCTAGTTCAGCTGGCTTCCGAATCGTTTGAACACATCAATTCATCAGTATAGCATCAAACGCTTGGCAGCTTATTCTTGATAAACAATTATTGCCAAACTAATACACAACACAGCAGCTTATAATTAATAGACATCTGTTGTACAGCCACTTTATTTCTTCTTAAAAGACAGTGCCCTCAAATTAGCACCTTCAGAATAAAGATGCAGGTTTAGTTTTTTTGTGTTTTTTTTTTTTCAGTGTAGAGCCATGGGAAAGCCAGTAAAGGATATGATGATCACATAAGCTGCTCTTTTTGTTCATGCAGTTCTTATTGCATTTGTACATTTCTAGGGTATAAGTAATATTTCATTTTTAATAGGGTCGCACTGAAAAAAAAGCACAAAATCTCAATTAGGATTCCCTTCCCCTCCCCCCCCCCAAAAATAGGACTATCATGGTAGTAAATGAACTCTTCTTTTGAACTCTTCCAGCATTTGTTTTTATTTATTAGCAATGGTTTTAATCTTACTGTATGTCTCATTCAGTTGCTTAACTTCTGCTAATTTGATAAGCTTTTGAAGATACTGTATGCTTAAAAGACGAGGCTTAGATGTTAATTAAAACTTAAAATGAAATAACCCTCTTATTAGAATATTGTCCATACTATTGCTTGGGCAGTACCTGCTCGGTCCTCCTTCTGCATTCCGGCCGCCTACCCCCTCACTCAGCACAGACCCCTATACCCACAAAAAAGTCTTCCTCAGTTTTCCAGGGAAGATTTCCTCAGAGGAAGTCAAGTCGTGTTTCTGCCTGGGGAAAGAGACCCTCTCTGCTTGCAGATCAAAAGAGCACAAACACGTCCATTACCGAAATGTTTCTCCTAGAAGATCCCAGGCAAAAAACTCCATTAAATTAAGGCTGAAAAGATGTATCAGTGATTTAATAATAATAATAAAAAAAAGATTACAAGGATGTTGCATTTTCCCAGAACCATGCATTATAAACCGAGGGAAATTCAGAGTTAAGACTTCATTTAAAACAAATCCAAGTATGTGAAAGGGAAGAAATATGCTGTTAAGGCATCCATGCAACCCGTACTCTGTCCTGTAATGATGTCATGCAATAGCCACATGATCATGATTAAGACATTTCGGTGTTTGTTGACCCAGATTAGATTAAACAGAGTTTGAAAGACACGTTTGATTTTGTTTCATATTTATTTTTTCACGGTGGCATCACTGGTTACACACATTTCTGCGTGACTGGGCTGTAAGCATGCTTTCTAGTTGGTAGCAAAGTAGCCCTGCTCTTGAGGGCATGACAAATTCAACTGTAATGCTGACCATCAGACCTATCCACCTCGCAGAGCCCTCATGCCCAGGCCTAGAAGTCTACACTGCATTAAACAGCCCCACAGGCAGAGCCCCGTGAGCCTGAGACAGCTGGCACAGGCCAGCTGCAGGTATCTAATTGCAGTGTAGACATACCCGTAGAAGCAAATTCTTGACATAATAAATAATTGGACAGAAGGGGGGTTGTTCACATTATATGCAAATTCAGTTGATCTAATAAATTTTTTTGGGAGGATGCTGACATTATATGCAAATGTATGGAGCTGTATACTTAGCAAGTAACAAACTTAAAATATCAATTAATCTAACTGACCAAAATGTACAGTATTGCATGAGTTTAGCGAAATAAAGAGTGTTTCTAATGCACACAAGAACTTGAGCAGCTGTTGCCACGCTGTGCACTAAGCACAATCTGCTTTGAATTTGGCAGATTTTTTCCCCCAGCAACTTTGCCAGATTAGTTTTTATACATAAAATGAAATTGCTTAATTTGCGGACTGTATTCCTAGATGGAATGATACTCAACTGACACATATAGAAGCTTGATATGACTTCAAACAACTATGAACTATAATGAGGAAAGATATTATGTATAAACTTGTCAAGCAATACCGTTCACGAAGATTACAGTAAGATGTTATCCTTCCATTTATCTTTTTATTCTTATTATCTTCCAAGTCCTCTCTTCACAGTTTTCTGACTGAACTGATTCATTTATTTGCATTTTTCAAGAAGGCCCCACTCCTGCAAACACTTTTCGGCACATGCTTAACTTTGTATATGAGTTGTCCCATTGAAACCAGTCGGACAGCCCGTGGACATGATCTCAAATAAACGTGCATGTCTGTTTAGGCCTAATTGTCAAACATACTCTATTCATCAGCTTCCTGTGTTACTGATAGCAACAGGACACCTCTATTTTGTAACTTTCAGTATATCATCTCCCCCCAAATCTTACATTGTTATTAAATTGTTTTCTTATTTTTGTTTTGGAAAATATTTATATAATCTCCATTTTATGTAACTGATGACTTCTAATATCTGTTATATTTATATCTCTTTGGGTTATTGTTTAGTCATGAAAAAATGTTCAGGACGAATTACATTTTTTTAAAAAAATTAATCCAGGTTTAGGTATTTTGGGGCCTTACAGTGACAGCACAAACTAGTTGAAAAAGATGTTGTCTATGGCCCTGATCCTGCAAACGCATTGTTAACTCAGTGGAACTACTCCTGTGTAATTTACTCACCTGTGTAAGTATTTTTAGATTCCGATTTATCATTTAAGAGCCCTACAATTACTTCCCCATGTTCTAGTGATTGGGTATTTTCAGGGCTGCTGAATGAATGTTAAAATGATTTTTTTTAATTCTATTTTTTTTTAACATTAGATTCTATTGTATGTGTTTTACAGTGCATTTATAGGTGCCTTAAATGGAGTGACTAGTGATAAATCCATTTTACCAGTCTAAGGGACTGCTTACCATTAGATAAAACACGCAAGATAGGTGAGGTAATCTCTTGTATTGGACCAGTTTCTGTTGATGAGAGAGACAAGCTTTTGAGTTTACATAGCTCTTGTCTTCATGTCACGGAATACCTAAATCTAGAGTAATTTTTTTTTAAAAACATGTAACGTGTATTGAACATTTTTCGTGACTAAACAATTACCCAAATGATATAAATACAATAGATATTAGAACTCATCAGTTACATTAAGTGACCTGAAGCAGAGCTGTGTGTAAGCTCCAAAGCTTCTCTCTCTCTCACCAACAGAAGTTGGTCCAGTAAAAGAGATGATCTCACCGATCTTGTCTCTCCATATCCTGTGACCTACACGGCTGTAACACTGCAAAAAACACACCACATGGGAGACGGCAGTCCAGAATCTCTCAGTAACAGTCTCTTCATTCCAGAACAATTTTGTGATCAGTAGGGCTAGAAATTTCTCCGTGAGATCTAGCCCAGGTGTCTGCTGTCGCTGTTGAGTGTGCCAGAAAACATAGTCATGAGAAGAATGTGGTTGGATCAGCTGCAGAGGACTACTCTGTCTGGGAACTGGGCAACGTGAGCTCTTGAGACTCTTTCATGCTGAGCTTGGAGTAGCTTGGGAACCAAAATGGGGCAAGGAGAAATAGGCTAAAACATGCTGTTCTTCTTTCAACATTTAGGATGAAATTCACCCCGGAGCCTCTGGCACCATTTAAACCCCGTGTGGCTGCAGCCAGAACAGCTGTTATGGGGAACATTTGTGCCCTCTCCTGTTGCTGAGCAGATCTCCCAGCCAATGCTAACTAGGCCAAATGAGAGAGGAGAAATTAGCTAGCTTTAAAGTCATGCTCACACTTATTAGAGGGTATTTGAACCCTACGTTGTTTGTAAAACATTGTTTAGCGCTCGAAAATGTTTCTTTCCTCTGGCCTTTGTTTCATTCCCCACCCATTTTGGAAAGCATTGCTTTTTCCTGTGTTTTTGAATGGTGTTAGTAACACAGCTGCTTTTATTGGATAATAACTTTAACTTTTTATATCTCTTTATCATGCCAAAACAGCTGTCTACCAACAGCATTCACTGATAGCTCCAGAGACTGGGAAACAGGATTTGTTACTTAACAGCTGCTGCTGCCGCAAAACTAGTACTTTAAGCACAAACTGTGGTTTGGAAACTGACAAAAAGTATCTGTCTTGGAAAGACAGGGGTTTGTTTCACAACAGCGATACATTTAAATCTGTAGAATTCCTCTTAGCCACCTCTCTTCTGACAGAACAAAATATTTAGGGTGACATTTTCCGAAGCGCTCAGCACTGGCCTAACTGCTTCCACCGAAATCAACGGTGAAATTCTCATTGTTGGACACTTTTAAAAATCTCCCTCCTGGAGATCTAAAAATCTTTAGTGTGTGTCTGAGGTCAGGTAACCTGAGGGAGGGTGAACTACTCCTGA
Organism: Mauremys reevesii; assembly: GCF_016161935.1. NCBI lineage: Eukaryota > Metazoa > Chordata > Testudines > Geoemydidae > Mauremys > Mauremys reevesii. Next base: position 9,373,596 of record NC_052625.1, read on the forward strand.
GTTTAATCAGCTGAGGATGTATAGGTCAGCTGAAAGAAGGCTTGTCACAGTGTTAATTTACCTGGAGGAAAGTCACCCCTCCCCTTACAAAGCATGAACCAAGAATGAAGTGAGGATGCAATCCACAAGTTGGGTGTTGTTTCTACATAGCCCCTTCCTGGCGACTGTTCCAGCCAGAGGATTTAATAACTGCTGCTGCCCATCCCTACACCTCTCTCCGATAAATGTGTGGAGGATTGCTGTACCAGGTCTCCTGTATAGCTCAGATCTCATAGCTTCTCCTCCAGCATGCACCCAAACAGTCCCCTCTACTCCAGCCTAGTCAGGAGAGTTGGCTAAAATGTTTAATCAAACTTTAAAAAAACTTTAAAAAAACCCAAACAGCTTTTCAATCAAAACAAAATTTTCATTTTGGTTGAAGTTTTCTGGGTGGTTTCGACAAAAATAAAAAACCAGAAACTAAAATTGAAAAAAAGGATTTGTAATAAAAATAAATAAATCAAGTTTTGGCCTTTGAAGTTTTTTACCAAAACCCATACATTTTTACCAAAAATCGTTTTTGAAAACTGAGAGGTTTATATGTTTTGTTCTGTTTTCATCAAAAAGCTGTAAATTTTTCATGGAAAATTACAAATGCAAAACAAACATTTTAAAATTTCCTGCAAAACAATTAACACTTTAACATTTAATGAACATTAATACTGTTCAGACAGTTCTGCTATTCCTAGGTGGCTCAGAGATCTGCTCAACAACATGCATGGACTTCAGAGGCCCTCCTAGATACAGCTTTGTGGGGCTTAATTACTTCAGAGGACCTTGCCCCAGGCTCCTCAACCACACCTGGTTAAGCTTCATCCTAAATGAAATGTGAAAAAGAACTTCTCGTAGTCAGGCTTCCTTTGTTCCAGGATGGCTCCAGTTACCAGCTCAACTTAAGCTCATTCTGAGGGCAAGTCCAAAAGAGATGACGTTTTGTAGAGTCCCCCAGCAGACCAAATTGCTCCAGCTGAACCCAGCCACATTCTCCCTGGCTGGATTTTCTGACCATCCCAGCTCTGGGATGGATATGGGTGGGATTTTTAATCCACTTAGCAGAAACTTTATAGCCCTTGATAGTGTCCCTTTGACTTTCCCTAAAGAATCCTCAATTCCATGTCTTTGACAGAGAAATGAATTGCCCTGAATATCACAGATCCTGAGCCTTTGAAGCACTCATTAGCTCTGGGCCTGAAAAATGGTCCAGGCAAGCCCTGTATATTGACCTCAAAGGGCTGATGCATGGTCTGACTGCCTGTATTACCTTGCAAGATTGGGGCCATAGACTTTAGAGGGATTTTGTTGGGCACTCAGAACTTCTGAAAATCTGGACCTGCATGTATAACTCTGTTTTCTTTCATTTGTAACTGGTGGGCTAAGAGAGGCCACGCCAAGCATTCAGCTGACTCTTCAGCCATTACCGCTTAACATTTCAAAAGGTCCCAGTGTTCCCCAGTGAGGATACTTGCCCTGTGATGTACCATGTTACAGTACCGATCCTGCAAACACACACACACTCGTCATTAAAGCTATCTATGTAATGCTGCAGCGACTCACCCAGCATGGCGCCTCCTGCTGGACATCCAGGGAATTAGCTTGCCAGCCTCCAGAGCGCCCTCTGTCAGCTGGTGTCTCGGCTGTCACTGGCCCCTCCTGGACCCCAGTGCCCCTTTCCCTTGGGGGCTGCCCCTTGGCAGTACCCCCACAGTCTCTGGGTCTCTCCTCCCAGGAGAACCCTACCAACCCCCTATCCCACCTCACCTCAGTATATGGCTACTGCCAGTCAGCATCTAGGCCCCTCTCACTAGGGCAGACTGCAGTGTACACGCCATTCATCACCGGCAAGGGGGCTATGGAAAAAATAACCCCAACTATACATACAACATGATGGGGGTAATTTAGCTACAACGAGTCAGGAAAAAGATCTTGGAGTTATCGTGGATAGTTCTCTGAAGATGTCCACGCAGTGTGCAGAGGCGGTCAAAAAAGCAAACAGGATGTTAGGAATCATTAAAAAGGGGATAGAGAATAAGACTGAGAATATATTATTGCCCTTATATAAATCCATGGTACGCCCACATCTCGAATACTGTGTACAGATGTGGTCTCCTCACCTCAAAAAAAGATATTCTAGCACTAGAAAAGGTTCAGAAAAGAGCAACTAAAATGATTAGGGGTTTAGAGAGGGTCCCATATGAGGAAAGATTAAAGAGGCTAGGACTCTTCAGTTTGGAAAAGAGGAGACTAAGGGGGGACATGATAGAGGTATATAAAATCATGAGCGATGTTGAGAAAGTGGATAAGGAAAAGTTATTTACTTATTCCCATAATACAAGAACTAGGGGTCACCAAATGAAATTAATAGGCAGCAGGTTTAAAACAAATAAAAGGAAGTTCTTCTTCACGCAGCGCACAGTCAACTTGTGGAACTCCTTACCTGAGGAGGTTGTGAAGGCTAGGACTATAACAATGTTTAAAAGGGGACTGGATAAATTCATGGTGGCTAAGTCCATAAATGGCTATTAGCCAGGATGGGTAAGAATGGTGTCCCTAGCCTCTGTTCGTCAGAGGATGGAGATGGATGGCAGGAGAGAGATCACTTGATCATTGCCTGTTAGGTTCACTCCCTCAGGGGCACCTGGCATTGGCCACTGTCGGTAGACAGATACTGGGCTAGATGGACCTTTGGTCTGACCCGGTACGGCCTTTCTTATGTTCTTATGTTCTGCCTTTGCTTACCCCTCTGTAGCCCCAGTACCTGTCCTGGCCTTTAGCCAGGCCTGAAGCCTGGGGGTTCACCAGGCTGGAGCTCCCCAGTTCGTTTAGCCTTTCCCCAGCCCTGCTCCACTCTAGGTACCTTCCTCAGCTTCTAGGCAGCCAGGGCCTTCTCCCTCAAGAGTTAGAGGGAGAGTCCTACAGCTCCTGGCTTCCCTGGCCTTTATAAGGCCAGCTCTGGTCTGACTGGGGCGTGGCCCCAGCTGTGGCTGTTTCCCCAGTCAGCCAAGACTTGCTGCTCTCTCTAGCAGTAGTCCTCACGCAGCCTCAGCCCCGTCCCTGGGGCTGATTTCAAGTCCGTCAGGGCAGGAGCGGGCGACCACCCCGCTAAAGTATTCCAACGGGCATCAGTGAAACCACTTGCTGGCATAGCATTGCAGAAGAGGCCCCAGGGTTACAATCAAGCTAACACATTTAAGTATGACTTGTCTCTTTCTTCCCAAGGCATGTTTAGCATCATGTTAGTTATCATGTATTCTAACATGAGGAATTTTCCTAATGTGGACCTGGCCTAAGTGTTAGCAGGACAAAGGCTCCATACTGCAAAATATTCTACGTAGCATTTTATGATCAGGAACTACTGTGATAGCCATTGCTCTTTAGGAAACTCTTGCATTAGACAGGCTCGTTTTATTTTGTTTCTTCTGCTGTTGGTTGGTTAATATTGGCTGGCAGGTAGAGCTCTCGGGGCTTTGAGGTAACAACAATGAATATTCCCCTAGGAGGAGAAAGACAGATGTGTGATCACCGTGTCAGGTTAAGGATGGCTGAGAGGAAAGAAGCACCACTTATCAAACCTATTAACTTTAAAAGCATATTCTGTGCGGCAGATGAAACTGGTAGTTTTCATTACAGATTAGACAATGGATTGGATAGGCAGCATAACAACAAATATTGAAAGATTAATATTGTTAAATGCTATGTGACAAAAGTCTTTCTAATAATCAGAGCTCTTCAAGATCTAGAGAGCATTTCTATTAGCCACTCTTCGTCAAAATGGATAGTATCCTCCTTTTATGAGAGCCAGAGCCAGATGGAGCTCAGCTGTTCTCAGTGATGGCAGATGACAGAACAAGGAGTAATGGTCTCAAGTTGCAGAGGGGGAGGTCTAGGTTGGATATTAGGAAACACTATTTCACTAAAAAAAAAACAGGAGTACTTGTGGCACCTTAAAGACTAACAAATTTCACTAGGAGAGTGGTGAAGCACTGGAATGAGTTACCTAGGGAGGTGGTGGAATCTCCATCCTTAGAGGTTTTTAAGGCCTGGCTTGACAAAGCCTTGGCTGAGATGATTTAGTTGGGGTTGGTCCTGCTTTGAGCAGGGGGTTGGACTAGATGACCTCCTGAGGTCCCTTCCAACCCTGATATTCTATGATTCTATTATTCTAATAGCTATTTATTTTTAACTTTATGGGTGGGGAGGGTCTACGTTCTTCTGCGTACGACTGATCGGTAAGGTGATTGCCCCTTCCCTCTCCGGCAAAGCTGTGGCGCTTGTACTTGAATCAGAGAGAAAGAAGTTAACGAGCTCCTCCTGCTAACGGCAGGAATGATGTGATGATCATTCCATTTGCTATGCAATATTTCACAGGTCACCAGGAGGAAAGAATAGCTACAAAAACTCAAGTAGTATTGGGGCGGGAGGGGGATTGTAACTGAAGGTGTGAAAAGAGCACTGCTATCCACATCTTCGACTCCATTCATTAAAAAAAAACAAATTTTGCATTTATACTTTATAGCGATTATCTTTTATGTCTGATGAGAAAATTCAGAAATACGATCATCCCCAGACTGCAATTATTGTTATGCACCAGGATGTAGGCAGTGAGGCCTAGTAGTCGGAGCAGGAGTCAGGTCTAGTGGGCGGAGCAGGCATCCAGGTTGGGGACCAAAGCCAAGAGTCAGCACCTGAGTCAACTGCCAGTTACCAGAGCCAGGGGTCAAACCAGAGTCAGAACCAGGAACCGAAGCTGAGGGCCAGAGCCGAGGTCAGATACCAAATGCCAGAGCCAAGGGTCAGGCAAGAGTCAGGGTCAGAAGTCAGAGTCGGGGGTTGGAGCCAGGACTGATAACTTGGAGCTGAGGTGTAAGGGCCGGAACTGGAGGAGAGGCAAGGATCAGATACAGAACAGGAGCACGGTGGGAACGGGAGATGAGGCAGGGGTGAGGCAGGAGCCAGGAGTGGAGCAGGAAATAGGAACGGGGTTGGGTGCAGCAGGCAGGCAGAAGCAGGTTCCAGTGCAGCCACAACAGGAAATCACCTTGTTGCTTCCTGTGCCGCTTCCTGGCTTAAATAGTGTGGTTGGACCAATCGGTGGAGCTGGGCGATCTTCCAATCAGGGCTCCTGTGCGTGGTGCCTTGGCAGAAGCTGTAGTCCTACTAGCTTCTGGACCCACCAGCTTTCAGCAGACATTGGGTAGCAGCCAGGAGGTGGTGGTTGTCCATAAACTCCCAGGCTTGGGTTCAGAACCTGAAACATCACATTTACAAAAAGGAGGAAGAACAGGAAGAGTGGATTTCAGCCATTAACTGGCTCCTTCCTTATCTCCCAAATAAATTTGCAACTTTTATCTTGTTCCTTTAAACTGATGTCAGGCTGTTCCAATTAAACTCAGTGCCTATGCCAAGAAAACTCCCATTAGCTTCTTTCAGTTTTGCCTTTATATGGGTTTCAGGATCAGAGTTTGGTGTTTGTCTAGTGATATGGGCAGAATCATAACTGCATTCAGACCATTGCTAGAAATGCTATGAATAATAGCTGATATATGAAGACAAGTTTGCTATACAGTATTTACTGATACACATACCACAGCAGCTAGCTATAGTCAAATGCCTTTATTTTATCCCAAAAATATATTATGCTAGAAACGTGAAAATGCGAGAGTACAATTTTCTTTAATTTTGCAAATTTCATATATTTTTTTCTGTTTGATCACGGGGACTAAAATGCATGTGTTATATATTACCAAATAAGAGAAAAGACTTCACCAGAATTCAAAATCCCAAATGGCCCCAGACATTGTGTATCTGTGAAATGTGGTCTTGAACCTAGATCTGAATAGGATGATGAGAGCCTGTCGGTTCAAAAGTGCCTAAGTCCCATCATGCTCACAAGTGATTTAGGGCCAGATTTTCAAAGGTATTTAGGTACCTAAGGATTCAGATAGGCACCTAGTGGAGTTTTCTGACGTGCCAAAGCAGCTTAAGTGTGTAAGGGCTTGTCTATGCAAACAGTTCATGGCAAACTGAGGCATAAATCTACCCTGCAGTAGCCTGCCACGCACTAAGCATCCATGTGGGCCCTGTTGCCACACACTAAAAGTTCCCTAGTGCACATTGTTGTACCCTGCTTTGATACGGGAGTAGATTAAAGCAAACAGGGAAATTTTTAGTACATGGGAGCAGAGTCCAGACTGGTGTGTGATAGACTTACACCCCAACTTGCCTTAAACTAAGTGTTTGAATAGACAATCCCTTAGATGCCTAACCTGCTTTGCTGCTTTTGAAAACCCCTCTAGGTGCCTATCTTCATCCTTAAGTGCCTAAATACCTTTGGAAATCTGGCCCTAAATCACTTGTGAACATGGGACTTTGGATCCCAAATCAGGTGCTTTTGGAAATGTGACACTGTCTCTCTAATGAGCCAAATTGGAAACCCAGTTCAGAACAGTTTCATTTGAAATCTAAACCTGAACTCTGATCTCCATTTTACAAACTCATCTGAATTCAAAATAAATACTGGGAAGTAAATGAAATGAAAAATAAATCTTTCCCCCAAAACATGGGGAAATACAGCTTTTTTTTTTCCTTACTCTTCTGTCTTCTGTCTCTTATATATTAACATTACAACTCATTTAGTGGCATGAAACTAGTTTTCTGGTTTAGCACGTGGCAATTAGAATGTGTATTTTCTGGAAAAAAGATATTTTATCAACAAGCTAATTGATCAACAAGACAGCCAATTAATATAATTGACTAACACTCTTTAAGAAATTCAAGTGAGCAGCTCAGTGAATGGCTGCTGTGCAATATTAAACTGAAATGATACATCACAAAGTGACAGACACAAATGCTCTCCTAGGACTGTGGTGTTACGGATATGTATAGTATAGTGTTAACAGCTGGCCTCTCTTTAGATTAACTATATAACAATAAGTGCATTAAAACTGATAAGTAACTTTCACTTACACATGTTGTGCATGCACTTATGTTTGTTATATTCACTAGAGCGTATAAGAGTGAGAAGGTGAAGAGGTAAAGGAAAATGAGTGGAATATTTTTCTCTGTTTATGTAGCTGTTTGACATGACAACTAATTTTCTGCAGCAATGTGTGGGTAGCCCCAAATTTACTGACAATTTTATGCTCACCTATGTGACTCATTTTCATTGTATAACTGTTACTGTCATTTTAGAACCAATACAGAGATTCTGCTTATAAGTGATGGTTAAGTGGCACATCCACTGGGGATGCCATAGTGAAATGATTTGTCTTGGTAGATGGGATAAGATCTAGAGTTGGTCAAAAAATTTCCGACGGAACAGTTTTCCACAGGGTGGATTTGGTTTAAATCAAATTGATTTAAATCATGATTTAAATAACTGGTCAGGAAGACTTGATTTAATCATGGCTTTCTACATAAAAGTGCATTCTTGTTGGTTGTAATAACCTTAATACATATTCTTCACAACTCAGAGGTAGATGCAGGTTTCATTTTTAGAAGGTACACACTATACATTTTTAAACAGTGATTTATTTTGAAAACTTTTCAGATTAGTTTTACAGCTATATCAGAAAATGAATGATTGTTTGGTTATTTCATTTACCAAAGGTAATTGAAGCAGATATTTATGAAGTCATTGGGAGGTGAACTATCTCCAATTCAACATGTTAATCATTAATATTTGGAGGATTTTCTTGCCATGCTGTATTAGGAGGAGAACATCACCAGACAGACATTTAAATTGTTTTATTTAACTAAAACAACAACATTATGTATTCTGGATTTTTTTCTTCAACAGCAAACACATAATATTTTAACCAAACAAGCCTATGTCCCTCACTTCTCACATTTATCTCCAGACTTCTTCTCCTTGTCCAGATCTATTCCGCCTCCAACAATTTAATTTTCTATTCATTGAACTTTTTGAAACTTTGCACTTTTAGAGAGAGGAAAGGGATTGACTCTGTGTACACACATTTGCAGAGGGACAATAGAGTTGAGGTCTGTTATTTCTCACCTCTATATAATTTATTTATTTAAAAAAGTTTTTGCTGTTAACAGGCATGTTAACTCAGGAGACACAAATCTACAGAGTTTGAGAATTGCAAAACTAAGTATCTCTCATGGTATCTTCTAGGCTGAGCACTGAGTCCCACTGGGTAAATAGAAAGATTAACCTAATTAATCTATACAGAAGCCTGTGGAACCCCATAAGATTGGGTCCCTAATCCATGAACTATTGGAACTCATTACAAAACTTTTCTTAAACATTACATGACTATATTGTCTCATACTATAGAATTAGAATTTATAATCCCTATTCCATGATGAGATATCTTTGAGCTATACTGTATCTTCATTAAAACTATCTTTAGATAATGTTTTCCTCAAAAAACATTGTATCAAAAATATCCAATTTAAATTTAAAAAAATCTGATTTTTTTTTAAAACATCGATTTGTATCCACCCTGGTTTTCCATCATAAGATGCCGATTCAATGAAATCGTAATGTTCTGCAGGACCATGTTGATTCTGTCAAAACTTTTGATGGAAATTAGGCAAACTATCTGCCTAGCATTTGCATTTTGACCCAGCAGCTGTTGGGGAGTCCAGGCTCCCTGGCTTCTTGACTGTTGTTTTTTTTCCCCCAAAAACTCAGAACTTTTCACAGGACAGAAATTCAGTTTCCTGGCCAGCTCCGGTAAGAATGTCTAGCCTTTAGTGTTGCCAATTCTCTCAAGTTGATTGCGAGTCTCGCAGTATTTGCAGTTTATAGTCCCAGCATGTGATTAGGGGAGAATCTCAGCTTTCCTTTGTTTAAAAAAAAAAATCTAGACTTCATTTCTGTGGAGAAAAGCTTGAAAATGTGGCCTGAGTGCACCCTAAAGACTCAGACATTAGGAGGCAAATAAAAAAAATCCCAGATTTAGTATTATTTTAAAATCTCATGATTGTTTGACCCTGACTCGTGATTTTTTTAATGTTGGGGTTGGCAATACTGAGTCTTTTCTTGTAGACCTAGAGGACTAGCTGTCTCTGCTTCACATGGACCTGATTCTGAAGTTCCTAAGCAGGCAAAACGTTCAGGTCCCTTGTCGCAGCTCTGTTCAGAATGGGATTGGGGAGCCGACAGGGGGAGCATTAGATCTCCATGATACTGTGTTGGCCTGGTCCGACTGGTAAAGCAGCCTAAGGCCCTTATGTCTTACAGACCAAGGTTCTCAGCCCATCTACCAGAGACGAGGGGCCTGAGTCTGATCTCACACGTATTTTACAGCAGTGTAATTCGGCTGATGTCCGTGGAGTAACTTGCCGTGTCAGACCAGAATCAGGCTCAGAGACTCCTGCAGTATGGATCCTGCTTGCATTGAAATTAATGGCTGTTTTGCCCCTGGTTGTGCTCTCTCATTTCATGTGAGTCAGATCCCATTGACATCAGTAGGAGTTTGGCTGCAGGATTTGTTCCTTGATATACACATCTCTAAGATGCCTAAATATTGGACTGATGTTTGCACATAACTATAATTTAACATTCTTGGCCATTGGTACGATTGAATATAAGACTGTTATGATCATATACCATAACAAATTAACAGCTTAAAATCCCTCAAATGTGTGGAAGTTTAATTACTAATAGGAGATGATTTCAGATGCTCCATCGAAGAATGGAAGTGACTGAGCCCTGCTTATTGCATTTTATCTTTACCAGTTAGCTTCTGCTATTGTTTTAAGTCAATATAAATATTGGATTGAATTTGACAAAATTTGATTAGGAAATGTATCTGACTGAAAATGATGAAGTCAGTCTTTACTGTGTGTTTGGAGAAAATTGCTGAAATCAAAGTGTATTCAAAGTGTATTCAAAGTCAGAATCCAATATAACTTCCTACGAGGTGGATACAGTTATGGGCAGCTCTAGAGCTGCATTTTAATTTTGTGAATTTTTAATTTATGGGATAGGCACTGCCTTGCCTCCTCCTGGGTGCCCACTTCAGGGCAGCCCTGCAAGTGAGTGCTTGCCTCAGTTTCCCTCTTTGTTCCTCAAGTCAACTCAGTAAAGCCTTCGAAGTATAAAAAGAGTTCTTTTTTGTAAGGTTAATTTATTACCAAAAGTCTCACTACCATAAACCAGAAAGCCTCCAGAACATTCATCCAAATATGGGTCCAGCGTCTCTCACCATGCCTCACCCCAGCGCCAGGTGCAGCTCCGGTGCTTCTCACCATAACTCACCTCAGCCCCTCTAGCTGGGATGTTTCTCCATCCTGTTTCTTTTCCAAGGAGGGTTACAGATCTTGCCTGAAGACATCAGCAGGGTCACCCCTCTATCATTCCCTGGCCTTGAGCCCTCTCTGGCCCTCCAGATTCTTCCTCTGCTGCTGTCAGCCTTCAGTCATCTCTAGCCAGGGCTCTTTGTCCTGGGGAAGTATGTAGGTGACCTCCTGCCTGCCTTCCACTTTCACCAGCCTGATCTGGCTCCACTGCTCAACCGGGGAACTTTGTGTTCCTTACTGCGGGGCATCTCCTCCCTGAAGCTCTCAGTCTAGCTGAGCTCTTACTTTTGGGACTTTCTCCCTTTCTAGACTCCAGGTTCTAAACTCTACGTGCTCTCTCAGGAATCTGGACTCTGGCTTCTGGACTCCTCTCTCAGCATCCTGAACGCTCACTTATAACTCCCCTGGGGCAGCCATGCCCTCCTCATTACACCAAACTAGGGCGCGCCTGGACTGGAACAGAAGAACTGAGCCCAGTTTCATTTAATGCGCCAGCTACTCTATTACAGGCACGCAGGGCACTGGACAGATGCCTACAGATGTATTTTAAACATTTGAAGGAATAAATAAACACAGCTTCTGGGAAAAACCCACGTAGCCCAAAGTCCCTTAACAGAATGTACCCACCAGCCTTTGAAGGAGTGATTCAAATGTCTATGGAAAAGTAGGCTAGATAGAATGCTTTCAAACAATTCTTTGAGTCTGATCATCCCTCTAGTGCAGGGGTTCTCAAACTTCATTGCACCACAACCCCCTTGTGACAACAAAAATTACTACATGACCTTGAGAAGTGGGACTAAAGCCCCCTCCACCCTGGGCAGGGGCGCGGGGGTCGCCCAAGCCCCGCCACCCTGTGGGGTGCTGAAGCTTGAGGGCTTCAGTCCTGGGCAGTGGGGCTTGGACTTTGGCATCAGCCCTGAGCCCCAGCAAATCTAATATCAGCCCTGGCGACCCCATTCAAACAGGGTCACGACCCACTTTGGGGTCCCGACTCACCATTTGAAAACCGCTGCTCTAGTGGGAAAGGGAAAACGACATACAAGGTTCTTCTTGGTTCCTGCCACAGATTTTCCACTTCCACTTTCCCAGGCTCATGGAGATGGGGAAGAGGAAAAGGCTGTATAGGCCTGGTAATCTCTTGGTAAAGTGAATACCAAGGGCAGGTCGTCAGTCGGGACCTCTGTACGGCTACTGGGCTTCCTCTCCTATATGGCCACTTAGATTGTGTACAGTGGTGCCACTGCAGCATGATACAACCTGGTGCATGGGGAGTGGTGAGCCGCAATGGCACAGTGGGTAGGTAATGCTGGATGGACCAGAACTCCATCCGGGGTTGGCAAGTCAAGTACGGCCACTACAAACAAGTGGTGGTGAAACTGCAACCTGAATATTGTCTTTAATTCACAGACCATCGTTAAAACTGACCTCACTGCAGACCTGCACATCACTCTAGGTTAAGTGATTTATCAATTTCCTTGTAGATCTCTGCTGCTCAAGACAAATGGTGATTTCAGTACTTCATTTTTTTTTTTTTTAGCAGTAACTAATCTTTCTCAGGTGACACCGCCAATTATTTGACGTTTCAGGGATTGGAGTTCAGTTGCTATCTCTTGGGTTTCAGTAGGCAAGGATGTGATGTGCAAAACATGACAGGTTAGAATGTCCCGGTTATGTGGTCTGCTTTCCTCCATCTTTATGAATAAGAACAATGTGATCTGGCAATTGTAGGCTAGCGCAAAATATATTAAGCTGTGGTATTGGGACTCAGAGTCAGAAGACATCACTGAGACCCTGAGCTTAACAGGATTCAAGAAAGGATTGGACATTTATAGACATGTCAATGATCTCTGGAGGTATAACAGTAAGAATTTAAACTGTAACTAATGGTTTTGGAAGGGATAGAAACGTTCATGATCCAGGGCTAATGGAGGTTAGGAGGACACTTTCCCCATGGGCAAGTTCTCCCGTAACTGCCTACTGCAGGGTTTCTTGCCCTTTCTTTTGAAGCATCTGGTGCTGGAGGCAAATACTGGTCTAAGTGGATCACTGTTCTGATGCAGGTTGGTGATACATATTTGCCTTTGTCATTTGCTTCTTCCGCTTACCTTGTTCTTTTTCATGTTTACAAGCGAGTATAATATATCCCTCTTTTTTGGCATTATTGTTCCATCCACTTGAAATCAAGTTTAAAAAAATTCCTTTTCAGTTCAGACAGAAAAAAGAGGATGCGGCGATTGTTTTTGCTACTCAGGACAGCCTAAACCAACAAAACCACAGTCAAGTGCGTACAGATGTGACACTGATGTGGTTCTATTAAACTAGGCTAAAGATATGAAAGGAAGCACATGTGTTTCTTTTAAGGAGGGAGAATATGAATGAGATTGGGATCATAATTTAAATAACATTGAATAAACATCATTTTGTTCTGTATTTTTTAGACAGCTACAGTCTCTACAGCATATATTACAGTTTTGTCATGCTTAGGAGCTAGGTAATCAGGATATTGAATTTAATAAATAGGAGTTATTGAATTTCCTTTGAATGCTGTTGGTGATGTAATGTCACTACTTTACTTAGCACATGCAGCTGTCTGCTGTACATGACTTTTACTTTCTAAAACTCTAGTGAATAAATGTGATGCATTCTGAACAGCTTTGTTACTGACTAGGGATGCTCAAGCTAGTTTGGAAAACCAGCCTCCTGGCCCAGACCCTGTCCCTCCAGTTTATCCAGGCTGCATCTGAATTTGAAAAACTGAATCAGTTTAGATAGGAAAACATAGCCATGTTCAGTGTCATTTTCCCCACCATCACCACCTGCACACCTCATCTCATTCTAAGCAAGCCTTATTGATGTCCTGTAGATGAGATGACTTTCACTAAGAGACGTCTGCTCTCCAACCCAATAGTTGTTTCTTTTTACCAATCAAGTTCTCTTTCCTTTTTAGATTCTCCTATAACCTCAGCCTGTCCCAATAGTCCTGTGGCTACTCGATTACATAATAATAATTAATAAACCTTGTTCTGCTGCTCTCTTGTGTTCTGACGGGCTTGCGGTCGGTGCATGCTGGGGTTTTCTGATCAGGGGACACACCACAAGCGGCTTTAGGAGTTCTTCTCTCAGGAAAGGAAGGACAGCTTGGCGCAGTGGTTAAAGGAGCAGATTGGAGTGGAAGGCAAAGGCAGTCATTCACACATGCAGAGAGGGCGGAGACTGATCGAGGTTGTGGCTGCTGAGTATGTAATCCACCAGTCAGCATGTGTTATTGCAGCACTCTCTCTGTGCCTGATCCACAGAGGCTGTTGGCCTGTTTCTGTTTCAGCTCTCAGCATAAGAGCCTGGCTTTCTAGTTCAAACTGCAGAGACTCCTGCTTTCAGCTCTAGAGGTGCCTCGCTCATTCTCTGCTGTTAGCCAGCATGGAGCCTGTCAGAAAGGCCTTTCTTTCTGGCTTCTCCTTTTGTGGTCTCTCAATCTGCTGCACTGAGCAGGAAGCGAGGAGTGACTGTGAGGGAGGAGAGCCTGTGCAGTGGGAATGTTCAGCAGCAGTCAGCAGGGAAATTGAAATCTCCTCTAGCCCAGAGGCTACAAAAATAGCAGTGACAGCAGTCTCTGTCCGGTCCCTACCACCTCCAGACAGGCTGGAGGTCTCAATGGGGAAAACAGCACAGAGTGAGGAGGCAGGGAGAAGAGATAGTGGAGTGTAAGTGTGCAGGGCACGAGGACATAACCAAATGAAGGCTTAGAGGAGATATGATTGCTCTCTATAAACACATCAGAGGGATAAATACCAGAGAGGGAGAGGAGTTATTTACGTTAAGCACCAGTGTGGACACAGGATCAAATGGATATACACTGGCCATCAACAAGTTTAGGCTTGAAATTGGGCAAAGGTTTCCAACCATCTGAGGAGTGAAGGTCTTGAGCTGCCTTCCAAGGGGAGCAGTGAGGGGCAAAAAACCTCACTGGCTTCAAGACTGAGCTTGATAAGTTTATGGAGGGGATGATCTGATGGAACTACCTACAGTGGCATGCGGCCCATCGGCGACTGCCAGTAGCAAAAATCCCCAATGGCCGGAGACGGGAAGTAGATGAGGAAGGCTCTCAGTTACTATAGAGAATTCTTTCGCAGGTATCTGGCTGGTGGGTCTTGGCCATATGCTCTGGGTTTAGCTGATTGCCATATTTGGGGTCAGGAAGGAATTTTCCCCCAGGTCAGATTGGCAGAGACTCTGGGTTTTTGGGTTTTTTTTGCCTTCCTCTACAGCATGGGGCACTGGTAACTCACAGGTTTAAATTAATGTAAAGGGTGGATTCTGTGTAACTTGAAGTCTTCAAATCTTGATTTGAGGACTTTAGTAACTCAGTCAGAGATTAGGGGTCTATTACAGGAGTGGGCAGGTGAGGTTCTGTGGCCTGCAATCTGCAGGAGGTCAGACTAGATGATCACGATAGTCCCTTCTGACCTTAAAGTCAATGAATTTGTAACCTGGTGGTCAGGGAACTCAAGTAGGCTGTGGGAGATCCAAGTTCAGATCGTTGCTTTAGTGACTCTTTAATTATTTATACAAAGTGAAACAGCTTCCACGGGAGATCCTGAGAAAGCCACATACCAGAATAGCCCATAACCCACTGCCTGGGTTGCTTTCCTGCAACGGGGCCTACACAAGTTCAAATGGGATAGCTTAGTGGTTTGAGCACTGGCCTGCTAAACCCAGGGTTGTGAGTTCAATCCTTAAGGAGGCCAGTTAGGGATCTGGAGTAAAAAATCAGTACTTGGTCCTGCTAGTGAAGGTATGGGGCTGGACTCAATGACCTTTCGGGGTCCCTTCCAGTTCTATGAGATAAGTGTAGCTCCGTATATAAATCCCTTCTCCACATAAGGTAGTGGGGGGACTTTACCTTGCTTCTCTCACACGCCAGGTGAGTGCTCTAATCACACAGCTAACGCTTATAAGGGCAGCACTACTACTTCCTCCAGCTGGTTGGTGATCATCCTCTTTTCCTTTGCTTTTGTCAAACCACCTGAAACTCCAAATGCAACGTTTTGGGTCAAAAGTAAACATTTTGTTCCCCACATCGCTGAAACGTTTCAACTTTTTCAGGTGGGTCAAAACTGTTTGGCAAACTCGACCCAAATTTGCAAATAGTTTCAGTGGATTCGAAAGAGCATTTTTTTCAGTGAGTAAACTGTTTGCCCGAAAAATATTGCCCAGCTCTATCCGTTATTGGCTCTTGCAAATCTGTCTGCTGCCATGGCTCCCATCTGCCTTTCTATATTGTCCAATATGTAAGCCCAATAACCCTTTGGTACATTGATATCATTATACTGTGTCCTCCCTTGAGTTTTGACATTAATGTTGGAAGTAGTTAGTTGAGGTGGCAGGGAAAACTGCAACAAGTGATAGATCCTGATTGGTTTTGTCAAATCACTGACATTTTTCTAGGGTGAAATCCCCTTTTTTGGAACTACTGTTCCTAGTCTCAGCTCTTGGTAGGAGATTATTGCTTAATGCTTAGTTATTGTAAGGCTGAATCCTCTGCTGTTGTAAGCCCTAAATTAAGCTTTTTTTTTTTCAATGCTGAAAACTTCTCAGAAAACTGCAGGTTCCTTCTCGTGCCGTTGTTCCTATCCAAATAACCATTACATCCGATCAAAAGGAGAAAATTGCTCGGGGCTAAAGAAGCAAATTTTAGAATAGTGCCTGGAATTTGTGGCCCTGCCCCCATCCCAGTTTAGAGTGAATTTGCTGCATAATCATCTTCAGAGAGTTGAAGAAAAATCATGTAGAGGAAATAGGAAATAAAGGGAAATCTCCAGAATATGACCTCTGAAGCCTCCACAAAGCAAAAACTTAGGGCTTTTTTGATGTTATTGCTAACCCAGAAGCCCTGGGTTGCATTATAGCAAGCTATTTTTTCCTTTGGTTGGATGGTATCTAGGGCTTAGCAGGGAGAAATCAACAGAGCTTTGGGAAGCTGTGAATATGTTGTTGTTAATTTTCCTTAATCACTGAAGTGCTTGTTGATAATCCGCTTTTATTATGGTTTAAGAGAATTTATGTGCTGTACATTTCTATATACCGGTAGCTAAAAAGGTTCACAGGTCATTCATCTTTGTCAGCTACTAACTGCATGATGGAAATTTAGGTATATTTAGGAATAGCTTATGCTTCAAATGTAACAATTATATTTCTGCTGAATATTGATGTGTTTTCTAACTAAAAAAAGAGTATCAACTGTGAGATGGACTAATTTCACATAATTCAGTTGACTGACAAAATATCCCTTAGGTAGATTTTGGGTTTTTTTAAATAAATCTGTTAAAAATATTTTATAGGGTGTTGTGGATGGTTTTAGTATTTCCCCACTGCTCTTTACTATGTGCACAAAAGTCTGTATTTAGAAGCAGCAACACAATTAAACATGTTTGTTTGGTCCTATTTACATTTTGTTTTTTATATAGTTTTGAGATTTCTCTTACTTTAGACAAAAATACAGTAGTCGATTTCTCGGTGTTGGCAACTCTCCTGATTTTGTTGAGAGTCTCACAACATTTGGTGTTCTTAAAGCTCCAGCTGCTGGAGACAGGTGATTATGTTGGATCTAAGTTTCTAGCCATCATGATTGCAGCTAAAAGCTTTAAAATATGAATCCTAATTCAAAAACCAGAAGGTAAACAAAAAGAACCCCAAATATAACATCTTTAAACATTGATAATTTTTAAGCCAATCTCATGCTTAAGATTGGCAACACTGGTTTCTAGTCAGTTTCACTTACAGGGGCTCATTCACTGGCACAGTATTGCAGTGTCTGGGTGGAAAACTCTGCAAGGTAATAGTTATTGGGTTCTGTTTTTAAACCACTTCCCTTGGAATTGACCTTTTTGGACAATGTCCCTTTACTATAGTTCTGTTTGATTATTCTTCCACCTGGAGTAAGCCCTGGTCTACACTGGCATGGGGATTGATCTAAGTTATGCGTACTTAGATCGACTTACCTTGGTGTCTTCACTGCAGTGAGTCGACTGCTGCCGCTCCCCCGTCGACTCTGCCTGTGCCTCTCGTGGCGCTGGAGTACCTAGAGGGCTAGGGTGTCGATTTATCGCGTCTAGACTACACGCGGTAAATCGATCCTGGCTGGATCGATCGCTGCATCCGATCTGGCGGGTAGAGTAGACATACTCGAAGTGTTTACTGGTGTCTCTGCCATCTCAGATTACGTCTACACTACATACCAGTGTGGGCAGTATACTTGTAGCTACATTCTATGGTGAAAAGCAAGCCGCATCCACGCTGAGATATGTAGCTACGCGTGTCAGTGAGACTCTGGCAGTGGGGAGCAGCAGACTCTGCAGAGAAAGGCTTCAGAAGCTCTCCACTGCCAGAGCCTTTCACTGCAATGAGGAGAGGCTCTTGTTGTGGGGAGGCAGCAGCAATATTCCCCTTCCAGAGCCTTTCCATGCTGCTGGAGCCTTTGCATGCTGTGAGAAAAGGCAGCTGGATATAGATAGGGAGGCACGGCTTGGGTGTATAGAGAGCCATGTCAGTCATATCTTATACATAACAAATTTGGCGATATGCATGCTGCTTTTTCTCTATTTGAATATATAATCTGTTTAGACCAGGGGTCGGCAACCTTTCAGAAGTGCTGTGCCGAGTCTTCATTTATTCACTCTGATTTAAGGTTTTGCGTGCCAGTAATACATTTTAACGTCTTTAGAAGGTCTCTATCTATAAGTCTATAATATATAACTAAACTGTTGTTGTATGGAAAGTAAATAAGGTTTTCAAAATGTTTAGGAAGCTTCATTTAAAATTAAATTAAAATGCAGAGCCCCCCGGACCGGTGGCCAGGACCCGGGCAGTGTGAGTGCCACTGAAAATCAGCTCGCCTGCTGCCTTTGGCACCAGGTTGCCTACCCCTGGGTTAGACTTAAGGTCTGTTAGGGAGCAGAAAGGCTTTTAGAAAAGCATGTTCCTTAGATAAATCAGATCACTAACAGTATTTTAAATCTTGCTTATACAAAGAAAGTATCCCTATTTTGTTTTAATTACTCCTATTCATAGTATTGTTTTGTGTACTTCTGTATCAAGGTCTCTTACATCGTGTAGTGTTTTGAAACGTTTATTTGAACACACTTAAACATTGGTGTTGGTTTAATTTAAATGCAGCTTTCTAGAAGCAATAAGCCAAAGTTACAGCGTTGAAGTAAATTTATACTTTAAAGGGAATCCGTGATCAGTTAGGGTTTCAGATCTTCTGTCCCAAATGAAAGTATCATCTCCGTTTTAAGAGGAATTTGAAGGTTTGAGAAGCTGTCCATTTTCCACAGCAAATAGATTTTTAAACATGCAGCAATAATAGCATCTCTCAGCAGAAAGCTTGCGAAGTTTTCTTTTAAAAGCTCCTAAGGGCTGGCTCCTCACCTTACAAATGATTTGCACGAAGAACTCCCATGGAAGGGAGCAGTTCTGCATGTGGAGGAGCACTTGCAGAATCAGACCCTGCTTTACAGGATCTCTGCGAATTAATATCAGCCATTCATGCCACAAAATACCAGAAGATGCTATTATAGTTCATCGCCCATAGGCAACGTGTTCTGAGAGAGGCCTCTTTGTTGCTTGCAGAAAACAATAACATAAAAGTTTTCCTTATCTGTTTCCATTTTGACCATACAAACCTGTCCTCTTTGCGCTTACTAGTCTTGAATCATCCCCTTGAGTGCTTGGTAGGAGCAATTCGTACCTCTGGGGGTAGCAGCAGCTGCCCTGGGATTCGTTCATTGGGAGGGAAGGAGACACCCCACTGCTCCCCAGGCAGAGGGGAGATGAGCTTTCCACTTCAGTGAGAACCCTGCCAGCCGAATCGCTCTGGGAAAAGGCTGATGTGGTGCACCTTCCAGATGACCAGGCTATGCTGCTGCTTCAGGATCCTGGTAGATTGCTGGGAAAAAAGGGGATGGGGGAGCTTGCATGACAGCCCCCTACTCTTTTGGACTGCAGAACCCAGGCAGTGGAACCTGGCCCATTGCATGTACAGCTCAGGTGCCGAATAAAATGTGCATTGAAAAACGAAGCGTGTGTATTTATGGGAACAAATGCTGCCTTGCTTGGAAGCGATTTCCTTTAGCCACCCCATGATTAAAGCCTGGTGAGAATCTGGCTCCTGACTTTCAACTAAAAGATGCAAGGCTCTAATCTCCACAGCCAAGCAACTCAGAAAGGCTTCTATGCTGGGAAGCCTTTGGGTTTTTTGTAAACAGATTCTCAGTGTACCATAGCCTCACATTAAAAGAAAAAAATAAAAGCTGACGATCCCAATTCCTGTAAATGGCTAAACTCTCCCTCCCCCCACCCCCCAGTGCTATGCGAGGGAAGACATAATTGGCGCTTGGCAGCTCCAGGAGTGTTGCTAGCACTGCCAACAGAGCTAGGAGTGCAAGAGGGCATGCCCCTTCCCATGCTTTGACAGGACTGTTGTGGAAAAAGCACTAGCTGCAAGTTGGCTGGCATGTAGCGAGTCCTGCCATACTCTCCCTGGTTCCCAGGATGTACAAAGAGTCTGATTTGTGACCACTGGATGGTTTTATTGCCTTTTGTAGGCTTTGTGTCAGAGCAGCACGCTTTTAATATATTTTTCTGTTATCTTCCTATTATTTAATGGACACTGTTGATTTGTGGGCATGGCTCTCTTTTGGATGCTGCACTGGTGAGGGAAAACAAACCTTTAGAAATCACTAGATGCTTATTTCTTGACCTTGAAGATTTTGTGTCTGTGTTTTAATAACTTTGAGGCTGAACCTCTGAGGGCGGCGAGCAATCTTGACTTCCATTGAAGTCAGGGAGAGATAAAGGCGTAGTCAACTTGCCACAATATCTGAGGTGATGCATCATGAGACATTTAATCTGTGAATCCAGAGTTCGTGTCCCTGTTCTGGCATTAACATTTCCAGCACAGAACATATTTAAATTAAGGTGGTATGTTTTTCTAGAAGATATGCTCTAGTGCAATCACAGCTGTTGGACTTGAAGCAGGAATTAATTTATGGAATCTTGTTGCCTGTGTTTCTCCAGGAGGTCAGGCTAGATGGTGATCGCAATGGTCCCTTCTGGCCTTGGAATCTATAAATCTGGGAATTTCATTGGGAATTGAAGAACTGGTTTCACAATTAGCATCTTGCCTATGTCTTTTTCATCTTAGAAACAACTGTACCTTTTATAATAGTGCTAAAATTTGCAGACCCCTCAATGAGATCACAGTCTGTCTTGATACCAGTGCATTGGTCTTTTTCACCCTTTAGCGCCCAGAGCAGTTTATCAGTCTGCTGCAGCCTGTGGGCTAATTCTTTACATCAAGTAGTGGAGATTCCTCTTTTTAGTTTCAGTGGTCCTGGGTCCAAGCCTTGCTACCAACCCACGAGTTATCACTACAAAATGAAATTAGGAGCTAATTGTGTCAGGTTAGACCACCCGTTGTACCAGCCTGGCCTCCTCACCCTGTTTATACTGTACCAGGCCTTCAAACCTTTGCTAGCGCACACACACAGGTATGACCACACTTGGCTGCAGACACAGACCGAAGTCAGCTCTGTGTGAGAGGGTTCAGCTCGGCGATTCACCCAGCACTCACGCGCACACCTCCGTTGGGGAATAAACCCAAAGTAATATTGTCTTGCACTATATAGAAAGATCTGCACAGTGCAAGCTCATAAAAATTCGCCCTCTCCCTCAATGTGGAAAGAGATGTGCACAACTTCTCCCCCCCCCCCAGTTATAAATTGCACAAGCTGGGTTTTATGATCAACAAAAACAAGTTTATTAACTACCCAAGGGAGATTTTAAGTGATTATAAGGGATAGCAAAGAGAACAAAGCAGATTACTAAGCAAACAACGCAAAACACACATACTAAGCTTAAGATCTTAAAAAGACTGGTTTCAAGAAGTAATTTCTCACCTTAAATGTTGCTTTTGGGCACAATGCAGAAATTCTTGAAGGTTAGCTACCCTGCTTGCATCTTAAATCTTCAGACACCATATTCACAGACCAGATCTCTTCCAGTCTGGGCTCATCAACTCCCCTCCTGTGTCTTTGTTTCTCAGCTCTGTCCAGCTGTCATCCTGGGTAGGGATTTAGGGAAGAGTGAACCAAGATCAACTTACTCCCCAGCCTTAAATTTAATTTACATAAGGCAGGAATCTTTTGTTTCCCAGTCTTAACCTCCTCCTTCTTTTAGTGGAAAATCACTATACGTCCAAGACGGTCTTTAGTATCAGGTGACAGGACCACTGACCTTTTGGTATCAAAGCAACATCCCAGGACCTTCTCAGGAAGGAGAGAGATTAGTATCTTGGCAGACTTATTGTTTCTTCCTAATGGCCCATCAAGGCTGATGGCCTGTCGTCTGGTGGGTGTTTCCTAAGTACACCCACAATTGTAATTGTTACATAGCCAATATTCCTAACTTTAGATACAGAATGATACATGCATACAAATTGGATAAATACATTCAGTAAATCATAGCCTTTCCAGTGATATCTCACATGACCCATCTTGCATGAAATATATCTTAGTTATGCCATATTCATATCATAACAATATTTCCATGAAGAATATGGAGTGTAACATCACACTAATCATTTAACATCAACCTCTTTATATTTTATAAATGGTCTGCTAAGTGGTTTTAAAGCAGTTTAAGATGTCCAATGGAGAATTTCTTCTGTGCAGGGCAACTTGCCACTTCTGCCAGATTTCCACCAGTATCTTCACCACCTCCTGTGCCAGCTGTTCACCCCTCCCTCAGGGTAAGGGGAAGTCATGGCATGGGTGGGAGGGAGAAGAAGGAGTCGTGGTGGAGTGGAGCTTTGCTCTGCCTGATTCTCCGCAAATATCAGGTGTGTTGAATCAGGGAACTGTGATCAACTCTTTGTGGTCCCTTCTCTTACTCTTTCTGAGCGAGACTCGGAGAGAAAGGAAAATTGAGCCACTAGTGTAGTAACATGAAACAAAATGGTCACACCTAGCAGCAAAACAATTTCTAGGAGGTTTGTCCAGAAAACAAGTAACCTTAAAGTGGGAATTGGTAAAGAAAATTGTTGGGGTTGAGTAGGGTCCTAATCCGACTTTGTGATTCGACTATAATAAAACATGCAAAATCTTTCAGAATCAGACATGTGAAATTCACTCTTGAAGACCTACAGAACTGCAGCAGGTCTATTAATTTATTGGCAAAAACCTACAGAACTTTGCTTATACAAACTGTGAAATCAGCATGATTGAACAGGCAGAATTAATGTATTTAATATCAAGGGAAAATACCAATATCAGTTCCAGATTAAACAGATTTACAATAAATTCCATTGGGTAGATTTAGGGAAAAGGGCATCAGAGCAATTTATGACATATGAGATTTCCCTCTTCCTTTTACCTTAATTTTTTCCTTGTACTTGGTTAGATGATGTTCCAACAAGGGTCCAATATTTTACCTGTGGTTAAATACATAGATTGAAATAAGAATCCAGTACAGGCTATAGCCATTTAGATACAAGTGGCTTCATTTATATGTAAGCTGTTTAACAAGCACTAGATTATATAATAGCCTGTTAGAGACTAGAAAAATTGGACCATAAGAGCATCTGGGAAGATAGATGCAATGTTTTGCCCAAACACAGTCACCTGACCAAGTTGGTACACCCAGGTCCTATTTGAGAGTGAGATATCAGTGTTTATTATGCTATTGATTGTACAGTAGGTTGGGGAGAAAATAGTGACTCTTGAATTGTGTTAATTACTGTCTCTTTGAGCCTGTTATAATGATTTAATGGTCCCTTTTGGCCTTAAAAGCTATGAACACTGTAGGAGAAAAGGTAGAAAAAAATATTGATCTAGTCAGACATTTTTGGAGAATCTTCAACGAAATTCCAGGAATTTGTTGATTGAGGTTGCTCTTGCTGTTTGAATGAAAAAAATTCTGTGTGAAGGATGTCCCCTGGAGAGATCAGCCCAGTATTCCAAAAGGTAAATATAGTAGCATACAAATATTCTTTAAAGAATTAAATAAAGTGGGAAAAAGTAATGAACTAAGCTGCTTTGGAAATATTATTTTAACGCTTTATTTAGAGCCCTTATCCACCACTGTTTTATATTGTTAATCGTTTCCTGATTCATTTGTCTGTGTTATAAAGTGCACTCTGGCACTCAACCTAAATGGATTGTGCTGCTTAAATTTGGAGGAGTGACAAACCAACCTTTTCTTAAACCCCATAATGGACGACACTGTTCTTTCTCCCATTTCCTTAGAACTAGCCACGGTTTTATTCTGTTTACTTCCTGTATTTTCTTTTTCTGCATTAAGCCCCCTTGGAGACCGGTGTATTGTAGCTTGTTGTGGTGTAGAAATTTGCGTTGAGTTTCCAGGATGCTTCTGGAATGAGAACAGCATTGGCACAGCCAAAATGGCCTGGCCAAACACTCCTTGCCAGTGATAAAGCTTTGCCAGCCGGCTAAAAGGGCATAGTGGTTGCAAGGCTCTTGAGCCGTACCAGTTTGGTCAGATTGTCTCTCAGCTTCACTATTCTTCCTTCTCCAGTTCTGTTCAACAGAGGGATGACACATGGGGAGGCATACAGGGTAACGTGTCCCCCCCACCTCCAGATTTGCTGCTTGGCTTGTACTGAGCATGCTCATACAGGCTGAGCATGCTCAGTAACACTGCTGAAGCTGGCTGCCCTCACTCTGCCCCCTCCCCCTCATAGGCAGGCACGGGTCATCTCTGCTGTTGAGCACGGGTTGTGGAAGTCTTATTTATTATTCCCCACTCTGAGTGTCGTGGCTGTAATTGTTGTGATGCCAAGAACCATACGGATGTATCTTTACAAGCATGAAACAATGCGGAGTCCTGCTGCTGCTATCAGGGAACATTACAGGTGGCTACCGCTTGAAGGAAATTTGGACCTGGCATTGGCCACTGTCAGTAGACAGATACTGGGCTAGATGGACCTTTGGTCTGACCCGGTACGGCCGTTCTTATGTTCTTATAAAGCCTCTTGAAGTCAGTGGGAGCTTTTGCATTGAGTTAAATGGGCTTTGGATCAGGCCCTGGTTTAAACCCCACCCCCCAAAAAAGGAACAACAAAACCCAACAACAACAACAAAGAATCCTCTAGAGTTCTAGAAGCCATGTTTTGTTTGGAGAACTTTCACTAGACTCCCTGCACAGAACTATAGCTGCAGCCAAAGAAAATTGCACTTGCAGACTAAGGAATACAGGATAGGGTCAAATCCACTGGTGGTGTAGCTCTGACTTCAATGGAACTATGTCTGTTTGCACCAGATTAGGATCACGTCTGCTGTAGTGTGTGTGTCTTTTTTCCTCTGCCCAAAGAGTGTGACAATAGAATGTAAAATGTTACGTAAATCTTATTTTAGCATCAGACCAGATTTTCAACTGTCTGTGTGGTATGGAAATAGCAAAGAAATATCATCATAAAGTCCAGGTTGACTCCATGTGGGTCAAAGGGAAATCACACAGAGCGAGCAGAGACCAATGCGGCAGGAGCATTTTGCCAGTCTCTGTTACTTAACATGCTGGCTCACTCTTCCATGTCTGGGAAAATCAGAAAGGGGGACCATCGGCATACTGAGTAACTGCTTCAGCATCTGCATTTGAATTAACATGGTCTGCTCCAGCAAGAAGAACCCTTAAGACACTACATTGTAACCCTTTAGCTGATGAGGGTGACACGGCAGCCTTCTGAGTAGGCAGTTGGAGAGGACAAGAATATATTTTGTTTGATTAAATGGACATATGAGTCATCAGAATTTTGGCACAAAGTTGATCATTTAGAATACTCAGAAGGGGTGGAGGGGAAACAAAAAAGGAGATACTAGTTGTATTTGAGACCAGAAATTGCAATCAGATCTGTACGAGTTTGTGGGTGTTGGCACATTTCCAATCGTGTAACAGATGAGATGTTAAAAGCTTGCATTCAATCTCAGAGATTTTGCTATTGACCTTGTTGGCTACACTAACAACATAGCGTGTTCAGAAAGAATGTTAAAGCCTTTCCTAAATTATTTATAATAGTCTTTGCCAGATGTGCATGTATATCTTCCGTTTGCATAAGTATGAGTTACATGTGTCTATCAAGGAGATGATGAATCCTTCTGTATTTAAATAAATAAATATAGTTGTGCTTCCGAGAGGAACGGAGACAATATGCAGCCTCTGAGGAAAACCTTTTTACTGTGCAGTAGTTTAAATACATTCTTACAGTATGATCTCAAGAAATAGGAAGATGTTGGCATGAACACTGTATTTCATCGGAGCTATGCATTCTCACATTGCGAACTGGAGCTTCTGTATTACAGATGCTAGATAAATGAAGTGCAAGACTTAAATAGAGCAAAGAAGTGTTGAGAGAAAAAAAATTCAGTCAACTTTTACCTGTGCAGCAAAGTATCGTATCTGTACAGTAGTAGCATTGTCTCTGGCAGATGCTGATTAGAAGTTAATCCGTTTTCTACACGGAGACATTCATTGCTAGAGACATTAATTTACAATACGGTAAAGATTCAGTAGTACTAGTTGGCAAGGGGGCAAAAGAGATGCAGCTTTTCTCATGTGATGTAAGGCCAGTTATTTTTAGGAACACATGTTTACTAAGCCAATAGGTTTTGTGCCTGTGCTGGAAATAAGTCTTGTCTGTTCAAGAAACAAGCTATCTAATTTTAATGGTATTGATTATACTGGATAGATCTCTTGTATGTTTGCATCCCTTTAGATAAATGGATTATAACTCAGATTAAGATTTTGTCACAGTTATGTTTAGTAAAAGTCATGGACAAGTTGTGGGCAATAAACAAAAATTCACAGAAGCCTGTGACCTGCACTAAAAATAATGGGGAGAGGAGGTGATGGGGGACAACTGAAGCCGGGGGGGGAGGGGGGGCAGAGGAAGAGAATCCGAGTCCCGCTGTGCCGGGGACCCACTGCAGTCCTGGCAGCTTGGCACTCCAGGCCTCCCCCCCCCCCAGCAGCTGACTGCTCCGGGACTGAAGCGGAAAATGTCACAAGGTCCCTGAAAGTCACGGAATCCATGACACAAGCTTTTCCTTCATTTTAACCATGGCCACCTTTCAGGAGCCTTTGTCGGAGAACAATATCAGTAATATTTGCCATATTAGCAAAGTTACCACAACAAAAAAGACATAAAATAAATAAAAACCCAAACATCCCTTTATATATATATATCATTTTTTAAAATAGTGAGTTGCAAAAAGTTTGTATGCGCAGTTCGTATTTGTATTTATACGATCTGTTCTTGTCAAAAAGATATCAAAGGAGCAAAGAAGGCAAATTTTGAGAAAAAGGAAATCAGAGTAAATATGACCAATAATTTGTGACTAATTTATGATGAGACATTGCTCAAACAAATCCTGGGGTTGTGGATGTGCATATGAAACACAGAGGTTTGAACATACATGTGTCTAAATAGACATATAGGTTTCTCACTTGTCCTCAGGCTTGTGGTATCGACAATGTGGAGGTGCAGTTGTGCATGTGCAAAGCATAGGCTTATCTGTGGTCTGCAAAATAGGCCCGCTGATGTGTGTTGCCAACTACTGCATTTTTATCGTTAGTCATGAGATATTGGGTTATTTTCTTAAAGTCCCACCTCCTGGAGCCATAGGAATACATGAGAATCTCAGCTTTCATTTTAAAAATAGTAAGTTTCTCAAACCTGTGGTTGTGGAGAAAACCTTGAAAACATGAACCCTTACAAGCTCAGAAACCAGACGGCCAAATAAGTGAACCTGACACTTACTATTATTTTTTTTTAAATCTTATGATTTTCAAACCAATCTCATGATTTTGGGGGCCTGTCTCACAATTTTTGAATGCGTGGGATTGGCAGTACTGTGAACACAGAACTAAAATATCTAGCATTAATAGGAGGCTATGGGCCGGTGAAGAAATAAATGAAAATGCATTCCAGGAAGTTTATAATTTAATTACGTCCTTTTAAAATTCACCTTCTTTACCTCTAGAAATCCAACAGATAGCAACTGGGAAGCCCAGAGCTACTGAACATCCCCTGGTTCAAAGTTAGCCAGCGTTCGCTTATCTAGTTTAGCTCGGCTCTTCATCCGATTCCATCTTTGGAATCAAAACAAGTATTAAATTATTTTAAACAAAGAATAAGTATAGGGTTGTTCCCTGCAGATAGAAGACAAACATTATAGTCCGCCAGCATAAGGGATCATTTTAATGGAGTGTGTTACAATATTTTATGTTTAATGTTTCCTTCATCTAAACAAAGCCAAGGTTGTCAGCTGTTCGAGTTCACAGAAGAGGGAAATAAGCGTGAGCTACACCATGCTGAAACAATGCTGTAAGAAAAATATGGGAAACCGTGGCTCAAATGAACTCAAATATTGTTTAAAAAAATGTGCAACACGGAGCTTACTGACAAGCTGGAATCTTTCGAAGTATGGAAGTTCGCTGAGGAAAAAAACCAGCTGTCACACTAAAAAGTCATTGTTTGTGAACATTTACCACAATGGTATCTAAAATACCACCATTTCCCCCATATGTAGCATAGAAAATAACTATATAGCAAATATTGACTTTTAAATGGCAGCTACTCTGTAGAATGTATAATCACGCGCTGTTCCACTTTGCCAATAAATGCTGACGTGCCTGAAAATTAATCGAGTGTTACAGCCACTGGCCAAAATTTCAGTCCAATTGTGTGACACTCTACTTGAGGCATGCATGCTGGTCAAAGATGATAAGCTGTGTGAGAAAAGTTCCCTGAGCATGCAGAGAATTACTATTGCACTTCACGTAAGCTAACTCATAACCTCTGTGATCTGTTTTCATGAGCATTTGAAAATGGCACATGCAGCATTTAAAGTAAAATCATGGTATTAGGACATTTGAGT
The DNA here is from genome assembly GCF_016161935.1 of Mauremys reevesii. Taxonomy (NCBI): domain Eukaryota; kingdom Metazoa; phylum Chordata; order Testudines; family Geoemydidae; genus Mauremys; species Mauremys reevesii. The sequence goes on from NC_052625.1 coordinate 9,401,852, forward strand.
CTATTATTCAGCAGAGGATTGATGAACCAAGTGTTTTAAAAGGTCAGGGTGCACAAGGTTACTGATTTATGTTCTGAACACTCAGTACTCAATACATATATCAATAACCATGTGCTACTTGTCATTTTATTCAGTGTGACAATTCTGGCTGAATGTGGGTGCTCATAAATGTGAGAAACTGATCTGCTGAGTAGCACTTGTGTGGGGTCTGACATAATGGAGGTAGGAGTTCTGCAAGTTTTTCAGGCTTTCTCGTTAAGTTCTGCCATGAACCTCATTCTTGACCTATGCCATTCACCTGCTATTCCCATATTAGATTTTTCAGATCAAATTGCTTGTTGGCTTTGTGAGGTGGTTGGATGTCCACTAGGTTCTACGCTCCGATCATTTTTAAAAACTTTGAACTGCTTTGAATTTGGCATTGTATTTATTTCATTGTATTTCTTTCCATTTACATTTATTTAATCTCTCCATGAAGCCTAGTCCAGTCTTCTAGTCTTAAGTAGTGATGTAGAGCCTGATCCAAACCCATTGGAGTATCCATTGACTTCCGTGGTCTTTGGATGATACCCATAAACTGTAAGGTTGGCAGCTACAAGTGGTAGAATGTTTCTTCTTTTTTAGCCTACACTGTTGATACTTGGTATTCTTTAATACTTAGCACATCAAGAGTATGCTAACGTTGAGCATCATGCATTCTGGAAGTTGGCCTGCCAGACAGCTGTGTCAAGAGCCGTTTCTCCAGACCAACTCAGCTTTTTGCTTCTTGTGTCATTTTGCTTTCGCTGTACAGAAAGTCAGTTTGTATTTTTTTGCACGGGTAGCAGCTTTCATTTCCCAAACAGCTCGACAACCATCCAGTCCTTGCCCTGCTCCCTTTATGGTTTCTCTGGGCAAGTATAATATGTCAATTAAAACACAACAAATACAAATACATAAATAATACGTATAATAACCCTAGCTATCATGGACTAGAGGGAGCAGGGAAGGGATTTGGTAGGTTGTGGAGCTGCTGGGGAAAGGACTCTTTCAGACAGCTCACAAACTTTACTGTATTATTAAGACCTTTTGCTGTCAGTTTTTAACAAAATTTCCCTGAAAAATTCCTTTTGAAAAAGCAAGCATTCGAGTTTTACCAATTTTTTGTTTTTATCCAAATTTTGCAAACGCTGAAACTCCCCAGACCCAGCTGCTCCCCTGGCAGAGTGCCCGCAGGACAGCCTAGTGCGAGTGTGCAGAGGAGGGTTATTGCAAGTTGGCAGTGGGTGCTGCACTGTGAGGGAGTGAGACAAGCAGGGAGCCTGGTCCCGGCAGTCAAGAGGGGCTCCTTTCCCGTCTGACTCCCCTATCACCCGGTTCCCTGTGCAGTGGGGCACAAGATGGGCAAGGAGCTGGCTATCAGTCCCCGTCTGCTTTCCCTGCCAGACAAAGTCCCCCTGAGCTGGGCTCTTATACATGCCCCATCTGCTTCTCCTGCATAGTAGGGGAATGAAACAGGCAGGGAGATGGGTCCTGGCAGCTGAAACCACCTGACCGTGAGCTGAAGGTTGCCTTCACAACCCATCACACACCCCTGCATGTGGCCTCCTGTGAATACCAGGCACCACTATACGCCCCTGGATACTGGCCTTTTGTTTTCAGGTTTTACCAATTTTCGTCCTTTTTAATGTTTTTTAATAAACACCCATAAATTCCTGGGAAATTTTAAAGAAAATTATGCACAGTGGGTCTAATCCAAAGCCCTCTGAATTCAGTGAAAGGATTGCTGTTGAATTCAGTATAATGTGGATCACGCACTATGTTTGTGTACTTTAAATCCATGGAATATGCATCCTTAGACAGACATTTCTCCAGAGAATTTAAGCTATTTTTTAAAATCTTGCTACACAGTGACACAAACAGGAATGAATTAGGGATGCAAGATCAGACCCACAGATTGCAAATGAAGAGGATTTTTTTGTTGTTGTTTCTGCCAATGTCTTCTGCTGTGTGTTCCCTATAGACTCCTCTGAGATAGTGTTGTCTGTAATTCCAGCACACCTTTACTGTGCACAAGGCTATGTTAGCTAGAATGTCAAATCTTAGAGAAAAACAATTCTTTTCTAATATCTGATCTTCTTTAAACAGTCTGGACATTGCTAATTTGATTTCAAGAGGTGGAATATAATCTGTATTAATTCCACATACGAAACTTCCATTCATGCACCAAGAGACGGCAGGTTTGGGTCTGATGTTTATATGAGGCATACTCAAAATGAAAACCAAAAAATATACTTGGAAAAGAACTTCTTGGGGAAAATGTCTCAGGCATGAAACAAACTGTTTTTTTGTCATTGTTTAGTTCAAATCAAGCTTGTGGGTTTAGACAAAAACTTGTCTGTTTCTCACATTAAATTCTTTGTTGTGTGTATTTAATCATATGTGAAAGGCTTCAAACATTCATATATTAACTGAGCAAGAAACAAGGCTTGGAAAGTGAAAAGCTGATGTTTTCAAATCATTGCCTCGTCTTATAAATGTCAAAGCCACTATTCATTTCTGTTATATTGCAAAAAATAATCAAATTTCTCAGTCAATATTTCTTAGCTAAACAGTGGAATGCTTAGAAAATTTCAAGTCCTAAGTACAAAATTCCAATTTTGTTTTATTTTTATAACTATAAAAATGGATATGTTTGCCTGAATAACGGTTTGTATTTTACAAGTTTGTGTTAAAATGACATATATTACACCTATGTAAAATTAAAACAGAACAAGCCTGATTCTAATTTACAATAAGCCCCCTTCACACCACTCTGACAGTAAAATGAATTTAAATATAACTTACCATACTTTCCCCCTTCACACTGCCAGATTGATTTAAAGGGGCAGAAATTTAAAGAAGTATCAGACCCAAAATGAATTTTCTGAATGTCCGTCATTGTGAATCTACAGTACATTGATTTCAATGTGACTATTCGTGTGCTTTAAATTAAGCACATACTTAAATGTTTTGCTGAATCCAGGCCTAAATGCCCAAATCCAGTCCTCAAGCATGCGTATGTATAGTGGGAGTTGGGGCACATGTCAAAGGACAAACTACTTAATACAGCTGTACCTCAGTGGGATCCTTATTCTGCACTCGGTATTCAGGTATGTCTACACTAGAAATGCTACAGCTGCAGCGTTGCAGTATAGACACTTACTGCAGTGATAGAACAATAGCTGAAAGGCTATAGCTAGGTTTATGGAAGAATTATTCCATAGCCCTAGTGGCGTCTACACCGGGTTAGGTTGTCTTAATTATGTCGCACAGGGCATTGCTGCTGACACTTGATCCAAGGGGGAGAAAACATGTTCAGTAGTTCTGGGCTTTTTTTTTTACAGGTTATTATTTTTTCTGATAAATTGTGTTTGTGTGAAACACTGCTAGAGACTCAGCTGTCATTGTCTGTCTCAGAGAGCAGGTTTGATTTGGACAATTTTTCTTTCCTTATGTAGATGAAAAAGAGTGGAATTTGAAGATCAGGATCATGTTGTGGGAGACTGAGCCTAAAAATTAACAAAATTTCTCATTATCTGTAGCCTGAAGGTCTCTCTCTGTATGCTTTGCTAGCAACAAAGAAGCCACTTTTGTGCTGCAATATTTGTCACACAGTGGTTGCTGCATGTGGAGCCTCATTGTCCTTAGAATTATTGAATGCTGCCTGAGCCACTTTCAAAATCCAAGAGAAAGGCACCAGCAAATCTTCCAAGCCTCCAGCCTGGCAGAACTGTCCTTATCCTTGCCCTGGTTGTAAGCCTGACATTCATTACCCTCAAATCCCTAATGTACCCTGGACACACAAACAGCACACACACACAACTTTGTGTATTTATGAGTGATAAACTGACTGTTTTGGTAAAACACACTAAAAAAAAATTAACAAATGTATGAATGTTAAACAAATGGTCCCAATTCTGCCCATTTTACACCGATGTAAATCCAGAATAACTCCTTTCAAGGCAATACAGTTATTCTGGATTTATGCTGTCATAGCTGACAGCAAAATCTGCCCAAACATCTTAAATTTTACTAGACACACAGAGTGGGTGAGGTAATATCTGTCATTGGACCAGCTTCTGTTGGCGAAAGAGACAAACTTTAGAGCTACACAGAGCTCTTCAAGTCTGGGAAGGGTACGCAGAGTGTTACAGCTAAATACAAGTGGAACAGATAGTTTAACATAAGTAGTTAACTAATATTGTAAGACTGTAATGGGGTCCACTCACTGCTAGGGCACGTCGTCCTTGCTGCACAGGGGATTAGCTCTGTCCAGATCTGACATCCTCTTCCTTAGTTCACTCTCATCGCCGCTCCCCTCTCTCTCTGGGGCTCATCACGCTCCCTCTTCATGACAGCCCTCTGGCCAGGTCACTGTCTTTGTTTGCCTTTCCAGGGGTATCAAAGTCCCACAGGATCAACTGTTGGGCTGCCTTTCCAGGCCACCCTCTAATTCAAGCCCATGCCACTTTTCTCAGTGGTGGAACCTTGGCCCACTCACTACTCCAGGTTCCAGCACCAGGACCTGCTATTCAGCAACCACGATCTGCTCACTCTCAGATCCCGTTGCTATTTCCCTGTGCCCCTTCCTACTTCTCTTCTCTTTCTCTGTGTTCTGGCCCTCCCATGGGGTCCAGCTGAAGCTTCTGACCTCCAGAGACAGACTGCAGCCTACTTCCCCTGCAGCTCCCTTCTCTCCTCACCTTGCTGGCTAGGACCAGCCCAGCCTACACCTGCTCAGCTGAGTTTCATCTTCTATTAAGGCTTGCCTGTTCTGCCTAATTCTCCCTCAGATGTATCCTATTAGGTTAATTAGCTCCTTCCCAGCCACTTAACCATTTCAGGTAAAGTGTGAAGTGAACACCAATCACAGAGACCATTCAAGGTGAAGTGGCCAGTTAACACCTCTATAGTCATAGGACAAAAAAAGGGGTGGTAGTGGCTTGCAGATTGTTGTAATAAACCATATATCCAGTGTCTAAGTATCTAGCAAAGTTATGAATTTAAATTCTCAGGCTTGTCTTTTGAAGATGTGCAGATTTTCTTTGAGGATTTTGATCATCATAGAAGTGGAGATATACCTATCTCATGGAACTGGGGGAAGGGACCTTGAAAGCTCATCAAGTCCAGTCCCCTGCCTTCACTAGCAGGACCAACTACTGTCCTTAAGGAGTTTTTGTGTGTGTGTGTGTGTGTGCCTGCCCCAGATGGCCCCCTCAAGGACTGAACTCATAACATGGGGTTTAGGAAGCCAATGTGCAAACCACTAAGCTAACTACCTCCCCCCAAGAGACTTGTATGTCTGCAGGTTTTGCATCTGTTGTTGTGGCAGGGTCTGGTGACACTTTGAGTTGGAATGTCCTAGTCTGTGGGGAGCTAGATTCTGATGATGAACTTGGCGAGGTTGATTTGAAGGCCAGAAAAGGGTATTCGGGAAAAGTTTCTTTCAAGATGTGGTCCCCTTCGAATATGGGTTGCAATTGTTTAATGATATCCTGTATGGGTTCCAGGGTGGGGTGGTAATTTTACTATGTCATTTGATATTTTTGTTGAGACTGAGATTTTGAAAATTGCCTAAAGGAGTTACCAAATTACATTTGATTTGAGAGTGTCCCTTTATATAAGAACGGCCATATTGGGCAGACCTATGGTTCGTCTAGCCCAGTGTCCTGCCTTCCAACAGTGGCCAATGCCAGGTGCCCCAGAGGGAATGAACAGAACAGGTAATCATCAAGTGATTCATCCCCTGTCGCCCATTCCCAGCTTCTGGCAAACAGAGGCTAGGGACACTTCAGAGCATGGTTTACCTTTAGATTTCAATGGAATTTAGGCACCTAGCTCCCTTAGGATCCTTTGAAAAATCCTGCTTAAATTAATTGCTATTTGCTAATTTCCATTCATGGAAAGAATGGGAATCTTGCATACGGTATCATTTTTATCAGAAGAGACGTTCACTGTGTATTGTCTCCTATTTGAGAACACAAACTATTACCCTTCTTGATTTTGCTCTCCTCGTCCCTTGTTTTCTGGTTGTCGTTAGTATTCCATCTGGGTTTTCCTACACACATTCCTAATGATGTACACTCCATTTTCTGCTTGAACCATTTCCATCACCTCCTTCACACATTGATTTTTCCATCATCTTTATTTTTGTTTTCCCACTGACCATGTTGTTGTGCTGCTCACATGTCTATGCTTCTCATTATTTCCATCATGACTCTGTTTTCCAAGCTGATGTGTTATGTTCTCCATACAAACCTACCTCGAATGCATCCAGCCACACTTTTTATGTTGTCTTCATTGATTAACTCTCAGCACTATACAGTTCAGAGCAACCTGTTTTCAACGATTTTCATGACATCCCCTGAGAAATTTCTTCTCCTTCCAAGTGCTTGCCAAAAACATTGCCATTGGAATGTTCTTTTTCTGAGAGACAGCATTATGCACTTTCTCAGCTATTGAAATTCGTTTATCATTTAACCACCTGAATCCAATTTCTTCACTGATTCTTCATTTCGCTCTCTCTCCTGACGCACAAGGTCTCAGAACATTTTCATAGTTCTTACTCATACTTCTGGTATATTTCATTCCTCTTTTTCAATATACAGGTTGCATCAGTGCAAAGTCACATTGCCTTGTGAAGTTGAATTGTTCATTCCCAGTCCATACATTAAGTTTAAATATACTTGTAACACACCACCCTCCCAGCAGGGCCGGATTAAGGCAGGGGCTTTAGGGGCTGCAGCCCAGGGCCCTGGCTCAAGGGGGCCCCGCAAAAATAAATCACAGGCAGCGATCTCCAACTCCGGGGCTATTAGCAATGAACACTTAAAGCCACTAAAAGTCCTGCAGTGCAGTGGGGCACTCAGGCAGGCTGCCTGCATGCCGTGGCCCCAAGCCACTCCCAGAAGCGGCTGGCTGCTAACACGTCTCTGTGGCCCCTGGCGGGGAGGCGGGAGGAGGCAGCTCCATGCGCTGCCCCCACCCCCAGCACCATCCTCACAGCTCCCATTGGCCGGAAACCAGCCAATGGGAGCCGCAGGGGTGGCACTTGCAGGCACGGGCACCCTCATCCACCCCAACCCCCGGCCCCAGATCAGAATCCCCCCCTGCACCCAAACTTCCTCCCAGACTCTGCACCCCAGTCCCCTGCCCCAGCCTGCACCAAACTCTCTCCCAGGAAAACGACTTCTGTACAGGGGCCCAATGAAAGCTAATAGCCCCGGGCCCAGAGGAGAGTTAATCCAGCCCTGCTTCCCAGGGGTTTTTCCATAATAAAATCACTTATCAGTTAATCAGTCTGTTTTAAGAACTTATCAGGTAATTTTAAAATTACTGCAGTTAACATAAAACTCACAGAATAACTTCTGCATTAATTTCTGAAGTTCCTGCACTCCATGACATCTCATGAGAACTTGTGGTTAGCATGAAGTAGCCCAGGAGAAAATGTGTCGTAACTCACTGGCGAGTGTATGTTATATGGCCCCCTCTGTGCCGCATCCACAGAGTATATGAGGTGATTACAGCCCAAGCTCCAGAGCTTTAGCTCGAGCTGTAGCAACTTATATTTCTTAGCTTTGGAGGTCTCCAGTTCAGTCCTGGTTGTGTCAGCCAAGATGGCTATCATCACTGTAATTCTTTTCTCCTTTCAGTAGCAATGAACACTTAAAGTCAGTGGGGAAGGCAGGGATTTAGCAACACTCAAATCAGAAAGAAGAAATAATTATTCGCAAGCTTGTGCTTTTCCCTTCCTTCACCTGCTTTCTTTTTTGTACTGCCACATCTATGTCTTTTCCATCCTCCATTCTCTTGGTAAATCTGAGATCGTACCAGTAAGAACCACTGTCTCATAATTGAAGTATTAGTCATTGTAATCTACATTTCTAACCATTTCTGACCATAGTGAGGCTGGTCCCTATAGGCAGTGGTTATGGTGGTTATGGAAGGAGATAAGGTGGCCAAATAGGATAATTCATGCTCATTGTCATTTTCCAGCAGTTCTAATCAAACTGTCAAAGTCATATGTATTAACTCAGAAGTTTATAATTCATATGCTTCAACAGTAACTGTTAATGGTCTGTTCCAGGTGGGTATTTTGATGCTGTGTAGGCAACAATTACATTCAGTACCTTAGATGTGCTGGGTTTAAATTTCCACCAGATAAAAGTTGCAGCATACTCAATACCGATTGTGGGAATTCACAGTCCAAGCCCTGCAGACCTCTCAAAGCATAAATGATGTCTATTTTGTGCCTTTTGTCCAAAGGATCTCAAAAAGTCTACAGACTTTGCAACCTATATATAGAGAAGTCGCTTAAATGCATGGCCACATCTGAGATAAAGCCTTCAAACAGAGTAACTCTGCATTGCAGTTCAGGACTGAAAGAAGAATATTTTATTTGTAGGTAGGTGGAAATTGAGCCAGGACAACAGGGCAAATGTTCCTGCTCTTCTGTAATGTGCCATGCAACCTGCTGTAGAAATCACTTCTTCTGTAGAAATCTTTTCAGTGGTTGGCTATGATTACAATACTCCACACTGGACCAAAGAGAATGAATTAGCAAGGGTTTTGCTGGAAAAAAACCCCACCTGAATGTCAAGTTTGTTTTCTCTGCTTTCTCTACCCTTGAAATTCTGTTGCAGAAAAATAAAATAAAATGTTTGAGAAAGAGAGGAGTTGAAAGATTTTTAGGTTCCCAAGTTGTTGTTTTTTTAACAGTGAAATATCTGCAGCTGATGGAAATTGATACAATTTTGCTGCTTTCAAAAATCTTAAGAAAGGATGCTCATTAAAATGGGATTGTTGCTTTCTTCTGTGAGTTATGGCTTTTTTGTAAAATATCTTTTGGATTAAGATGTGCTTTAACACAGTTGAGTGTGACAATTCATCAAAATTATTCTTAGTACTGGGCTATTTTCCCTGTAGGCATACTCCCAAAATAGCATAGAGGGAAAAAAATAATAATCGCATTTCGTTCAGTTTTACAGAGGTAAACATCTTCTTGCTCTTACATTTTAGAGTCTTTTTTACTAGGGTGTTTTTACAGGTTTGAACTGGATGGCATTATTATGGTATAGTGTCTAGCAAAAGAAATGCTTTCGGGAAATCTAAGCTGCCACACTAAAGGTGTTGAAGGATAAAAGAAAATGTAATATATCTGTAGGGTACAGTAAATGGAATGCCAAACAAAACATCTGGTATGATGATGATGATGATTATTGATGTCAGTAACAACCAAAATATGCTAGGAGCTGTACAGACATGTAGGAAACCACCCTGCCTTTTTAGAATTTCCTCAGTTTATCAATGAATCTAAAAAAAGTCAAAAGGAAATGCAGAAAGTCAAGTCAGCAGAGTTCTTAGAAGACATCAGTTCAATTCCCTGTTTTTGCATTGACTTTTTTGGGCAAGTCATTTAGGCCTTGATCCACAAGGGTATTTAGGTTCCTAACTTCCATTGATTTCAACAATTTAAATACTGTTGGAGTTCTGGGCCCTACTTTCTCTGTACCTCAGTTCCCCATCTATAAAATGGGGCTAATAGTGCTTCCCTACCTCGCAAGAATGTTGTGAGAATAAATGTGTTAATGATTGTGATACTGCATTGATGGGCCTATCGAAGTACCTAAGATGCATCGATAGTACTAGTAGTAGCATTGAAAGGTTGCACAATGGAAGGTCAAAGATCCAAAAAGAAAACCATCCCTAATTTGTTTCTGCAAACATGCCTGGGAATGACTTGAAAACTTCCAAGGTTAAAATCTGGGACCTTAGTTCTAGGCATGAAGGAGTCATCTGGGCTGTGCAACCATTTATTCCGTCCCTGGAGCAGCTGTTAGGAAAGTGGGGCAGAGAGCAGCTGGGAATGGCAGGAGCCGTGGGTCCACCCCCTACTCCCTGGCCAGTATAGCTAAGCATGTGTGTGGGAAAGGCCAGCAGCAAATTACTCACTCCTTTTCTCCCTAGCAGCTTGGGAGGAACAGGGAGGAAATTGTGTCTTCCTGCGCCCCTGGGGTGCTCCTGGGCAGTGCAGTCATGCACCACACCTTATTATTGACACATGATTTTGCCTATAAATTTCAAACACAAAGAGCATGAAATGAGAAATCTGGGCATTATAAGGAAAAACAAAGGAGTGAGAGAGAGATTTGCTTAGAATTATGCCACGGGCAAGCACAGGGAATCTGGTTTTCAATTGCTTAAATTATGAGAGAAGTCAGAGAAACAGAAGATGATTTTGAAACATTTTCAGGGCCAGGACTCTTTCTTACCGCACAGAAAAATCATAGGAAACCCATCACGGCACAGAGCCTGGCTTATTACTAAACAGTAAATTGGCCATATTTCCTAATAGGCCCAAAGTGCTTTATTCTACAGGGAAAAACGGTAGAGTAGGCAGGTCTTCTACTGAGATTCTGTCTGTAAGTGAAGCATACCATGTCCTTGGTACTGTTACACATGCCTGTCATAACCACGCCATATATACGGTATAGGAATCAAGTAATACCGATTGCAGGCAGTTTCGGGCAAGGACCATCTTTTTGTTCTGTGTTGTACAACACCTAGCACAATGGAATTCTGGTCCAAGACTGGGGATCCCAGGTCCTACACTAATAGCAATAATAATTATTATTAATACATTATAATTCTCATAACCTGATTTTATCTTATGTTGTGATTTTCATAATGAACTGGAAATGGAATCACTGCATTTTCCTTTCAAAGTTGAATTTTGTTCAGACAGGCATATGAAATCTGCTTAGCATTTAATCTCTATATTGGAAAAACCCACTTCATTTTGTATTGGCATGAATAAAATTCATAAAACGTTTCTCTAATTATTCTCCCTTTCTCAAAGACCCCATAACATAATGCCAAGGGAAATGTAGATGCTGTTTGTGGTTAGATCAGGGTTAGAGGGCAATGCAAGGTGTAATCTGTTTCCTCCTCTAAAGCACTCCCAGCTCCTGTTTGTCTAGTCTGGTAGTGGGAGCCATACTTGTAGTCCAATGATATTGGACTTTGCTAACTGTAGATTGTCAGCTTTAGACCAGCCTTTGATTTCTGGACGTTTAGCGCCCATTTGGGGCATACTAAATTGGGTTGCGCAACTGTCACATTTGCAAACAAGTACCTGGATGTTCAAATCAAGCAGCTGAGCACCTAACTACTCTCTGTACATACACACATTTAAAATATAGTTTGATGCCATAGGAAAGATGAATGTTTTCTGTAGTATTTTCCGTTAGAAAGTATCTGCATAATGCTCAGCAACTCATTGATTTGATAGTTTTGTAAAAGGTGCATAAGAATGTAAGGGCTGCCGTACAGTGTCAAACCAATGGTCCATCTAGCCCAGTATCCTATCTTCAATGGTGGCCAGTACCAGAGCTTCAGGGAGAGTGTACAGCGCAGGGAAACTTTGAAGAGACCTACCCGTCTTCCACTCCCGGCTTCTGGAAGTCAGAGGTTCATAGTTTTCCTGAGCATGGGATTGCATCCCTGACCATTGTAGCTAATAGCCACAGCTGGACCTCTCCTCCATGAACTGATCTAGTTATTTTTTTTAACCCAGTTATACTTTTGGCCATCACAACTTCCCATAGCAAATGAGTTCCACACATTAATTGTGCTATGTGTGAAAAAGTACTTCCTCTTGTTTGTATTAAACCTGCTGCCTATTAATTTCATTAGGTGGCCTCTGATTTTTGCATTGTGTTAAGGGGTAAATATCATTTGTCTATTCCCACGCCACTAATGATTTTAATAGACCTCTATCATATGCCCCTCTTTGTCATCTCTTTTTTAAGATAAACAGCCCTAATCTTTTAGTCTCTCCTCATATGGAAACCATTCCAAACCCTTGCTCATCATTGTTGCCCTCCTCTGAACCTTTTCCAGTTCCATTATATCCTTTTTGAGATGGGGGGTGGGGACCAGAACTGGACACAGTATGGACTTATATAGCAGCATTTTATATAGTGGTAAGACATTTTTTGGTTTCTTTTCTATCCCTTCCCTAATCATTCCTAAAAATCTGTTAGCCCTTTTGTCAACTGCTGCACACTGAGCTGACGTTTTCAGAGAATTATCCACGGTGACGCCAAGAGCTTTTTCTGTAGTGATAACAGTTAATTTAGAACTCATATGTATAGTTGGGATTTTTTTTCCAGTCTAAATTACTTTGCACTTATCAGTGTTGAATGTCATGTGCCATTTTGTTAAAATGTTTTTTTTAATAAAAAAGACATTAAAATTGTTTTTGTAAAAACCCATTACACAGCTTTTTGGCTTTCTTGGACTAAATTAATTTGTGGGTTAGCATGATGGGGGTCAGTCAGCCCTTCTCTGCCTCCTGCTAGACACATCAGCAGCGACAACTCTCCAATCAGGAGAAATCTGCTCAGACCTGGTGACCAACAAGAGAATTCTCCAGAGGCCTAGGAGGGCCAGGAGGAAATACTGACCAATCAAGAACAAGCAGGCTAGTTAAGCCAGCTTGCCTGTGTTTGCTTGAGGGCAGAGCTGGTTGAGATGGGGACAGAGCTCCTCAGGGCTGGTCCAGGCCAGGGCCTTGCTCTAAATACTGCCACTAAGCGCTTGCATTTTGAAGGATTTTTTTCTTCTTCTTTGTTTCAAGGCTCAGACAGCTGAATCCTGAGTTACTATTTTTGTTTAGAGACTGATGCCAAGCATATGGCCTGGGCTACCCTGCCCCAAGCGGGTGGCCAAACTTTGCAAACCATAGTGGGGAGCAGTTCCAGTACTATGCATGGCCCTCCAGCAGATACTGCCGAGCAGCCCTGCCTGCCAGTTAGCAGCAGCAAATTTAATAAGAGTGAATTAACGATCTAAATAGATACATTTAAAAAAAATCAAAATACATTTGCATTTTTACAGTAATGAAAAGGAGGAGTTTAAAAAGTGCTGATTTGAAAATCTTTTGTGTTGCCAATAATGTCTGTCAGGAATGAAAAACACATGAAATCCTTTCAATTCGGTTTGTTGTTGTATTTGATTCCTGTGCCTGGACATTTTCTTTAATCAGTGAGAAGGGCTTAGTGACAGATAAAATATTGATAGTTTTGACTTTGGTCTCAGCAAAGAAAAGACTGAGAAAAGAAACATTGATTTCTGTGAAAGATGAGTCAGTCAGTCTATCTGATTGGAAGTCCTCCATCGTGTGTTATTGCGTGATGGTGTGTGACAGAAAGGGTTTTTGAACCAGCTTTGAAATGTATATTTGAGTTAATAGCAATAAATTCACTTAGCTATCTGTGATATCTCATACCTTTGTGCTACTGTGTTCCACTAAAGCAGTCCACAGCCTTTCATGGGGTATTATTGAATGATTGTCCCTTCAAGTTCTTGGTTTGGAACCCTTACTCATACTGATGAAAACTTACACAAAAAGTCTTAATGAGCAGTGTTGAGGCCATTAGCCCACAAGGGGCAGCAGAGAGACATACACTCTCATCAGGAGCTCGGACAGGCATTGGGCTTCCTTGGATGGTACATGACAGGGTAGTATAGCCTGCTCTCTCTCTCTGCTGGAGATGGACCACTCCATAGGTCAGTGCAGGTAGGGACAGGAAAAGAAAGGCAACTAATTCCATATGTAGTCGCCGAAATAAGTGCCCTGATTTCAGAGGTTTGTAGTCTTTGTCATCATTTGACAGTTGGAACCCAAATTAGACTATTTATTTATTTGGTTCAATAGGTACCTAATTTTTGGATCCAAAGTTTAAAAATTTTTGACCTTTTTTTTTTCCTTTTTTAAAATGGTTCCAAAGGTATTTGTGAAGTAAGGGCCTGATCCTGAATCATGGGAGTTCATGGGAGTTTTGCCACTGACTTCTGAGTAAACAGAATCAAGCTTTAAGGCCCCAGTGCAACAAAATATTTAGCCTGCGCTTAACGTTGAACTAAGTTAAAATCAAACAAGTGTGTAAGTGTTTTGCTGGATCAGGGCCTTTGAGAACTCTCTTTGCAATGTTAGCCAACTTAACCAACTCTAGCTTGTACTTGCGTAAGAGTTAGCCACGTACAATAGCATGTCTGATTTGTCTGGAGTGGCTCTTTCCCAAATACCCACAACTTCTTACTCTGCTCGCATGTCTTTTTACCCTACCTCCAATAAGGCTGGTAGCACAGCTTTGTCAGTTGGAGTGATAACGAATTCTGTGACTCATCCCCTCAGACTGAGACAGATGAGATACTTACGATGACAATGAAACTCCCAAAGTTGTCCCCTGACTTTGCTGTGCCGCAGTGTTCAGTTTTGTGGTAGAGCAGGGGAGATCTTTTGGCAGTGCTCTAAAATAGTTGTCATGAGAATCATGGGATATAACCCAGTAGGACTCAGACAGAACTGGGAATGTATTACCGTCGTTGTTTAATCTTTATAAGGGTATGCTGTCAGCTTTGCATACCTTGCCGTTACACTTCTTAAACCTCATGCAAGATGTCTGTGAGCCCCAATTTAATCTCTTCAGTAATTGGTTTTTGTTTCTGATTTAGTGGCAGCTAAGCTTTAAAATACGTGTGGGAAACAGACTCTCACAATGTCTTGTTCACACAAAAGTACGGCCTCTGTTTATGATCAGGGTATCATCAGGTATGTACATATGCAATTATTGTTAATGGCCATTTACATTCAGACATTTGTTCTGCGCAGGGAAACAGTTATTAATTTACCCTTTTTATACCTATTCCTAAGTTTTATAACAACACTGCTGTAGTTTTCTGTAAAGCTTTACTGAATTAGGACCTGATCTTTGGCCCCTCCACGTCAATGGGAGCTGTGCTATGGGCTATAGTAAGGACAGGACAAGGCCCCTACTGAATTTATTTTAACACGCTCCTGTGAGGTAGATACATATTGTTATCCAAGATGTAAATGCAATAGATGGAGGAACTGAGAGACAGGGAAGTTAAGTGACTTGGCTGTGGTCACTCAGGATCATCTTTAGAACTGCTGGAAAGAGAATTCATGACTCGACTCTCAATACTATTCATGTAGCACAAGCCCACCATCTCATATAAAAAGCAAATTGGGTACCTGGAGAAGGCTTGTCCCAGAATGGTGCAACTAGGATGACCAGACAGCAAGTATGAAAAATTGTGACAGGGGGTGGGGGGTAATAGGAGCCTATATAAGAAAAAGACCCAAAAATCGGGACTGTCCCTGTAAAATCGGGACATCTGGTCACCCTAGGTGCAAGTGTCCTAATGGTACTGGCAAACACTGCAGTTGGACCACCTGGTCCCCTTCCAAACCTTTTTTTAAAATTAAAGCACTATTAAAAGATCAGCATCTGTTTTGAATAAGTTCCCAGCAACACTCTACCAGCCCTTTTGTAAGCTGTGTGTTGCTATTTTAGCAGTACTGATCATGTAGCACTTTGGCAGTTTGCTACTGGCATAATAGTACTCTTTCACCAACAGAAGTGGGTCCGATGGAAAATATTACCCCACCTACCTTACCTCTAATACTCAATACATATTCATAAGAGTCCCTTGCAATTCTCAGCATTGCATGTTTAGCCTGAACTCTGCATTCTTACAGAGAGGTCTGTTATCAAGTTCTTGGCCAATCCTTTTTTACTAAAAGAAGCCTTTGCACCATGGCCTTTGAGAGTTATAGAAACGGAAAGAGAAAGTATTAAGCAGGGTTAAAAGGAGGGTTACAGGTTTTTTAGGATTGCCAACCCCAAGCATTCAGAAATCATGAGTCGGGCATCCAAAATCATGAAATTGGCTTTAAAATTATATTATGAGATTCATTTTTAGGGCTGTCAAATGATTAAAAAAATTAATTGTGATTAGGTATGCGATTAAAAAAATTAATCGCGATTAATTTCTCTGTTAAACATTAATAGAATACCATTTATTTAAATATTTGTGGATGTTTTCTACATTTTCTACAATATCAGACTTTAGAGCCTACAAATCCAATCAGTCCTACTTCTTGTTCAGCCAATTGCTCAGACAAACAGGTTTCTTTACATTTGCAGAAGATAATGCAGAAGGTCGATTTTCTTTTTTGGTGGTTAGACTTCTGTAGTTTCCGCATCAGAGTGTTGCTCTTTTAAGACTTCTGAAAGCATGTGCCACACCTCATCCTTATCAAATTTTGGAAGGCACTTCAGATTTTTAAATCTTCGGTCAAGTGCTGAAGCTATCTTTGGAAATTTCACATTGGTATCTTCTTTGCATTTTGTCAAATTTGCAGGGAAAGTGTTCTTAAAATGAATACCATATGCTGGGTCATCATCCGAACTATATGCTATATATCGGGACTGTCCCTATACTGTACATGCTGTACCATGAACTATATGGCAGAATGAGGGTAAAACTGAGCAGGAGACATACAGTTCTCCCCCAAGGAGTTCAGTCACAAATTTAATTAGCGCATTCTTTTTTTAACAAGCGTCATCAGCATGGAAGCATGTCCTCTGGAACTCTGGCTGAAGCATGAACAGTCATATGAATCTTTTGGCACATAAATATCTTGCAACACCAGCTACAACAGTGTCATGTGAATACCTGTTCTCACTTTCAGGTGACATTGTAAATAAGAAGCAGGCAGCATTACCTCCTGTAAATGTAAACAAACTTGTTTGTCTTAGCGATTGGCTGAACAAGAAGTAGGACTCAGTGGACTTGTAGGCTCTAAAGATTTATATTGTTTTATTTTTGAGTGCAGTTATGTAACAAAAAAAAATCTACATTTTTAAGTTGCAGTTTCATGATAAAGAGATTGCACTACAGTACTTGTATGAGGTGAATTGAAAAATACTATTTCTGTTGTTTATCATTTTTACAGTGCAAATAATAAAAAATCATAAGTGAGCACTCTACACTTTGTATTCTGTGATGTAACTGAAATTGATACATTTAAAAATATAGAAAAACATCCAAAAATATTTTATAAATTTCAGTTGGTATTCTGTTGTTTAACAGTGCGGTTAATTGTGATTAAAATTTTTTTTGGTTAATCACGTGAGTTAATTGCGATTAATTGACAGCCCTATTCATTTTTTAAAAAATACTCCACCCATTTGTGTTTTTTTTTCTTGGCTTTCTGCTTTTTGTGCCTTTGGGGTTCACATTTTCTCGCTTTGATGACAGTGGGGTTTCAGCATGTACTTAAATGCTGTCCTGAATAAGGATGTTTTCGTGAGTCAGGCTGCAGCTGATTTATGTGCAAGTAGTGGCAATGTGACGTTGGTATTTTCACAGCAGCAGCCTATAAAGATCCAGGCTTTTACTGTAATTGGATTTTCACTCCACATATATTACAACACTCTCATGTCGCATTCATAATTTTATAACAAAGAATTTGAAAGCTGATAATGCGTCAAAATGTCTTTAAGTTAAATGTGGCCATTCAAACAGTCCAGCGTTTTTAATAATATATGTTATACGGTAGTGAAGAATCATGACTGTAACACGTCCTGCTATAATATTTAAGCGGCTAAGAACTTTAATACATTTTTCTGCCAAAATGACATTCAAAATCGACTTCCCTTTAGAGAGAAAATGGGTTTTATGTGAATCTGGTATTTCTCAAAGGCTTGAATAGTATCTAAAGGAAAAAGTAGTTCTTGTGAAAGACATGTTTCCTTTTCTGGAGCTATTCTAAGAGACTGAAAAGTTAGAATCAGTGCTGTAAATTAGGGAATCAGTGCTGTAAATTTGCCATACAGGTAAGAGACATGGGGAGAATTCATTAATCTCTGTATATGCTAAGCCAGCAGGTACAGTAAAGCTCTGACTTACGTTTTTCATAGTCCCATGGTGTTTTACTATAGAATCCGATACACTGAGAAGCAGAATGTAGCAGTTAACGTATCATCCACACATATTTTTTATATTCACCCCTCTATTAAATAAACACCATAACATGGAAATGACAGTTTACAGAAAAGGTAGACAATTTTAATTTAACAACGGATACTTCCTCTCTCCAGAAATGGCAGGAAAATTAACTTAATGATCAAATAGGTCTTTTCTGCATCCATTGCCATGATTCTATATAAAGCGATCACCACACCACTCCTCCTCCGCATTTTAATTCTTACAAAACTAGCAACCCCCCAAGTGGCTGTTACAAGAAAAGTTGATTATTTCCTACGGATTTTGGTGCCCTCTGGTGATACTGTGATGGAGAGAATGGAAGATCTCTGACTATTTGGGGGCATGAAGGTGGTCGAGATTCTTGAAATGAGGCTTTCTGCCACTGCTGTGCATGTGTTTTGGCTAGTAGAAGGCACAAGGGTGTGATTATGTGATCCTCTAACTTGAACGACATAGACTGTAAACTCTTTGGGGCGGGGACTGTCTTTGTGTTCTGTGTGTGTGCAGCGCCGAGCATAGTGGGGTGTTGCTCCAGGACTGCCGCTCCTATGTGCTACCACAATACACATGATGATGAAGGTAATAATAATATAATTAATAAGGCCTCCATGGATGGGGAGCACAAGGATTACAGACACAGCTGTTAGGGTAGCCAGGTGCCTGGTTTTCAACTGGAAAGTCCAGTCCAATAGGGGACCTGACAGTGTCCAGTCATATCTACTGAGTGGACACGCAAAGTCCGGTTACTGCAAGCGGGGAGGTGCCGGGTCATCACCCGCGCCAGCTCGTACTCATCTGGGGCGGCCTCCTACCTGCGTCAGGCGGCTGCAGCTCCCATCCGCAGCTCTGCAGGTGAGTACCCCCCAACCCTGGCAGGGGAGAGCGGGGAATAGCAGCAAGCAATGTGCGGGGAGAAAGAGGCGCAGACGAGGGGCAGGGTCTTGGTGGGAAGAGGCGGGGCAGGGGTGGGGCTTTGCGGGGGAAGAGCCAGAAAGAGAGAGGTTCCGGCTCTCCTGCTGGAGTGTCCAGGTTTTAAATATTATGAAGTTGGCAACCGTAAGTGTTGTCATTAGTCAGTGTTTAGATTGCGGGTCGCGCCTACAGGCCTCGGCCATGCCAGGGTCCTATTAAACTAGACACTGTACAAACGTATAGAAAAGCCCTGAGGAGCTTACACTCTAAAAGACCAGTTGTAACAGGTCAGTGAGACAAACAAGCGGGGTGAGTGCAGAGGAGACAGGGTAACACAAATAATAGGACCTGCGCAATTCTGAGTCACCTGCTTTGCCTGTAGCGGCTCTCAAATAGCTCCACTGCTGCTCTGCTACTTCTGGGAGAAGTCGTTTGTCTGCCTTATGATCCCTACACATGGCTTGTGCATCTGGCATGCATTGACTTATGCCTTTTTTCTTCTTCTCTTCAACTTGCTCTCATTCACCCTGATAGCTTTTGTTAAATAAAGAACTGAAGGTTGCAAGATTTAGGTAGCTATTAAAGGCTAAATTCTCTCTGGTCTGGGCCACAGAGCTGATCTCTTGATGCCCATTCTGCTCTGCTTGTGAAATTCACCCCTGTGCGAAGGGCCAGCAAAAGTTCTGTGCACTATGTCAAGTCCTTCTTAAATCCATCAGACTAGCACAAAAGAGAGACAGAAGAACAGAAATGAAGATTTTCGTCATGCAGATGACAGAGAAGATTTTGGCCCTAAGATTGTGGCATGACCCATAGTTTCAAACTCTGGTCTATAGGGTTACTTGGGGTCATCACTCTCAGCTAGCATCGGAGCTCCCTGAAGCCCAGATCAAAGGCTCCCCTCTGGGGAGGAGCAATGGAGTTTCTGACTGGCCCATTCCCCCTACTTAAGCAAAAAGGAGAAACAACTGGGCTCTGCCCTGCTTTGGACTGCTCACCCAGTGCTACTTGTTCTTGTCTTCTAATCCAGACCTCCTTGTTTCTTGACTCAGCCTGATTCCTGGAATCTGACTCACGGTTTGTCTCCTTTTCCTGACCTCCTGGTTTCCTTATTCAGCCTGATTCCTGGTATCTGACTCATAATTCCTGGTCTCCAGTTTGTTTCCTTTTCCTGGCCTCCTGATTTCCTGACTTCCTGATTCCTGGTATTTGAATCTTGGTTCCAGACTTCAGCTCCAGACCTCCTGGTTCTGAACCCTGACTGGTGTGGGGACCTGCCTCCCCCAACACTAACCACTAGGCCTGGCTGCCTACATAGGTTGCCTTAATAGGTTGGTCCTGACAGTCCAGCCTCCAGTGAACTTGATGGAAAAACTGCAGTTGACTTCAATGGGCGATGCATCATGCACTGTGTGAGAATTATTTAAATATATACATTTATAAATGTCAGTTTCACCTCTAAATATTCACATTCCTACTATATTATAAATTACTGAGCTTATAGTGAGATCAAAATTATAGCTAGGTGAAAGTGTTGCTCATTTTAAGGACTTTATTCTTTAAGTCTTGGAACAATATTAACCTAATAGCTAGAGGTGGGAAGAGTATGGAAGCTCCATTTTGTGAAGGATTTCACGTTTTTTAAGTTTGGCTTAGTTCTGATTTGACCCAAAATTTTGAAATTTTGCAGGAAGGAAATTTTTTTAAAAATGTTTCCGGTCAATCATTTCATACTGATTTTGATTCTTCAAATTTTCTTTGCATAATATAAAAATATAGTACAATATTTTAAAACTTTCAAAACAAAAAATCCTTTCAGAACAAAAAATCGAAACATTTCATTCTGAAAATGTCAAAATGGGACATTTCAACATTATCGGAACTTCCCCTCCCTTTTTTCCTTAATGAAATTCCTGTGAAATCGACCCAATTTTGCAAAGCCTTTTGATTTCAATAGAACTATATCCTCTGATGAAATATTGCTTTGTCAGTGTCTCTGCCCAGCTCTAGTCATATCTCAGATATAGAAATAAGATACATTTTGACAATATATGTTATTGTAGGTGAATGTGTAAATGTTACTTGATCAATGCAGGAACGGGAGTTACAGTTCTTACCAAAGAGGTCTTTAGGAAAACTCTATTGTGTTGATATATTAAATTATTCATAGATTCATAGATTTTTAAGGCCGGAAGGGACTATTAGACCATGCCTGACCTCCTGTATAACACAAACCATAGAATTTCATCCAGGTACTCCTCTATTTGGCCCAATAAATTGTGCTTGAATAAAGCAAATCTTTCCAGAAAAAAATATTTAGTTTTGATTGGAAGACTTTAAGAGATGGAGAATCCATCATTTGCCGTGGTAGTTTGTTTCAATGCTTAATCACCCAATTAAAAAAATATGTCTTATTTCCAGTTTGGCTTTAACTTCCAGCCATTGATTCTGTGTTATGCTTTTCTCCACTAGATTAAAGAGCCTGTGACGGTATCTCTGTTATAGCTAACATTTCTTGTTAAGCAACTTATACACACCCACATACACAAAACGTGTAACAAAAAAGAAAGAAGCTTCCCACTGTCATTTCTTTATTTTACTAAAAACTTGGTAAATTAATGACTTCAATGAATGAGACTTGCTGTAATATTTTAATTGTGCATCTCTTTTTAAGAAGCAGTGTATTCTTGTTGAGTCTTTTGAGACTCATTTTATTTGCCCCTGGTTGTTCAGTCCTGAGAAAATCTTTATCATCTGGCACATTCTCCAAGTGCTTGACACAGATCTCAGAGGAGAGTCAGTTGCTCTAGGGGAAAAAAAAAAAAGTGCTGAAGCTTTGACAGGCTTTAGTAAGATAGGTGTCGCAATATATTTAAGTTGAAGACTTGGCTGGTCTGTGGCTCGTTGATGTGTGTAAGAGAAAAACAGCGCTTGAGCTTTAATAAACACAGAAATCTGTTCTGCAGAGATGGGATAATTTAATCATTAATCCTCGTGGTGCAGAGAAAGTGAGGCTTAGCTGGGCACCGTACAGTATGCTACACACAGCCCCTGAGAGTGAAGTATGATTAGTAGACGCAATAAATGCATGCTGCTTATTAGAGCTGGGTGTATTTTTTCACACAAATATTTTATTCACCAAAAAATTGTGTCTGCAGTCATATGTCTACCTTGCATTTTAAAACCCAGAGCAGTGAGCCTCAGAGTCTCGAGATGTGGAGCTCGTGATACAGCATTAAAAACAGCAGTCTAGACATTGTGGCTTAGGCTCTAAAACCCATCCCCTTTCTTGGGCTTCAGAGCTCAAGCTCAGATGTCTACAAAGCCTTTCGCATCTTAGCACAAGCCCAGGGCTGTAGATCTGGGCTCTGACACTCACTGCCGGGTGGCAGGAACAGTAGAGGACAAAAGCACCTTTATACATTTTAGCCCAATGGTTAGGGCCCTCATTTGGGATGTAGGAGACCCAGGTTCACTACCCTCCCTCTGCCTGATGCAGAGCAGCAAGTTGAACTTGGGTCTCCTACAGTGCAGGAGAGTGCCTGAGCCACTGGCCTATGGGGTATCCTGATGGGGGACTCTTTCAGTCTCTCCTGTTCAAGCTGAACCGTTGTATAGAAATAGTCACTGGGTCTTTCATGTCTTAGCCCTGGTCTACACTAAGGTCGGGGGTCGAACTAGGGTACGCGAATTCAGCTACGTGAATAACGTAGCTGAATTCGAACTACCCTAGTTCGACTCACTTACCCGTCCAGACGCCGCGGAAGCGAACTCCGCGGCTCCAAGGTCGACTCCGGCAACTCCTCCTGCCGCGGTGGAGTACCGGAGTTCGAACTAGCGCTTCCGGAGTTTGAACTATCGCGTCTAGATCAGACGCAATAGTTCGAACTCCGAGCAGTCGAACTTGCCGCGTCGACCCAGCAGGTAAGTGTAAACGTGGCCTTAGGTTAGTGCCTCTTTCCCTGGCCCAAAGACTATTCATTGTCATTCATTTTGTCATTACTGGCCTTGGCAACATCCCCCCCTCAATAAAACAGGTTTCTATATCCAAGGTGGTATGTGGTCTGTTATCTGATCCATAACATTTGCCATAGCAATATAGACACTGCAGTCTCTGTATCTAAAGAATAGTTTTGTAAAATACCTTTTCGGAGCTTAGAGGATGAAAAGCACTGTCCAATAAGCGTGTGAAGAATCTATCTTTTTTCAGATTTGTTAGATACTGTATTCCAGCTCCCTCAAATGTCACGGATAGCAAATAGGAATCCAGGAGGGGGAAGGGGGAATAGATCCTTTAATCTCTGAGGAGAAAAATTGTGAAACATATCCCAGCCAGGCTTTAAAAGTCAACAAAACTACATAGCAATGTTTTATACACCCAGACTGCAGTATGTAACAAAAATAGCATGGTAAATTTCCTCTTAAAGATGGTGCAAATTTTAAGAGATAGGTTAAACAAATTGTGATATATTTACACGGTTATATTGCATTGACTGTAACGTGTAGAACATATATTAGTTGGAATTTAAATACTAGCAAGTTACATTTTCAGAACACTGGCCTTTCTGCATTGTCTGGGAGCAATCTAAGGGTATGTCTACTCAGCAGAAACTGTGCATAGGCCAGCCTGTCCAAGCTACCTTGAATCCAGCTAATGTGGATCACACTAGCAGTGAAGATGTACAAGTAGTGCAAGCCCAGCACAGACCCTGGGTAGGTGCTTGGGTTGCTCGCCAGCACTGAAGGCCATCGTCACTGCTGTCGTTATCTGCAGTAGCTGGATGCGAGGTTCTAGCCCAGACCCCGCTTTTGCTTGTGGCTGTACCCTAGGACTGGAGAAGCTATCATCGACATTGCTGGATATGCTATTGGTCAGACTTCCAGGAAAGACATCACAACCGGAGAAGGATTTGGAACATATTTCCATCAGTCTACCTGTGGGCTAAGTGAGTGCTAACAGATGTTCAGTACAGTTTCATGAATGTCAGTAGAATCCATCAATACACTTCTCCCATCCATCCCATCCACTTCACTATTCTGGCTTTCCGTTCATGTTGCTGGAGGATTTCTTCTCTGCCCTGCGCTTCTATTTTGGCTTCTTCAGTTTGGGGCATATTTTCATTTACCAGTTTCAGGGAGGAAGCAGAATGAAATAGTTCAGCTCTTACATAAGGGGATGGCAACACGGGCACTGTCTATCCTAGTTCAACATGGATGAACCAGTTTGAAATGGATTCTAAATTCTTTCCTCCTGCTGACACCATCCTTTGTCACCCTTTCTGTATTTGTCTGGTTAAAATGCACCTCACCCTGGGCATCTGTCAGTACTTGAGCCACAGGGGTGTCACTGCAGACATGCTGGCTTTGTGCGAGTTCATCTCCTGAGTTAGGTCGTCAGATAGCTCCAGTCTGAGAGCTGTAGTTCGTGAAAGATGCCAGTGGGATGGAGTCAGCCGCCATCAGACCTTCTGTATAGAAGACTATCACAGGTTGTTTATCTCTTTCAGCAAACATCTAAGCATATTGGAATTAGAATCTTATCTGGTCACTACATCTTGAATCAGCTGTGAATACAGTCTTCATCATGTTAGCACCAGTGTTAAAGACTTATATGGATGCTAACATTGGCAATCTGCTGTTTATCAAGCATGCCCAGTGATATCTTCTCATCTAAATAGTAGTTCCTGAGTGTTTGGTGCTAAAAGATTTCATCTATAGCACAAATATTATCTTTGTCAGCTTGTCTAGCTGGTTTTCTGCGAATCTCAGAAGGAGCTGGGTGATTTTTTTTTCCGTGTGTCCTCACTAAAGTCCCAATCCAGCAAAGCACTTAGGCCCCAGATCCTCAAAGGCATTTAGGCTCCTGACTTCCATTGATTTCAATGGCAATCAAGCTTTGTTGGAGCAAGACTGTAAGCTGGTGGGCCCACTTGCCAGCCAGTGCATCAAATTAACAGCAGCAGAATTTCAGTCCCTTTCTTTAGGGAAAGGTTTATTTCACCAAACCAGAACATTCCAACATAAATCAAACAGCTAAACCAGGTCCTGCTGCCTGACCCCTTTCCAGGTCCCTTTCCTATGACCTAGGCTAGGGTGTCTTGCAGGTCTTCCTCCCCACTGAACTGCTTGTTGGCCTAAGGACCAGATGACTTTAGACTATCACCTCCTTCGTGACCTCAGACCCATCACTGGGGAGACAGCTAATTGGTCACAGGTGGGGCTATGAGCACATCCCTTAGAAGGCCAAACCTCCTTCGGGCATGACCTAAGAGAGGAGCATTTTGCCATTTATCAGAATTATCACTTGCATCCCAATTTCTTCATATACGCCAGGGGTAAAAATTTTAGCAAAAAAATGTGCAGGGAAGGTGGTAATGAGTTTTCTATAGTTCTCTGGGCCACCCCAAGTATAAATGCACAGCTGGAATGGGCTGGGTATCTACACCTGTGATTCAGGGAGTCATTCCAGTTTTCAATAGGAGGGTCAGGTCCAGGAGCCTGTAAGATTTTGGACATTTTTGAAGGATAAAATGTAAAAATCAGTCTATTTCAGGAGCATTTCTTGTGATTATTTCCTATATCTTTTATAACTATTCATATAGATTTACTACAACAAAATTAACCAACACAGGCCAGACAGGCAATTTTTAAAGCTAAGTAATCTGCACCTGTGGCATGTAGACCCAGTACCAAATAAAACCTGTTTTTCAAGCTTATAGAATAACAAATTCAAAGCACACAAGAGACAAATATAGTAAAAATATTATTGATCCCCTGGCCTTGATGTATCCACTTTTAGCCTTTGCACCGCAAGCAGTGTAGTCACGCAGTATGATAGATTGCTACTATTTTTAGTAGAGAAAGATCGAATGGTTTACTTTAAAAATATAAAATCTACTTGCCCCCATATATGTAATCCCCCATTATAAGGCCGGAATGACATTTACTGCCGTCTGTGGTGTAGTCCCTGGTGGTTTCAAATCCAAGCATAATTCTGGATGGTTTCATAGCTCTCCTTATTCTAATTTAAAACATTATCTTTGCATAATGAACTTCTGAAGTCGGTCCATTAAACTGTTTATAAATGAGTGTTTTAGTAGTTAGTTAATCAGATTTCAGATTGTGGAGAGGAGAATGAATATAAGAATGGCCATATTGGGTCAAACCAATGGTCCACTAGCCCAGTATCAATAGTGGACAACATCAGATGCTTCAAAGAGAATGAACAGAACAGGCAATCATCAAGTGATCCATGCCCTGTCATCCAGTCCCAGCATCTGGCAGTCAGAGGTTTAGGGACACCCAGAGCATAGGGTTGCTGACCATCTTGGCTAATAGCCATAGATGTTATCCTCCGTGAATTTATCTTATTATTTTTTGAACAAAGTTGTACTTTTGGCCTTCACGACATCCCCTGGCAATGAGTTCCACAGGCTGTTTGTGCATTGTGTGAAAAAGTACTTCCTTTTATTTGTTTTCAACCTGCTGCTATTACTTTCATTGGGTGACCCCTGATTCTTGTGTTAAGTGCAGGGGTAAATAACACTTCATTAGTCACTTTCTCCACACCATTCCTGATTTTATAGACCTCTATCATATGCCCCCTTAGTCATCTTTTTTCCGAGATGATTAATCCCAGTCTTTTTAATCTGTCCTCAGATGGAAGCTGTTCCATATCCTTAATATTTTTTGTTGCCCTTCTCTGTACCTTTATCATTTTGTATATATCTTTTTTGAGATGGGGTGACTAGAACTGCACACAATATTCAAGGGGTGGGATTTGTACCATGGATTTGTATAGAAGCATTATGATATTTACTGTTTTATTCTCTATACCTTTCTTAATGGTTCCTAACATTCTGTTAGCTTTTTTGACTGCTGCTGCACATAAATGCAGAACTATCCACAATGAATCCAAGATCCGTTTCTTCAGTGATAACAGATCATTTAGAATGCACCATTTTATATAACGTGCATTACTTTCCATTCATCAACATTGAATTTCATCGGTCATTTTGTTGCCCAGTTACCCAGTTTTGTGAGATCCCTTTGTAACTCTTTGCAGTCTGCTTTGTACGAACTATCTTGAGTAATTTTGTATCATCTGCAAACTTTGCACTGTTTATCCCTTTTTCCAGATCATTTATGAATACGTTGAACAGCAGTGGTCCCAATACAGACCCCTGGAGGATCCCTCCATTTACCTCTCTCCATTCTGAAAACTGACCATTTATCCCTACTCTTTATTTCCTGTGTATTAACCAGTTACTGGTCCATGAGGGGACCTTCCCTCTTATCCCACGACTGTTTACTTTGCTTTAGAGCCTTTTCTGAGGTACGTTGTCAAAGGCTTTCTGAAAATCCAAGTGCACTAAGTCCACTGGATCACCCTTGCCCATATATATGTTGATCCCCTCAAAGAATTATAGTGGATTGCTGAAGCGTGATTTCCTCTTACAAAAGCCACGTTAACTCTTCCTCAACATACCATCTTCATCTATGTGTCTGATAATTCTGTTCTTTCAATCAGTTTGCCTGGTACTCAAGTTAGCCTTACTGACCGGTAATTGCCAGGATCACCTCTGGAGCGTTTTAGAAAATTGGTGTCACATTAGCCATCCTCCAGTCATCTGGTACAGAGGATGATTTCAGTGATAGGTTCATGCCACAGTTAGTAGTTCTGCAATTTCGTATTTGAGTTTTTTGAATAATATTTGGAATAATATTTTGTTGAATACTATCTGGTCTTGGTGACTTATTACTGTTTAAACACTTCATTCAGTACTGTTGAAATAAGTTAGTTGTGATAGGCATGGTGGAGGTGTGAGAATCTGAGGTATATATTTTAGAGATTGAAGCTGGAGTATTTTTCACTAACAACAACACCGTTTGAAGGGAAAAAATTGAAAAAAGGACACGGTAGCAAAACATTTTCTGTCATCTTCTATAATAGTGAATAACATCTTGGCCTTGGCATGGTCAGAATAGCGTATGGCATTGTTGACATCCAGCAGCAAACCCCTTAGTCTAAGTTGACAGACTTGGGTTCACATTGCTGTGCTAAAAAAAAAAAAAGGCTGTGTAGCCTTAAGTTGCAGCTCTGGTTCGGAAGCCCTCCCCCCTCGGGCCTTCAGAGCTTGAGCTCCAGTCCAAGCCGCAATGTCTACACAGATGCTTTTTAGCATCACGGTGAGAGCCTCTCACCCTGGGCTGGGAGGCTTGCAGCCACGGGCTATGTAAATATACCCTGAGAGTATGTCTACACTGCATTTAAAAACCTGTGGCTGGCCCATACCACCTGAGTTGGGCTTGGGGGGCCTCAGGCTAAGAGGCTGTTTAATTGCAGTGTAGACGTTTGGGCATGGGCTCCAACCCAAGCTCTGGGATCCTCCCTCCCTGCCAGGTCCGAGAGTCTACACCTCAGTTAAACCTGAGCAAACCCAAGTAAGCTAGCACGGGCCAGCCACATGTGTCTGTTTGTGGTGTAGACATACCCTCAGAGGCCCTGAGCACCAAATCGCTTTGGCACTCTTCTGCCTTTGTGGATCTTAAGCAATCTTTAACTCTCTTTAGCCCAGAGAAGTACCTCTCATTTGATGCTATAGAAACTGAGAGGCTCAACACATTGTCGACAGTTGACCGTGAAGACGGATAGTCTCTCGGTAACTCGTTCAGAACATTCCAAAATTCAGAAATTGATGTCAGTTTTTTTTGTGGTGTACTCTGCATCCTGGCAGCTTCACCTTCTGCATCAAGACTGTGAAAATGGGTGCCTGTTGGTGCATAGCGATCTAATGTTGTCTTTAGAGCAGTATAATCAAGAAAACTGTCACTGTTTAGATTACAGGCATTTAGTGAAGAAAGCAAGCTAGAGTTAGAGGTTAGAGCTAAGCAAGAATTTTGGCCAACATAGGGTAATAGAAATCAATTTTGATATGTTCTTGACAGCTCTTGGGAATGTCATATGCAGATGACTGACCCACTGTGCCAGGAACAAAGAACTGTGCCAGCTTGGAGGATATGTTGCTCAAAATCTTGATTTCCCCCCGCCCACCCAAAGAAAAAAAAAACAAAAAAAACCTAAGAGCCTTAGCAAAAAAAAGAAAAAGTAGCTCCTCGGTCTCTCCAACAGGCCATTTGCAGTGCTAGCTGGTGCTACATAGCCTCTAATATTTCCAGTACTTTGCCACATCTTGCTTGCCGTTTTCAGAGGGAATCATAGTGGAAAAACTAACTAATTTCAAGCTTAAGTGCCTTCTGGCATAGCTCTTGTGGTGCTTTAACGAAAAGTTCATGGCGCTTGTAACTACTCTTGAAGAAGATATGGACCTCCTTTAGAAAATGTAAAGACTTCCTGATACTAGGTGATGCTAGAACATGTCTCTACAATAACAAGGTTAAACCGTGAGCATGCGAATGCACGTAAATAGCACATGTAACATTTTCTAGAGTTCGAATGTGTGCTCCTATTAAATGACCACTCAGCACAGAAACTCCATCAGAGCACTGGGCAGCAATGTAATTGATAACAAGCTTCAAATGCTGTAGTTCTTGTATGATCAGGTTAGAAACCGATCCAGCATTTAGGTTTTCCATGAGGAAGCACGTTCAACCTCTTTCCTGAATTATTCCTTTTCTATGGTTATGCACTAGGAGAGACAGCCGTTCTTTTTTTTAAAATTCATGTTTAGTTTTGTCAGCAAGAACATAAAAATACTTGACTTGTCTGACCTCTTCAACAATGTTTTCTCTCAGGACTTCTGCAGTAGAATGTATTCTGGTACTGGTGAGCTGTATAATGTCCCTAGCTGCTTGTCAGTCAGTTCAAAAGGCTGGGTTTAGTAGAACCAACCAGCTCCAGAATTTTAGTGTAATTTCATCTAAAGCTGGAGTTGCATGTTTCATCGTGCACCTGAAAAACACTATTTTGTCTTGCACAAAGTATGAATACCTTTAAACGTATTTCGACATGCTATCGATTTTCACTGATGCCATCATGATGGCTGGAAATGAGCATATCCATAACAATCCTGAGTCACTGGTTTCAATTTTCTTGTACACTTGCCATACAAAGGGATGCTCTCTCACGCCTAGAACTGAGTGCATGCGGTTTGAACAAACTTTGAAAATCTTTCCATTTCTTAAAGCCTCTCTCAAGGAATGTTCCATTGGCAGTCTTTTCTCCTGGTCTCATTTTGCTTTGAGTAGCAAAGTGGCATCATGGAAAACGAAGGACAGAATGCATTACAGCTGAGTATTCAGGTAATGGGTACAATGAAAACCAACTACACTTGAAATGCCAACCGTTTGTAAGAGCATATGAATTCAGTTTAGGCTGGAATGGTTGGCCAATTTTTCCCAATGGAATATCTACAGGTGTGAAGGATGCTATCATTATTCCACCATGAATAAGTAACAAACTACCTTCCACTGCTGCTACTGGCACAGGTGGCTTCCTGAGATGTGCAGGTGGTGGCCTCTGGTGATGTATGGCCACCACTAGGATTATCATCCAGTATGTTTTGACAGCAGGCCACTATTACCACAATTCTTTTTCAAAGATGGCTCTTAATTTCCATAATTTTCAAGGGCCTTTTTCAGTGGTGGCACAGGCTCCATTGTATACGTCAACAGTAAAAATAACGTTGAGAAGAATATGTACACAAAAACATACTAATCATACAATGTCCATTATAATTATTGAGGGTGTTTGTTGCCCAGTTTAGAAATGTCTCCTATGACAGGACCGGTTATAGTCTTCATTTCTGTTTTAAATGAAATGTTCAAGTTTGTTAGATTGCAGATACCATTCAAATTAGATTTACAAAGAATTTTCTCAAATGGAAGTTTTATACCACTTATATTTCTTAAACAAAAAGCAAAAAATACCATGGTCAACCAACCAACATTACCCTTCATCCAACATCCCACCTTCAGTAAATCTATCCTTTTGACAGATTCTGTAGGCAATTTGCAGCTTGCCTAAGAGTAACCAAGCTATCTTTCCCATGGCAGCGCACCCTTCTGGTAACCCTGGACTTGAACTCTCTGAATGTTTTCTTCTGCAGAAATATTAACTGGTGATTTAAACTTTAGAAGCAATTAGCTAATGCCTTATTGCACTCTCAGAGCACATTAT
This sequence comes from Mauremys reevesii, assembly GCF_016161935.1. Lineage (NCBI taxonomy): Eukaryota > Metazoa > Chordata > Testudines > Geoemydidae > Mauremys > Mauremys reevesii. The sequence goes on from NC_052625.1 coordinate 9,432,786, forward strand.
GAATAAACATAATGAAAAATATAGGTGGTTAAAGTGTTTTCCTAATTAAGGAAAGTCAGTGTGAGAGGATACCAGAAATCAGTTGTAAGGAGAGTCCCAACTATAGGATTCTTTCTCTCTGTTCCAGCTTGATGTTTTCCTTCACTGAGACTTTTATCCTCCTCAGCAGCACAGAGGCTGTCAAACTGGGGGAGGTACTGCTCTACTGTGTCCTGAAAAGTCTCTTTTTTCTACCTCTCTGTCTTCCTTAGATCCTCAGTTCAGACCTCAGTTCAGACCCTCAAGAGCCTGTACTTGCACTCTGAGGGCTCTGAGTAGCTTTCACCGAATGCACACACATACCTCTTGCCCACAAGGCAGGTAATTATACATGCTGCATTCAGTGCAATAAACTGGATAGCCCCCACTCTCTTGCAGGACTTCAGCCTGCATTATTTTTACTCTTGGGTAAAGATTGAGTAAACCTTGTACACACTGTGTTCTGACTGAAAAGTCTACATTTCTTCTCGGTCTGTTTTTCTCCTCTCCCAGCAGCGAGTTGACATCATCTCTGTGTTTTTCTTCTTGCCGTCACGCTCCATTGTCCACACCTCCTGCTTTTATATTCCTTTGCTGTTTGTGTCTGAGGTGTGAAAACCTGTCATTAACTTGTTTATCCACGAGGTCTGCTTTGGTTCAGAGCACAAACCATAATATTCCTCATCTACAACATATTTGAATAGGCTTATTATTCTGTCTCTTTTCCTACGCAATTTACCGTTGTACCCAATATTTAAAGAAGCTCAGCATCCCGTGAAAGACAGTTTTTCTATTTCCTTCCAATTAACATGTGATGCTTCAAAATATTCCTTTGAACCAGGGTAAGCATTCAGTAGATACATATAAGCCATGCATGCAAATGCATGTAATGGCTATCAAAAAATGTCCTTGTTAGATTAATGTCTACTAGCATGTTGATATTCCTCCTGTGCTGAGATCTCCCTATTTTCCAAGATAAATGGTCATTTTCACACTCTGAAATTTATCATCCTGCTATAATAAACCCCATTTATATAGGACAATCAGCACTTAGTTTGTCACTCAGAGGGTATTTGCATTTTGAAGAACGGTAGCATGAATAATAATTGCATTTACGTAATGGGGGAAAAGTTTACATGAGAGCTAAATGGGAGCTGCTATTATGTCTGTCTTTCACAGATCACAAGTGATTCAATTCACTAGAGAGATTTCATTGTGTCTTGACTTTGCTGAAGGAATGCAAGTGTTGGTTTTCATTTAACCCAATAGGGTTCTGATTCGCTTGGCCAATTTTTATATTTATAACATTCTGAAAAATTTTACCTTTGAAAGAAGCCTACGCTTTCAGATTGTGCTAGCCCTCTACAAAGGGGTGAATGTCACCCTGTTTGACTTCAAAAATATTCCTCCATCCAGCTGTCATTATCTGAAGACTGTAAACTCTTCAGGGCAAGGACCATGCATTGTTCTGAGTTTGGAAAGCACCTAGCACAGAGGCTCTCAAACTTTAGCAGCCCGAGGACCCCCATTTTGATTTAAATTTTTTGGGGGATCTCCAAACCTTCCCCCTGCTCCACAGACCCCAGTTTGAGAAACACTGACCTAGCACATTGGTTGGCACTGCTGCAGTCTAAATCATCAGAAGCCAAGAGATAAACAAATATCCTGAAACAGGTTCTTGCTAGAGATTGTGTTACCAGTGCCAAAACTCTGTTACTATATTTAACTGCAAAATTAATTAACTATCTCTTCACTATTCAGAAACGGTGTGCATTTGTTTGTACAACGCTGCTCCTAGAGATTAATATTGCTATAAGAGCACGAGACTAGAAATCCTGCAAACTAAATATATCTGGATTATAACTTTCAATTAAAATAATATGTTTTATTATTTACTTAAAAGGTCTCTTGGGACATGGGGGGGAGGGAAGGGAGTGGAGTAAAGTACCTTGTTCTGTTATACGTGGTGGTGTCATTTCCAGTGATTCTGCTTGAATTCTTTGTGGGGGAAGAAATCAGTTGAAATCCTTTTCTTCCCACTTTGGGCCTGATCCACAATCCATTAAAATCCCTGACTTCAGTGGACTTTGGATCAGGCTCTATGGCTGTGATTAAGCAAAGCACTTATAAGCACATGATTAATTGTAAGAAGGCCAGGTGGGTGGGAAACTTTAAGGGGCCCTGACAGTCTGTCCTCTTCACTGCACCCATCCAGAGATCAGGCTTATTGGAAAATCAAGCTCAATTCTTTCACTGTTCCCAGAGGTGATAACTTCGGATATTTGCAGTGAGGGATGAACCAGGCCAGAAATGTAGATGATGCTTAAAATGTTAACGTCTCTCAAAATGCAAATTATTTTGCGAATCAGATGTTTACTGTCTCACAATATATTTACTTGCAGGATCCAAAATTGCGTGAACTGTTGGATGCTGGGAACCTAGGAGGTCGGCTGGAGAATCGAATGATAACTGTTGTCTATGGTCCAGACCTGGTCAATATATCATACTTGAACTTAGTGGCATTTCAAGAAGAAATAGTAAAGGTACTGTACATTCAATGTTATCATTATTTACATTTCTGAGTATTATTATTGTTTTATTTATTATTCAAATATAAAATAGAGAAAAGGAGGGGATTGTTAAGATGCACTCATGGATGAAATCAGCTTGCTGTTAAAGAAATATATTGTACTGAATCACAGCAGCAAAGTGTATTCATGAGAGTATTCTGGGAAATTGTAAGCCATTGGTGTCTTTATCCTCAGAACATTGCTGGTTATTCTCTTTGCGCAGCCAGAATGAGCGTTTTGTAAACAATTGTATGTCCAAAAAATTGCCTCCACGTCAAAGAATGCATTGTGAATTTCCAATAATAATTCAATATTTATCAACACCCGTCACATGTTATTTCCTGTTCTGTGGAAATTCTGGCATATCCATGATACCACAGTGTGAAAACTGTTTACTTTTTAATGTTGTCCTAGGTCAAAGTAATGAATTGAGGTTTGAGAATCTATTTATCTGCACCTGCCTATTTATAAACTGTTATGCCAGCAATGGCACACGGCTTATACACCTGACCTTTCTTGTAGTGTGCAAAGGTTAGCACCGCACAAATTTTTAGCATAGCTTTTCTCCACTCTTAGTCATTACCACATGTAAACACGATTTTTGTACAGTTTTACAGTACAGGCAAGTTGCATAAAATTAACGTGTGTATTCAGCAAAGTACAACAGATTTTTTAGTTCCCTGTCTTCAAATACCTCTTAAAAGCCTACAATCATTTCATTATAATCGTAGTATTTTTTTCTTCAAGGGGCTTCTCCCCAAACTAATGGGCTATTCTTCACCCCTGGCTCCACACAGACAGACAGTCTGTTCTACTGATGGAGTTTCAGCACCAAGACTTCCACAGACTCAACAGGCTTCCTTATTCTTTTCATCCAGCAGATCATGAAGTCCGCTAGACTGGCCAGGGATGGTAGTTTTTATAGACTCCTGCTCTTTGTCTAGGGAAGGGGATATTTTCATTATTTACCAGCACCCTTTGGCCACTCAGCCAACCCTCTTCTGAAGGAGGGCAGCCTTGGCACCAGCGATCCACCACCTGAGCAGATCATCAACCCATGTGGGGAAGGCCCTGAGCAGCAACCCATTTGTTCCTGTGAGGGTGTGGCTTACCTTTTCCCCATGCAGCTGTGATTGCAAAGTCCCTCTGGCTGGTTGGTTGATGAAGCCTTCAGTCAAACCACAAGTTCCTCCCTTTTTGGGTTATGCAGAAGTATAAGCAAAACAAGTAACAGTAGTCTATGCGGCACTCTTTGGGAACACCTGTCTGGAGGATATAAAAAATGCAGAACGGTTACTTCGTGGTACATTGTACAGCTAGGCTGCTAAGAAACCCAACACAGTTTTATTCATCATGCGTGGAAGCACTTGAAATAAACATGAATAAATGGAAAAAGAATTTGAAGGAAGATGTAAAGGCATAACAAAGCTGAACTGCGCAAATCTGCTGACTCCTTGGAAGAAAGTGGAAATGAACTAACACAGGATGAGTTCTCTGCCTTTCTTTTCTGTTTTCCAGTCAGCCATCCTAGGTCAAAGTCATGATCTGTTTGCTATCTGAAGGACAAATTAGGAAAATCCAGAAATACTGTTATGTGTCCATCTCCTAGTTATTGATGGAAAGTGAAAATACAGTAAATAAAATTAGGTTCTGTGGAGGTTGAGCTACAGTAAATCCAGAGTTAATCTCTTTGATTTTAGCAACTAAAATCTGAATCAGGCTCTTAATTTGTCTTTATTGATAATCTGACATATACCTAAACCAGTTGAGTTCATTTGTTACTGATCTGTCAGGCAGTATGTCCCGAGGGGAGGATTTTCAAAAGCATTCAGCACTGACATAGCTCTACTCTCATTAAAGTCATGCTAAAACTCCCACTTATTTCAGTGTGAAAATCCCACCCTGCTTGTATATACCACACTGTACTAAATACGCCCTCTCATTTTTCACAGGCCCAATTCGTGCAATGAACTCCACAAGTGTAGATAGATCCCTGCACCCACATAAAGCCTCACTGTAGCATGGGGTCTGCTCATGTGGACCTCATTGCAGGATCAGGGCCTTATCAATGTAGGAGGAGATTTTCAAAATCCCAGATGGCGATTAAGCACCTAACTCCCATTGACTTTCCAAGGGAAGTAGGTGCCCAATTGCCAAATGTGCCTTTGGAAACCTCTCCCGAGTCACTGGCATGCACACTTTGCTATTTTACCTTTCACCTGTCCTATGTTTGGGCTTGGCAGAATTCGATTTGTATTTTTTGCTGTTTTCTGCAGATAATGTCCATGTATATTTTTAGCACTTACTTTAGATTTGTACTGATGTAAAGTTTTAAGGTTGCGCAAAATGATGGGTTTTAAGACTTTTTTTATTTTTATTGATTTACATTTTTAGTTGTGGAATATCATGGGCGGAGTCAGGCAGTGGGGGGCAGTGGAGTGGGTCAGACAGCAATAGTTTAATGACAGTAGATGTTGAGATTCAAAAAGTTAAAGCTTTATAACTGTAAAACACAAATTGACAACATCACATGTCAAATATACAAAGTAAATATCCTTCAGTCAAACTCTGAAAAGATCGCAAGATGCATTTGTCTCATTTCGCCTATCTGTAAATTTCAATTATTATTGATGGAAACATTTTTTGTGGGTTTGTGCATACAGTGAAATTGATATTGATTGACATTTGCCAATAAAATCTAATCTTTTAAAGCCTGAGTATGTTATTTTTCAAGATAAAAATCCTCACTCTGAAAAACGTAAACTAAAATTATTTGAAAAAGATCTTAACAAAGCAGTTTAAATAAATTGTAATTTTTTTCTTACAGGAGTAGGTTTATATTTCTGTAGGATCTGAGTTTATTATTATTCGACTTTTGAAATTAATATATTTTCAAGCCTTTTACTGGTCATTCTGTTCAAAATGTTCAGTTCCTCACCTCCGCTTTCTGAGTTGTGATAGAATTATTGAGGATATGAGCCTAAAGCTAAGCATTTATACTGATCTTGCTTTACATGATTTGAATAAAGAACTAGAAAATTAAAATGAAGTCACAATACACTGTTTTGCTCACATTTCTATAGGTAAAATAAATAATCTGTAATGCTCTCTAGGTGTGAGTTGAAGGTAACAGACATGCTGGTTAATGAAGAGAGTGCCTGTTTGTTCCTTTTTTTGTTAGGAATCCAAGAAATGGATTAGTAGTGCAACTCTTGTTTATTTAAATGGGAGTTGTATGTGTGTATCAAGGAGCAGAATTTGCAGGGGATTCCATACACATTGGGTCAACATCTGGACTTGATTCATGATTCTGGCATATATTGATGTAACTCAGAAGTAGCTTTGCTGTGACCAGTGAAATTGAGATGAGAATGAGCCCCTCTATGTTTGTTTATTTTTCTCCTTTCCCTATATGATCAAGGGCAACGTTTCCCCAGCGGCGTTTTGTCTGATCCTTTCCATTCGAACTACTCTTGAAAACCCTTGGAGCTTCTGGCTTCCTCTCCATTAACTGTCTTCAAAGCATTTTTTTCTTTCTCCAGTAACCTAATCTCTGCCCCTTCAGACACCTGCTGTTTCCCATCATTATCTTTCTGATGGTTTCAGTCTTCATTTCTTGCATTCACTTCGTCTTTATGCTCCTCTTCCGGACTCTGTTTTCAAAGCTATCAAAAATTCCTTCTCTTCACATAGGAACTTACGCAGGTCTCATCCACTAGTGTGATTGATATGATACACGAGTTTTCAGTATAATCAGTCTGGTCTGAAAGAGACTACCTTACCTTTTTTAAAGACAACTCTGACCATTGCATTCCTCTTTCATCTATCCTACATCCACTAGACTGTTACACAGAATCAGACTTTCCAGACAGACAAAGCTCCCAACTCTCTTATTTCCCAGTGACAAAAACTAATTTATTTTGTCTAGTCCTACATATTTTAGGATCCTCATTTCCTTCTTTTCCATTTACTTAGAAAATGTTGTTGAAGAGAAAGATTTAGATGTTTTATACAGATAAGGAGCTCAAAAAGTAGGGTCCTCAATATAAAAATTGGGGAAATGAACAGTCCCAGTAGAAAGAGAACTGAGACAGGGCTGGGTGTGTGGCAATTGAAGCAGGGGCGGCTCTAGCTTTTTTGCGGCCCCAAGCACGGCAGTCAGACCGCCTTCGGCGGCTTGCCTGCGGGAGGTCCGTCGGTCCCTGCCGCTGAATTGCTGCCGAATCCACGGGACCAGCAGACCTCCCGCAGGGACTGCCGCCCTCGCAGGGACTGGCACGGCGCCCCCCGGGGCTTCCTGCCCTAGGCACGCGCTTGGAGTGCTGGTGCCTGGAGCCGCTGCTGAGTTCAAGGAACAACTGGATCTAGAGGGGAAGAGGATTGAGGGTTATGGAGGCAGAGCAGGAAAGAGCAATGTACATAAATGGTGAAAGAGCAGGCATGTTGGAGTAGGTGTCCTGTTAGTATCTGAAATGACGTATGTTCCCCTAGCTCTATGATGCTGACCTGGTTGCTAGCTTGCCCACATTTTAACAACTCCTTTATGCCCTTCTTGTTTCTCACAAGGATTGTATATTCTATGTCTGTGTGCAGTTTTGTTTCCCTTGCTAGTTTTGTTACTCCCCATGTGAGTTGAGCTACCATCTCTTGTAGTAGATTTACTGATATGTTAACAACTCCAAAATCTTCCTCTCCAACCTAAGCCTCTGTCTCCTCCCAGATATGCCACTGTAGTGTCAAATTCATTATGTCCAAAATTGAACTTCTCATTTATAACACTAAATTCCCTTTTTTCCCCCCTCTCTTCTCTGTCTCTCAGCTGTCTCCAGTGTTACAAGCTTGGAGTTATCCCAGTTCCTCTGTCCTCCTTTACCTCCCTACTATCCCCAGATACAAATTCCCTTGCTAATCCTGCCAATTCTACTGCTACAATATCTTATAAATCCCTCCTTTTCTTCCTTCCCTACTGCTAGAACCTTGCTCATCTTTTTCCTTGATTAATGCAACCTCCTCTGTGACCCTCATCCACCTGCAACTCACCTTCCACCACTCCTCCAGCTACAACCTGTCCAAAGTGCTACTACATTTAGCTTCCTTAACTGTCACCTTGATCATATCACTCATCTTCTCAAATCCCTTGCTGACTTCAATTCTTCATGGAGCTCACAAGTTCCTCATCTTCAGAGCTATTTCCAACTATGCCTCACACATAATCTCTTCTCTCGTCTCAAATACCACAGTGGTGGGTACCACATAAGAACCTATAGAGACAGATGGATCTCACATCTCCCTCTATTTTCTCACTCCTAACTATGAACCTTCATATCCTCCTCCTTCTTTCAGCTTTTTAACTTCTCCCACACTGTCTTTTCTGATTAGAACAGTCTCCTACTTCATATGCCTTCTATCTGCTCCATCAAATTCCTACTTAAAATCCATTTCCCTCCTGGAATCTCCAGAGATGATTTCTCCACTGATGGTGGTCCGCATTTTCTTGTGCTTGAGCTGTTATCCTTTATCTCATATCTGCCTGTTTGGTGGGTACTTTGGTTGAAATTCTGGCTCCACTGCAGTTTATGATAAAATTCCCATTGACTGACTGGGGCAAGGACTTCACTCTACCCTCTTTTATCCTAGGCCCTTTTTCATTGTGAGGGAGGTTTAAAAGAGATCTGAATATAAAGAAAACCAGGGCCATAATATCATACTGCTCCAATATGTGAGTAAGTACCATACCAAAATGAGGAAGGGCAGATGTATCAGGTGCCTCATCCTTGTTTTTGTTTCAGACCAAGATGCGTTTATAACAAACCATTATTCAGCTCTCACTCCATAGAGAGAGCTCTGGCAATATATTATTCACTGTTATCTCTGTGATCTTGGTCTCTCTTAGGGCAGGTCTACACTACAAACACCGCACCATTGCAGCTGCCCTGCTGTAGCGCTTTGTCGAAGGCCATGTCTACACTACAGAGTTTTGTCAACAAAATTCAGCTTTTTTCGACAAACCCGTGGAGATGTATACATTGCAATGCTCCTCCCGCTGATTTAACTGTCCTGCTACACTGACCTAGTAAAACCAGCTGGACAAGAATGCATAGAGCTTTTTGCAATGAAGTTAGAGCAACACATGTCAGTGTAGATCCTGCATTGCTTATGTCACCTTAATTGGGTTCTAGGAGGTGTCTCACAATGTCCATCATCACTGTTCTGGTCACCAGTTCACAGGTACACAGGCATGGTACACAGGCATGCTCCCCTCCTGATTTAAAGCCTGGGGAATTTTTGAAATTCCTCTTCCTATTTGCTCAGCATGGACAGCTCACATAGCATCATAGCAGCTGGCCATGGTGACTCCACACAGCAAATGCTCTCCTTCCTGGAGTACACCAGAGTTTTTAGATCTGCTGGGTCTGTGGGGAGAGGAGGCTGTGCAGTCACATCTCCGCTCCAGCCATGGGACGTTTGATACCTACAGGCAGATTGCTCGTGGCATGGAGCTGAAGGGGTATGAGCGGAGCATGCAGCAGTGCCGTGCTAAGATCAAGGAGCTGAGGCAGGCAAACCAGAAGGCAAGGGAGGCCAATCGTTGTGGTGTGTCGCCAAAGACATGCTGCCTCTAAAAGTAGCTGCACGCCATCCTTGGCAGCAACCCCACCTCCACTGCCAAGAGCCCCGTGGATACTTCAGGGAGGCTGGCGGCAGCAGCCAGCGGAGTGAACCCCAAGGACAAAGTGGTGGACAAGGAAATGGAGTTGGAGGAGGATGGGGGACAGGCGACAGGGTTGTCTGATGATGTGGCAAGCCAGGACCTGTTTTTAACTCCAGAGGTGTCTAGCCAGTCTCAGCAATCCAGCTCTGGTGTGCCTGATACAGGAGAGAGGAGCTGCGGTAAGTACTTTTTATGCTTTGATACTGCAGGGAGAAATGAGGTAGAGTTAAGGGTTTTTTTCCCCAGGGTAGAAGACAGATAGAAATAACTGACAGTAGCACTGTATGCATCTGTCTCTCATTCCCCTATGTAGCTAGACAGAGGGGACCCTGCAGAAAAGTTTGTTGATGCACACCGGGATGTCGTGGAAATCCTCCATACTAACCTCTAGGAGACTTTTGTGGAGGTACTCTGCAATCCTCTGCCAAAGGTTCCTTGGAGGGCTGTCTTGTCCCTTCCCCCCATGGTAGGAAACTGTGCTGTGCCTATCAGCAATTATGTCTGCAGGCACCAAAGCAGCACACGGCGAGCAGCATATGGACCCAGTCTGCAGCCACATGCATGCAGGAGTTGCGCCCTTGCATCCTCGGTTACCCTCAGGAGTGAGATATCAGCTTATATCACCCCTCGCTTGTAGAAAACAGTGCCTGTATTCAGAATAGTTTGTAATGATCCCCCTCTGGGACCTCCTCATGCTTTGTCCCATCTTACTCCCTCCACATCATGCCCAACTTACCATGGTTAGGGTTCTTGCCATGCTGTCTGATTGGCAAGGGAATGTGGGAAAGTGGTGTATGTTACTTGTATGAATCAGGCCTGTGATTGTACTCACAATAGTGCCTCTGTCTATTGTTTCTTTAGCTTCTGCAAATGTGGCCATGAGAGTCTCCTCCGGCTAAGCAGCTGTGTCTGATAAGGAGACGAACCAGGAGGAGTAAGGAAGACATGTTCAGGGAGCTGCTGAAATTGTCTGATGCAACTGATAGTGAGTAGAGAGCTTGGAGAGAGGATACCAGTGAAAAACTGAGAATGAATAGCCAGCGGAGGGAATGGGCAGGAGCAGATGATACAGCTGCTCAAGGACCAAATGGACATGCTGAGGTCGCTGATTGTGCTGCAGGCGGAACACATCCATGCTCACTTCCTCCTGAAGCCCATTCAGAATTGCCTTCCATGCCCTCCCCTAAACACATTTCTCACGTGTTCCTGAGCCACCACAGTACCCCATGCACTGCACCCCTAGGGACACGTTTCACAATGACAGCTGGACATACACCCAGCTGTGAGAGCCTCACTGTAAAAAGGTGCTTTTCATTGTCATGTCCCTTGTAGGTAATAGAAATGTTTGTATAATTGTTGAATAAAAATGTACTTATGGAAATGAATCGTTATTGGTCGCCTACTCACGATCTTTGCTGCTGAAATTCATACACAGTGGCAATCAGAGCATATGCAGAGTAAACTTCATGCACACATAGCAATCATTACAACCGTCCTACGACAGTGCAAGAATGCTATGCCTGGCTCAATGCGTTATAGAAAGACATATTGTTATTGTCAAAATGCTCCTTCAAACCTGTCCTGCCTTTGCGTCCCCACCGCCCTGTTCTAACAGTCCTGCTATCTGGCTTCTCAAAAGCAACTGCCAGCCAATCCACCTCAAGGCTCTTCCCCTGAGGAAACTTTTCTCCCTTACTTTCACAAATGTTATGCAGCGAACAGCAGGCTGCTATGACCATGGGAATATTTTCCTGATTGAAGTCTAGCCTACCAAAAAGGCAGTGCTAGCAACCCTTTAATCTGCCAAAGGCACATTCAACAGTCATTCTGCACCTGCTGAGCCTGTTGTTGAAGCGCTCCTTGCTGCTGTCAAGGTTTCCGGTGTAAGGCTTCATAAGCCATGGGAGCAAGGTGTAGACTGGGTCTCCCGAGATCACAGTTGGCATTTCCACATCCCCAATCACAGTCTTTTCATCTGGGGAAAAAAGTTCCTGCTTGCAGTTTTCTATACAGGCCAGTGTTCCTGAAGATGCGTGTGTCATGCACCTTCCCTGACCACCCCGCGTTGATGTCAGTGAAATGACCCCAGTGATCCACCAGCTCTTGCAATACCATAAAAAAGTAGCCTGTTCTCTTGATGCACTCTGTAGCAAGGTGGTCTGGGGCCAAAATGGGGCATGCGTGCTATCTATCGCCCCACTGCAGATAGGGAATCCCGTTACTGCAAAGCTATCCACTATTTCTCGCACATTGCCCAGAGTCTCAGTCCTTCGTAGCAGGAGTCAATTAATGGTCCTGCACACTTGTATCACTGCAACCCACATGGTGAACTTCCCAACTCCAAACTGATGCATAACTGATCGGTAGCAGTCTGGAGTTCCCAACTTCCACACAGCAATCGCCACTCACTTCTCCACTGTGAGGGCAGCTTTCATTTTGGTGTCCTTGTGCCAGAAGGCAGAGGCAAGCTCCACACACAGTTCCAGGAAGGTGGCTTTGTGCATCCAAAAGTTCTGCAGCCACTGCTCATCATCCCAGACCTGCATCACAATGCGATCCCACCACTCAGTGCTTATTTCCCAAGCCCAGTATCAGTGGTCTGCTGTGTGCAGCTTCTCCATGAATGCCAATAGAAATCTTGAATTGTGTTTTTTTTCATGCCACACAGGAGAGCAGACATCATGGTGTCATCAGCTTCTATTAAATGAAATACTGTGAAATACTGCAAGATGAGCCAAGTTGTGTTCCTAATGCTCATCACAAGACTGGAGAGCAGCTCAGGAGCCATGCTTTCAGGCAGAGATCGTGGGCACGCAGTTTACACGGGCTGTTGAAAAGCTGTGCAAAACATAATAAGAAGCCCATGGAATGATGAGATGAAGGAAACTGCATCATGGGATGTTGAGCCCACCCCCATGATGCACTGCAATCCCTTCCCAGAGAACCCAGCAGCAAATGGTGGCGAGTTGCACAGTGGGATAGCTACCCACAGTGCACTGCTCTATCAGTATAAGAGCACCAACTCTGGGCATGCTTTTCTGTCACAAGGAGCGTCGTGTGGACATGCACAAGCAGTTCAATTACAGCACTGGAGGATCGTCAACATAATTTAAATTGACTTAACTTTGTAGTGTAGACATAACCGAAGATGCTCTAAGCTGAAGGGAGAGCTCTCCTGTTGTTTTAGTTACTCCACCTGAGTGAGAGGCGGCAGCTGTGTCGGTGGGAGACGGTCTCCCACCAACATAGCGCTGTCTATATGGGGGTTACGGTCAGTATAACATATGTCGTTCAGGGGTGTGGATTTTTCTGATTTATACCGAAGTAAGTGTGTGGTGTAGACCTGGCTTAGGCTGTTCCTCAGAGAATCCTGCCCTTGATAGGGAACCGTGGTTTGTCTTGGACTTGCAGATTCAATAACATTTCAGAAAATACTCTACACATAACTTTGGTCTACACAGTTCCTTGTGTTTCATAGTCTGCACTGGTATTTGGCCACTGATTGTTCAGTCCCATTTAAGGTGACTTAGGGAAAGGTCATAGGGAGTTGATCCAAAGTCCAGTGAAGTCAGTGTTAAAACTCCACTAGATTTGATTGGGTTTTGGATCAGGTCTTTAACTAACAGTTTGTCATTTCCTCCATAAACAAGGGACAGTCCCTCATTTGTCTACATGGGGACACTCAGGAAGGTTAATCTAAATTAACTAAAGGTGTGCAAGAGCATTAAATGAAATCAAATTAATTCAGAGTAAAAGTGTCTACATGGGGTTTTAATGCTGTTTATCTAATCCATGTTAAAAGTTAATTTGGATTAACCTTCTTTAATGTCCCCTAGTAGATAAGGCTTAAATGATTTATCTACATCATGTGCCATATGTTCTGTGATATGTTTTTCAGTATACTTCTTTATTCTTCCAAATTTCCTTTTCTGTTAAAATAAGCAGTAAAATAAATAATAAAATAAGCAGTACAGAGTCATGCTTTAAAAAAAAAAATGAAACGCATAAGATGTTTCATGCCAGAGGATGCTGAAACATGCGACTTCAACAACTTCAGATGGTAAGCTTGAGCCAAAAACAAACATGCGAAAAACGTTGTCTTCACGCATATTCAGTTCTGATTTGAATTAAATGTTTTCAAAAATGTGTAGCACTTAGGTACTGTCTTTTGCCATGAAAAATCGCTCTCATCTCTCAGATTGAGCTAAATGCCTGTAGGTATAAATTCTGATTCATGCAATATATGAAAGAAAAGTGTTCATTGAGCAAGAGCTCTCAAAATATACTGCACATTGTATGCTACTTACTGACTAGAGCACATAACAGCTACCTGATTTGTTAGTAAAGTTAATAGGAATGACATAAATATGAACGACGGTAACAGAACAAAGCCAAAAGGAGAGCAGGAAGATATGGCTCTTTTATTATGATGGAACCAGTTTGCTTGAAATTAAAATTTGTTGCAAGACTCCATTTTTCTGCTTTTAAAAAATACCATAGCTCAGAGGCTTCCAACTTGGGAGAGGAGTTTGTTGGCACGAGCAAAATCTTACTTCAAAATCTCCAGATTTATCATTTCCTTTTGCATTATGTCTATGGGTAGTGTTCATAGTTACAACCCCACAGTAAGCAACCGTGATTTTGAGTCCGTTGTAATCTTCCCACACTAAAATACCAGCTGTTTTCTTTCTATATATAATAGCTATTCATCCCATAGAGTATTCCCAGCATGGCTTGCCTTGTGGAATCTGTGCTGCTAGTAATGTGGGCTACCGCTGTGTATTATATGTAAGACCTTGGTTTACAGTTTTTACCCTTTTTTTTTAACTGAAAATTTCCCAGGTTTTACAAAAGGCATTATTTGGGTGGTGTTCTAACCAATTTCTACTTGAATTTTGGAAGTGCCAGAACTCCCTGGAACTGGCTCCCTGCTCCAGAAAGACAGATGATGACTCGATAACCTGTGCCAGGTTACTGAGCTGCCGTCTCTCCTTCTGGAGTAAGGAGCCAGGTTAGAAGTACTGGAATGATTTGAGCACTGGTGTACATGATGCCAATCCTATGCGCACCGCATACCCATTAGCAGCTTGACAGACAGCTTGGATAGTTAGCAGCATTCAAAGCAAATAAAAGTTAATGAACTACTTTTCATGCTAAAATGGTTCAAAAATGAAAACCTGTGTCTAACTACAGTTCAGAACATAAGGGTTTGTTTTTTTAAGTTAAAAAAAAACATGAAAAGAGAAGAGAGTAATATTTACCCAGAAAAATGCAAAGTGGATTTTTTTTTTGCACTGATTTTTAATTTTTGGTATTAAACACTGGTACATTTCCGGGAATTTTTAAACTAAAAAAAACTGAGAATGAAGGGCCTTAATTATATGATGCGTCATAATTCCAGATCTCAGTATTGACTGTATACAGTACAGCTTAGCCAAAGAGAGAAGGTGTCCATTTGGTAGCTAAAACAACAGGACACCGCTTTGTTTCATAGTCGGATCCGAACAGAAGTCAATAGAAAGACCCCCATTGATTTTAGTGAGGTTTGGATCTTTGCTCAGTGCAAAGACAGTGCATGACAGGAAGGAGGATGTGACCTTTGACAGCTTTCCTGATCTTGGCTTTACTGGCTGGAGCTTTTGGGGATTTAAATGAATTCCCTTGAAAGTGAGGGGAAGTGATCAAGTATTATTTCTCACTCATTGCTTCACACAGATATTTGACAGGGTCAGTTATTGCTCAATCTGAGAGTAGGCGTTAGGTTGCATGGCTCGAGTCCTGCTTCTCTTGCAAGTGTCATAGAGAGGTTAGGGAGGGAAAATATCTTGACAAGAATAACTGCATATAAAAAATGCTTGCAATAAAAATACAGTAACAGCACGTCCACTAAAAGCAGCAAAGAATCCTGTGGCACCTTATAGACTAACAGATGTTTTGCAGCATGAGCTTTCGTGGGTGAATACCCACTTCGTCGGATGCAAGTACTTTCACCCACGAAAGCTCATGCTGCAAAACGTCTGTTAGTCTATAAGGTGCCACGGGATTCTTTGCTGCTTTTACAGAACCAGACTAACATGGCTACCCCTCTGATACTTGACAGCATGTCCACTCTCAGTTCTCAGGATGCATTTGAAGTGATATAGTTCTGTCTGCCCAAAACAGAGCCCACCAGGTTTTCTTAAAAGAAAATGTATCTTAAGCTGCTAAAATAACATTTTATCCTGCTGTTAAACTTTGCAGCAGTTAGTGTCGCAAAGAACTTTTTTAATGGTTGTGGTTATTCGTGCTTAAACAAAGCAATGTTTACAGAATGTGGCTATTCTGAGACTGAAAAATTGAGACGCCAGGATGAAATAAAATGCAATCTTTAATACGCTTCTGCTAAAAACATAGTCACAGGAAAGTAATGATGCTAGAGCCTCTATTCTTTTGTTGTTCTCACATCCCTTGTGTCTTAAGATTAGACCTTACAAGGTTACTGGCAAGAAAAACAATACAACACAATCTAGCCTAGGAGACAGAGGTCCAAAATCTCTTAGCAGAACAACTTTGTGGCCAGCAGGGCTAGAAGTCTCTTTCTGAGATCTAGTCCAGGTGTCTGCCGTCGCTGTTGAGTGTGCCAGAAAACTCAGTCATGGGGAGAAAGTTGTTGGCTCAGCTGCAGAGGACTACTCTGCCTTGGGACTGTACAAGAGCTGAGCTTTTGGGGCTCCCTCATGCTGAACTTGGAGTGACCTGAGAACCAGAATCAACTTTGGAGCTGTTTGACTAGAGACCTATGTATAAAGGTATGGTATCAGAATGCTTTGCCATTCTTAATCTTGACACATTCAGAATGGCAGGAGAGGAATATTATTTCGCTGTTGAATGTTGGATAGACTCAGGAAGGCAGCTTGGAGAAGAGGAGGTTACAGTAGTCTTGGTGAAAGGGAGAATTATGATATGAATGAATGTTTTAGAAGCAGAAACAAAAGGGGTAGATTCTGGAAATGTTATAAAAACAACAAGATTGGGCAAGATCCTGGTTGCGAGAAGAAAAGGAAAGGGAGTATCAAATATAACCCTCCAACTGCCAACTTGAATGACGGGGGGTTGCACAGCTGTCAGTAGCGATGGAGAAAGGAAGAACATATTGCATGTGCGGTGATGGATTCAGTGCACCCAGCATCACACATCACCAGAGCATGCAAAATTTTAATTAATGATATGATTGTGACTTCGATGGAACTATTAATGTGAAAGAATCCACAGTATCCAAATGTCTGTGTCTATCCAAAACAAAATCCTGTCTCTCAGCATCAGTTAATCACAGTAGAAGTATTGTTACTGGAAACTGATTAACTGAACATTCATTCCCCTTCCCTCTCCTCCAGGATAGTGAAATAATCAAGCCACTTCTGTATTTCCCTGCTGCTGTGGTTTCTTTTGCATATTTCTCAGGTCAGTGCAGAGGGGCCCACGCAAAATCTATACTTATGTTTTGACCACATATCTTAAGGGGAAAGTGCAGTATCGTTGCCTAAATATGTTACTTCCCTGTAGATCATTAGTTTGTAGTGATGTATCCACCACGATGGTGGCCATCACACAGTCATAGGTATTTTTCTGTGGGCCTGATTCACAGTCCATTGAAGTCAGTGAAAAGACTGCCATTGACTGCGTGGGATTTGCATCAGGCCCTATATGATCATATCTGAAATCTCTTTTGAAACACACGGGTGTCAAATAATACCCTTTTTAAAGATAATGTCCGTAGCAAAGTTTGTGATTTATGCATAATGAAAAAGACAGGCCCTTAGTCTAGAACTTAAACTGTGCTGGGAAATGCATGTTCAGGCTTTTATTAAACACTTTCTGTTAATAATACTCATGTTGAAACTATTTGCCTTCATGACAATAAAGGTCTAAACAGGCACCTTTGAGAGACTGCATCTGGGCTACATCAACTGTAATTTATATCTCCCTAGGAATGGACGGACGAAGTTTTCAGTTTGGCAACAAACCTGCTGGCACACAACATGTCGCGGGATGCATTTCTGGAAAAAGCGTAAGTAGCCGTAATATTTATTGCCAAGGGTGTTACTCCTTGTTCTGAGTCCTTTTCCTTTTTCCTTTGTCAGCCTTCTTACCATCTATTGTTTATACTTTGTTGGCTTGTCAGTTCTGTAAACATGGATTTTCCTCTCTCGCTGAGTTAAAAAAACTGATATCTAAAAAAAAACCCGGGAAATATGATTCCTTTCACCAGCTATTACCTAGGAGATGTGGCTGGAATACACTTTTGAATGCCATTGCATTCTTCCTGCTACACACACAGGGAGTGACGTCAGGTCTTGGCACTGCTGCTCAGGGTTAAAAACAATGAATTTCAGACTGACCCACTTCTCTGGGGTTTTTTTTTCTGTGCTATCTATTATTAGTCAAAGAATGAGAAGTACAAGATTTCCATTTTCCTTCGTCTGATCCCTCGGGTCTTGGTACTCAGTAGAGAGAAACTGTGAATCTGTTCATCTAGATTCATTGGCACACGATACATTGATTCTGAGTGTTATAGGACAAAGTACAAAGGGAGTTTATGAGAAGTTCATAAAAATAGCAGACACTTTGCAAATTAAAGAAAAATAGTTGAATAAATCCACGATTATCAGGTGTCATGTGGATGATGAATGACACAGACAGAGATAGTTTTGTTTAAGTGACAGTGCTGAAAACTTCATGATAGAGCCTGCCAGATTAAGACGATGATTCCTGGCCAGTGTTACCTTACTTGCGTTATCCTGTTATAAAGAGAACTGCATTCAAAGTTCAGGCATACAAGTCCCTAATGAAATGCAGCACCTGTTTTCCAGAGCTTGCCCCAGAGGGTTGCTTGATTCATTTACTGAAATGGTTGCTATTTGTGGGGCTCAGAACATGACAATTTTGATTCTTCTTTGAGTGATGGTCCTTATTGTATTCCATTGTGGGTTATGCATGTGCATCGTGCACCCGGAGTGGTGTCCGTTGGTCTGTGCATGTGCCCTGACTCACCTCATGCTTCCATCTGAGGTGATAAAGGGCGGGATGGACTGACTGCATCTTCAGTTTCTTCTCATTGTCTCATGGTCTGGGTTGGAACCTCCAGGGTCCTCATCTCTGATGCAGCTCTAATACTTTTAATTGTACATATGTTTATCAGTTTTAGTCATAGATTTAATAGTTCTTCTTATTTTCCTAATTTTAGAAGTTTAACAGTTTTAACAGTTTAGAATAGAGTAGAATTTGGGTACTGAACTATGCCCAGAACGCCAGTCTTCAATCCTTACGAGTCAGCGACAACCTCCTCATGCAACCACCAACACAGCCTCTACTGCCTGAGAGAATCTCACATCACAGCTGGGTGCAATATGTGTCAAACTTTCCCCGGCCATACCTGAGAAGTTTGAGTAACATGGCCTTGGGTACACTACAGAGTTAAATCAACTTAAGTTTCATTGATGATCAGATGTTGCTTAAATTACATTGGTTGTGCATGTCCACACAACGCTCCTTGTGTCGGCAGAGCACGTCCACGGTTGGTGCTCTTGCATTAACAGATAGAGCACTGCATCGTGGGTAGCTATCCCACCGTGCAACTCGCCACCCTGTGCCGCTGGGAGATCTGGGGATGGATCACAGTTCACCATGGTGGGGGGCTCACTGTCCCATTATGCAGTTCTTTCCATCCCATCATTCCATGGGCTTCTGACTTCATTTTGTACCACTTTTGAACAGTCCCTGTAAACTGTGCGCCTACCATCTATGCCTGAAAGCATGGATCCTGCACTACTCTCCAGTCTTGTGATGACCGTTATGAACACAGTGCAGCTGATCTTGCCGTATTTCATGAGCTGCAAATCTGATAATGACCCCATGGTGTCTGCCCTGCCGTGTGCTGTGGAAAGAAACAATTCAAGATTTCTGTTGGCATTCACGGTCACCTTCCTTGGTGATATCACTTTGGCAAGAAGGGTCAGAGCTATGATGGCAGATCCACCATTTACAATATTCCACAGGCATAAGGTCTCTTTTTGCCTATGCCCAACATTTTTACCAAAGGCAGTCTCCCTATTCCATATTAACCAATCCATTCACCTACCTGATTTCTTCCCGAAACCGCACACATCCACAGAAGAACGTAGACTCAATTCCCTCGACGTCCGACAGGCTTCAGCCATTTACCCGCAGAGAACAAAAACAATCAGGAAGTCCTCTAGACCATTTACTGAGGTAGCAGAGAGAATCGGGGAGACACCATCTCCACCCGAGAATCTCCAAATGGATTTCTATCTACATTAAACTCTGCTACCAGCTGTAAAATCAACCTCTCCTGTGGGGGGTATGGGCTTATTCCACTAGAGCTCAAGCAATGACCACGGCATCCCTTCAAGATGTGCCTTTCATAGACATATGTAGAGCAGCCACGTGGAGTTCTGTCCACACATTCACAACACACTACGCCTTGGTGCAGGACTCGGCAGTTGATGGCACCTTTGGCACAGCGGTTCTCTGCACAACCCTTCCATCCTCATCTTTGCATCCTCCTCCTGCTTGGATACTGCTTGTCAGTCACTCACAATGGAATACAATAGGGACCATCACTCGAAGAAGAAGATGAGGTGACTTACGTGTAACTGGAAGTTCTTTGAGATGTGTGGACCCTCTCTGTGTTCCACTTCCTGCCCTCCTTCCCCTCTGCTTCCGATCTGTCACATTCATGGTGGAGAAGGAACTGGAGACACGGTTGGTCTGCCCCTCCCTTTATTCCCTTGGACGGAAGCACAAGGCAAATCAGGGCGCATGCACAAATCAGCAGACACTACTTCTAAATTTTTCCACTCCAGGCTAATGGTATGCATGCGTAACCCACAGTTGAATACAGTTAGGGACCACACATCTCAAAGAACCTCCAGTGACAGGTAAGTCACCTCTTCTTTCAGCTCTTAGCTCATAAACTACTGACACTAGACTGGATTGCACATGGTAGACACAACCCTGTGTTGGGTACAGAGTAGAGATGCACTGGCTCTAGGGGAAGCACAATGTGTGTGTATGTACAAGGGCACACAAATTGCTACAACTCTAAGATGTGTAGAATTGCAGGCAAGCATGGTATCTCCATGCCTTTTATTTTTTCACTATTTAATAGCTCACTTAAGTGCTGTAGGATTTCCAAGACCCAGACACAGATGCAGATGCATCAGAGTTACTACTTTGATTTTGACTTTTGAATTTTTTATTCCCCCCCCCCCCCCCCATTATAGTTAGTAGTAAAAGTAGTGTCATTAGTCTCATATCATCCATCAAATCATCATTTTTTATTTGATTGCATTGCATTAGATTTTAATTATATTTTTTTTTTTTTTTTTCCAACCTTCCTAATGTCAATAAAAATGTAAAAAAAAAAAAAGAAAGTTCCTTTTTCCAGGTCATAGGGTAGGTGTAAAATAGGGTTAGACTGTGTGGAACACAAACCTTAACCTTGTATTCTACTGTTGTCTGTGTTGTTGTTGTAATTGTGCCTATTTATTTTTTTATATATTATAGCATATATAGCAAAGGCACAGGGGACCATGGGAGACCCGGGATTGGTTTCAAATCCTGGGTCTATCATTCTCAGAGCCAAGCAGTGAGCTATTGAAGTAGCATGTTTAGCTTTTGAGGGTGGTCTCCTCTCAGCTCAGCAGCAGCCCTGTAAGCCAGTAATGGATAAGGAACCAGACGAGGGGGGGGAGGAAAATTTTTGGCTAGGGAGAAAGGTAGAATGGTGTGTGTGTAAGGTCCATAAAAAAGTCCTGAGAGAGAGAGAAGAAAAGGAATCCTGGTCAGGTGCTCATTCTTGCGATACCATCACAACAGTTGAAGCTTTACATAAAGAACACAGCTGAGAATCTCAGCTTTCATTGAACTAAAATGTAAATTTCTAGCCCTCTTGGTTTCACAGAAAAGCTCGTAAATGTGAACTCAGGACCCCGTAAGCAAGCAAAGCAAAAGGGGGAAAAAAAAAAAAAAAAATATGCATATTTTTTTTTTTTTTTTTTTTTCTATTTCATCATCTCTCTGCTGGCTTGGCTTTTTATATCTCTATATCTCTAAAGGCAAAGTGAAAACAAAAACAGTAACAGTTACACAGGCTACAGTAGAACTGCTTTGGTTTTGTTTTGTGTGTTGTTGATCTGCAAAATCTAAAAAAAAAACCCCAGAAAAAAGAAAAGCAGGGATATTAATATATTTATTTAAAAACAAAACAAAAAAAAAAAAAAAAAAAAAAACAAAAAAAAAAAGCTTCCCAAAAGCTCAGGCTGAAGGTGAGAGATAGATGATAGATCCTAGAGAGTAGCTCTCTCACTCACCTCACACACAGGGGCCAAGGCCCCAAGGACTCTGAATGATATGCCACTATGAATCAATGAAATTTGACCTGTTGATTTTGTTTGGATGTGACCCTGTGTGTGTGTGTGTGAAAAAAAAAAAAATGGAAAAAAGGAAATGTATTCTGATCCCTGGGTGAAATGGGCATGATGGGGGAATGAAAATATATGAATAGGTAGTATGTCCATACTCTAAAGTCAAGTTGTGTGAGTAGTTTTGTGTATGTAATTAATAGTTTAGTTTTAAGAAAAGATTTTGTGCAGTTTTTCTATTTCATCAGTGCTCAGGCTTTTTCAGACTCATGAATTAATTAGCCAGACTGAAGACTGGACTCTTTAGGGCCAAAAAACTAGTCAGACTCTTTTAGAAAAAAAAGAAATCTTTGAAGAAAAAAAAGAGACTGACTTGTGTTTGCCATAGAGCTTTGGGCATCATGCTTGGGCATAACATGTCATCTGCATCAGTGTCATGCCCATTTCTCACTGTTGTTGTTTGTTTTGTGGGTGTTGGACTGACTGACTGGGTCTGACTTAGTCTGGGCCTGGTTATGGGCTGGGTGTGCACGTGGTCCAGGTGGGTGGGGTGGTGGGGGTGGGGGACAGGGGGCATCAGGCCAGCACCCAGCCCAGGGTGCCCCTACCCCCCCCCTCCCCCCAGGCTGCAGGGAGGGGCCCAGGGGCAGGCTGGGACAGAGCAGGGCTAGGCTGCTTGTGGCTGCCTGAGTGGTCAGTGTACCTCCTTGTCTCCTATCTCTTCCCCTCTCCTCTCTTCCTCTTCTTCCCCTCTCTCTTGATGAATTAAAAGGAATTATTTTAAGGGGGTGCTTAAAGGGTTTAAATTAGAGTTTAAAGAGAAAAAAAATTAATTTAAATTTAAAAAATTATTTAAAGACTGAAATAAAGGCAAATTTTAGAAGCAGAGAAAAAGGAGAAGAGTAGAAAAGGAGGGGAGGATGGATTGGTTTAAAAATGGAAAGAAAGTGGCAGTAGGGAGCAAGGAGGACCTTAGATCTGCTGGGTCATTCCATTCCTAATCTTACAGTATGTCATCTCTGGATCTAGACGTTGTATTGAGGAAACCATACCCATGTTAGCTTGGTCAGAGCTAGCTTGCTAAATGTAGCCACAGCAGCTAGCTACTCTGAATATTATCCCATCTGAAACCCTAAACACCTACTTAGGATGACTAGCCCTGCCCATTACCATGGCTACACCACACCAGCTTGATCAGAGCTGGCATGGGTACATCTTCTTGAGCTGGGAATGACATCTTCCAGCTCCAATGTAGAGAGAACCTCTGATTCTGAGCTTTTCGATGTCAGTGTTGTGGATTTTCTTTTGTATTCTTGTGTACTGCTGGTTTTTGGATTGCTCCATATGAAGGCAGGCGATGTTTCTCACTCACCGTTGATGTTTGTTAATGTCCTGCAAGATTTTTCAGACAGTGCAAAATGAGAGAGTAAAACTAGCAGATTAATAGAAACAATAGGATTGAGCTGTAAGAGTGTTTGAAAAGCTTTTAAAAGGAAAAAGACATTCCCTTAATTTTTTTCTTTTCAGTTACACAAAACTGAAGCTGCAAGTCACTCCAGAAGGACGTATTCCTCTGAAGAGGTAAGTCCTTCTCTCCTTTGTTGTTACATTGGATCTTTCAGACTTTTGAGTGTGATTTTAATCTTTAGAATGGTGCTGGACTGTCACCCCTTTGACTGAAATCGGTTTGTCCACGCAGCATGTATATAACACAGCTAGCAATGCAAGCTACTTCCTGACTCCTGTGTCAGTGTGCTCCACCCTAAGCTAACCAGATCACTTTTGGGGGAGCAGGAACCAGTTCGGTCTTCATGGGCTCTGGGTGAAGTCTATGGAGGTTGCACTTCTGTATCTGATGCTAAGACTACCTGGCTAAAATACCAAAAGGGAAGGATGGTCCAGTGGTTAGGGAGCTAGGTTCAAGTCCCTTCTTTGTCCTAGATTGCCTGTGGGATTTTGAGCAAGTCGCCTAGACTATCTGCACCTCAGTTCCCCATCTGTAAAATGGGAATAATAGCACTTCCCTACCTCAGTGTTGCTGTGATGGTGAATATATTAAAGATTATGATGTGCTCAAATGCTGCAGGGATGGGGAGCCATATAACTATGTTAATTACCTGTTGTGCTGATGGCTATTTTGGTGGGAATGCTGGGAAGTGCGCTGACATTGCCCAACTAATTTAATGCATACCACTGAGCACCCAACAGATGGTAGTGTTGATAACTACCATTCTGGATTGGATTTGAACCGGTGACCTAGCGGTGTAAGGAACTGAACTGAAATCTCCTTTCAGGCCTCTTTCCGTCCTCATCCTTTCTGTCCCTTCTATGACTACTTTCTCTGTCAACTCCCGGCCTCCAGTGTTAAGTGTTTATCTGATTGGAATATTTTGATTTCTTTTTCTTTTTTGTTAAAGTGTTTCTGTTTTCAAGACCTAGCAATGAAACAAAGGATGAATGCACAAGTTTTCCAAAAACGTCGCTTTGCTGTGCAGTCCATTAGCCATGCACAGTTTGTACCCATATAATACAGAACAGTGTGATGTGCCTGTGAACAAATCCCTGCTTGTTTATTTCCATTTTGCAGCATATACCGCTTGTTTTCCGCTGACAGAAAGCGAGTAGAGACTGCATTAGAAGCTTGTAGCCTTCCCTCTGCCAGGGTAAGCATTCAAATATCTTCTTGGCCTGCTCTAAAGTGTTGCCAATTCATAGCTGATTCCAGGAGAGTTTTCTCAGGGGCTGTTCATGCCCCTTGAGATCTGCCCAACGAACAGGCCCTCAGCCAGTGGCACGTCCTCTCTTGCACAAAAGATATCCCTGAATTCCACAGATGGCTCTCTGCAAGTCTGCGTATCTTTGTCAAGGAGTTGGGAAGGGAATTGAAGGGAGTGTAGGTGAGCTGGAGGGAAGGGTATAGGATTGTGTGCCATCCGCCGTGGAGATGCTATGAGACTATAATACAGTCCCTGACTCTATTACAGACCTTCAGGGCTAGTTTTCACTGCAGTAAGAGCAGGAGTACTTGTGGCACCTCAGAGACTAGCCCGGCTGCTACTCTGAAACCTTTCACTGCGGTGTTAGCTCAAGGTATAATTGCACAGAACATGACTCCCATCCACACACAAAAGGCTCTAGGTCAAGTTAAGTGGGGCTTTAAACTCGAGCTAGCGAGCTTGGGGACATGGGTAAAATCTTGAGTACAGCTGACACTGGAGCTGGTAGGGACACAGCTACTCTGCGCTGCATTCTGTACTGCTAGTACAACTAGAGCTGGTTGGGAATTTTCTGGCGAAGCACTGATATGTCAGAAAGCGATGTGTTAAAACCGAAGCTGTTCCCAAGAAAGGGTTGATATGGACAAATCTCCCAAATGGAAAACATTTTGAAAAAGAAATTCAAAACATCCCTTTCTGATGTTTTCAAAATGAAGTTTGGGTTTTTAATTTATTCAAAATGGTAGTTAATGTGTACTAAAAATGTTATTTTGTTAAAAAAGTCAAAATCTCAATGAAACATTTTGAAATTATCAAAGCCTTTTGATTGCCTCAATACAAAGCGTTTTTTAGATGCTCAGTTGACGGAAATTGTTGAGATTTTGATTTTTCATCCCATTTTGGGATGGGGAAAAAATCCCAAAATCTCAGTAGCTCTCAAAGGACGGGGAAAACTATTTCGCACCCAGCTGTAAATGCACTCACTCTGTGCTGCAAATCCAAACACTTTGTGCATCTCCAGCGGTGTTTGCTGTGTGATTTGTTCTCACTTGAGCTAGGATAACTCAAGAGGAGTTAACTCAAGTGTGGCTAACTCGAGCTCACTCTGCAGTGAAGGTCTGCCTGTAGTCTCTCCAATATAGAAGAGACCCCACTTTAACAGAGGGATGCCAGGAACAGCTGCCACCAAGGTAGTCCCTAGCTGCCTAGCTCCAGTGGAGACCTGCAGAAGCACAGAGCTGGCCTGCAGATGGCCCAGACTTCTTGTGAACACCCAGACTGTGTTTGGGGCCTGGTTCCACAGCTGATTCCTGCGGGAAGGGCAACTCTGGTGAACAGCAACAGGGCAAAACTCCACAAGCCACGCCTCAGAGAACTCATCTCTCCCTGGTTCAATCAGATCCTCAGATATTTCAGAAATCTAGGGGAAAATGGATCTAAAAAGATGGAAAGAGGCTTTGGGAGCTTTTTGCAAGCTATTTATGTAAATATTTGCAAAACATATGTAAAGATTATGGAAATCTAAACTGATTGTGAAAATAATGCACCATATACTTTACCACAAACAACAGATATGTGATTGGTTTTCTACCTTCTTATTTGTTTCTTTAAAAAAGGAATATGTTTGAGGTTTGTTTCCAGGATTGCTTTTCATTTAATTGGCAGTGCAGTTAGCATTTAAGATGAGAGATTCAAGAATCACTCATTTGATTTAATGTATTTGTTTACTGAGTGGTAATAAGGATAAAAATGATTTCTTAACTCTGACTGAAAGAAACATAAACATTGTTAGAGTACTTGAAGGAAACCACAAGCTCTTTCTGTTGTTTATTTAAGTCAGTAGTCCACTTTATCTAGAGATTGCTGTATATTTTTTGCCGGGACACCTTTTGGAAAATTATTCATAGTATAAGATAGATCTTTTTGTTCAGGACAAAAAATGATGTGTTACATGCAATAAGGAAAACTCAGGTGATTATCGTGGAAATAAAATCTTTTAAAAGAAACACAGTTCCATGACCAAATCCTCCATGAAAGAGTAAATCCCACAGAGTTGATGGGAAATTTTACTGTTTTGACTTCTGCTCTTTCACCTGTGTTCCCATTTACTTGAACAAGCAGAATTCTGGGCTCTCAACTTCCAATTTCTGTTTAGGCTAGTACAGGGTAAAGTTGAAACTAGTACAGGATACTGTCTTTCCTTCAGATCTATGACTAGCATGGAATCCTCCTTGGAAAAGTGGAATTTGTTTATTTGGTGTATTTTTTACAAAGGTTGACGGGGCACCCAGAACATTGGATGAATGTGTTTTTATATATTTTCTAAAACTCCAAAGAAAGATGTCTCTCCAAGATGCATAGAAAGGACATTTAAGATATACATTAGGGAAGCATAGGACTCATGGGCTGAGATTTTTCCAAAGTGAGAGTGTGATTTTGTGCTGCACTTCTAAGAGACTGTAAAAGCCCCTAAGGCACAGCAAAAAAAAAATAATAAAAAAAAAAAACCCTGCAGCCCTGGGAAAAAAGGGGCTTAGGTGGGTTTAAGCCACTTGTGCACCATCCTAATTCTAGGTTGCTTCAGGGGCTGATATGGCCCCTGGCATGTAACTTAGGCTATGGCTATACTGGAGAGCTTGCAGCAGCACAGCTGCACCAATGCAAGCCCTCTAGCATTGCCAGAGAGCTCTTCCATCAGCTTTACTACTCCAGCCCCCCTGAGCGGCAGCAGCTATGTCGGTGGGAAAAGCTCTCTTGCCAGCATAGCACTGTCCACACTGGTGCTTATGTCGATGTAACTTATGTCACTCAGGGAGGTGCTTTGTTCACATCCCTGAGCTTTATTCACACCCCTGAGCTCTAGTCACACCCCTGCGGACATAAGCTGTAGTGTAGTCATAGCCTCCGCCTTAGGAGATGGCCCAGGTTATAGTAGTCTGAGCTGAGCTGCCTACAGGTGACATCTTTGCACAGAACTCCTGTAGCTGTGTCGACCATAGGTCCAGGCCCAGCCCCTGACGTGCCCCCAATGCTGCAGCTTGTGAGGGCGCCTCCCAAGACAATGTGTCGCTATCTTCCTTAGTTCCTGGGAATTCTCCTCCAGCTGGAGCAGAGGTTTTACAATCTCTTTATGCTGCTGTGGAAGAATAATAGGAAGGGGGTCTCTCTCCCTAAAAGCCTAAAAATCAGCTCTTCCATTCATACATAAGCCCCGAGAAATAAGGGCTTGATCCTGCAAGGCGCCGAGTGCTCTCACCTCGATTCTGCAAACACTTCAGCACGTGCTCAACTTGAAGCCTCTGTGTAGTCCCGTGAAAGTCAATGCGATGATTCACGTGCTTAAAGTAAAGCACCGAAGCAAGTGCGTTGTGGGTTCTGGGTCAGAGTGCTCAGCACCTGGTGGAGGTGCCTAAATATGAATTTAAGAGCTTGTTGCCTGATTTTCCAAATTCTTGAGTATCCAGCAGCAAATATTGAAGTCAGGGGAGTGAAATTTTCAAAAATGCCTGAGTAGGGCCTCCAACTCCCCTAGGCATTTTTGAAAATCTCAGCCAGGCTTGTTGAAGCCAGTGGGAGCTGAAAAGTGCTCAACATGCTTCAAATATGAAGTTTATAGCTTTACTTTAGGCACTTGTTTTTCAAAATCTTGGCCACGGAGATTGTTTTCTGCGCTCCAATGAGCATGAAAAACGGCCATGAATGTAAATATTCACCCAAAAATAAAACAACTGGCTATTTAATCCTATCATCTGAATAGCTGTTGTGCTGTTAAATTAATAGGGGAATGATGCAGATGCTGCAAAAGCAAGTGGGATTCCAGACAACTAATAAATTATCAGTGCCTGAAATGAACAGAGGGCCTTAATAACAAAATAATATTGAATGCCAAATATACAGCAAATTTAGAAACAAGGAATGTTTTTCTGCAGTGCAAAAAGTAGGGCAGTTTGTTCAGAGAACACAGAAAGAGCTTCGGACCAAAGGTCTGTGGGTGGCTCCACTGATATCTGGCTGGCTCTCAGGCCAGCATGTTGAAAGGGACAAAATATTTTAAATGTTTTTGGCAATGAGGATTTTGCTGCCCAAATTTAGCGAGTGTCTAAAATTGTCTCTTGGGTTGTAGAAGCTATTTGGGCCAAGCTTTTATCTCCTGTTTTGATCGTTGTGTCATGCGCAATGCTGAGCACATTGGTAGGGGTGGCGAGTGGTATGGGCCCATGGTACCCGTGCTCCAGGGGCCCAGCTCCACCAGTGTTTGGCCCCACCTGCCTCCCCCCCGCGCACCTCCTCCGGAGTGTCTCTCATTCCCGCCTACCGCCCCCGGGTGATTTAAAAGAGCCCAGGGGCCACCCCTGCCACCACCGGCAGCACAGCAGAGCAAAAGTGGTTTCCTTCCTGCCCTCGCTCTGTGCAATGCGCCACTCCCAGAAGCGGTCGGCATGTCCCTGTGTCCCCTCCCCAAGCACCGATTCTGCCAGTGGAACTGCGGCCAATGGGAGCTGTGGAGGCAGTGCCTGTGGGCAGCAGCACGCAGAGACCCTCCTGCACCCCTCCACCCCTCCCGCACCCCACCCCATTGCCCCAGCCCAGAGCCCACACCCTGCACCCAAACTCCCTCTGAGAGCCTGCACCCCTCACCCCCTCCCGCACCCAAACTCCCTTTTAGAGCCTGAACCCCCTCCTGCACCCGAAACCCCCTCCCGCACCCAAACTCCCTCCCAGAGCCTGAACCCCTTCCTGCACCCGAAACCCCCTCCCACACCCAAACTCCCTCCCAGAGCCTGAACCCCCTCCTGCACCCGAAACCCCTCCCAGAGCCTGCACCCAAAACCACCTCCTGCACCCAAACTCCCTCTGAGAGCCTGCACCCCTCACCCCCTCCTGCACCCGAAACCCCCTCCCGCACCCAAACTCCCTCTCAGAGCCTGAATCCCTCCTGCACCCAAAACCCCCTCCCAGAGCCTGCACCCAAAACCACCTCCTGCACCCAAACTCCCTCTGAGAGCCTGCACCCCTCACCCCCTCCTGCACCCGAAACCCCCTCCCGCACCCAAACTCCCTCCCAGAACCCACACCCTCTCCTTCACCCCAACCCAGGGGCGGGCAAACTTTTTGGCCTGAGGGCCGCATCGGGTTTCGTAAATTGTATGGAGGGCCAGTTAGGGGAGGAGGTCGTGACCCGGCCCCCACCTCCTATCTGCTCACCCCCCTGGGACTCCTGC
This sequence comes from Mauremys reevesii, assembly GCF_016161935.1. Lineage (NCBI taxonomy): Eukaryota > Metazoa > Chordata > Testudines > Geoemydidae > Mauremys > Mauremys reevesii. The sequence goes on from NC_052625.1 coordinate 9,462,447, forward strand.
CCCATCCAACCCCTCCTCTCATTCCTGACGGCGCCCCAGGACCCCTGCCCCATCCAATCCCCCCTTTTCCCTGTCCCCTGACTGGCCCCGGAACCCCTGCTCCTGACTGACCCCTGCTGCCCCCTCCAACCCCTCTCATTCCTGACTGCCCCGGGACCCCTGCCCCCATTCAACCCCCTGTTTCCCCCCCCAACTACCCCAACCCCTATCCACACCCCCACCCCCGACCACCACCCCAAACTCCCCCTGCCCTCTATCCAACCCCCCCCGCTCCCTTACCATGCTGCCTAGAGCACCGGTGGCTGGCGGCGCTACAGCTGCCCTGCCTGACTGGAGCCGGGCCACGCTGCCGCCGCCACCACCACACAGCACAGAGACCGGGTCAGGCCAGACTCTGCAGCTGCGCTGCCCCAGGAGCTCACAGCCCCGCCACCCAGAGCATTGCGCCGGTGGCGGAGCAAGCAAGCTGAGGCTGCGGGGGAGGGAGGAAAGCAGGGGAGGAGCCGGGGGCTAGCGTCCCAGGCCAGGAGCTCGGGGGCTGGGCAGGACAGTCCCGCGCGCCAGATGTGGCCCATGGGCCATATTTTGCCCACCTCTGCCCCAACCCCCTGCCCCAGCCCAGAGCCCGCACCCAAACTCCCTCCCAGAGCCTTAGGCAGGGGTGGGGGTGAGGTGGGGCAGGACTTGGACCCATTCTGGGCACCACCAAAAATTATACAGACCTGCCGCCCCTGCACATCGGTGGTGGTAAATAAATAATACACACATTTCATACTTTATTTCCGCTCAGCGGCTTGCCTAGGTAGGTTTTTGTATGGTTGTGGCTGTAAATGGATGGAAATTCAAATGCAACTCTGAATTTGAACCAAATTGCATGCAAAAGGGGACAGAAACATAGCTCTCTGGTCATCAGGAAAGTTCCCCATCCTGCAAAGTGCTGAGTGCTCTCAAAGTCCCATTAAAGCCAATAGGAATGGAAATCTATGGGAATGTAAAGACCCACAGTAATCACAGCGCTGATGTCAAAATTGCCCCTCTGAGAAATACTTACTCATTTAGTGAAGCAATGACATACTGTAATTGTCCATTGTCTAGCGAGTTTTCAGATGCAATGCAAATTGAGGTACATTTACTGCAGACAGCCTTGCGTTGTTCTGGTTTTTTACGAACGTATAGCAGTCAGATTTGGGAGAAGTGCCTATTGTCAGCTGTGGTACAATTCTTTTTAGATGCTGTGCATACCACTGGTAAGGTATTTTTTTGCCTGGTTCTCTCTAAGAACCATAATTAGGTGTAGCAACAGCCTACAGATTATGCCCACGCAAGCATTCAGAAATATTATCGTGTGCCAAAACAAAGAATGTAAAAAGCTTTTAGCTACTCAGCCCTGTAGAACTGTATTTTTCAAGAATTGTCACTATTTAGGATGTGTTGCGCCCCACAATATTTAGAGTTAAATAGGGGTGTCACTACATCTGAAGACTGAATTAGTTCATTTGAAGCATTTTCTCCACTTGCTATGGAAACGCAAACGTACATTAACAAAGAAAATAATTGAGTCTCCATTTGTCACCCACAATGTAAGCAAACTTATGAGAAAGTCCAACTTTGGTTATTCATAAAACATTTTGTACCCATCAGTGAAAAACATCTGATTTTTTTTTAATCCAGAAAAAAGGAAACCCAAAAGCTTTGTCGAGAAAGCTTTGTACTCTGTAAGCATGCACCACATACAGCCAGCAATTCATTCAGCCTCACCAGCTAGACAGGTTCAGTTTGGATCAGTTCTTTGACTGGAAGCAGAAATCAGGGTGGCTGTGTTGGGTGATCACTAGATTCTCTTCCCTGTGACTCAGTAGTGCACCAATGCCCCACAGCCATGCAGGGGGGGTGAATATTTAATAACATGCCGTTAAAATGATCACTGAATTCAGGAGCGAAAAAGATCATCCTTGTGCACGTGTCCCCACAATGCATTGGGGATTTGTGCAGGTCGACAAGGTTTCACCCAGAGCCGTTGGGTCAGATCTTTGTCCCAATTCAAGTCACTCTTTTACCACTCCATCTTCTAAAGGGGCAGCTGGGGATTCCTCTGGCTGAGTGAAGCTGGAGTGTTCTGTGCTCTAGCTTCCTAGGGGACTGTTGGACTGTTCCAGCCAGCATCATTTTGAGCAGCTGGGTGACTGCTCTAGCTTATGTTGGGGGGAGGGGGCTGCTTTGGCCACTAGTCACTTCTGGGATTAGGGGAGATGGACAGTTCCCTTGTAGCTACATTTCACCCCCACACCTCCATCCCAGTTGCACTGAGTATGAATTTGGTGAAGATTCGCCTCCATTTCAGCAATGGGTTTGATGGTTTTCATAGATTTTTGTATATTCCTATTCTACTTCCCTTTCCATCTGCCCTGATTCCAACTAGCGTATGATCCTGGGCACTGACTGTCCAAAGCCACATTCTGATTGGTTATGTGTGCTGATCAAAATGCTACATGCCTGTGCGCCAGTACCTGGTAGTATGCAGGCGGGAACCTCATCACTGAGAAGAGTGAAGTGGATAAGCGGGGAAAGATACCTAGTGGCAAATATAACAGAAGGAGATTTAACCCATTGGTCACTGTGTCCCCCTTTGCCCAGTCCACAGAGAATGTGGGCCTGTTGCTATGTAATGACCTTCATCTTTGCTGACAGCAGGGATTCAAATAGAGATCTCCAGAGCTAAAAGTTGGAGTCCCTACAGCTTGTGGTAAAGATACAGGCTTACTGGTATTTATAACAGACTTACATCCTCTATGTATTGGAGAAAGACAAGGACACATCACACACTGTGAGTGGTGGCGTACACACTTCCTCTGCTCTTTCGAGCATCTGAAGCCTATAACTGTTCAAATCTCAAGAATGGGGGCCGTCACACAGACATTGTAGGAGTGGAGTGTTGAAAAGAGGAGGCATTTGTGAAGGAGATGAAGAAAACATCCCAGTCCCTCAAAGATCCACACTTTCCCTTCGGTCCTGCAGCCCCATTTAGCTCCCTTGCAATTAGAAAAATGACACTGAGGGCTGTTTAATACACCCAACTTAGGTGTTTATAATAGAAAATGCATTGAAGGTGGTTGTGGGGCCACGAACTGGTGATGAAAAGGTGTCCAGGGAGCAGGAAGGAACAGTTTAGGAAACCTAAGGAAACAAAAATGAAAAAAAGTTGGGAAAAAATGAATAGCTAGTTAAGCATAATGAAAATAGCTCTGTGTGTGTGTGTGTGAGAGAGAGAGAGAGAGAGATCCATTTCCAGTTTCCTCAGCAACTGTATGTGCTTATAAAGGCATGTTACTTTTTTGTGGTTGTGCATATAATTGGCTTATTTTGAGGTGCTTTTGCTGCTCACACCGTGTGGGACTGACTGGAGGATTATAGGGTCTGAGGCATGGCAAGTGTGTATTGGTAAGGATTATAGGGTCTGAGGCAGGGCCGGCTCCAGACCCCAGCGCGCCAAGCGCGTGCTTGGGGCGGCATTTTGTCGGCAGGGCGGCAGCCGGCTCCGGTGGACCTTCCGCAGTCATGCCTGCGGGAGGTTCACCAGAGCCGCGGGACCAGTGGACCTCCCGCAGGCATGACTGTGGAGGGTTCGCTGGTCCCGCGGCTCGGGTGGACCTCCCGCAGGCATGCCAGCGGATGCTCCACCGGAGCCGCGGGACCAGCGGGACCTCCGCAGGCATGTCTGCAAGAGGTCCCCCGGAGCCGCGGGACCGGCAACCGCCAGAGCGCGCCCCGCAGTGCGCCGCCCTGCTTGGGGCGGCAGGATTCCTAGAGCCGCCCCTGGTCTGAGGCATGGTAAGAGGTGTCTCATTCTGAGCCTCCCTGTGCCACAGAGCCTAGGAGCTTGGGGCGTTTATTACTATAACTGAGGGCACAGGCACCTGGGTGGTGGAAAGCCCACCCAAAGGAGGGTTGCAGAGTTACAAGGTGCAGGCAGTTCCTCTTTTGTCACAGAACCCTGAGCCAGCCAATGCTAAAAGTGGGTATCTTGGGTAGGGAGGAGGTGTGGCCAGGACAGTGGGGAATATACTGGTCAGCACATCCCCTAAGCAGCCTGCAACGCTGAGCTTTGGATGGTCCCTCTCCCAGCAGAAACATCAAGGGATGGTGCTGATACGAACACCCATAGGTGACTGGCCCTTGGGACTCGATGGATCCCACTAGTGCAGGGGAGGGGAGGACAATCACGCCTGTGGCACATTTTTACCAGAAAAATATTGAAAAGTTCCCTTCCTTCTAACAAAAGCTTGAATAGACACTTCCGGTTCCCTTGGCAACGGTGCTAAACAGCAGAATAAATAATTGCAATGATTTCCTCTCTCGGCGGCTTGCTTCTGACACAAGTGGGCTCAGCAGCATTTCCAGGGAAATGGCTTTGCATCCGATCCCAGTACCGTTTCTTCCCACTGATCGGAATCATGTACTTAGTTTGGAAGTGTCACTTGATACTGTGGTCCTGCCACAGGCAAAACACCCAGTGCCTTCCATGTGGGTGGCTCACATGAAGGGAATTCAGGATCAGGTCCTCGATATGTCTATTCCACATTTTTGCATTTTCAGTTTTGTTCTGGCTCCTTATGAGGTTTCCTCTACACAATGATTATTTTGCACGTCCTCCTCCTTTCTCAGGAGAGTTCAGTGGACTGATGCAAAGGCAAAAGTCAAAAGGTGCAAAGCTACTGGCCTGCATTGGGGCTTGCATCATCATTTAGACCTCCTCTCTACCTTTTCCCTGCCCCAATGGGTGCATGGAGGGAGCAGCCCCTGCTCTTCGCTGAGCTCAAGGACTGTGATTGGATGGGCTCTTCGACAAGTGTCAAATAGGAAGAAAGCTCTTGCATCCACCTGAGTCCCATGCAAGGGCCAATCTCAACAAGGCTCAAATCTTCTATACTGTAATATAGAATACTCTGTGCATAAGAGCAAACACAATAATCCTATTCTTCTGGAAAAGCTCTATAGAATATATAATAGAGATTATAAAAATACCATGTAGAAATAGAGTTATATAATTTACTCTAGAGACTTATCAAATTTAAGAAATCTTTCTTTCCATAGGTTTTGGAACCATTCTGCAGAATTCTGTAGTATTTTCTATTAAATTATATTGGACGTTAAAACAAATGAACAAAAACTTTTAGAAAAGCTAGATTCCATAAAGCTTTTCCAGAAGAATAATATTTATCCGTGTGTCCTGAGTAAATAGCGGGAAATATTTGTGCTGTCCTTGGACAAGACCAGGGTATTAATTTTTGCTCAGGGTTCCAATTCATTCCCTGGTTCTTCACATGCTCCAAGGAGTCAAGTAACCTGTTCCCCTTGGGAAGGCTGGGAGGTGCAGCCTGGGTTCCCCCCGTTCCCTGTCCCTAACCACTCCCCGCTCACCTGTGTGGAGCTGGAATTAGCAGCTACATGGAGGCTGCTCCCTCACCCATTCTGTGGGTAGCTCACATAAGGGGAGAAGGGAAAGTTTTGTGTCTTCTTACACTTCTGCATAGGGTAAAAGATAATCCTGTCTAAGGGAGGATATAGTCATACAACAAATCACCCAGTTATTGAAACTGAGACTATTTTATTTTTTGTCAAAAGAAATATATTCTTAAAACTGCTCTGTTATTCAAGAGAGTTGATTATTCCGCAAAGGGAAATAATCTTGTAATGACCTGCTTATAAACAAAATGTGCTATTTCTTTACTTTAGTTTTTTTTTCCTCCTCCTATTTCACAGAATGATTCAATCCCTCAAGAGGACTTCACCCCAGAAGCATACAGAGTATTCTTAAACCATCTCTGCCCTCGGCCTGAAATTGACCACATCTTTTCTGAGTTGTAAGAAAAAACACTTTTTTTCCCCCCTCCTCCGCTGATTTTCTCTGGTAGCGTTGGCAAAGTAGGTTATTTAGGCTACAGCATCACAATGACTGCCAAGAACAGATTTCCATGTCAAGCAGGATTGTTATTTAACCTAGGGGGTGAATGTAGATCAAAAGTTCCTTCCTCCAAGCTTTAGCCACTGTCTTTAATGGCCAGAGTTTTACAGTAATTTATTCCTAAAGGAATGGAACTGCCAGGACTTGTTTCTCAATATGGATTATGATAGTTTAAGCTTCAGTGAGAAAAAAGGAGGGGAAATGATAAGCATGAGAACAGGCATTAGAGATCAGCATATAGAAACCACTTGAAGACTAATTAGGAGTTGGAGTAAGAATACAATGGCGTTTAGGATTCATGCATGATGCAGTTAGAGATCATATGCCTCATTACAGTGTAAATTAAATTTGCAAACAGCTGTGCTTTTCTCATTTCATATTTTCAGTTTCTTAAACGCATGAAAGCCATGCAACTTTAGCTGAACTTTTTCACAGCTTCTTTTTCTGGGATTAGGTCAGTACAGTTTTATGTTTCTTTAGTGAACCTCACCAACCTTTCAGGTTTAAAAAACTTGCTTTGGTTTCACTGGCATTCCTGTGTGCATCTCGGTCCTCCGCAAGATATTGACTACTTCTACAGCAACCTGCTGTCTCACTACTACTGGAGATAAATACAACCCCAGACTAAGTAGATGCAACACTCCTTGATTTCACCAAATGTTACAGCCGCTTACTCCAGAGCTAAATGAGGCCCCTGGCAAGCAAGCAAACAATGGCATGTGGTGGTATGGCTACTCCTCCACGATTTACTGTACTTCTCAGCTCCAACACAGCCTCATCTCCTATTACTAGTGGAGCAGAAAAATGGGGCAAGATGGTAGCCAAGTGGATGAGATGTTAGTTCCCAAGACACCTAAGACACATCCCAAGAGCCATCAAAGCAAATTTCATGAGTTTATATTTGAAACCCGTGTGTTCTTGCTCTGTTCATCTTTTTCTCCCCCAATCAATAGGGTGAGATTTTCAGAAGTGTTCAGCTTTGGCCAAACTATCCTTCCATTGAACTTAATGGGAAAACTGCCACTGATTGCAATAGGAACAGAGTCAGGCCACCAATAAATGCTTTTGAAAATGCCACATATAGTGCCACATATATGTGTTCAGAGGTCCATCTACACAAAGCCTGTTGCAGGGCCATAGCCTGAGATTTTTCAGCTTCTTGGGTTGGGATCTGTCTTTTCTTGGCCTGTTTTGTGAAGTGCCTAGCATCCTTTGAGGGCCCCATAAAACAATCACATAATAGCATAATAAAATCCTCCAGCAGAAAAACCTAATAGTTAGGCCTGGAATGCCAATGGAACTTAGGAAACAGGCTCAGTAATACAGCATTTGATTTCCTCTCATTTAAAAAAAATACTTCCAGTACAGGAATCTAGGAGTAGAGTTTTCAAAAGCTCTCAGCTTTGGTGTAATTTTCTTTCACTGACATCAACAATGGTGAGCCCTCTCACTGATAAGTGTTTAATGAAGAACGTTTGCCATACATAATCGTAAAGTAAATGAGTTTGGAGACTTAGCAGAACATAACTTTTTGTTGCCTGGTAGTTTGAATCTTGTTTCTGTTTCCATGGGAAGTTGCAAACCATTGAACAAGAATGCAAGGGCAAATATTCTAATTTCGTTTCTTTTTTTTAACCATCATTTTTCTCTAGCGGTGCCAAGAGCAGACCATACCTTACTGTTGATCAGATGATGGAGTTTATAAATTATAAGCAACGTGATCCACGGTTAAATGAAATCCTTTATCCGCCGATGAAACAGGAGCAAGTTCAACAACTCATTGAGAAATATGAACCCAATAATGCTCTAGCGAAAAAAGGTCAGTAGTTTTGATAGTCTTGCTGTATTCTGTTTCTGGCTTGAAACAATGGACAAATTATACTAGAGCAACACACTGGAGCAGACATTGGTTCAGAGTCTAATCCCATTTCCAAATGGCTGATTTTAGACTTTGCAGGCTTGTGAGACTTGGTGTAGTTAATATTCCAATGAATTTTGTTGGAAGCGAAGTTAGGAAGGATGGGCTGGTTTCCGTTTGCTTTTCAGTATGTATAATTGATAGTTCAGAACAGTTCCTCTGATATGTAAATTTCAGCACAAGCAGCACTATGACAATAACTATTTTCTTGCATATGAGATGATTGGGAAATGCAAAACGTTATAAAACAATCAGTGGTATTGAATCTGAGAAAAATAATTCTATCGCCTGATAATTGTAATAACAATAATAGCACAGCCATCTATTTGCTGATAAGGTGGTTATACAAAGCAGGCATTGGTTATAGCAGAATGTGCTTTTTTGTCATAATCACAGAAAATTCTCTTTTGAAAATCTTCAACGTTGTCTGGGCTCAGCTGGGCATTTTGCCAAAAGCTCAGTGAAATCCTATTCCACTCTCAGCAGATAGACTTTTACTACCACCCTGAGTCTTAAAATAACATTGATTTTACACATGCATCTTGTTTTATTCTGATTCATATGTTGTACCGTCTATCTCCTTTTCAATTGTGTTTATATCATAGAATTTTTATGGGTGTGGGAATATCCTGAAAAACAGATCTGATGTGAAAAAACATAGTTTAATTCAGAGAGACGGGACCCAGTCCTACAAGTTGCTAACCATCTCCTCAGAGGTACTGAGTACCCTGAATTCCACACCCTTATCACTTCGAAGGATCAGATTCAAAATAGCCCTCAAAGAGACAAAGCCTTGGAGCCTCAATTTAAGGAATCTCTCAGGGCCTGATCCTCATTTACACTAAGTCCAATACATTGATGTCAATTTTAATGCCCCTTTATACTGCCAAAGGGGGTGTTAAGGCCAAAGCAGACTGCAAAAAGTTACAAAAGGATCTCACAAAACTGGGCGACTGGGCAACAAAATGTCAGGTGAAATTCAATGTTAATAATTGCAAAGTAATGCACATTGGAAAACATAATCCCAGCTATACATACAAAATGACGGGGTCTAAATTAGCGGTTACCCATTCAAGAAAGAGACCTTGGAGTCATTGTGGATAGTTCTCTGAAAACATCTGCTCAATGTGCAGTGGCAGTCAAAAGAGCTAATAAGGAAAGGAATATATAACAAGACAGAAAATATCATAATGCCTCTATATAAATCCATGGTATGCCCACATTTTGAATACTGTGTGCAGATCTGGACACCCCATCTCAAATAAGATATATTGGAATTTTAAAAGGCACAGAGAAGGGCACCTAAAATGATTAGGGTCATGGAACAGCTTCCGTATCAAAAGAGATTAAAAAGACTGGGACTTTTCAACTTAGAAAAAGGGTGACTGGAGGGTCTATAAAATCTTGACTGGTGTGGAGAAAGTGAATAAGGAAATGTTATTTACTCCTTCACATAACACAAGAACTTGGGGACACCCAATGAGATTAATAGGCAGCAGTTTTAAAACAAACAAAAGGAAGTACTTCTTCACACAATGCACATGTGCCTGTGGAGCTCTTTGCTGGGGATGTTGTGAAGCCCAAAAAAGATACAAATAGACCTGAAATGAACACCGATCAATGGCGTGGGTTCAGAGTTATGGTTCAACCTTTAAACTGAATTTTTGCTTCACATTCTCTGTGCTATTGCAAGGGATTGTGCAGCGGTTGAATCGGAAAAGGAAATAAAAAAGTACTGGTACTTTTCCAAGTTCTGCCCACAAAATGAACTTTCAGTAGATTGTGTAGGAGTTCAAACCATGACATGTCTGCTGCCTGGGCTCCATTCCCCTAATACACCATTGGGCTCTTCCAGCTTGGCTTCCTTCTGGGTGTGGCTCAGATAGCGTGTTGGGTTTCTCGGGCTTCACTCCTTTTCAATTTGGGGAAAAACATAAGAGGTGGTATCTCCCAAGCCCGCCCACTCCGGGTGCCAAAATGAGCAGACGATTAGAATAGATTGGGTAGCTCTTCACAGTATGATCCTTCCTCTCCTTCCATGCACTTAAATAACTTTAACCCCCTGGCCCAATCACTTGCCAGCCGGAGCTCTACGAACATGGAGAAGCTTCACAGTTCCCAGAACCTACATGAGACTGGCCAAAGAGATAAGCAAGAACAGAGTTGAAGGCCTCCTTTGGTATATTTGGCCCCTTAGTCCTCCTCCACAGGGACCATGGCAGCAGCTGTTCTAAGGGGGGGATTGAATGTTCCCCAGCAGCCATGTAGAAAAATGCTCTAGCACCTTATGGTGAGGCAGAAAGAGGGCCTGACCTGAGAGACCATCACCAGGATTAATGAGGTACAACAAGAAACAGAGTGATGGTATGAGGAAGGCAGGAAGCAGCGTGCCAAGAGACACAGGTGAAGAAGAGACATTGGGAGATGGTGTCATGAGCATGGATCAGTAGGGCACACATGGCCTAGGTAAGCAGGCGCTTATACTGAGCTCATCACACTGTAATGCCTGGAGACATCTTACTGAAATAAGGGCATATTTGAGACAGGAAAGGGGAAAAGGGGAGTGACAGGAGTTGCAGGGGTGGAGCCCCCAGGAGCACGTCGGTGTCGCGTTATATGGTTTTGAAAGAAAAAGATATCACTGTACTTGAAATGAACCAACACCACTGAAACTGAATCAAATCCAAACCCAGAACAAAAGAAAACCCCGTAAGAAATCAAAAGCTTTTTTCAGCCAAATGATTTCAGCCACTTTAAATCACACCAATATACACATACAATACTTTGTGGTGGCATGAGAGAGACTTTAAAGACTGCGTACTAGCAATAGGTTGACTGAAATGGCTACCCTTAGAGCAAATTACATTGCACTTGCCTCAAATTTCTCAAAAGAGTTTAAACATGTGCAGCTGGTTTGGGATTTGTTTTTGTTTTGTCACTGCCGTTTCTGATTTTGTAAAACCTATCAACTGTGCTCATTGTCTTGTTTCAGATTAACTGATGGGTTGAAAAAGTGCATAAAATGAAACAGAGACTAAATGTAAAAACAGATATTAATGGTGAAGGGTGTCCCCTTCCTTTCTTTGAATATCATTATATACGTATGTGGATTATTGGCCTCATTTTCAGAAGTTCTGAGTACCCCCAAATTCCACTGAGGTCAGTAGGACCTTCTCCACTGCACCCTTGAAAGCCAAGCCAAGTATTTCTCTTGCATTTCTAACTTTTAAAGACATTCTTTCCCTGATTTAAATTGCCATATAAATAGCTGTTACAAAATTGGAATCAAATTCAAAAGCTTTTGAGGTGTCAAGTATCCCATAAACGTCTAGACTTCTAGTGGATTCCTACAAAGATATCAACAAGAGTACAGCATTTATTAATTTTTTCTGTATTTTAATAACACACATCAAGACGTTGACTTAGGCTGGGTACCTGTAATTTTGAGATGGTTGAAAACATTTGGCTTCAAGCTTACCTGGGCAGCTGTGGGGTGGAGATGAGGGCTCAGTTTTGTGTTGAGCACTCTGACCCCAATCCACTTCAGAATGTACCTAAGTTTAAGTATAATGGTTGAGGGTAATATTATGGACAACTCTATTCCATTCCATTTTCCTACTCCTCATTTTAGCTCTTTAGATATGTCTACACTGCAGTCAGGAAGTGTGATTACTGCACAAGAAGACATATCTGAGCTAGCTTTGGTCAAAGCTACAATTACCCCTCCTGATTGCAGTGTAGACATACACTGTGTTGAAGCTCAGTTCTCTATTTTCAGGACTTCGGAAGGCATTATAGAGTTAAACCTTGGGACTGTTGTATGCAAAACCCTGAATTTAGGGAGTAACCACTTCCAGTCCTATTCAAAGAGAGATTTCTACACAATTCTTAATAAACTGACATTTGATACATACAGAAATGTGGTAAACAGTATTCAGGATATTTTGTAAATAACATTTAAAACAAAAGCTTTTAGATGCTCTTTCTACAGACTTCCACCACTTCCTGGCTGTTACATGTATTGCAATGAAAGGTTTCAACATAACATTTACACTTGTATACATTAGTACTACTATAAACACATTCCCCTCTGATCTTCCTTCACAGATGATCTCTGATGGCTTAAATATGTAGAGTGTGTGTGTGTGTGTGTGTGTGTGTGTGTGTGTCTTGAATTCTTCAGAGCTTGAGAAGAATGGTACCATCTCAATTCTTTTCCAAACACTTCAGCCTTGTCAGCAAATGGCTGTCTGGGGTTTCTTACAGCTAGCAGCATTCCAGTCCTTGGGCTAGTTTATTCACATGAGTAGTCAGAGCCCCATTAAAGCCAATGGTGACTACTTACCTGAGTAAAATACATGCAGGATCAGTTAGACTGTAAATTTTAGGGTGCAGGGGGCTGTCTTCCTACATATCTGTAAATCACCAGGCAGACTTTGTGGCAGCATAGTCTGTTGCTAGGTTAGAATTAAGGTTTTGCAATATCAGCAGACACCTATGGTTGACAATGCACATAGGTCAAGGATATGGTGTGTTATTTGTTTCTGGAGGAAGTGTGAGGTTGTAACTAATGTTTTGCATGATAACTATGAAGGAGATTAATGTGTGTAGTATTTCCTTATCTGTTGGAAGCAGAAGGAAGTTCCTTGTGATGATGGGCAGTCTATCACGGTCAGCAGAAATGTGCTATGCGGGCACTTGAGATGGTATTTCCATGCTGTTTAGGGCTTGCATAAAATAGATGTCACACGTGACCAACCTTAATCCCTTTTAAAGGAAATTTGTGTGTATGAAATAATAACCATAACCTTATTGCTAAACATTTGATGTGGGAATTGCTTGAGTTGTTTGGGTTTTAAAAAAACCTTTGGTCTGTGAACACATGATGTGAAAGGGCTTGTTTTAATTTTGATCAAAGAGCGGTGAGACTTGTATCCTGAGTCCCAGGTGTACGAGTCCCGTCTCTCTCTTTCTGTCTCTGCCTCTGGAGTTTAGAAACTCCACAAGAACCCCACCCTGTGTGTCTGTGTTTCTGTGAAAATTAAGATCCGCAGGAGTTCCTGCAAGTCTAGTAAACTCTGCAGGAAAATCTGCAGTGCTCATAAGCACAGTTGCCAACTTTCACACGGTAAATAAGCCCCCCGTCTTTCACAATAAGCCAAAAATCAAGCTAATCCCATTTCAAAAGAAGGCCAAAACAAGCCAGTCCCTAAGAACCCCAACACTCCATGTGACTAGATCTCCCCGATGTGCAGTCTGGGACTGTGGTGAGTCCATTGTGCACCCCTGAGTCTCTCCCCCCTTGTCCTTGCTTGCCCCCTGCCCCCCCTTGCCGGGAGCCAATCAAAAACAAGAGCCAACAAGCTGCAACAAGCTCCAAGCCAAACTAGCAACAAGCTACAAGCAAAAAACTCACCAACAAGCAATTCACAAGCCAATTAACCCAAAAACAAGCCCAATTGTTGTGTTTTTTTCCCGCGGGTTTAGCATGTCTGCTCATAAACTGCAAAGAATCCTGTGGCACCTTATAGACTAACAGACGTTTTGCAGCATGAGCTTTCGTGGGTGAATACCCACTTCTTCGGATGCAAGCAGTGGAAATTTCCAGGGGCAGGTGTATATATTTCCTGCCCCTGGAAATGTCCACTGCTTGCATCCGAAGAAGTGGGTATTCACCCACGAAAGCTCATGCTGCAAAACGTCTGTTAGTCTATAAGGTGCCACAGGATTCTTTGCTGCTTCTACAGAACCAGACTAACACGGCTACCCCTCTGATACTGCTCATAAACTGTGCAGGAATCCCAGCCCAGCTCTGCCAACTATGATTCGGAGCTTATAAAATGCGCAGGTAGAACTGTGCAAATATCTGATTTCTCAGGTCATTGGCTGTTCCAAATCATAATAATAGTAAAAACATTTGGAGTTGAATGAAATTTTTTATTTGACCCAAAACATTTCAGTTAGCTTTTACATTTTACATTTTTTTTAAAAGTGGCAACAAGTTCTGTGGCACCTTATAGACTAACAAACGTATTGGAGCATGAGCTTTCGCGGGTGAATACCCACTTCATCGGATTAATAAAATGGATGTAAATTTTGAAACAAAGTAATTTGGAGTAGAAACCTTTCATTTTAATTTTTTCCAGATTTTGTTTAGGTTGTGTTTTTTTAACCATAACAATTTGGCGAAATGGACACAAAATTGTTTCGGTTGATTGGAACCTGTATTTTCCTCTGGAAAAACTGAAAAACTTCACCCGGCTTTATGTCTCGAACTCTTTATTACAGTTATAATCTTTGCACAATAACACCTAGAAGTTTATTGCTGCTGAAGCAAATCATTTTTCCATCAGCCACCCAGCATACCTCAAGGCCCTACACTTAGTGAATTCAATAAACTCAGCGTTCCTAAGCAAAGGGGGAGAATAGTGTAAGCCCTGGGGATGGAGTCTTGCAGTGCCTTGCAGTTTCTCCTTCCCAGGTTGGTGAATCAGAACACCAGCTCCCCCGAGCACATTTTTGAGATATGAGATGGAATAAAGATTTTAGACTTTTCCAGGTCTTAAATATGGGCATGCTGAAATATTAATTCTGCCTGTTGTAAACCCTTTCCTAGGGAAACTACCACATTGTCCATAAGCCAAAAATCTGACCAATTATAAAACTCACAAGGGTAATCCCCTTTAATCTTCAAAGAAAAAAGAAACTTCCCCCAACAGCAACGAGTGTTCCTTGATCAACCGCCTATAAACATGGTGCGTGTGTCATTGGTAGGGAGAGAGGGAGATAGATAGTTAGGTGTGGGTGGGGGGGATCAAAAGACTCTACAGAAAGTGTCCAACTCCTATTTAATTTCAACCTCCATTCTAATTTTCTTGTGCAAGTTTCCTGGTTGTTACGCTTGCTTTTTAAACAATAAGGTAAATTAATGAACTCCCTGTCATAGATTTATATGTGTCTTATTTTATAGAGTGCCTGGCACATGGATTTTTTTTCCAGAGCACTGTTAACACATTGTGCAGTATTCATTTGAATATTAATGTACTTTTCCCCCCTGTTAAACATCAATATGTTTTTAAACAATTTGGTCCCACTGCTTTAAATCACCTTTCAGTAACCGCTTAAGAATGGTTAGAGACACCAGGTTGGTGAGGTAATATCTTTTATTGGGCCGAGAAAAAGAGCTCTGTGTAACCTCAAAAGCTTGTCTCTCTCACCAACAGAAGTCAGTCCAATAAAAGGTATTACCTCACCCCCAACCTGCTGTCTCTAATATCCTGGGACCAACACAGCTACAGTAACACGGCAGGTAAGAATAGTCGCATTGGAGTCCTTTGATGACTTGATGGGGTCATTTCCTAGGCAACAGTGTTTACTGGCACAAACAAGTACAAAGCAGGTAAGGGCCCTTGCAGTTTGAAGGAGCTTTAATAATGCAATTCTATTTAAAGTCTAACTTTTGACATATAAGCAGTGGGGCTTCCTGTCTCCAGAGGTCATGAAGGCAGATCTTCCAAAGTGCTACACACCTCTACAAGCTGCTCTTAATTCTGACATTAGAAATTAGAGATGTTTATATTAACTCCTGGGTTCTGGACATTTTCCATGCTATACCCCCATGTTATAGCAGAAGACCTTTCAGCAGTTTCCGTTGTTTAATGAGTACGGTACAACAGAGCCCACCGAAACTGCAGTTCACTAATCTTCACAGTTTGTAATTCACAGAAAAAAAATCTGGCTTCTCCCCCCTTTCTCCACAAAATATTCATAGAGTGCTCAAGTTAGGTTCTCTTATTACTGAGACTTTATTAGTTTTACAAACGGAACTGCGACAAATTTTAGAGCGTGTTCTGTATTATCAAAAATAATTACACATAAACTGCTCTTGTCAAAATAAATGAGCAAAGTGCTTTTTTGTAATGCGCTCTCCTTTCTTTTTAGATGGGTGTGTTTGACTTGCTTGCTGATTGGTAAAATTCATTGCTTTGCACTAGGTTGCACGTTTGCTAACAAGCGTCTATTTTAAGTGAAGCCCCGGCCCCTAAAATTCCTACTGAAATGTGAGATCTCCACACTCTGGATCCAGTAACCTCCACTTTGCAAATATGTTACAGTGAAAGCACTTCAACTTTCTGAATTATTAACTGGAGCAACATAATAAATAAACAATGGAAGACAAAGCAATGATGTGGGTTAGCACTAATGGATATTGTAGGTGCTAACCTAAAAACACAGCAGTGGGAAAATACAGCTTTATATAGCTTGATAATATTGCAAGTTTTTTTGCTTTTTAATCACTGGCTGTATTTTGAAAGTGCAAGGTTTAGGGTGGGTTCTGCAACCCTTTGTTGAGCAATACTTACGGTGTTAGGTTTTGCCCGTTGTCCCTACATTTATAATATTAAAGTTTAGGTTGTAGGGGAAATTCCCTATTCTGTTACCTTTGTTGCATATACTTGTATAGAAATATGAGCTGTCTTGCACACAGGTGTTCTCAGCCTGATTCTGCTCTCAGTTGTTAATCAGGAATAACTGCATTGAAGCCAGGGGAGTTACACCAGTATAAAACTGGTGCAACTGAGAACGGAAGCATATCTCCAGTCTTCTTGATCCATATGTGAAGATCAATTTTTTTCTCAGCCCAGTCTAGCCTCCACCAAAATCATATTGCTGAATTTGTGTCAGCAACGTGTGATAGTATGATGGAGACGTATCCCAAAAAGCTTTAATGAAAGTTTCTCTCACAACACATAACCTGTTCAGGCTCCTTTCTAGGAGGGGGAGGGTCTCCAAACAAACTTCAAAAGGGAAATTCGCCAATCACTCACAGATGTCCCAAAAGTCTGTCCCAGGGTGTGGCTCTTACCTCAGAGCTTGGGTGAGCAAAAAGGGTTCCTTCACAGAGGCTGTCTTACCAGCTTCCAGCTGGCCTGCCTAAACAGACTCCCTTTTGGCTTCTCAAAGTCAGTCCCCTCCACCTTTTCTTTCTCCTTCTCTTCCCCTGGAACTGTTTCAGCTGCTTCAGGTCCCTTCTCTGTGCAGGTATCTCTAGTTGGCTCATTTGGTAAGCCTGCTTCAGGCTTCAAGCCTCCTACAAGCCAGCTCCTTCACTCCCTCTCACTCAGAAGTCAAGGGAGTCGCTACCATAGTCAGTGGAGGCAGTAGCAAAAAGGCCTGGCTCACCCAGGCAATTACCCCTGGGGCCACAATCTCTTGTGGACTCTGGCAGCGTGGAAAGAGCCTGCTAAGTGAATGCTGATGCCTGTCAGCACAAGGAGTGTACTCTGCGCCCTCCTCTCCTCTTCCATGGAGGAACTCATGGTGCCTAAAGAAAACGAGAACGGTGGCCCCAAAACCCTAAAACAGCCAGCAAAAAAGAAAATGAAATTGCCCAAAATGGGAGTAGCTGGGATTTGCTACCTCTTTCCAGGGAAGCAAGAGGAACACTTGGAAGAGGAAAGGGGGAGGAGCCCGGGTAGCCAAGTGACACGAAAATAACTATTATCCGTTGGCTACTGTCCTATCTAATCTGCATAGGAGGAGGAGACCCGCCCCACCAACCCCAGTCCTGTGCTATTGGAACCAGGACACACAGTTTTTCTTTCATTTTAAAAGTTTTCCATTTCTACTTTGGTGAGTTAATTAAGAATTTTCCAACCAAATCTGCATCTCTCCAGCGCAGACTGTTTTGCCTCTTCACAGCCGATCCCACAACAAAAACGTAATGCAGAATTTCCGACAACACTATTTACTTTCATTAATTTTAACCTTGAAAACAGCACTACCTAAAAGCACTGGGGAACTTTTAGTTCTCACCAACAGGGTCTACATGGACCAATTAATGTGCAACATGTTAGTGCGCTTTAGAAATCACATAGTGCTCTATTTAGACAAACCCTAAGTGGCCCACAGATCACAGTTTGGAAAAATAACTACATATGCCAATAGTGGCATTCCTACAAGACTTTATCTGGCTGAGACAAAACTGTGAATCTACTGTGAATCAATGTATTTTTGTCTGTCACTCTAGATTAGAAATCTACCATGGGATCCAGGAACCATGTACATAAGAAAAAGTCAGAACTAGTTCTCTTTGCAAAGGACCTGATGGCTCTGCCTCTCTCACGTCATAGAACATATCTTGTACGGGATTGCTTAGTTCAGGGGTCAGCAACCTTTCAGAAGTGGTGTGCAAAGTCTTCATTTATTCACTTTAATTTAAGATTTCATGTGCTGGTAATACATTTTAATGTTTTTTAGAAGGTCTCTCTCTCTATAAGTCTATATATTATATAACTAAACTATTGTTGTATTGTAAAATAAACAAGGTTTTCAAAATGTTTAAGAAGCTTCTTTTAAAATTAAATTAAAATGTTGATCTTACGCCGCCCGCTCACTCAGCCTGCTGGTGCTCTGGGGTTCTTTTCACCTAGGCCAGCAGCGGGCTGAGCGGGGCCTGCGGCCGGGACCCCGGCTGGCAAGGGTCCAGCAGCCAGAACCCCAGACCGGCAGCGAGCTATGCGGGACCAGTGGCTGGGACCCCCGACCGCTGCTCAGCCCACTGCCGCTCAGGGGTTCCATCCGCCGGCTCCTGCCAGCCGGGATCCCAGCTGCCAGACCCGCTCAGCCCACTGCCGGTCTGGGGTCCCGGCCCTGCCCACATACAGTGGGTACCTACCTTCTCCCTGGTTCTGGCCCATTCTCTTCCTCTCTCAGCACTGAGCTGACGGTGGGAGTGGGCCGAGGACAGGGCTGGGGGTTCAGGGTCTGGCCAGGAGCTAGAATGAGGGAGGGAGCTCAGGGTTGGGGTAGGAGGTTTGGATGTGGGGCACTTACCTGGGCAGCTCCCATATGGTGCGAGGGGTGCAGGTGGGAATGTGGTGGGGGGTGCAAGAGCTTCCATTTGGTGCTCAGGGTGGGGATGTGGGGGGTGCAAGAGTCAGGATGTGGGGGATGCTTGTTTTGGCCTTCTTTTGAAATGGGATTAGCTTGATTTTTGGCTTATTGTGAAAGACGGGGGCTTATTTACCGTGTGAAAGTTGGCAACTGTGCTTATGAGCACTGCAGATTTTCCTGCAGAGTTTACTAGACTTGCAGGAACTCCTGCGGCCCCCAGCCAGCTCACCCACTCGTGGGTGCACTGCACGAGCGCAACTAGCACCCCCCGGCGAGAGAGACCCCTCTGGCTGTGTCTGGAGGAGCCGCTCCGGGCAGCGCGTGACCCCGCGGTATGCGAGCTCCTCGCCCCAGTGCTCTCTGGCCACCACCAATTCCCGCTTGCCCACACCTTCTACACACTCAGTGCCGCTGGGCCACGGAGCTCTCCGCTCCTCCCAACTCACAAATAGCAGGTACCGATCCATGGCCGCGACCGGGCGCCTCCTCCCAGGGACGCTCAGCAGCCGGCGCTGGTGCCACCGCCGGCCTCTCCCACCTCCACTGCCCCCGCATCCTGTCGCTGGGAGTCGGGACCGGGTCTCACAGCGAACCCGCTCCCCTGGCGTGCCACCAATCTGCCATGGCCAGCTATACCAAGGCGGCCCAGGTGAGCGGGCTCCTCTGCGCCCCCGGGCAGGACTCCTCACCTGGTATGGGGACGTGGGAGCCCACGGGCAGGCCGCTGAGGCAGCTCCTCTCTCAGGGGGCACGGGCTCTGCCCTTCACTGGCTGTGTGTCCTCAGGATTCTGGCAGGCAGCAGCGTGCTGTTAAAAATTGGCTCGCGTGCCATCTTTGGCACACGTGCCATAGGTTGCCGACCCCTGGCTTAGTTGTTTGTCTTCCAAGAAGGCATCTCAGACCCACTTCATTGTTCTAGAAAGATCTGTGTTATCTTGCATTGTGACCTAAAAGTGTCCAGACATAAATTAACCCTGAATTTTGGAGCTTAGGATCCTCTACCAGGAGAACAAGGAAATATTTTGGGCTTACAGCTTTAAAGACTTTACGTATCAGGGCCATCACTTTGAAATGAAACTGGAATTGGATAGGGAATCAGAGAAAAGCACAGAGTTCGCAGTAAGATGTGTTCTCTTTGGACTGTGCAATGGAGCAAGTTTCTGAAGTTCCATGTGGCTTTTGTGGTTAACCTCAGGCGGAGCGTTTTGTGGTAGTCTAACGTAGCATTGATGAAAGCATTGATCACCACGTCTAGGTCTTCACTCTGGAGGAAATGGGGATGCTTATTTACACCAGAATGAAATTTAGCCCCCTAGTTTTTGATATTTTTTAATGTAACCCTTTAAAAAAATATATTGTTAAAACAGTTTTGGTTTAATAATTGTAACTGTGATACAAAGAAAAGCCAGTGGGGCTGACCCCGGCCTCCATTTATGCAATTCCCATTAAAGACAGTATAACTGAGATCAGAATTTGGTCTGTGGCTTTGGAAACATACATTATAACTTTAAAGAAGCAAACATTAGATTGTCTTGTATTAAAGGAAAATTCATAGACTTTTAAGGCCAGAAGGGACCACTACGATCATCTACCGCGGCCTTCTGCATAACACGGGTCATAGGACCTCACTCAGTAATTCCTGCATCGAGCCCAGAACTTCTGTTTGAGCAACAGCACATCTGTTAAGCTACCTCTACATTACACATCACTTTTGGCAGCATGTAGTGTACGTGTAGCTACAAGTGGCAGTGAAAAGTGTCCATGCTGCGGTGTGTAGCTGTATGTGTCAGTGAAAAGTTCTGGCAGAGGAGAGGCAGGGGGAAAAGGATTCAGCTGTTTGGTGCTGCCAGAGCCTTTCCCTGTGGTGGAGAAGGGCTCTAGCAGCGGGAAGTTTCCAGGGCCTTCCCCTGCTTCTGGAGCATTTCCCTGTTGCAGGGAAGTAGGGGGAGGAGAGGCTCCAGTAGCTGGAGGCTGTGAGACGCTACCCTACTAAAAAAAAGCAGTGTAGACAGGAGGCACAGCTTGGGGCAGTAGAGAACGTGTAGGGTATGTACTCTGGGTACATACCCATATCCTTCAGGTGTGTCTTTACTAGTTTCACCAATGCCTCACTGTCTACAATGCAGTTTATACCCATGACAGGAGGGCTGTGCATGTATGCACACTACATGTTGTCAAAAGAAACCTGCAGTGTAGACACAGAGAGACGTCCAGTTTTTAATTTCAGTAAAGGCAAAACAAAGAGAAAAGGGAAGCTTTTTCCAGAAGCTCCATGTTCTGAAATTATGTTTTTAACATACAATGTGTATCCATTAATCCACCAGCAGTTGTGATTCCTAGTCCTACTTTCTAGCTGATAAAGCGGAGATTTTCAAAACTACCTTAGGGAGTTAGAAACCCAATTCCCATTTAAATTAATGAGAATTGGCCATCTGATTTTCTGAGGTGGCTTTGAAAAACCCATCCTACAAGCTTAACCTGCTGGTGTCAACCACCACTGGGGCAGAAGGTATAAATTCCATAGACTGTGAACCCCTTGGAGCAGAGCCCATCTTTCCTGAGTGTTTGGAAAGTGCCCAAGACAGAATGGAAGTTTCCATAAATAAATAATAATTAGTAATAAATGTAACATTATAACATTACTTGCGTACTTCCTTGACCTGTATTTATTGACATGAACCAGGCACATCTTGGAGAAATTTTGGAACCTTTGCTTCTTCTGTTCTCCTGTCTTACTTTTACATTTGAGGTGGCCACATTCTTCTTGGAGATTTTTGACACTAGAGGCACATGTATATTATTGGGTAGACATTCACTTTGCTAGTTCACTTCTGCTTGGTTCATATACAGCTTAAGAATGGTAGTAAGTTAAGGAAAGGTTTCTTACATAAATGCAGCATAAATTGCTTAAGGTTCTAAATTCCTCTACCACAGGCAGTAGAGTGGAGGATATATTGTTTTCCTATTACAGAAGCTATCCTGAGACATCAAATGTTAGTTTTCCCTGTTCCATAGGGAGCATCTGAAATGATAAAAAGTTTGTGATGCCTTCATTTTAAATGTGAGCAGTGCGAATAGCTGATTTTTTTTCATCTTTGTTTGTTTGTTTTGTTTTGCCGGCTAAACTAAAAACTAAAACATAGTTTTGGGCCATACCAAGTAGTTTGTGCAAACTGAAACAAAATGTTTTGTTGTGGTTTTGAGTTTTTCAACTTTTCTTACATAAAATTGTAAAATTTGAAACAAAAAGCTGGTTTGAATTGAAAAATCAAAACGTTTCATTTAAAAAATGACAAAAGGGAATGTTTTGATTTTTTTGGAAATTTTTTTTCTGATCAGCAAATTTGACACACATTCACATAATATTTCAGTTGACCTGAAGCTGCATTATTTTAGCAAAATAAATTTCATCCAAAAAATGTTGCCCAGGTTCAAATTATAATGACAAAGATTTCTAACTCAAACAAGGCAAATTCTTCTTTCTTTGTTTGACTAGCCCTTACTCGGCGAAACATCCTAGATCGGACCGTCCTTGGCTGCAGGATGGGGTCATATTTCCGCAGGGATTAACTGATATTGAACAATTTCTTTATGTACTCAATTAAAGGACAGACATCTTTTTTCTTCCAGCCTTATGTTTTCTCTCCCTACCTACTTGTCATTCACCAACTATTTATTCTGGAAATTGCTTGGAAAATACCATTCTCCATTCCTGTGTCTTTATTACAATAGCTCAAGGCAGCAATACAACAAGGAATCTTGCTCTTCCCCTGTGTTATTGGTTAAGATTCCTCTGCAAGGTTCTAATTTTATAGTGAACCTGCTTTTTTTTCCAGCAGTGTTACAGTCTGTGTAAGCCTGAGAGTTGCTGAGTAGGTGTAATTCAGAGTAGAATTTAATGTGTTATTTTTATCTTTAAAAAAGTAAAGATCCAAAGTGTGGTCACCATTCTCTCAGTATGACGGGATATTCTCCAATATTATATCGGGTCTCATTTTAAAGGATTCAAGCATTGGGGTATCTGCCACATCCATTGCACTACTGTTGCAAAGTTTAATAGATTTCACTATTGTGAAACTTTTTCAAATATTCCATCCTAAATTTTCCATTGCTTATTCTGTTCCCATTACTCTTAGCTGTTTTTGCTTTTAGCCACATTAAACAATTCCTCCCCATTCTTGTGGTTTATGCTTCAGATCCTTGCCGACAGTTATTACATTCCTCCTTAGTCACTGTTTACACAGGTTATACGTATTGAGCGCTCTCATTTTTCTTAGGTACCTTAGGGAGGTAATGTCATCTAGTGGTTAGAGCACAACGCACAGAATCAGGAGACCTAAGATCTTTTTCCAGGTCATATAATCTTGTTATAGCTCCATTTCTGTCATGAAATGGAAATAATAATGCTTATGTTCCTGTTTAAAGTGTTTTACGATGCTTGGGTAGAAAGTGTTATCCTGTTATCCTGGGCGCCACATTTCAGGAAAGATGTGGACAAATTGGAGAAAGTCCAGAGAACAACAACAAAAAGGATTAAAGGTCTAGAAAACATGAGCTGTGAGTGAAGATTGAAAAACTTGGGTTTGTTGAGTCTGGAGAAGACTGAGAGGGGACATGAAAACAGTTTTCAAGTACATAAACGGTTGTTACAAGGAGGAGGGAGAAAAATTGTTCTTCTTAACCTCTCAGGATAGGACAAGCAGCAATGGGCTTAAATTACAGCAAAGGCGGTTTAGATTGGACATTAGGAAAAACTTCCTAACTGTCGGAGTTGTTAAGCACTGGAATAAATTGCCTAGGGAGGTGGTGGAATCTCCATCATTGGGGATTTTTAAGAGCAGGTTGGACAAAACACCTGTCAGGGATGGTCTAGATAATACTTAGTCCTGCCTTGAGTGCAGGGGACTGGACTAGATGACCTCTCGAGGTCCCTTCCAGTCCCATGATTCTATGAAAGTATTATTAATTATTTCTGTCACTGTTCTCTAAATTATCTCCAGTTTACAGACACCTTTGTGATAGTGAGGAGTCCAGACTCGGCACTGACATATAGACTGCGATCCTTCCAACACTTCTAGCACGTGCTTACCTTGAAGCTCATGTGTCTAATGGAACTATTCTCATGATTGAGGTTACGCACGTGCATTAGTGTTGGTATGATTGCGGCCATGTATTGTCACTTCCTTGGTTGGTGATTTGGTATCAGTATCCTGTGCAGCCCTAAATCCACATTAGTACCACCTGTTTAAGGCTCCACAGGTATTTGAGGTGTGATGAGGTAGGGAGCTGTGGTGGTGGTTTGATGGGGCATGCCTCCATCCCACTCAAGATTGCTAACAAGCTCCCCTGGAGCAGGCCTGCTCCACTTGGAGGAAGCACGTTTAAAAGGGACAATTTGTCTCAGGGTAGTAGCCAGGAGAAAAGCTGCTTTGCTTTATGGCTGGGTTTCTGGGAGGAAGACAGCATGTAAACTTCCGCCACCCACAAGGACTCACCAGACCAGATACAAGCCAATCGCTCCAGGGAGGAGTTGAAGATAAACCCTGGCCCGAGGTTTAGCCATACCTATATGCTGTAAACAAGCCAGACCTCCATAGATTCTCTTAAAGGAAAACTCAGACTGAATGTCTTTAATAGGAAGGTCCCTGCACCTGGAAATCTGGAAAGACTGAAGTAAGATTCCCAAAGGAGAAAAAACTTCCGAAGAGAAGAAACATTGGAAACACCCAAGGAGGGCCAAGGAAAGCCCCACCCTGTCCCAGGATGGGGGAGGGTTGTTAACTCTGCAGGAACCTGTAACAGAATAGCATTAACTCTGCATTTATGTGACAAGTCATTGGGCATCTTTCCATTGACTTTGATGTGTTTGGGATCAGGTCTGTACTCACTGGGTAGCAACATGCAGCCATACCAATGCAGCCAGTAACAGCACAGCTCCATGGTACCTGAACTAGGCAGGTCCTTGTGCTGAGCAGACTGTCCAGCCGTCTGATTGTCCAATGATTCGCTGGGCTTGAAACCTGAGGAAGGTTTCCTTACTCTTTTTGCTCCAGCTGTGAAAGGGAAAGCATTTAGGCCTCAGTCTGTTGATGATTGATTACTCTGTGTCACAGCATCCAAGGAGTCCAGGAACGCTGTAGTCAGATTACTATGTTCAAGCTGTGGATGGGTTCATTGTTTTCCCTTTTACCTTTCGTACGGTCATTGTCATGAGGAAAGAATGATGTTGGCACTATTCCATATTGTCACTGTGCTCCTTGTCGTGGAAATAGATTCATTTGGTGTGATGATCGTTGGTGGTTATGAGACCAAGACATCAGAATTTAAATCTGTTATACACTTAACACGCTTTTGTTCACTGGCCACATCTTCCTCTCTGATCAAAGCCAAATTCTGAAGTCCAGGCTCAGACTTAAACTAACTACTTTATGCAGGGAGAGCAAGCGAACACATTTTCTCCTGATAATCTCAGAGGCCTTTATAAAGACGAGGTGCTATTTCCTTTTCATGGGTCAGGTTGCTCGAGGCATAGAACTTGTGACTTTTGCGATGATCACAGAGTTAGACAGTCTCAGAGTTAGGAACAGAGCCCAGATCTTCCATGTCCTCGCCCTGTACCGAGTCCGCTCGCTCCTGTAGTTAGAGATATTGTACAGGAAACTTTGGAGAGGCCAATTAAAACACATCTTCTTCCATCATGGAACCTGGCCTTATTTGGAGACATCGTTCTTATCTCGCTGTATCCTAGGTTCTTCAAAGTCAGATAAGTCAGTATTTATTTATGTTTATCTACAAGGAACAACTATGCAGTGCACTGAGGGAACAGCCTGAAGCTGTTGGATTACTACTATTCATCAAACAGATCTGTAGAGGAAAACTAGACAAATAAAATCGGGGGGAGAAGGCGGGGGGGGGGGCGTTGAGAGGAAATGTTATGGCTTGGCCCAGTGGATCAGCGTTTGTCAGATACAGAGTAAGCCAAAGTCTAGTGGTTTATAGCTCAAATTCAGCCTCTGTGTAAGTAGGCACAGCTTCACTGAAGTCAATGGTGTTGATCCCAGTTCTGCCCTGGCTGAGCTTGGTCCTGTAGTTTCAAAGGAGTGTTCACATTGCATTAGTCCTGATACCCTGGGAAATAAAAATGAGTGAAATAATTACAAAACAAAACACTAACTCACACTTGCTAGTCTGAGTTCATATATACGTACTGGAATCATATTGACAAAAGAGAATTTACCAGTTCCTTTTGATTGGTTTGTGTCCATAGCCTGCTGCTCCTCAGATTCCTGGTATATTTATTCCCCCCGCAGTGGTTTTTTTTACTCTGTCCTTATTCAGGCAAATTCCCAGTCAATGCAAAGAATTGAATGCAAACTGAGTTAGGGCCTCAGGATTTGGCTCTAGGGGAACTGAAGGGAATGGGAACAATTAGGAAGTCAATGAACAAATCACAAGAAATGGCAAAGTAGTACTATTTATGACATTTTATGTGTGGGCCACGTATGGGGAATTTTGATGCTTGGCTCTCATTGCAGTGAATGGAATGAGATCAAAAGTGTGGCAGATCAGTCTCTCTGAACGAGACTGTACAGTTGATGTCATGTGTTTAGATCCCTACACACAATCTGAGAGTTTAAGGGTAATAATAATAATAATAAAACACTACAGTAAATGGTATAAATCTAGGCCATATTCATAACTAGTGTAATGTGATTATAACGTGGCCTTTCTCTTATGCCATATTCTAGAGATGCGTTGAATGAGAAAATATGTATGTCCCGAGGATACTGTGCTTAGAATTAATGTGTGATTCCCCCGAATCTGTGCTTTCCCAGGGCAGATATCAGTGGATGGATTTATGCGATACCTGAGTGGAGAGGAGAATGGCGTTGTTCCACCTGAGAAACTGGATTTGAATGAAGATATGTCTCAGCCATTGTCTCACTATTTGATCAATTCCTCACACAACACCTACCTCACAGGTATAGTACGGGAAAGATCTGATGTCTTACTTTGCAACATTGATAGTGTATTTGCAGTCATACTGGATGGATGCACTAACCACTCAGGTGTAAATGATCCCACACTCTTACTGTTTCTGAAAAGTAGGGACAACACAGCCAATGACTTTTATCCTGTTTCACAGAGATGTTACCTCCTTATTCTTATTAATATTGAACATCCATTGGAAGTTATATAGTTCAGTCAGTGCCTGATCCAAAAAGCCTAGTGAAGTCATTGAAAAATCCCCATGAACTTAAACAGGCTCCGGAGCAGATGTTTTAATTTGGAAAAGAAATGGGTCATTGTCTAGCATCCAAGACAATATTTCATTACAATTAGTGATAGGTGAACCAATATGGTAAAATCCTCATAGTAAGAACCTCCCTGCACCTACTTCATTTTTTCCCCTCTAATTGAAACTGAAGCTTTTGTGAGATCAACCTTCAAAATAGATTTGCATTGGTTTGAGAGATTAGCGAGGTCCAGAATGGCCCATGAGTCTCCTGCTCTTCTGCCTCTTTCTTCATAAGGACGGTCAATCTGGGGGCAGGGATAGCTCAGTGGTTTGACTATTGGCCTGCTAAACCCAGCATTGTGAGTTCAGTCTATGAGGAGGGTATTTAGGAATATGAGGCAAAAAGCTGTTGAATGATTTAATTGGGGATTGGTCCTTCTTTGAGCAGGGGGTTGGACTAGATGATCTCCTGAGGTCCCTTCCAACCCTGATATTCTATGGGCTGCTAACTGCCTCCAGCATCTAGGCTCTTTGATGGTGCAACCCAATTCTCAGAAATGCTGAGCTCCTAGATACTCCCATGACATAATTAAATTAAGGGCCTGATCTGTATTATTTATGCACTAAAGTCAATGGGGCTTTAAAACATTCAAGACTGCAAGAGCAGATCATTACCCTGATAATGCTACATAAAGATTTTGGAGCCACACTTTTGACTCTCCTTTTTTATAATCTTGGCCATAGGGTTTATCTCCAGAGAAAGAATTGTGAATTCACAATTTTAAAATGTTTTTATTCTATATTATATACAAACTGAGCATTTTTAAGCACACTTGCCTAAGGGAATGTTGTTTGTTACATCTGATTTTGTTAGCATCGTCTTGTGTTATATTAAACAAGGAAGTAGTGATAACAGTACGTAGTAAAAATCTGGCTCATATAATTGATTTATGGTCTTTTTAATGTTACTGATTTAGCAGACATGCCTTAGTTCTGCAAAATGCCCAGGAGCACTGATTCAAACACAACAATTCCATGTAGGAGCCCAATCTAAACAGGGCAAGTGGTTGTTAACTTGGATCTCTTATATATGTTATAGTACTTTCTGCAGCACCTACTACCGCTGTTGTGTAATTAATGAACTGTCAGTATTTCCATTAGACACCCATATTGCAGAGTTTTATATCTTGGCTGTAAATTGTGTTCTAGCCTAAAACTTGTCATGCTCTGCTCTGGAGCAGCTTTGTTTCTGCAAATTGGATTAAAAAAAACCTGGCTGCTTAAAAGTTATGATTCTAATATACAGACATTTATGATCTTTAGAAGAATTCAAGCATTCTCCATACAAAAGCAGCTTTGTTTTTATGGTGATATTTTGCAGGCCCATTGTCTGTAATGTGGACTGGGCCCTACTGATATACAGAAGAATCCATTTAGTTAGAATGTTGCAGTGTTACAAAGAATTCCTGATCCATGGAAACTGTCACTTCAATAATAAGGCTGTTGTCCAAGGAGCTGTAGAGATGTGGCAAGTCTCTTACATTCGTGAATAGGCTCATAAGTGGGAAAGGCAGTACAGGGCCAAATTCTGCTCTCATTTATGACAGGGTAAATTTGCAGTCCTGCCCTTGATTTCAGTGGAGTTACTCTAGATTTACGTAGGTGCAGCTTAGAACATGATGAAGCCCTAAAGGTCTAACTTAAAAGCAACCAACAGAACGGACAACTAACTAACAACTAACAGAAGCCAGGAAATACAGAATCAAGGATGAAACTTTGGCAGAAATCCAAACTATTCTGCTTAGATATCGTAAATGTCTTAGGACATTAAGTAATCCTAGATTACGTCCACACTACCCGCTGAATCGGTGGGTAGCGAGCAATCTATCGGGGATCGATTTATCGCATCTCATCTCTCACCCCTCCCCGCCCAGTGTAGACCAGGCCTTAGAGTGCATACCCTAATATCGCAGCACGAAGGAGTGAGTTACCAATTGTGTTTCAAACTTGCCTTGCCTTTTATGAGTTTGTCAGACCAAATTAGAAGAGAATTCCTACCAAATTGCACCAGCAGGTTACTTGACATGCATTTATTGATCGTTTCAGAAGCTACTCTTGGAAATTATAGAATTGTAGGACTGGAAGGGACCTCAAGAGGTCTTCTAGTCCAGACTCCAGCACTCAAAGCAGAACTAAGTGTTTTAGACCATCCTTGACAAGTGTTTGTCTAACTTGCTCTTACAAATCTCCAGTGATGGAGATTCCACAACCTCTCTAGGCAATTTATTCCAGTGCTTAACTACCCTGACAGTTAGGAAGTTTTCCCTAATATCCAACCTAAACTGCCCTTGCTGCAATTTCAGCCCATTGCTTCTTGTCCTATCCTCAGAGGTTAAAGAGAACAATTTTTCTCCCTCCTCTTTGTAACAACCTTTTATGTACTTGAAAACTGTTATCATGTCCCCTCTCAGTCTTAGTCTCTTTTCCAGACTAAACAAACCCAATTTTTTTCAATCTTCCCTCAGAGCTCATGTTTTCTAGAGCTTTAATCATTTTTGCTGCTTTTCTCTGGACTGTCTCCAATTCGTCCATATCTGGTGACACCCAGAACTAGACACAATACTCCAGTTGAGGCCTAATCAGCGTGGAGTAAAGCAGAAGTATTCCATCTCGAGTCTTGCTTACAACACTCCTGCTGCTAATATATCCCAGAATAATGTTTGCTTTTTTGCAACAGTGTTACACTATTGACTCAAATGTAGTCCTTAGTGCTATTTAACATATCATTTGTGGATCAGTAAAGTTAAAATACTGTTATAGAACAAGTGAAAAAAAGTTGTCATAATTTAAACCAGAAAAAATACAATATCATGCTGAGTGATTTAACTTTTGTGATACAAAACGTGTGCCCCATTTCTTTGTGGGTTCATGGTGCTCAGTAAATCTGAGACAGCTGGCCTGGAATGGGACTTAATAATTAGATTTTGTAGATTCATTACAAAAGCTGACAGCCATAGATTTTATTTTCAAGCTAGACCAGATGCAGTCGTGTTGCTGTTTGCATTCGTTCAGCAAACACTTCATTCAGTTTAACATGTAAACAAATGCTACTGGATTGTTATCTGATTTGTTGAATGTTGAAGGGGTTAAAGGCTTGGAAAGTTGGGAACAAAAGCTTCAGGAACATCTGTGTACAAATGGCAATAGCAACCAATCATGTAATCATGATTAAGGAAGTAGGGAAACCATTCAGCCTAGCAATCCAGCTTTATTATGGTTACAGTTATTTCCCTACTAATGATCAATCCTTTTGTTAGTTTTTAAGCTAAGAAAAAGGCATCCCCAAAGAAACACTGTTACAACACGAAGAGAAACATATGCACAGTCTGACTTTATTTTTAATTGTAATGACCATTTTTCTAGCCTTTAGTAGAAACACTTGGCAGTACATCAAGTCCTGATTATTTATTTAGAACCGTTATTGCTTTCTCCCCCACCCCTCTTTAAAGAAATGCAACAGTTAAGAACAAAGGTAAAATACATCAGGAAAGAAGTAATTTCTATTAATTCGAACCTGGTTTAAAGAAATCTCCTTTTCGGGGGAAAAATATTTTTCTCACCACTGATTTTTTTTTTTAAATATCCTCCAGACATTAATTGCCAGTCCTGTTTTGTGACTGAATTTCTTTCCAGAGTTGCCTGAGGTTATTGCTATTGTCATAATGGGGAGTGACACTGCTGCAGCTTTCCTTGCAGCACTGGAAGCCAAGCAATAATGATTGTTATCTATCACAATCGTTTTCACACACTTATTTAGCCTTTAAAATGTATTTTGCCATCTGCCTTTTTGCCTTTTAAGAGGAAAGATGAATGCAGGATGCAGAGCTCATCAGTTTTGGGTTGAGTGTGTGTGTATAGACTGCAAAGTCTACCCAGCTAACTCCCAACCCTGCTTCACCTCCAATGCCCATTTCCTCTACCTAAGCCACTGAGCAGCTGGGTTACCTAGGGAGGTGGTGGAATCTCCATCCTTAGAGCTTTTTAAGACCCAGCTTGACAAAGCCCTGGCTGGGATGATTTAGTCCTGCTTTGAGCAGGGGGTTGGACTAGATAACCACCTGAGGTCCCTTCCAGCCCTGATATGCTATGATGATTCTTTGATCTCCCATGAAGAATTCAAGGCAGTATTCCTTGGATACAAGTTCATTCTCTTCTTCTTTATTGCAACAATATTCCTTGCCTGCGCCACCCATCTGCCTTTCTGCTTCAAGTCCTGAGCCCACAACCTGCATTGCTTATTTTCAACCTTCAACACTTCCCTAAATCCTTCCCACCCCTGCGCCCCCCTCCCTCCTTGCACAGGATCTTGCAAACTTTTCCAAGCAGAATAGACCTTCCCAGCTTGTAGGTTACCAGGGAGTTTCAGGGGTGGGAAGGAAATTACAGGTGGGCAAAAAAAAAACAAAAAAAACCCCAACACCATGATGCTTCATCTTCACAATTTCAAGAGACAACAATGTGCTGTTGAGGAAGGAGAGGGTGAGACGGGAGAGTGGCCATTCTGAGATTGCTGTGTTATATAGCAGCACTAAGCTAATTTTCCCCTCCACTCACCATTTTACCTGCTGCCGCTGAACACTTGTTGAGCGTCTGGGACCTCGCCGTAGGGTAGCAGGGGCCACACTACAGCAGGCTTGGCCCCCGGCCATCTCTGTGTGACATTCCCCTGGAGTTATCTGGACCGGTGATCTGCTTGGTCACTCCAGTCCTTGACTCTGGGAGCCAGCCTTACCCTGCTCTGCTATGAGAATCCCCACTCCTGGGCGGTTCACGCACAGCCTCTGGCATGTAAGTTGCTCCTTGGATTGTGCAACCAAATGACACTAGCCAATATCTTCGGTCCCAGACACAACCCTAGGAACCACCATCTTGAAGTGTCCAGTTATGCCCGCTGGACGCTGCAAGCTTATAGGAGTTCATCAATTTAACAAAGGAATTGATATGTACTAGGCTTGTTATCCCAAGGGGAGACTCTGAGATGCTTTGTGGAGGTGTTTCTTTGCCTTCCTCATTTCCAAAGCCCACAATGGGAAGACCACAAAAGCCCATCCGAGTTACCCAGGAGAGGGACTGGGCTCTCAGCGGTTAAGGTTAGCTGGAACATTGAGATTTGTAACTTCACCTCTTACCAAGAAAGGTACAGGTACTGCTCCGTCTACTCCACACAGCATTTATATTGCAACATCCAGAACTTACAATGCCCACACTGGCATGGGGTTGCTTTGAGGATGCTTTAAAAAAAAAGTGAAAAGTAAGTTATTTCGTGATGTTCTCGCTTAAGAAATACATTTTAGTAAGGAAGAGAGGTTAGAGTACTTATCTAGGAACTAGGAGATGTGGGTCACATCCTTGCTCTGACACAGAGTCATGTGTGACCATGGGAAGTCACTTAGCCTCTCTATGCCTCAAGTCCCCATCTTTAAAATGGGGAAAGTAGCACTGCCCTACCTCATGGGGTGTTTTGTGAGGAAAACATGTTTAATATTGAGAGGTGCTATGATACTATGGTAATGAGGGCCATATAAGTACCTCAGATGTTAGGGCTGGTCTGACACCATTTGGAGTCACACTAGCTAGGGTAAGGATTATAAGGACTGTAAATCCTCATCCTTCCGGCCATGAGATGATCACCAGCTGCGGTCAGAAATTCCATCCTGCCCCAATACAGTGTCACACAGCTACTGTATAGGGGTCTTACACTTACACTCCCCTGAAGGTGAGATTGGTTACTCTGAGTGACCGGTTACTGGACTAGATGGACCACTGTTGTGGTCTAGCGTGGCAATTCTTACATTCTTACTGCCCAACATAAATCGCCCTCATTTGGGATTCATCTCAAGTCTGCTGCTCCGTCACTTGCCAGGGTCTTAGTGTGCCATGGAGGCAAAACTCTTAGAGTATGTCTACGCCACAGTTAACCACCTGTGTCTGGCCTGTGTCAGTTGGCTTGGGCTGCAGGGCTGTCAAATTGTGGTGCAGACAGTCAGAGGTCCCAGAGCTCAGACTCTAGCATGAGTCTGAATGTCTAGATTGCAGTTTTCCAGCTCTGCAGCCTGAACCCTGCAGCTGAGACAGGCCAGCCATGGGTGTTTAATTGCAGTGTAGACAAACCCTCAGTCCTTGAGGACTAATCGTCAGGCTGTCTTTAAAGCAGCTGGTACTAATAGCTTGGAGGAGTTCAGCCTTCTAGTGGCAGAGATGAACAGGCACAGTAGAAAGCAGCCGTAAGGGTAGGATGGGAATACAGGATACACGGAGAGAAAATAGGTAGACCCAAATTAAAGGGCAGGTTAAAAAAAATCCACAGCTTTTAATGGCCATTCATCACTTCTTTGTTTCCTTTAATTTGTGTTTTGTGGGGATAATTCACTATTGCTTAACAGTGAGTCATTAACATTTTCTGTGCCCATTCTTGTTGCCATTTTGAAGTTTCCTAGGTTTTGGCATATTCTTTAGTGCAATGCTCAGAGGCCTGTGGAGCAGAGTGCATTAAAATTAAAGAGTTGTCCTCAAGCTTCTGTTTTAAGGAGGGCAAAGACCCACTTACATACACTGGTACTGTACCTTGTTCTGAATGGAGTACCGGGGCAAATACATCCAGGCTGCCCTATGGCCACATTATGCTAGTCCCCTGGACTCTTTAGCCATGTGCTATGGCATGTTTCCACACCTAGTCCCTTACAAATGTACTGGGGAAAACTAACCAGCACACCAGCTCTTGCACCATAACACCCAGCGAGTATAGTCAGACACCTAGAGTGAAATCCTGCCCCATTGAAGTCAATGGGATTTTTGCCAGTGACTTTAATAAAGTCAGGATTTCTCCCCTGGATTGCACTGTGCAACATATGTGATCAGTAGCACGTGCTAGAAGCAGCTGCACATTGCATCTGTTTGAAGCAGTACTAAACTGAACTTCAGAATACATTCTTCCCCCGCCCCCGAGCCTGTCTGCTTGCACAGGAAGGATGAATCAGGGCCTCACACCTGACTCGCTCTCTAGAGAGGCTAAGCGTAAGTGCAGGCTTTTGTCCTACGCCATGTGACACTTCAGTTGTTTGTTGGTTTAAATCATTGAAATTTGGATTTGAAGTTACGGCTTTGGCAATCCGACAGCTTGGGCATATCAGATCTGATGCTGGATGTTTTACGCATCAGATATGAAGCTTACTGCTATGCAAATATGTGCACACACACGTACTAGCGTCACTGAGTGAAAGTTTCTGCAAATCGTGTTGTTTGCAGGCAGAATGGGTAATTGTAAGTGCAGGGATGTGGAAGCAGTAGGTTAGGCCCTCTGACAGCCAAAACAGCTGTAATGGATGAATGGTTAACACCTTGGATTCAAAATCAATGGGGTTTCCTGGTGCAGTTGTGAATCTTGATCACAGTGAGGGGCTGCTTTTGACTGGGAGTCTTTTTCTAAAATACATGCTCTAGGAATTATTTTGTGGGGGCTCTGTGGCCTGTGCTATACAGGAGGTCAGACTAGCTGAGCACAACGGTCCCATCTGGCTTTGGAATCTATGAATCCTCAGCTGGTACAAATCGGCATCGTTCAATTGATTTTAATAGTGCAATGCCAGTTTATACCAGCTGAGGATCTGGTCCCATGTTTCCTGGGAAATTCAGGTTTTGTCAAAAATATGTTCCTCCTTATTCAATGCAAGTCAGTAGCAGTTAGAGTACTATGGTGCTAAAGCAGATATTGCATGTATTGAAGAAGGGAACTTCCAATTTTCACTTGGAATATTGCTTTTATTTCATGTATTATAAAAATTAGTCATCCAAAGCACTAAACCAATTGATACTGTTTTTACACATTGGTTGGCAGTCTTGCTGAGGACTGAATGTTCATGGACGCTGAACATTCTCTCACCTTTAGCGGTGATCCTTCCAAAGAGGGTTTGAATCATGTTAGCAGGGTAACGTGGATAAGTGTCATATGGCAAGCAGTGCATGTGATGCTTTAGTTAGAGACTTCCGAGGTCAAGGATTTCACAAGTCCAAAATGTTTGCTGCAAATCAGTAGATGATGGACAATGGTCTCCTGAGAAATCTAGTAGCATTCATCAAAATTCAGACTGCTTTGAGGGAAAACAAAGACAACCTAAAGGAAAACAGCTGTAAATACATACAGCTTTTCAGTCAACATAGATCAGAGGACCCAAACATTTAGAGCTGAGTTTTCAAAAACAGACACTTAAGATGCAGACACAAAATGTGCATGCTGCCGCAAACAAATATGTGCTTGTGCAAATTAGGCATTCTGCAGGGGGAGTGGATAATTGTGCATTGCAGACGGTGTGACTACATGCACAGTGTATGTTTGCAAGCAAGATTACCTGCTTGTGCATCCATCTGCTTCTGAAAACTTATGGTGCAGAATCAAAGGGGAAAACATTGAAAGAAATCAGGAAGGAGATGTGAAATGTGGGGGGGTTATAACAGTGAGGCAGGGAGAAAGAATTGAAGGGAGCCAGGTTCATATAAACACCAAGTGCATTAAACACATGTAAATGAGAGAAAAACTCTCAAACTTCAGTAGCAGAGTTAGGCCAGAACAGAGCACCTTTGAAAAATCCCATTCTCAGTTGTCTATCCCAGGCACCAGCCCTAAAGAAGCATTTTCAAAGAGGAGGGCTTTTTATTATTTTTAATGTGGATTTAAAATATAAGTGTAGAGAAAATAGAAAGTAGACATTTACATTGAGTGGAGCTGCCAGAGGAGCTGAGCTCCCGACAGAGAGCTTATCCACAGGAGGACCACAGAAATGGTGAATGAGGAGTGCATTCATCGACAGGTACATTATATATCTCTTTGACATACTTATATGACCCGTGTTATCACAGTATCTGAGCACCTCCCTGTGTTGAATGCATTTATCTTCACAACAACCCCATGAGGTCAGGAAGTGCTGTCCCCATTTTACAAATGGGAAAATGATGTGTAAAGAGATTAAATGACTTTCCCAAGGCCACACAGGAAGTCTGTAGCACAGCAGGTCATTAAACCCAGGTCTTCCCAGTCTGAGGCTGGCATCCTGCTCACTGGACCATTCTTCCACTATCTGTAGTCTTCCATCACAGGATGTTTGCACTGCCATTACTGGAGCTGAACCTATTGTGAAGATTGAGTTTCCAGTGCTGGAAGCCCAGAACTTTTCATAAACACAAAAATTTGATTTAAACGAGAGGACATTTTTCCCCTAAAGTCTCCATGTTTGAGAAAAAGCTGTTGGTTGTTTTTTTAATTTTACAATACATCAGTATTGCAAACGGGTAATATAATTACATTTTTAATACATAGTGTGGCATCACCTTGGGAAATTTAACTAACCAAATAACGGTGGTGATTAGTATGATAAGTATTGATTTGGGAGCTACTGTTGATCCATGAGTGACTGTACAGCTGTTGATTTTCTCTTGCACTACACTGTCTTGTGTGTTACCACAAAAAGAGGTCTACTGTCCCAGTTTTGTGGAGTAGCCTTTGTATCTTGTGTTGCTTGTTTAAAGTGTAACACGTGCTTTAGAAATGAGACTTTAAAAAGAGCTTTTTATTAATGTGGAATTCAGGCTAAATTGGGGATCTGAGCAATTACTTTTGAAGGCAATGGTAGCAAGGAACTTTTTAAAACCTTGTTTATGAAGCCTTGCAATTATTACAGAAAATCTCACTGATGTCGAAGATGCATGTTCATCAGCCATTTGAAATATGAAAACATTTAAAAGATAGGAGAATACTAATGAGGCACATTGACTTTTGTGTCTGTCTGTCTGTCTGTCTGTACAGGCTTTGATTTGAGACTCCTGGTGGCTTTGCATCAGGGTAACTCTATTGCCTTCAATGGAGTTGGTCCTGATTTACACCATTGTAAATAAAGACAAACCCTGGGCTATGGCATTGGCTTGTGTTAAGTCATTTTCATTTAGATTTGATGCTCTTAAGATGTCTTTGACAGCTTGCCTGTCACCAGAGGGGGAATGACGTTATTAGCACTCATTATTAGTAAATTTGTTATAATTACCCCAGCAGCCCAGAATGAATCCCCTTGTTTCATGTCCTTGTTATGTTGTTGCAGCTGGACAGCTGGCTGGTAACTCCTCAGTAGAGATGTATCGCCAAGTGCTCCTGTCAGGCTGCCGCTGTGTGGAGCTGGACTGCTGGAAAGGACGAACAGCCGAAGAAGAGCCTGTCATTACACATGGATTCACCATGACAACGGAAATATCCTTCAAGGTATAAGAGGCAACACACTGTCAGTTTATCTGGGGTAGTTCCTCGCATGTAAAATGTGTCCCAACACATGGCAGAGTTAAAAACCTTCGTACAGTGAAGGTAGAAGGAAAGAGAAATTGAGTGACAAAGAGATGTTTTTAGATGAGTGTTGAAAACAGGTGGAGAGTTGCGGAAACAGACAGATAGAGGGAGGATGTTCCCATAGTCCAGAGCTGCAAGAAGAAGATCATGAGTGGAGAGATGCCACATTCGGACAGAAAAGAGACCGGTGCTAGATGATAGAGCAGACAGACACGTATGGAGTCCATGGCAGGTTTTATAAACAAGGAGGGCAAGTGTGAACCGAATCTTGAGGTGAATGGGGAGCCAGTGGAGTTGTCTGACGATAGAGGGGATGTGGCCACATTTCTTATTACAGGTGAGAAGATGAGCAGGGGGATCCTGCATAGGCCAGAGTCTGAAGAGCTGGAACTGAAGCCATGACAAAATGAATCCAAGCAAGAGAAGAAGGCCTGAATGAGGATTTTGACGGAAAAGGAGGCAAAGCTCCAATTCTCCCTCTCTTCTCTATCTGGCAGGGACTCTTAACTCCCTGCTAAGTTTGCTGTCATATGTTTTCTCTCCTTTCCGTGGCCTGCAGCTTTATTCATTCCTTTCCCCCTGCAGGTCTGACTATTAGCACCAAGGTTGCAGAAAGGCCTGCAGGGAGAACTTCTGTATAGCATCCCCTGAGGGAGAAAGGAGGCAGGAGTGCACACAGCGTGGCAGAGGACCTCTTCCCCTCCAGGCATTCAAAAGCTGTCAACACCCTGGCACTTTCAGTGACACTTGATATGTTTTTCCCATGATTCCCCTGAACGGTCTGGTACCCACAGCTTGGGAATCAGTGGGTTAGTGGGGAAAGCAGAAAACAAAAATGCTGAAGCTTAGAAGGCAGCAAGATAGTAACTGTAAAGATAAAGGAATAACGAAACTGTAAATTCCAAGAACTAGCATGACAATGGGCTGCCCATCCAGGTAGTGAGGCATTAACAGTGTCAGTGGGACCTGAGCATTTGTCATAATCGATTAAAAAGTTACCAGTAATGTGTTTGATCGTCTCATGAAGATAAAGCTGCTATTTGGGGATGGGAGCTGAAGTATAGCAAGTATGACCAAAAACATCTTTTTGTGTGTGTGTGTGTGAGAGAGAGAGAGAGAGAGAGAGCGTTTCCAGGCTTCTGAATTTCATGCATTTTGTCATCAATAGTAAATGTTAGTCCACAGCAGTAATGTCTATTGGCTAAATGCTATCTCACTTTCAGTCTACAGTATGTATTTGATCTGCAGTTTTTGTGCCTCCAGCACAAATGCTAGATAGCGGTAATAGTACATTATCTAAAATGCTATGTAAGGGCAGCATTTTAGAGTTCTGAAAGAAATACCTACTGTTAACTTTAGAAGCAGCAAAGAGTCCGATGGCACCTTATAGACTAACAGACGTTTTGGAGCATGAGCTTTCGTGGGTGAATACCCACTTCGTCGGTTGCATACCTCCGACGAAGTGGGTATTCACCCACAAAAGCTCGTGCTCCAAAATGTCTGTTAGTCTATAAGGTGCCACAGGACTCTTTGCTGCTTTTACAGATCCAGACTAACACAGCTACCCTTCTGATACTGTTAACTTTAGGTACTTCTTTTCCATGGAAATACATTTCTAGGCTTACTAATATGCAGACGACATTTGGGAAAATATCATCCTTCTATGAAGTATCCTTGTATTACTGGTGATAGGCTTGGCCACTTTAACAGCTACAGATTTTGTGTGCGTCTCTTTCACTGTGAGGGACAAGTGTTTTCTTGTCTTGATAGCCATTCACTTAAAAACCAAGTAACACGACAACAAAGTACCTATATTTCACTTGCACTGCACTGCTTCTCTGCTTTTTTCACTCTTTTTCTCTAACTCTCTGCTGATAGATTTAAGTCACAGGAAATTGTAAAATACAACCCCTGGTACTATTATTACTTCCCGTTTCACAGTTGAGAAAACAGTTGATGCTGATGGGTGTAGAGTTTGGTTTCTGAAAGTTGCTTAATTAAATAAGGCGGTTCTCAATCTCTCCTCAGCCATGTACAAGAGTATAAAGAAAAATCTGTCTGATTCTCTTAAAGCATACACAAGAATTGGGCCCGGGAGATTTCAGGATCCAGTTCACGTCTTGCTGGCATCTGAAGTGGGTGGGAGGGAAGTTTGAGTATAATCAGAACCTTTCAGTCACCCCTAATGCAAATGTCCTTTTACACTTATTTATTTATTTCTTGCTGCTTCTCTTTTCGCCTCTAAAGTGTATGCTGGCTGAGGTAGAAGAAGCAAAGCAGTAGATAGAACACATCAGAGGTGTGTGACTCAGTTCTGAACGATCATTGGCTCTGGATGTTCAGTGCTAAGGCATTAAACAGTTCGTGCTTTTGGCATGGCTGTCATAGGCAATGCTGTTTGCTCAGACCATCGGTTTTGACTGACATAAATAGATTTTCTGAAGTGTAGAGACAAAAAGTAATATGAATTCACTTTGAGACAACTTCATTCATTCATTTTTTTGTCTCCTCTCATGACTCAGAGCAATTTGTGAGGCTTCTGTCTGCTGCAGATTGGGAGCCACTGCAGGTATATGGCCTTCTAGCAAAACCAACCATATTCCTCTTGTCAAAGTCAGGAGTTGCTTTCTAGATATATGTACTTTTTGTGTCTGTTCTTTGGAGAATCATTTTAAGTGAGTCATGCTCCTGCTGCAATGAAACATGGATCTTAGCATCATTTCTGCACTGACTGAAGTGGATCTGTGTATACATTTGAAGATGCAGAAAGCCCAGTGTCTCAAAAAGGGCCCATCACTTCATTGACCCAATGTTTGAATCTCACATGTACAGATTCAGCCAATCCCAGTAGGGTGTCCAAGCTCTTACCTTTTCAAGTTGACTTTCCCCTCACTTCATTTTCTCCCCTTGTATTCAGTATTTTCATCCCATCTTAGGAGTTGCAATGACAGCTGAGGAAGTAGTTTCATATGACTATACAGAACTAGTCCATAACTGGAGCAAAGTTCTCCTTCCAAGTGCACAATGGGGTGCTTATCTTTCTCTTCCCTACACATGCAGAGCTCCCACTGCTATCCATACTATTGTGCAAAGATGAGAAGAGAATTTTGCTCACTCTCCCTAGCAGGTGTCTGAAATGTAACACATGCTGTACACTTTCACCTGGACATGAGTCACAGGTCTCTTAGAAAGAACATTTCATAGAATGCTACTTGGCCCAAGTCTACTACAAAATAAGAAATAGATCTATGCACTAGAGTTTGAGGGCCTGCAGCTTGATTATTTTTATTATGCTTTCAGGGTCTCTTGCGGTCCATGTGCAAGAGTGGTGAAGTCTAAAGAGAAGGAAAGAGTAGAGCTACTACATCTTAAAGATCTAAACTAACCTTTCTGTAGATAATAATGGGTGGAATTTTCAAAAGATCCTTGTGACTTAGGTGCACATGCCACATTGGCTTTCAATGGGACTTACGTGCCTAGGTCGCATAGGCACTAATAAAAAAAATCCCACCCAGTGTCACAAATGTAAGGTGACATCAGTATTTTGTGATCTACCTGAGCTAGAAGCAAGTTTCATCTACAAGGAGGTATTTTGTACTGTCCAATGGTATGCAGTGTCTGTTTCTAGCTCTCATGGTTCACGAGATATCCGACTTTACTTACTTATGTATCATTAACTTATCAGTTTTACTTCTGCAACTAAACATGTAACCAGAAACCCATTGCTAGATAGAACTGACCCATGGTAGGCCCTGCGGAGGAAGATTCCACATTTCTGAATAGGAAAAAACAAATGGCTTTTGAAGCTGCTCAGGGGCTAGAGCATGAGAAGTAATCTTTGTAGAGATGGTCAGAGTGCCAGTGAGATAGTTAAGTGGTAAAGTTTGCTATTTATTATATAGGGAGTGTGCATGTATACATATGTATAAAGTCATATAGCTGTAGAATCAGTTCTTCAGCTGGTGTAAATAATCATAGCTCCATTAACTTCAGGTGAGGATCTGCTCCATACAGTATAGATATAATTTGATGTCTCTGTAGAGACATGAAAAATATAAATATCAGGATATACACTCAATGTTGCCAACTCTCGCTATATTTGGTGTTTTTTCTTAAAGCCCTAGGCCCTAGAGTTGTGTGAATGCACTGGAATCTCAGCTTTCATTAGAATAACATTAATTTCTAACCCTCGTGGTTGTATAGATTAGCTTGGAAAGTTCAAAACCCAGAAAGCAAATAAAAAAGAACTCTCACTAAATTAAAAAAGCCTCATTATTTTGAATTCAATTGTATGATTTTTGGTGCTTGACTCATGATTTTTTTTAATCACTGTATGGTTGTAACAGCCTTCGATGCTAATGCACATTCACCTGGAAGCAGGTTTGTATTTCAAGAGGGAAATGTGAATTATTTCTAACAATAAGTGCATTGATATAGGGTAAAAGGGCACACAGCTAAAATTCGTGTCATAAAATGATTCCTCTGGTAGATAAACTATTGCCATCTTCAGTCAAAGCGGAAAGGCAGCCTTTACAAATAAATGGTTCCATTTCTGAATCATATCTTTTATAGATTATTACACAATAGGATGCTAAAACTCAATGAAACAATCTTTTTTATATTGTGCCTTGAAGGGTTTTCCCACATCAAACAGGAAGGAGAGGTCTGAAAATTTGTGCATCAGAGTACTACGGATTTTACAAAAAAAAAAGAAACAAACGAGAAAAGAAAAAAGTGCTACTTAGAAGATACAACAGGCTTGTCAAATAAAACATAATTATTTTAATTATTCAAAATAATCCATGAAAGGTATAACTTTAGGCATGGAATGAATCATGACCTACAAAAAGTTCTACAATAAGCTATTGATTCAGTCACAGAGAGGCACAAAAACACATCTGGAATGAGATAACACTTTAAGTTTATAACCGTTTGGAGATCAGATTGTAGATCAGATTGAAAAAGCACATCCAGAGCTTTCAGGTTGTTCAGAATAAAAGGTCTGGGCATGGTTTTGGAAGGCACTGAGTTCTTTTGTGTTTGCTTTACAGATAGATAAGTTAGATCAGGAACCAAAATATACCTCATTTAGACATAAAGGGTTTGTAACCTATCTGTGTCCTATTTTCTTTAGGAAGTAATAGAAGCTATTGCTGAGTGTGCATTTAAGACATCGCCTTTTCCGATCCTCCTTTCCTTTGAAAACCATGTGGATTCGTAAGTAATTACAGTGTTGCAATGTTTATTATAGTGTTACAATGTCAAGACACAAGATTATTTAGCATTTTTGTTATCTAGCATTATCATCAATCATCGTAATTACTGAATT
The DNA here is from genome assembly GCF_016161935.1 of Mauremys reevesii. Classification (NCBI taxonomy): domain Eukaryota; kingdom Metazoa; phylum Chordata; order Testudines; family Geoemydidae; genus Mauremys; species Mauremys reevesii. The sequence continues at coordinate 9,505,176 of NC_052625.1, forward strand.
TGTCATCCTACATGTAAGCCCTTAAGGTACTTAAACATGTGCATAACTTCAAGTACGTGAGTAGTCTGATTGATTTCAATGGGATTAGTCACCTTCTTAAAGTTAGGTACATGCTTAGGTACCTCGCTGAATTGGAGCCTTGCATGTGAGGGGGGAATGTTTTGATACTTATTGGTCAAATTCTGCCACCTGCACTCAGGTTTTATAGTATCTTTCTGCCCAAGTAGCTGCAGTGATTTTAATGGGCTTACTCCTGGAGTAAGGTTCTACTCCAGCAGAGTATGTGAAATTCCCATTGACAGTAAACATAACAAAAATGAAAGAAAGAGCGAGCTAGAGAATATGCTCTATCATATGTTTTAATGTACACAGCTATTTCCTTGAAGGTTGCACATGTGTAAGTAAGAGTGGAAGCTGTCCATAGTAGGTGTCTTAGGGCTCGTCTACACTATCGTGCGGGGTCAATCTAAGATAAGCAACTTCAGCTGCGTGAATAGCATAGCTGAAGTCGATGTATTTAGATCTACCTACCGCAGCGTCTTCGCTGTGGTAAATCGACAGCTGACGCTCTCCCATTGACTCCGCTTATGCTCCTCATTCTGGTGGAGTACTGGAGAGTGCTCAGCGGTCGATTTATCGACGTGATAAATCGACCCCCACTGGATTGATCACTGCCCACCAATTTGGGGGGTAGTATAGCCAAGCACTTAGTGGAGAGCCTCAAAGTGGCATTAGCGTGTGTGTGTACGTATTGGAGCTGGTCAGTAATGTTTCAACAAAACCTTTTTCTGGCAAAAAATGCAGATTTGTTTAAACCAACACTTTTTTGTTGCAGGAAAGGGTGAGTTCTGACAAATTTCCCGATTTAAAAAACTTTGGGGAAGAAAGTGTTGAAATTGTTGAAACATCTCACTTTTCGACATTTTCAACACAAGAAGTTCTGCTTGTTTGGATTGGAATGACTTTTCATTTAGAAATTTAGGTTAATGGTAATTTTTTTCATTAAAAAAGTTGAACATAAAACAAAATGTTTTGATTGACCGGAACCAATTTTTTTCCTCACATTTTTGGTTTGGGCAAATTTTCAAGATTTTGACAGTCTGTGCCAATTTGGTTGGAAAAATTTTGAAATCTTGAAAAATGTCCTGTGAAAGAAAAACTTTCCCTCCCCTCCCCCAAGCTCTAACATATATATGATTAGTCATGGAGTCAGGAAAGATTTTGGGATTCCCACTTTTTGTACTATTAGACAAAGATAAAATGAAAAGGAGATGGATTTGCTGTACAGTGGATACTAATGCACTGTTCTTCATTGCCCACACTGATTGATTTACAGAACAAAATTAATATAGAGAAATGGCTACTCATCCCTCCCTTTTAGCAAAATCTAAGATTCCATTGTCTTATAGTGAACTGGACTGTTTCTACATCATAGCAAAACAGTCACCAAAAAAATGAGGGAAACATCACATGCATCCCATTTCATCTGCAGTTGACCCATACAACCCTGAAACTATGCTGATTGTTGGTCTTGCTGCCATTCCCTCTCCAATCACCCCTTTGTATCAACCCCTCGTTCCACTGGAGAAAGAAATCAGGAACCCTGGATGATCAGATGTTTGAAATGTACCTATGTGACCAAATTCAAAGGTGTGATTAAAGGTAACAAAGAGTGTGGAAGGAAATCTCAGTTTGTCACTTTCACTCTGAGAAACTGGAGAAATGTACTGTACGAGCTGAAGTTGAGGGGTTGACCTATTTTATCCTACACCTGTTAGTTTCTTTCACTGGTTTCTTTCTTTCTGGCTCCTACGTAAATTACACCAGCTGACACTCAATTAGACTCCTTTACACATGCCCACTACTGTATAACTTATATCACTTTACACATCACATCTGAATCTGACCCGCAGTCTTTAAGGAATATGCTTGTTTTGATCCTTATTCTTCAAATCTGTATTTTAAAACTATCAACAAACTTTGTTTAGAAAAGGCAGATAGGAGAATCAGCATAATGACATATTTATTAGCTCAACTGTTCAGGTCTAAAGATTAAACAAAAAGCAGTAAGGATAAGGTCTTTTCCAAAGCACCAGCCTCTACTTTATTTTAAAAAAACAATGAAATTTATAATTGCAAAAAAGAAAACAATTATTTTCAGAGGTAAAATAAATGCCAAAATATCTTTTAAAAATGGGATTAAATTTTAATCACAACTAGATATATTGTAAAATTCCAGGAAGATGAAAAATCAGGAGTAGTTAGCACTGTGTTACTCCAGTTTTATGCCAGTGTTACCCCATAGAAATCAATGATGTTTCACCATCATAAAACTGCAGTAACAGAGAGATGAATCAGGCCCTAGATGTATTATCTGCAGTGCTCTTTCATGTGTTGCGATGACAATAACAAGTTATTAACAAAGGATATTTGGGAAAGCAATATGAAATGTGTTCTGTTTTATTTGGCTTTAAGGTTGATTAACTATTGGTATTGGTTGTTGTTAACTTTCTGCTGCAATAAATTATCCCATTTAATGTGTGCAGCTTCTAATTTTGCCCTAGCCAAATGCTACTTCCAGTTATTTGACTGCATGTTATAATGAGACTTTTATTTCTTCACAAGTTGCTGAAGAATACGGCAATTAGTCATGCCAGTCAGAGAATCCCTCATCTAATTTCATGGAATGCTTCTTCTGCCTTTCCGTTTAGATGGAACATTATTTTTCTTCTAGATTTTCATGATCATTCAGGCCTAACTACCAGTTCATAATGCTAAGTACTTTCGTAGCTTCCACTTCTGGAGAATTTATGTAAATCCTGGTCTCATGGAAGTCAACTCCCCGTTATTTCTGTGGGACCAGAATTTTCCCTATAATTCTCAGCTATTAGATTTGTCTTCACTGAAAATTTTGGGTGAAATTCCAGTTGCATCAAAGTCAATGGTAATTTTGCTATTGACTTCAGCTGGTACATGATTTTACCCTGTATGCATTGGTCATGTAATTTTTCTTAGTGACTTTTAGATCACCTGAGGTAAATATTTGTTACTACCTTTCAACATTTTTCCCAGAAGGACTTAAACGTCATGGAATTTGATACCATGTGAATTAGCTCCTCCATTTTCCTTACCACTATTCCAACATGTGTGGAACCATAACCCGCGTGTCATTTTCAACTCTGACCTCTCTCTCTTGCTCCACACATCTAGATTCTGTCTAAATCTCGATGATTCTTTGTGCACAACATCTCTAAGAGGCAGCTTTTTTTCCCCATCCAGACAGCTAACACACTTATCCAGGCTCTCATCATCTCGTGTCTTGATATGGCAACAACCTTCTCTCTGGCCTTGACAAAGGCAATTTTGCCCTGTTCCTATCCATTCAGAATGCTGTTACTAAGATAATTTTCCTAGTCTGATGCTTTGGCCACGTTTTGCATTCCTCCACTGGCTCCTTCTTCTCTATCTCATCAAACATTGCCTGCTTGTATTCACTTTCAAGGCCCTTCACAGTCAATCCCCACCCTACTTATCATCTCTCTTGCACTGTCAAGCTGTCAAAGCTCGCCTCTGATTGGCCCATGATGCCAAACTGCACTGCCCATTTGCTAAACTTTCAAACAGGTACCTTCATACCTCCCCCATCTGTCTGTATTAACCTGTTTTTTCTTGTTTTATATCGTAAGCTCTTTGGGTCAGGGATTGTCTTTTTATGTTGGTACAGCACCTAGCACAATGGATTAGCCCAGATACATGTTTTTTTAAACAAGGCTCCAGAGGCGATCTTGGCAGTTCCAGGCTGTAGTAAAGAACAGAATTATCAGACACATAGATGGTGTTCGAGAAGAGTCGACACAGCTTTTGTAAAGGGAAATCATGCCTCACCAATCTATCAGAATTCTTTGAGAGGGTCTACAAACATGCGGACAAGGGTGATACAGAATACTTAGACTTTCAGAAAGCCTTTGATAAGGTCCCTCTCCAAAGACTCTTAAGCAAAGGGAGCAGTCATGGGATAAGAGGGAAGGTCCTCGCAAGGATCACTAACTGGTTACAAGAGAAGAAACAAAGGGTTAGGAATAAATGGTCAGTTTTCAGAATGGAGAGAGATAAATAGCAGGGTTCCCCAGGAATTTGTTCTGAGACTAGTGCTGTTCAATATATTCATAAATGATCTGGAAAACGGGGTAAACGCTGAGGTGGCAAAGTTTGCAGATGATACAGGATAGTTAAGTCCAAAGCGGACTATGAAGAGCTTCAAAGGAATCTCACAAAACTGGGTGACTAGGTAACACAATGGCAGAAGAAATTCAGTGTTGACAAATGAAAAGTAGTGCACATTGAAAAACATACTATACATCAAAAATGGTGCGATCTAAATTAGCTGTTACTACACACGAAAGAGATCTCTGGGTCATTGTGGACAGTTCTCTGTAAATATCTGCTCAATAATCAACAGCAGTTAAAAAAGCCAACAGGATGTTAGGAATCATTAGGAAGGGGATAGATAATAAGACAGCAAATATCATAATGCCACTATATATGATATGCCATGATATGCCCACACCTTGAATACTGCATGCAGTTTTGGTTGCCCCACCTCCAAAAGATGTATTAGAATTGGAAAAGGTACCGAGAAGGGCAACAAAAATAAGTGGTATAGGACAGCTTCTGTATGAGGAGGGACTAAAAAGATTTGGACTATTCAGCTTTGAAAAGAGATGACTAAAGGGGGATGTGATCGAGGTCTATAAAATCATGACTGGTGTGGAGAAAATGAATGGGAAAGTGTTATTTACCCATTCCCATAACATGAGATTGAGGGGGTCACCCAATGAAAGTAACAGGCAGCAGGTTTAAAACAAACAAAAGGAAGTATTCCTTCACACAATACACAGTCAACCTGTGGAACTCATTGCCAGGGGATGCATAAAAGTATAACTGGGTTCAAAAAAGTACTAGATAAGTTCATGGAGGATAGGTCCATCAATGGCTATTAGCCAAGATGGTCAGGGACACAACCCCATGTGCTGGATGTCCCTAAGCTTCTGACTGCCAGATGCTGGGACTGGACTACAGAGGATGGATCACTCAATAATTGCCTGTTCTGTTCATTCTCTCTGACACACCTGGCATCTGGACCATTGGTCTGACCCAGTATTGCCAGTCTCATGTTCTTATGTAATGGAGTTCTGGTCCATGACTAGGTCCTTGGCACTGATGATAATAATCATAAAAACTGAATGTCATTAATGACTCACTAAGGCATCCAGTATTGTGTGTAGGTTTTACAGCATAGAAAATAATTATAATGTTAAGATACATCATCATTCAGTAATGAATATTGCGGTCAAAGGCAGCATAATGAAAAAAACAGCACTAAGAAATGGACCCACAAAATGGGAGCGGGGGTGTGTGTGAAACATTTAGACTCTTGAAAGCATTGGAAAGGCTTCAGAAAGACTTTGAGTTTTGAAGTGAGATTAATATAAGATATCTAAAAATCTGAAGGCAGACATCTCTATAATTAGAAACATTCTCATGACCTAGCAGCTAAAAGGTTAAGTAATCCTTGGACAGTATCCCTCTAAAACCCATTTTAAGATTAAACTTAATTAAAGGCAAACTCACCTTGCCGTTTTCTGCTAGAATTAGTATTACAAATATTAATAGATGTCATGCTCTCCGGCGTGGCTCACAGCCTTGAGTGCTTACCTCAGGGCAGACACCCCAAACTGATGGTGTGTTCTAAACTTAGATTTCACCAAGCCAGTAACAAATGTGAACTCCTGGATCACTATTGCAGTCTTGCCATGGAGTCACAGACAGTCCCCTTAGCCTTTCCAGTCTATCTTGCCACTCAGACAAACTGGCCTCAGTGATAAATGGTCACTTATACTAAAAATCACACCACATTCAGATTGCTTCCAGTCCCAAGAGACCAGATCAACTGGTACCCTAGATCTTAAACCAAAGACAGCATCTCTAGCAGTCCTGTAATAAACTAGCTAAAGGTTTATTAACTAGGAAAAAGAAATAAGAATTATTTATAGCTTCAAGCTAGTAAACGTATACACACAAATGGTTTAACATCTAAATCCTAAAAGTGATGGAGCTGTAGTGATCTGTCAATTCAAAGTGTCTTTCAGGGAGAACCCTGGGGATTTCTGCCTCCGTTTAGAGTGTCTGGCCCTGTAAGGGTTCAAACAGGGAAGAGTGAGATGGAAACTTTTTGTTTTATTTTCCTCATTCAGCTTTCAAGTCCACAGGACTGGAGGAACTTCCTTGCATGTAGCATTTCCCAGGTGTGATGTGGCCATTAACCAATCCTTTGTATGGTGATGTTCCTGGATGGCCCATCTGATTTTGATAGTTCTTCTGGATGGGCAGGTGGCGTGGAGGACGATTCCCACGCCTGGGCTCACTATTTCAGAGCAAACATTTTCAAAGTTATAAAGCAAAATCTACAGATTTTCTTATCACATGGAATACCGACATTACAAGTGAGATTAATGCATGCAATTTACAAGCATCTCATAGAGTAAAAAACACTAAATACATTCTTATAAGGCTAATATCTATTTTGAGCAAAACTAATATACAGGTGAACTTCTCTGGTCTTCAGCAGTGAGTCTGTTCATACTTAGCTAATACCTGCAGTCTTGGCAAGAGTTGGCACCTGGTTTGCCAGAGTTACAATAGTGTTTTTAGCAAGGTTTCTTTTTCTGGATCCTCTTTACAATCTTTTAGACTGTAGGCTCTTCTGGGGAAGGACTGTGACTTTATGCATGTCTGGTACAGCATTAGGCACACTGGCAACAGTTCACAAATAATAGGCTATTATTATATGTAATGCCTAGGAGACCCAGTTATAGAGTAGGACTGCATTGTGGTAGGTGTCGTACATACACAAAACAAAAAGAATGGTCCTTCTCCCAGAATTTCACAATCTAAGTAAAGGGAGAAAGATCAGTTTGTGTATTTCCTGCTTAACGCATAGGGTATGTCTACATTATCTGCTAGATTGGCGGGCAGCGATTGATCCAGTGGGGATCGATTTATCGCGTCTAGTCTAGACGTGATAAATCAACCCCCGAGCATTCTCCCATCGGCTCTTGTACTCCAGCGCCGCGAGTGTGAAGACACCGCGGTGAGTAGATCTAAGTACGTCGACTTCAGCTACGTTATTCACATAGCTGAAATTGTGTAACTTGGATTGATCTCCCCCCTCCTCACTGTAGACCAGGGCATATTGAATGTTCAAAGGTATTATGCACCTCCTTTATCTTGTAAATAAAGTCCTTTGCCATTGCACCTTTTGGGGGTTTATTCATTTCCCATACTCCTGGTACAATTCCATACAGTACAGATCATTACTGCATGGCTCAGTATGTTATAAACTGTTAGTTCTTCACACACTGAGAACTGAGATATATGTAGAGTTAGATGTGGGGTTAGGACAGGATGGTACAATTTCCTTCTACTACTACTAGTGAGGATAGTTCTAAACCTAAATTCTCTCTGAAGTGCTATAAGATTTCGCTGTTCTGTAGGAGTGAAACTCTCACTACCTTCAGACATCTGGGTGGGTTTTTTTCCGTTGATGTGCCCTTTTAAAATCTGATCTTATGCCTGTTCCTAAGTTTTAGATAAATGTGGGGTTTGGTTTAAAGGGCACAGGCTTTGAACATCACACTGTCTATGTGTGTGGATCCATTAAAAATACATACTAGTTGAGAAAATGAAGATGAACTTGCATATAGTAATTTCCCCATGGAGGCCAAAGTTATAACAAATCCCTACTCACCCACCCACTTTCCACAGAGAGCTAGGGGTGTTTTGTGCACCCTGTCAGTGTTGTTTGTTTGAAAAGGAGCTGCCAGTTAGATAAGAACTATAACATTCTACCTTCACCCCCAAGTCACTGCATTCTGCACCAACCATTCCCTTGAGGGTTCTTAGCTCTCTTGGCTTCCTACGCGTCTTTCTAATATTATGCCTGAGGCTGAAACTGCGTCTTAACTTTCTTGCAGAACTGGCTAACTTTAAACGACAGCTTTAACAAAATACTGCAGTGATTAAAAACGCAGCAGTTTAAAACCCAGCATAGCTTTGTGGAATCATTTAAAATCTACAACCGTGTGTATTGTGGACAACTGAACTTTGTGACTGTTTTAACCTATGGCTGCTAACGATGGAATCCCCTAAATGGGAGCAATGCTGAACTTTGGGAGATTCAGATTCTGAGTCAAATGCCATCCAGGCTTGGTCCCATCTCTGTTTTACTCACTGTGTCACCAGTTATCTTTCCATTACCAAGGACACTGCTGGCACACAATGAATAATTGGTAATCATAACAAGAGAGCAAGTGGGGCAACAGAATGGGGTGTTAGTAATGTGAACAGTGTACGTTGCTGAACTGCAAGTTTATCCAAATCCTTTTGGCTAGATTCTCATGTACACTAAGGCTCTTTCATACTGCCCTAGTAGTACAATAGGGCTTTAAAGTAGATGCACTAGTTTATTTGTGTTTGTAAAAGGTTAGTCGAGAAGTAGATTAAAAATTCTTTCTGTCACCTGGGCAGTTGTCCTTTCCACTAGAGCTGGTTGGGAATTTTTGGACGAATTGTTTTCCATTGAAAAATGCAGATTCATCGAAATCCAAACTGTTTATGAAACGGTGAGGTTTGATTAATTTTCCAACTAAAAAAATGGGGCAGAAAAAAATTCAGTATTTTCAAAATAAAAAATCCTGTTTTCCTTTTCAAAATGACCTTTAAAGAGGTTTTAGAAAAGAAAAAAATGTTAAAATTGAAAATGTAATGTTTCAAAATGACCAAAACCAAACATTTCAATGACCAAAACTGAATTTTGGGGGGGTTGGCTTTTTTTTGTTTATGAATATTTTCAAATTTTTCAACTTTTTCTCCAAATTGAGATGCGCAAAAAAAACCCCACCCCACAATGCTCAAAAATATTCACGAGACGAGAAAACTATTTTCCACCCAGCTAAGTTTCAACTTCCTGTGAAGAGATATGATTGTAACAAAGGGGTTCCCAAATGTTGTGATACACAGGACTGTAACTTGCCAGAAAAAACCTAGGGCCTCACCTCTTGTATATTCATTTATATAGATAATTCTGTTATGAACAATAGATGCAACTATAACTGCTTGGTGTTCCTATATGTTCGTCCATGACCCGTGAATAGAAATTGATTTTTGTTTGATTTCACTAGTGAAACAAACCTGTAGTTGAACAGTTTTAACCTGGCCCTGTAGTTATAAAAAAAACTGCAGCTGCAGGCTGCATTCTAAGGCTATGCAAGTGGCATTTATTATAACCTATCTGTAGTCCTAAAACTCTCATCAGAATGATATCTAGACATTATTTCACTCTTGGTTTGGGTAAACTGGCTGTAAGCACAGTCTGCTCAGTTTGGCTTCTCCCTAGTGGATGTCATGAAAACCACCCAAGTAATTTACTGTAGTACAATATGATATAGGCAGACAAGCGTCTAATAAGGGGAAATCTCAACAGTGGTCCACCCTACAGGCTAAAATAATCATCTGGCTACTTGCTCCAGGAGCTTTTTGCTAAGACCAGGTCTACATTCGGAAGAGGTTGCTGATCAGTATAGCTATACCAGAAATGCTCTCCTATACCAAAAAAGTGTGCTTATGCCTGTTTTCCAAACGCCATCTGAGCTATATCAGCCTAAGCAGAATTATGCCATTATGGCTGCACTGAAAATAGGTCTTTTGCCAACAAAGCTTTGGCAGTAAAATATATATATATATATATATATATATATATATATATATATATATATATATATATATATATATATATATCACTAGCTAGTTTCTAGTGTAGAACTGGCCATAGGCTGACCATGTTTGAGAAAGTTTCTGTGTGACTCTGTGCAAAATGTTGGAAGTGCCATTAAAAGGGAAAATCCCGTTTCTCTTTTTTGTTAAGTTTTCTCAAGTAAAAAAAAGAGAAAAAGCAAAGCAAAATGGGGGTGAGGGGGAAGTAAATGCATAGATATACCCTGAAAATCCTTGATGTGACCTAAAAGTATGATGAAGGAAAACATATTTCAATAGGTTGTCTCCAAACGCCAAACATGTGTAACCGTTTATTTCTATCACTCCCACAACTGATATATTCAGTTTCTATATTCTGTAAAGTGCATGTGAATATTTGTCGCTATGCGACAAGTTCAGTTTCACTATTTATGACTTCACATGGCCAGTGCCTTTATTGTACTATTTCATGTATAATCCCTGTGATAAGAGCCGTCAGAGAAGTCAGAATAATTGCATGATGAATCTAGATCATTGTGAACAATTTACAATGATAGGATCAGGAAATTATCTTTTCATCTAGTTAAGGGATATTAGATTTTTCCATTACAGCTGCTTTGAGCCTGCAGTAGGAATAAGTCTCACTTAATTCTATCCTTTCCCCCCTTCTAGCCCTAAGCAGCAAGCCAAAATGGCAGAATATTGCAGATTAATTTTTGGAGATGCACTGCTCATGGATCCACTGGAAAAATACCCAGTAAGACGTTTTGGTATTTCCCTGATCATAAACATATGTCTGAATATTTTTTGCATATTTCAGTTTTCTGTTCTTCATATATCACCTTACAAGATAGAAGCTGCTAGCTTTTGGGAGTTCGGGGTTTTTAAAGTAGTTTATGCTACTATTGGTTTAAGCATATGGTGTCTGATCTGGAGATTATTGTGATCTAATCCTCTAAATCAAAATTGGCTCTAACATCTACTCTTTTATAATCTGGGCTTTCACATTTGAAATAATACTTCTTATGGTTTTTATTGTAGCTATTTCATAGTGCATTTTTTTCGTTGTCTTCTAAAGCGCCTTCACTGGTGCTGTCTCGTTTAGCACAGAGTCTACCTGTTGTGCAAATCACGCTTCATCTTAAAATGGGGTTACGTTTTGGACTGCGCAACTGTACATTGTATCATGGGGAGAATGAGAAGCTGGCATGGGATCTTTTTATTTATTACACATCTCTCCTTCTTTCCTCTAAGCTTGAAAGTGGTGTTCCCCTTCCAAGCCCTATGGACTTGATGTACAAAATTCTGGTGAAGAATAAAAAGAAATCACAAAAGTCTGCCGACGGAAGTTCAAAAAAGAAGCTCTCTGAGCAGGCTTCCAACACGTGCAGTGATACGTCCAGCGGGTTTGAACCCTCATCTCCCGGAGCAGGTAAAAGTTGATCTCCCAAATACATTACTGCCTGAAACCTAAGGAGCCCAATTGTGATTGACACTAAGTCCTGTTTATACCACCCTGTAAGTGTAAAGGTGCCTCAGTGTGGGGCTAGCCCAATGGCTGGTATGTTACTTACCGAGGGCAAAGTGCTGTCCCCTGACAAAAGCCAAGTCAACAGGCTTTGTTCAAGTGGTCTAAGTGGGATTGAGGCTTAAGAGTTTTTCCTGCTAATCTAATGACCTGGTGCATTGTGTTGTGTGCAATAGTATCTAGCCACCCTCCCCACACACACTTAGGGAGTTTAGTGTGCAGTCAGCTCCTCCAAACTTCAACGCAAAGGGAAGCCCCATAGAGCAGAGCTTTGCAGCATGCAAGGGAAATGACGTCCCTTGAAGGGCCTTTCTGCATCTTAGCTCCGTGCACAGTGAAACTGCAGCGGTTCTGCTGCCTTTAAGAGAGAATGTAGCGGGGGATTTGGCTTTCAAAGTCCCAGAGCCCCATTCACTGCTGTCTCACATCTAGTAGGGTCACGTGCAGCAGTGCAAAGTGGGTGTAAAATGCCAGCAGATCAGAACGGTATCATTTTGCATCCACGTACTTTGCATTGAGGAAAACGACTACACAAGGTGCAGGGCCAGGGTAAATCGGGCCCTACATCTTGTATTACTTCATGGTATATTCTCAGCTCAATGCACCTATATTTAACCATGGGACTCCTATTAATTCCCACTCCTCCATATGAAAATACACTGCTCTGTTTCCATTTTACTCACCTAAATAAAACAAATAAATTGATTAGCACGGGCTGTGCATTCCTCTGGGCAGAGAACAGATTCATTTTCCTGAGACACTGCAGCTACCAATACATGGATGTAGATTATTTGCATTTACTTAGCTTTGATTTCTCTAATTATCACCACACTATGCTTTTACTTTTATACCCGTAGCTGCTCCCGCCCACGCGCAATGCACAGTACTTACTGTTCATGCAGCTAGACTTTACACGCTTTCTAGTGTAAACCTTCTGGACTGAAAAGGTAAAAAACTTGCTCCAGGCTAGAACTGGGCAAACTAAGTAGAAGAGCAATTTCCAATAAATAAAATATATAAAAGTATCTTTATCTGCTTTTGATTTGAGAGCACTATATCTGTCTACCCAAGTTCACTGCGATTTGTTCTGCACTCCTATAACAAACAACATTAATTTGTTGTTTTTTTAAGTTCCTGTGTTCTAGTGAGAAACAGGTAAAATAATATTGAAACTAATTATCCAGTACAATTGGTGATTATAGGGATCTTAGCCAATGGGAAGCAGTATGTAAGAGCAGTTTTAAAATATTTATTAAAGTTAATGTTTAAAATCAAATTTACACAAGTTAAGAAGAAAGGTACATCTGGGATCAGGTTTGGGTTATGAGGGATTACAAGTGTCGGTTACAAGGTTCATAAGGTATATACATAGTACATAACCAGCATAGACCCAGATTGGATAAGTGATCTCGAGTACGCCACTCATTGAATGTATTTAGAGTCCAAGTCAGTATTGGTGTAGTGAATAAGTACATGGGTAAGGTGCGTCCCTTGGTTCGTCAGGGAAGGAAGGAAGTGGGTTATTTCCCTGACTGGCATTCTCAATTACTTGACCTGGTACTGATGGTGACCCGTGATGCGCTCCGTGTATATGTCTCTGGACCACCTGATGGTGTCGGACACCATGAGCTGTCTCATGAGCCGGGCATAGCGTCGACCGACTCTGCACACTCTCAGCACCGGCTCGTTGTGAGGGTCCCACGTGCCCAGGGCTCCCACAACAAGGGCGTGATCTGGACCTCGTAGCCCTGGGCAATTGGTGATTATAGGGATCTTAGCCAATGGGAAGCAGTAGGTAATACTACATTTCTTGTTGGTCACTAGCTGATTTCTTGAATGCAGATTTAGAACAGGAAGATTATTATTATTTATTAGTTGTATCATGATAGTGCATAGAAATCCCATGTGAGATCAGCGCCCCATTGTGCAGGGCGCTGTTCACACACATCATGAGAGACAGAGCTTGCAACCTAAACAGTTATTATAGGCAGATAGCACTACCCAAAATTAAGGTTGCCTAACACTTTGCATTATAAGACCCCGTTTATAGTTGCTTATAACTCCACCAAACTTTAAGCATTAGGGGAGACGTTTTCTATGCCAGGTGTCAGCCAGTCATGTAATTAAAGATATCATAATGCATACACACAAGACAGCTGAATTAAGGTAGCACAGGCAACTTCAATTCTGCCATTTCCTAACTTTTGATTGTGTGATTTTTGCAAGCTTAAAGTTCTTGTAATGTAGGTTTTTAAAAATCTATTATTTAAATGTGTTTATAATGGTATACAGGGCTTGTGAGAATAAGGACTTGCCTTGACAAGCAGTGTTGCATAGTCAATTAAGCACTGGACTGGGACTTGGGAGAGCTAGCTTCTATTCTTTGCTTGCCCACTGACCTGCTGAGTGACCTTGGGCAAGTCACGTCACTGCCTTGTGCCTCCGTTTCCCCTTCTGGAAAATGGAGATAATGATTCTGACCTCCTTTGTTAAGCACTTGTGAGATCTGTGGATGAAAAGTGCTGAATAAGTGCTGGGTATTATTATTACACAAGAAAGTTGTGCCCGTTTAATTACAGGTGCAATTTAAAACCATTTTAGTCAAACTGATGCAAAAGGTGCAGAGATTTGTATTTCATTTTAAGCTAGGCTTATTTGGCTTTAGTTGAAACTGTTTTGGGACAGTCTTAAAGATGACTCTTGGATGTACTTGTAAGCAAAATATAGCAGCAAAATATTATTATTATTATTTATAACCCAAAAGAAGTGTGTTCACACAAGGGTTTGCAGCTGATTCACTAAGTTGGTTTATAAACCAATTTAAGTCACTTTTCTGTGAGTTGAACATGCCTGTATCCCACCAGCTTCACTGCAGCATTGTATGCTGGCCAAATCATCAGACGTTTGAGAAATTGGTTTGGATTAGAGTTTCATTTGTGCAAAAGAAAATCTCTTTTCTAGCATCGTGGTATTTTGTTTCCTTTCCTGTCCGTGCATTGGCGATCGGTTGTTTTTCATGCGCTTTACATGGACGGATTATTTAATATAAAGGCCCAAAGCAACAGAGTGCTTAAAGCAGCCAAAGTTTGGATAACTGCTAAGTGCCTGGCTAACATTTAAAAAATAGTTGGTCAAATTCTTAAACCTTCCCTCTTAGGGTAAAATTCACTATGGTCTGCAGAGGAACTACTCATGGAAAGTTGCAGGAGTGGTAGGGGAAGATGAAGGAGGCATATGTGCTCCCTGGGTGACTGAGTAAAAATGGATTAAAGCGTTTAGAACTAGCTTCTCAGCTAGTGTGAATCAGCATTGTGCTTTTGTAATCTGAGGAGCTTTGCCGATTTACACCCGCCGAGGAGCTGGCCCATTGCCAGCTGCCAGCAAGTGACCGCTTTAAATTTACAAGCTAAATAAAATGAGCTCCTAAATCTAAGAAGTATGTGAGCACTGAAAGGTATCCAAAGAGTAAATAAAAGGTACTTTCCCGCACAAGGTGTTGCTACAGGTCCTCGGTTGATTGAATCATAGAATCATAGAATATCAGGGTTGGAAGGGACCTCAGGAGGTATCTAGTCCAACCCCCTGCTCAAAGCAGGACCAATTCCCAACTAAATCATCCCAGCCAGGGCTTTGTCAAGCTGGGCCTTAAAAACCTCTAAGGAAGGAGATTCCACCACCTCCCTAGGGAACCCATTCCAGTGCTTCTCCACCCTCCTAGTGAAAAAGTTTTTCCTAATATCCAACCTAGACCTCCCCCACTGCAACTTGAGACCAATTCTCCTTGTTCTGTCCTCTGCTACCAATGAGAACAGTCTAGATCAGTGCTTCTCAAAGTTGGGCCGCTGCTTGTTCAGGGAAAGCCCCTGGCGGTCCGGGCCGGTTTGTTTACCTGCCGTGTCCGCAGGTTTGGCCCATCGCGGCTCTCGCTGGCCGCAGTTGCCACCCCAGGCCAGTGGGGGCTGCGGGAAGGGTGGCCAGCACATCCCTTGGCACACGCCGTTTCCCGCAGCCCCCATTGGCCTGGGACAGCGAACCGCGGCCAGTGGGAGCTGCGATCGGCTGAACCTGCGGACGCGGCAGGTAAACAAACCAGCCCGAACCGCCAGGGGTTTTCCCTGAACAAGCCGCAAACCGGCTTTGAGAAGCACTGGTCTAGATCCATCCTCTTTGGAACCCCCCTTCAGGTAGTTGCAAGCAGCTATCAAATCCCCCCTCATTCTTCTCTTCTGCAGATTATACAATCCCAATTCCCTCAGCCTCTCCTCATAAGTCATGTGCTTCAGCCCCCTAATCATTTTTGTTGCCCTCCACTGGACATTTTCCAATTTTTTGAGCTATATTGGTGCAGTTTAGACTGCTAACAGAGCTGCACACGTGAATTTTACATTTTTATTCACTGAGACAGGGATTTGCAAAGGGGCCTAAGGCGGTTCTGAATTTCATTCAATGTTGGACACCTAATTCTCTTAGGCTTCTTTGGAAACCCCAGTATCTAGCACCATCTCTTATCTGACTGCATACATAGTGCTCAAATATCTGTAGTCAGACTCAGTTCAACTACCCTTTACTCCCATGGTTTTCATTGTAGCTTCATCTAACATCATAAATCCAGATCCTCAGCTGGTGTAATTTCCAGTAGAACTACAACAGTCAATGGAGCTATGGCAACTCAGACAAGCTGAGGATCTGACGCATAGTTTCTAAAGCTGTATTAATTTGCAGTATTTGTTCGTAGACCTGTACAAGTACATAAGAGGGAACGCCCCAGAGGGAATGAACAGAACAGGGAATCAACAAGTGATCCATCCCCTGTCGCCCATTCCCAGCTTCCTGCAAACAGAGTGTTCCACAGCTGCAGCTTATGCTGTCCCAGGAGAACCCTTGGAAGTGAGAATTGATCTAACTGGGGATTTTTCAGTTAAACCTTTTAAAATAAATAGGTAATATGTTGCAGATTTCCCTCCATGGATACGTCTGGTGATAATAAGCTGCAAACCAATGGGTGCCACCAATATATACTAATCTCAGCAGGGCAAATTTGCCATAATCTGCCTCTTCTTCCCTTTTAATGGACTCTAGGAAGTGCTTTTTGCTAATCTAAATGAATAAATTAGGAGATTCATAGCCAGTGGCTGTTACTGGAAATCCAGCGAGAACACTTCAGGCTCTTAACAATACATTAAAGTTCCCCAAGCTATCCCATGAGCCTGTTGAGCAATCATGTTATTTTCTTCAATGAAATGTTCAGACAAAGATTTGTTCATGAATAAAAGCATGCCATATCAACACCAGTGTTTGGGAGGAAACCCAGCCTGGGGAATCGTAGCTCGGTTGAAAAAGGAGCCCATGTTGCTTTCATTATATGTGCTCTACATAGTCAATAAGGGTCATTAAGTTGACTTCAGTGGGCTTTGAATCAGGCCAGGAATTGAGATGAAGAATCGGGACTGAATTACCTCTTCCCCGCAAGGAGGAAGATTGTGGCATTGTGGATAAATTCTCACACTGCAGTTTGTTTTTGCAGCATGCAAGGATGTTAGCCATTCCTGGTGCCAAAAGAAAATTGCTTTGCCATGGCTAAATGAGAAAAGTGAAAACCATGAGCAAAAGGTTGTGAAATCAACAGATTTTTGCAGCCTGCAATAAAACATATTGACCTTGCAGGTCCATGTAGGGATCTGCTGCGTAAGTTAAAGCTCAGTTTTGATGGCTTCTTTCTGAACGTAAAATCTACAGTAGAAATTTCGAAGGAAAAAGATAAGGCTGCGATTTTTGTTGAACGTGATTGTTTCCTGAAAGCACTATAATAAGACTATTTTATTTGGAGGGAAAACGTTTCTTTGATTTAGTAACAAATTAATCTGTCTTGCCCATAGGGTTTTGATTGGTATAAAATAACAGAACAAGGTTTAAAAATCTGTGTAATTCAGTCTCGTCTATTCATTCAGTACTTTTTGAGTAAAAGAATGCTATTGAAGCAGCTTCTTCACATTGCTTAGTTTGCACTGTCCTCTGCTGGTATGTATGTGATATGCCATCTCAGAGCTGACTACTAGGAAAACATGCAGGGACAGAACCTCAATTGGTGTACAGTGAAATAGCTCCATTGAAATCAAAGGAACTGTTGCCAGTTTATAGCAACTGAGTATCTGCCTCACAATTTTCAATATATTATGATAATAAAGATATTAAATATTTTAATGTAACCCAAAATATTATTTATTGAATAAGTACATTGTTGTTAGCAGTCATAACTAAGTTTATTACAGTAGTGCGTAAGGGCTAATGGAGAATGCAGCCCCATTGTGTTAGGCATTGTACAAAGAAAGAGGTTACAATCTAAGTAATGGTACTAATATAGTCTCCATTGCCATGGTTTCTGAGCATCTCAGGATCTTTAATGTATTATCCTTACTACACCCTTGTGAGTGTAGGAAGGTGCTATTATCCCCATTTTACAGAAGGAGAACTGAGGCAGAAAGAAAAAGGTAAGTGACCTGCCCAACATCACCCAGGACATCTGTGGCAGAGGAGAGACTTGAACTCAAGTCAGCCCAAGTCCCAACCATTGGACTATCCTTGGTTAATAATACGTGATATTGTATATACACGGACTATCACAATGCAGCATTCTTTTTTTGAGTTCATTATTCTAACATCTAAACTGCTGTTCTGAATCACTGTTTTGTTGACCACAAAAGTCCTTTACAAAGACACAAAGGAGTTGTTTGTTTGACAGGCTTATTCCCCAAAGTAAGTCAGCGATGTTGAGGATGGCTAAGCCACTCAAGACAGTGAATTTGGTGTGTTATATAAGAGGCAGTCCCCTTAAAGCAGTGGTTCTCAAACGTTTGTACTGGTGACCCCTTTCACATAGCAAGCCTCTGAGTGCGAACCACCTTATAAATTAAAAACATGTTTTTATATATTTAACACCATTATAAATGCTGGAGGCAAAGTGGGGTTTGGGGTGGAGCTCGCGACCCCCCCATGTAATAACCTCGCGACCTTCTGAGGGGTCCCAACCCGCAGTTTGAGAACCGCTGCCCTAAAATGTGGAACCCTCAAAAGCAACAGTACTTGAAGGTATCTATCAAGGATAGTCTTGGGATTTATAATCATTGTTTCAGCCAATAATTGCATTGTAATTAAAATGTTGCAGGAGAAGCAGAGATCGAGAGTGACGATGACGATGACTATGATGATGACTGCAAAAAATCGTCAACGGATGAAGTAAGGATTTAAATATTTTGAAATAGTGGTGGAGTGATTCTGGTCCTTTAATTTGGCTTGCATTACTAAGTGTTGGACTGCCATCTAGTGGAAAAAGAAAGACATGCACTTAAAACATAATACGAACTTTAGACATATTTGCCAAGGATTCTTGAACAACGTGCACATTGTTGCTCACTTTATTCATATTTTAACTTAGTAAAATGTGATATAATTAATCAGTTTTAGACAGCTACTTCTTTATTATATATGTGTGTGTATATATCTATAGTGATATATATACAAGCTTATATATAACTATGCTGTGCAGTTCTCTGTTGAAATCTGTAGGAGACACATTTATTATTATTCATTTATATGGGTGCTCGCAATGTGCTCAGCATTTTTCAGAAGATAAGATATTGCAGTCTGTTCCCCAGGGATCTTACAGGCATGTATAAAGTCTTAGAATATCAGCTATGTGATTTAACTTTTAAATAGAGTGGCAAAGAATCCTGTGGCACCTTATAGACTAACAGACGTTTTGGAGCATGAGCTTTTGTGGGTGAATACCCACTTTGTCAGATGCAAGAGTGGTAGAGGTCTCCTCTTCATAAATCTGTGAAATTCCCACAAGGCTAATTAAGACTATTTCACACGTATTTCCTTTTGTCCCCTTGAAATTCCTCCTTCCCTCCAAGAGTTTCACGTCTTTCTGCGTGAAGTTCATTGGCTAACATCCTATTAACAAAAACAAACAAAAATGACTCCCTTCCTCTAGATGAGGAGACTAAAGGGGATAAGCCAAGCTACATATCAAAGGGAAATAGGCCAGATAATCTGCATATACAAATGAATAATGATCTATTGGACATTGATCCCACACCCACTAAAGTAAATAGTAACGCTCCCATTGACTTTGCTGTGACAGGTACCGGCACTTGGAGTCTTAGATATATAAAGTCTACTTTATAGAAATCCCACCAGTGACGTTTGATATGCACTAAACACAAAGCCTTTGCTTGGATCCTTGTTCTAGGGCACTGCTGGCAGAGAAGCCATGGCCACTGAAGAAATGTCTAACCTGGTGAACTACATACAGCCAGTGAAGTTTGAGTCTTTTGAGATATCAAACAGTGAGTAATCTAAATATCCGTAGAATCATTTTATACTGGCAATTACTTAGGAGGTCGTTTTCTTAACTCAGTTGGAATTATTTGAACGTATCATAGGGCAGATGCTCAACCAGTGTAAATTCAGTTGTCAGATCTCCATGGAAGTCAAGTAGACACCATTGGAGGATCTGTCCCGTTAGATATAGGAGAAGAGTGCTTAGAGAACTGAAGACTCTCTGCTTTTCTCTCTTTAGTGCATTGCATAAATCCTGTTAAGAGTATTAGAAACTACGCACATGTATCAATCAACAGTAGATCCACATTCATTTTGAGATAGGCATTGGTCTAAACATTCAGTTTTGTCTATGGTAAACATTGGTACGCAGTGTGTGCGGCAGGTTCGACAAAGTTTCTGGAATTGAAAAAGTCTTTGCTCATCAAATTTAATGTCCATGAATAAACAGTGTCAGAAAAGCAAGGCGTATTGTCCACTTTTGAACAACGAGCTCGTGAGCATTGAGTGAGAAAGAGCAAGTGCTTTTACGCTGTGCCCACATTGCACGTATAACAGATAACACAGAGCCCACCCCTCATGTCAATCTATCTTTTCTGCCACAGCCTAGGCTATAACTTCATCCCCTGCTGATTTTTCACTGATAAAGTCTTGCTGGGAATGCACTTTGCAGCATCGTTAATAAACAGAGCAGCAGCATTTCCTGTCTAAGAGCAGAACCCCCTACCATCTCCCTGCCCTTTTTCATGGTGTTTTGACAGGAGACAACATGTTCTTGACATTTCTTTTTTGTTAAAGCAGCATATTGCATTTTAGTTGTTAAATCCTGGATTTATGGCGGCCCTTGAAGACCAGGGTTATGGTTGCCTAAATCCATTACCTCTATACAAGATTTTACATCTACTGATCCTTGTAGTGCAGTTGCTATGAGTGTGATGATAAGTGCTTCATCAGAAGCAAATTAAGTAACTCCCCCAAACAAATGTATTGAAATATTTAAAACTTCATTGTTCAGTCAATGTATGTATATATATTTATATCTCTCTGATTCTCATCCATCAGCTCAACAGCGATAATAGGGCTGCAAGAAGTCTTTACATCACTTTCTATCTTGAACCAGCTTCACGGCTTTGTTATAAAACATTGAAAACATGTTTTAACGTGTGTGTGTGTGTGTGTGTGTACTGGTCCAACTTATAGTAAGATGTTTGTCTTCAAGTTGCCTGTTTCTAATACTAAATTCTCTGTTGGATACACATTTATACTCCCTGTAGAGGTTTTGAGTGGTTCCTCTCTGTCAGCATCAGAGGGAATAGCCGGCTAGCTTCAAGAACTGATGCCTTTGTTGCTTCATGGTGGGTGGTAACCAGGCCTGCAAGGCCTGAACCTTTCTAATGAGAGGCCGTGCCTGTCCTAGTCCCAGTGTGTACCCAAGATATGTCATTTCCTGCCACCCGATTGACACTTCCTTGGGTTGGCGGGCAGTTAGGCCCGCAGGGCCCATACGACAGCTGCCACTTGGTTGAGATGGTTCTCCTGGCGTTGGCTGTATATCACCATGTCATTGAGATATGCTGCAGCATAGGAACCTTGGGGCTGCAGGAGGAGGCGATCCATCAGCCTCTGGAAGGTTGTGGGGGCCCCATAGAGACCGAAGGGCGTCCAGATAAACTGGTAGATCTCTGTTGGCATGGCAAACGCCGTCTTCTCTCTCAAGCTTGGGTTAAGGCGGATTTGTCAGCAGCCCTTTGTGAGGGGCGGTGATGAAGCGAGCTTCCCCCAGGCGGTCAAGCAATTCATTGATTCGGGGTATTGGGTACACATCGAATTTAGAGATCCTGTTTACCCTTTGGAAGTCAATGCAAAAGTGCAGGGTCACATCGCAGGAGGTACCGCGTCACCTCACAACCATCGCACCCCCCGAGTGGTCTGGCCAGGTAGGGCAGTGAAGGTCTTAGGGAAGGCCTTCAACAGGCTTCAAGCCTGCCTCTGTTGCTCCTTGGTGAGGGTATCCCCGAGTCATGGTTCCTCGGGGCTGATTGCCACAGAATGGTGCGGGCCCAGGTCTGGCTCAGGAGAGTAAGGGGTAATCAATAGACCCTCCTGCTCTTGCCAAATCTTCAGGAGGTTGTCATGGTGGAGTTGTTATTTCTTCTTTGCCAGTCCAGTTGCTGAATTGCATACATTACTGGCTCCTACCCGACAGGTTACTTCGTACAGCCCCTGCTAGTGGGCCAGGAGCTTGTACTCCTCAGAAGGTAGTAGGAGCAGGACCTGTTCACCAGCTTCAGAGGTCCAAGACTGTGCCCCATGTTTATAGCATCACTCCTGGATCCCGGGGGCAACTTGCACGTTTTCCTTCGCCAGAGTCCTGGCATGGTTCAGGCTCTCCTGGAACTGGAATACATATTATACGAGTCCCTGGGCCAGTGACGGAGAGTGCTCCCAGGTCTTACACATCAGGTTGAGCAACTCCTGGGGCCAGTGCTCGAAGAGTAGCTTGAATGGGGAGAACACCACGGAGGACTGGGGCACCTCCCTGATGGCCAACAGCAGGGGTGGAATTAGCTGGTCCCACCAGCACAGCTCTCCTAGGAGGAATTTGCGCAGCATTGCCTTTAATGTCCAATTGAAACATTTGACCAGTCTGTTGGTCTGGGAGTGGTAGACGGAAGTGCCTAATTGTTGGCCCCTGAGAGCCCACACACTTACCGGAATAGCCAGGAGATGAAGTTGGTGCCCTAGTCAGTGAGAATCTCTCGGGGTGAGCCTATCCGGGCAAAAAATTTAAGGAGCTCTCCTGCAATGGTCCAGGCCATGATGCTCTGCATCGGAATAGCTTCTGGTGGCATAGTCCAAGATGACATGGTATAGTTGTTTTTTCTTCCATCAGTTCAGTTGCCAAATTTCACACCTTACCTGCCCTATCTGAGAGAATACTTGATATGGCCCCTGCCAGTAGGCCAAGAGCTTGTACTCCTCAGTGGTAGTAGGACCAGAACGTAGCGGAACCCAACAGCGTTCTTCAGGAGTGGTCCCATGAGGTCCATAGCAACCTACTCAAAGGGGACCTCCATCACCAGCAAGGAGACCAGGTTCCTTGGCGTACTTGGCACATGGCTGTTCCAACAGCTCCTCGGGGTGTTCCTTCCGGTGTTGGTAAAGCGTGGTCCCTGGCTCGGGGGCCAGCAGCAAGGCAGAGGCGTCTGACTCCTTCCCTGGCTCTCCCTTAACTGAGCTGGAAGCCCTGCCTCTTATACTTCCTGTTCCGCTCCTCTGCTTCCAGTGCAAAGGGCGGGGTGGGCCTGGCCTGGCTTCACCCACTCCCGCGGGGGCTGGGAATGGTTCCTCCCTGTCAGCATCAGAGGGAGGCCACTCTGCCTCGCTACACTTCCATCAACACTAATAGCAGTTATGAGTCCACATTCTGGGGAAAAATATTCCTACTATAAAGGAAGCTAAATGGGTGAGGGAACTCTTACTCTGAAGCCTACCAACCTTTCAGAACAATACGATGTATCTGTTGTCAAAAATCTGGGTGTTAGATTTATCTCTTACATGCTCTTTCCCTAACTGATTTCTGCCTCTTGTAAGGAACAGTATGTGCAGATTTAACACAGCAGGTTTTAACTCTAAGCTTTGATCCAAACATATTTTATTCTCATTTGGGCACTCCTTGCATTATAACATTAGGGCTGAGTATTTATGGTGTTGAAGTATAAAAAGACATTATTGTTAGAGTGTTGTATATTGGTTAAAACTGGCCTGGGTGGCAGGACACCAGGCTGTGTTGCTAACTCTGCCCCTGACTCACTCAGTGACCTTGGGGAAGTCCACTAAAGATTAATGCATGGGGGGAGGGGATGAAATCAAGCTTTTTTAATTTAAATGGATTTTTAAACATTTGAAATGACTTTTCATCTGTCTTGCTAATTCTTTACTTTCTTCCCATTATGTCCCAGGTTAATGGGACTCAATCAGGGGGCCCAGATAATCTTCATCCAAGAATACTAAAGGAACTGGCACATGAAATTGCAAGCCCATTAGCAAGAATTTTTAATGAATCTGTAAACTCGGGGGTTGTACCATATGACTGGAGAATTGCTAACATAGTTCCTATTTTTAAGAAGGAAAAAAAAAAGGAATCCGGGTAACTACAGGCCTGTTAGTTTGACATCCGTAGTAAGCAAGGTCTTGGAAAAAAATTTGAAGGAGAAAGTATTTAAGAACATTGAGGTCAATGGTAATTGGGACAAAATACAACATGGTTTTAGAAAAGGTAGATCGTGCCAAACCAACCTGATCTCCTTCTTTGAGAAGGTAACAGATTTTTTAGACAAAGGAAACGCAGTGGATCTAATTTACCTCGATTTCAGTAAGGCATTTGATACGGTTCCACATAGGAAATTATTAGCTAAATTAGAAAAGATGGGGATCAATATGAAAATTGAAAGGTGGATAAGGAACTGGTTAAAGGGGAGACTACAACGGGTCGTACTGAAAGGTGAATTGTCAGGCTGGAGGGAGGTTACTGGTGGAGTTTCTCAGGGATCGGTTTGGGGACCAATCTTAGTTAATCTTTTTATTACTGACCTTGGCACAAAAAGTGGGAATGTGCTAATAAAGTTTGAGGATGACACAAAGCTGGGAGGTATTGCCAATACAGAGAGGGACTGGAGTATCCTTCAGGAAGATCTGGATGACCTTGTAAACTGGAGTAATAGTAATAGTATGAAATTTAATAGTGAAAAGTGCAAGGTCATGCATTTAGGGATTAATAACAAGAATTTTTGTTATAAGCTGGGGATGCATCAGTTGAAAGTAACAGAGGAGGAGAAGGACCTCGGAGTGTTGGTTGATCACAGGATGACTATGAGCTGATAATGTGATATGGCCGTGAAAAAAGCTAATGCGGTCTTGGGATGCATCAGGTGAGGTATTTCCAGTAGAGATAAGGAGGTGTTAGTACCGTTATACAAGGCACTGGTGAGACCTAATCTGGAATACTGTGTGCAGTTCTGGTCTCCCATGTTTAAGAAAGATGAATTCAAACTGGAACAGGTACAGAGAAGTGCTACTAGTATGATCCGAGGAATGGAAAACCTGTCTTATGAAAGGAGACTCAAAGAGCTTGGCTTGTTTAGCCTAACCAAAAGAAGGCTGAGGGGAGATCTGATTGCTCTCTATAAATATATCAGAGGAATAAATACCAGGGAGGGAGAGGAATTATTTAAACTCAGGACCAATGTGGACACAAGAACAAATGGATATAAACTAGTCATCAGGAAGTTTAGACTTGATATTAGACAAAGGTTTCTAACCCTCAGAGGAGTGAAGTTCTGGAACAGCCTTCTAAGGGGAGCAGTAGGAGCAAAAGACATATCTGGCTTCAAGACTAAGCTTGATAAGTTTATGGAGGAGATGGTATGATGGGATAGCCTAATTTTGGCAATTAATTGATCTTTGACTATTAATGGTAAATATGCCCAATGGCCTGTGACGGGATGTTAGATGGGGTGGGATCTGAGTTACTACAGAGAATTCTTTCCTGGGTGCTGGCTGGTGAGTCTTGCCCACATGCTCAGGGTTTAGCTGATCGCCATATTTGGGGTCGGGAAGAAATTTTCCTCCAGGGCAGATTGGCAGAGGTCCTGGGAGTTATTTGCCTTCCTCTGCAGCATGGGGCACAGGTCACTTGCTGGAGGATTCTCTGCACCTTGAAGTCTTTAAACCACAATTTGAGGACTTCAATAGCTCAGACATAGGTTAGAGGTTTGATACAGGAGTGGGTGGGTGAGATTCTGTGGTCTGCGTTGTTCAGGATGTCCGATTAGACGATCATAATGGTCCCTTCTGACCTTAAAGTCTATGAGTCTATAGTTTTAAATTGCAAAGGTGTTTTGTCCTTGGGGTTTTTTTCCCCCAGTTGTTAGTAAAATTTCAAATTTTACATAGATTTTTTTTTCTGTTAAGAAGTTTCACACTTAAAAAGTGTATCTGAATTGAAAAAGACACATCCAGGGCCTCATTACAATCTTTGCTGTGAGAAAACACAAACTCAAGCACAACATCACAACATTGTTAAGCATATCACCCATGCTGTATTCACAACCAGACCCGCCTTCCGATATATTAAACTTACACAAGTCAGAAGAGCTTTGGGCTCCTATTTGTGAAAATGTTGGCCTGTGTGTATAAACACATTCACAATAATTTTGTTTAATGTAGTGGAAGCCTACACAACTCCCTGTTGTTAACACTGAAGCACCTTTGTATTGAAGTGAACAAGACTGTATGCTGCTAAGATAAAAGTTTTTAATTAAAATACAGTTTTAGCTCCTGATACTGCAAACACCAAGGCACATGCTTAACCTTAAACAATCCCTTGAAGTCAGTAGGACTGTTCATGTGAGTAAAGTTATGTAACTCTGTCAATGCAGGATAAAGGTCTTAATTTTCAATATTTTGATTTTTTCCGGTAGCAGGAGTCACATTTATGAAAAATCCAGCATGAATCTGTGACAGGGTCTCCAGGGTGCAACCTGGACTGTGAATAGCTGAATCCTCTGAACCCACCAACCTGGGTTGTCTCTCACATTGTGATGCTGATGTCAAACTACAAACCTCTGATAGGCACTGCACTTACACAGCCATCCTCAGGCAGGGACACACCCAACTGAGTTACATGAATGATTTCTCATGTATCCCAGAACTGTACCGTGTTGCACTAGTCAGAAGCCTGGCCAATGTAAGCTCATTACCTCATTGACCACTCCAACAAAGGATAGTGGACTTGCAGCTGCCCTTGTTAACCTGAGCTGAGTTTTCCCAAGCACTTCAATCAAAACACGCTGCTTTAGGTAAAATATAAAACAGATTTATTAACTACAGAAAGACAGATTATAAGTGGTAGGCATAAAGGTCAGAGATAGTTTACCTTAAGAAAATCAAAAGTAAATACGCATTCTAAATCCTAAACGTTTAGTCTAAGCAAGAGTTGAATCAAACCTGACAGATGGTTCAAGCAGGTACAGTTTGTCAATACACAGGCTACGACTACATTCCAGCCTGGGACCACCCTTCTCCCGTTCATAGTCTTTGTCTTCCAGACGTTCTTCTGGGGGGAAGATGCCAAGTGATGATGTCACTTCCCCTCTCTTATACTTTTTCAGGTTGCTGGAAAGATCTTTGCTGTGACGGGAGGATCAGGCAGTCCCCATTGGTCAAGCAGTCTCCATTGCCTACATGCTATAGGAGTCTCTGGGATAGTGGATTCTTTTCTTGATGGATATTGATGAGCTATTACTGCTGTCTGGCTATTGATGGCTACTTCTTTGTTGTAACTGAAAGGCTGTTTATGGATGTTCCCAGCCTCACAATATATGTCAGTAATACATAGGACAATACTTCATAGCATCACATATAATGACAGCACATACAATCCAACAGGATATTAATGTTCAACAGTCTAAAACTTTAAAAGTACCGTAATTTAAACTGATTATTTACAGTGCAGCACCCTGCCGAGAAGCAGAGAACAGCACAAATCCATTCCCACCCACTCCTTTTCACACTGCAGCTCTCTTTACCCTCTGCATATCTGTTTCCCCGTTTATAAAAGTGGGGACGATAATACTTATCTCCCAAGGATGATGTGAGGCAGAATTAAACTTTGTCAAGTGATTTAAGACCCTTGCCCTAACGTGCAAAGCATCCCTATGGAAATAAATGTCTCTGCACGGAACTTATCTTGTTTATGTGGCCAATTTCTACCCTTCCTAACTTGACCAAAAATACCCGTTATTATTATTGTCGTTATTGTTTTTATTAATTGTACAGCTGATTAAATGCCGAGCCATTTCATAACTGCAAACATCATTTGCAGTTGCCAGCTCCGCCATTACTATGGGCGTTTCCCTGTGGTAGGGCATGGCTAAAAGACGCCATACGCCACAAACCCTAACACAACACATTTTAAATAGAAGACAAAGAGATGCTGCTTTTCTTTCCTGGGAGCATTAGAACCTGAAGGCTCTGTCTTTCTCAGACTTTCCACTGAGGTCATATGGAAGTTGAATAGCCACATGGGGGTGGCTTTAAAATAAATTAAATAAAAAGGAATGATGTTTTATCCTGAAGGCTCTGGAAACCTTCCCGGTGGAGAATGCATAGAGATTCATAGGCTTCAGTTCACTCATCTTGTTTGATTCCTACAGAACTCATATTCTGACTAGTAAAAAAATGAACGTCAAAGGGCTTGGATATTTGGATGCTTATTCAGATTCCCAAACTGTTCTGCTGCCTCGATGACAATACCGATGGCTAGTCCTACACTAGCCACACACACACACACACACACTCCACAGTGGTCCCATCGATAGGGCTGGAGCAAGGGTGGGAAATGTGAAACACAGTGCTAATACAGACAAGGCCTCCATCTCTATATAAGATAGGGACTTCAATGGGACTCATGAAGAGGAGTGCAGAGAAGGTATTTCTTGTTGGAGGGGAACATCTACAGAGCGTGACAGGGACTCTGTCCCCATTAGAAGCTAAAGGCTGCGACTGATAGTATTGAGAGGCCTTCGGGGTGTCTGGCTGGTAGTTCCTAAAGAAAGAGGGTTCTGGAAGAAGACCTCAGTGAGTTCCAGTAGCTTGCTGCTGAACAGTGCACAAGGCACCCATCCCGGCCGCAAGGAGCATGGAGCTGAAACAATCCAGCTTGTAGGATGGTCTCTACTCTGAGCACAGCCAGGCTTTGTTTTGGCTTATATGGCAGGTGCGCGGGAGCATTTCTCAGCCAGCTGCATTAGCGCTGTTGGCCTTCCCCAAAGCAGTGGGTGCTAAGGAGGGATTTGAATAAAGAGAAGGTGGTGGCCTGGGGCAGCATGGGCAAAAAACCACAAAGATTTAAGCGTGGAAAGAAAACAAGGGGTGTGGTGAAGCAGCAGACAGCGGTGCTGCAAAAGGAGTGAGGACTCAGTGAAGATTTAACACCCGATGGAACCTGCAGTGATCCTGGGGCATTGTAGCCTTTGAGCCTATAAAGCTGTCTGGAGAATTGTTCCCACCATCTGGTTTTGCTGTTCCTCTTACCAGCAGCTCTCTTTCCCCTGTGCTGTGCTTGTGAATACAGCTCCTTCACCTGTGGGGGTGGTGCTCACCGTCTGGCTCCCTCTAAGGATGGGGAGTTCTCACCTACCTCTGTTATCTCTCTGCAGGAGCAGGGAACGCTCTTGTTCAGTTTTTGCCTGCTTCCACTTGGCTTCTCGTTCTGATTGCACAGAGCAGGCCAGGCTCTTCAATCCACGGGTGACTGCAACAAAATTACTTCTAAGACCAACCGAGGTCAGTTGGCCTCCACTGTGCCTCTGGCTTGTACTTTGCCTCTGAGAGCTTTGTGAGGCAACAGAGCTCACTCAGATGTGACACACAGGCTCTCAGTAATTGCTTCATTTCGAGAGAGGTGCCAAGGCATTTGGTGAATGGGAATCCGCTCTCAATACTGTAGGCACTTCTGTGCAAGCAACATGGCTTAGAGTTTGCTGGAATGAAAGGCTTTTTTTCTGAGGGGTCCGTGCCTCATGTGCAAAACGAAATTGGGGAAAATTTAAAGGAGAACTTACTTAAGCCACGGGGGTTTTGACCTGGCTTTTCCATTCAGGATGCTATTCTGGTGCATAGAAAGGCTGTCCACACGTCTCACTAGAGGAAATAACAGACACGAAAGAAAAGGGAGCTGCTCCTTTTACATTGAATGTGCAAATTGCAGCCAGCTCTATGCATTTAGCCAATCAAGCCATGAGCTTAGGCTGTCTCTCCCCTCCCGCTGCGACTGTTTTACGACAGGTAAGAGGTCACAGCACATAGCGCTGCAGAGATTCTAGGCAGCACTGCCAGGTCGCTGTAACGTGGAGAGATTCGGAGGATGACCTAAGTTACACTGAGGGTTTCCCCAATCTCCACAACTGTCTAAAATCAACTGTATGCAAAGATGGCTTAAAGCCATCAGAAGCCTCCTACTCTTGTGTTGCGAGTTCTGTGCTCTGCTTTTCACAGAATATTTACACTGCCAAAAAAAACCCCATGGCAGTGAATCTCAGAGCTCAGATCGATGGACGCGGGCTCCTAGGACTCGCACTACAGGGCTAAAAATTGCAGTGGAGAGACATTCCCACGCGGGCCCAGGCTCCGAGACGCCTCCCTCCTCACCAGGTTTCAGCCAAACCCAAACATCTTCACTGCTGTTTTTAGCCCTTTCACCTGGATCAGCTGACTCAGGCTCTCATACTTGCTGCCCCGGGTCTTTTTTTTTGTGTGTGTAGTGTAGACTTACCCTTAGAACAGTGGTTCTCAACCTATCTACCATTGTGGGCCACAGATGCAGCTCTCTGTGTGTTATGTGGGCCACATTCACACAATATATAGATTATCTGTATGGCCCTGAGGATGTCACCTGGGCCTCAGATGTGTGCTGACTGGGCCATGGGTTGAGCACCACTGCCTTAGAGGGATAGCGCAGAATCTCACCCTTACTGGGTTACTGGGGCAAGCTTTTTAGTCAGGCTCATGCATTTCTCCTGTGCATGAGCTGATGGCTGAAATGTTCTTTCTACCATGCCCAGAATTTCCTGGTGGATGGGTACCTGATGGTCTGTATGCAACTCATTACCACAACTACCAGTAACACCGGGAACTTTTTTTAAAAAGTGAGACCATCCACAGCTATATTAGGCAAACCATTTGGAAGGGATATAAGCTCTCTTGCTTCAGATCATGAGCCAGCCTCTAACTGCCTGGAGTTGGGAAGAGGTTTCTTATATGGACAGATAATTACATTACAGGATTATTTAGTCCTTCCTCTGAAGCATCTGGCACACCTACTGTAGGCTACTGGATTAGAGCGTGTACTGTGATGATTCTGGATGGCAGTTCCCATTATACAATTGGAACATAAGCAAACTTTCTTTATCAGCCATTTCCTTATTGTGGCTGTAGGAGCGTAGCGACAAAGATTTGTCATATTCCATTATACAATTGGTCGTAACTTGGGCTACAGATTTGTCACCGCAGTCACGCAAAGGGTGAATTTGATTAAACTCCAAGGAATCTTGGCAATGGCTGTAAGAATACATCTGATTGGGCCCGAAACCTAGTGGCATTGTGCTAGTCTACGTCACTTGGATTTGTCCATCCACCCCTCAGGAAAAGGAGGAGCAGATGGGCCAACCCAGAGTGGCACTGCGACCCCATGTGCCAGGTCAGAACGCTGGCAGTGGGGAGCTGGACCCAGCCATGCTCTGGGTTTCAGCATCCAGCACTCCTACTATACTATTGTGTACTGCATTCTTTGGTGACCTTTCCATGACTTATCATTCCCCCCCCATACCTCTGCTGTGAAATTTACTAACAACAGCCATGCCAAAATCATACCCTCCATCATGACATTTCCCTCACTTTTAACACCCAGCTGACAGCAGTTGTACCTGTGGGCTGTTGTGGTAGCAAACTCCATAGGATGAGCAAGTGCTGTGCAAAGAAGTCTAGTCCCTTTTATTCCTGACAGCTCTTTATTCTAGTGCTCGCTATTATGCTGCTGTGGCTAAGGTGTAGAAACAGTTTCCTTATTTAAACCTTGTTTTCATACACTCTTGTCCTTACAAAACATTCATTTTTTAAAAGTGAAACTGTCCCTGGTTTGTGTGTCTAGGTGACTCTTTTTTAAAGTTCACACTTTGAGTCTTATTTGAGTTGAGAAAATGAAAAAGAATTGTCCTCACACTTTTATCCAAGGAAAACACCTCTCAACCTTATAACCTGATTTTTTTTTTTTTTTGCTATAAATGCATAGAGCTAGATCTACAAAGATATTTAGGTACCAAAAGTTGCAGATAGGCGTCAAGTGAGATTTTCATAAAGGGCTTAAGCAGGTTAGGCACAGAACTCCCATTGACTTTCAAGGGAGTTAGGCACCTAACTCACTTAGGCACTTCTGAAAATCCCTCTTGATGTCTATGCAACTTTTGGTACATAAATACCTTTGTAAATCTGGGCCGTGGTCTATCATGAGTGTACCAAATATATTGACAAATGTATTGGTTTGACGGTTAGGGATGTTTAAAAATGCATCATTGCACAAGCCGGGTAGAGAAATGTGTTAACTTTTAAGCAGCTCATGTGTCCATCCCAACTAATTGCCTCATGAGATGCCTGGACAACTAAAGTGATCTCAATCTCTGAGGACTTTTAACAGCTTTCAGAGGAAAAGACGGCATCCTTCTCAAATTCATAGATTCCCCAGTCCAGAAGGGACCATTGTGATCATCTAGACTGACAGGCTAAAGAACTCCCCCAAAATAATTCCTAGAGCAGATCTTTAAAAAAAATATTCCAATGTTGATTTTAAAATTACCAGTGATGGAGAACTCACCATGACCTTTGGTATATTGTTCCAGTATTAATCCAAAGGTTTGGCCCTAATTTACTACCCAAATTCTAGCAGCATTTCTTCAGCCACAGTGTATTTTGATTTATTCCCAGAGTTTTGTGCTGCCTGTGTTTCTGCATCATTATCTTTTTGCATAATTTTCCCAGTCCTTGATAAGATTTACTAATGCTGCACTCTGCCTAGAATGAAACACCTTTACTGTCCCTCAGTAAACAAGGTTGGTGCTCTTCTTTTCATGTCGTGGAAATCATAGCTGTGGGAATAGCATGACTGCCACTGCTGCTCAGCGTGTGCTTATTTTTTATTCATCCTGAACAGCAAGAAAATGCGGGATTAAAATAGTTGACAGGACACTGTACTTCTGACTGTTATCTTTGACATTTTCCATCCTCGTCTTGGATGTCACCGGAAGAAATACTGGAAAAGCTAGCAAAGCCCTGCAGTAAGCAGGAGAGAACTGGAAATGTTTGCACCCCGGTGTGCGCTTGCATTTTACCTCAGTGCTCCCCCTCCCCTTTCATGAGATGAGGACAGTGGTCCCCAACCTTTTTCGTCTGGCAGGTGCCAGACAACAAGCCACGGAGGACCGTGGCGGCGGATGAGCATCCACCGAAATGCCATCGAAATTCGGCGGCATTTCAGCGCCGACGCCGCTGGATGACACTGTTTGTAGGCAGCAAGCAGCGTCATCCAGAGGCGTCGCTGCCGAAATGCCGCTGAACTTCAGCGGCATTTCAGCGGATGCGCGTCCGCCGGCCAGTACGTGGGCACACTTAGATGCCCCGGTGGGCGCCATGGCGTCCACGGGCCCCGCGTTGGGAATCCTACCCTAGCACTACGTGTAGTAAAAGCTGGGGGTTGCGGCTTTAAAGTGTGGGGTTAATGCTGTGTCTCACCTAATGAATGTTTTTAAACTTTGGAGGCTCACTGGCTCAGAAACATTTGTTTTGTTTTCTTTTTATTTGTGGTTTTCATTTCCCCGAACGTGTGGCTTTGTCAAGCATTTTAATTTTAAATACATTTTTAAAAGAATGGAAAAAGGAAATCTTGGAAATCATTTGATGATATGAACAGTGATGTGAAATAGGTAAGTCACTGAATTGCAGATGGAATATAGGCACTGCGATGAACCCGTTGTTTTGCAGCTCTACTGTATGTCAGCTTGAAAGTTTGTCTCTTTCACCTTGAGAATTTGGTCCAATAAAAGATATTACCTCAGCCACCTTGTCTTACAATATCCTGGGACCAACGTGGCTACGACAACCTGGAAAACAACAATGTTCTAATCTATTACTGTTTTCCCCCTTTGAACTACAGAACGCAACAGGAGTTTTGAAATGTCTTCCTTTGTGGAAACCAAAGGGCTTGAGCAGCTCACGAAGTCTCCAGTGGAATTTGTGGAGTATCCTTGGCATTCAGAAAGATGCATTATGTGCTTTTGTAAATCTGAGTAAGAGCTGTTATGGTTCTTCATTGGGCTTTGGAGACATGAGTTTGGGAAATTTGGAACCTACCCTAACTTTGTTAACTTGATTACCTCTTCCATTAGCAAAGAGAGGTGGCATCTGATGAGACCTCACTGAGCTTTGAGAGTGGATTCTTGTGATACAGATTAGGGGCAAAAGGAAACATCTTAAAATACAGATTGAAGGTCTGGGGAGGAAGAGTGAGTCAAATCATTAGTGAGCATGTGAGAAAACAAAGCAATGGTACTTTGTTATATAAAATGATAGAAGATAAATTGAAATAAAGGACAATTTGTCAGAGAGAGATCATCTGGGTAACTCAGTACTTTGCATAGTCATATGGGAGATCTGAGTTTGATTCGTGGTCACAGTTGATTACCAGGAGCTAGCTACACTGATTTATTTTTTGGAGAAAAATAACTAAAGGGGAGTCCATTTCGGTTTAACAACTCTCAGTGTATGTCATTGTCTCTTTTGAAGCCTCAATTCACAAAGAGGGATCCAGGTACAATATGGCTTTACGGAACATTAACTGAGAGCGACTTCTACATCCAGACTGCAATGGTACTTTGTTATATAAAATGATAGAAGATAAATTGAAATAAAGGACAATTTGTCAGAGAGAGATCATCTGGGTAACTCAATACTTTGCATAGTCATATGGGAGACCTGAGTTTGAGTCGTGGTCACAGTTGATTACCAGGAGCTAGCTACACTGATTTATTTTTTGGAGAAAAATAACTAAAGGGGAGTCCATTTCAGTTTAACAACTCTCCGTGTATGTCATTATCTCTTTTGAAGCCTCAATTCACAAAGAGGGATCCAGGTACAATATGGCCTTACGGAACATTAACTGAGAGCGACTTCTACATCCAGACTGCAGTATCTTCCCATATCCAAAATTTGTGGAGTGGCCATTTGAAGCTCAGGCTCACTACATCAGTTTACTCACCATTGCTTTCGCTATGTGGAGGCTAGATCTGAAACTCATGTGAGGAGAGCAATTACTTCTTAACTCGGCTTTCCACAGTCCAGCTCTGGTTAGTTTCTGTAGAGGCAATTTAGGATCATATTAGATTATTTACTGTGTAACTGAAGTTACAAATATATTGTCCTCTAAGATCCACACTTGCCCATGCGTTTCCCTTGCTTCTTTAGAGTCTGTTAGCCCTCACAGGAACAAAAGGAAAGTATGTCATGTATCATTTTATAACCTCAACTTAGACACCTGAGTATGTGTACAGGCTAGCCGCCCTCCCAAGAACGTGAATCTGTGGATGTAGTATGTTTGGAGAACTCCACTAAGGAACCTACTGTTGTTCTGTAAAGAGCATCTACATTTAATGACTGAAAGTATATATAGTTATTATGCCAAATGTTCTGTATCTTAACCACTCACCACCTAGATATAACAAAAGACAGCTTAGCAGGATTTATCCAAAGGGAACACGTGTAGATTCCTCAAACTACATGCCACAAGTCTTCTGGAATGCTGGCTGTCAGCTGGTTGCTCTTAACTTCCAAACTGTAGGTAAGTCTCAGCTTTTTCTTGGTTTACTGGGCTGTACTTGCCACTTTTTTAATAGGTTTTGTGATTGGAAGCCAAGAGAGTTGTTTTGTTCAACAAAAGATGTTGGGCTCTTGACCAGTTCTAGGAAGCTGTTTGTTCATTCCTACCACTGAACCCAAGTTATTCTCAAATTCATTAGCATATTACACTGTAATTCAACATGCACACAGTGATCATCTTAAAGAGCCGTCATTTACCAACCATTACCATATTGCAGTTTCTGAAATGTCAAAATGGTTTTCTGTGTATTGGAAAAAATAAAAGTATCTCATATGTAGTCCTGCAAATATTTGCCTGTTAATAGCAGCCCCTTTATGTTGTGTAATGAACTGAAAATATAACTAACTTTCCCTCAGTCTCCAGAGATAATTATTATAAATCATTTTTATTGCAATAACACCTGGATTCAACTGTTCTTGGCACTGTACATAATGACAAGGCCAGATTTTCGTAGGCGGGCCCAATGGGTGCATCCCGTGAAATGCATGCTCGCTGTTCCCACAAACACCTGAATGTGTGTGCACAAAAGGGAAATTTTACATCTAGGTGCCTACGTCTCAATGAAAGTCAACTAGGGTTGCCAACTTTCTACTCCCACAAAACTGAATACCTTTAACCCGCCCCTTTTCCAAGGCCCCACCCCTCAGTCGCTCGCTCTCCCCATGCTCACTCACTGGCTCATTTTCACCTGGCTGGTTCAGGGAGCTGGGGTATGGGAAGGGGTGAGGGTTCCATCTGGGGGTGCAGGCTC
The DNA here is from genome assembly GCF_016161935.1 of Mauremys reevesii. Taxonomy (NCBI): domain Eukaryota; kingdom Metazoa; phylum Chordata; order Testudines; family Geoemydidae; genus Mauremys; species Mauremys reevesii. Next base: position 9,541,089 of record NC_052625.1, read on the forward strand.
GGGGGTGGGGCCATAAATGAGAGGGTCAGGGTGCTGGAGGGGGTTCCAGGCTGGGGCAAGGGATTGGGGTGCAAGGGGTTGGGGTGCAGGGGGGTGTGAGGGCTCTGGTTGGGGGTGCTGACTCTGAGGTGGGGCTGCAGATGAGGGGTTTGGAATACAAGAGGGTGCTCCAGGCTGGGATCGTGGGGTTCAGAGGGCAGGAGGGGGATCAGGGCTGGGGCCCGGCCCTGGGAGGGAGTCAGGGGTACAGGCACCGAGTGGTGCTTTCCTCAAACAGCTCCCGGAAGCAGCAGCATGTCCACCCTCTGGCTCCTACATGGAGGCGGGTCAGGCGGCTCTGCGTGCAGCCCCATCCACAGGCGTGGCCCCTGTAGCTCCCATTGGTTCCCAGCCAATGGGACTTGCAGGGGCAGTGCTTGGGGGTTGGGGCAGCATGCGGAGCCCCCTGGCTGCCCCAATGCATAGAAGCCGGAGTGGGGACATGCTGGCTGCTTCCCAGAAGCTGCGAGGCGTGGAGGCTAGCAGGGACCCTGCCAGACCCGCTGTGCAGCAGCACCAACCAGATAGTCAACCACCCAGTCAGCAGTGCTGACCGGAGCTGCAAGGATTCCTTTTTGGCCAGGTGATGCAGTCGAAAACCAGACATCTGGTCACCCTAAAGTCAACAGGACTTAGGAGCCTAACTCACTTTTGAAAATGAGACATAGCCATCTAAGTCACTTAGGCTCTTTAATGCTGAGCCGGGCAACACCTAAATACCTTTAAAATCTAGGCCTTAGGCTCTTTTGAAAATGTTACTCCACATCTTCTGGAACATTTCTAGAGAATTGTGTGAGTGAAACTTCAGTCTTTCAGTGAAAGATTTCCTGAAACCTAGGTCTAAGTGACAGCAGTGCTCAAGAAATAGCTGTTTATTCACATTGCGCTTAGTCATATTACTGCAGCTGTACTTGTTTTTGTATATTTGATACTTATTCCTCATGATATTTTTATTGCTTAGATTTGTCTATGCAAATAAACATGGGGATGTATGAATATAATGGCAAAAGTGGTTACAGGCTAAAGCCAGAGTTTATGAGAAGACCGGACAAACATTTTGACCCATTTACTGAAAGTATTGTGGATGGAATAGTAGCCAACACTTTGTCTGTGAAGGTATGTACACAGTTGTTGAAAATTCTTTTTCTGTTAGAACCTGGACATATTTCTGTTTTATCTGGAGCCCTGACCGATCTTCTTTAGGTGTGTACACACTGAAGGGACGCTCATTACCAGCGCAGCCTAGTGGTCAGGCTGGGGTGCGGCAGGTTGTCTTCTGGGCATCTCCCTTTCTTACTGCTGCTTCACCCTGCAGTCGTCTGTCTTTCTGATGACTCCGCCCTCCAGCCAGGTCATGTATTAAAGTCTGACCCTTTCAGGATATATATAGAGTCCAACAATGGGGGAGCCTTCAGGATTAAGCAGGATGCTCAGGACTCTACCCCTTGGGTCAAGATCTCACAGCCCAGACCTTTTTATCTTCAGGGACTTCTCCCCCTCAGCTAAGTTCCCCGCTTCTGTAGTTGCCCCTCCACAGAGGTTTGTAGGGAAGCCCAGGCCCACCCTGTCAGCTGGGCTCCGATCCAGGACCCAGTGGTAGGCGCTAAATCCTGCACCCTAAAATGCTATGCAGCTGTCTCTCTGGGTCACTTCCTACCAGGCCCCTCTCTTCCCACCAGCTAAAGTAAAGAACTAAAACATAAAAATAAAGTCTTTGGCCTTCAGAGAGTCACAGGTCCCTTCTCTGTAGGCTCGGTAAGGTCACCATCACCAGGTCTCAGGCAGTAAGAGCTCCATGGTGCACCTTCTCACAAGCTTAGAGTATAGGTCAGCTCACCTCCACAGCCTGCCTGCCAGTGCCACTAAGCGACTGTGTTCCCCTATGTAAGCTCTTCCTCCAGCCTGTGTGGGTGATGCAGGTGTGGTGCAGCAGAGTCCCCTGGGCCCAGGGCATCTCTTTAACCTGTACCTTTCCAGGATGGGGTTTGTACACCCCATCACAGGTACCAACCGCAGTGAAGGTGCGGCATCACAGGCTTCAGCATAGCCTGTACAAGCCTACCCAGAACCCTGGACACTTCCATGGACAGCTAGCCCCCACTAAAGTCCATCCTGCCATGGCTACCCTATTGGTGCTCACTCTAGCCAGATTAGAGCTAACTCATGTCTACATGTGCTGCAGTCACATCTCCAATTGCAGTGTAGATATACTGTAAATTGAGACAATGAGATACATTTAATTTGTAGTGGGGCATAGTTAATTTTTAAACTCCACGGTATCTAAATTCCTAAAAAAACAGATGCTCAAATTTTGAAGGAATATTGCCTATTAAGTAAATTTTCTTGTGTTTTGTTTTTAATTTCCTTTCCAATCTCTTTTCGTTTCCATCACATAAGACTTACCAGGAAACTGATGTAGCTAAGAAGAGGTTGAAGATTTTTAAGCTTTTGTTTATGAGGTGCTGTATTTCAAATCGTGTAACCTTAAAAACATCCCTAGTCCATGCTAAATGCTAACTTGCACTGAGATGACCAACAGAGCATGCTGCATAGTGTAAATTAATACAGCAATAGGGTTGTTTTTGCAATGAGATCAGGAAGTTATAAAAGTCATGGTTTCATACCCAGAGTTACAAAAACAATTTATTTCATTAATAGATCTACTCAGCCAAACAATCTCCTCTGTCCAGAAGCCACCCACAAAATATCCTGTTTTGTTCACTAGGAGGAAACTGATATCCACCTTGAGGCTTCAGGCACAAGTCAGCTGTGGCAAAGCTGTGCTGTGAGGGCATGTGTGAAAGAGGTGGCTCGCAGCTTTGGGATCACATCTAAATGGAGGTCATTCAGGAGCTCTCGGGAGATGCTCAGCACTTTGCAGGAATGAGTCCTTAAGAGCAATGTGGCAATTGCCAGAAGTTGGCTCCTTCTGACTGTCCAGTAGCGATTGTGCTAGTTGTGATGTCATGGCATGGTACATGCTGAGGCCTCACAAATGAATGGGAGCTGGCATACTTGGGGCAAATCCAAGGTTCTTTAAGATACCCTGACATTGGCTGAATATCCCTCTGCTCCTTGTTACTCAGGGAATTCATCAACAACCTTTCCAGTACCTCATATTTAAAAAAAAAAAAAAAAAAGTCTGGAAGGAGACAAAAACGAAATAAGCGCATCTGCTCTTTTATCATTGCCTTTGTTGCAACATCACTACACATAGCTCTGGTGTTACTTTATCTTTTTCTTTACCATAACGTTATGTTAGAGTCCTGTATTTGCAATATTAGAGAATGCTTGTTTTGAGCTTTGGGTTTCTTTAGGAGGGAAGTATACCATCACTAGAAAGACTGCAGCCTGAATTTCAGCCAGAAATTTCAGAATCCACTAAGCTGTCTTTATTAGTCACTTACAAATGCGCCTCTCCTGTTTTCTAGATAATTTCAGGTCAGTTTCTTTCGGATAAAAAAGTTGGTACTTATGTAGAAGTAGACATGTTTGGCCTGCCTGTGGATACAAGACGAAAAGCTTTAAAGACAAAGACCTCTCAAGGCAATGCTGTTAATCCTGTATGGGAAGAAGAACCCATAGTATTTAAGAAGGTTGGTGTGATGTTTATTTCCCTACAGTGCATAGTGATTATTTTATTGCTTTCCACTAGATTAATTTTGTGTTTTACAGAAAATCAGAACGATTGCATTTGCTGAAGAGATAGTTTAAGAGACTCTGAAACAGCTATCCTGTAGAACCCGCCCCTGCTTCAATGAAATCAAGCCAGCTCCTACTGAAATCAGTCAACTGCTGTAACTTTGTTGGCTTCATTGACACAAGATTGGGCCTCTGTACATACAAGGCAAAAATTTCCGAGGTGCATGAAACCCAGTTTTGTTGCTGCATCAAGCATTGCATTTAGGAGCCAAAGTCTCATTTACAAAGTGATTTAGGCACTTAGGAGCCTAGCCTATTGACTGTCAATGGGATTTTGATGCCTAAGTGCCTTAATCCCTTTTGATTAGAAGATTTAGGTTCCTAAGTCAATTAGGTATTGCAATGCTGAGCGCAGCAACACCTAAATACCTTTAATAATCTGGGATCAGATGACTTAAGAACCTAAATCCCATTCACTTACAATGGGATGTAGGCTCTTGAGTTACTTAGGTGCTTTGGAAAATTTTACCCAGAGTACCCAATCCTGAAAAGTCAATGGGAGCTGAGGGTGCTAAGCATCTTTCAGAATCATGCCCCTGCAGCATTGGTATCTCACAGTGCTTTATAAATGGGATTGCAGACAATTTCCTAAAGAGAGCTGTAGTATTGTCTATTTTTAGTTTACTGGATAATGCAATTAATTAGTCTTGGATCAAGTAGAGAAGCTGCCTTTTCCTGACGTCCCATGACAGCAATTAAAGTTCATGGAGGCACTTACAGAGGCAGTGCCTGAAACTCAGCTTTCTAGGAGTTGCAGGAGGGCTCCCTCACCTGAAGGCTCTGTCTGCAGATCTCCTTCCCTTTGGCGTTCTGCCGGGGCTGGATTCTGCAAACAGCACTAGCATTTTGTTGTTGTTGTCGTTGTTCTCATGGGCCTTTAATTAATATATTTTATTTTTGTTACCGGTTTTACCATAATGTTTGGGAGCCTCCAGGCTCATACCGGGCCTGGATTATTATTCTGAGTGATTTGAAGATTAACTCATATAATCTGTTGTTAGTGGGCGGTTAAACTAAGTGCCTACATACTTTTAGGTGAAATATAAACATCCAGTAAATAAAACACTGATTTCCACGTAGTGTGTTCTGAGAAAATGATGCCTGTTTAAGCAGCCTTACAACACATATGTTTATTTATACATGGCTTCTCTACGACACTGTAATGAGATATGAGGCATATTTTTTACAGTACCATTCGGTTGGGTAGGAATTAAGGTAGGGTCTGTTACTTGTGGGATTTGGGCCTTTACTAAAATTTAAGACAATGTAAGAATGTTCATTCAAAGCCAAGCACGGTTTTGGTTTCCAATAGGCCTTGTTCTGGGACATGGACAGTCCAGACTCCTGGGTCCCTGTTCTTGTGAGCAGAAAAGGTCCAGTGGCACAGAGCTTTTGAGGATGAAATCAGAGACTGCCTTTCTAGGACTCTACCCAAGCAAGCAAGCCCTTCTGTCTGATGGCCTGCAGAAAAACCAGCCGTGGGTCATGGCCAATCTAACAAAAGACTACATCCCACTGGAGAGCCCTGTAGGGTTAATATTTGACGATGTCGTGCTCAACAGCTCTGTGACACACCCCTGTACTATCCCCATGTGCCAGGGATAAGGATTGGGGGATAGGTCTGTTGCCAGAAATAAGCTGGGTGATAGGAAATGTCTCATTATTCCTTGTTGGACTGGGAGCTGCAAGCTCCTGTTTCACTGCATTCTGCTTTGTAAATCTAGGCCCTAGCTCACCTGGGCCTTCCCACTGTCTTGAATATAGATCCCCATGAACAAATGCTTTCAAAAGCGACAGGCCTTCCAAGCTCAGTTCTTTCACATATCGTACCTCATAAAGGAAAAGAGTAATCCTTCTTGCACAGGCAGACTGATTTCCTATCAAATCACCCATCCTCCTGGGGAAAGACACGCTATTTAATATATCGCCAGAGCAATCTCTCTTTCAAAATAAATCACATGATGTATTTGTTTATGAAGTTAGTGCAGGTTCCTTTCTGGACTACTACTATTATAGTCTTTTAATGTAGTTCTTCCTCCACCACCAAGGCCCATCCATTGTAGCAACCCTGGGAACTTAGTACAACCCTGAAGGACTTTTCACTGAGGCTAAGGTTAGCATCCCCGGCATACCCATCTCTGCCCTGGCATCATCTGTCCAGTAAACGTTGTTTGCCTGATCCGTGAAAGGCAGGATAGGTGTTCTGAAGCACTAGCTATTACACTGGAGAGCTCTGTTAGGTGTAGGCATGCAAGGGAAAGCACTTATGAAGGGTACTAGTATTGGCATTATGCAAGTATGCTAAACTGCCTCAATCTATTCAGCCTGTCAAGATGCTTTATGTAATTAAATAACTAAGGTCTAGCAACCTGTTCAGACTTTTCCCTCTTAAAACACACCAATTGATGGATTTGTTATTTGATGGTTTTATCAGCACTAATGTACTTATCAGTGCCCTGCTTTAATTAATTAAGGAGTCCTTATGACACATCGGTTCTAAGTGACACTCATGATTTCACCTCATACGTTGTCACTAAACTCTACATTTTCAAAATCTCATTCAGGCCTAATGAGAGGCATGATGTTAAAGATCCACATGCTGCTTTGAAAATGTAGGGGTAAGTTCTCAGCTTCAGATTTGGCTGTTCCAAACATTCCCTATCAATGAGTTATTTGCCTGTAAAGAAAATGTGCTGCCACCTGTTACTTGACTGAAGCATGATCATTTCAGAATTATTTTCATATACGGGTTGTGTGCCCTCTGACCTGTTGTATGGCAAACTCCTAGTATGGCTATAGAACCCTTCATTAGCTCACTAGGGCCTTATTTTTCTGCTCTGCTATATGCCTTGTATGCAGAAGGGGCTTTTCTTATTTATAGCAGACAACCAATAACTGTACCAAATGTGTCCCTGTAGGTGGTTCTGCCTTCTCTGGCATGTTTGAGGATAGCAGTATACGAAGAAGGAGGAAAGTTTATCGGACATCGGATATTGCCTGTCTCAGCAATTCGACCAGGTAAGATTATGGCTGTGCTGTAGTGAAGAGAACCAACATGGCAGACCCTCAGCATGACTCTGTTGACTTCCATGCAGCTATGCTGATTTATGCCACCTGAGGCTCTGTCTCAGCGTATGCAGCCGATGGAGAAATTCACCGAATTTGGTACTGTATTATTTCAGCTTTAGTTATAACCTTGTTTTTTTTAAAAGTAAATAATTTTGAATATGTTTATACCATCCATGAGAAGAGAAACACCCGAATCACCCGAAAGTTAAATCTAGATTGAAACAAGAAAACCTACAGAACTAAAACGTACAAAGCAGTTGTTGGTGTTTACTGGTCAATTATAGCCATGATACCATTTTGAAAAAAGGGGGGTTGCAGTCCTCATTGACATTTCTCCTTTTCAGTCATTGTTTCTTAGGTCGATTGCTCAGAGAGCTTTAGCTGTGGTGGGTGGAAACACTGAGGGTGTGAAACATGCTCTCACGGGACAGTCAGCTTGGCTCATCCTTTCACACTTTCAAAATTGCCTGCAAATGCTCATATTGTAGGTATATTTTAATTTTAGCCAATGTGAAGGATTCATCCGCTCTCCCTGGTCTTTTTAAATATGTTGCCATGTCATTTGTTCTAGTGGTCTCTGGGTTTTTTATTGTCAGGTATTCATGTTGTGTGCATATTACGGCATCCTGATTCCTTTTAATTAACTTTGCACCTCTCTGAGTATCTGGACCGGAAGTACTTACAAAGATTTAAAATGAAAATAAAGTAGGGTTACAAAGCCAAATCAATCCAAACTAACTGGAAAACAATAAGAAAAGTTCAAAGAATTATATAAATTAGAGCTAGGGAAATAACTGATTTATTTTATTCACTGGCACTTCTGAAAAATCATTTCAGTCCAGGTCGAACTGAAATGAAAAAATGCGGAAAAAGTTGGGCACATTGGAAAAAAATCATTAAAGGTCAAAGGAACCAAGTTTTATTCGACCCAAAACATTTTGTTTCAAGCATGTTTGAAGGGCTGAATTCACCAAACAGCCGGAGGAGGAGGAGCAGGAGCAGGAGCAGATGGTGGTTATAAAGAGGCTAGCACCAGCAGCAGCACTAACAGCGACATTTTTGTGCCATATGGGAGACCCACGGCTCTCCCACATCTCCAATCAGTGCCCTAAGCATTTAGCTAAAAGTTATAAGGGGAGCACCACCACCATCTCCTCCTCCTCCAGCCATTTTATCCCCAAATTACTTTTGGCTAAAACGATTGGGCGAATTCATGTCAAATCCCCAAATTTATTTCATTTGACTGATATTCGTCAAAAAAAATTGCCTAACTCAAATCAAATTGCAAATTGGCATGAGCCAAAAAACAAGAAATAGTTTAAAAATAAAGGGGAAAAGATTTTTTTTAATAGTGCTGTCATGCATCTTTAACCTGCTCCCTTGTCAGTATGCTGTCTATGTAGCTTGTAAACTTTTCGAAGTAAGGATTTGGCTTCCCACGGTCTCTAAAGCGCCTAGGTCACTTGGGCACTATATAAATAATGAATAATAATATAATTACATTGGACAGAGTTTACATTCTGGACTGGGCTGCTCTTATATTCCAGGCTATCACTACATCTGTCTGAGGAATGAGCGGAACCAGCCTTTGATGCTACCAGCAGTCTTTGTGTACATAGATGTTAAAGACTACGTACCCGATACTTATGCAGGTAACTATTAAACTGCCCAACTATGAACTACAAAGGTAAAATTAAATACACAAGTCTTTGGAACCTTCTCGATCTGTTTGTGACAGAGAGCCTGAAACACCGCTGTATAAAACTGGTGTAACAGTCTGCAGGCTGCCTGCATGGATCACAGTCCAGGATTGAGGCTTAAGTACTTATTTCCTAGCAGACTTGGGGTAGCCTTAAGGAAGCCAGGAGTCTTGGGATTTTGTAATATAAACAATATGCAGTGACTGTGAGATTCAAAGTAAAATGATGTACTTAATTTTTTGAGTCATTTATAAACCTGCAAGATCATATTGCAAATGTGCAATTAAAAAAAATTTTAGTGTGAACTTAAGGGTTCAAAAGCGCTCAACACTGTCCTAACTAAGCATTGGGAGTTTTACCATTGTCTTCAGTGGGAGTAGAGTTGGGACAATGCTGAACAGGCTAGAAAATCCCATCCTAAAACTCCCCCCAAAGAGTGCTCATCCCAGGCTCCAAGTGTTTTGGACATAAATTTAAAAACACAGTACATAGGAGAGACAAAAGAAACTCATTCAAAGCAGCAGCATTTCTCCTATCTTTTCTTCCCCCAATACCTCTCACAGTAATAAAATAGGGATTACATATTGGCCTAAACATATGCAGAATGTATATTTCCATAAATGGGGTTTCACGGTTAATGCCTTTGATATGATGGCATAGTCACACATTCACTGAAGATTCTGATGTTCAAGTGGTAACTTTGAATAATAGATTTCAAGAAAAACTATGCACCTTCTTAACGCCTTATGATCTCTACAACCATAGATTAAGGAACTTTGACCTGAAATGTTTACTTCCTTTCCAGATGTGATTGAAGCATTATCCAATCCAATTAGATATGTAAACTTGATGGAACAAAGAGCTAAACAGCTGGCAGCGCTCACACTGGAGGATGAAGAAGAGGTAAAGAAGGAGGTAAGGGAGACTTCATATATTTGGTGGGATTTTCAAAAGCATCTACATGATTTAGAACTCCATTGAAAGTCAGTGGGACTTGTGCTCATCAGTCACTTAAGGACTTTTCAAAATCCCACCCATTATCTAAGGGCCAGGTTTTGATACACTTACATTGTATACATTGTACTCCATGTGGGATCCTCTTCAAGTCCATAGGGTTATACATGGTCAAATGAAGTAAGGGCATCAGAATCTGGTCTTTAGCGAAAAAGTGTTGGATGTCACACAACACGTGGGAAAAAAACAACCAATCACGGCCCCTCATGTTTGTTTAGCATTCTGATTGTGTGGTTTTCCAAGTCCCAATGAGAGGACTATATCATTCGCTTTCTTTGAAAATTTTGCAGGAATTTTGAGGGCTTTCTATTTAACAGCAGTTTGTCTCTGAAAATTGTATTCTCCTCACAAGAGGAGAGATTCTCTTCACATCCTGCACAAATTCTGATGTCCTACCACATTACAAGCCCAATTTTCATTTACACAAAGGCCCCTTTACATCCACTATAAGGCTCCATTAAACTGACAGAGTGGCGTAGAGTCCTTTGTGTGAATGAGAATTCAGACCTATTGCTCTAGTTTAACTGTAATTTTGTAGAAGCCAGATTTTCAGTGGTTCATTTAATATGGAGATATACCCATCTCATAGAACTAGAAGGGACCCTGACAGGTCATTGAGTCCAGCCCCATGCCTTCACTAGTAGGACCAAGTACTAGTTTTTGCCACAGCTTCCTAATCTGCCCTCTCAAGGATTGAACTCACGAACCTGGGTTTAGCAGGCCCATGCTCAAACCACTGAGCTATCCCTCCCCCCATCTTTGTGCCTCTATTTGCATAAGCACTTATCACTAAGAATATATAAGAATGGCCATACTGGGTCAGACCAAAGGTCTATCTAGCCCAGGATCCTGTCTTCCGACAGTGGCGAATGCCAGGTACTTCAGAGGGCATGAACAGAACAGGTAATCATCAAGCAATCCATCCACTGTTGGCCATTCCGAGCTTCTCACAAACAGAGGCTAGGGACACCATCCCTGGTCATCCTGGACCTTTGATGGACCTATCCTCCATGAATTTATCTAATTCTTTTTTGACCCCTGTTATAGTCTTGGCCTTCACAACATCCTCTGGCAGGTTGACTGCATTGTGTGAAGGATTACTTCCTTTTGTTTGTTTTAAACCTGCTGCCTATTAATTTCATTTGTTGACACCTAGTTCTTGTGTTATGAGCAGGAGTAGATAACACTTCCTTATTTACTTCCTCCACACCAGTCATGATTTTATAGACCTCTATCATATCTCCCCCTTAGTCGTCTCTTTTCCAAGCTGAAAAGTCCGTCTTATTAATCTCTCCTTATATGGAAGCTGTTCCATACCCCTAATAATTTTTGTTGCCTCTTTTTCAATTCCAATATGGTGGGGGATTTTGAGATGGGGTGACCACATCTGCACGTAGTATTCAAGATGTGGGTGTACCATGGATTTATAAGACTAAACTCACATTTGTCTGTGCAGGTGCAGTGATTGTACAAACATATGTAGACATATGTGTATTTTTGTGCATGCCTGGGGGCCTCTGACAATTATGCACTGATTTTCAGTGGTAAATGCATATTGTAGTTGTATTTACGTTGAGGTTTAAAAACCACCTGTGGAATTTGGCTTCCCAATTTTCATTAATATTACTAGAAATTGGGCACCCGAATGGCTTTGAAAATCGCAGCATTAGATTTTAAACAGTTCCTGTGTCACACTCTAGGTCCGTCACATGAGTTAAAGGGTATTTAGCACAAGCAGTTAAGTCCTGATTCCTGGAAGGCCGGGAAACAGGGTCTCCACAGTCCCTTATTTGCCCCCTGCCCCATTTCCTGGATCCTCCATTATAAAAGCTCAACTGAACTCGCTTTTGTAACCAAGAATACACTCCCCAAATAAGATCAAATGTGTTAGTCATTACAGTTCCTTGGCCAACAGTTTGCCTCTTTGTCTCTTTATTATGTACAGTCTCACAAGTTTGCTTGAATGAGGACACTTAAATACTCAATAGTATCTCAGAAGTTTTTCTAGGATGCTGTACACCTGAAATCCTATTTTAGTAGCAAAATCTTTTTTGAACATAATCTCTTAAGCACGCCTAGAGGTAATTTTTTGCTTAAAAAGTGACTATGCATTTGATTTGGACAAGATTATCACTTATTTGTTAGTCTAAGAAAAATATTGTCAGAAAGTACTTATTAAAGGCTAACAGGAAGATGGGGAGTTAAATTGCTGCAAACAGTCTTGGTTAATGCTTTCATACTTCAAACAGCTTGAAATCTCTTGGGGCAAAGGCACTTACTTTACAGTGGAAGAGAAGTATGTTTTTTAGGGGAGGAAAGTGGCATGATTGTGGTATTGCGTTTATCAATAAAACTAGCAAAACGGATGCAGTGGCAGGAGATACATGCAAACTTGCAACATTAAGTTTCATTGTAAGTGTCCCATTCCTACCATGTCTTGGTACACATACATCTTGGGTAAAATACATGGCATTAGGGCTGCACTCATCAATCTGAAATGGATTGAGCACTAAAAATGTATTTTTCTCATTCCTGAACTTTTGTGTATTTTTCATACTATGTTCTTGTTTTCAACTTCTTGGGCCAGGGTTTCAGAGTGAAGGATGTTACTTTTCTATGCGCATGTTTGCTCATAAAAATCACACTTACAAGGGTAACTCTATGTCAAACTGCCAGATTTGCACACACACAAAAATGTGTGTACACTCAGTTTTGTTAAATGGAGTTTCAAATATATGGGCTATATTTGTAAGATTATCTATTATGTCCAAAGATGAGTGGTTTCCTAGCATAGATTTTTTTTTCCCTTTGATGCATTTAATCAGGCTTCTTGCCAGCAGTTGATGAAGGAAAATAGACAAATTTTCAATGAGATATTAGAGGTTAACCTTCAGGTGTGAAAATCAGAAAAATCATAAGCTAGCAACCACAGAAATTACTTAATAATTAATTGTACTCACAGTTTGAATCAGATACAGATTTGGAATGATACTATCCAGGAATAAAGCAACAAAGTAGGAGAATTAGCTATAGAATTGATCATTTCTTTTGCAATATGTAGCACTTTATTTTCAGAAAAGAAGCACATTTGAATTATATTAATACTCAATTTTGGATCACAGGCAACGACATGAGTCCAGATCTTCCTTCACTGCAAACCTTAGAGTTACTATATTTAAAATGCTGTGTCCCAGAAAAATACTTTGTAAAATTAGAAGCATTTTAATACTTTAATTGTGCATTGTAGCTATACAGCTGTAAAAGTCCAGTACACTTTTTAATGTGCCTGTGTAAAATAGTTTGTAAGGAAGCAATTTTATGAGGCAGAGTATCTGCCCCATTCCGTTCCCTTTGCTCATATGGCACAAAGGGAGCAGAAGTCACTCACAGGTCCCCAGCTAGAGATTCCTGGGCATGAGGAAGTCCTCATCAGGTGTACAGCCATGTAACTAACCCCGGGGCCTTTCTCCCTGCAGCCACGCCACAGGAAGGGTTGCCAACCCTCCCAGATTGGCCGGGAATTTCTCAGAATCAATCTCTCTGTGGCTACTGAAACCAGTCCAGGAGATTTTAATAGGCCGCTATTAAATAGGCTGGTTGGTGGTGCAGCGGGGCTAAGGCAGGCTCTCTACCTGCCCTGGTTCCACGCGGATCCCGGAAGTGATCGTCACGTCCCTCTGGCTCCTAGACGCAGGGGTGGCCAGAGGGTCTCTAAGCGCTGCTCCCCCTCCCCCGAGTGCCGTTTCCGCATCTCCCATTGGCCGGGGCAGCGCACAGAGCCGCCTGGCCACCCCTGAGCCTAGGAGCCGGATATGCCAGTTGCTTCCGGGAGCCACTCGAGGTAAGCGCAACCTAGCTGGAGCCAGCGCCCCAACCTCCTTCCTCACACTAACCCCCTACTCCATCCCTGAGCCCCCTCCCACATCCAAACTTCCTCCCAGAGCCCGCACCCCGAACCCACTCCCGCATCCCAACCCACTGGCTGGCACCCCGGCCGCTACTCTCTCCTCATTCAGATCCTTCCTAAAGACCCCTCTGCTATTGACGTGCACAGACATGAGTGAACAGAGACTGTAACCCTGAAATCTCCACTACATCCAGACAGGGTGGAGAGTGGTGGCTACAAGGAACTGATTCCGAATATGTGAGCCACAGTCACCCAGCCTTGTCATAAGTCAGAGCACAAGAGGTCCTGCCCTTACATATGCTGCTGGCATAAAGTCCCTTTTACAAGAAAGAATCAGGTCAGGCATAGGGGATCTTCTGAGATGATCCCCCCTCCTCCTTACATCAGGTGTGGTTAGAGTGGAAGATAGCTACAGTGCCACTTTTTGGTGTATAGTAGAACAGAATCGAATCCTATGCATCTATCTATATAAGACTGCTCTTCCCGGCTGAACACTAACCTTTGCTGAGTAAGCACAGTCTTTTACTAAAGACATGACAAAGCATAGGGTGTAAACCAGGAGTAGGCAACCTATGGCACGTGTTCTGAAGGCGGCATGCTAGCTGATTTTCAGTAGCACTCACGCGACCCGGGTCCTGGCCACCGGTCTGGGGGGCTCTGCATTTTAATTTAATTTTAAACGAAGCTTCATAAACATTTAAAAAACCTTATTTACTTTACATACAACAATAGTTTAGTTATATATTATAGACTTATAGAAAGAGACCTTCTAAAAGCATTAAAATGTATTACTGGCACATGAAACCTTAAATGAGAGTGAATAAATGAAGACTCGGCACACCACTTCCGAAGGGTTGCCGATCCCCTGTAAACTAATGTTCCTTTTATACCTCACTACTAAAACTGTAAAATATGAGGGTGGAATGCATAATGTATTAAGAAAGATAGCCTGTGATATTCTCCATTAAGGGAAAATCACATTCACTTAAGAATTGTGGGTGGTCATGAATTAGGAGAAGAGCAAGTGCTTTATAACAAGATTCAATTGCTTGTTACATAAAAAAGGGCTCTTTGTTCACTTCCTGAACTTGTCTCACGTTTGCGATTTAGTTTCTGGAAACAAATGTCTCTGGTGCCCAAAACTGAACAGCCATGGTAATCGTTTGAAAACAAGGTGCAGTGCTACATGAATTTTATTAGCATATATCAACCTGCACACACAAAATTGGCTCCTTACTTTCCATGCATGAATTTGCAAGCTGGGATGCAAGCTTGTAAGTCTAGCTTTATTTTTATTAATCATTCATGCGGTGCAAGTTCTCACTAGCAGAGCACTTTTTATTAAACTATTGAATGTGACTTCCTTTACTAGTGTTTAAAGAAGAAAAAAATAAAACCAGCCAAGACTTCTGCCAAAAACAGGATCATTCTAGAATGAAAGTGGACATGCACATCACTGTTCAGATCATGTTTTGCTTATGCATGAGATAAATGAAGTGGTTGGAATAGATTGAATCTCCTGATAGACACAATGGCGGTGGTATCCTTGTATCCCATTGTATAGCTGTGTTAGAATTAAGATGTTGAGACAGAGATCCCTTCACAGTACACAAAGTGTTAAGTTATATGACTGCTGAGCCAGGTTGCAGTAAACTGGCTGTGTAATTAGCGTAAAACAATTATACCAGAACCTGTGTTGCCCCTTGATAGAGTGGCAGACGGAGATTCTGAGAGCTGTCTCCTGCTTCTGCTTGTAATTTGATTATCCTCAAAGAGTGAAACAGAAGCAGCCTGAGGAACAAGCCAGGACTGTATTCAGCTGGTGCCATGGCAACCGGGTCTTCAGACTCTTTTTGGCCATCTGAAAATCCAAATAGCTTACCAGAGCTGTGAGTCCCTCCTCCCTGAGCATGGAGTGCTTGTATGTCTTTGTAAACCTGACATCCACAAGAGTAACTGTAAGGTGTTCATAAGAGAACTGGCAAGGAGGAAAAGGCTTTGGAAAATGCTTAGATGAGTTGGACACCAGAGACACATTTATGTAGAGTTCAGCAGGATGGAGGTACTGTTGATATGCTCTCTGTTGAGTGTAATTATGAGAATATTATATCCTGGGGATAAGAAGTATGTGTGCATGTCTTGAGAGCTGGTGAATAATTACACTGTCATGTGTATCTAGTAAAATTAGCTATGAAATTTAGCAGCAGTTCCTTACACATATTTTGTTCATAATAGGGATCTGAATTGTATTTTCCTGCTACCTTCTACTTCCTTCTAGAAGGGTTTTATGATGCAGCACAATGCTGATTCCATGTAGTTTCACCTCTGATATTGCTAACTAATCCATATTATAAATGAGTAAATTACCTGTCTGTTTTGTGGCTGAAAACTACCCAGCTGAATTATATCCTGTTAAAAAAAATTCTGAGGTTATACAAGACAAAAGTACACTCAGAGTAATAGTTCAGCAAGATATGTGTTGTATTTCTGAAAGTTAATCTGCAAAAATGAACTGTAATACAATGGAAAGCTGAAGCTACTAAATCCAGATTTTTCTTTTAGAGCAGTGTATTTAAAACATGTATGAAATGTCAGGATCAAAAGAGGCATGAAGTTTGGACTGGAAATAAATAACTCCTTCCCTTTCCCCCTGCTTGTATTTATTATGTATATACCTATTTGGAAAAGTATGTAAAATATTCTGTATTTTTAGGTTGATCAGGGGGATGCACCATCAGAAGCTAATAATGAGCCCAGACCAACACCAGCGGAAAATGGACTAAGTCACTCCACGTCTCTGACAACGAAGCCAGCAACTCAGGTTGTCCATAGTCAACCAGCCCCGGGTAAAAGACTTAAACACATTTTTCCTACATTAATTATTTAAAAAACAAAACCAAGACATGGCTGAATAACGCTTTCTGTGTGTGCTTGGCATTTAAAAAAAAAAGCTATATAAAATGAGTAGGGGAAAATTGTCCTGTGTTGTAACACATATTATTATTTATTTCACAGCATTAGTAATAGCCTCTTTCTTCCAGAAGGATACCTATCCACTTATGCCTGAAAAGCAGTCACCATTGGAGTGAAACAGGTCATGATTATACAAGAGTTGAAGACAGAAATAATAAAATATAAGGCGGTCAAGCGATTAAAAATTAATCATGATTAATCATGTAATTAAAAAAATTAATCGTGATTAATTGTGTGATTAATTGCGCTGTTAACAATACTAAAATACCATTTAAATATTTTTAGATTTTTTCTACATATGTGCATTTCAATTACAACACAGAATACAAAGTGTACAGTGCTCACTTTATATTTATTTTTTATTACAAATACTTGTACTGTAAAAAACAAAAGAAATAGTATTTTTCAGTTCACCTCATACAAGTACTGTAGTGCAATCTCTTTATCATGAAAGTTGAACTTACAAATGTAGAATTATGTACAAAAAATAACTCCATTCAAAAATAAAACAATGTGAAACTTTAGAGCCTACAAGTCTATTCAGTCCTATTTCTTGTTCAGCCAATCACTTAGACAACCAAGTTTGTTTACATCTGCAGGAGATAATGCTGCCCGCTTCTTGTCACACTGTCACCTGAAAGTGAGAACAGGTGTTCTCATGGCACTGTTGTAGCCAGTGTTACAAGATATTTACATGCCAGATGCACTAAAGATTCATAGGTCCCTTCATGCTTCAACCACCATTCCAGAGGACATGCGTCCATGCTGATGATGGGTTCTGCTCAATAACTATCCAGAGCAATGTGGACCAACGCATGTTCATTTTCATCATCTGAGTCAGATGCCATCAACAGAAGGTTCATTTTCTTTTTTGGTGGTTTGGGTTCTCTAGTTTCCGCATCAGAGTTGAGATCCCAGTGCCTGATGGTCTGGGTAAATGTCCTGGATTGCCCTGGCAGATGCCATAGCATAGCAATCATGGAGCTTTGCTTTTGCATGACAGCAGAGATGGTTACTAGCCATATTGCACCATCCAACCCTTCCATAAATTGGAACTGATGATGATGCTGGCAGTCCCCATATTGCACCTTCCATCTATCTAAAAATAGAATCAGTGCTGCCTAATATAGGCAAGTGTACTAGAGAACCACCGTATCATAGAACCAGAGAGCACAGCTGCTGTGTGTGTCAGCCTGCAGAAATTATGATGTATGCTATGCTCAGGGGGGGGGTGCTAACAACCCCACCCCTGTTGATTTGTCCCCACTTGTGTGTGATGAATTAATAAAATGCAGGAATAAGACACACTGACTTGTTAGTGAGAAATGAGTGAAGGCAGCCCTCCCAGCTGCTAGATAGTCACAGGACACCCCTGTTGCTATGATGAGGATGGTTACCAGCCATATGCACCATCCATCCACCAGAAAAATTAGGGTTACCAGTCCTTTTGTACATCATCTAGAGGCTGATGATGGATGGATTTCCACTATCTGCAGCATTCAGTAAAGATAGGGTGACATGTAAAAGAGTCAGAGGATTGGAGGCTGCAGGAACTGTGGGATAGCTTCTCCTCCAGTCCATGAGAGCATCCATTTGATTTCTTTAAAAGGATTCGAATTTCATCTTCTGTTGGGCAAACAGGAAATATTCAAAAGTTCAGAGTGTTGCTCCTTTAAGACTTCTGAAAGCATGCTCCACACCTCGTCCCTCTCAGATTTTGGAAGTCACTTTGGTTTCTTAAAATCTTAGGTCGAATTCTGGGGCTGTCTTTAGAAATTTCACATTGGTAACCTCTTTGAATTTTGTCAAATTTGCAGTGAAAGTGTTCTTGAAACAAACATGTGCTGGGCCATCATCCAAGACTGCTAAAACATGAAATATATAGCAGAATGCAGGTAAAATAGAACAGGAGATATACAATTTTTCCCCAAGGAGTTCAGTCACTAATTTAATTAACACATTATTTTTTAACGGCCATCAGCAGCATTGAAGCATGTCCTTTGGAATGTTGGCCGAAGCATGAAGGGGTATACAAATTTTTAGCATATCTGGAATGTAAATACCTTGCACCACCAGCTACAAAAATGCCCTGTGAACACCTGTTCTCACTTTCAGGTGACATTGTAAATAAGAAGTGGGTAGCATTATTGCCCATAAATGTAAACAAGTTTGTCTTAGCAATTGGCTGAACAAGAAGTAGGACTGAGTGGACTTGTACACTCTAAAGTTGTACATTGTTTTGTTTTTGAGTGCAGTTATGTAACAAAAATAATCTACATTTGTACGTTACACTTTCATGATAAAGAGATTGCACTACAGTACTTCTATGGAGTGAATTGAAAAATACTATTTCTTTTGTTTATCATTTTTACAGTGCAAATATTTGTAATCAAAAATAATATAAAGTGAGCACTGTACACTTTGTATTCTGTGTTGTAATAGAAATCAATATATTTGAAAATGTAGAAAAACATCCACAAATATTTAATAAATTTCAATTGGTATTCAATTGTTTAACAGTGCAATTCATCGCAATTAATTTTTTTGAGTTAATGGTATGTGTTAACTGTGATTAATTGACAGCGCTAATAAAATAATAATAATAAAAAACCCCACAGCCATAGACAAGAAATCCTTGAACTTTGGAGAGGCAGTGAGCAGAATCCAGTATGAACATTACTTTGGTATTTTCTTGTGTATCGTAAGTACTGTGCAGCACTTAAACTTGAATGGGCCAGGTTTTCAGCAGTGCCCAACACTTCCTATTGTGCCAGTGAAGTGAGATCTTGAGAACAATGGATGCCATGGAATACTAAACACGTCTGAAGAATCTAGCCACTTCATGAGGTGCCTAAATGGAGTTGAGCTGTGTAGAAAATCAGACCTCAATATTGTGTACTGAGCATTTTTTTGATACCTGCCCCTATGTTGATAAGTATAATAGCAGTATGTTTTGAACGTCTCCTAGTCTTACAGTAAAGTACACAAGTCCCTTGCTTCACATGCTTTCTAAAATCTCACTTCTTCCAGAAGTGAGTTTGTTATCCCAACCTCTGGATGTCCCAGGGTGACCAATCTTCTGTTATTGAATATTTACATGCCTCTGTCTCTTAAATTGCCATGTCTTAAGGGCCGTCTTCATTTTCATATATTAATACAGCACAAGCTCATTGTTAATGCTAAATAAATAATAATCCCCCCATGTACATTATCCTGGGAAATGTACATTTTTACTCCTGTCTCAGGTCCTCCAAAACAATTGCCCCATCATCTCAACACCCACATCTACACTTTTATTGGTTTGGCTATGGGCCTATGATACTTGAGAAGCAATTTGGCCACACAAAGGAAGATGTAAATAGGAGAGGACATGTATTTTAATGAAGAAGGGGGCACAGATGCAAGCATAGACATTTTTCCTGAGTTTTGAAAATGACAAAGTATTCTGTGATTGTGCAGCTGAGTGTTCCATTATGGGCAAGGTCATTTGCACAACAGTTCCTTATGTCCAAGAGCGGTAGACTCTTAAATTGCTTTTACAAAAATATGTCCAATTATTTGTGCATGTATTTACATTTTACTGTACACTTAAAATTCATTCTTTGAAAATGGAAGCCTGTATACGTTTGTATTGATATATCTATTTTTAAAAGAATTCTAAAACCACATTATTTCCAATTTAATTATTGATTGTTCATCACAGGCCCAATCCAACTTCCACAAACTTCACAGGAGTTGAATCAGACCCTTTTAAAGCACTTTTGAACTCTCACTTAAAGTACCAGTGTTGTACTAACCATGAGTCAAATCCTGTTTACCTTACTCACACGATTGCTCCCACTGAGTTCAGTGGCATCCCTCTCAGCTAGGGTGTTTTATTTTGTGTTGTGTTGTTTGATGTTGATACAAGTGTTGTCTCTGTAGACAATAGGGCTAGTTTGCCTTTATTATATTCACTGTCTTGCTTTCATTATATTCCACATTTATTATATTCAGCAGTAATGCAAGGAACCTACAGGCCTGTACCCTGTACGCCATTAGCTTCAGCACTTAGCATAAAGCTTGAGGCCTATGAACACAGATAAATGGCCCAATGGTCACCCTCAAGTTTTGGGGAACTGAGAATAAAGTGTTTAAGGGGAAATTGTCTCAGAATTTACCGTAACTACAGGAACATGAGCTAACATCTGCAGATGTCTGACCACAAGAATGCCCTGTCAATGAATCGACATATATGATAATAAATTGAGATCATTAGTATCCTAACCAATAGGAGAAGGGCACCTCAACATTTGTATGATAAGGAAATACAAATAAGGAAGAGGGGAGAAGCCCCTACTGAATGTGCATTAGGCATAGTGGCGTCAGCGTAACATATTATACAAGTTGCATCCCAGCCTGCGGGCAATAGGAGAGAGAGGTGTAGTCCTTGGGAGATGCCAGGATGATGGCCACTGGTGATGAGGAAGGTGATGGTGATGAGGAAGATAATGGCTAACATTTCAGGTTGTTCTGTAAGGAATGGTGTGAGTATATGGATGTGCAGATGGACATTCTGTACTATCTCCATCTACCTTACTGAGCTGGAGTGTTTGTGACTTTGCTAAATGTATTAATAAACTATTATAAATACAGAAGTTTTCCTATAGTGTGAGTGTTGCAACTGTGTACATCGGGGTTCCCAACTCTACAGTAATTTTAATACTGAGTCTGATCTTGGGACAAGAACCTGTCAACCCTCAAAGTGATAACTGGAATTCTTAAGTAATCAATATAATTAATACATAATCTATGAATTGGGATACACATCCATGTTGCTACTCTTGGGCAGTGTGAAAGGTACCTAAAAATATATTTCCTCACATTATTCAGAATGTTTACACAACGGTATATGCTCTGTCAACTGCAATAATGATATAGAATATATATAATTTTTCTACAGGCAACACATGTGACTTCTGTTTAAAAAGAATTGAAATCAATAATATCTTTTACTTCCAGGTTCTGTGAAAGCACCTGCAAAAACTGAAGATCTTATTCAGAGTGTCCTAACAGGTAATAAATATACAGGTGTTATGCAGTAGCATACTCTGAATGATTACTACGGTTTTGTCCAGGGATACATACATTTCATAAAATAGGCTACCTGCTTTAGACTTTTCATTGTCTGATTATTACTGAAAGAACTTTATGGCAAATGTACATACCAGGACTTGTTCCCTTAGGACACAATCCTGCATCTTGAATGGCAAACCCCCCATTGACTGCAATGAGAGTAGGATTGGGTCCCTACAGGGAGCTTTTTCTTAATATCTCCCTCTGTTGCACTACCGCCCGTGCTAGTAATGGTGAGAGTACAGACACTTCCCGACCTATGCAAGCGTTCTATTCCAGAACACCTTGCGTAAGTCAAATTTTCCGTAAGTCGGGAACGTATACCCAACAATTACGCAAAACAAAAACAAAAAAAAAAGAAAGCTTACGGAACTTACGGAACTTTTTCCGTAAATCCGGATTTGCGTAAGTCGGGTTTGCGTAACCCGGGGAGTGTCTGTATTCGGAGTCTGAATGCAGAGAAGATACCAGTATTCTAACCACCATGTCACCTAGACTGGCTCTGAGAAGACTTAGATGGCTTAATGCCAGCGCCTTGCATACGCTAGAGCTCTTACTATTGGAGATTTTGGAGATGCACCCGTGATAGTGTAGCTATCAGTGCAATGTAGGGCCCAGTCCTGAAGTCAATGGCATAACTCCTAATAATAAGATACACCGCTTGTATTTCATCGTACCTAGTTGAATGTCATTGCTGGCTTAGCTTCTTGAGGACATCAAGTCCATTCTCCACTTCCAAAGCTCAGAAGCCCTTTAGTTCAACTTCTTTGAAGATTACATTGATTCTGCTATAGTAAGAGGTATATTTTCAATTTGGTCCATGAAGCTTTAGTTTTGCAATCCTCCTGGACATTCAACTGAAAATAGAAGTAACTTGTCAAAGTGTAGCACAGCTAAAGCCTTGTGTACTGGTATGAAAATGTGTCCTTATGCAAACTGTTGCCTAGAGAAGGGAGTGGGAAAGGAACAAGTAACAGTATTTACCCATGGACTGCATCATACCTTAGGACAGAACTGCATTTGAGGTTATCTTTGGATTTCAGTTAAATACAGTTGCTTCCACTGTTTCAAATTTCATAATTGGAGGCCCATCCAGAGCTTTGGCTTCTTTTCCATAAGGATTTCAATCAGAGAAAAATGATGCAGTTTCCGTGATTATTGTTGCAGAAGTGGAAGCACAGACTATTGAGGAGCTAAAACAACAGAAGTCATTTGTTAAACTTCAGAAGAAGCACTACAAAGAAATGAAGGACCTTGTAAAGAAACACCACAAGAAAACCACTGATCTGATCAAAGAGCACACTGCAAAATACAACGAAATCCAGAATGACTACCTGCGTCGTAGGGCAGTCTTAGAAAAAAACACAAAAAGGGAAAGTAAGAAAAGGTATGTTAACTGGTATGAGAAGGTATGTTAGTGTCCTCTCCTTTAATACAAAAGATCTTTATCCATTTACTTGTAATTGATAACATAACAAGTATGTGGAGGTAGCACAAGAGTACAGATGAAAAACAAAGGCCATGACATTCATAGATTGAATGAGGGCAGAGATCTTGAAATGAAGGTGGGACCTGCAACAATGAATAGACGCCCCCCTTGTGATGCATTTGTTCTCTACTCGCAACCAGAGAAGACTGTCCCAATTTACATGGTAGATTGCGTGTGTATATCACCTTCCCTATACAACAGGGGACACACTACTTGTGTATTGAGAAACCCACTGCCATCTGTATGGTACTCTCATGAGATTCAGCTGTTCTGATCATCCATTCTTTTTAGGGTGACTGTTTTGCCCAAGACAGCCCCTTTCTTAAGCCCTGCCCCAGCCATTCTTTTTTTTTGTCTGGCAAAAGTGGGCATTTGTCCCCTTTGCTCTGGCCAACATTTGTCAAAGAAGTGCGGTGTGGAGGAACATGCGGAGGGGCGAGGCCAGCCCAGTGCAGGGGGAGAGGCAAGGCGGGAGCGACCAGGGGCGGGCGGGGGGGGGGGCAGGCAGGGCACTAATGACCAGTGATAGCCTTGTGCAGGGGGAGCGGAGAGGGAGGAGGAAGCAGGGCTCAGGCGAGCGGTTTGGTCTCACCCGTGCGGGGGTGGGGAGGAGAAGGGGAGGCCCTTGGGCCAGCCATATGCAGTGTCCCGTTCTCTCTTTCAGAAATATGGTCACCCTAATTCTTTTACAAATTGTACACACTTGATTCTGGAGTTCCCACATGCCCTGAGTAAGAGGCTGACCTAGGTGCATGAGCAGACCAGGGACCAACTCACAACTACAGAGTCACAATTCAATCCCTCATTCCCTCCTTGCTGCAGACAGGAGGTAATCTGCATCAGCTCTTTACTGGCACAGATGACTTGCTTCTCCTAGCAGGGACAGTTGTACTAGCTGATGTGCTTTTGCAAAGTGCCGCACGTTTCCCGTGCCTCCCTGCTTTTCTGCAGGAAAAGAGGAGGGGTATCGGATGCTGCTCTCTCTCCTTTACACTGTAACTCATGCATGTAGTCCACGGGAAGGAGATAAGAGACCACCTTATGCCCCTTTACTCCCCTGCAGATGCAAATAGGACAACCCATGATCTGGCCCAACATGAGCAAACAAATGGCTCTAGGTCCCACAGTGTGAATTCTAAAGGTGCAACCCTAGAGATGAAAATCAAAATTTGTCCTGTTTTATTATTTGTGACAAGGAAGGGCCATTCTTAACTTGTGTCTGCTGCCAAACTGGAACCCTGGAAAGAATTGTTAATAGAATACTAAGAATTAGACCTATTTCTTGAATTGAACACCTGATAGATTTACTGACTAGCAGCTGAAAGTAATCGAATAAATTTCAAAATATGAATTCTCTAGACCCTTTCTGTGCCCAGTCTACTTTTCAATCCTCCATTGCCCGGTATTTTTTTGTTTGTGTGAAAGTTATTTTTTTTTAGTTTCTTAGAAAATAAAGGGGTACGGGCACTGTAGTTATTTGTGTCAATTTGATGTGGGAAGTGTACTGTGACTCACTAAATCTTTCAAATACTCTCATTTTGGGCATGTAGCAATGAACTATATATCAATAAAGACCCCTAAAAACAACAACTATAAACACTTAGGCAAAATATAATTACTCGTGTGCCTAAGTTTATGTAGGATTAGATGCTAATAATACCACGGTTGAATCTGCTTAATCAGGGATGCCTTTTGGTAGATTTCTGTTCATCCCAATTATACAGCATTTTCATTTAATTATAATTTATTTAAATGTAGTAAACATTACAGCATCATTCTGCAACTCATTTAATTCAAATAAACACCATTACATTCTAAGTCCTTTTTATTATTTCATAAAATTGACTACTTGCAATTCAGCATAGCTTTTAAAATATGAAAACCATGAACATTTAAAAAAAAAAATCTCTGGGAGACAAGCAGAGGGAAAAAGCCAGGAGTGATTTCTGGCCTCTGACTTCCATAACAACACTTCTGATTGTAACTGGCAGGAAATTAGCCCACAAATCATTCCCAGAAGGCAACTTGGCCATTTATGATTGTCCAATGACAGAACCCTCATTCGATTTAATAGGAATTTTGTACTTCTAAAGCAGCCTCCCCATATTTAAGTGACTTAGAATTTGACATTCTGAAAACAGAATACAGCCAAAGTTTGAGTCAATAAAATTCTTTGGCGCTGTTTGTCAGCTGTGTTATGCAGAAATTTGTAATCTGCTATATGGTCCAAAGCCAACATGCAGGATGGAAATCTCTTAGGAATATGGATCAGGATATATTCTTTCATGTTTAAATTTTGTTGTTGTTGTTGTTTAGATTGTTATTATGTTACCTTAATCCTTTAACTTTATGCACTGTTTATCTCACTCTCACATGCACCAGTCACTGCTCCCTCATCAATCCCTTTCCCTTCCCTTGTTCGTTTACCTTTCTTCCCCAAGACCAAAATCTCATTGTGCTTCTTAGGGAGTTTGGGTTTTAGATTCTTTTTTTAATTTTTCCTTTGCTTCTGTGTGCTGCCTTACTCAGTTTCCTACTCCTCTGCTAGTTTCCTTTTTCACAGAAGTCCACAGTTCTGCAGTTCATTAAATACTTCCACACAAATGCGCACACATTCACCGTACATAACTTCCAGAGGAGAGTAAGTTAGCAGATATAGGGATGTTCCTAGCTCCTGAACAAACACTGGCAAGGCTTTTTATAAATGCAAGCCTCAGGTTAGGTTCCTAAATCCCCGTTTAGGCACCTAAATAGGTGACTTGATTTTCAAAAAGGCTCACCACCCAAGAGCTCCCATTATTCTCATTGAGGGCTGGGCTATTTTGAAAATCAAGCCACTTATTTAGGTGCATAAATGTGAACTTACACCCAGTTTGGGAAAATGTTGGCGATTATGTTTATTACTTATTTATATTGATCCTGATTCTCCACTGCACTGCAATGCACCTTGTGCAAATTTAGTTTAAACCACTATAGCCACCACCAGCACAACATTACATGTTTTACACTCATTTTGCATAGAAAATGCAAATCAGTGGAGAAACCAGCCTATCATTTTAAGTGTGTGGTAGATTGTATAATTGCACTACAAGAATATACAGCTCAGAGAGACTTATGCATTCTTGATGGGCTACAGCTACTACTTTAGAGAATTGCTAAAAAAGAAAAGAAAAGAAAAAGAAAAATAGGAATTGTACTAACTGTGCCTATTGAATGAGTTATCGGTATCCCATATGTCTTTGCAGATGTGAAACTGGCAGCCCGGATCACAGTTCAACTATTGAACAAGAACTGGCTGCCCTTGACTCAGAAATGACCCAGAAGTTAATAGAACTGAAGGAAAAGCAACAACAGCAGCTGCTCAACCTCCGACAGGAACAGTATTATAGTGAAAAGTATCAGAAGCGAGAACATATTAAGCTGGTAAGTGTAAAGACTCACGGCTTATGCTTCTTTGTTCTCAGTCATTAGTGGAAGTTAGGTATTGTTATTAATTCAGTTGCATTTTGTCCTGCACTTCCCTTCCCGGACTCCAGTTCTGAGCCTTAATTTATCCAGGTCCACAGTGTGCATTCTGTGTTCAGTGAAAACAGAACTGTGGCCAATGATAGATGGTGACTTGGGCATGAAACCACACAAATAAACTAGTCAAATGCCACATGTAAGACTGACTCTTACTCACTTGCTTGGGCTACCAGAATCACAGGGAGATGGGAAAGAGAGTAGCCTCCATGAGACCACTGCTTCTCCTCCTACCACCCAGAAATGGGTGAAGCCAAACTCTGGCACTCCTCACCAACTTGAACACTACAGCCAGCAGAGCTGAGTGAGCACTGAAGGGAATGTAAACCTGCTGCTTCCATTGCGGAGCAAGGGAGCGATCAGGGAGGGAATTGTGACTGATAGTCTGGTCTACTCCTGCAGCTGTACAGATGTGCACTGATTCTTGCTCAGGGCGGATTATAAACTGACAGTCTTATATACACACAGAGTTGGTCAGGGATTTTTTACAGCAAAAGCCAGTTGGTCAAAACTGAAACTTTTCATGGAAGTGTATCGATTTCTATGAAACTTTTAGAGCAAGCAGAAGATATAGAATGGAATGCCAAAGCAGTTCCATGGCTTCCAAGGATATTTTTATGAGCTATATAAATATACCGAGTGAGATTTTCAAATGCACTCAGCATTGGTCTACACTACTCCCTTTGAAGTCAATGGTAAAATTCCCACTGATTTCAACAAGGGCAGAATTATACCAACCAAAAGCACTCGGATTCCCCAATGGTAGAAGTAGAACAATGACACACACCTCCTTTGTAAACTGCTTTGAGACATATGGATGAAAAGTGCTATATAAGAGCTAGGTATTTACTATTATTGAAAATCCTGCTCACAAGGCGTGACATGGGTGAATATATTTTTTCTTGGAGGTTTTAGTTATTTGTTGATTGACAGTTGCCGCTGCAGGTTGTATTATGAGTGAAAGGACTGGGCTAGAGATGGAGAAGCCTCAAGGAAACTGTAACCTCACGGGGTATTTTGATAAGGCACACACTGATCTTACTAATCAGCAGTAAGCAAGACGAGAAGAGAAGTAAGCTCTGGCAGGGCTGTGGAGTGAGTGGAACATCCTGACTCATACAAGTTAAACCGAGGCAAAAGAAGGAGAGATGGAATGTCCAGTGGTTAGGGCCCTAACCTGGGACTCTGGAAACCCAGGTTGGGTTCCCTGCTCTACCACAGACTAACTGTATGAGCATGGGCAAGTCAGTTAGCCTCTATTTGCCTTAGTTCCCCATCTGTAAAATGGAGATAATAGAACTTCCCTACCTACGGGGTTGTTGCAAGGATAAATACATTAAAGATGAGAGCTGATCAGATACTACAGTGATGGGATCTATCTAGGTATCTTACACAGAGGACCTATTTAGTTGTCTGTTTCATCCCTTTGTTTCTTTGTTTTCATCTCTTTGTTTCTCTGAGAAACTGTGTGTTTCTAGCTTCCTTCTATGCTTCAGCTAGCAGCTAGTCAGCAAGTTGTAGTCTTTGCAGTTACACTTTGTAATTTCCTATCTCGAGTGCTCACCCTCAAGGTGATGTAGCCCATCATAAGAACGGCTACAGATATATTCCAGCTATGACCCAGTGTTACTGTTCTGCCATCATTTCTCAAGTAGCTACAGTGCTCAGGCTTAGAAAAAATTGCAGTTAGAAAATTTCCCTTTGATATAACATGTTAGCGATAAAGACTTTTAAAATCCTTTGTCTTGGCTCTCTGCCAGCACTCAAAGCAATGCGTTGTCCTTAAGGTAACTGAGAAATTCTCTTTCTGTTCATTCTTCACAAAGAGCTACGTGTTCTCTTGTTACCTGAAAAGCTTTGTGTACTCCGACATACATCAAAGGTCATGAAAAGCAAAAAATGTATGATGTTGCATGACGTGAAAAAATCCACACAATTTAATATACTGAGTTATTTTTTATTATATACGTAAGTCTCATAGAGTGACTGAATACTTATATATCTTTGAAAAACACAGAACTAATAAAAATTAACTGGCAAAGCAAGAAAGGGTAGGAGTGCGCTTGTCATCTCTGCCTCTTTTGTAGTTTATCATCAAAGTTAGGGCAGAGATCTTGTCCCCATATAAGAACAGGGGAGCTTGGCCATTGTGTTTAACCAGGCCAGGATTTCATCCTCAGTCCCTAACCTGCAGTTGGGTCCACACACAGATCCACTTTTTGGAATTGCTGGATCAAGGACTTGGCTTGTATTTTGCACTGTAGACCTTGGACAGTTTGTAATGCAGACTCTTGTTTAAAATACAGTTTTTGAAAAAAACTTGTGCTTAAAAACACTGAGTGGCTGCCCTGGAACCCCAGTGAATGCAGCAAGGTTCTTCGAAGTGCAAGTCCAACAGAATCTGGCTGCTTCTATACAGTACACATAGTGTTGTAATTTTTAATATTCATCTGTTAAAAAAACAACGTAAACAACCCTTCTGTAATATCAGTAGTTTTCATTTTTAAAATGTCTTCAGTGTATTTTCTATAGAAGTTTAGGTGGGAACTTTTCATGTTGATGTATCCTTTTGCTGATGTCTCATGCATCTGACGAAGTGGGTATTCACCCACAAAAGCTCATGCCCCAATATGTCTGTTAGTCTATAAGGTGCCACAGGACTCTTTACTGCTTTTGCTATAGTTTGTTGATACGTTCATACCTTTCAGGAAGATAGATATAGATTTTTTCCCCTCTGGAAAAAAATTGAATGTAACTGTGTAATTAGACTGTATCATAATGCATATGTAAAAGGGGGTCAAATTAGGGTGGGATGAGCAACCTTAGTTCTGGCATTTCCTAATTTTTGGGTGCTTGACTTTTCAACTTTAACAATATTCTTTTAATGTAGCTTTTTTTAGTGTAATTTCCCAAATTTTCTAAAAAAAGCAAACTGAAAAAGCAGACATTCCATCATGTGGCATCATATTGTCACCACGTGGATCAGCAGCAGGTTTGGAACTTTTAGATCCATGCTACAGACTTCTGCCACTTCAGCTAACAGAGTGGGTTGTCGTGCTGTGTTCGGCGCAGCACTAGAGGTGATGGGACCCTTCATGAATGGGTTTCACAGATACTTGCTGACAGACGAGGAACGGTGAGACTCAGGAATCTTGGGTTCCATTCAGAGCTCTGGAAGGGAGTGTGCTTATGGGGGAAAAGTAAAAACTCTTCTGCGTTTTTATTTTCCACGCATGATCCTGTCTGACTCATCTGCTCCAACTTGTCCCAGTCTCCACTCCTCAGGTGTCTCATCCCAGTCTCCTTGCTCATCAAATCCTAGTCTGACCCATCCAGACTCCAAACTGTCCCAGTCTCAAGTCCCAATCTCCTTATTTACCCATTTCCAGTTACCCCCATCCCACCTCCCCCCACCACCCAGTACTTTGTCCCCAGTCTCCTTGCCTAGCCATGCCCCCACCCTGCTGTCAGCTCCTCGTCCAATCTGTCTGTATCTCTCTCTCTCACCATGGCCTTCTGCTGTGACTCTTTCTCCATCCCAATTGGTTTCCAGTCCCAATCTCCCTCCTCAGGCTCCTCATCTGATTTCTGTGATCTGTATCCCAGTTCTCCCCTCGCACCTGAGTTCCTTGTCTGATCTGTCTCCTTTCCCCTTTTACTTTGTTCCCTCTGTTGCAGTTTCAGGGCAGATGCACCTGTTTCCCCGCTCATCGTCCATCAGTGGCACCCATTCTAGGCTTCTGGCTCCCAGCCGTCACCTAACTTGAGCAGAGTCCTGCATCTGACTCTCTTCTGACCAGGGTTTTTTAAAGCTGCACAGTTGCCTGCCTTACACTGTGATATCCCCAGCAAGCCAGACTGCCTAAACAGGCCAGGATCTGCACTTTGCATTCTTTCTGATTACTATGAACAGTGTGATTGCCGGCAGTTATGAGTTACCACTCAGCTCCTTCTAACCAAGCACATTTACTCTTAAGGTGGAAGCATTACAGAAAAAAACATATTAAAAACAATAAAAGAACCTACCTGCTAAAAAGCTTACCAGAGGTCACCCCCAACTCCAACGTTGGGCTCTGGTAGATGTCAGTCCTTCAAAACCCAAAGCTGGGTTTTCCCCAATGTTGCAAGGTTATTGCTTTGAGACATACGGATGAAAAGTGTTATATAAGAGCTAGGTATTTACTGTTATTGAAAATCCTGCTCATAAGGTGTGACATGGGTGAAAATATTTTTTCTTGGAGGTTTTAGTTATTTGTTAATTGACAGTTGCCGCTGCAGGTTGTATTATGAGTGAAAGGACTGGGCCATTCAGAACCAGAAGCCAGACTGGGCAGTTCAGCCATTTCTTTACACCCCATGGGCCTTTGATCTCCAGTCTCTGGGAACAGGCAATCAGCAGACAAAGACTTAGCCACAGGACATAGCTTCAAAAGGCAGGAATTCTGTGTAACCACAGGTGGGAAACTTTCATTAATTTCCCCCAGGCATACCCCAGGAAATCCACTTAACACTTATTGTCCATTCTTGTCTGGCACATTTTTAGGATAGTCCTTTGAACTCCCACGCCTCACATCACATCTCCCCCCTACAGAGGTAATATACAATCCTGGCCCACAATAATACATAAACTTTGCATTTAATACAATGGAACCCAAAGATACTTAGGACTTTTCTACACTTACCAGGGGATTGACATACGGTGATCAATGCATCAGCAGTTGCTTTAGTGCATCTAGTGAAGACCCGCTAAATTGACTGCAGATCGCTCTCCCGTCGACATAGCATAGTATGTACCGCGCAGTAAATAGATCTAAGCGACGTCGACTTGAGTTACGCTATTAATGTAACTCAAATTGCATAGCTTAGCTCAACTTTCCCCGGTAGTGTAGAGAAGACCAATCCCAGTCCCAGTCCCCTTGCAAACCAATCCCAGGCTCCACCTCCTACTGCCAGTCCCAGTCTCCTTGTTCAGCCAGCCCCAGTTTCTCTCTCCCTTCCCCTGCCAGCCTCCAGTCCCAGTTTCCTTTCCGCCTCTCCTTGGCTTAATCTACTTCTCCCACCCCATCCCCCCACTGCATCAGCTCTTCTCCCCTCTGCATTTGGATCAGTGCAGCTGCGCCAATGCAGCATTTGTAGTGTGGACATGCCCTCTGCCTTTACAACTATGTGAGATTTAAGTCTGAAGCTAACTCCCTGCTTGCTGTAATACAAGGGATCTTGATTGGGTCACACTGTGCAAATTAAGGTCCCATCCCTATTAGGAGTTCTGTGTGAGTGCTGGGATCTGCCTGCAAAACTCGTTGCAGGATCGAGGCCCAAAGGCTTTCAGGGACACTGCCATTTTCTAAAACTACTGAGTTCAAATGTATTGTCTCTTCATTGTTCCTTCATTGTGTGAAATACATGTGGAATGCTCTCACGTATCTGATAACTTGTCTTGGTGAATGGGAGATGTGTGATTATATGGAGAAAGTGTTTATGCTGCATTCATGGATAGCTGTTATTCATTTCACATTACGGAGGTGCTGTTCAGGACTCCATGGTTAAGGTTGGAGTTTGATTTTGCACTTAAAGAAGCCTGGTTTTGTATGAAAAATGCAGTATATCCTCAACAAACTTTCAGTGCTTACCCTCTGAGTATAGATTGGCTTTTCTGAGAATTTACAAATAAGGTTGTGAAGCGATTTAAAAAATTAATTGCAATTAATTGTGTGATTAAAAAGATTAATCACGAGTAATTGCTCAATTAATTGTGCTAATAAACAATAATACAATGCATTTTAAAATATTTTTGGATGTTTTCTATATTTTCAAATATATTGATTTCAATTACAACACAGAATACAAAGTGGCCAGTGCTCACTTTGTATTTATTTTTTATTACAAATATTTGCACTGTAAAAAACAAAAGAAATAGTATTTTTTAATTCCCCACATACAAGTACTGTAGTGCAATCTTTTTATCATGAAAGTTTAACTTACAAATGTAGAATTATGTACAAAAAAATTAAAAAATAAAACAATGTAAAACTTTAGAGCAGGGGTTTATTTTCATCGTCTGAGTCAGATACCATCAGCAGAAGGTTAATTTTCTTTTTTGGTGATTTGGATTCTGTAGCTTCTGCAACAGTGTTGCTCTTTTAAGACTTCTGAAAGCATGTTCCACACCTCATCCTTCTCAGATTTTGGAAGGCACTTGGGTTTCTTAAATCTTGGGTCAAGTGCTATAGCTATCTTTAGAAATTTCATACTGGTATCTGCTTTGAATTTTGTCAGATTTGCAGTGAAAGTGTTCTTCAAACAAACAACATGTGCTGGGTCATAATTGGAGACTGCTATAACATGAAATATATGGCAGAATGTGGGTAAAACAGAGCAGGAGACATATAAGTCTCCCCGTAGGAGTTCACTCACAAATTTAATTAACACCTTATTTTTTTAACGAGCGTCATCAGCATGGAAGCATGTCCTCTGGAATGATGGCTGAAGCATGAAGAGACATATGAATCTTTATTGCATCTGGTACATAAATATCTTGCGACACCAGCTACAACAGTACCATGCGAACGCCTATTCTCACTTTCAGGTGACATTGTTTTTTTTAGAGATTGGCTGAACAAGAAGTAGGACTGGGTGGACTTGTAGAGTCTAAAGTTTTACATTATTTTGTTTTTGAGTTCAGTTAGGTAAGTTGGACTTTCATGATAAAGAGATTGCACTACAGTACTTGTAGGAGGTGAATTGAATCATACTATTTCTTTTGTTTATCGTTTGTACAGTGCAAATATTTGTAATAAAAAATAATATAAAGTGAGCACTGTATATTTTGTATTCTGTCTTGTAACTGAAATCGGTACATTTGAAAATGGAGAAAAGCATCCAAAAATATTTAATATGTGTCAATTGATATTCTATTGTTTAACAGTGTGATTAATCGCGATTCCTTTTTTTAATTGTGATTAATTTTTTTGAGTTAAGTGCATGAGTTAACTGCTATTAGGTATGATTTTATTTCTCTTGTCGTCATTCTCTTGATTTTGTCATGTTACATATACTGCATAGGAAAAACTATTGAGGATAGTCATTCCTCCTAGGTCAAGAGGAATTTAACTGCTTTTGGTGAAGATTACTAGCCGTTGTGGGAATTCGCTATTTCTGAAATGCTCTCCACTTGATTTTTCTCCTGGCCAGTTTGAGGTCATCTTAAAAGTTGGAAACACCTCTGCCCAAGCAATATTTCTTTCTCTCTCAAGATAAATAGTGAATTGATTCTCAGTGGCACTTTCTGCTAATGGCAGGTTTGAATAGGTCCTGAAGCTGAGTCAGCATTCAAATTCCTTTCCAGGCCAGACACAAGACTGGCTCTCGCTTTCTCTCTCAAGATTGCTCTATCTTGTTTGCCTTCACCTTTCTTTCTTCATCACACCCACACTCTTAAGAGAGAAATCATCATTGAATGACATGAGGATTTGGTAAGAACTTGGTATTCCCAATGTTGAATGATGCATTCCACTGACAAGAAGCTGTGAGGAGAACATTGCACAGTTACGCACTCAAAGTGAGGACATGCCAAAGTTAAGGAGGCGTTCAGACCCTTATCACTATCCCCTTGGGCTTTATGGTCTGGTCTGGTCTGCGTTTATGTGATCACAAGCTATTTCTCAGATAACAGAAAGTCATATACCATTTTTCCTGTAGCATTAGTTGCATATTCGTATTATTTTGAAGTATTGTGTCCCTTCCTACATAAGATCGGGGCCGCTTGGGGGGCGGGGCAAGTGGGGGAATTTTCCCCAGGTCCTGCAGGGGCCTTGCAAGCCCTGGCCCGGCGGCGGTCCGGGTCTTCGGTGGCATTTCTGCGACGGGGGGCCCTTCAGTGCTGCCAAAGAACAGAGCGACTGAAGGAAATGCTGCCGAAGACCCGGACTGCCACCAGGTGAGTACCAGTGCCACAGCTCCCCCACTTTGCTCCAAGCCCCCTGAATCCTCTGTGCAGCCCTACATAACATACCACAGGTTAACTGTAGCAGAGTAATATGCAATGTGCCTTTATGTTTGCAGTTGGAGACCAGAAGGTAAACCCCTTGCTCACACTGATGAGCAGTTACATGATTATTCCAATGTCCTCAGGAAGCCGCCCTTGGTTTTGGTAATGAGCGATGTCTAAAATGGGCGGTGTCTTATCTTTTTATTTGGAATGTTAAATTTGTATTACTTTTGTGCAAACAACCATTTTGGACTAGTATATAATTATTTTGTGGGGCTTCATATTGTCTGTAAACTCATTTCCCTGCGTACATTTACATTTCAAAACACATAATGACTGTTCCCCAAGCTTGGTTACATTTTCTGAATTGTTCAGTTATGAAGTGTTATGATAATTACTTTTTCAATAAGAAACATTCTGACAGTTTCCTCTGAGCTTTATTTTCTCTGATGAAAATTTGCTTCACAGACAAATGAGAATTCTGTCTTAGTTGTATACTTTGTTATTCTGTAGTTCTAGAAGAGGGTTTATACTTAATACCCTCCTTTTGTTTTCTGCAAATAGGAAATAAAATTTGGATTTTACTAATTACCCTTTACTATACATTCTCTATTTCATGGTTCTAAATGTGTATCTGATTATTTCACTGAATTATTCCTAAACTATAGTGGTCTTCAAGTGAAATATATCAGTGATCCTTTTATGACTCATAATATTGTGAAGTTAGTCTCATATGATGTAGGGAAGTATTATTTCCCCCATTTACAGATGGGGAAACTGAGGCAGAGAGAGGTTTGGGTTTTTTTTAATAAGCACCACTCTTGTTCTCACTGAAGTCAATAGAGATTTTGTTTCTGCCTTCAGTGGGAACAGAATTTGGCCTTAAATTTGCCCACACTCATAGAATAGGTCTCTGGCAGAGCCAGAACTCAGATCTTCTGACTCCCAGTCCTGTGTTTTAACCTGTAGTCCTTGCTTCCTAGAGATGAGCAAAGAGTCCCTTCTAACCCAATATGCATGAATCTATTACTTCTACCTGGCCACACAAAAATCAAAATTGTTACAAATAACAGAGTTCTGTTCATGGCAACTGTATACCCCACTTGCAGAGAAACTGAACGAGACAAAGGCACAGAGAGTCAGTTGTAATTTATCAATTACCATAATTATTCCTGTTCATAAGTAGGAAAACACTTGGAAGCTAATGAGATTTTTATGTGTAAGTCCACAGTCCTCAAGAAGACAATCCAGGCTTAACTGATAGAACTGCTACTAACTTTTAATCACATATACATGCTGATGGTATAACATTGCACGTGTTCACCACACTACATCTTTGAAGAAAGCTTGGATTATTTATGATGAAAAAAATGTAAAATGTTCATTGTTTGGCTTTTTTCAGCTCATTCAGAAGCTGACAGATGTGGCAGAGGAATGTCAGAACAGCCAGTTAAAGAAACTGAAAGAGACTTGTGAAAAGTAAGATGCTACTCTCATATAACTAACTAAATCTTCTTCAGCATCTAACTTCTGGTTGAAATACGTATGTGTGTGTAGGCTTATCTTTATTTCTCTTTTCTGTAGAGAAAAGAAGGAGTTAAAGAAGAAAATGGACAAGAAGAGGCAGGAGAAGATCACAGAAGCTAAATCCAAGGATAAAAATCAAGTGGACGAGTAAGTGTATTCTAAAATTGTGTTCGATTTTATGAAGCGGTTCAAGGACATTTGGTCCATGTGACATCAAAAGAAAAGCCTCAACTAGATGATCAGTATGCAGGAAGTAAGGGGTCACCAAAGGAACCATGCCACCTCCTATTGAATGAATCCAAACCTCTCCTCCACATGTAGCGCTTTGCCAGCTGAACGGGTGTGCTTTTGCACTGCACTGCATGTCACATGAGAGAATCCTCATGAAAAGGTCAGTGTGGTAACAGAATGGCACACCTAGGCCCTGATCCCACGAACGCTTCTACATGTGGGTGAATAAGCCCATTGGCTTCAAATCAACATTGTAAAGTGACTCATGTGTGGGAGTGTTTGTGGGATTAGGCCTGGATTTGAGAGACACCCTTAAAACACACTATAAAATGAATGTTCTGAGGGCCATTTTTGATATGCAGCATACAAGGAAAGGAATGTGGCAGGCTGGCCCCTCCATGGGTGCAGGCTTCAAGTAGTTTGGGTGCCTTGTTTGAGAAATGCAACCTTACCTGCATATTACCTTTTCCTATGTTTAAAATTTTTTAATGTTACTGAATGATAGCATGCACTCAAACTACTGACAGTCCCTGAGGCTTTCATTTCACCTTAACAGAGTTTGTTGGGTAGGAATTTCCTTTCCTTTTAACTTTACTTATTATTAACTCATTTCTGAATGAAACAAACGGCATCGTTATAATAGAAGGTTTGTGGTAGTTTTGTAATGTCACCTCAGATCCTGTGCTATCAATCCTTCTTTCATGCTAGCTTTAGCGTTACTCCTGATTTTTCAACAGTGGAAGTGAGAAGAATTGGGTTCTGCGGGTGCAGTATCTGTAAAAAGGTGCAAAAATATTGATTTGATTTATGGCTCACAAATAAGCACAGAATATATCTGGGTAAGTGGGCTATATCCTCCTCCAGTAAATAGGATTTGTTTGTTTTCCTCAATTCCTTTTTGGTAAATAATTCAAAGAGAGAATAGGACATTTTAGGTTGCATTACTGTATTTATTATTAGTTATCAATCTTTGTGTAAGGCCTAGTGGGTCTCAGACCCAGGCTTGTAGAGTTGCTAGACAGGAAACACCTCTGCACTGCTACCCAGTAACAGCTGTAACTCGCTTGTGTATCCCCACCCATGACTCGCTCGGGATACCAACCACAGGAAGTCCCGCCTCAAGGGGCTTGTGAGGTGGCACTTGATTGGCCCGCTGCTCTATATAAACCCAAGCAGTGTTTCGGGAAGTGTCCAATGTGGGTTATTAGCTAGCTACTGTGACCACCTTGTATTTCCTGTTCCTGGGTCCTGGTATTGACTTTTGCTCTGATTTGGACCTTGACTCCTACATGGACCCTGCTACCCAGTATTGACCCTCAGCCTGATCTCCGACTTTTCCCTAGCTCTGCCTCTCAGCTGGACCCTCGGCCTATTGACTCTGATACTGACTCTGAACTCCGGTGCTTGTTCTGCCTACTGAGCTCCTGCCACTAGTCCTGCCTAACTCTGCCCAGGAGCCTGATGCTTTGTAATATTTAAAACCAAATTTAAAAAAAAACTGCAAAAGAATTTAAAAAAAAACAAGCAAACAAAAAACCAAAACAACCCCCCAAGCTTTTCCACAACCACAAAGCCACGATTATACAGTGTTTAATATAGTATTACCACTGTGTATGGTTTGGAGCTTCTTGTAGTAGGAAAAAGAAATGCATATTTTTATTGATAGAAATGAAAGAAGGGCTACAGAGATAAAAGAACTACAGCACATGACCTGAGAACAGACATTAGAGGAATTTAATTAGCAGCCTAAAGAGAAGATGACAAAATGGGAATAATAAGTGATAGTGTAAAAGGGGAAGAATTATTTAAGGTGGTTAAAGTTGACATAATGGCACAGAAACAAAATTGGGGAAAACCAGTTAGACATTATGAAAAATGTTCTAACAGTAAAATCCATTGCAGCGTGAAACGATTTGCCTGTAGAGAGATTATTGAAATATCAACTTAGGTGTTCAAAAGTAGGCAGATAAAAGTCCCTAAGGAGGCTCCCTCAAACTCCTTGCCCAGGAAAATCCAGTGGAGGCAGCAAAAGGAGCAGGAAACTCGTTATGTTTCTCCCCAGCTGTTCCAACAAGTGGACGCAGTTTGCCCCTCCCCACTGAAAGAGGTAGCAGGACCTGTGTGCAAACCCAGTGGATCCCATCAAGGCCTCCTGTGCCAGTTAGGTATTTGAGGATACTCTCTCACAAATGTGGGAAATCAAAATATGCCCAGATTAATATATTGTGCCAAGCTTTGCAGGCGTTCATTTTCCTATTATCCTTAATTTTTCCCTGTCTCTAGGGTTTGCATAGCTGCCTGGAAGCAACATATTTTAATCCCTTATGTATAGGTAGGTTTACCAAGCAATTCAAAATTCTGTTTAACCTCTTAAGTGCTCCTCGATTTTACTGAAATATTGCAGCTACTCCATCGTTTGGGGACAGTTTTCTCCCCCCTCTGCGAAGTTCACAAACAATA
Source organism: Mauremys reevesii (assembly GCF_016161935.1). NCBI lineage: Eukaryota > Metazoa > Chordata > Testudines > Geoemydidae > Mauremys > Mauremys reevesii. The sequence continues at coordinate 9,579,824 of NC_052625.1, forward strand.
AAGAAACGTCTTACACTATATACTCAAATTACTACATGCATCATCTCTAATAAGCTGCATGTTCACTGTGGGCTTGATACTGTGATCATTGACGTCAATGGCAAAGTTCCCATTAACTTTAATGGTACGGAATCAGGGCCTCTATTGACACAGGTAAAATTTTCAAAGGCCCATAAGTGGCTTTGGAACCTAAGTCTCACTGATTTCTAATGCATCTGCATTGTCCCTGCTATGTCTATGGCAGTGTGTGCTAACTCTGGCCAGGCCGTCCGGAAAAAAATCTGTCTAAAAGGTCACTGCAGATGAAGCTGCTGAGATGTTCCTGCCCAAGTACTCCTGCCTCCTCTTAAAGTGGTTGTAAAGAAAACCAATGAAATAAGTCAGTAGAAACCTCTTTTTTGTTGTTCCTAGTCAGTGTGGCAGCTGAGCGGTTAACTAGCATGGCACAGCAGCATTGTTGTGGAGCAGAACAAGACAATGCAGTTCAAAAGCAGAAGACAAGCAGCTGTGCCCTACCCCTAAAATATTGCAGCACATCACCAGCTAAACCATCACAGTAGCAGAGAAGCTCTGTGAGCCTTCATTTGGCCTGCCAGGCTGTCTGCCATTGTAGAGTTAGTCCCTATCCAAGGCCTACATAGTCTATTCATAGGCACCTCTAAAATTCAAATGTTTCAACTGAATCCAGAGCTCCATGGCTTACGTAATAAAGTTATGGGGTAAAATCCTGACCTTACTGGAGTGGCTGAGATTTTTGTCATTGACTACAGTGCGGCTGGATTTCATTCACAGTACCTGCTCACTGACACGGAATGTTGCGTAATAGAACATGTTGGATAACAGGTGATGTCCTGTGTGTTCTCTTTGGTATTCCATTTTCACACTTAAAAGAACACTGCTGCCACATAGAAGCCGCAGCAGGAACGATGTTCTACAGCAGAAGGACTAACTGAGAGCAGGACTTGCCTGACATTATCAGGGCTTAAAGGCAAGCAAGAGAAAATAATGTCATTGCAGGAAGTCACAGATCTGGACATTTCAGGATGTTTCTGAAGATATAACGCCAACACGCTGATTCTAACATATTAGACACTTTAGAAATGCAGATGGACGGACAGACAGGACTGTCTCTTCAAGGCAGAGTCTATCACATTGGGTATTGATTTATCTGAACTGACAAACATATTGATGTAATTTTGTCGACTGCAATAATTTGTTAATCCCTTGTCCCCAGGGAGAAGACGGAAATGATTCGATCATATATCCAGGAAGTGGTGCAGTACATAAAGAGGGTACGTCAGTCTGTTGTATTTACGTTGTTTGTAAAACTTCAGCTTTTACAGATTACAGTTTGACTGGAAGTTATCCGTGGAGTGATTATGAGCATATACATTTCACTGTAGGTGTATGTGCATGCAATGCACTAAAGTCAGAGACCTTTACAAGCAGTGCCACTAGGGGGCGCATTCCCTCCCCATGCACAGAGCCAAGGCATAAAAGGGGCATAGCCGCCACCTTCTCCTCAGTTCCCTCTGACCACCCATGGCGATATTTAGAGCTCCCCAGCATTCATGAGCCTTGGTTAGCCAATTTAAGGATTTCCTCACTTTGTATATAGTTATAGTTCACTTAGTATAGTTATAGTTTAGCTACTTAGGCTTTTGCCGGGCAGAAATGTGCCGCATGCAGGGCCCTTATCCCCATCACTGACAGGCACAACAGTTGTCTAATTTGTTTAGGCAAAGGACACGTAAGGGACAAATGTCGTATCTGTACCTCATTCCCTATGAGGGCAAAGAAACAGAGGGATTTCTGATTTAAGGTTTATCTTCTTGAAAAGGCAATGCATCCCTCTTCAGAGCCTGATCCCTACGATGAGAGAGCAGAAATTTCCTCCACAAGGAGGGCCCCTCCAGCTGCCATGGCTCCAAAGCTAGTTTTGGGTGAGAATCATAGAGCTCCTTCCTCTCCTCAACAGGTTCAGAGCTTTGAAGCAGATAGGCTGCACTCCTCATCTCAAAAAATGGTGCTAAAAGTCCGCCGGTGCCAACTCAGCACTCCCTGTACACTATCTGAGGCTGCACCGCTGATGCTAGCTCCAGTGGGGCTGTCAAGACCAGTGCTTTCTCCCTTCATGGAGAGATCTTTAACCCCAGCACTGGTGAATCCAAAACCAGCTCCAGCAACAGAAAATTTACCTTCATTATTGGTGCTTGTCTGCTTCCACCAGCACTGTCAGATACTTCATCCTACCTTTGGTGCAGCACTGTGTATCTCCTGTGCCCAGGACTCCACCAGTAACCAGTGGACTTTCCTGTCCATTCAATGAAAAGAGAGTTATCTTTCCTCCTCGTCAGACTCGGACAACGATAGACCTTTAATCTCTGAGGTCTTTGAGATCTCCACACAGATCTAAGCATGCATGACCCATGGAGCAAGATGAGTTATTCATACAGATGAGTTATTCATACAGATGCCCTGATATGGTGCCCTCCACCACAGACGTTGCAAGCACTGCTATAGTCTCTTTGGCCATACTGGGCCTCTTGGACTGCTCTCAGACCCTCTGGACTCCATCAGCTGCATAATCCAGGAGCAAGTCACCTCTCCCAACTCCTGTAGCCACTAGCGAAGCTCCTGTGGAACCACGAGGTCCTGTCACCCGGCTTTGGAGTACCCAGACCAAGAGGACCCAATAGAAGAACTCCAAGATATTCCTCCTCTTCTGCAGATGAGTCCATCACACTCGAGTCAACTTCAGCTCTGCCTGAGCACTTTAAGGTCTTTCAGGACTTTAGGAGGGTGGCTGCTTCCCTAGGAGCACAGGTGGAACTTTTGCAAGAAGATCTGCACAAGATCTTAGATATCCTGCAGACTGGGAAAGGTCAGCCTTCCCATTAACGAAACTCTGCTGGAACCTGCTAAGACCCTTTGGCAGACACTCATTTCACTTCCACCCACTGCCAAATGTGTGGATAGACGATATCAGGTTTCCCAGCAAGAACACGATTATTTTTTCACTCACCCTACCCCAGATTCTTTAGTTGTCACAGCGATGAATGAACAATTGAGGCAGTTGCTCCCCAAGGCTACCCCCAAAGACAAGGAATTTAAGAGATTGGATTTATACAGTAGAGAGGCCTGTACTTCCATAAGCCTTCAAATTAGTGTGTCAAACTGTCAGGCTTTATTGGCCAAGAATTCCTTTATTAATTGGTGGGAAATTTCTAAATTCACAGATAAGTTGCCAGAGGAGTATAAAGAACAGTTCTTGGCTATAGCCTCTGAAGGTCACCTCACTGCCCAGACATCTCTAAATGGCTATCAACACAGCTGAAATGGCTTCATTTTCAACGGTGACAGCCGTCTCAATGAGGTATTCTTGTTAGTTAAAGCCTCCTGCATCTCAAGGGAACTTCAAAATACAATATAAAACTTGCCATTTGAGGGCACTAAGCTCTTTTCTCAAAAGACTGATGTTCATGGTGTGCATGTGGAGATTCCTGTGCAACTCGTTGCTCTCTCAATATCTTTACCCCAGTGATGAAGAGGAAATAGTTCAGACCACAGGGATAATATGAACTTTAAGATTATTCTAGACAGAGATCTAAGCCTTCTAGATGTTGCCTGTCTGCTTTGTCCACAGCAGGCCTTTCTCACCAGACCTCCGCTTCAGAACAATCACTTTGGCATCACAGTCGAAGACAGCATACTGACCGTAAATCATCTCCAGAGTTTCGGCTGCCCATTTGGAGACTGCCTGACTTTCTTTTACAGTGCACGGACAGAAATCTCTTCTCGGCCAATTCATTTCCTTCCCCACCCTACCTTCCCCATCCCTTTTCAGGGACCCATCTCACAAGGCTGTATTAATGCAAGACGTACAGTCTCTTGGATCTGGGCGCAATAGAGGAAGCTCTTTATCAGCACAGAGGGAAAGGCTTTTATTCCCACTGTATCTGATTCCAATAAAGGTTACCATTAGGCATGTACCTACTGGTACTGCTGGCAAAAGTCTCTGACTTGGGTTCATTGGGTGTAGATACACTTACGGTGGAATGTATAAGTACATAAAACATCCTGAAGAACAACTGTTATTGTACAGGCGAGTAACCATTTTTTCCTAAAGTTTTAAATTAAGGTTTTAAAATTTCAACGTTTTGTGCAACTGCCATACAGATTATTTGTATATTACTGTATATGAAATTAGAATTTTATGTCTTTTTTTGAACAATCAGTGACTGGGGGAATTAAATTATTTTTCTTATCTGAATTTAGATTTATTTTGATCTTTTGTGCAGTTTTGATTCATGGAAACCATGTATGGCCTCTTGCCTTCAGGTATTGGAGAAACATTTTTGTAAATTGGTTAGGTGTCGCAAGAATGCAATGATGGCTTAAAGAACTCTGAGATCCAAAAAACATTTAATTACAGCATATGCCTTATCCTTTATTGGGTTTGTAGAACTGCTGAAATGCATAAGCATTCAAAGCAGAGCTCTGCAAAATAAAATACTTTTGTTTCTTGGAAACTCAAGAGAAAATGTTAGCTGTTTTATGGTTTTAACTCTTTTTATGTTGTACTGAACCCCAAATTTTGCTTTGTGAAATGTGGATTAAAATATTTTCAAAATAAAAAATATGCAAAATAAACTCCCATGAATTTCTTTAGGTCTTCAGTGCAGAACTATTTTAATTCAACAGCTGGGTCATTTTTGCTCACAAAGGCCCCAATACAGGAAACCACTTAAGAAAATGCTTAACTTTAAGCATGTGTTTCATTTCCATGGAAGTCAAGTGCATGTTTAAATGCTTTGTTGAACCAGGGCCCAAGTTCTGTACAAAAATATGTGAATATGTTTCCTTATTCAAGTCCCCAGTCCTGCAAAGAGTTCCTTTTGGGTGCAGGAATTAGCCATACAAGGCTCCTTGCAGGATGGGGACCAAAGTTTGCAACAAAATACAATACAATATTATTTTTAAGAGCATTGCAGTGTCACAGATATTTTACACTCTGACTCTGAATGCCTCCTGTGAAGTTTATATGCAGTGTTGTATCTGGCCCAGGATATCAGAGAAACAAGCTTGTCTCTCTCACCAACAGAAGTTGATCCAATTATCTCACCCACCTTGTGGTGTAGGCACCCACAAATGAACTATTGCCAACAACAGCAGTCATTGGTGCATATCAAAAAGAGGATAACACAACTGTATTAAAAGGGTTTATAGTTGTCATTAGAGAATTATGATATTTTTAATTGGAAAAAAGCAGGTTTGTGTACTGGGTGAAACCGAACTTTTTGCTGTTTTCTTATAGCTAGAAGATGCTCAGAGTAAAAGACAGGAGAAACTTGTAGAAAAACACAAGGAGATTCGTCAGCAAATACTGGATGAAAAGCCCAAGGTAAAGAGTTTTGAACAGTGACATAATGCTTTTAAAAACTTTTTTCAGCAAACGTACCTGCTGTATGCATCAATTAATCTGATACTTGAGAAGTGTGATAGAGTTTGCACATAGTGAGAGTGTCATAAACAAGTTCCCCAATAGCTGAGATTATGGAAAAAGTCAGACAGCAACCTGCTAGTGAGTAACCACTTCAGATTCTGATCCCCTATAATTCGATCGTTTTTGTAGTCATTGTAGAGTATCTCTAAAAGGCACCTTGTGTAAAGGGTGCTTCTGACCAGCAGAGTGTGCCCTTTGCTGTAATGTTCTTTAGCAGTACAAAAACAAAACACAGTTTGCATTAAAAAAGGAGATATCTTTTTAGCATGCTTAGCTCAAAGTGTTCTTGATAGTCATGACAGCCTGTAAAAATAGATGATGATAATAGATGTTTTTCCATTTGTGGAAAAACGATGAGATATGTCAAAACGCTGTTGTTGAACATGGCATATTTGCTGAACTTTCTACACTGGATTTTGTGCATTGAATCTTTTGTATTCTCTTTCATGTCAGCTAAGATCATGCAGTATTCTGTAAGATCTCTCTTCTCTCTGTCTCTCTCTCTCTCATTTTATTTTAGAGATTGTGGGCTGGATCCTGTTCCTCCTGAAGCCAATGGGAATCCATTGACTCCAGTGGAGCATATTCAGGTCCTCAAAATGTTGTAAGATTTGTTTCAGGAAGTAATAATTATATTAGCAGGCTAGTGTACATGAATACGGTGTCATTCAACAGCGTGCTCTTCCTGCTCTAATTCTTCATGGACCATTCTGGTCATCTCTGCTTTCATGTTTCCTATATTAGATCCAGTATGTTACAGACTTCAATTTTAATCTCTTGTCTGTCTACAGACTAATGTTTCAATGCTTGTATTACAGTTAAATTGGCAGTAATAAGGAATTTAAATTTTGATGCTAGTTAATCAGTGTTGGCCTCCCATTTGTGTGAAATATGAAAAGAACAGATCAGGTAACTATTTTAACAGCTCATGGGCGATAAATGATAAACTTAGTAAGTTTCTAAAAATTACATATTTTTGTTCATGTAATTTTCTACTTTGATTTTAAAAATGACCTTTATAAAAACAATAATAATAACAGGTAACAGTTAGTGTGAATGCCATGGGATCTGGGATCAGAATATATATCTTCCTTAAATGTTCAAAATGCTTCCTTTTTGTGTTTCATCACCAGCTTCTTTTTAGGAATAGCGCTAACTTTTTTTTTTTACATTAATAGAATTTAAGTGTACAAATACAATGCAAAAATAACTCATTGTCAGTCATTCTAATGCTATCATTTGATAAGCTTGTTTATACAAATTCTTAATTAACTTCTTTCCTTCTTTTTTTTAATCCCAAGGCTGCTACTGTACTTTTTAGTAAAGCAATAGCAGATCTGAAACCTGGACTCACTCCCTACCACAAGTGTATGACTTGCATGCAGAGGGAAGGATCATGTGCAGGCTTGGCAGGGTTAGAATCCTCCCACACACATTCACATCCGCAACCTCAGGGCAGGGCAGGAGGCAACTCTGCCTTTATATGGGCTTCGGCTAGATCCTCTCTGTAGTCAGTGACCCATTGACAATGCCTTTAACCTCCCCTTTCAGGGTCCTGCCTTGAGAGCCTGCATGGTGTTGTGCCCTGTAGTGCACCACGGGATCTGCATCCTACCCCTTACCGCATAATGGAAATGATTTCAGGACTGGGCTTAGCTTTTACTTGGGCCAAAAGATTTAGTGCAAAACAACAATTCATTTTATAAGCCTTTTTTTTTTTTTTTTGGCTTCGTATTCAAAGCCAAGCTCCCTTCTTAGCAGGGTATTAATATGTAGTAGATCAAAAGTTTCCCCAGTTGCAGATGTTTGAAAGGTGCAGACACAAAAATGTACTCTGTAACCTTTCCAGATGTATTTCTCTGAGTACCCAGACATGCATTATTTGTGTATCCAAAGCTCCCATCAAAATTAATGGTAATGTAAGTCAATGGGAGTTTATGGGTACGTAAGCAATGCAGGATCAGTCCCTAAACAAACAGTCTAATATGTTTAGGGGATAGCATTAGCTTTGAGTGCTCCTGCCAATAATATCACTGGGGACACCCTTTCAGCCATTCATCATTTTACTTGGCTACTTAGCAGTGACTCACAAAACTTGTTGTATTATGACTTTACATGCAGAGCCCAGTCATAGACAAAAAGATTATTGCAATCTTAGCCATTATGTTTGCAGCAGAGCTTGGTAGTTTGCTAAGTGTAAGTTTGTAATTTTCTGCATTGTAAATTCTCTAGGAAACTGGAGAGAACGTTGCCCTTTATATTTTTTTTAAAAATGCAGAAATCCTGCCACCGATAAAGACCTTTAGGGTTTTAAAAGATAATTTTTCTGGACTAAGGGACCACATTCACCAGTGATTTACACCTTTAAATACCCCACTGAAGTCGGTAGAATAATAAATCAGTGCAGATTTTTTCCCCTAAACAAGTCCTAGACACAAGGCTACTTTGTACTTTTTCAGCTGCTTGGCTTATAGTAGAAAATAACTTGAATTTCCCATCTACTCTTGTTTGATTCCTGAACTGATGCTCTCAGCAGAAAGGGATGGGAGCGGTCCCTCTGAATACTATATCCCCCTTGAAATCAGTGGGAGTTCTGCTTCAACGGAACCAGAATTTCACATTGTATCTGTATAATACCATACTCCCTCTGATCACAAATTCATCTTTGGTCTTGCCGAGACTAGAAATTTAATAATCTCATGGATGTTTTTCTAATAGATGTGTGTGTGAGGACATACCAAACACTTCCAACAAGCTAATGTGGGAGAGCCTCCAGGCAAAGGACAATGTCGCCTTGTTAATTCAAAGACTATGTGCTCATGTGTGGAACAGTAAATATCCTAGCCTTATCCCTCCTTCATTGCCCTCTACTTTGAGTGTTATGTGATAGAACGCACATCAGAGAGAGCTCATTCAAAGGCTTCTCCTACAAATGCATACATTGAAAGCCACCTAGCAATTGGAATCCATTAGGGTTTCTAATTGATGCCTTCCTCTTGAGTATCAGATATTGACCACTGAAAACAGGTAGATAACTTGACCATGTGAATTAGTTATAACAATTGAGGGTGGTTCACCTTTGTCCCATGTGATAGTTGCCTCCGCTGTCCTCTCCCTGTCTGCACCATTTCCCATCAGTACAATTATTTTTTTTTGCTCCTTTTTTCCCTCTCTCTTCCACCTGCTCTCCTTTTTGCTTTCTACTGTTCACTTCCTATTCATCAACCCCTCTTCTTTTCTCCCCATTCTCATTCCTTGTCTTCTCTCCTTATTTCATTAATTTACATCAGGGTAGGCAACCTATGGCACGCGTGCCAAAGGCGGCATGCGAGCTGATTTTCAGTGGCACTCACACTGCCCTGCATGTGTGGCACTGTGATATTGAAGTATAACCGAGGGACTTGAGGATGGCATGGTCTTTTTATCTCGGGGTCTTTGCTTTGGATAATCTGTTCATCCATTTAAACCTAAATTAAGTGCATTTCCAGCCACTCTTCCCCCATTGCATTGTAGTGGCAAAAACTCCATCCGTGTGAGAGATGGCAAGGAATTCATCCTTTTGTATGAAAACTGATTGTTACAGTAAATGGACCCTGTACTTCCTGTCACTGGAGTCAATGAGGGTTTGTCATGGATGTTGACAGGGTCAGAATCAGGCTCATTACAGTTTGCAACTTTTAGCTCAATCCAGTAGAACACGTTATTATTAATACTTTACACTCCCATTCAAAGACCTCAAAGCACTTGACAAACATTAACTCATTCGGCCCCACGTAAATACGGTAGGTAAGTGTTGTTATTATTTACAGATGGAAAAACCTGAAGCACGGTGACAGTAAGTGACTTGCCCAAGGTCATATGGACTTGCCACAGACCTTCTGTATGACCTTGGGCAAGTCACTTACTGTAGATAGAACCCCAGACTCCCAGTCTCAGACTGGAGCATTCTTTTTTCCTATTGCTTTTTCTTTTTAATTCACAGCCCTTATCCCAAAAGCTAGTTGAATGATGCAAACAGTGGGCTCTATATCCCTTTTACTTAGGAGGTATGTGGACAGCCATAGATTATGTAGAAAAGGCCTGGGGAAGCCACATTGCAGAGAAATGCAGCTAAGCAGTATTTTCTCATGACATGCCATAGTTCATACACGAATGGAGGGTGGAGTCTGAGAGCAGTCACTCTGCATGGCATGATTCCCTCTGTAAGAGCCAGACATTTTCTATGCAAGATAAAGCTGCCGCAAACCACTTCAGTATGGCCGATAAGCTCTATGACCAGCTGCCGCTCTCACCACCATTGTAGGAGTCACATATGCCATGCTGCCATGCCAGAGGAAATCCAGTGGCAGCGCGACAGGAGAGACTCCTGTCCTGTTAAAGCCTAGCTCTCGCTGAAGTTGAATGGAATCTTTCCATTGACTTCAGTGGTAACCTTAGTGCCTGGAGGAAGGAAGTCCCAGCACTGTAAGGAGGATGTAATCATCTGTGTTCATGGCCCCACAGCTTATGCTCAGTTTGCATGAATCAGAGGAGAGAGAGAGAGATGACCTAGTGTGTCTTGCTAAATTGCTTTGCATGGCTTTCACCTATGACATTTATGATTTTTTCTTCAAAAAACGTCTTAAAAGCAAATGTACTTTTCATTTAAAATGGTATATAAATGGAGGCTAGTATAAGAATCTGATGTATGCTAAATAATTTAAAAACACAAGCTTATTATCTCACAGTTGGTTATGCATTATTAATTGCGCCCAGTGTGTGTATACATTGCTATACCTAATCTATAATTTATACCAGGGCCGTGCCTGAAAAATTTATGGGGACTTAAAATGACACGTTTTCAAGGACCAAAGTAATGAGCCACTCCAACTCTGAAATAATAATCCTGTAAATCCAGCGTCGTCATCCTGTTGAAACAATGCCTTGCAAAAACAATGGATGACTTCTCCCCCACACCAGGTGCAGTAGTTAAATTCAATTATTTGAAAGCACAATGAAGGGAGAATGATCCTGCAGTCACAGACAACCTTAAAATATCTTTTTTTGTAGACGACAATTTGGTTGTCTAATACCCGGTTTGTGGTTTTTGTTTCAAATGATTCATTTTACTCCTGCAAATAATGTAAGTGAATTAAATGGGGCTGTTCATAAAAGTTAGGTGAGCAGGAGTCTCTCTCTGATTTTTGAGAATAGTCAATGTACAGTGCATATGATTCACAGAACGTTTGCAATTACTTTACGTAAGTCTTTATCAATTCTCAGAGCCCAGAATTACTACTTTAAATCAATTCAGGAGAAAGAAAGCAATTCCCAGGGAGTTTTATGGCTCTTCCAATATGTTTTCAGGTCATTGCACTTTGCACAAGAAGACCATACCCCATTTTCTCCACTCAGTGCCCTGGTAAGAAGCCAAACCTCCTTTCGACGCGCTTCCATCCAACTCCCGTCAGACCCATTCAAGTTTCTACTGCACGGGATCACTCAAAAATGTTAGGGATAGAGCTTCGCAAAGTGATGATTTCAGTTTGCAGGGCTCCACGAAGACCTTGGATAGCCATAGACTCATGTTGGCATGGAGGAAGCAGCCTTCTTAAAGTGTTCCCCATCTTAATCCCCCCTCTTCCTGCATTCCCGGAGGCAAATAGTCTTTTCTGTGCAGTGGATAGTTTTAATCCCTCCAGATTTTAAAAAGAAATCACGCAGTTTTTAAGCACCTGCAGCTTTTAAGCTAAATCAGTTATAGCAATGCCTAGCAGTAAAACACAGAAGGAATACAGAGGGTGTAAAATAATGTAGTTTTTTTCATTGTTCAACTTTTTTTCTTGGCTTGTAAATCCATCAGAGTCATATGAGTTAACGGTCTCTGTGCCTTCTTAAGTAGGCAATAGCACAGAGACATGCATGACATTTACTCAGTCTCAATGAACTGCAAACCTTTTAAAAGAATATTTTTACAAAAAGAAATTTCCCTGGGCTGAGATTTTCAAAGCCATCTCAGGGCTTGATCCCGCAAGGTGCTGAGCACTCTGGTCTCAATCCGGCAATGTGCTTAAGCACATGCTTAACTGTAAGCACCTGAATAGTCCCATTGATTTCATTGGGATTACACACATGCTTAAAGCAAAGCATGTGCTGAGTTGTTCTCAGCCGCTCACGGGATCAAACCCTAAGAGATGGGCATCCAAATCCACTAGGCAGCTTTGAATATCTCAGCTCTGATGTTTGTGTGTTGTTCTGTGTTACATTTGGGTGGAATTCTAAGGCTTTCCCTAGAATGTGTTGTGGTCATTGAATAGGCTGGTCTGGCTCTCACACTGGTTTTGCTCAAGTAAAACTCAGTGGAATGACTCCAAATCGTCACCAGTGAGGGATCAGAATCCCGCCCGTAGTCTTCAGCCTCAGTCACAAATAAGAAGAGAGGCCTTCACAAGTGAAAAGAGTGAAAACTGGAGCTTTCTTCTATGTGTGACAAAGTTCCTCCTCTACCTTGGTGGGTCCTGCGCTTATTGGCAGATTTGCTCACCTCAGTGATCTTCCTCTCTGGTGGAACCCACAGTCTGGGTCAACTCCTCCTGTGTCTGATCAGGAGTTGGGAGGTTTGGGGGGAACCCGGGCCCACCCTCTACTCTGGGTTCCAGCCCAGGGCCCTGTGGATCACAGCTGTCTATAGTGCCTCCTGTAACAGCTGCATGACGGCTACACCTCCCTGGGCTACTTCCCCATGGCCTCCTCCAAACACCTTCTTTATCCTCACCACAGGACCTTCCTCCTGGTGTCTGATAATGCTTGTACTCCTTAGTCCTCCAGCAGCACACCCTCTCAGCTCATTGCACCTCTTGCTCCCAGCTCCTCACACACACGCCTCACTGACTAACTGGGAGGCTTTTAACTAGTTCCAGCCAGCCCTTGATTGGCTTCAGGTATCCCAATCAATGTAGCTATCTCCACTGCCTTCTAGAAGGATCTTAATTGGCCCCAGGTGCCTTTATTAACCTGGAGCAACTGCCATTTGGTTACCATGGTACCAGGAATTTGTTTAGCCTGGGGCTAACATACCTGTTCCTTACTACTTTACTGTATCCATCCGGCCTTGCCCCATCACATATGCTTTTTATTCATATAGATCCTCTCTTTTAATAACTTTATTTTTCCAGCACAATATACATTACAGTTCTAAAGATGGATAACAGGTCACAAACGATACATGTAACAATCTGAAGTGATATTCAGTTGTTAATTAAATCTCTTTTTGTGATGATACTATACACACATGTGTCACTTGGGAATTCTAGCTTTCAAATCAAATAGCCCAAACGCCTACATCAAATTTCCAATGGAAATTTGCAAAAAGCTTCTACTTTTATTTTAATGACTTGCAACTTCATTTATTTTTAATAAGGATGTCACAGAGCCCTTGTAGAAAGAATATATAAGTAATTATTTTAATGAAAACTAGAGAAGGGATATGTTAAGAAAACTGTTTTTTCTTCCACAGAGGACATTTTTCCAGACATGTATTTAATGTTAATTGGTGTTCCTTGTATGAGGTGCCAGAGGAAATATAATGTTTTGAGAGCTGTAAGGAATTGAGATTGAGAGGACTGAAAGACCAAAGTTTGTTTTCATTTTTCACCTGTGTAAATCTTCTTATTTCAGCTGACTCACTCTTGAATGCACTGGTGAGATTGAGAGCAGCATGTGGCCCAGAGTATATTTCATGTAGTTGAAAAGTTTGATTTGTGCAGATCGTTGTTTTGTAAGGGTCTAGGCAAGTTAGACAGTGTCCCAGCACCTCCCCCCACCTCAACTGGCTACTTAACATATTTCTGAGCCCCTTCTGGCATGTGGAAGTCTTTCTTAAATATTCTCACTTCTCCTATTCTAAATTTTAAAAAATAACATTCTGAGTCAAAACCCAAAGCTCGTCTCTGTTATAATGTGTAGATTGAGGTTTCTGAATGAGAGGTGAATGTTTATCAGTTGCATTAGGCAGCAGTCCACTGCTGGAAACACTGGAACAGATATGATGCTGTGTCCAATAGGAGGCCAAGCACAGATGCTGCAGCTTGGGAGGAGTTGAGGCGTAAGGTAACTAATCTTTGTACCATCTGAATTACAACTCAGGGGTGACACAGCCCATGGTTTCAACTAGAGCAGTGCTGTTGTAACACCATGGAGACTCCCTCTTCCAGTCCTCCTGCACACATTCAGCCCCGCTCCTACACTGGGGGTTTCCACTGAGACAGCACAGAGCTGTATATTCAGCCCTCATGGCTCCTGCAGTAGGGTAGTTCTCGCCAGACAATGCAATGCCTTACTGCCCCATATGCCACTAGGGTAGCATATAGGAGTTGGGTTGGAGGACAGAATCCGCTCCATTGGTTGTAAGGGATAAAGCAGTGAGCATTCTGCTATTTAGCATTATGCAGTTATTTACAAAGAGCTCTCCTCTGATGATAGCTGAGTCTTCCTAATGGCCAGTGCTTTGAAATGACCAACATTCATCTTTACTTAAGTTCTCAGGTATGTTTGCTCACAGTGGCGGGCCTAGCAAATGCCAGCAATAACAATGTGCTAATAAAAGATTTGTTAAAAGGTATATAAAGTCATTATTGATTTTGACGCTAGTGCATGTTTAACTGTTCCCAAGACTATTGTCTCCCTGACATAGAAAGGAAAAGATGGTAAAACTCACCTTGCCCTTCACTCAAGAGAAAACCACACCAGGAAGGAGACATATATAGCTTCTTCCTGCCAAAGCCCTTCCCAAGAATAGATAACATCCTAGAGAGAGAGGCTGGTGATGTTACCCAAACACAAAACTGTTTCTGTGGGTAATATGATTAGAGGTTGTAGATTGCTAAGGTGATCCCAGGACAAGAAACATGGCCTACTTAATACCCAACTGACGTAAACAGGATAATGCTATAAAGATATCTCACACTTACACTGAGGAGTCTCAAAGCTTTTTAGAAGCTAGGTACATGCAGTAATCATTTCATCATTGAAATTCAGGAGCATGCCCTTGGCTGTACAAAAAAGTTCTGTGGAATTTTCCGTGTTTATCCAAAGCACCCAGGATCTCTATTCTGTGTAACACACTGCATGGAAGTTAATGCATCTACCTCTGGAGAAAGACGAGCTGAAAATGATAAAAATGAGTTGATGTGTGTAGCTGGGTGGCTTGTCCGACAAGGTCTGGAGGCCGAGGGGCCAGCCAGTCCTGATCACTGGGTATGGATCAGGCGATCCCCCTGTAAAGAGCAGCAGGAGGCTGCAATGAAGTAGGGGTGCTCAGACTCCAGCAAAGAGTCCTGGCTGTTGAGGCTGAGACTCTAGGCAGGTAGGGCCTGGGAGTGGCCTGTCAAACCAGGAAAGGGCCCAGGCAGAAAGGCCTTGGAGTAGGAAGAGAAACTTTTGCTTTGTGTGGACTTTAGCTGGACTTTAATTTGGGACTTGGCATTTTATTTGGAATTTATTTTTATATGACTAAACACAGGCCCCAAGAAGGGCGTATTTTTGTCCCCAGAAAGCCTGTGTGAAGTTTATTTGGGGAAACTGAGGTGAAGGGCTGCCCTGAGGATATGGAAACTCGATGACATGATTATGAGTTTGAAGAGATTCATGACAGAATGTTTACAAAAGCTTCCAATTACCGAATTAGACGGCATTGATGTTTAAACCCCAGAAGGAAAGCCTCATGAGAGAAGAACAACTGCGATTCTCCAAAGGGGATTACTTTTGCATACCAAAGCTAAATAATTGAAAGGGCCCTAACAGGGAATGTTTGAATAGTTTTTAATATTCACTGTTAACTCTCCATTCTTTATGACATCCCTCTTTGAAACTTGAAATAATTTTCCTCACTAATCTTGCCTTTTGTTTCAAAACCCTTGACTTTTCCCTTCCTCCATATGGAGCTCAGGAACCTAGTGTTTATTAACATAAGTTTATTACCCCCTAAAATAAGTATCATATATTGTACATCACTTTGTCATCTCAAACCATGGCCCAGCTCCAGGAATGACCTCCACAAAGACGGACCCCTGCAACCATATAGAACACTTTTTCTGTATCCATCTCTGGGCATCAGAATTACCATGTTTGTGTTATTTAACTGCTGCTGTGAGGTAAACCCAAGGACTGAAGCACAATACTTCATGGCTGATTAGGAACTACAAAACTAATAGCCATCGTTTTTGAGAAATATTAATATTTATTACAGTAACCTTGTCTAACAGATCAAAACAGAGGTGAAATAGGAAAAATACATAGAATAATACTGCATAATCCACCAGTGTCAACTAATAGAGAAATCAATGCAAATCTTGCAAAGACTTAAGCACACGTATAATTTATGCATGTAAGTCAGGGGTCGGCAGCCTTTGAGAAGTGGTGTGCCAAGTCTTCATTAATTTAAGGTTTCACGTGCCAGACCAGTCCATCCAGGCCGGCAGCAGGCTGAGTGGGGCCGGCAGCCGGGACCCCGGCTGGCAAGGGGCTAGCGGCCGGGACTCCGCTATTTCCACAGGCCCCTGCCTCATTCAATGCACAAAATGCACTGTACTTACTTAATGAGCATCTTCAACATTTTTTTTCTCCTTGCTGTTCAGTGTGTGACCCAGCGCTTTTTTTACTGCACACTATTCA
The DNA here is from genome assembly GCF_016161935.1 of Mauremys reevesii. Taxonomy (NCBI): domain Eukaryota; kingdom Metazoa; phylum Chordata; order Testudines; family Geoemydidae; genus Mauremys; species Mauremys reevesii. The sequence goes on from NC_052625.1 coordinate 9,595,980, forward strand.
AACCCTGCTCTGATGACAGAAATATTTATTTCTTCATGGGGTTTTCTATGGAGCTGATCACTATAGTATCGGATTGCTTCTGCATATACTAATTTACTCCCACAATACCTCTACGAGCTGAGGGGATGAGGCCGAGGGGATAAGGAAAAGAGATTAGGGTCAAATGTTTCCACTAATCTTAGGTGCCCAATTTCAGACAACCCGGACCTGATTTTTCGGACTATTCAGCATTATAAAGTACTTTATATGGTCAGAGCCCAGCTCCCAAGACAGGTGTGGGTGCTCAGTACAGCCATGTCACTCAGATTGAAGTCCCCCATGATCACACATTTCCCCCCCCCCATACATTATAGATAGATGTGTAAGGAGACAGTCATCTTGTTCCCTAGCGTGATTTGGTGGTCTGGAGCAACTAGTACCCCATCTTGTGCTTTATCTCTTAGGTCAGTGGTTCTTAAACTTTAGCAACCTGAGGGCCCCCATTTTTATTTAATTTTTTGTGTGCCCCTCCAAGCCCTCTGCTCAGTCCCAGGCTCCGCCCCTGCCCCTCCCCCAATGCCCAACCCCACGTTTTCTCACCCCCACTCCACCCCTGCCCCTTCTCTTCCTCGTCTCTTTCCACCCCCTGTCCCGAGCGCACCCTGTCCCTGCTCCTCCTCCTCCCTCCCAGTGCCTCCTGCACGCCGCTGAGCAACTGTTCCCCGGCATGCAGCAGGCACTGGGAGGGAGGAGGAGGAGTTGATCAGCGGGGCCGGCAACCCCAGACATGATTCTGCCCCCTCCCCCTAGTGCGCCCCTTCCCTGCTCCTCCTCCACCCTCCGAGTGCCTCCTGCACACCGGGGAACAGCTGTTCCATGGCATGCAGGAGGCACTGGGAAGGAGGAGGAGGAGTTGAACAGCAGGTCCTGTGGACCCCCTGGGGTATCCTCACAGACCCCCAGGGGTCAGCAGACACCAGTTTGAGAAAAACTGCGTTAGGCCATTGATCTATAAGCATTTGAGATCATTTTATTCTAAGTTAACTGTGACTTGAAAACAGGTATGTAAACAATGTATACAAACCCAGCAGGATAGCACTTTCCTGCAGGCTGAAAGCCCAGTCCTTCCAGCCTCATTTCAGTGGGACTACACACAGCGTAAGTAACCAGTCCTGACTGAGAGCAGCAGAATCTGGAGCTTAAAGATGCAGAGGGGCCCTGATCACAGTCAAAAGAATTGAGAAGGCCACCAGGTGATGGATACTTACATGAAACTAACAGTTCTTGCCTAAATCGTTAACATGTAGCCCTTCGGTGAAATGTAACCAAATATATACTTTCAAAGAGATTGCAACCAAAATCTAAAGGGAAGAGATGCATAAAAAACTGCCAAGTGAAAAGATGACAGTGGGAATATAACATGTTCCTGAGTCTCTTCTCTTATCAAATAAAGGAAACGATCAGTCAATTCTGTCTAGAGACCTACCATGAAAAACTTGTCAGTCAAAAAGAAGCTGAATCCCCAGAATTACCAGCTCTAACGAAGCGAGAAATATTTAACATTATGGCAACAGTTAATTGTTGGAAGGGAAAGCAGGACTGAAATGGGGGTTAAACCAAAGAGGGGAAACCACAGAGTTGAACCTTGAACATAGGACACAGGTTAGAACTGCAAATCAGCAGAGACTTTAGACAGCAAAGGAGAAGTGGATTGAGTGTTATAAAAATTACACACGATTGACCCTATGGGGGCAGCGTACCTGCTATTGCTTTGTTCGTCCCTGCTCTTTTACTACCCTAGATTTCAATTTATGTCAGCTATCCAACACAGAAAAAACACACTGGAATTTCTCCCATCATATAGCCAACCTCGCCACAGGTGCGGACTTTCATTTTTCTGGGTGGGTGCTCTGCCCCGAGGCCCCACCCCCACTCCATCCCTTCCCTCCATGCCCCACCCTCACTCCACCTCTTCCCATCCCCGCTCTGCCCCCTCCCCCAAGCACCTCCTGCCAGCCGCTGAGCAGCTGAGCGGCAGGGCTACTGAAGAGCTGTGGCTAGTGGTTGCTGTGTTTTTTTTCTGTGGGTGCTCAAGACCCGGAGCACCCACGGAGTCAGCGCCTCTGAGTCTTGCTTGCTCTGTTCTGCGGACTGTGAGCCCTGAGCAACTTAGACTTTACCCTGGCTGCCGTTTTCATTTGAGTTTATGCAATTTGGTGAACATACTCTGCTATGCATTGTTATTATTGCTTAGATTTTGATTGGTGAGGTTTTGCGGTTATAGTCAAAGTTGCAAGATGAGGAAATGGACAATTAGAATCTGGCTTTGAGATTTGATGGTGGCGTAGCCGTGAACTGCCGAGTCCTTGCGATAATTGCTATCTTTTGTTCAGGGTATGTGAGATAGGGTTTATAGAAGGAAAAGCACTCATGGAATGTGTATCAAATACATGTGAGAGCTGGGCCTGTGCAACAGGGGGCTTGGGAGCTCTGCTCAGTAGCTTTGGATGTCATGCTGATAAAAGAAATTGCCAATTACAGCTTAAATGTAATTTCACATTGTATTCCACGGCAGTCTAGGGCCCTACTGCCAGTCATTAGGGCACTCAATCCTCAGTGTCCAAAAATCCCAGCTGCTGCCAGAAAGACAGGCTTGCTGTTTTTCTTTTTCTGAATTAAAATATTTGTTTGTTTTTGTTTATCCATTTTGTGCATTCTACTTTTCAGGAATTCTGCTGCTTTCTGTTGCGGATCATATGCCGGACAGATTGGGAATGGGATCTGGTAGCTAATGACAGGAATATTAACTGAAAATGAGCTAGAGCAAGGCTGAGTAGATTCAAAGGCATGGCCCTATAATGTCACAACTCAGAGACAATGACTATGTCTAATAATAAAGTTTGTTTTGTTTCCCTCGTTCCTTCCTTAAAGCAAAAGGGAGGGCAGATAGGCAGGAAGACCATGACGTCAGTGAAACAAATACACTTAACTTATAAATAAGGGAAACCTAGTAAACTCTGCTTAGCAACAGAAAACGATCTCAGTTAAGGTGAGGTAAAAACAGCAAAGCAAATATCTACGATGCAGTATAAGGACCCTTTCTCTCTTTCCTCCCATTTTATTTACCTGCCATCTATACAAGTACCAAATGAAAATGAATGAACAAAATTCACAAAGGTGTCCTGCAATACTAACATTACATAACAAAACATTAGCATCCATTTGGTGTTCATTCACAACACAGCAGGTTTGGAGGCAGGGAGACATTACCAGGGCTGTGTACAGCCTAAACGCAAGAGAAATCCTTGTGAATTCCCCAGTGAATGATTCTTTAGTTTCAGTAGAGTGAGCTCCAGAGCAGCTGTTATGTGAATGATTTGAATGAACTGTCCCTTTGTGATTTGTGGGTGTGAGTTTTAATCCACTACAATAAAACTCAGATTGCTTGAATCTTGTACCTGCTAAAGATTAATAGCTGAAGCACTGTCGATGAGTCATTCTGCTATCTGTAACCTTGGTAACCCCTCTTTTAGTGTCTCGAAGCCTTGCTAGAAGGAAGAGTATAAAATATATGTACTGTATATACTCTGTGTGCATTCATATATGTGTGTGTGGAGATGCTATCAATGCTATTTATTTAGATTAATTTTGAAAGAAATAATAGAAGTGCTCATCTCCGGCCATGGGCACCCCTTAGAAGGCTTAAAAATTCCCCATCAGAAAATGACATTAGTCAACTAAATCTATCACTATCACTGTCCCCACAATTTAATTATCTCTTTCCGATAAACAAACCTGTCTACTTCTGAACCTCCCCAAATACCAGAGGGGGAAAAGATGAGCTTTGCAGCATGTCCAGGAAATAACAAATCCAGACTGTGGCGCATTCAGTGGGAAAGCACATTCTCGGGTCAATGGGCCCTCATGGATCTCTTTTATATTGAAGGAGCAACATGTTCACTAACCACAACTGCAGCAGAATAACGTGAGGAGAGTGGTGGTCTCTCAGGCCTTGCCTACAGAAGGATTTAAAGGTGTTATGTCAGATGAAGTTATCCAGCTCCATCTACCTAACGCCTTCTAGAACTTTTGACAAGTCCCAGCAATTGTACTTTAGTTGCAGCATATGCTCAATCGGTTGAGTTAAAGCTTAAAGGGAAACCTAGACTTTAATTTGTCCAGTTTGGCACACACTAAAGATCAATTGCTTTGTCTTGATGAGAGTTTCAGAAGGCATTAATTAGATCAAGCTGAATAATATGATAGCCTCAGGTAACCCAGACTGACACCCATACTACATATGGCTTTACTGATAAATAGCCTCATCTTGAATTCCACTCTGAAGACCACAGACAACTAGTACAGCTCATGGGCCGCTGGTGTAGTGTGCTCCCAATGTAGAGTTGTGCTTAATAAATGTGTGCCCCATTCTAGACTATCTTCAGGTTCTGAATGGTCTCAGTGTGTAACCCCAAAGAAGAGCACACTCCAGTAACCTAATCTTAAAGAGACAATGGCATGAATAAATTGAGGGCATGGCTACACTTGCAGGTGTAGAGCACTTTGAGGTAAACCAGCCTTCGGAGAGCGCAGTAGGGAAAGTGCTGTAGTCTGTCCACACTGACAGCTGCCAGTGCACTGGCATGGCCACATTAGCAGTTCTTGCAGCGGCCACAGAGAGCAGTGCATTGTGGTAGCTATCCCAGCATGCAAGTGGCTGCAACGTGCTTTTCAAAGGGTGGGGTGCGGTGGAGTGTGACAGGGAGTGGGTTGTGTGTATGTGGGGGGAGACAGAGTGAGTTTTTGGGGGGCTGACAGCATGTCAGTATGCTGTCTTGTAAGTTCAGACAGCAGCAGACCTCCCCTCTCCCCCCCAGCATTCCACAGTAATGGTTGCTTTGTCTCGGAGCAGATAAGCAGCCAGCTGTCAAACGGAGCTTTCAAAGGGCATATCCAAAACAATGACAAGAGTGGCCACTTGACTTAAGGGGATTATGGGACGTTTCCGGAGGCTGATCAGAGCGCAGTAATGCAACACCTTGTTCACACTGACGCCGGGGCGCTCCAGCGGGGACGCAGTAAACATTATTCTACTCACCGAGGTGGAGCACCAGGAACGCTCTAGCCATGGAGTCAGAGCGCTCTACGTGCCTTGCCAGTGTGGACGGGTAGTGAGTTAGTGTGCCCCGGGCTCCTTTAATGCTCTGTAACTCACAAGTGTAGCCAAGCCCTTAGTAAGGGACACATCTGAACTGGAAGGCCTCACTTCCTTACAAAGCGCAGATGGGAAACCATATTCAACACAGCTGCTGTCAGAGTAGCAGCCTTGGGTATAATATCCCTAAATTGTAAACTTCTTTCACAATTAATAGTCACACACCATCAATTAGGGGTGCGTTTACAATTTAGCTAATATGGCTAGCCTAGTCCTCTTGAAATCTGACTCATCTATAGTGCCAGAGGTTCTGGATTAAAATCATGGGGAAGACCTAGTGCCAGAAGTGAAAATTATTTTTTGGAAGGAAGGACAGGCCAGTCATTAGGCCACTGGGATTCAGGCGACCCGCATTCAATTCTCTGCTCTTCCACAGACTTCCTGGGTGACCTTGGGCAAGTTACTCAGTCGCTTTGTGCCTCAGTTCCCCACCTGTAAAATGAACCCTATTTTTTCTAAAGGGGGCCAGGGTCCACAGCCAACTAGCTATCAGCTGAATTCTGTTCTCTGTTATCCCAGCATAAAGCTAAAGTAACTATTGACCCCACATGGGAGATCTTTGGAATTCACAAATAATTGCCCAGCCATTTCCATCTACTTCTAAGGACCGTTGCCGTATCGGCAATGTAAGACTTGGTCCCAAGAAAATGATTTTGTGGGAGAGATGGCAGGTGAGTCCTCAAAAGTACATGATAAATCCATTTCTTGCAGGCCTCCAGAGTTTGTCATATAGATATCTCACCCCACTATGCAATGTCTGTGTATCTCTCAGACCTATAAACTGTACTGCTTAACAGTAGCTTTTAATTTAAAAACAAAACAAAACCTCCTGTACTTTGTAAAGGCCATTTTAGCAGCTTGAACACAAATCTGCTTTCCCTTCCAGTCCTGTTCTTTTCTATTTAGCTAATTGAAACTAATAAGGCTCTTTTGTGTGCTTCTGTGTTTATTAGATTAACCTGATATCCTAGTTCCTGGGGATTTTTTTGAGTGCTCTGGCTGAATTATATTGAAATATGGGTTTGTCCCTGCTTCGTTACCATCAGCCATTGACACATTTAGCGCCTTCTCTCCTAGCTCCCCCTTTCCACCATGGTTTCCTTGTTTGCTTTCTCCCCTTCCCCTCGTGGCTCCCTGCCTCTTTTTCCTTCATGCGGAATTCTGGTCCAGATGTTTCTGGCTTGTACTTGCTGTACTGCCTGCCACCTCTCTGACTGCAGACACCCCCGCCTCAATTAATGTTTTTCTAAAGGTTATGCTCTAGCTGAAGCAGGAATTACTTCAGGGAACTTCTATGGCCTGTTTTATGCAGACGATCAGAAAATCAGAGGGAGGGATAGCTCAGGGGTTTGGGCATTGGCCTGCTAAACCCAGGGTTGTGAGTTCAATCCTTAAGAGGGCCACTTAGGGATCTGGGGCAAAATCAGTACTTGGTCCTGCTAGTGAAGGCAGGGGGCTGGACTCAATGACCCTTTGGGGTCTCTTCCAGGTCTAGGAGATGGGATGGGGTAGATCCTTTCTGACCTTGGAATATATTAATCCAAATTCTGGACATGTTACCACAAGAAGGTAGGGGGTATCACAGAGTGTGCCTTGTTCTCCCTTGCCCACAGAATTAAAGGAGAAGAAGAGTAGGTGATGCATTCAGGCTTAGTATGGAGACAACTGGGCCCAAGTTCAGTGTCAAAGTAGGCAGTGGAGGAGGAAGAGCCTAGAATGTTGAAAAACAGGGGAGTTTGGGGGATGGGGTGTGTGGTGTTCTCTTTTTGTTGGATGGGGTGTTGTTTGTTTTTTTTGTTTTCCTTGACAGGAGCTTAGGCAGGGAGGCTATGGCAGATACAGAGGCAGCAGTGGTAGTGACCTAAGGAATGGAGGAAATAATGAAGATGACTGGATGTAGAAGCTGTAGGATTTACATTATCCTGTAGTGGGTGCCCAAAAAGAGCTTCATTTGTATGAAGTACTGCCTGATAGAGCTGATGGAAGAGGAGATCCAAGGTTTGGAGATGCAGGTGGAGACTATGGTTGAGTTTTTAAGAGGATTTGAGCAGATGATGGAGGGAAGGCATGAGGAGGCTTGAGGGAAATGTCAAGATTCTCAGATGCAAGCTGGACTGGAGAAATAGGGTAGACCAATGGGTGAGGAAAGTGGCCAGTGAAAGCATGTTACTGTGAGAACCAGGCAGAGGAAATACCCACTTAGTGAAGGAGAAATAGAGCTCAGGAACAGATTTACTGAGTTGGAAAATGAAGAAGGAGCCCAGGAGGCAGTAACAGAAGGCGGGAGGGCAAGGAAGCAGAGAAGAGCCGCTAGTCCTACAAGAAGAGGGGAAGAATCAATGGAGATAGCCAGAGTTCAGAGGCCCAGGAGGACAGAGGATGAGTCTCAGAAGATTGCAAGAGACAACAAAAGACCAGAGGACTTGCAGCCAGAAAGAACAGAAAAAAGACTGGAAATATCACACTAACCCAAAGAAGAGGTAGGTCTACGTGACTGGGAACTCTCTCTAAGAATGGACAGGGCTGTCACCAGAGCTGATTGGAGAACAGAAAATGAGCTAAGATACAGGATGTGGACCTGAGGCTGAAGAGGATACTAATGGAAGCAGAAAAGGGTAACAAATGAAGGAACTAGAATTACTGGTGCAGGAAGTGAAACCAGATAATTATAGGGATAATAGAAACATGATGGAATAGTAATCATGACTAGAGTACAGCTATAGAAGGGTAAGTGCTGTTCAGGAACAAAGGTGAAGGTGGTGGAGTAGCATTATATATTAATGAGGGTGTAGATCAAAGAAATTAAAGTGAAGGAATGGATAAAATAGTCTGTTTTGGTCAAAATCACTTTGGGGAAGAAAGCTACCAGAGGTTCCCTGGGATAGTACTTGGGCTATTCTATGGACCCCCCCCCCCAGGATCCTTAGAGACCTCTTTAATGTGTTTAATGAAATAAATACTACTGGGAATTGTGTGATTATGGGAGACTTTAACTTTCCAAACAAGTACTGTTAGTAATGGTAGGGCCCAGATGTGATAGCTGTGATTTCTTCACCGAATAGTCACTGAACCTACAAGAGGTAATGCCGTTTTAGATTTCATATTGGTGGACTTCACAAAAGAACTGGTCTTAGGGGACAATCTGGGTTTGAGTGATCATGAGCTAATTCAGTTTAAACTGAATGGAAGGATAAATAAAAATAGATCTGCATCTAAGGTCCGTGATTTCAAAAGGGCAAACTTTAAAAGAATAAGGGAATTAGTTAGGGAAATGGACTGGATTGAAGAACTCAAGAATCTGAATGTGGAGGAGGCTTGGGATTACTTTAAGTCAAAGTTGCAGAATCTGTCTGAAGCCTGCATCCCAAGCAAGGGGAAAAATTCATAGCGAAGGGTTGCAGACTAAGCTGGATGAGTAAGCATCTCAAACAGATTATTAAGGGGAATAGAAAACCTACCTTATGAGAGGAGATTCAAAGAGCTTGGCTTGTTTAGCCTAACCAAAAGAAGGCTGAGGAGGAGATAAGATTTCTCTCTATAAATAAATCAGAGGGATAAATACCAGGAAGAGAGAGGAATTATTTAAGTTAAGCGCCAACGTGGACACAGGAACAAATGGATATAAACTAGCCATCAACAAGGTTAGGTTTGAAATTAGACAAAGGTGTCTAACCATCGGAGCAGTGAAGTTCTGGAACAGCCTCCCAAGGGGAGCAGTGGGGGCAAAAAGACTAACTGGCTTCAGGGCTGAGCATGATAAGTTTATGTAGGGGATGGCATGATGGGACTGCATATAATGGCATGTAGCCGATCTGTGACTGCTAGTAGCAAATATCTCTGATGGCCTCCAATGGGACATTAAGTGGAAGGAATCTGGCTTACTACAGAGAATTCTTTTCCAGGGGTCTGGCTGTTGGATCTTGCCGAAATGCTCAGGGTCCAAATGATCATCATATTTGGGGTCGGGGAGGACATTTTCCCTGGGTCAGATTGGCAGAGGGGTTCCTCCTTCCTCTGCAGAATGGGGCACAGATCACTTGCAGGTTTAAACTAGTGTAAATGGTGGATTCTCTGTAACTTGAAGCCTTTAATTCATGATTTGAGGACTTCAGTAACTCAGCCAGAGGTTAAGAGTCTATTACAGGAGTGGGTGAGTGAGGTTCTGTGGCCTACAGTGTGCAGGAGATAAGACTAGATGATCATGATAGTCCCTTCTGGTCTTAGTCTATTAGTCTATGTTTGGGGGTCCCCTCAGTCAGTGGCATGTCCTAGCAAACCCTCTTCTTCCACGCTAGCCCCAGTCACATAGTCCCCAAACCATCCATCCCCTTTGTCCTACTTCCAGGTCCCTAGAAGCAATCTTCTTACAATCCAAAGGCCTTTTCCCACACTTCTAGAGTAACTTTAAATGGGTCAGATTTGCATCCCAGCAGGCTGTCACTATCGCTTTGAAAAGGAATTTGTAGGGTAGTGTGTTGGCAACGGGTGAATGCAATAAAGTATTCCACTGTTTGCAGGTATTAGATCTTTACTGGAGGGTAAATGTGTCTCTAAAAGAATATGAGCACTCAGTAAATGTCTGACAATACCCTGCAGGCGGCTTAGGACAGACTAATCAGGCAAAGTCTGATTTATCCATCTCACTCGCTCAATGTTCCAGCTAAACAGATCAACAGCAGGGAGCTTTGACGAAGGATTGCAGCAGAGAAATGGGGAGCAGCTGGAGTAAGCAGAGGAGTAATTGGAGAAGCTGCCAGGGATTGCTTCCCCATACCTGCCAATAGTCTGGTTTGGCTGGGCCACCCCTGTATGATGAACAGGCATTCTGTGGTGCTGCTGTCCTGGCCTGTGTATTGGGACAGTAGCATGTAGGATCTCCATCCTCAGCTGAAACTAGAAACTTCTGGCCACGCAAGAGAGCCAGTAGCCCTTCTCCTGGAGAAGAGGGCTGTTGTTTTTAGGGCAGGAAAGCAGAAATCCAATCCAAGTGACTGTGCTCCTGCTGCTGGACTGACCCACATGGCATGCTGCCCAGCACCAGAAGGAGCATCAGTTCCCCCAAAGCCCACCATCCGCTTTTCAGCCCCTACACCTTGCCTGCTATGGAGCTGCTTCTCCTCCATCCTCCATGCCCCACCCCCAGAACCCCCACCTAACCCCCATACTTCAACCTCTCCCCTACCACCTTCTCCCTGCATCCCCAACCCCTGCCACCCAGCAACCCATGGTTACCATATACCATTCCTGGGTGTGGGACCATTAATAAAGTTTTGATTAACTCAGAACTTCTAATAAGAAGGGTTCAGATCAACAGTTGGTTACTTTAACTACCATTACAGTCAAAAGAGAGATTGTTACACATATTTTCTATTTTTAGATTACTTTTCTATTAAATCTGAGAGTCATTTTTTCCTACAACAGCATCTCGATTTGGGTGCACCGTATCATATGCCCAATAACTTGTGCACACAGATTTGCTCACACAGATGAGGTGTTTGTCTGCGCATCAGTAGTTAGACTCCTGACTGCCCAGATTATTTGATTTGTATCTACACATCATACTTGCACTTGCAAGTAATCATGCATGTAGGCCCTTTTTGAGGATTTGACCTTTAATTTTACCTTTTGCTGAAAGGTTGGAGCCTTTAAACATTTTGTAGAGCAGCATACACGTTTTTCCTAATTTTCAACTTGATTAGTAGTGCTGCTGGCAATTAGTGTTCATCTCAGTGGTTTTGGCCCCGTCCCATGTCTTTTTCCCTTATTTGCATTCCTAAATTATCAAATGCTACCCCTAATCTTGTGCAGATAATCATCTAATTCTGGTACGCTCTATGGTTGGCTCAAAGATTTGCAAGACTCTTGCATTTCTGCAGTGTCACTCTTCTCCTGTGCTCTGAGTGTTGATGGGACATTGAATTAATATTCCCCAGTCCCGTTTACTTTTCTATTAATTCTACTGTCCGCCCTGCTGGCAGACTTGTCCATTATGCAGAGAACACCTCTGAGGGTTCTTTCTCTGTGGACTTACTGATTGCTCTCCCAGTAGTATTCAGCTTTGCACATCTTGCATTGAAAACAAAGTTCTCCGTTAAGCTTTGTGATGGCTTTACGGGTGAAGGTCCTGTTTTTCCATTGCAAGTCTGTGCTAAGGAAACCCTGTTCCTGTTTGTGGCATAAGCCTGTGAAAATATAAAACCCTTAAAACGCACTGTACATTAGTACAAATTTATTGTCCATATTGCACAAATGTTGACAACTCATGCTTAGGTCCCATATCAAAATCTGCCCTCAGGGCAAAATAGATTAACAGGCTCCACTTCATCTAGTTGCTGACTATACCCCTCTTGGTGAGAGACATCTTGATGAGAGTGAAACATTCTATGCCAATAGTTGTGCAATATTTGCCATAAATACCCATTTTTAATCATCCAGTTCTCTCCTGGGGTTTCCTCCTTGTCCCAGCCAGAGACATGAGAATCTCCTTTCATCTTCTCACCCCCCCAACATTTCACATTTGACTCTTTAAAGCCAATTTGCAGCTATTATACTCTTTCCTTGTCAGAGTATCACCAACACTCCTTAGGGTTTGACTTCAGTAAGAGTGCTTGGAAGGGCCGCTGTGTTGGACAGTTCATTAGCAAAAGAGGGATTGCTCTTGAGTGTTCTGCTGTTGTGAAATCCTTCCCATGAGGTTAAACCTGTTGCCCATGTCATGCTCCCTATCCCAAGAGGAAAGAGTGTGTACTTGGAAACAATTATGCAGTATTATTTTATAAAATTGTATACACTGTGAAAATACGGTTTATTTTATTTTTTACCTAATTTTATAAAGTTATGTAAAAATAAGCCATATTTTCACAGGTTCGTTTCTATCATTTGGTCATAGTAGCATGCTATCGGTCCCTTGTTTTATTTTGTTGCCCATGAGAATCCCATGTGGCTTGTAAACAAAAGCGATGCTTTCAATCAATCTTTTGATGACCAAAAAACCCACTACTTTCTTTGATTTTTTTTCTGCCTATGGATTTCTTTTGCACCTTCCTTCATTGTTATATCTAGATGTCAAATACAAAATTAAGATGCCCACCACAATGTTGTCCATAACTCTCCATCACGCCTTAATTAATTAGGTGTTGGGCTTTTTAATCTTATCCATCTATGAGAAATTAGAATGCAAGTTCCTATTTATTTGTCCAGTGTTACGCACATCTATGATACTGCATACAAACCTTGTGTAAAAATAAGCAATGCCACGTCATTCTTCAGCTCTTGTACATCCCCCATCTGTCTGTATCCATCTGTTGTCTGTTGTCTTATGCTTAGCCTGAAAGCCCACTGGGGCAGGAACTATCTTTTAGTTCTGTGTTTGTGCAGCACCTAGCACTATGGGATCCTGGGCCACATCTAGGGGTCCTGGGTGCTACAGTAATAAAAATAAATAATAATGTTCTTGAAATAAATTTTATACAACTAAAATAGGAGACACCAGAGCGTGGTAAGTCTGACTAATGCAGGCTAGTGCACACATATTGGGCTTGTTTCCTGTTTCACCCAATGACTGGACAGGAGCAGGAATGAACTAGCTGACTTTCTGGCACAGAGCTGGGCACAGATGCATCTCCCTCACTCTTGTTTAGACAGGGAGGAGAGCAGGAGTTCATTCTCCCATCCGTGTTGTTCTATAATTTTCTGTACCTGGCTAGGCATTTCTCAGTTGGTTCAGTTTTTAGGACCGACTGACGGGAGAAGATGAAGATATCCTGTAAATGCTCCGCCTGTGGTCAGGCAGTGCAGCCCACTGGCACAGGCTTTCTACATAACTCTTGTTCTGAGGGCTCCAAACCATAATTGGCTGCAGATTAGGACTTCCTTTATTCTCAGCCCATCAGCTGGAAGGTCATAAAATGGAAAAGAGCTGCTTCTCTCAGCTGCCTACCGGCCTCCAGTCCAAACCTTATCTGTGTGGTATCAGGGACTGGGCCTTTAAGGGCTAAGTGTCTGGACGGGCTGCTCTGATCTTGTTTTTATGCTTGTTGGAACCAGACACTGAATAAAGTGGAGCTCTAAGCACTGTGTGTTCACTGTATCCCATAGTCTGTGTCCACCCTTCCCTTCTTCTTCCGTGACGTGTACTCTTTCATTAGCAAAGTTTTTGTGGAGGCCCAAGTTGACAAGTCTCCCCTGCCTCCCCGCTGTGCCCACCAGTGGCAAAGTCTTATTGTTAAGACACTGCCAATCTCTCCTACCATAGTTTGGCTAATTTTAGCCCCATCTATCCCCATCGCCCATGGTTCTTTATATACTTTTGTCAAAACACTAGATAGCACAGTTCCGACTGGTTCCAGAGTCTTGGCCAGAACCTCCTTGGCTATTACCGATGATACTTCTACCCTCCAGAGGACATAAATACAGGTGACCCTGATTTCTGAGATGATGACGTTAAAGGATAACTCCTGATTCAAAGCTGGATAAAGACTTGCCCATTGAATGTTGGACCAGGGAAAACTACTAAGAATATCTCACCTCTGCTGATCCTGTCCATGACTGTTGCCCCTTACTGTTGAGGAGAAGCTGGATAATAACCATGCCTGTCTGGTTTTTTCAGAGGTACTGATCTATAATACTGATGTGGCTCCTGACAGCAGACTTGTACACCTAGACTGCCATGGTGAAAATCCAGGGCTTACTCCAAAGATAAGGCTATTGTAAACCAAGCCAACATATTTACGATGCCTAGTCTGATTGTTGTCCTTATCAGGATATAATTTCAGAATGACAAAGGGGAAGGTCTTTTGCACACACACAATAACTCCAGAGCTCAAGGGATTCTGCCATCAGCAGTACTATACCTTCTCAAAGACTTCACCTTCAAGTATTCTGCATCAGTTTTTTCCCTGCTTCTGATTCCAAGTTCTACAGCTGCATGTGAAGACATGTGGCACTGCAAGACCACCTATTTGAATTTATATTTTGCTCATTCATCTTCTCATTGGACTCTAATCTGGTGGCTGTAGAAATCCCAGCTTTCTAGAGGAGTTTCCATGTCCAAATTACTCTAAACTCATGACTATAGTTGCCAGTCTGTTTGGGCTCCCAAGTAAGCTGAATATGCCACAATGGAACTGGCCTAAATAGAGTAATGGGTGTATCTCAGCATGCTTGAGCTCAGGGCTGTAATATGAGCTTTTCACTTTCAGGAGAAGCGTAGCGTACTGCCTTTGAGGTGTCAAACTACCAAGCTTCCAGGAATGCTGGGAACAGTAATCTCTCTTGGTGGGGGAAGACAAAACATGTGAATGAAGAAAAGCTGCTAGGAGACTATCTGGCAGTAACAAGTAATAGCAATTGAGAGAGACTGAAGCTGTCGTATCCCTTGAGGCTTTGTAGTTGTTGTTGATTTTAAAGTTAAACGAGCTCAGTACTCATGACATTTGCACAGTCCCTAACTGAGGAATTATGTACGTTAAAATTACTGGAGACATCACAGCACTTCTCCTGGTTTTTATATCTTTGACAGAAAGATAGGGGTGGGGTTTTTTGTTTGTTTGATTGGTTTGTTGTTATTTGTTTTTATTAAATATAGAACATATTATCAGACTAACTATCAGGCCAGTGTCTGACCTTCTTTTGTAAAAGTGGTTTTAACACATGTGATACTATTATTGTGTGAAACATATGTCTGCTATATTTGGTATTTTACTCTGTAATTCTTAGAAAAAATGTAAACCAGGGGTCAGACTTTTAGAAAGGACTTGGGATAATCTTGCTCATTTAGTTTGAGTTTAATTTTTATTTTTTAACATCACTTAAATTTGTGGTTTGTGATTTTTAATTATTCTTTCTGTTTTTTTTATAGTTATATATATATGATGATAAATGGCTATTTTCTTGTAATGTTTTTTTTTTGGTTTTAAATAAACTAACAAGATAAACATTTAAATTTTAAGCTTATTTTTTATTTTAGCACCACTATATATTTTATATACTTTTGAAAAAAAATGTCCATAATCACTTCTAGATACCTATATGCAGTGTTATTGGTGCTCAATACTGAATATTAGCAATTTTGATTTTTTGCAATACTTCTAATGTAACCAACAGAGAATTTTGGACTGCAAGTCATTTTAGTTCTGTGTTCATAAGAACTTTTTTAAGTGGTTGAAATCATGCCTCCCTAGCCGTTCTTCCTTTGGAATTTTTTGTCACTAGGACACTGCTGTACATCACAAGTATCTGTAAAGAAACGTTTGGGTTTTTTACCTGGCTTTTGTACTAGTGAGTCTTTCAGCATTGTTTCTCAAGAGTAATTTCTATTACATAATTAGATCCTGATTAAATATCAACAAGCAGATAATATTTCACTCTTTTTTAATTTCCAGACCTCAGTAGAGACAGTAACATGGAGTGCAGCACGTTCTGCAATGTGCTTGTTATAGTTCGGTGCCAGTTGCTAACTGGCAGTACAAAGGGGCATTGTTGCCCTGGTATATTTTAGTCTGTTTATACTTTTTGTGCTGTCCTTACTCCACATCTGCTGTTGTTTTTCTGATGGATTTTTGTAAATCAGATGAATTCTAATTCAATCAAACTTGGAGTCAGATGATTGAGAGATAAAGCGAATTAATTTCAAGCATGTTTTTCAGCTGTTTGGGAAGGAAATTTATATCAAGCTACAAGTCTAGAACGTTAAAAGCCCTTACGAATTAAAAGGGGCAATATTTTCTATACAGTAACCAGCGAATATGTTAAGGAAAAAGTAAATAAGGAAGTGTTATTTACGCCTTCTCTTAACACAAGAACTAGGGGTCACCAAATGAAAATAATAGGCAGCAGGTTTAAAACAAACAAAAGGAAGTATTTTTTCACACAACGCACAGTCAACCTATGGAACTCCTTGTCAGAGGATGTTGTGAAGCCCAAGACTATAACAGGGTTAAAAAAAATAACTTTATAAGTGCATGGAGGATAGGTCCATCAATGGCTATTAGCCTGGATGGAAAGGAATGGTGTCACTAGCCTCTATTTGCCAGAAGCTGGGAATGGGCGACAGGGGATGGATCACTTGGTGATTACCTGTTCTGGTCATTCCCTCTGGGGCACCTGGCATTGGCCACTGTCGGAAGACAGGATACTGGGCTAGATGGACCTTTGGTCTGACCCAGCATGGCTGTTCTTATGTTCTAAAGATGAAAATATTCAAAACTGAGTGTCTTACTGCCTAAAGCCCAGATTTTTAAAGATATTTAGGCATTGCTGCACTCAGCTTGTTACTTTCACCAGCAGAAGCTGGTCCAGTAAAAGACACTTCACTACCTTTGTTCTCTAATATCCTGGGACCAACACAGCTACACACTACAATTAACTAAATATGTTAGTTTCAAATCATGTGATGCTGTATTAAAAAAAATTACAGCAAACCTCATGAACTATGGAGGCGCTTGCCATTCCATAGCTGAGGACGAGTTTAGTTTTGTATTTAAAACTGGGATTCATACTCTGTTATATGTGAAACAACAAAATGTATCTTCCCCAAAATTACAGCATTTACTTCGAGTACAGAATAACTTTTCTGAGAATTTGTTAATAAGCTTACTAGTTAAAATTAATTTTAAAATTTGTCCTTTAAGAAAGCTAGCACGCGGTGTCAGATGTTCTTTTTGTCCCAAATGACCTTAGTAACAAAATAATGCAGAGCCTTGAAACTTCCCGTACAGTTAAAACTCACTGCAATCTTGTACATAGACTACATTGTACAGGCTGATCTACTCAAAATGGCCGCCATCTCCCATTGTTCTCCATGAGACTGGGGGTCACAAGCTGCCTTTAGTTAAGCTGCAGCATAGCGCTTGAGTTGCTGTGTCTGCAATGACACTGCGTTCACTTATGGGTGGCGCTACGGCTTCTAAGGGCACAGCTCCTCGTTCTTTGTGCTGTAGTGAGCTTACATGGTCTGTGAATTCTCTCTCGCTGTCGGAGAAATAGTCTGTCCTTTCTGGGAACACCCGTGGAATTATGGGATGACATTGGAGGACTCGTGCGGCTAGTCTGCATTCACGCTACAGAGCGGACATGTTAGCAGCTGAGAAGTTGCGCTCACTCGAGTTTTAACCTGTACCTGGTCTTGGGCCAGTCACTGTGAGTTACAACTCAAGTTAACTTTGCCGTGAAGACCATCCCGTAGCTGGCTGCTAGCGGGAGGGTGAGGGGAGGAGTCCTCCCATTGCCGCAGCCTCATCACCTCCCTCCTCACTGAACAGGAGGAAGGTCGAGAGGATCTGAGTAGGGGTCATAAAATCCAGCGTGACCTGCTCTCAACCCCACGCTGTCATGTACTGATCCCCCCACAAAACTGAGCACGTCACCCGGGGTGCACACCCCGTCCTGCTCACTCCCACGTACCGAGCAGAACCACATGGGTTCATCTATATGTAGCATATAAATGTTCTGATCATATGAGACATCTCATTGCCTTTCAGAGATCTAAAAGGCTCTGTATCTAGGAAGCTGGAAGAGTGAAAATTTAAATACTGGATAGGGGGTGTTTTTAAACCTCAGAATTATCAGTCCCATTGTATCTGTCTGTCCACCTGCCTGTCTCTGTAGAGAGCATGCATGAGATGTACATTCCATTTTTGCTCCCCATTCTCCTGGTGGTTTTAACCCTGCCCTAGAGGAGTACCTTACATATGCATGAAAGATAACGCAATATCTAAAGCAGTACAGAAGCTGCTTTAATGCAGTAATGCACGTTGACTTTTCATGACTTAGTTACCATCTGATGAGTGTCCAGGAGTTGCATAAATACAATCAGCTATATCTCACTCCCGCGTACTTTAGGAAAAGGATTATTTTGTTGCTGTTCTTGTAACTCGCTTCAACAGCGTTAGCCCCGATGAAGTCCACCCTGTCGCTGAAACTGGGCAACCACAGGTCACTCAGCCAATGGCAGCATGCCTTCTATGGAAGCGCTGCAAATAGTGGAAAAGGGTAGACCAGAGTTGCAAGGCACAGAATAACAACTGCGTATGACTTGAACCTGCCCCATTGAAGTCAATGGGAGCAGGATCAGACCCTTTATGAATGCCTTTGTAAATCTATTATTTTTCTAAGGTCTGAAAGGCAATACTGCATACCCACTCGGCCCTAACGAGACAACTTCCTGGAAATTCCACAAGGCTGTCTTTGCAAAGAATCCTAACCCTTCTCCCATGAGCTTTTCCAGGGAAGGATTGAACAAGACCATCTGTCTAATTTCAGGTAGATTCCCTTTCATTGTGCTGAACTCATCATTATCAATAAATAAATACACAATAGACAGTACATTGGACAACTCAGAACTAGTGAGAAGTATCCAAAGTAGATGGGTTGTCATGTTCCATACCTAGCTTAGGTAAAAGAATAATTTAAGATCACCTTCCCTTCCCCACAAAATGACATGTTTTATAGCTTCCTTGAATGGCGTCATTGAAATAATACATCAGAGGTTGCAGCTGACAGTAAATGACCAGGTACAAGAGAGGAAAGCTTTTTTAGAGCTGATGACTTTGATGAAACCTGTCTGGCAACTGCACTTGCTTCTTGATAAGATGGTTTCAATGCTTGCAAGGCTATGGATACAGCTTCATTAAAGTCAGTGGAGAGAAAAATTAGGCCTTTTCTAGTAGTGTTTGTGACTCACAAAATTTTAATAAGTAAATATATATAATAGTCAGCCAGTGTTTGTATTTCTGGAATTTGGTTTGCAAACACTATGCGGGGGGAAAGGGAGAAAATACAAATGCACTTTCCTCTGCTTTGCTGCTCAGTGCCGGGTTCTTCTGCTGCTCCTTCTCCGCCTCCCCTCCCATGATTTGCCTCATGCACATGCTCACTGCCCACAGAGACTGCTTTCATTTCAGTCTCATTGTCCTCTCAGCTGCTTCCGGCACTCGTATCCTCCTGCTTTAGAAATATGGTGGAGACCCCATATCTTTGCCCTGCTGGGACAGATGCATCCGGCATACAAACTGTACATGTCACATGTGAGCTAACTAAGAAACAAAATTAAAATTTTAATCAAAGCCTTCACGCTTTTACTAAGTATTAAACAGCAGATTGTTAGGCATGTAAGTAGGTCACACATTGTGTTGAACGATTGTGCTTTGTCCTTAGCCATCTGGCAGCATGAATCAACGTCAGCTGGATGCAAATATAACTCTGCAAAGGTGACCTTGGTAACAGTATTGGTCCATTGAGCAGAGACCACAGAAGGGTTACCTGCATTCACAAGTACATTTTAAGGGTAAAACCGAAAGTGGCATTGCATGATCTCTAATGCTGGGAAACCTTCAGGATATATGGCCACAACTGTCAATACCAGTTAAACAGTCTGCTGTTTTTCATTGATAATTATCAGTAGTTTCAAATCAGCAATTGCTTTAACCAATAGTCATAAATCTGGATTTCAGTGCATGCCTCAAGGGCCCACTGAAATTCAAGTGAGTTACAAAAAAGCACAAGGAAACCAAATAAGATGAAAATTATTCTTTGTGTTTGATTGCTGTTTAAATAAAAAAGGAGGTGGGGAGAGAGACATTTCCAGGTATTATCCAAGACATGTTCTAGAGTGAAAGCCATTGTTCTTTTGAACACTGAAAGGTAATGGACTGAAAAAAGAGCTCCCTGTTGGAGGGGGGGAAGGAACTCATCTCTTGAAACGTAAACCACTAAACTCACTGAAATCTGAGAAAACCTAGAACTAAAACCGTTAACTTAACCGTAACACTCTCAGATCAAATCCTGTACCATGTTTTTTGTTTTTTTAAACCTTTGCCAAACCTAAGACCAATAGAAATGTTTTTTAATGCCAAAAGAAATCAGTTTTAAAAAATAGAATTCCCTTATGTTGATTCCAACCCAAGTATCACAGCTTTGAACATGTGCTTAAGAGTTGTGCTAGAATGGGGCCTTATATCTGTATTTGAATATCTAACTTTAGGTGCCCAAGCTTGAAATATTTGCCATAAGTGACAGAGGACATAGTTTCCGTGGCAAGATTAGAACCCAGTTCTGATGACTCCCAGGCCTGTCCACTAAACACTAGATCACATAACCTCTTATGGAGATTGCTGCACCTTTCACAATGTGAATGCATTGGTAGAGTAAGTGCTTCTTTTAAAAGAAATTAAGAACTTTTAGGGAGAAAATATAAAGGAGAGAGGGCAGCTTTATAAGTTTCCAAGGTTCCATGCCGTCTACATCATGGGTTTACCATTTGGCAAACCTACACCCGTAACTGAAGAGACCATGCGGATTCCTGAATTCTGTCTTCCCAACGTTCTAATCCACTTAATTCAGGAAGCCCTTACACAAACAGAATACAAAATATCAAATGCTTGTGTGTGACTATTTGGCTGAAAAACGTCTGTTCAACTATAATAAGCGAATTGTCTTCAAACTTGGATCGTGTTTCCTTTGCCAAGTGATGACTATGAAATATAGGCATTTCAGGGTTTCTAGCTTAAACTCTCTTAGGGTGATGAAAGCACAACATTTCAACGGGAACATAAAGGGAAAACATTTTTCTCCCATTTAAAAATGTTTGACCCAACTGTACTCAATTAAAAATAAATAAATAAAATCTCTTTTATGCTGAGCCCAGGCATTGAAAAAGAATTTGTCTTGGAAGGTTACAAGAAAGTTGAAGTGGCAATTGGAACTCAGCCTTAGCCATATATTCACTGCCAACAAACACTGTCATATATTAAATATCAGGCCAACAGCTCCTACCATATTCACACACTAATTTCAATGGCACTACTCACATGAGGGTAGTGAATAGAATTTGGTTCTCTGAAAGCAATCTGGAATTAAACAGGGAAAGAGCAGCAAAGACTGTACTATAATATACAGGGGCATTATTGTCCACTGGGGGTCACTTTTTCAAATATAAGGGATAATTGTTTCTTCTGGAAAGAGTAAACATCTGTTTCATTATTAAAACCACTGAGAAATATATTCATATAAATTACTGATGGATGTGGCTCAGAGGAAGTCTTGAATGCCTCGTGGAATATTTTTGATACGGAAATATAAAATGTGCAATGACAGTGATACTCAACATTTTATTTGTGTTGCTTTAGATTTAAAGTTTATGGGGGTTTTGATTTTGTTTTATTTAAGGCTTCCAGATTTACTTTTTCATCTAGAACAAACAACCCAGTTATTCATATGGAATAAAATGTCCAGTGAACTTTACCATTTTCTGCTTCGAATTAATTTGGAGAGACCTTTTTAGTAATTTATTCATTATTTTTAATTGTTCAGCTAACCATTTTTGAACAAATTTCAGCTTCTTATTTATCTGTGAATGGCTCACTTCGATTATTTACTGTTATTTGTGAGGTGTGACTGTTTGCCCCCAGTCATATGGCATTATGGGCCTCCTTGAGTGCCCATTGAATTCAATTAAAAGACTTTCCACTGACTTCAGTAAGAGGTGGATTGGACTCGGGAGGTGGGGGGCAGGAAGGGGAATCACGGGCCTATTGAAGTCAATAGGAATTATGCCATTGACTTGAGCAAAGCCAGGATCTCACCCTGAATGACTGCAATTTTTTAAACAGTAGAATAGCAAGTACTGACCAATGAAATCTCATGTTCAAGCACAAATTGACATACAAAGATGGGTATTCATATAGACTTCAGTTCGAGAAAGCATTCATATTCAGGATAGCACTTTAAATTTAAGCACATGCTGTCCTTAAGGGGCCATAAAGAGCAGCCATTCTCAAACGTTTGAGAAAGTATTTTTGCTCACAAAGCAAAGTTCACAAATAGACAATAAAATGGACCACAGATTGCCAAACTGACTAATCATTCAGAATTCAAGCAAACATGCCTAACCACTTTTATTTTAGTGTCAGGTGTGGGGGTTAGTAGTACTTCTGCAGCTCTATTCTAGACCCTTTCCCTGAAGCGAGAACATTGGTGGGTTTTCGTCATCCAATTTACAATTCCATCAGGATTAAAATAAGAAATATCTGAGAGCCGGAAAGGTGATCCACTCAGTCTGACAGTTTAAAGCCCTTTTATATTTATTTAATTTAATTTTATTTTATTTTATTATGCTCAATTTAATTGCATTTATTAATGGATTAAGTCAAATGAAATAAACACTATTCCTAAAGTGTATCTGCATTAGTACCATATATAACTCATCACTTTATCACCCTTGTGCTTCTCCAAACCCTGGTGCTACTGCTGGATGATTTGGCTCCAGCCCAGGGCAGAGCGGCCTAAAACTGCACTAACTTGTGCCATCTGGTTCCAGCCCCAGTGGAGCAGTTATATGGATCTCCAGACTAGAGATCACCTGCCACCTTTCCCAACCCTGCTCCAATGTGGTCCCTATGCTGCTGTAGCTGGCCCTATTCCATTTCAAAGTTTCCTGTAACCACAGCAACCTCTTTCCCTAGCCAGTGCAAAGGGGCCTGAACAGAGCTAAGGATCTGGCCCAAAATCTTACTGTCTTTTCAGAGTTCACAACCTACAAGGAATGTTCTAGTTCTCCGAGGTCTTGGACAATTGTGCAAAGTCATCCCTGAAAAAGTCAGAAAGCTCCTAAGGCCACCCAGCTTGATAAATAATGAAAATATTTACCGTCCTTATATATATATAGAGAGAGAGAGAGCGGGAGAAGGTAAATAAACTATACATATATATATATATATAATATAGAATTGTAAGAATCAATTTGTAACATTTGTTTAAAAAGTTGTTAATGAATATGCATTATTATTGTTTATTTGTATGGCAGTAGCTCCTAGGAGCCACAGTCATGGTCCATACCAACTACGCTCTGGACAAACACAGCACAAAAACCCTGCCCATGTTGCTTCCTGACCCCAGTGGTGAACCAGATGAACAGATACGCTTTACACCTTTAATTTTATGTGCATTGTATAATTACTAGTGGAATTTAATACTTGTATTATGCAAGAAACCTTGAACTACTTCTTGCTTACTGGAGTATAGAACTGATAAATAGCCATTGCAGCCATACATTTGGCATGATCGTTAGCATTATTTATTATTTATTTATGGTTGCACACGCCTTGTCATTTCATTAAAACCTCTAAGACCAGTTGGTAACAAACTGCCATTGTGAAGCCCTAAGAAATGAATGAGAGAGACTGCTGCAGCTGTTAGAGTACATTTTTATCCCAAGAAAAGCAGACTAGATGACCCTTGAGGTCCCTTCTGACCCTATGGTTCTATGATTCTGTGAATGAATAAGCATCATTCTGATTCTGGGAAGAACAATGTGGAGAGCTTAAGATAGCTTTACGCGGGGGTGGAGAATGAGCTCTGTCCTTGAATTTGAAACTCAGACAAATAAAGAGACATATTAGTGACATAATGAATGTTACATCCAAGAAAGGTGCAAAACTTTGCCTCAGGGCAACGCAACAGAGCATAGCTACTGCTGCTGTTGCTGACACAGAGCAATGTTATTGCCATGGTGTAGTCTAACCTCATGCACAGAGACATAATGGCATTACAAGAGCATTACAAGAAAAATGTGTGCCATCATTCAACGCAACAAGAAAGAGTGCAGTGATCAGTTAATACAGTAAATGGATGTGACAGTCCTAACAATTTGTTGTGCCACCACTCCTGGCCCTTTCTATGAAGGCAGCATGATAAAAATATTTTGCAATATATCCAGGTAAAGAACTAGTAGCAACTTGTCAGACACTTTCTAAAATCTGATTACTTGACCCGTTGTGAATTTCAGGCCTAACACTGAGACTTTCCATTTGTCACATCCGCTGGTAAAAGTCAAGGCCAGCATTTTAAACCTAGATACCTATAAGTTAAGCACCAAAATCCACTTAGGCTCCCAACTAAAATTGGCCAGGTTTTCAGAAGCAAGCAACACCTGCATTTCCTATTGACTTCATTCAGGAGTTTAGACAGCTACTTAGGCACCCAGTTTGCAAAATTTTGGTGCATGTTCTCTGAGAATTGTCTCTGCAGATTGCCACTTATGGGTTGAGCACCCTGGAGCAGTTGAGCATCAGGAACCTTCTAGAGAGTAGTGCTTATTAGAGCTGCCCAAACACCCTTTCATGACATTAATCATCTGGTGCCTAAGCTATAAAAGGGCTGTGTGGTTCCAACTACCTCTGATTTTTTCCTTTACATGAGTGGCTGTAGGTGGTAGAGCTACCTTCTTTCCATACCTGGAGATATCTGTGAATCCATATGTACCTGTACTAGAAATTGGCTGGCTTGGCTGAAAAGAAAAGCTCGTGAAAGAGACATCCACTGTTTCTATCCCCAAGACTGTAGATAACTAGGGCAGATCTACCTTAATATCTAACCAGAGGTTCTCTTTTATATGGGCTAATGGGGTTCTGTACAAATCAAGGCTTTCCTCCCAAAGGTATGATTTGTGGGCACTTATAGAGCTGAGGAAACTTTGAAGACATTTCTTTGTATTTTAGAAATCTGTTGGGCTTCTATCTGGAGCTTGGTTGATAGATTTATACACCACTACTCTCTCACCTTCGCATTTAGAATTCATATTTGCTTCGGAAGGGCCGTTCTGCACTCTGATTGATAAGAACTTCTCAGACCACCTTCCTGAGCAATAACTGCTCCTAGACCAGAACATAAGAATGGCCATACTGGGTCAGACCAATGGTCCATGTAGCCCAGCATCCTGTCTTCT
Organism: Mauremys reevesii; assembly: GCF_016161935.1. Taxonomy (NCBI): domain Eukaryota; kingdom Metazoa; phylum Chordata; order Testudines; family Geoemydidae; genus Mauremys; species Mauremys reevesii. Next base: position 9,620,894 of record NC_052625.1, read on the forward strand.
GACACTGACCAATGCTAGATGCTTCAAAGGGAATGAACAGAAAAGGGCAATCATCAAGTGGTCCACCCGCTGTGATCCAGTCCCAGCATCTGGCAGTCAGAGGCCTAGGGACACCCATAGCATGGGGTTGCATCCCTGATCATCTTGGCTAATAGCCGCTGATGGATCTGTCCCCTGTGAATTTATCTAATTCTTTTTTAATCCAGTTATAGTTTTGGCCTTCCCAACATCCCTGGGCAACAAGTTCCACAGGTTGACTGTGCATTGTGTGAAGAAGTACTTCCTTTTGTTTGTTTTACACCTTCTGCCTATTAATTTCATTGGGTGGCCCTGGTTCTTGTTTTATGTGAAGGAGTAAATAACACTTCCTTCTTTATTTTCTCCATACCATTCATTACCGTTCATGCTTTTTAGACCTCTGTCATGTCCCCCCTTAGCAGTCTCTTTTCTAAGCTGACCAGTCCCAATCTTTTTAATGACTCCTTGTATGGAAGCTTTTCCATATCCTTAATCATTTTTGTTGCCCTTCTCTGTACCTTTTTCATTTCTAATATATTTTTGAGATGGGGTGACCAGAACCGCACACGATATTTAAGGTATGGGCATACCATGACTTATATAGTGGAATTATGATATTTTCTGACATATTATCTGTCCCTTTCTTAATGGTTCCTAACATTCTGTTTGATTTGTTGACTGCTTCTGCACAGTGAGCAGATGTTTTCAGAGAGCTATCCACAACAACCCCAAGATCTCTTTCTTGAGTGGTAACAGCTAATTTACATATTTATTGTTGGAATTATGTTTTCCAATGTGCATTTCTTTGCATTTACCAACATTGACTTTCATCTGCCATTTTGTTGCCCAGTCACCCAGTTTTGTGAGATCCTTTTGTAACACTTTGCAGGCTGCTTTGGACTTAACTATCTTGATTAATTTTATATTATCTGTAAACTTTGCCGCTTCACTGTTTAACCCTTTATGCAGAGCATGTATGAATGTGTTGAACAGTATTGGTTCCAGTACAGATCCCTCAGGGAACCAATATTTACCTCTCTCCATTTGGAAAACAGACCATTTCTCCCTACCCTTTGTTTACTGACTCTTACCCAGTTACAGCTCCATGAGAGAACTTTTTCTCTTACCCATGGCAGCTTACTTTGTTTAAGAACCTTTGGTGAGGGACCTTGTCAAAGGCTTTCTGAAAGACCATGTACTCTATAGCCACTGGATCACCCTTGTCCACATGTTTGTTGACTCCCTTCAAGAATTCTGTTAGATTGGTGAGGCATGATTGTGCTTTACAAAAGATGCGGTGACTCCTCCTCAACAAATCATGTTCATCTGTGCATCTGATAATTCTGTTTTTTATTATAGTTTCAACCAATTTGCCTAGTACAAAAGTTAGGCTTATCAGCCTGTAATTGCCAGGATCGCATCTGGAACCTTTTTTAAAAATTGGTATAACATTACCTCTTCTCCAGTCATCTGGTACAGAAGCTGGTTTAAGCGATAGGTTACATACCACACTTAGTATTACAATTTCATATTTGAGTTCCTTCAGAACTCGTGGGTGAATAGTAAGTCACCAGGACCAAATGGTAATTCATCAATTTGTTCCAGAATCTCCTCTATTGACACCTCAACGTGGGACAGTTCCTCAGATTTGTCACCTAATAAGAATGGCTCAAGTGTGGGAATCTCCCTCACATCCTCTGCAGTGGGAAATGTGCAGAGGCAATTATTAGCGAAGGAAGAAAACTTATTCACCAGTAACTAGTTATTTCAGGTATTACCCCTACATGTCCACACTACCTGCCTATATTCCCTTCTCCCTCAGAGTGCTTCGCTAGAACTCTGAAGTTTAGAGGACGGAGCTAATATGGTTAGGATGGCATGGCCCTTCTATACATTCTGATCTGAAAGTTTGGTGAGAACCTTTCTGTGGTTCTCTGTCCTGGAGGTTCCCAAAGTCCCGACACTAAGCTGCAGGTGCATATCTTATATGGGTGAATGTGCAGAGACAATACACTCAAAGCACTGGGCAGGGATCTCAAAGTTCAGACTTTTTTGCTAGTTGCTATTCCACTGTCTTTTGAGTCTGTTTGCTTAACACAACGCTGAAAAGAAAGGAATGGGTGTTCTCTTAAAATACACAGTCAGTTGAAAGTATTTTTGTTGAAACCTGAGACCAAAAGCGTGGGCCAATGAGGGTCAAACTGAGATGCCATCGCTGAACCTGCAGACCTCCCGTTGGCAGCAGAACTGTTTATTATTCTGCTGCAAGGCTGGGAGAAGCTGGAATTGGGGAAGGTACATGCACACCTGTGTGCCACAGGATTCCGGCCCAATAAGAAATAAATCTCCCTTGGACTGTGCATAAAATTGTAAGTGTGTCATTCTTTGATTCTCTAATACTCAAAAGGGAAATTGGCTGTGTGGAGGTATTCAGTCCGCCCATTCCCTTGTTGTATAGATTTGTTGTTCATACAAACTGTGGAACTAGACTGTAAACATAGAATTATATACCACTGGCTGGGTTAATTGAAAACCATTTGTGTGGAGTGCTGTAGTTCTTTAGGATTAAATGCTGCTTGGAGCAGGAAATCTGTGATTATAAATTGACAGGAAATTGTTTATTGTGAATTGATCTGAAATAGGCACAGTTGTACTGAATTAGTTCAATATTAGCAGGATTTTCTACTCAGCAAATTGATATTAAGTCAGCATGAGTTTACCAGAATCCGTTTAATATACACCTCTACCCCGATATGACGCGGCCCAATATAACACGAATTTGGATATTCGCAGTAAAACAGCGCTCCGGGGTGGGCAGGGCTGTGCACTCTGCCGGATCAAAGCAAGTTCGATATAACGCGGTTTCACCTATAATGCAGTAAGATTTTTTGGCTCCCGAGGACAGCGTTATATCGGGGTAGAGGTGTATTATCTGAATAATACTAACTTTAGCTTCAGATGAGAATGCGGCTGAAAATGTTTTGTTAAAAATAACGAAAATCGCTTCTTCTACAATATATAGAATGGAGAAGGGACTTTCCCATGTGGCACCTTGAAAACCGTAATTTGGCTTATATACTAAATCTGGCAAAATAAAAGTAAATAATGATGATTTGCTGAAAAATCTTTTGCATACAAGTTTTTTCTTCCTTTGTTCATTTGGTTTGTGATTTTGAAACCGTTAAATTTTGATTTTTAATAAAGTTTGAGGAGACTCAGCATTTTTCTTGATAAGGCATTTGAGAACTGCGAAAGGCTCTTTCTGGTACAACCTCATTCAGGAGGTGTATTGGACTAAATCTTTTCACAGAAGAAGCCTCCATTGCCCCTCTCCCCGCAAAAAGCAACACCATATGGTCTGGTGCATTTTGAGCACAAGATAAGGATCTAGAAAGGCCTGAGTTTTAGCCCCACCTCTGCAGCATAGTGGCCTTATCAATGCTTTTAACTTTCAGGTTTTTACAAACCATATTAAGTTTGAGGCTTGTAAATATAGTTCATCCCATTTTACAGGTGGGAAAATTGTGGCTGATAGAGGTCAGGAGATCTGCTGAAAGTCACACAGTAGCACAGGCAGGATTGTTAGAATGTCAGACTGCTAAATTTATGCCAAATCCACTAGACCATGGAGACTCTTAGACAAGTTGTGTCCTCAGTCCAGTCTGATTCTGATCTCAGTTGCACCGGTGTAAACCTGGAGTCACGTCAGTGATATCAGTGGAGTCACCCCAGATTTACACAGTTATGACTTAGAACAGGATCTGGGGTAGGGAGAGCAACATTTCTGAACCCCCAGTGTTCCAAATCAAAATGTGTTGTTTCATCGTAGCGCTAGCAGGGGAAATTGGAGATTTGATTTGGAGATCAAAGCGTACAGGCCTCAGCTGTGAGTTGCATGCTCAAGCAGGGAAGTAATGGGGCATATGGATCTCCTTACATCCCTATGTAGATTACCCACATCACACTGAGAAGCGGGGAGAGACAACAGCTGTCATGGGTTGTTACTCCACCTTCCACGTACATAGGTGGGGAGAGTTACATTCCTCCCTGTACTGAGGGGCAAGTAGGTTGTACTAGCCAAAGGGCCTGAACGAATTACTTCCCCCCGGAGCAAAGGGGGAATCCGGGAGCTGATTGTGATCCCCAGAGTCACATTCAGGTTCCTGTCTTGCTCTTGGGGCAGCGTAGCTATGCACTGCACTTGACTTACACTCTAGCCCAGCGGCCAGACCCCCAACGCGGGTCGCGACCCCATTTTAATGGGGTCACCAGGGCTGGTTGAGACTTGCTGGGGCCAGAGCCAAAGCCTGAGCCCCACCACCCGAGGCCAAAGCTGAAGCCTGAGGGATTCGGCCCTGGGCAGCACAGCTCAGGTTACAGGCCCCCTGCCTGTGGCTGAAGCCCTTGGGATTCAGCTTTGCCCTCTCTGCCTGAGGTGATGGGATTCCAGCTTTGGCTTTGGCCGACCTGGGGCGGTGGGGCTCAGGCGGGCTCCATCCTCCCTCCTGGGGTCGTGTAGTAATTTTTGTAGTCAGAAGGGGGTCACGGTGCAATGAGAACCCCTCCGTCTATTACCCAGAAAAATAATATTTACTAATTTACCAATATATCCACACAAGACTAATAATTGACTCTCAATCAGAACAAATTAACCAAAACCCTAACGCATTTCCCAGGGTCAGTTCCCGACATTCGTTACCACTTGTGTGAATTCGTTAAGCTTAAAATTGCCTAAACAGTAAGTGTGGGAGCCATTATGGCCTAGCGGCTAGGACACTGGTGTGGGACTTACGAAACTTGGTGTAATTCCCAGCTCTGCCACTAGAATGCTGGGTGATGTTGGGCAAGTCACTTCCCCACCAGATGCTTCAGTTTTCCGCATCTATAAAATGGGGATAGTGATACTGGTCTGCTTTGTAAAGACTTCAAGGGCTACGGATAATAATGCTACATATTATCCTACAAGAACTTTAATAATTATACCCAGCCAATTATGTGTTTTGGTGTGTCATATTTCATCTTAATGTTTCAATATTCAACACTGAAATGATTCAATATTCAGTTTACTTAATACTTCACTGTTCTGTCCTATCAGCTTTTTCAGCCTGGCTTGGAACACTGCATTCACAGGTGGACACTCTATTTTTTTTTACACGTGAATCTCTAACACTTCTTGCCAAGGAACACCCCTTCCTTCTTTTGTGGGTAGGCCCTAATAAAACACAGGCTGATAAACCGCCAACAAAGGAAATTACTTATGTATCAATAATGACTTAACACCAGATTGTGGCACAAGGGAGCAAAGAGGGCATAAGATACAGGAAGGGAAGTAGGCACTGCAGATCTGCTATGTTCCCCTTTGTACAGGTGGCTGAGAAATGGGAGGAGCCTTGACTCCACCCCACCTCTCCCCCAGTGCATCTGACAGCATATTTATACCATATGTCAGGGAGCATATGCTGATCTGGAACAGCAAGGTAAGTGGGAGAGAGATTGTGCCACCCCAAATCACAACAAACTCCCTCCTGTGCTGCTCCAGTGGTAGCGTAACATCATCTTGGTCTAGATCATACACTGACCATCTAGCCCTTTATGTGTCTCTTTCTAGGCCCACCAAACTCCCCTGAGAAATTGGTTCATGGCCTGTAGCGAGGCGGTGTGGTTCCCCGACCCCCCAGAGAGGGACGAGCCTCTCCGGACACCAAAGTGGGTGGAGCTAGTGAATCGTGCGCCCGCCCCACCGAGGTCAAGGCGCAGGACAGGAAGTATAAAAGCTGAACCCCAGAGCTCACTAGAGGAACAGCTGCCTACGTCAGTGTGTTGACTGTCTGAGGACCTGAGCCCGTGACTCACTACTACCCGCCGACCGGGCGTGAATAACTTGTGTTTTGCCTCTACTGCTGCCGCGGCGAGAGACTCCTGCGGCCAAGCTAATTCCCCATCACAACTGAAAGAAATAGGAGGGTTTTTTTTTTGTTTTTTGGGTTTTTTTTGCGTAATGGTCGGGAATACGTTTCCGACTTACGCAAAATTCGAGTTATGCAATGTGTTCCGGAATGGTCCCTTCCCACCCTGATATTCTGTGATTCCAGCTCAAGTGCAGTTTGTTGCTGTGGATTCCAAATGCACAGTGCTCTGAGTGAGATTCAGCTCTCATTTGTGATGATGATGTAAATCTGGAGTAACATCATTTATTCCAGTGGCTGTCTACTGGATTTACAGCAGCATAACTCAGAAGAGCATCTAACCCCTCATGACAGCTTTGAGACCAGAAATGTAAAGCACTCTTTTTGGTGGACTTTGGGACAGTACAGGACAGCCACACATTGACTATTATCAGATAAAATGAAACATGTTTATAACCTTCGCATTTTAAATGCTTATCTTGCATTGAATGATTTTTGTACTTTCTATAGTAGTAAGGCTTCTCCACATAAATGCTGGGAAAATACAGCATTGAAAATTAATTATGGATAACAGAAAAAATATACTCATTTGACTCTAAGCTAAGATCTAGTCCGTCATTCAGAAGCATAGTGTCTTCTCTCTGTGATGTTCCCTGAACATTAGTGTGACTAATAGCTAGTCAGGTGCATTTTTATGATTTCGGAAGCAGTACGTTCTGTCTGTGTTGCATTAATTATCTGCAGATTTAAAATGTTTCATCCAAAGCCATTTAACGTGACTACTTTGCATGCACAAAGGCATCTAAAATCTATTCCTTGCTAGAATAAAGGAGTTGCTGGTTTTTAAAGAGAAGATCCATGTAACGCACAGTACAAGAAATGTAGTCGTAACAAATGAAATCAAAAGAGCTTCAAATTCGGAGTTCATTTTAATCCTTGTGTTTCTTCCTGACTCTCTTTCTTATGCTGCAAGACAATCCTGTTCGCTGACTGGAACTCCATAGCAAGCGAGCACTCTGTGGTAAATATGTGTGTGCAACACATAATTTATAATGTCTGATATACTCATGCTAATTGGATAAAAAAATAGCCATAGTGGCAGAGCACATATATTATATAAGCTCTGAAAATATTGCAGAATTTGAATTATGTGCACCTTAATTTGAACTAGGGTGTCATATTTTGTAACTATATCACAGAGGAATTCAGGCTGTCAGTTAGCTACAGCTGCTATACAGATATCTCTGTTACATTTGATTGACTGTGTTTTGGGTACTTGCTAATAAGGAAGGTGAAAATCCCAAGTATGGCAGAGGAGAATTGTTTTATTGTCACTTTTGGATGTTGCTTTTTCGAAGTGATTAGCCATTTTGAACCTATTTTCAGCTTCCAGCTAGGTGTTATTTGCATGTTCACAAATGTGCACGTACTTTGCACTCGCCCCTCACCGTGTGCACACCCAGATCCAACTGTGAACAAAAAAGGCTACAGGAATACCATTCTAGCCCTGTGAGTATGTAAAATTGGGATCGCTTGCAGGCAAAGCAAACACGCCTTTTCACAAACACAAATGTGCACTCGCAGGGAGGTAGGCTAAAAATAAGATCCTTGAAGGAACAGGAGGATTATTAAACAAAGTAAATAAGTTAGCCCTGGGATGGAAGTTAGTGTGCTGCGAGGTCTGTTTTAAGGAAAATTCTAGGGGCCAAATTCAGACCTTATGTAATGGATGCAACTCTCCTAGGAGTAACTAGGCCAAATTCTGCAGTGACAAAATGGTAATGTAACTTAAACCTCACATATAATTGTGGTGCAAGTGCTAAAATAATGCAACTTCAACTGATTTATCCGTCAGCGGGTATGCAAAACAAGTGTAACTTCCAGGCCAAAAGGGCCAGAAATTAAAGTGCCCCGGGAAAAGTAGCAAGGGAATATGCACAATAAAGCAGCCATCTCATCCCACTGTACATTTCACCTTCTCGCTGCTACATTTTTTCTGCTGTAATCCCCACATTCTGCTCCCTCCGCATATATTATGGATTTATTTTGCAAACTCCACTATCACGAGTGCCCATTTTCTGGCCAATTTATAGCCAACATGTAACTTACAACACCATTTAAGTCACTGCTAATGTAGTAGCTTTACAGCCCAAGGTGAAAGAGAGTTCAAGGGGAAAACAGATAAAGTGGTTTCATTCATTCATTGTGATGCAATATAGGAGGGCTTTGTAAGTTCTGTTATGTATTAATTTCATTTCATTCAACATGCAGTTAGTTGATGATGATTTTTTTCTCCACTGTGTTTCAATTACAAGACTCTTATAAATCTAAATGAATGTAAGATGAGTACACAATGCCTAAAATGCATTGTTCTCCTTCTTCACCATTACCAAGGAAGTTACTTGGTCATTATGATCAGTTATAAAAAATGCTTTAAGGGGAAACATTTTGTGATAAATTTAAATATTACGTCAGCTGCTAAGTTACAGAAATTTTATTATTGTTTTCATTAGAATAGAAAATGAAAACTCTTACCTGTGTGCTACTCATTTCTTTCTATTTCAGTTTAAAGGTTTGTTTTCAATGCTTTCTTAACAAACTTAACAGACAACCAGCTAGGGCCAAGCATCATTGACTTTAATTAATTTGTGCCCAGCTATCATACCAGGGCTGACTTTGGCCCAGTGTCACCATGTATTTAAAATATACAGTGGTGTCTATAATATTTCCTATTCTGAATATATGGAGCACCATGTATGCCATGGTGTGGTAGACACTAAGGTTTTAATAGCACCTACTGTACTGCAAAAATAGCCGTGAAGTTTTAACTCCTACAAACAGAACTAGAACTGCAGTCCTTATTCATGCAGCTCCCCTCAACATGAAGCAATCACATCACTCACCACTGCAATCTCTGCTGGGGTGAAATATCAGCTGTTACCACACAGCAACACTACACAACAGTTTGGGACAATAGGCGAAGGATACACAGCCAATCGTGAGTGGCAAAGTAATTTTAGTAGGGAACGTATATTTATATGTAATAATCCAGCTCCAAATAAAAGCTACACTTTAGTCAGCACCAAAAAGCTACCTTTCTGAAGTATAGTTTTACTAACAAAAAGATAACCTTCAAGGTAATAGTCCTATGTGGACCCCTTGGAGTTTTTTGGATGCTTCTAGGCTAGAGTTCTTTCCTTCGGCGTCTCTCTGACCCAGGCCTGTACTCTCTTACAGAAGGCTACCCTTACCCCCTTTACATTCGTGGTGGTGTATAATGAGCTACACCTGTCCCAGAGAGTCAGCAATAAATAGCCTGCAGCTCTCTGGAGGGTTCCAATGCCTGCTGAGAGGGTGGGGTAATATGAAAATCCTACCACTCTTTTAAATGACCCAAATATGAATTTTGACACTGGGAATCAAATGCAAATGTGGGTGTTTTTGTTTTGTTTTTTTAAGGCTCTTTGGTGGATCAGAATATTGGTTTTATACCTTACCCTGAAAATATCACCTCCAACAGCATCATGTCCAGTAGCTCCCTCTGCTCAGGCATTGGTTCAATACTGACTCAAAAGGAAGTGTTCCATCTGTTGATTCTCTAGCACCACTTTCTGAAGCATTCTGGGTTTTGCTTGAAGATCTCCTATCTAAGAACTGATTAAGGCCCATCCTGCTTAGTTTAAGAAATCTGTCATGATCAGAGACTGAGGTGATATATCTGTAGTGGCCTTAGATACTCCTTCCAATAGGAACCAGAGGTGGCATGGCTGATTGCCATTGTCCTTATGGAAATGCATTTTTTTTCCCTGTCTAAAGAATGTCTCTTTTTTGAGGAAATTTTGTTTTCTACAATGTGCCTGAGCTCCAGCTGCACCCAAGCTCAGATCTCCCACACAGAAGCATGTTGAAACATTGTCCTCTTTTAATAAAGAGTGACAGGTTATGTTTCCTAGATTGGGTTTGACTGTCTAATGTGTTCCTACCAACTGGTCAAATATTAATCAGCCAGCACTCAGAAGGGCAGAGTGATCTTTCTGTTGTTCATTAAGTGCCTAGATAAAAGAGAGGTTACTTTTTTGTACTGCACAAAATTATGTAATTTTAGTTTAGAGTACTTGCTAATCACCTAAAATTGAAATGATCCTTGGTTTTGTTTTAAAGAGCATAGAAGAAGAAGAAGTAGAGGAAAAACAGAAGTAGAAATGGAATATGAGACTATAGTGAAAGTGAGTGAAACGTTCCCCTTCTTATCTAGTAATGCTAATGTTGTTTTCATTTTTCATGTCAAAACTTGAGTTGGTAGGGTCCACAGTTTACTGCCCATTGGTTCATCTGATAACTGAAATCTCTGAAAGTTTTGAGCCCTTTTATTATCTGCTGGCTGCATAACGTATGTTGCCACTGGTGGTTATATTCTTTTTAGACTGGGAAAGCAGTTCATGGCTTCTTCGCATCACGCCCCACCCCACTGTTTTGTTTGTAATGCTTTTGCCTCACCTCTAATGCAGTGATCAGGAGATGCATGTAGCAGCATGAGTAGAAAAGCTTTTCAGGCAGCCATCTCCACTGCCCTTTTGATCATCTGAGCATCTTCTGTTCCATCTCTCAGCCCACCCTACTGTAGCAAGTCAGAGCCAAAATCCTATTCCCCTGAGACTACTCACAGAAGGCCAATGCCCTGTTTCTCATAGACTACTGGAAAGTCCCCTGAAAACGCAAAGAGAGATTATGGGGAAGGAGAAGAGGGGACTTAAAGTCTCCAGAGGAGGGCATCAAGGACTAGCAGCATCAGAGAGGACAAGGGACTGTAGGCAAAAGGGTATGTCCACACTACCCGCCGGATTGGCGGGTAGCGATCAATCTATCGGGGATCAATTTATCATGTCTCATCTAGACGCAATAAATCAATCCCCGAACATGCTCCCGTCGACTCCGGAACTCCACCAGGGCGAAAGGCAGAAGCGGAGTCGACGGGGGAGCCGCGGTCGTGAGGCCGTGAGGATGGTAAGCAGAATGAATTTACATCAGTGAAAGGGAAGGAACAGGAAATTAGTAGAGCCACCAGGAGAGATTAAGAGACAAAAGGGGGAAATTATTCTGGTGGAAATGAAGAAGACTGAGGAAAAGACAAACACACCCACCAGGAAAGATGAAAGTAGAGTATAAGAAAATAATTTCTTTCTTTAAATTGCTTTATAGAAGGATTGATGCCAAAAATGCCCTAGCAGAAGGAATAAGAGTTTGATGGTGTGTCACAGAGCAGTGGGGATATGACTGTGTAGGAGGAAGGAAGCTTGGGACAGCTGCTTGTAGATGCAGATGTGCATGGGATCTCAGGTTTTCTTCTGTCTAGGGGATGAAAATGAACTGCTTTGATTATTAATCAGTCATTTTAGTTCGCTTTGTGCTGATCTTTTACCTTACTGATTCTACCGTTCTGAATGTTTTGATATGCTTTGTGTCTTGCTGATGGAATAAGAGCAAGTTCTTTTGGAGCGCTGTCGCTTTGGGGGGACTAGCAAGGAGGGAACTAAGTATCCTAACAGAGCATAACTTCCCCTGGGAGAGTTCCCGTAGTAAAGGGTTTCAGATAATCGCTAGGAAGGCACTTACCTTTGTTTGCGTACAATAGATATTTTTCAGTGTCTTAGGGCCAGATGGTGATAGAGGATTAAGGGGCAACAGCCTTCACAGAACTGCTACTTCTCCTCCTTCTGTACAGGTAGACAGAGAGGAAGTGGAGGGCTGAGAAGTGAGTGGAATACACACAAATGAAGCAGTTTGTACCAGCTGTCAGTCTTCTGCAGGTCCTCACCCAGCCCTCCAAGAGGCCGATTTTGACTCTGAGTCACAATCTAGTTACTGGTGTGCTTCTGGGAAAGCACAACCACGTGTTGTTGCCCCTTGCTCAGGGCTTTGGCAAAGCCACAAATTACCCCATAATCTTTAAAAACGCAGAGCATTGCAATTGTTGGTTACAGATATTTGGGGGAGGACCTCAGACATCTAATCTTAAAGAAGGAGGTGATTGGGCCACACAAGGTGGTACTGCCGAGACAGAGATCTGTGGTGGGGAAGTGGTCTGGCAGTAGTGGAGGGAGAGGAGATGGAATTTACTGCAATCTCTGTAGCTCTCCTCAAAAAAAATTAACACAAGATTCCTATGCGCCTGGAAAATAAATACCTCGCTCTTTCTGTAATTCATAATCCTTGCTATCAGTGGCTCGGGATCACATCTTGTTTGTATCTAGAGTTACACTCCTTTCTACTGTGGTGGCTACAGCAAAGTCAACGGTGGTTAGGCATCTTGGTTGCTTTGATCTGTTTTCCATGCTGGCCACTATCATTTCATTGCTTCCTGGTGCTCCCCCATGTGTTGTTTTATCCACCTGTTTTCTGTAGACGTACAATTAGATTGTAAAAGCTTTGAGGGAGGGACTGTCTCTTCACAGCTTCATAGATTATAAAACTAGAAGGGACCAGTTGAGTCATCTGTGTATAACACAGGCCATAGGACGTCCCTGAATTGACTCCTGTTTGAAGTAGAGGATATTATATGTTCGTATAGAGCCTACCATATTGGGACCATCTTCAGGAACTAGTTAGAAATCAATCCAGGCAACACTCAGTCTGCAAAGTGGCTACATCCCTTTGGGATTTGCCATGATGACAGCAGTTTGGGCCCTTGGCCTCTAGGCTCTACTGTAATAGAAATAATAAATAATGTATATGTTTATTGATGCGTAAAGTGTCACCTTAATTTGAGTCACATTGGTTTTCTGATGTGCATGATCTGTCTTCTGACCACATGGATGCTACCATAGTCTTCATGTATCTATTAGGGTTGCCAGGTGTCCGGTTTTCAACCAGAATGCCTGGTCGAAAAGGGACCCTGGCAGCTCCAGTCTCACCCTCAACCGGGCCGTTGGCTCATGGCTAAGGCAGACTCCCTACCTGCCCTGGCTCCGTGCCGCTCCCGGAAGTGGCCCCCAGGTCCCTGCGGCCCTTAGAAGCTGTGGTGGCCAAGGACTGAGAGGCTCTGCACGCTGCCCCTGCCCCGAGTACCGGCTCTGCAGCTCCCATTGGCCAGGAACCATGACCAATGGGACCTGTGTGGGTGTAAAGGCAGCGCGCAACACACAGAGCTGTCTGGCTGCCCATGCACAGGGACCAGGCGGCTGCTTCCTCAAAGCCGCAGTAAACGCTGCTGGGACCCCACATTCCCCCCACACCCCAACCCCCTGGCCCAGCTCAGAGCCCCCTCCTGCACCCCAAGCCCCTCATCCCCAGCTGTACCCCCAGTTGGTGCCATCACCCTCCCCGCACCCAACCCTCTGGCCCAGCCCAGAGCCCCCTCCTGCACCCCAACCCCCTGCTCCAGCCCGGTGAAAGTGAGTGAGGGTAGAAGAGTGAGTGAGTGAGGAGGGGTGGGGGATGGAGCAAGCAGGGGCAGGGCCTTGGAGTAGGGGCGGGGCAGGGGTGTTCGGTTTTGTGTGATTAGACAATTGACAACCCTAGGATCTATACATACTGTTGCATGCTTACAATCTCTTATTTTAATGTTTTTAGTTGTTGTAAGATCTCTTGCAAAGAGAATAACTAACTTGTAAAACACAAGGTGTTGAAAGCAGACATTTCACTCTAAATAGTGCTCAGTTTTCTTCTCTGAGCTTGGCAGAATTAGGCCGCAAAACTCCTAGGGCTGGTCCTTGCTTGTCATGAGCTCTAGGTTCAACTATTCATATACAGGGAAGCACTGGACAAGCATTTTCATGAGCAAACTTGTTGCAACAAAAGCAAGTGGAACTGTGAGAGCATAATAAATTCCTCGGTGTCCTGATCATGTGCAGAAGGAACAGCCTGGGTGATTTACGGGAGACAGCAGCAATAAATTGGCAACAGTTTGCCAGGGAGCTGCGAGTTCTTTGTTTATATGCAAATGTCATGAGGATATTGATTTCTGCTTCTAGGAGATGTACTATCTTCTTTCCTGAAAAGCTGAAGAGCTAGACTAGAGCTCAAGGTTGGTTTTTTTCTTTTAAATAACTCAACTAACATTTAGAAAGTCAGAAATAATAGCCTTAATGATTGTTGCCCCTTTTGACCTAAGCAGCTAGGCAAAGATCAGGCCCTGTGCGATGTTCCAGTTGGAAGGAGAAATTGATGGAGTCTGGCATTTTCTTTGATGCAGTCTTTTTTATTGACAGGGAATGTACAAAACCCATTGTTTTCTGAGTGCAGAAGGAACCAAATAACATGAAACAGCTACTTCTGCTCACAGCACAAAAGGCATTCTTTTCAGCCTGCACGCCAACCCAAAAACCTCTCCCCAGGTTTTTTCCAGGGTCAGCCACCATTCTTTCAAGTATCAGCTCCTTATGGCGGTGTTTCTCTCTCCCTATCTCTCTGTCCTTTTTGTCTGTAGGCAGTTACTTTTTGTTCTGACTTCCCACACACAAACATACACTCCTACCCAAAACAATGATCAGCAAAAGCTCCTGAGCAGGTCCACAGAGTTCTTCTGTCTGAGCTGGGCCTTATGCTTGTAGTCATGTTAAGTGAAGGGTGGGCTCACAGCCATCAATCTCAATCCCTAGAAATGTTTCACCTGGCTCATAAGAACACCCTTCACACGCACACCTCAGCTTCACCTGTTGTCCCAGTGAAGCTTAAAACTGTGACACTCACCAGCCCCATCCCAAAGAGAAAAAAAAAACATTCAGAATAAAGCAAGATTAACTATTTACATATGTATAATGTCTTTCTGTCAAGATGTTTTCACATCACCAACCCAAAAGAATTTCATTCCCTCCCAAATCTCATTTCTCATCCTGGGTTTCATGTCAAGCAGACCCTAAAGACTGCCTATTATTTATGTGGAACTTGCTGGCTGAGGCAGACCCCACCCTTGAGGAGAATTCACTCTGTCACAACTTTTCCAGTTTCAACTTCGACAGCTACATTCTCAGATTCAGAGGGCAGCAAAACTGAAATTCTGTCCCCCGATATCTTCTCAGAGGGTTCTTATGGATAATGTTGGGTTTAATCCTGTGACCCCTCTATATCATGTATACCATTTCATTGATCTGAGTCAGTACTGTATAGGGTTCCCTCCCAGTTCAGGCTGCCTACCCTTCTTTCTTCCAGGATTGTGGAACCAGACCAGGTCCCTCCTTTTAAAGGTTTCCCCATATGATCTTACATATCTTACCAACTGGGGGTCGGGACCCCTCAGGGGGTCACAAGGTTATTACATGGGGGGTGACGAGCTGTCAGCCTCCACCCCAAACCCCACTTTGCTGCCAGCATTTATAGTGGTGTTAAATATATAAACAAGTGTTTTTAATTTATAAGGGGGTTTGCACTCAGAGGCTTGCTATGTGAAAGGGGTCACCAGTACAATAGTTTGAGAACCACTGTCTTGCATCATACAGCTTTTTCATTTTGACAGAGGCTATCCTCAGATATTCCCTAGCAAAAAGTGTGATTTTTTTTTCAGTTTTGGAATGAACGAATCCAGTAGAAACTCTTGGAGTTCACCTTTATTCCCTTCCCCCTTGTAATTATCTTCTCTACCAGCATTTACCAGACCTCTCACATATGGCAACGGCATCCCTTTGTTTTCAATTTGCTGTTTGTCAGAAACCCACCACAAACAAGCGGGGCTCAGTTCTTATTTCAGATCCACAAGAGCTTGAGTAGCTAAGCTTCCCCCAAGACCCTGGGTCTTAAAATAGATTTCAAAACTCCGCATCTTGCCCTTGCTGGAAAGCTACCCCGGCATGTAGCGGTTATAATGGTTCCTGCCCCTTCGGAGCAGGACAATTAGTTCACTGCAAACCAGTTGCCTGTAAACCATTTGTCTCACGTGGGCCATATCTTTATGGGGAATTTCCACAGACTGAATTGGTAAGATACCCATTTGTACGATACCGATGCCTGGCATTGATTGCACGGTTATTAGCCACAATGAAATCCAAGCCAATTCTTAGCTCATCCACTGTTTCTGCCATCCAGCTTTCTTGTTCCAGTTTCAGAGGTCCTATTTTCAAACCCAGTGTTTGAATTGGTTCCCTGACCCCAGTCTGTGTCTCTGTTGGAGACCAAGTAGGTGGTTCAGTTTGGGATTCTTAACCTTTTTAGTGTCTGGGCTAATAACTGTTATGTTTGAGCCTGTGTCAATTACCCCTGTACACATTACAGATCCTATTATAGACTCAATAGCCCAACTCCCTTTACTGTTGTTTAACGGCCCACATCTCAACAAAAATTCTGGGAGTGATCCTTGTACTTCCAAGCTTTGCCCCTTCAGATTGGTGTCCCCCCGTTTCCCAAACTGGCAGAGAGGCGTTCACTAGACCCTTGTGACCGCCATAAATTTATAAGAATCCTTCCTTTTGTGGCCAATTTTGTCACAGTGCCAGCATTTAACTGAACTGTTTCTGAACAGAAAAGTAACCACATTTCAGGAAACAGCTTCTTTTGCTCTCAACACCAAGAGGATTCTTTTCAGCCTGCACCCTGACCCGGAAATCTCTCCCCAGGTTTCTTCCACGGACAGCCCCAGTGCTTTCAGCTGCTCCTTTAGACTCTCTCTCTCTCTCTCTCTCTGTGTCTTCAGTGCTGTCCTGAACGCCAGCCAAACCCTGATCTGTATCTCCTAGTTTGGGCCATGTTACGGGGGTGAGGGGGAGAAAGGTGAAGGATATTCAGTCCAATTAGCTACTCCAGTTGTGGAGAGCAAATCAAATCCCAAGTGGGAAACCCCCTGTGTCATCATGGAGTTGCTCACATAAACCTATCTCTTTCCCGGGAGCTGAAGTCTGTGACTCCCTCTGGCCTCGCTTACCCCACTACATGGCAGCAAGGGCGCCAAGGAATGAGGTTGTGGGGAACTATGAGTGAAAGGACCATGGGGTAAGATCTACCCAATGGAGTGAATGGGCCCATCGGCCCAAGGATCTCCCCTTCTCCAGAGCCAATAGAACAGGTGTTTGGGGAGCGTGGTGGAAGAATGACAGCACATCCCCTCCAATGCCCACCCAGGCCTCCACATCCAAAGGGTAAAGGTCATTTTGAGCCCTCAAGTTCACCCTCTTCCCAATAGCTTCTCTGCAAGATGGAAAGAGGACAAGCTATACAGAAGGAGGGAGAGGAATGGGAATCCTTTCAGGGGATCACATGGCCCTTACTCCCACATGAGATAGCATCAGGTTTTGCTTCAACAGAATTCATGGCCAAAGTGTATGCCCACTCGTATATATCATGTATAATATAATGTATAACTCTCATTAGCATTGATGGTAGTTAGGCATGTCTGGCTGAATTCATCAGATTTAGTTGCACAGCTTCATGCAGCGATTCACTGAGTTAACTACACATAGGTGTAGGGGGAATTTTCTTTTCTTTCCGCCGGTTAACAACATTGTGGTTGACAGATGCCCGCAGTAAGAGGCAGGGGTGGCTCTAGGCATTTTGCCGCCCCAAGCACGGCAGGCAGGCTGCCTTCGGCGGAATGCCTGCGGAGGGTCCACTGGTCCCGCAGGCTGCGGGAGGTCCGCCAAAGCCGCGGGACCAGCGGACCCTCCGCAGGTAAGCTGCCGAAGGCAGCCTGCCTGCCGCCCTCGCGGCGACCGGCAGAGCGCCCCCAGTGGCTTGCCGCCCCAAGCACACGCTTGGTGTGCGGGTGCCTGGAGCTGCCCCTGGTAAGAGGGCTAATTTGATGACTTTAAGAAAGAATAGGAGGAGATACAGTCACAAGTCTGTACTGTACATGGGGCCTCATAAGAATGGCTGAATCGAGCCCGTATCGTGAGCCTGGCTACTAGCAGCAAGCGAGTACTGCCATAATTTACTCCTACCAGAAGCCTTGATTCAGGAAAGCTTTTACATACATGTGTAAATCAATCCTGTTCAGGACAGCATTGAAGCCCGTATTTAACATTAAGCACATTCTAAAGTCCTTCAGTGGGTTTTGACCACAAGCTTGAGCACTGTTCTGCATCAGGATGCTTTCCTGAATCAGCGCTGCAGGCTAAAATTTGCAGTCGCTGTTGTGTGGAGCTGGAATTCTGCCTGGTGTAGTGTCAGCTTCTATATCTAGTTACAGCATGGCTTATGGGAATAATATTGCACTTGGCAGATCACATTCTGACATCTTTATTTTGATGAAGTAGGTGTTAAAAACACATAAATAAGATACATGCCATGAAATATGTAGGAGGGATTATTTCCACAAATAGTTGATACTGAACTTCAGTGTTTCAGAAGTTATTAGTAGAGATTAAATCTTCCAGTAGTTATTATTCAATAGGTACATTATGGTAGAATCCAGAGGAACCAATCCGAATGAGAGTTCCATTCCACAATTTGTACAAACCCTTACAAAGATATGGTCGGTGCCCTAGAGCAGTGGTCCCCAACGTGGTACCCGCTGGGGCACCTATGTGCGCCCACATACTGTCCAGCGGATGAGCATCCGCCGAAATGCCACCGAGAAACAGCGTGATCCAGAGGCACTGCCGCCAAAACGCCACTGATTTTCAGTGGCATTTCAGTGGTGACGCCTCTGGATAATGCTGCTTCTCGGCGGCATTTCGGTGGATGCTCATCCGCCGGCCACGGTCCTCAGTGGCTCGTCATCCGGCGACCGCCAGACGAAAAAGGTTGGGAACCACTGCCCTAAAGAATTCACAATCAAAGGCACCTGCTTTTAAAACAGTCCTTTCTGTGGAAATGCTACAAAAGCTAAAATTTCAGTGCAGCATTTAGGACTTTGGAGTCAGTACTCCTGTTAGAACTAATGACATTTACGGGAATTAAACTCCTCCATTGTTCTTTTAGTAATGTGCCTTTTATTGCATATAGTGGATGCTGCTGCAGAAAAGGCCGTTAAAACACATTGGAGGTATCAGTATAGACTGTTGAATGGGAGTTGACGGCTATGGAACATTCTGAGAATTATAACCCACCGTCAGTCACTTTCTCAATACGCAAGATCCTCAGCTGCACAATGGGACCAATTTCTCTGGCAACAACTCCTAAATTCTGCTTCATTGTTAACTTACTCTATCACCCTAGAACACCATTTATTCCCACCCCCACCGAACCAACCATGGCACATGGTTGAAAATACTCATTGGTGAAGAAAACATCCACAGTTATTTTTGACTGTGATTTTATTTTAAAGATGGGTTTTGTTTGCTGTGTTCTCCGACCCAGCTCCACTCCCTAGGCTTTGGCTCCTCCGGTGTTGTCCAGATGGCTTGGCTGACTACCTCTTTGCTTTCATGTATGCCAGAGAAGTGGGATTGCTGGTAGCCAACTTCAGCAGCTTATCTGCCTGGCTTCCCAGGCCCAGCTCACAAGTCTACCCATCTGGCTCCCACGCTCCCTGCCTGCAAGCTGGACTCCCATCCTGGCTGCCCAAAGCCTGGCTCCATCAAACAGTTCAGGAAGCATGCACTGTAATTTAATTACTTTGCCTTGAGGGCAAAACTGGAGAAGACAAGGCAGATCTTGGCAGGGCTGGGCAGGGAGACAGGCACAAAACTGCAAATTCCGCAGTATCTTGGGAGAATGCCAATTGTAGTAGCAGAGTCCATGGGAAGTGGGACAATTCACATCTCTTAGAGCTATTGTTTCAGGCTCTCTGCAGACTCAGACAGGCATCATTGCATAGGTTTTAACTTAAAACATCACCTGAGTGTATATCTGCCATAGCAAGTGCTAGAAACAGTTTTTAAAAATGAAAGCTGAGATTCTCAAACACAGTTCTGTGGCACAGGATGAATTCTGCGTGGCCAGCTTACAGGGGGCCCTGATTATAACATATTCTATTACACTGCTTTTAAAATAATTGAGAGGAGAGCAGTTTTCTCATGTGTCCTCTTCCAGACGTCTTAGTCATTCATCTTGAGCTAGTTTCTCTTCTTTTATAATATTTTAATGTTTCCAATTCCCCTTCTGTGTAAACAGTCAGATCCAGATGACTGATGCGGCAATCCATGGGATGTGACATTACAAGTTGCTAGCCTGAAACCAGTTGTGATGGCACAGCTGCTAGAATGTGGCTTCAATACATGAACAAAGCAGAAGGCTGGCTAGGAAGGAGAACTTCAGCTGTATTAAGCCCTCTTTTACAAAGAGATCAAGGCAGTTTAAAAGCTTCTCAGTGAGCCACAACAGCAGGCAGATAAAAATTAAGAACTGTGAATTCCCTATGCGTGTAGACAATGTGTCTCTCCAATAAACCCATCCCTGTTAGCTAACAGAAAAGCAAGAATACTGACTGAACTATTTAAAGATCCCCTATCCACATTTTCCTTACATATCTATTATTCCTGAGGGCATTCTTCGCCAAAAAATTAAAAATTCTGTACCAAAAAATTAAAAATTCTGCACACAATATTTTAAAATTTTGCAAAATTCTGTGAGTTTCCAGGTGAAGGTGGCTGGGGCTCAGCAGAGGGGTCTGGGTGTGGGGGTCTCAGCGGGGGTGTCTGGATGCTAGGGAAATGGGGCTTGCTGGTGTGAGGGTCTGGGTGCAGCTAATTAGGGGTCATAGGTATGGGGGTCTGGATGTGGGGGCTTAGGGTGGTGCAGGGGCATGGGGATTGTCAGAGTGGAGGTTTGTGTGCAGGGAGCTCAGTAGGGGGTGGTCTGGGTGCAAGAGTGGTGGTCCGGAGGGAGGGGATCTGGGGGCAGAGGTTGAGGTGCAGTGGGTTGGGGTTTGAGTATGGAGGGCTCAGGGGGGTTCTAGATGTACTGGGTGAGGCTTGGCAAGGGTGTCTGTGTATGGGAGGTCTGGATTCATGGGGGTAGGGTGGATGGGAGGAGCAGCTCCCCATATAGTGATCCATCTCCCCACAGTTGAGGAGTGATGGGGGTAAGAAGCAGGGAAGGATGCTGAGCTTTCTGCAGCTGGGGGATGTTTCTGGGGATGGGTCTTACACCGCCCCAGCCACTCCTTTCAGGGGAAAAGGAAGTCCTGTCCTCTCCTACCTCCCGCCCAGCTGGGACTACCAGCTGACCCCGGTTCAGGGTAGAAGCCACTGGCTGGGGTATTCCCAGCCCCACAGTGATTTTCCTCTCCACAGGCTGCTCCGGGTGCCTAAAACAATGTATCTGCACTGCTAGGGAGTGATATGTGCCTGCTCTTGAAGCTTCCCTTTGCTTCCCTGTCAGAAAGTCTTTTTTTTGCAGGGAAGCAAAGAAATCTGCAGGGGACATGAATTCTGCGCACATGCAGTGGCACTGAATTCTCCCAGGAGTAATCTATTGCAGGATCTTCTAAGTAATATTTCTCAAACAAATAAGTCCTTGGACTTATTTATGAAGCTGGCCTCCCTTTACATTAATAATATATTTCTTTCAGCATTGGACTTTTGGCTGAAAGTAGTTTTACTGTATAATCTGGAAAGAATACATGGAAAATACAACATCTGTTAAACATCTATAGATAAAAGCTTAGAGCTGCAGCAATCTGTCTTAGCATATAACAGCAGAAAGTGGTAAACTGACAAAGAGTCTCTTGTGTATTCATTGCTCCCGTTAACTTTTCTTTGTTATTTGAAGGCTGAAGAAACCTTTTCTGTTAGCCAAGCTTCTTTGTTGCTTCAGCTTAATTTTCATTGCAGAACGTTAAATACAGGTCATGTCTACAGTGCAGCAATTAAAAGGATAGCCTAAAGTCTTATTATTTCAAACTAATTGATGTGTAAGAAATTTTAAATAACACAAGAGTGATAGGAAATTTTAGGAACAATTTATGTAACTAATTCAGAATAATCCTATCGCTATTGTAAAAGTAGTAGAATAATTTAATTATTCGGTCATAATTATTACTTCTAATACTGCATGCCTTTTTTCTACATTTCTAAGTTCATGTTCATGGATGGGTCAGCCAGGATGAAGTTTTACATGTCAGAGTTTAAAAGAGGGCTTTTTAAAAAAATTTACAACTACCCTCATCTCATAGCTGATACTTCCCTAGCATCACTTCAGCTCTTCCCGAAGAAAAAGATAACTCTCTGGTATCCTAAATAAAACTATGCAATCTGGATGTATTTTAAATAGAGCTGTTAACCAACCAACCAACGTTTTAAAATTCCCAAAATAACGTGATCATGGCAGGTTGTGTTTTTTTCAATATTCATTCAACATGTCTCCAGATAAATTGTGGTCAGAAGTGTCATCACAAAATACATTCTAAAGTTGCACTTGGGAGATGTCAAGTGTGATAACAGTAACAGAGGTCTAGCAAAATAAATCCCTCTTCAAACAGACATTCTTGGCATCTGAAAAAAAATGGGGGCACAGAAGCAAGGGGGGGGTTGGTCAGAACAAAACTTAAGGTGCTTAAAGTTACAAATAGTCAAGAATAGAAATTAGATTCAGCTAGAAAGCAAAGGAAATTCCAAGGGACAACGTTGTACCCTCCTGTGGTATATCTCAGACAAAGGGGACAGAAGAGTTGGAGAAACTCCATAGGGTTCACCTCAAATCAGGCCACTTAATCAGCTGGAGTAAACCTGGCCTACTTCAATGAGAATATGCCAGATTTATGCCAGGGACTGAATCCAAAAATCCATTAAACCATTGGAAAGATTTCCATTGACTTCAATAGGCTTTGGATCAGGCCTCAGCTGAGGATCTGTCTTACATGTTCCTCCTAGTGCCTGGATGATCATGGAAGAAGCAGGAGTGGTGGCTTCTAAACCTCATGGATCTGTAGAGAAAGAAAGTCCCAATGACATGGAGGATTTCCTCTGTACTAATGTCTAGCAGCCATTCTCTCTCCCTTAGCATCCATGCTGCCCTTGGCCAGCCTGCTGTGCCTAAACTCTTCTCCCCTTCCATGGGTGAGTGAACACAGCATGGAGTAAAAACCTCTTGGAACGGCAGTAGCTTCACCTCTGTATTGTAACCAAAATTCTGCCAGTCAGAGAGGGGAGTATGCCATACAAAGCAGCTGCTCCTCCTCTCTACCCCTTCCCCTGACACCCACTCTTATTCCTCCACCTTGCTGAGCTGCTGAGCACTGACCACACACAGATCTAGCATAGAGGGCCTCCACAGGCCCCAGGGACGGGTGGGGGAGTCATGCCTTACCGCTGTTTCACCCCTTTCTGCTCCTTTTGGGGCTTTCCATCTCATTTTATGCTTCTTTGCCCATCATCATGGGTAATAGCACAGGGGAATTAACGATCCCTTAAATCTAAATCTCCAAACTACTGGATGCGTGGGGTGCGATTGTCCTCTCTCCTGCTATCTCGATCTGAATTTGCAACTTTAAGCTCCACTAGAAGCTATAAGATCTGCTCTGGAAAAAGCATTTTTTTTCAGCTTTTGAACTTTCCTGGATAATATGGGCATCAAGCCCTGACAAAAATTTTAAGCAAAATATGTGCAGCACTTCAACTCCAGACATACATCTGCTTCAGATAATATCCTGAAGGGATAATATTTAGCCTGCTCATGTTGGGGTTATCCTGATATATTTAGGTCTACCTTGTCTCTTCTAATTTTTGTCTGTTCAGAAAATAAAATACAAGCTGTCACTTGCCCTTAAACAGTTACAATTCAACACCTTCTGCGAGAATAACTTGCAAACGAATGTGAATTATTTAGGGATCTGCCTTGCATGCAGAGAGAAAATCTAGATAGACTTCCTCGCCCTCTGTCTGAATCACTGAACAATTAGCAAGCTGCTGTCAATCAAAGTACAGCTGAGTTAAAGATTCTCCCTTTCCTTCTCTGCACATGCAGGGACTCTCTTTGATCCTGTTCATATTCCTCCCTGTCAGTTCTCCCTCTGTCATTCCAGCATTCTTTACCTTTAAACTAGGAATTGTTATTAATGATTAGTATCAAATATCTGTTAATTAGTCATTAATAGTTTTGTATGGTGAGAGCACCCAATCAGAACCAGGACCTCATCCTACCGGACACTGTATAAACATACAGTAAAAGAGTCCTTGCTTGAAAGAACTTACAAACAAAGACCAGGCAAAACAGGTGAGTGAGATGACGTTTGGAAGAACTGAAGGGACAGGAAGACAAGGGAACACATTATGTAAACATGCCCCATGCATAACTTGCATGTTTTGCATGTTGTTATATATCCCTGTTGATTTTTAATTCACTCACCGTTGTGGGATCACTAAGTTGTACTAAACTGGTGCTTGCCAGGGCACCTCTTCCTGTAAGTGACTGGTGGGCCCATAGGTGCCGACTCTGTCTGTTCTGCGGGGCTCAAACACCCCCGGCGCCGCAATCAGCTGTTTGGAGTCACCATAGATCAGCTGTTCGGAGGCGTGGCTGATCTGCTGTTTGGTAGCTGAGGGAAGCAGGTGAGGGAGAGTGGAGAGAAGCGGGCGGGCAGGGGCCTTGGGGGAGGGATCAGGAAGGGGTGGGGTGAGGGTGGGGCCTCGGGGGAATGGCCAGAGTGGAGGTGAAGCACCCCCGGGGGGGGAATAAAAGTCAGAGCCTATGGGTGGGCCACTGCTGCAGAGCGTCGCATCACACAAATACTGGTTCTGCAGCAGCAGTGGCCAGGTGAGTGGATTCAGTCACCTTCAGAGACGGGGTGCCAAACCCAGATCTAATGTAAGCACTTGGCAACTTACCTCACGTCTGCGGAGTGTCCATGCTTATTCCTGGCTTGATTATATAATGACTGTGCTAAGGGTTTGTGCCAAGGGTTTGTCTGCACTATGCGCCGAGAGTTTGAGTCCCTGCTACATGCTCATGGACCTACCATAGAAAATGTAGCTGGGGTAGCGAGTGGCGGTGGCGAGCAGCAGCATGGGCTGGCCACCCCAATACATACCCAGGGGGTTCACGCAGATTCACACTCGGCATGGCTAGCTCATACCATTGCTTGCTGCTGCCTGGTCTGGTGCGACAGCGCTGCTATTTTTAGCACTCTGGCTTGATGAGAGCTAGCACAACCACATCTGCCGGAGCTGGGAATCACACCTCCAGGTCCATGTGTGGACATAGCCTCAGTGGTCCAAATTTCGACCTAGTGCGGTCTGGAGGAAGCAGATCCAACCTCAGTGAAGTCTCTGGGCCCAAAATTAGGAGTGCATCATTGCCAGTATTTGAACATTTTTGCCAGGGACCATTTTCCAGAGAAGCAGCCCTTCCTCCTCAGCAGGGACCTGTAAGCACTACGGTGACATAAATAATACAACTGATACTACTACGTGCTACAATTCATAGGTGATATCCCATGTATGGTGAGGTACTCCTCGTTGCGGGGCACTGAGAGTACTGTAGCTCACTCTTCTTATCTTCCAAATCCATCAGGGTGGAAGAATTCTGGTGGGATTTGTTTCAAAAAGAATAATTCCCTTTCAAAAGTTAACAACACTGAACCTGAAGAATTTAGGTTAATGTAATGAAATTACCATAGTCCTTTCATGCTAAATAATGCATTTTTATTTTTTTTTAGTCCTGAATCAGCTTTATGAAATCTTTTAGAAGGGAACGGATTGTCATGGTATTTTTAAAAACCATTTTAAATGCTCAGTAGAATTTACATTTGTTCTTTACATCCATCTAGAATTGAATAGCTTACCTGACAAAAGCAGAAGGTAGAACGCTATTATGCATTATCCCTTGTATCCATGTACTGCACCCAACTAAAATATTCAGAGACTTATATTTTTCCAGAAAGAATGCAAAGTCTAGAGGCCTGATTTTTATCTCCTTTATGGTGATGTAAATCCATTCAGCTTTGTAACATGACACCAGCGTAAAGCACATGTAATTGACGTCAGAATTGTGGAGAAGAAGTAGAGAAGAAAAGTCTTACGGCTCTCTCAGGCAAGACTATTTTAGCAGACATTTTTTACATGTATGCAGCCCATCACTTGCATAGAATATGCTGTGTAATGTCAACTGTGGATGTATATGATGGAGGGACATAAATATATTGGATCTAGACTAAAATCCTCTCAAAATGGAACTAGGAGTCTGAATGGGGAAACATCATACCAAGTGCCCACTTAAGGTCAATGACAAGATTTCTATCCACTTCAGTGGGTGCTGGATCAGTGGAACCCTTATGGAGTTGCTCATCTGCTCTTCAGCGGTACCCCAGTACAGGTGACTAGACGAGGATAAAGTCCCTCTGTACTGCTGACCTTCAGAAGTTCCACAGGCAGCTGTGATGGCTGTTCCTAATTCAAAGTAGGGGAATTTCCCATCTGCAGAATGCCTGATGGGTTATTCCAGATCTTCCTTTCCCCAAGGCCATGGCCTGACTGCCCAGCCAGACTGCGCAATTGGGAGTGACACAGAATCATTTAAAGGGACTGTGGCCCCAAGGTGGTGTCCCCAGCTTGAGATTAAAAAAAACAACAACAGGAAAGAGGGAAGAAAACAAATACACACAATGAGGGGACAGCATTCCTGCAGTGCTCTAATGGCCATGGAAGTAATAGGGGTACAACCACTGTGACTGGGATGGGAGCATTTTCCATCCACTGTGGGAAGGCCTCTTTCGCCATAGCAGTTTGTTTGTAAACAAAGCTCCCTGAGGGAGGACAGGCTTGTGTTTTAAACACCCAGCTGATAGTGTACCTCAGCCTCTAGCTATACTAACTGCTGCTTGGTTTCAAGCCTCTCTCGGGTGTAGAGATGGGAGGATGGGAGCACTGAAGGTTCCAAGAACCTGCATGGTGCGGTAGGGGGAAGGGAGGTTCCATTACATGAGGTTGTGAATGGAGTCTGAGCCTTATCTGTTTGCTAAACTCAAACTCAGGTCATCACAAACGCTGCATCACTGAGAGGTGCAGAGGGCAAAATAGGGACATTTTACTTTTGGCGGGGGAGGAGGGAGAATCCAGGGACAATTACTCTGCCTCCAGTGGATTCAGTGTTAAGACTCCCGCTCCCTTCAGAGGGAGCAGAGTTAGGCCAACGCTGAGTGCTTTTGAAAACCCAACCCTCCGTTCGTTTCAAGGAACGTAAGTAAATGTGATAACCTGTATTTGTTTTACTACTTGATTTATATCTAGTGTTTAAAGCCTGAATCCCACAGCGGGGCCCATACTGGCAGGCCCATATGTCTAAGCAAAGTCATAGTGACATTAATGGGTCTCTGTAAAAGTCTAAAATTCAGCCCACTCCTTGCATTGATCAGGATCTATCATATCATAGCAAAAAATTACCTTAACTAAGGCCCCCAATCCCACTGCAGAGAGGGGAGACCAAAACCCAATCTGTTTAGAAATAGCCTGAGTGAATAGGCCTTGCAGTGTGCCAGAAAACCAGCAAGCTTTGGCTGTAACAGATACTCCTGCGGGAGTTCTGCACCAAAATGTTAAAAATTCTGCAACAAAAAATTTTATTTGTCAAAATAACACAATATAATCACACCAGCTTCAATTATTTTTCGTCATTTATTTAAAAATACCTGTCAGCAAGTATGTCTGTAACAATACAGACAACAAAAAAGATTCAGGAAATGTTTTTTGACAAATAGATTCCTTACTAGGTATATTAATACAGAACTCTGAGTTATAATTCATTTAAACTACAATACAGAACCATATTTCCCGCACCCCTCTGAAGTAGTGCAAAGGTTTGGGGGAGTTGGATAACAGAGGGAGAGGGAAGGAGACTGGGTGTGAACTTGGAGGGTTGTTGGGTATGGGTGGAAAAAGTATGGAACGAAGGGGGGTTTGAGGGGGGGCTGGGAGGGATTGTTAGGGAGCTTCCCCCATGCAGACCCTGGCTGACCCTTAGCCTCTCCCATTCAGTCAGGCACATCTGCCCCCGGCTCCATGTGTTCCTGCACCCCCACGTGTCCCTCCACCCCCACCCAGACACCCATTCCCCCCATCCCCATGTGGCCCTGCACCCCCTCCCCCATCCCTATGTGATTCTGTACCCCCGTCCCCATGTGTCTCTGTGCCCCCACTCAGCCACTTCCCTGTCCCTATGTGTCCCCGTACCCTCTGCCCTTGTCCCCATGTCTGTGTGCCCCTACTCAGCCACCCTCAGTCCCTATGTAGCTCTGCATCCCCTCCCCCATCACCATGTGGCCCTGCACCTCCACTCCCATTCAGCCCCTGCCCCACTCTGTCCTCCCCAACTAGCCCCTGTCCCCAGCACCCCACTGTCTGTCTCCCCATAGCCCCTGTTGCCTGGCCTGGCCTGGCCTGCTGCGAGAAAGGCAGGCTCTTTCTCTTTCCCAGCTGGCTGAGCAGGGCGGCTGCGGTCTGTCACCACGGCGCCCTCTGGTGGGCAAAAGACAGAACTTCTAAAGTTATTTTCTGCTGGGAGCTGCTGCTGTTCTTGCATCAGGGTGCCCTCTGGTGGGCAAAAGGTGCAGCAACATTTTGGCCGAAGCTTTTTTCTGCGCAAAAAAAATTAAAAATATGTGCAGCTCATTAATTATGCACACACACAGTGGCACAGAATTCCCCCAGGAGTAAACAGACCAAAAGCAGTAGTGAATTCCATTGTCACAGGTCCCCCCAGCAAAACCCTCCAGCCTCTACAGCAACCAACATGGGGATAGCCATATTGAGCACAGGAGTGGATTTCATCTATGGGGAAAGCCATGGCAGTCTTTAAAATACCTAAGACCTAAACTGAAAAAGGCTTTTTAGGTCAAAATTAACCCTTTGCATTGTAACATGAATTAATTAAGGCAGTGCAGTCTGTAGAGCACTTGGGGGAAACACTCCATATGTGAAACACCAGTAATTAGCAAAGAGCCGCATGCTGTACTAGCTGATGGAACCGAATGGTCGTCAGGTCCCTAGCAGGTTGCATTACAGTAATTCAGCCTGAAGGTAACAAAAACATATACAACAATCTACAGAGTAGAAAAAAAAACACTTTTGCCATTACTGCTTCTGAAACAATGATCCAAGCACATCCTCCAAGAAGATTCTTGGGTTCCAAACCACAGAAACAAAAGGCAGACGTGCCTCTCACCTGAAAAGTCAGATGTTAGTTTTCCTATTTTCTTGGATTGCTTCTTGGGTAGTTTGCATCCAAATCCCAAACTCAGCCAGACTCTAGAAAACCCAGGCAAACAACTGAACACATGAGATAATTGTGTCTTGGCCAAATTCCAGTTTGGGTAATTGCATTCTGACCACTTCAAAAAATCAAAATCTCCCTGTACTTTCAACTGGTGAAGATTCTGTACTAGTACGTGGCATACGGGCTATTTAATTTAATTTATTTCGATCGGGTTATCAGCACCAGTCTGGCGCTCTAGATGCTATACAGTTTTTCAAACTATGTTTCATACAAAATTGTAAAAATCCATACTACAAAAAGATGAAATTTTCAAAAGTGCCTATGTGACTTAGGAACCTAAATGCTATTTTCAAAAGTGATGTAGGCACTTAGGCCCAGAGTCTTGGAAGTATTTAGGCTCCTAGCTTCTCTTTAAGCTCCAAACTTCCACTGATTTCCATAGAAGTTAGGACTCCAAAGAGAATTTAGGAGTCTAAATACCTGTGAGGATCTGGCTTAGGGCCCAGATTTTTAAAGCTATGTAGACATTGCTGCTCTTGGTGTTGCAATGCCTAACTGATTTAGGGGCTTATATCTCATTTTCAAAAGTGACTGAGACACTTAGGAGCCAAACTCTTATTGACAGTCAATGGGATTTAGATACTGAAGTTCCTAAATCACTTTGAAAATGAGAATGAAGCTCCTAAATCAATTCAGTGTTGCAATGCCTAGTGCAGCAATCCCTAAATACCTTTACAAATCTTGGCTTCTGAGCCTAAGTCTTATTGAAAGTCAATGGGACTTAGGTTCCTAAGTGCCTACATCTCTTTTGAAAATGGAGGTTGGGCTCCTAAGTCACTTAGGCATGTTTGAAAATTGTACCCCAAATCTATAATGTTCCGGCTCTAATTTTTTGTGTAGTGTTGCCATGCGGTGCTGAACAGTTGTTGAGTCTTGTCCCAGAGGTAATTTTGTTTTCATAATGGGCAAAATTATTCTTAGTTATTCTTGTTTTTATGCCATTTGATAGAGAAAAGTTAATAAAAAGCTTATTTGGAAAAAAAATTAAAAGTATTCCAGACTAGTGCACACCTTCCTGGAGAGAGCTGGTCTGACATTTAATTATATCTCCAATTAACAATTGCAGCTGTTCAGTAAAAAATAATATTTACTTTAATAGAAACCTTCTTTAGTAAACAGCTATGTGACAAAGAATCTTTTTAAACAAAGTGCACCAAGACTTGTCCGCTAAGTGCAATGCTCATAGGTAGGTGGAGGAATGGGGGAAAGATAAGTTACTTTATCAAAAAGTTTCCCTTGTTTATGATGTTTAAAATAATCTTTTGGCTCTACAGAATTTACGATAGAAGATAACACCAAGAGGCAGAAGAGAGCAGTGGTTCGAAAGGACACAGGGAGTTGTTAATCAATGTGGCAATTCTACCGTGTGCCACTAAGCTGAGAGAGAAATCAAGGAGCACTGCTAGAATCACAGTACTGAATAATGCTCTGTAGCAATTCCATCTGTAAACATGATTGGTATTGCCACGGAAAAGAAGTTTTAAAAGCGAACTGGATAAATTCATGGAGGTTAAGTCCATTAATGGCTATTAGCCAGGATGGGTAAGGAATGGTGTCCCTAGCTTCTGTTTGTCAGAGGGTGGAGCTGGATAGCAGGAGAGAGATCACTTGATCATCACCTGTTAGGTTCACTCCCTCTGGGGCACCTGGCATTAGCCACTGTCGGTAGACAGGATACTGGGCTGGATGGACCTTTGGTCTGACCCAGTACGGCCGTTCTTATGTAAGTGCATTACCCTGTTCTTTCTCACTGATTTGAGCATTTGGCTATACCTGTAATCCTCACATGCACATTTGGATGGTTAATATCAGGGTCTCAGAGACCACATTGATCAGTACAAGGTCAGACTCTGACTAGAATGTCTCATTTGGCTTCTGTGAGAGAAAACTGTGGATTGCCCATTAAAGATAAATAGAAACCTCTAGTGAGATTCAGTACAGAATCCAGGCTAGCGTTGTTAGTGAGCTGGTTAAGAAACCTTTCAGAACACCCTCCTTCGTTGCAAAGGATTACAGAACTGTAATTACTGGAAAAGGGTTTCAATGACACTTCCATGGCTTTGATCTTTAGTCATAGAGAGGCTGGTTTGTAGTCTAAAAACACTCATTTTTAACAAGATATTAACAGAAGGGCTGCTTGGTAATTTGCAGAACAGACTTTTCAAAGAAACTCTGTGCTGCAGAGTCTCCTTCATGCTGCGTGTAAGTGTAGTGACACATCAGGGCTCATCTTGCCACTAAGCAGGGGAAATGTCAAAGAGCAGTATAGGGTTTGATGAGTGTGATTCCCATTCAAGTCAACAGTAGCCAAGCACTAAAATCCCATGCAATTCTCCGACAATAATAGGTATAAAAATGTTACTAAACACGTACGGTGCTTGGTGTGTCCCCACCACCACCAATGGGACAGTACTCTCAGGTGCAAAATCTTCAGCTACGTCTACACTGCAAAACAACCAACCAACCAACCTGTGGCAGTCTCAGAGCCCAGGTCTACAGACTTGTGCTTGTGCTATGCTGCTAAAAATAGCAGTGTAGACATTCCCGTTTGGGCTGGAATTCGAGCTCTGAAACCTGGCAAGGGGGGTGGATTTCAGAGCCCAGGCTCCAGCCTGAGCAGAACATTTACACTGCTGTTTTTAACACAATTCTGAGCCGAAGTCTCTAGACCCAGGCTCTTAAGCTCGCTGCCGCGGTTTGGGGTTTTTTATGCCGTGAGAGCTCTTGTTGCTGTAGAGGGTGCCGGAGGGTTTTGGTTGCTGGGGAAGCGTATAGCGTAGATCAGAATGACACGGTGGAAGGAAATGGTCGGACACCACCAGAAGTCAGCCATTTGCTACGCTCAGAGGGGATATTCAGTGGTACTGATGGGGGCTTGTGAACATGCCGCACAGAGATTTGGACAGGCCATGCTAGAATGATGCATCACGAAGTTAAAGTTCACAAATTGAAAAGCACTGTTTAATTGTGTTCAGATACCTTCTTAGAATTGCAAGGGATCCACAAGAGTGGCTGGCTGCCATCGGAGCATTTTGTAGTGTTATAGGATAATGACACTGATTCCTTTGTAAAGTGCTTTGAGATTTAAAGTTGAAAAGGCATTATATAAGAGCGAGGTATTATTATTACTACTGCTGCTTTGTATCGCCTATTATGTCTTGTAATTTCCGGCCTCCAGAGAAGAGTATTCCAAGCTTTACAGCCTTCCTATATATCTCGTCTCCTCCAGAAATAACCAAGCCACTCCCCCGGCAGGACGGCAGTGCTTTTAGGCAACAGAGACTGTATAACTGACCCTGTAGATTTCACAGCACTCAAGAGACACTCACCTTAGCTGCAATAAGGCTGTGCAGATTGCAGAGAGCTGTAGCAGGCAAGGGACTTGAAACATTTCTGGAATACATCGGCTCTGTCATAATCTCAAGATTTAATTCTGAGAAAGGGTTTCCAAGGGACTGTTAAGCACTTTTGAGCAGATAGTTAAAGTAATGATACCCTTTAGAGGGGTTCTGCTCTCTGATAGTCAGCTGTCTATTCGGAGGGCATACTGGAAGCTCCATGGAAGGGAATAAATAGCCATCATTAGAAGGTAATGGAGAAATCAGTTTGTTATTCTTTAATGCAGTGCCATAAAGTGCATGGCACTTTATGAAAGAACTAAATCAGCGCTTATATTGCAGCTTCTGTTGAGCGATGTCAGAGGAGCTACTTACCCAGGATCCTCACGAGGGAAACAGAGCGCAGAACGTGACAATAGAGAGGCAGACATCAGTGGAGTTTATCTGGATTTTTTCCAGTGAAATAGAGAAGACTCTGGCCATAGGTAGCTTGCAGTGAACTTACTTCAGTTTCACGATGGTGTAAAAAGCAAAATCTGGCCCAACATCATCATGCATATTCAGGGAGGTGGGATTTTTTTTTCCTTGCAGACCAGTTCAAATTCTCTCTGTTTATTTGTATCATGAGATACATAGGTCACATATTTATAGTCATAAAAAAAAATCACCGACAGCTTAAGAAAGCATTCTAGCTACAAAAGCAAACAGTTAAACTGCAAGTACACAATCAGAAAACAAGAGTAGTTCCAGATATACAGCTTACAAGGCCCAGAGAGGGATTTTGCATGAGAATTAACTGAGGAAGCATTAGAGAAATAGAAAACAAAGTGACTATGAAAAAATCCCCAGACATTTCAATGTAATCCATCCATTCGAAAGAAATACAAGAGATTTGAAAAATGCAAATACAGCCAGTTGTGAGCTGAGGTTCCTGAATCTCCACACAATACTCAGGTTGCTATAATAACATGCGGTTACTATGGATCCCATAAAAATATATGAATTGCTAATGTATCTATCATCTTGGATCTAGGTGTCTGTTGATAGGCTAATGCATTTCACCAGTTACATTTATCTATTAATTAGCCCTTGAAGTAGGTGGCAGTTTGCTGAACAAATAATAGGCAAAAGTCCCTTCACCAAAGAACTGCAATCTAAGAGCCTTATTTAAGGGCCGAATTAACTTCACAAATCCATTAATTTAATTGGGGTTACACTAGCATAAAGCAATCTGGTCAGGCAAGAAGCAGCGCACATTGGTCTGTTATTAACCTGGATAAAACTAAATCGCTGGCCATTTCCATCAAGCAGCCTCCAGCTTCAGATTACGAGTTCAGTATTAATCTGTCTGGATGGTATATCGAGCAGGTGGCAACTGACCTATACTTGAGAGGCATCATAGACAGTGCGGGAGGACGCTCCAAAGATGTGGATACTCATATAGCAGCCCCTACTGCTGTGTTTTGGCCCCATCAGGGTATGTCTACACAGCAGCTGGGAGCAAGTCTCCATCCCAGCTCATAGTCGTAGCACTTAAGGCCAGCAGGGACGACTAGATCATATATAGTCTGACCTCCTCTATAACATAGGCTACCAAAACTACCCAGAAGGAAGAGAGACTTGTGCTAGCTTTGCTCAAGCTAACAATAGCAGAGTAGAGGCTGTGGCTTGGGCAGCACGTGCTCTCAATTGATGCTGTCAGCGATGGGAAAGGTATGCTACCAGGAGCCATGTTCCCAGGAGATTGGTCTGGTGGGAGCACTGCGGTTGACAAGCCCTGCTCTCTCCCCTGCCACCCTTGCTGCAGCTGCTTTTGAATCGGAGGACCTTGGGACTGCTCATTTCCTAGGACGTTGAGTGTGATTTGGAAGGGCGGTGGTGGGCATCCGCTGAGCTTTGGGTGGCAGCAGTCATCAGCGGGAGGATTGTGCTGTTCCCTAGTCAATTAAAAGAAGTGCCCGCACCATCGGTCACATACACAGTCGAACGCATAGCCAAGTTGTCTCTGTACCATCATTGTTAGAGCCTTTACATCTTCCCTAATTGCGCCACATACCAGGTTCTGCGGAGATGATTCTCCAGTGGCCTGAATGGTTTCTTTTCATCCTTATCAGTATTGCCCTTGTGTAGCTTGTGAAGTCCAGATGTTAACACGTGGGCCCCATTTGCTCTTGTGCTAGTTTGCACTTACTAAAAAAAGATACTCTTTATTTTGCCAGCGCTGCGTTTCACTTGGGTCTAATGATCTCTGCACATATACAGCTAGTAACTGCTGTTGATCAGGGACCATGTACAGTACTTATGACCATGAGTGTAAGGGCTAACGTAATTGCCTAGTTCAGTGCCACGTCCCAAGGAGGAGAGTTTTGCCCTCATGAATTCTTTGCATCCTTTCCATGGGGCCCTGTGTTTTCCCCTCCCCCCAGTGAGCTCTTTGAGCTCTGCAGAGGCACGAGGGTCATCCGAGCAGGACCCCTGCCTCCCACTGCTGCCAGTCCCAGTCTTCCCACCTCAGCGCCTTGATAGCCTGGCTGCTGCTGGAGCTGTGTTGTCTAGCTAGTGCCCCAGGACCCTTCTCAGGTTCCACGTCACAGAGGGAGGAAATGATAAATGAATGCTGACTGAATAGGCCTTGAGTGAACACCTAAATCCTGCAGGGTTGTGGGATACGATGCTCGGGTACCTCTGTCCCTCCAACTTCTCCCCTTCCCACCCTCTACTGTCACCTGCCATAGCATTGAGCTCCAAGTCGGTTGCGCTCCACAGACGGTTCTCAGCAGGGTCAAGAAGGAGACCGGGGAGGAGAACAGTGCCATGGAGATGACACTTCCTTGCCATGCCAACAGGCGTCTGCTTGGTGGCAGGAATAGCAGGGCCCTTAGTAAGAAACTCTTGCTGTTTCAAAATAGAAAAGAAAAAAAATTGTTGCCTATAGATCACTTGATCCCTAAGCTCTGCTCCTCAATTTCACTCTGGCTGCTACTGAGCCTCCATCTGCTTCTTACAATTCTTGCTACTCAGCCTTTAATTCCGCATCCCTCTCGAACGGCTCCCTAATTAAGTAAGCTCTGAAAATGAAAAGCAGCAGAGCAGCAGCACATTTGCTCTCTGTCCCCTTAATCTGGGAGTCCTGCATGCACTATTTTGGAAGCTAAATTGAGGTTGCAGACATAGTGCGTATTTGTTGTTTGATGCAGGCATAAAAGCCCCAAATCTGCTACTCAAAATTGTCTTTGGGCACGTAGGTGAAACATTTGCAGGCATGAAAACAAGTATGTGGAGCTTTAGCAGACTCAGAGAAGCGTGGGGGCAAATATGAAGTGGTTTCAGGCGCAATAGTTCTGTTACAGACATATGCTTTTCCTGATCCACAGCTTTAACAGCTCCCTGGTGTTGAGGAAACAAACAGTCGTTCCTAGTGGCTTGTGAAAATGGAAACATGAACTTAAAATACTCAGAACTCACCACTCATTTATTATACCTAACTGCTGGTGTAATCCCACTTTTATTAATAATCAGTATAGTCACTGCTATGTCACCTCCATTCAAAATGAATGCCGTTTATCCCACACAATGTGTGGAAGAAATTAATTTAATTGCTTCATTCATCAGTCAACCAAAAGGCAGATGGGAACATTCAGATAGAATTAAATATTATGCGGGATGCTTGCTAGAGCCTACAATTGTTATGGATACAAAACAGTTTTAGACACAAGTTTTCAAAACATTTGCCTTTCAGGCTTGCATTCTCCACGCTTGGCTTCTGCCGGGAAGTGAATTTTTTTCTATGCTCTTTAAACAACACCCCTTCAGTTATTTTGAGTTCAAAGAAGCTGGAGGAAAAATCCCATTTAAAAATATAAGTAAAGGTGGAATGGTATGGTATTGCCACCCCTACTTCTGCGCTGCTGCTGGGGGGGCACTGCCTGCAGAGCTGGGTGCCTGGCCAACAGCCGCTGCTCTCCAGCCCTCCAGCTCTGAAGGCAGCGCCAAAGTAAGGGTAGCAATACCATGACTCCCTGAAATAACTTTTGTGACCCCTCCACAACTCCCTTTTGTATCAGGACCCCCAATTTGAGAAACCCTGGTCAGGGGCAGCTCTAGGAATTTGGCCGCCCCAAGCACACCGGTCCCGCGGCTCCGGAGAGACCTCTTGCAGACGTGCCTGCGGAGGGTCCTCTGGTCCCGCGGCTCCGGTGGAGCATCTGCAGGCATGCCTGCGGGAGGTCTGTTGGTCCCACGGCTCCGGTGGACCTCCCACAGGCATGACTGCGGAAGGTCCACCGGAGTCGCCTGCCGCCCTCCCAGCAAAATGCTGCCCCAAGCGCGCACTTGGCGCGCTGGGGTCTGGAGCCAGCCCTGACCCTGGTCACCCCTGTGAAATCTGTATAGTATATGGTAAAAGCACACAAAAGACCAGATTTCACGGTCTGTGACGTGTTTTTCATGGCTGTGAATTTGGTAGGGCCCTAACAATGACCATATATGTCTACGTAGGCAGCTGCCGATTTGTTACCGTGTGTTTAGACTAATGCCGAGATTTTCTTAACTATGTTGTGCTTCTGAGAACTAAAGTATTTTATTATGTGATGATGTGATTCCTATAACAAATTACCCCAGCCATTTCTTTCACACTACCTGAAATGAAAAACAGTTTCACCAGCAAGAGCGGGGGGATAAATTGAATTTCAAGTACTGAGAACTGACAGGAAATCAGTATTCTACTCTTAAACTCAGTAACAAGATCACTCTGAGTGCTATGTATCTAGTCTTATTCAGCATTGTGGGGTTTCATCTTTTTTTTTTTTTTTTTTTTTACCCAATACACTCCATGTGAACTACAATCCTCCTGGTAACTTGTGCCTTGTGCTGGGGTTTTTCACATGATCATGTTATTTCTGTTCTTGATGGAAGCAGAAGTTCATTAGATCATGCTAGAAGTATGCAGAGGTCTAGAGAGGTTGGTCAGAATACGTTTGAAACCACAGTTTCTGCTTCTATGCTTGGTAATTCTGTCTGACCTTAGTTAGGTTTTTTTAGGCCTGTTAGCATGTGTTACATTTTAGTAAGTTTAAAACTAATTTGGGGCATACGTAACATAAAAATGATAAACTATATAAATCACAGCATTTATTTTCTTTCCTTAATACTTTTTCCTTGCTTTAAGCTGAATGACTCATGTTAGCTTTCACTCCCGTGTTCCCAGGCAGTGCTGCTCAGACCTCTCCCTGCTCCATGACCCTTTTCAAACAGTGGTTTTAACCAAGAACCCTGAAGACTTTTATTTTCCAGCTGAGAGGCAGTTGGGTACAAGGGATTGAGCTCTAGGCTAGAAATCATGCGCTCATAATTCCTGTGCAGGCATGAACCTGGTGTGTGGCAATTGATGCAGCGGGTGTTGATTTAGCGAGTCTAGTGAAGACCCGCTAAGTCGACGGCAAAGCACTCTCCGGTCGACTCCGATACTCCAGCTCCCCAGAAGAGTAAGGGAAGTCGACCGGAGAGCGTCTCCCATCAATGCAGCACAGTGAAGACACCAGGGTAAGTCAACCTAAGCTACGTCGACTCCAGCTACGTTATTCACATGGCACAAGAATAAACAGCTGAAGAAGAGTCAGCTGAAGAATCTGAGTTGCATTACTGAAGGGCTATGTATTCTAAGTGTTGCAAGAAATCTCACAACAGACTCCAGATCAGCACATGTCGTGTGTCATGTAGTTAGTTTGGGATCCCTCCGTGGCTTGAGAGCAGATGAAGCTGTGGATCTAGACAAGCAAATGAAGTTCTCTGGGTAAATCCCAATGAAGTTTAGAAATTCTTGATGAATAAAAGCCATTAATAAGCAACCTTTTATTACCAAAAATGAATAAAGTACAGGTCAATCTATTTTATTTACACATATTAGATACTAGAGTTCCTGCAGGAAGGATAAATTAACAGAAGTCTTTTTTTAAAGGCTTATAAAGCAAGAACCCATGGAGCAGATCTGAGAATACTATTGATAATCTATGTTACATCTTGAATCGTTCAGAGATGTATGTCAAAATGAGAATTCAGGATCTCCATACTTGACCTAGATGGATAAAAGTCATATAAACCACGCACAGAAACTATAAACCTGCCCTGCACAAAGTATAGTTTGCATGATTTTTCAGATACCTGGCTCATTGAACAAAATATGATATTAGAGAGACAGTTGCAAGAATAAGACTTCCACGAATATCCTAAGATATGATTAGAGATGGGCCAAAACTGGAAATTATTTTTGGAACCCCTGTGTATTTCACCAGAGTGTAGATCCAAATTCCTTAGATTCAACTCTGCCTCTATTCCAGGTCAGATCCTACATTGAAAAAGGCCTGTTTCCCAGGTTGGTTATAGCCAGAATCCTACACGTCATTTTCACCAGGTTTTGAGCTAAAATGGCAGAAATCTCACAAGATTTTAGTACCCTTAAATCCAAAACTCAACCCTAGTCTTAATTTGGGCTTGAACCTAGACCAAATGTAATAGAGATCTGAACACCATCACCTCACTCATAAGTCAAATTGATGCTGTTTAGTTCTAGGAATTATTTTGGTTAAGTTCTATGGCCTGTGTTATATAAGAGGTCAGATTAGATGATCACATCGGTCCCTTCTGGCCTTGGAAACTGGAAATCTAGGAGCAATACAAATAGCGGCTCAGAATGATAAACCTGTCAGGGATGTGACAGTGATTTCCATTTCATAGGTCATGCTTTGAGTGTCTCCCCGATACACTAATCCCATTATCCTCAGTAAGTGGTATCATTGTAGATATTGTAGGTCCTACAACATGAAATATTTTATTATTTATAGCCAGATTAAGTTGAAAACCTTGCATTCTATACGTTACATTGCTGTTTATAGAAATGTGTTGATTCCTGTTTCTTAGTTAAGGTTACTAATATTGTGATGTGTCCCAGTTCAATAAGCATTGCATTAGGAAGGTATTTTAATGCAAGCTAATAATCTCCATATGTGGAGGTCATCCCTAAGAGTTAAGAGTATCTGTAACAAATATTAACACCTACACCTCTTTGGAGATTCTTGTAAAACAAGGATCTTAAGAAATGTTTGCTTCATATAGCTTGACACTGACAGTCTTGCCAACTATTGATTTAATTCTGGGATGTTTCTACTTGTTATTGTTATTGGAAAACAGAGCATTGTTATTGGAAAAAATACTTGAGAAGTTCGTGGCAGGAAAACTCCAGTGGTTTCTGAATTGCCTTGACACCAGTCAGTCAGGTTTTAGACTTAGATATGGACCAGGCACTGGTTGCATTAGTCAGTGATCTCCTCATAATCATAGAATCGTAGAATTGTAGCACTGGAAGGGACCTCTAGAGTTCATCTAGTCTAGTCCCCTACACTCATGGCAGGACTAAGTATTATATAGTCGTATCTATTATGGATGGAGATAAAGTGTCCATGCTGCTGCTTTTATATCTGCTGGGTTGCCTTTCATAATACTGACCACATGGTTTAGTTGACATCCCTGAGACACTCCTAGAAGGACTGGATGGAGGGTTTTTTTGAGCGTGAGCGGG
The DNA here is from genome assembly GCF_016161935.1 of Mauremys reevesii. Taxonomy (NCBI): domain Eukaryota; kingdom Metazoa; phylum Chordata; order Testudines; family Geoemydidae; genus Mauremys; species Mauremys reevesii. The sequence goes on from NC_052625.1 coordinate 9,660,799, forward strand.
CCCACTGGGTAGTATTGGTCAGCTGCTGTTCTGCTGAAGGGTTCCCTTATGTGGGTTACCACAGGGATTTATTTCATCATATCCACTGTGTAGAAACATGAGGCTTAATGAGGAGACATGGACTGTGATAACACGCCCAGTTCTACAGCTTTGTTGCTTTGATCTTGGTAGGTAAAGTTGAACAAATGACCCAGAGGTTGTCTGAGACTGTGAACTGAATGAAGGCTAGATACAGATAAGATAAAGGGAATGGTAGTAGGCTGGAGGAAGCAACCACTAGAATTGATAGACCAGGTAAAGTGATGGAATCTGCCATGTGCGACACAGGTTTTGTAATTTAGCAGTTTCGTGAGATGTTGGTCTGCTTTTGGATAACTAGCTGTGGCTAAGAGCACTTTTGACACGTGGTGAAACGTGACTGTCCTTTTTCTCTAGGATGCGGGCCTTGCTGCAAATATCCCTGCCTTTGGTCTTCTCCAGAGTAGAATATTGTAATGCATTCGGCACCATGCTGTGCATTGAGACCATTCTGAAATGAAAGCTAGCACAGAATGTCGCATCCCAGTTGTTAAGTAGCGTGGCAGGCAGAGAGCATACCATAATAGTGCTCTGTAATCCTCACTGGCTGTCAGGGGGATTTCAAAGTGTTAGTCTGTAACTTATTGCTATTATATTTTTTTATTAATTTATCTCAGGTAGCGCCCACACTCTTCTAGGTGATCTCAGAGGAAAGTCCCTTAAAGACAGAGAGAGGGTAGAGATAAGGGGCACAAGAAAAAGAAGAGGAGGCATTGCATAAAAGAAGGGTGATCAAAGTGGTAACTGGCCATGGCAAAATAAGACTGATGCAAATACACATTTGAAATCTGGGATACATAATATACTCCTCAGACTTGCCAGCAGCAGTTAGGGTGACCAGATGTCTGATTTTATTAGGACTGTTCCGATATTAGGGGCTTTGTCTTCTATACAACCCTGTTACCCCCACCTCCATCCCGATTTTTCACATTTGCTGTCTGGTCACCCGAGTGGCGGACAGTAATATGGATTGGGGGTGGGCAAGATGGGTGTCGTGAGGTCAGAGCTGAAGGTTACCGTAATCAAAATGGGAGATGAGGACCAGAGCAAGCGTTTGGCAGCAGAGATAGAAAGAAGAGGACTAATCTTAGCTACTAAGGAGGAAGAAGCTACAAGATTTGGACACTGCTTGTATGTAGGGAGAGGAAGGAGTTAGAGATGGATTCAAGCTGGGAAATGGCAGGTTTGAGTAACAGGGAGGATGATGGTGTTGTCAATAGCAACGAAGAAGTGGGGGAGTGGCCGGGGCTTAGGAGTGAAGATAAGGAGGTCAGTTTGGGTCATGGGAACCTTGCATTCATGGTGAGACATCCAAGAGGAAGTGCCAGAGAGACAGACTGAGATGTGGGACATGATGGAGGCAAGTTGAGGGCAGAGAGGTAGATTGGCGAGAGGTTGCCATAGTGCAGGTAGCTGAAGCCAAGTAAGCAGATGAGGTCATGCGAAGAAGAGGGGACCTAAGGACATCACTTTGAATAGGAGGAGAGAGGAAGAGGTGGACCCACCAAAAGACACACTGAGGGGACAGTCAGAGGGACGGGGGGAGAACCAGGAGAGGACAGAGTCAAGGAAAACACGGCTGAACCAAAGGATCAAGAGAGAGGGTGTGATGACAGTATGAAAAGCTGCAGAGAGGTCAAGGAAGATGAAGATAGAGGCCCTGACATTGAGGTTGAAAGAGACTGTTGCACCGTGTGACAGCAGTTTCAGTAGGTTGAAGGGGACCAGAAGCCCAGTTGGATGGGCTCAGGGAGATAGAATAGGTTAAGGGAAACTCAGCAGCCTATAAATCCCCTAATTACAAAACATAGTTTGAGACGTGATCGCCTCAGAGTCCCCTGAAAATTGCCGCAGATACGGTTAGCAGAAGTGCTCAAGTTAGAGCCCCTCAGATTAAAAAAGAAAGGAGATGGGTGCCGACTGGGTGCTGTCTGAGAGGGGTTCTTTGCTTTGGAACTCACCCCAACCCTACCCTTTTGTGCCAGTCTTATTTAGGCATGCTGCAAAGCCCGGCTTTTTCTCCAGTTTAAGTCTTTATATGCACTGTTGTTTTTAATTAGTGTGGAATGTGCAGATCCTAGAATGGGCCCTGAAAAACAGAAAATCCAGATAAATAAGGCAAGAGGTCCCACAACTCTTGGAAGGCAGAAAGCCAGATTTGCATCACTCTCTCTGCCGCATGCCTTTTGCATCCTGTGATAACACATGTCCAAGACACCCACCGCATTAGTCTGATATTATAACTTGTCTGTGATCACTTGAATATCTAGCCATAAAAGATGTAATTTAAGAATTTATTTTTCTCTCTCTGCTCCAGTTGACAAGTTGGCTGATTTTTTTCTGATGTTTCTCCAACCAAGATAAATTGGCGAGAGTTCCAATATTGTTTCTTAGGACAACATGTTTGTGATTTGAAGCTATGGAACATTCACAGGACCTGACTTTTTAGCTAAACACAAATGAAGGCCCTGCTCCTTCAAAGAGATTAGCGTGTGCTTAACTGTAATCAAGGCTATGATTATGTCACAGAGGTCACGTGGCTTCCAGAAACCTCCTTGACATTTCTGCCCCAGGGCTGGAGCTGTCAGCAGGCAGCCCCGCAGCTCTCAGCTTCTGCTGGCCTCAGGTCACAAGCAGCTCCTCGCCTCCAGGCAGCAGGGGGACCCCAGAGCTCCCTGGGGGGGTCACCCAGAACTCCCACTCGCCGTGGGCGACTGGGCTCCCTGCAGCTGCCCAGTCACGGTGGAGCCCCCCCACAGCAGCCCAGCCGCGGCGGGGGACCCCGCAGCATTTCACTCACAGCGGGGAAACCTGCAGTGTTTCAGCTGCGGTGTGTGGTGGGGCAACCCCAGAGCTCCTAGCTGCTGCAGGAGGCGAGGGGACCTCAGAGCCCCCAGCTGCTGTGGGTGCTGGATCCTCCTGCCTCCCCATTTTGTCAGGGATATTTTTAGTAAAAATCACAGACGGGTCAGGTGAATTTTTGTTTATTGCCCCTGACCTGTCTGTGATTTTTACAAAAAATATCCCTGACAAAATCTGAGCCTGACTGTAATCAGGGGAGTGGTCTTCTTGAAGCCAGTGGGACTAAGGGAGGCAGTGTGGCCTAGTGGACAGAGCATTGTACTGGGACTCAGGCTTCTATTGACGGCTCTACTGCTGGTGCCCTTGAGCATGCTAGTTAGGCACCTAAAGACCAGTCTAAAGAGACATAGGCACCTAAAGACCAGTTTTCAGCCTCCCTTTAGCCTAGCAGTTAGCTTACTTACCTAGGATGTGGAAGACCCTGGTTCACTTCCCCCTCTGCCTGATGAGAGGAAGGGATTTGAATAGGGAATGACTGAACCACTGCGCGGTGGGACATTCTGATGTGGCTCAGTCTCTCCTGTTGAAGCCGTTCCATTTTGGATAAATAATGAAATATGCATTGGGCCTGAGAGAGATTAAGAATACCTCTGTAGTCCATTGGTTGGGGCATCTCTTGTTCATCCCACAGAGGGAGCAGTGGAACAGGGGTCTCCCATACCCCCAGTGAGAGCCCTAACCACTGGGCTAAAGGTTATAAGAGAGGCCTTCTCCTCCCCTCAGCTGTTTTGTATGGAGTTAGGCATGCACTGCTGTTCTTGCAAGAAATGGCTGAGGCTCCTGATTCCAGGAAAGGTTTCCCAGCCATGGATCACAAGGGGAGCTAGGCACCGACCTATGTGAGAGGGGTAGGAATTGGGACACACCCCTTTCGCCGGCATCTCACATTGGTTAGCTTAGGCGTCTACTGTGCTAGCATTTTCAGGCACCTATCTCTTCCCCCAGTGATTTTTCAAGGTGCCTTTTCCGGATCTGAGCTTGAATTTCTTTGTGCTTCAGTTTCCCCATCTGTAAAATGAGGATAGTGATACTGACCTCCTGTGTAAAGTGCTTTGAGATCTATTGATGAGCAGTGCTATATAAGAGCTAGGTATTATTATTATGTATTACTCACAGAAGTAAAATTAAGCACATGCATGTTTGCAGGATTTTGGTGCCTATGAGTGTTGTAACAAAATTTTAAAAAATGTAAAAATGGTTGCATTTGCCTTCAGCTTTGCAGTGGATGCATGATAATTACTAGGTGTATGATAATTATTAAGTGTATTGGAGGTATAGCCCGAAAGCTACAAACTGAAAATTAGCCCCAAATCATGTAAAAATAACAAATGGAGGTGAGTTTGTAAGTCTTCCTCCTCCGGCTTTTAGTGTCCCCATGCTGTAGGTTATTGTTCCCATCAGAAATGATTTAAGACCGTTTTTGTTTTGTTTTGTTCCAGTTGCAAGGTGAACTGGATCAGGAATATCAAGACAAATTCAAAAGGCTCCCTCTGGAAATTCTGGAGTTTGTACAGGATGCCATGAAAGGGAAAATCAGTGAAGATGGAGACCACAGTTCTGCCACTTCCTCCCTGACATCTGAAAGTGGAAAACTGAACCATAAACCTTTGCAAAATGAAGAGGAAACAGAAGAAAATAATCCAGATAAAGTGTTTGATACTCCTTTTTAACTACCCATGCCAGCCCACAAGCAACAGCTATTGTGCCAGGGCATGCCACTCCCATGCTGCCCATTCTCTGTTTTCCTGTTGTGAGCTGCCACAGAACAGCTTCTGAATGCAGGAGGCATCTGTATTGAAGTGCACATTTTACAAAGAAACATTTTCTAAAGATATTGTGCAAAGGTCTTCATTCTCATTCTTCGGGTTTTTTTATTATACTAAAGCTTAGTGCAGTGAGAGCAAGGAATGAATGTGTTAATGCTCCCCCACCCCAATATACAATGCGTAATTTTCAGGCCATATGCACTTTTAAGATAGTTTAATGAAGACCAGAGTATTGTACACAGACAAATGTGCACCGATTTCCTTTTAAAGTGCCAGTGCAAAGCATCCCAAACTAATACTGATCTTACGGAATTGTATGACAATACTTAATCATTTTTGTTTCCTGCGTTCTAACTGCACCTTGACAGCTGTGTCATCATGTTACATTTGCACTGAAACATTTGATCCTTTTTAGCTTTGCAAGCACTGGTGGCTTGCTGTCTTGATATTATGTTTATCATATGGAGAGAAATACTGTATATTTGCTGCTGAAAAAAATCCTTCGTTGGAACGGTGGTGATTAGAGTAAGTTTAAAACCAAGAGTTGGACTTAGTCTGTGTAGAGAAAGAGTGTGTGTGTACTTTGTACATTTCTGTGAGTGCATATATGTTTGAGCATATATATATATATGTGCACACACACACATTATACATCCATATACACACACAGCATGTATGTATTTGCAGTCGGTCTGCTCTCATGGCAAAATGAAAAGTTTCAGGGATACGTGAATAGAAAACCTTTATAGATTGTAACCTCTGGGTTACAGTGATATTAAACAAACATTAAATCATAAGATTCTTTTCATGTTCTTGGTGTTGTAAATTGAAGTACATTTAGCAAATAAATTTGATATATATTTTGCAGACTTGAAAGTATTGATTTTAAGTATCATATTTTAAGCTTACTGAATTTAATAGGGTTATAAAAATGTTTAAAACTATAAGATTTGAACATTTAGGAACATCTTCCATCATTTTTAATTCTGCAGTTCAGTTTTACTAATGTCTGAAGTTTAAAAGCAGATTTAAAAACCCCACCCCTGTTATTTCAAATATCTGTTAATCCATATATCCGTACTTTAACATAAAAAAATGTACTGTATGATATGCATGAGAGAAATAAACTGCATATTTTCAGAAATCTATGTAAAAATAATTAGTAAGACTTTCTGAAAATCAGGATATTTGAAAAGAGAAAGAAAAATATTGTTCTCTGGCATCCCTATGAAAGAGGATATGGGGTATGATAATATATATGGCCTGATTCTCACTTACACTAAGGCCACTTCATATTGCTCCCATCATGTAAAGGAGTTTTAAAGTGAGCATAAATATAATTTACTTGTACTTTAAGGCCCCTTTATAGTACCAGAGCAGTGGAACCCTAAGTGAAAATGAGAAACAAGCTCACAATGTATAGATTTTCATACTTAGGCCACAGTCCTGCAAGCACTCCCATGAGTAACTTTATACACATGAATAATCCTATTGGATTCAATGAAACTACTCTGTGGATAATAATGCTCGCATACGTGTTTGCAGGATTTGGGCCTTAATTTGTATTTTTAAATACATAAATTTAAATGGTCTAATAGTAGCATAGCAAAGCATTTTAATAAATAATAGCAATTAAGTTACTTTACTTGCTTTCCCTCAGGATTTTAGTATTTTAAGTAACTTATTTTATTTAAATTTAAGCAATAAATACCGATCAAGCTTAAGTTTTGAGTTAAATACGATCTGTGTATATATATTATAAGTTCAAATCTTAGAAAACAAACAGTATTTTGATGTTTCTTTTTTAAACTTAGAGCAGGCAAACAGAAAAATTGCACATTCTTTGGAGATCGTATTTTGGATTAAACTATTCTGGTGGATGATGATTACACTAATTTCATGACCATAGAACTCAACAGTCTGACTTTCAGCTTGATTTTAGAAAAATCAGTCTACTTTTGCACTTTGAAGATTGGCATTAATCATTCGATAAAAACCTAGAATGGTAAATTTAATGCTGCATTTTATAAACTAAAAATTACCTAGGTTGTTGAAATTATAGAAAGGCTATACTAATAGCAGTGTTCACAACAATACTGAAGATCATTGCCTTAGGGTAAAAATCATGACTCCACTGAAGTTTATGGTAAAACTTCCAGGGACTTCAGGGTAGCCAGGGCTTCAACATTAGTCTTCAGATAGACTTGGGCAAATACAAATCAGCCTTTTATTTATATTTTACAAAGTTTATGGTTGGACTAAGTATACTATCAGTTGTAGTCATTTTACAGTATGTTTGTATTTGACCATTTACTGTACTCACATTTTTTATATCTGTACAGTGCTCCTTTTTGCAGTTGTCGGGTAGTGTGTAATACTGTACACCTTGCATTGTTCAGAGTATTACAGTGATACAGAGATCATTTAATATTCATATTACTTGAACTAAATAAGATAACGAAAAAAGGGTCATTATGATGTGCAAGTCTTGTGCCTTTTATGTATTTGCCTTGTTATGTGTTGAATGTGTAGAAATGCTGTACTGTGGACCTTTCTGTTGTATAGAATAGAACTCTCTATATTAAACTAGATTGTGCACTTCAGATATCTTTACACTACTGAGAATAGATTGGTTTGGGCAGTATAAGCAGAATTTTAAAAGTTCTAATGAAATGCCGGACATTTTGGATTTAACATGTTCATAATTATTTTAATTAATGCTCATGTATTAATTATTATCATGTATTCATTAAAAGATAACTAAAGGGACATTGCTTGCCTTTCTTTCAAATCAATGTTGCTCTTGTACATGGTATTAATGGCGTCTGTGATTGATTGGACTTTGGTGATTTGCTTTAAAAAAAAATAAGGAATATTTCAGTTAACATGTACATATTTTCGTTTCTCAATCTGATTGTTTCAGATGCATAATTCACATTTTTGTAAGAATTCTATGCAATTTTGTGGCATGATGTTTCTTCCATTTGTAATTTTATGTGCTTTCATCACAGATCCAAAGGACAAATAAACATTTTCTTAACACAAAACTGTTGCTATGTTTGTTTATTACAGGCTCAAAAATTTACTTCCAACTACCAAGCCCTTTGGTGACTAGACGGGTAATGGCATGAGAAGTAGGTAATGAATCTTCCCTGCGTGTTCTCAGTGCTCTCTTTACAGAGAGGAGAAAAGAAAATTGCACACACCAGAAAAATTATTTATTTGCCAAAGTTCAAAGCACATGAAAGAAACTGGGCTTCGTAATTGCCTCTCTAGAAAGAAAGTTATGATGTTACATGGCAAGTTTTTACAGAACAGTTATTACACGATTCAGTGATTTATTCTTCAGCTCAAGGTGTGTGTGTGTGTTACTTAAGCTAATTCCAAAAACTGCATGTGCAAGTTAAATGAGACTAGACTCCTTTTCTTTTACCCATAACTGTTTTTCAAATTATGTTAAAATGTATACTTATAAATGTTCATTTGCTAAGCCTTGCACTCAGATTTGAGAAGGGAATCCATTAATATGCATCATCCCCTTCTCTCTGTTATTTACCTTTACTGAATTTACTAAAAAAAAAAATAAATCTGGAAAAAAATATAAAAAATGTTATTTAATTAATTATTAAAAATAAAAAAAAGATACAATGCAAAGTAGCAAATGTGTGAAAAAGAAAGGTAGGGATAGGGCAGAGATAGATGTTATATAGAGCAAGGAGAGGAGAGAAGAGGAGGGGAAGAGAGACGAAGGGAAGAATGGAAGGGGGGAAGGGGGCAGGAAGGGGCAGAGAAAGAGGAAGAGAAGAAAGGGAGAGAGATAGAAGAAAGAGAAGGGAAAGGGGAGGGTGGGTGTGGGTGGGGTGTGTGAGCGAGTGCAGTGGGCAGGAGAGCAAAATGAAGGAAAAGGAGAGGAAGAAGGAAGAGATAAAGAAAAAAAGTAAAGTAAGCTGAGGTGGGGGGAGTCTAGAGGGTGAGGAGAGATGTGAGAGACAAAGCACAGAACCAGGTTGAGGCACAGTAGGGAGGTGGGGGGGAGGGAGGTAGGAGGAAGCATTGCCTGAGGAGAGGATAGGGAAAGGGAGGGAGGAGGGGAGGGGGGGGGAAAGGGAATAAGTGAAAGTGAGGTTGGGTAGAAGATGGGTAGTGGCGCACTACTATGCTAGGGTGGGGTGGGGTCTGGGATCGATCTAAGATCAGCTGAAAGCCAACGCTGATAGAAAGCGAATAGTCGGTGCTATCGAAGATCACTGATCGACGGCCATGCGCATCGGCATCATGTCAACCCCATGTCAACTCTCTTCCGCCCACTTGAGCTGCGTTTCGGGGAGTTCGGTAGAGCGGAGGGGATATATGATACGCGATATGGGCAGTGATACGCGAAGATCCCATCCCCGATTATCCCCCCCCGCCGCCGCGAGTAGAAAGGTGAAGAGAGAATAGAAAGTGGAGACGATGGGATGATAGATGGATGATGGGTGGAGATAGAAATAAGAAGGAGGGTTTAGAGGAAGGTATTCCTGGAAAAGGTCAGAAGAAAAGAAGAGAAAAAGAAAAGAGGGAAAGTAGGAGGAGAAGGAGAAGAAGGAGAAAAGAAGAAAGAAGAGGAAGGGGCAAGAAAAGGAAAGCAAACTGATCACACAAAAAAACATCAAGCACTATGGAGAGGAAATGGAAACAAAATTCTCATGAGAGTCCAAAAGGAACCAACATTCATTCTCTCTCCCAGTCCACCATGAAAAAATGAAACAGTCACACCCTCCCAAAAAATCTGTCTGTCTCTGCTTTTGAAATCTTACTATTAGATTTTCTTGGGGGGGACACTAGTTTCTTGGGCAGGAGCTGGGGGAAGGAGGGGTGGGGTGGTGTCAACTTGTTGGTTGGGGGGGGTTGTATTACCACCCACTTCTGTAGTTGACCTTACCACCCTGCACAGCAGAGACCAGTGGCTGAGACTGAGGGCAGCAGTGCATGCAGCAGTGGGCAGCTAAGGGGTGGTAAGGTCACCTGAGCATACCATGCTGCATACTGCTGGCTGCTGCTGCCCACAGCAGCCAGCCACTCCCACTGCCTCACCAGCCTCTGAAGGCACCCAGCCAGCCAGCAGCAGCAAGTAGGCAGCCGCCATGGCCACCCACCACCAAGGTGCCAATACCAGACCATGCCAGCCTTCCAGCCAAGTCAAGAGTGACAGGATGGAAGGAAGAGTGGCAAGTGGGTCATTATTGGTCAGCCACCAAAGAACCTACCTTATTGGTCCAGGCAAGAACCTACCCACCACACCAGCACAGCACATTCTTTTTTCTAGACTTAGAACTAACAGCAGCCTACTTTTTGTTTTTTAGTTATATTATAGAGGACTGAATGACTGTGAGGGAGAAAGGGGCTTGCCTGAAGGCTGAAAAGAAGAACTGGGCTGGAAAGAGAAGCCTGAAAGAGAAAGAAATAGATCTCTCCCAGATACTGAGATCCCTGGCTGATTACCCTTCCCAGATATACCACCACTGGACTGAGGCAGTTGATTGCACACCACTGATGGAGTCACAGGATTCTCAGCAAGGCTTTTTTTTTTTCCCCTTTGGAGCAGCGTTAAGGCTTTCTTTTTGGAAGAGATGCTGCAGAGAGCAGAGCAGAAGGAAATGCAATACCCACCAGGAAAATGGCCCAGCTGTAAAAAAGCTGCTGCCTCTGCAAAAATGGCCACTTTAGGAAGAAAGTCATTTTTTGGGGCAAAAAAAAAAAGGGTAACCTAACTAAGTAGTAGTTTTCAGTAAGTTAAGAAGTGATAGTAAGACCAGAGTAGAAGAGTGAGTGTTAGTAAGAGACAGGTAGTAGACTGTAAGTTAGCAAAGGTGGAAAGACAGCAAATGTAAGAAAAAAAAAATAGGGTAAAATCAGGATCAAATAAAAAAAAACAAAATCAGGACTGTCCCTATAAAATCGGGACATCTGGTCACTATATCCATATACCCACCCCTATGTTTGGTAAAGGATCTCTCTTACCCATTCTGGAATCTCTTAAATCATCTCTAGGATTTCATCATCTTGAAGAGAAATTTCAGGTTGGAAGAGAGCTGAAGAAAAATAAAGTCCATGTGATCTTCTTGGAAGGGAGAAGTCCAGAAAAAAAAGAGAAATCAAAAATCATAAAAAAATTGTGAAAAAAAAAAATGTGTGTGGCCATGTTTCAGTGGGAGGAGACATTGAACAAACAGGATTGTCTGCATCTCACAGTGGGTGTGGGTGGGGGGGTGCTCTTCTCTGTCAGAGACTAGCTGGAGCAGCTGGGAGGGTGTTAAGAAGGCAAGTGTGGCACAAACTATGCATGTTGTGAACAAATTGAACCGATGTGGCACAGAATATGAAAAGAAGAAATTGTAATTGCTTGTATACCAATGTTAGGAGGCTGGGTAACACCTACAAGAAGAACTGGAAGCTGATTGATTAGAAGACATTTGATACACGTAGTACTGAAACCTTGTGGGTGATTCACAAGGTTGAAATATTCAGGTATAACCTATTAAGGAAGGACAATGTGGGTAAAAGAGGTAGTGGGCAGCATTCTATAGCAAAGACAGCAGTGCCTTTTTTAGAGTTATTGAGAACTTGAGACTCACAGGAACCTGAATGCATATGGCTCCAAAGCTCAGGAGGTTGTACAGGTATGGATCTGTTGGCGATAAACCAGAGAAGAGGATGAATTACTCCGTAAGCATTTATCTTTAAAATGTGAATAGAAAAATTGTACTGTTAGGGGCTTCAGTTTGGGAACTAGATATTGGCAGTCACATGCTGCCGGTGTCAAAACATCACTAGTATTATAGATGATTTTCTAACAAAAAGGCTTGCACTCAACATGAGGTGACTCTATATTTGATGATTCAAAAGAGCTGATTTCCTAAAAGTGAGAAAAATTCTGAGCAAAATTGAGAGGAAAAATTTAGACAGCAATATATGACTAAATAGTGAGAGCTCTTCATGATATGTTTGTTAGATGGCCAAAATTAATCACTAGCCCCCAATCAAAAAGAAATTAGCCTTAGCTAAAGCACCTACTATTTCAGTGTTGAAGTGAAGGCAGCAAGTAAAATAAAGGAGGAAAAGGGAAATAGCAATCAATATAAAATTCAAAGTTACAACATGTAGAAAATTGATAAGGGACTCTAAAGACATCAGAGTAAAAAAATTCATAGCTGGGTGGGCCAGTGACAATAAGGAGTCTACATATATTAGTGTGATGGGGCGGACTAGGTCCGGAGGTCCCCTGCTGGAGGCCTCATGGCCCTGTGTCACCCCGCCCCAGAGGAGCAGATGAGACGTCCTCCAAGCAGCCTAGAGTGGCTGCAGGGGAAGCAGCCAATCAGAGGGGCTGATGGTGTGGCCAATCAGGGGCCAGAGGGCCATAGAAAAATAAGCAGCAGAGGCAGAGTAGTCAGTTGTTGCCTGGAGCTGGAAAAGAGAGGAGTGGGTTCCTGGCTGGCTGGAAGAACTGCAGGACCATGGACAGCTCAGTGTTGGCAGTACTGAGCCCAGGGAGGGCTGCTGAAGACGGGAGGAGCTAAGAAGGAACTCCTGCTTGGCCGTGGGGACTGACCTTGTAACCTAGCCAGACCAAGTAAGGGTACTGCGATGGGCCCTGTTGGGTTGTTATATAGGGCAGTGTTTCCTGGGAGGAAGCCTTGGTGGAAGGTGAAGACTATATACCCTGGAAGAAGTTTTTGTTCTGTTCCAGCTACAGTGTACATGACTTGGCTGGAAGGCTGAGTCACTGAAGAAACCAGCGGACAGGAGGGAGGCTCGTGAGCGGTGGGTGGCAACCCTGTTATTCTTAGGAACAAAAGAAATCCTAGCAATAGTATAGCCCATTACTAGCTGGAGATGGTAAAATTGTACCAATGATGCAGAAAAGAGTGAAATGTTCAATCAATATTTCCATTCTGTATTTGGAAACAAGCAGGGTGATGTAAACATTTTTAAATTGGCAGGCCCAGATACCTTGCCCCCAAGAGTCCTGAAAGAGCTGCATGAGAAGATCTCTGGCCCACTGATAGATTTTTTTAATAAATCTTGGAATGCCATGGAAATTACAGAAGGCAGGAAGAGTGCTAATCTTGTGCCAATCTTCAAAAAGGGGCATGTGTGATGACCAAGGTAACTATAGACCAGTTAGTCTGACATGAACCCTGAGCAAAATAACTGAAATGCTGATATGGGACTCAGTGAATTAATAAATCCTTAAAGGATAGGAATATTGAAAATCTGGATGATCAAATGTGACTTTACTTTTCTGAGACTTACAAGATTGGGTGACAAATGTGTGGTGAATGTGGGAAGTCTTGGTTCATAAAAAATATTACGAACTGTATAACTCTGTACCTATTAACTTTGTATTGGTATCTTTCCATGGGGCTGTGGAGGAGTGTCAATGTTCTCCATGGGACAAGGTAGATGTTTGAGACATAGAACCACTAGGCCTGACTGGACTTAGTGGATCATGACCACCTGAGGGGAGCAGAGAAGAATCCTATTTCCTCTCCTGTCCCTACAGCAGGGAGTCAAGATCACCATACAACCTGTGGTGAAAAGTATCTCAGTCATCAAGCCATAGCCTGTCAAGTCCATTGCCATAGATCAAAACTACAGACAGAGCACCCAGGCTAAGAAGGCTCTCATCTTCTAAGAGGCCTGGCTATAAACTACCGAATGGTCTTGGAGGCTGTCAATGATTTGCATAAGAGCATGTGACATCAAGGGGATGCTTCTTTGGGGCCTGGTGCTGTTGACTATTCAAGCCTGCTTCCCTGTCCTGTGGGGAAGGGCCAGACCTGCTCTTTCTAGGAAGAGACATTTACAGATAGGAAAAGCTGCATTTACTGTTTGACAAATACAAGTCCTGCTCTTCTTCTAATACTCTGCACCATGGCCCAAAATGCCCCCTTTGTCCTTAAGTAGGGTTGTTTTTTTTTCCCTTGAAATTCTTCCTCCCCCTGGTTGTTAGATAGCACGGCCATCAGTAAAAGAATTTATTAGCGCCCCCTACAGTCATTCTTCTGTGTGGGATGGAGTGGAACAAATGTACAGAAATCTGTAGAAACTAGCAGTGGGAGACATGTGGAGCAGAACAACAGATACTGTACTGTTATGACTGGGTGGTCATACCTAGTGGTCAGAGTCAGGCGCTGAGCCAGGGGTTGGAGTCAGAGGCAAGGGCCAGGGATCAAGAACCAGACAGGAAAGCAGGAAACAGGTGCTAGTCATGGAAGCAGGGATCAGGAATTAGTTGAGAAGGCAGGGTCTGATGGAAAAGCAAGACAGGAATTCACCCAATTACAGAGACACCTTCCTGTGCCTCCCTAAATATCCCAGTTGGTGGGGCTGGGTGCTTCTGCCAAGCAGGAGAACTATGGGCAGTGCCTCAGGTGGGCCAAGGGTTCCATTAACCACGTCACCCAGTAGTTACTAGTAAGCTACTGGATAGTGGCTGGGAGGCAAAGGTTCCCTGGAGACTGATAGACCTCAGTTCAAGACCCCTAGATCCTCAGATACAATGAATGGGGGTTTTTTTCCCCTACAAACCCTCCTTGCATAGCCAGCTCTTCTCCCTTCCCAGAACCTCTCTGTGGGAGGAATGGGGGCGGAGGAATGGACATCTCAAAGAAAGAGTGGTGGAGCCACAGAAGAATCACTCTAATTGGCATGGTCATTCTCCCTACACCAGCCAAATGTGTGTGTGACAAGGGAATATTAGTCAATGCTGCTTAAAGCAGCGTGACCCCCTCTTCCATGCTCTGCAACAACCAATATGGCTTGCAAAGGACAGATGTGCCATGACACATGTTGCCAATGCCATGGAGAGGTTGAAAGGAGTGCAAATGGCTGAGATCTATGAGGGACACCTTCCCCCGCCATGCAGGTTCAGAGGTAGTTTCATTCCCCTGGGTTTTTACAAAGGGGGCTGTTGGGGTCCCATGCTTTTCTTTCTCAGAAAGAAAGCAGCAAAGGCCAAATGTGGCAGCCAAATCATTCTCTGAATTATTTTGAGGCTTAAATTGTTGTACAGAGAAAAACAGATTGGGCTGCAGGGAGACTCAAGGAAATAATTGCACGAAAGGTGTCTTATGACCCATTTATAAACCAAGAGAAATATTGTAATGACAGAAGGCCAACATGGAATTCTGTGTGGGATAAGAGGCCCATGTCTTAGGTTAATCAGGGCTAAGATAACCAATTTTCAGTATGTAGTGTTAAGAGATAAAGGTGTCTCATATCAGCGTAGTGAACTTGGTTCTCTCTTGCTGAGCATGATGTGCACAAGTAGTTAAAGAGCTGGTGTTGCACGGATACTGACTTCTCTCTACCACAAGGTGAAATATATTTCTTGCGTCTGTAACCTTGCTGTGTTCAAGGTTACCTTTCTTACTCTGTGGCTGGTGAGAAACTGGGGGAACTTAACTCTCTGTTATATGAACTAGGTGGCAAGAGAATTTCTTTTCATACCTTCATGTGTCAGTTTTCTACAGTAGCATCAAGTATCTGTGGGAGGGAGTAGAGACCAATTCCTACCCTGTATCTGGACACTTTCGTGCCTTGGCTTCTCTGTAGTGAATCAGTCAAGCTTTAGCCTCTCAAATCACTGAGATCTGCTAGTATTTTTATAATAGCTTCATCTCTCCAAGTTAATTTCCAAAACTGAGACAATAAGGAAGAATCAGGTACCACCACCAGACTTGTGTACTATCAGGAGCCACCACTGTTGGGTGAGTGCCAGGCAGGACCCAACCCTCCCAGGGTGCAGGATCCGACTGAAACCACCCCAGGCTATTTACTGGGACACAATGGGCCATAAACATTTACAAATGGGTCCTGAGGCCAAAAAGGGTGAGAACCACCGCTCTATAGCATTTCTCCCATGCTGCAGAAGTCTGAGCTATTGCCATGCTCGGTTCCACATGGCTATTATGAAACAATCTGTGAAGTCAAGAATATTATTGTATCTGTCACTAATGACAAAACTACGATGATAGATCAGTACAATCCCTTCATTTCGAGACACCCCCCCCCAAATCCTCTTGGGTGCATTACTAATCTACGTGATGTTTCTGAGAATTAGATTTTTGCCTTTAGATGTCTAATCTAGCTGAAAGATCTGACAGAGGCTCAAGAGCATAAATTAATCCTGCCAATTGTAATTGCCATCTGATCTGCCTATTTTCAGATGGTTGGACAAGAATATATATGTGCTTGGCCAAATTAGGCCAAACCACACCATCTTTGAGAAATCCAGCATCATAAGCGTATATAACATGAATGCCTGGATCTCCAAATCTGCTAGGTGGTCAGAATATTGATGGATCAAATGAATCACTTAGCATACTCTTCAGAGAATTAGGGCCAGTTTTAGGGGGCTAGATAAATGATTGTCAGCATGACCCCAAACACAAGCTCCTGGGCTCAATAGAGGGGTAGCTGGGTTCCTTCTGATCTTAAACTGTATGAATCTATAGTGCAAGTAGGTATAACTTGCACAGTGGACAGGATTAAGGGTTGTGATGCTCAGGTCCTGCAGGAGACACTTTGGTAGTTAGACTTGCCCCTCTTTTTTCCCCTCCCTCCCCACACCAAAGCGTTCCCAAATCAAGCATCAAAATACCATGTTCTTGGCTTTAAAATAAGGAGGGTTTCGGGGGAGGGGGGGATTGTTGGTTTTTGTTTTAAGATCTGGGCATTCTTTTTCTTCTCTGTAGCTCTTAGAGGTCACATTCTCAAGCTTTTTCTGAAAACACAAGTCCTAGAAATTTTTTTTTTAAATGAAAGCGGACATTCTATCAATCACATGCCTCCAGAAGCTGGGGATCTGCAAGAATTACCAAGAATCATAACTCGTGACAATTTAGGTACCTAGATTGGTTTTCCGGCTACAATCTCTATCAACTAGAGGGTGTAAAATGAAGGAAACCTCTCTGCTTTATCCTATACTCTACTGCTGGATACTCTTCCAACTGTTTACCCTCTCCTCTCCACCATTCTCTTACACTTCCAGGGACCAAACCTGCTCCTACTGCAGAATTCCCATTGACTTGATTTCAGTGGGAGCAGGGCCAGGCCCACTCACATTAAATTATGTCAGTTTACCAGTGTGTCTCCTCTCCATTTAGCCCCCCAATATGGATATGCTTGGAGACTGAAGCCCTTTGCATTGTTTGTTTGGTTATTTGGTAATTCTGCTGCCATGAGGCCTACAGTACGGCAGGGATCGATGCTCTGAGATCGATCCACCTGCAGTCAATTTAGCAGGTCTAGTAAAGACCTGCCAAATTGACTGCAGATCGGTCTTCAGTCAATCCCTGTACTCTACCCTCAATGAGAAGAGTCAGGTAAGTCAACGGGAGAAAATCTCCCATCAACCAACACCCCCGTTTCCTCCCCACAATGTAGACCCCCACAGTAATTTAACCTAAGGTATGTCGATTCCAGCTACATTATTCATGCAGATGGAGTTACATAGCATAGCTCGACTTCTATGTCTGCAAGAGTGTAGACATAGAAATAGCTATAATCAATTACTCTTCTGTTCACAACTAGCATAAGGGTTTGATCCTCCAAACACTTACTCACATGAGTAGCCATACTGGAGTCTTCCGACACAACTTTAAACACATTTCTGCCAAGAGACCTGCTATCAATTCACTGCATATTCATTTGTACCAAAATATAGTAGAAATGGTTAAAAGAGCATTTTCATAATTTAACAGGTGAAATAATGAATATGCTATCTGCTATAGCGAGTAAAAACTACTTAAATTGCTGCTCAGACTGCATAGTGTCCATTACCATTTGGCATGTATGGTTGCATTTCTGCACAGATAGCAGGTAAATATATGCAACCTAGAGAGGATTGGTTATCCCATACGTCTTCCTCTTACTGCTGGCAGCTGAAGAAAAGTGTGGGGGGAGGGCGGAAGGGAGCTGAGACTGAGCTCTTGAGGAAAACTTTCCTCATTTGTAAAGGACACAGCATGGCCCTGATTCATAGAACTGGTGGAAATATTTCTGACTAAACAAAATTTCATCCAACTATGTTATTTGAGCCACAACATTCCATAGAGAAGTATTAATTTTGACAAAGTTTAACTGGGAATGGTTTTGAGGTCCAGGGTTTTCTGGTCTCTTCTGACCAAAGGAGGAGAGAGACCAAACCAAATCGAAAAGGTCAGGTTTTTTCCATCTGAAAACCACCATTTTGACACACATCTGTTTCAGAAAAACATTCCAAAGGCTTTCTTTTCATTCCATAATTGAATGAAAACAAACTGTGAAACCTCAAGTTGCCACAAAATGGAACTGTCATCCTCCAGACAGCTCTAATAGATAGTAGTAATGAGAAAACACTGGTGTATTCCCATACACCACCACACCATTAAATAAAGTATCTAGTGGGTAGGTGGTTGGCAGTCCAGCTCCTCCATATTCTAGTTTAGAGGAAGGCAAACTTTTTGGCCTGAGGGCCGCATTGGGGTTCGTAAATTTGTATGGAGGGCCGGTTAGGGGAGGGGGGGTCGTGGCCCAGCCCCAACCTCCTATCTTCCCCCTCTGGGATTCCTACCCCGTCCAACCCCCCGCCCCATTTCCTGACAGCCCCTCTGGAACCCCTGCCCCATCAACACCCTCACAGCTCCCTGTCCCCTGACTGCCCCCAGACCCCCACTTCCCCATCCAACCCCTCCTCTCATTCCTGAGACCCCTGCCCCATCTCCCTGTCCCCTGAATGCCCCCTGCTGCCCCATCCAACCCCCATCCTTCCTGACTGCCCCTGGAATCCCTGCCCCATTCAACCCCCTGTTCCCCCCCCAACCACCATCCACACCCTCTGACCACCACCCCAAACTCCCCTGCTCTCTAGCCAACCCTCCGTGCCCCCTTACCGTGCTGCCTGGAGCACCGGTGGCTGGCGGCGCTACAGCTGCACTGCCTGGCTGGAGCCGGGCCACACTGCTGCTGCTACCATGCAGCACAGAGCACCGGGTCAGGCCAGGCTCTGCAGCTGTGCTGCCCCAGGAGCTCACAGCCCCGCCACCCAGAGCATTGCACCGGTGGCGGAGCAAGCTGAGGATGCGGGAGTGGGGTGACAGCAGGGGAGAGGCCGGGGGCCAGCTTGGGGGCCAGGCAGGACAGTCCCATGAGCCAGATGTGGCCCGTAGGCCGTAGTTTGCCCACCCCTGTTCTAGTTCTACCAACACTGCAGAAAGGTTCTAGATGCAGGCTTGTGTGGCTGGCCTCTAGGCTTCAGAGCCAGCATTCCAGGGCCAGGCCCAACCACAGCTTCCAAGCGCTGTCTACACAACTATTGTTACAGCTCTGGTATGACCCTCGCTAGCCTGAGTCGTTGACCCAGGTTACGAGGCTCACTCCCTAACTGTGTAGATGTATCCTTTGACTCCAGTATGGCTACTCATGTGAGTAAGTGTTTGGAGGCTCAAACCCTTATGCTAGTTGTGAACAGAAGAGTAATTGATTATAGCTATTTCAGGCCAAAAAGAATCCATGTTCTCTTTCCCTCCTGAATTCCCAATGGGGGGAGTGATAGCTCAGTGGTTTGAGCATTAGTCTGTTTAAACCCAGGGTTGTGAGTTCAGTCATTGAGGGGGCCACTTAGAGATCTGGGGCTAAATTAGTACTTGGTCCTGGCAGGGGACTGGACTCAATGACCTTTTCAGGGTCCCATCCAGTTCTGAGATTGGGGGTGTGTGTATATATATAAAAAATATTTGGTTGAGATTTACTCTGCAAATATCAAGCAGTTTACCAGTGGCAATGAAATAACTTCCATCCATTAAAAGTGTTATAGCTAAGTAAACAACCAGCCTCACAATCATGTTAAGTGACGTGACTGAGATGGCTCTTGGGTCAGTTGTCAGTGGGCTGATGGATGTAGAGAGATGTTTATGAAAGACTGTGATTTGGAGATTCTTCCTCATAAGGGACAGTATTGTGAGTGTGGGAATTTGGAGATGTGCCCTGTTGGAGGCAGAGTTGGGAACACCGGATGGCTGTGTGCAGAAGCTCTCTGATTTGTTTTGTTAATGTTTGTTACTTTCTCATTCACTGGTTTGTTATTGTGACAGGGCAAGGCCAGATGGCTATAGGAAAGTAGTGAGAAACAGGTATATTAGCCCCAGGCTAAACAAATCCCTGTTACCATGGTAACCAAATGGCAGTTGCTCCAGGTCAATTAAAAAGCAACAGATTGTCCTGTGGCACCTTATAGACTAACAGACGTATTGGAGCATGAGCTTTCGTGGGTGAATACTCGCTTTGTCAGAAGCATATTCACCCACAAAAGCTTATGTTCCAATATGTGTTAGTCTATAAAGTGCCACAGGACTCTTTTTCGCTTTTTACTGATCCAGACTAACACGGCTCCCCCTCTGATACAGGTTAATCAAGATACCTGGGCTCAGTTAAGATCCTTCTAGAAAGCAGTGGAGACAGCTAGGTTGATTGGGACACCTGAAGCCAATCAAGGGCTGGCTGGAACTAGTTAAAAGCCTCCCAGTTACCGGCATACATCAGGAATTACAGGAGGAAGCCACACTGCTGGAGAAACTAGGCAATACAAACCCTATCAGGCACAAGGAAGGTGGCCCCGAGGTAATGGTGATAGTAGATGTTGAGGAAGTGTGGGACTGCTGCGGGGAAGTGGCCCAGGAAACCGTACCCATCCTGTTTCCAAAAGTCAGCTACCAATAGCTGTTACTATTAGGGTGCTGGAGCCCAGAGTAGAGGGCAGGCCCCAACTCCCCTCACTCTCCCCGATTAATCACAGAGACTGCGTGAGGGAGGGCTGCTTCTTCCCATCTCCCTTGCTGGCTTGATGAAAATGGCTTCTAGAGAGAGAAGGGCCACAGTGAGCCTCTGAGACTAGGGTAACCCCGCAGGAAGTGTGGGCCCCACACTTCCAAGGTCAGAGCTTTGTCACATTATTTAATGACCCCCAAGATCATTACAGTGGACATGTGGCTATATATTCTGGCAGAAAGATTGAACTGAAATGTGTGGCAGCTGTTATCCATGAGGAAACAAAATTAAGGGGATATCACAGCTTAGCAACCTTAACTCTTTCATTTTCTTCCAGGGACATGTAAACCGATGGACTGGCTTTCAGTAAATGACCAAAGGCATTTCTGTAGAGCAGTTGACAGGTTTTGACAAGTGATTTCAATGTGCATGTAACTGGGGAGTGTCAGAGAAGAAATAGTTGAAAACTGTCCCTTCTAAAATGTGCCTGAATGTCTTATGAGCATTCAATACATCATGATGCCTTCTATTATAACTCTTAGGCAGTCAACTCAGTGACTTTAATGTGCAAGTTTTTTTTTAACTGCTGTGGAACAAATGCTGTGAGGAAGCAAGGAGTACATGGATTTATCTGCACAGACTTGGAACACTTTCAGAACTGTTCTGAATTAAGAATAAAAACATTCCATGCTTTGTCAACTCTTAAAATAAGCATTTTGCATAGCTAAGGTCCAGACTGAAGTCAGGCTCTTTCATCTAAAATGTTCTAAAGTGACTTAGGATCAAGATAATTGCTCTCCCTGGTATGCTGCAGTTAAAATCTGTCATATTTTGATTTTCTTTAATGGTTTCCAGATGCAAGTACTGTTCTATAAACACTTAAAACAATAATATAAATCCTTTGGGGGGAATTATTGTAGTTAAGCCTGCTCTTCTGAACTCTAATGTTGATATTTGTATTATAATTAGGGCTGTCGTTTAATGGCAGTTAATCTGAGTTAATGGTGTGTTGTTGCAGTTTTAATTGCATTGTTAAACAGAATACCAATTGAAACTTATTAAATATTTTGAATGTTTTTCTACACTTTCAAATATATTGATTTCAATTGCAACACAATACAAAGTGTACAGTGTTTACTTTATATTTTGCTTACAAATATTTGCACTGTAAAAATGATAGATAAAAGAAACAGTGTTTGTTTTTCAATTCCTCATAAAGTACTGTTGTGCGATCTCTCTCATGAAAATGCAACTTACAAACGTAGATTTTTTTTGTTATATAACTGCACTCAAAAACAAAAAATGCCAAAGTTTAGAGCCTACAAGGCCACTCAGTCCTACTTCTTGCTCAGCCAATCACTCAACCAAGTTTGTTTACATTTACAGGAGATAATGCTGCCCTCTTGTTCACACTGTCACCTGAAAGTGAGGACAGGTGTTTGCATGGGAATTTTGTAGCTGGCATTGCTAGGTATTTACGTTTCAGATATGCTGAACATTTGTACACCCTTTCATGCTTCAGCCACCCTTCCAGACCATGTGTCCATGCTGATGCATGTTTTTTTTTTTTTAAAAAAAAGCAGCATTAATTAAATTTGTGACTGAACTCCCTGGGGAAGAATTGTATGTGTCCAACTCTATATTTTACCTGCATTCTGCCTTATATTTCATAGCAATCTGACTCAGCACATCTTCATTTTAAGAACACTTTTGCTGCAGATTTGACAGAACTCAAAAAAGGTACCAATGTGAGATTTCTAAAGATAGCTACAGCACTCTACCCAAGGTTTAAGAATCTGAAGTGCCTTCCAAAATCTGAGAGGGATGAGGTGTGAAGCATGCTTTCAGAAGTCTTAAAAGAGCAACACTCCAATGCAGAAACTACAGAACCCAAAACACCAAAAAAGAAAATCAACCTTCTGTTGGTAGCATCCAACTCAGATGATGAAAATGAACATGCATCGGTCCACACTGCTTTGGATGGTTATTGAGCAGAACCCATCATCAGCATGAACACATGTCCTCTGGAATGGTGGTTGAAGCATGAAGGGGTATGCAAATGTTGAGCATCTGACACATAAATACTTTGTGATGCCAGCTACAACAGTGCCATGAGAACACCTGTTCTCACTTTCAGGGGACAGTGTGAACAAGAAGCAGGCAGCATTATCTCCTGCAAATGTAAACAAACTTGGTTTAGTGATTGGCTGAACGAGAAGTAGGACTGTGTGGACTTGTAGGCTCTAAAGCTTTGCATTGTGTTGGAGTGCAGTTTATTGTTTTGTACATAATTCTACATTGGTAAGTTCAACTTTCAAGATAGAGATTCACTACAGTACTTGTATTAGATAAATTGAAAAATACTTTTTTTATTACAAATATTTGCACTGTAAAAAAGCGAACCCTTCACACTGTCTTTTGTGTTTATAATTGAAATCAATATATTTGAAAATGTAGAAAACATCCAAAAATATTTAAATGGCATTCTATTATTGACAGTGTGACTAATTGGGATTCATTTTTTTAAATAGCAATTAAAAAAACTAATCACTTGACAGTGCTAATTATAATATCCCCATAGAGACCTCAGCCACAATTGTGCTAGGTGCTGTATATATCTTGCCCCAAAGACCTTGTAATCAAAATAAATAAGACAAAAGATGGGAGAGGAAATAGAGGTTAAGTGACTTGCTCAGCTCACACAGCAGGTCAGTGGCAAAGTTAGGAATAGAATCCAGGTCTCCTGATTCTACACTACTAGCTAGACCAGTAGTCCCCAAACTGTGTGGGGAAGCCAGCCCTCCTGGGCAGTGGAGAGGGAGCACCATGCCTCCAGACTAGCTCTGCCCTGGACTTGCTCCTCCTTCAACCCCCAGACCTGCTCCACCTCCAGGCCCAGCTCTGCCCTCGTTCCCTCTCCACCCCCCACCCTCTGGCTCTAATCCCAGCTCCTTCCACATCCCCAGTTCTGTCCCCTGCTCCGCCTTCAGCACAAGTTCTGCTGGTGAGGAAGCTTGACTGTGTAGTGATGGGGGGGTAGCCTCTATTAATGGTGGTGGTGGGGAGCGGGCACAACTGAAAGTTTGAGCACCACTGAGTTAGGCCCTGCTGTCTCCCAATCAAAGTAGGTGTGATACATGGGCCAGATCCTCAGCTGGTCTGAATCACCATAGGTCCACTGACTTTGATAGTCACACTGATGGATGCCAGCTGATATTATGGTCCTACATAATTAAGACTAGAAAGCTATTACCTTTTTAGCACTCTACTCTTTCAGAGGCCATATACTGTTAGTAGGATGTGGATCGTTGTTTTCTGGCCCCAATCACCCACTGTGGATCCCAGTGGAAATAGGTCAGTACCCCTGCTGTAGCAATTAGCATACACTGGCTCCTCTGGTTACTGGTGCGTCTTTCTCTTTTCACTGAAAATTAACTGTCAGTAGAATGTAAGACACCCCCCCCCCACCCACAAATGAATAGTCAGTTATTAACATACACATAGACACCTCTCACCAGGAGTCAGGGGGAGGAAGTGTGATGCTCTCCCATAGAATAACCACCACCCACACATTGCCAAAAAACCACGCTGCTCCCAGGAGATTGACTAGTGGGATGGGGTGAAACCCATCAGAACTTAGAAAGGGATTAAGCGTTAATCAATCCTGGCATAGGTGTACCCACTTAACCAAAGGGAGTAAGGAAGGAGCAGGTGAACTTAATGGAGGCCTGTGCCTCATATAAAAGGGGAGAGCCCCATCTGAAGGGAGAAGCTATACGGCACAGATAGGCAAGGCTGGCTCCTGTAAAGGGTTAAAAAACCAGAAACTTCAGGAGGTTTGTGGTAGCTCAGGACTGTGAACTGAGGAAAGGCAGTGGAACCCCAGGAAGGCACTGAAGACAGGGCCCAGCAGATAGGGTGATTCCTTTGGACTGTACCTGGATGCTTGTTACCTCAGAAGGGGTTTAAACTAGTCACTGCTCAGCAAGAGGGCTGAGGCAAGATCCCTGTAGGATGGGTGGCCAACCTGTGGCTCCGGAGCCACATGCAGCTCTTCAGAAGTCAATATGCAGCTCCTTGTATAGGCACCAACTCCAGAGCTGGAGCTACTGGTGCCAACTTTCCAATGTGCCGGGGGGTGCTCACTGCTCAACCCCTGGCTCTGCCGGAGGCCCTGCTCCCACTCCACTCCTTCCTGCCCCCTCCCCCTCCCCTTAGTCTGCCATGCCCTCACTCCTCCAGAGCCTCCTGCACACCACAAAACAGCTGATCGGGAGGGAGGAGGAGGTGCTGATCGGCAGGGCTGCTGGTGGGTGGGAGGTGCTGGGGAAGGGGGAGCTGGTGTGGGGCTGCTGATGGTCCTGCTACTGAAGGCAAGAGGCTGGACTTGATGACCTTTCAGGGCCCCTTCCGGGTCTGAGATAGGATAGTTAGTGGCTGGGAATAGTGTTGTTTATTGGGGGGGGGGGGGGAAGGATAGCTCAGTGGTTTGAGCATTGGCCTGCTAAACCCAGGGTTGTGAGTCCAATCCTTGAGGGGGCCATTATAGGGATCTGGGGCAAAAATCTGTGGGGATTTGTATTGTTTTGAGCATGGGGTTGGACTAGATGACCTCCTGAGGTCCCTTCCAACCCTGATATTCTATGTATTACTGTGACTCTTTGGCAATGTACATTGGTAAATTCTGGATCCTTCTCAGGCTCAGGTTGGCCACCCTGCTGTAGGAGGTGAAAACCCCTGCAACAACACACCTGACACGAGAGGGTGCAATAGTGGTGAGTATACTACATAACCTGTTGATATTCCAAGTATGAGCATGTGATGCTTGGCTCCACTGGGATCCCAAGTATGGCTTCTTCTCAGTGTGACTAGAATATACCCCTTGGCTCTCCCATGAGAATGTGTGGGGGAGGGAAGTGGTGGTATCATCTGCATGCCACCCACCAAGATATGGCACTGACACATTGCAGTAAACTGCATAGACTTGCGATCTTCCCTCTCCTTTATGCATGAAAAACCGAATCCTTAACCATGTTAACATTTCAATTACTATGACAGGCCTCTGAGTGAGCACCTCAGATGAATAAACCAGTTCCTGAGTCTCAGCTATTGTTCCTGCCTTTCTGAAGGCTAATCTCTGCTGTGGCTATTTTTGAATCACAATTTCAAGGTTTTTTCTCCACAATCATAACAGTCAGAGACTTGCTTTTTTTCTCTCTCTTTTTAATGAAAAATGAGATTCTGGAGAACAAGATCGCGCGCACACACATGCCATTCTGAAACGTCTTTGGAGGTACTGTGTCTGAACTCTCCATCTAGGATGGAGCTCAGGGTAGACAACACGGGTTCCCCTTAACAGATAAATTTGCCACTAACTCAATATCCATTAATTAATGCAATCTCTGAATCTCACTGACCTTCTGGTCATGTGGCCATTTGGGTTGTCCAACTCTTTCCAGTGACCTGTTTGGTCATTGAGATGGATCTGTAGTTTGAATTTGTTGCTCCTTGTGCTTTGCATTGTTGGTGGATGGGGGGTGCCGGAGGCGGTGGGGGACGTCTTGTCAGCTATGAGCACTCACGGTACCATTCTGGATACCACCACGACACAGTTTTTTTTTTTAAATGTCTTCTGGTCTTCCTGCTGGACTGACCCAAAATGGTGGTTATGATACATGACCTCCTTAGAGTCTAAGGCCTGGAAGGATCACGGTGATTATTTAGTGTAACCTTCTGTCAAAGACAGGACATGGAACATCCCTGAATTAATGGCTGTTTGAACTGGACCGTGGTAGGGATGGTATAGCTTTTTGCCTTGGCAAACTGCTTGAAATCTGACATTCTCTCCTACAGGCTATGCGGATGACACTGGCATTCTTGCTGTAGTTTTTCTGTTCTGCTTTCCTGGCATAGTTCTTTGGTAGCTATGACGGGGTTTAGTTCAAGAAGCTTGTTAAATGTTAGACCCAAGGTGGCTGTCCCCTCTCTCTCCAATCAGTCTCTGAACTGACAATGCGAGTAAAGCATGGTGAGGTGTGGCAATTCTTGAACATGGTTAAGGCCTGGTTTGCATGTGAAAGTTGTACTGTGTTACTGTGTTGATCAAGAAAGTTTTTTATGCTGGTAAAATCCCTAATGTGGACATGGTTGTACCTGCATACAAGTTATTTATATCAGTCTAATTTATTCCTCTTCCCATATGGGAATAGCTATACTGGTATAAAGCATTTTCATTCCAGTATAACTGCATCCACATTAGGAGAGGGTATACTGCTTCACTATAGCCATGTAGTTAAAGCAATGCAACTTGCTAGTGTAAATGAGGCCAAGTCTGAATCCCTCAAAGCTGTCAGATTTTTAAAATTAAGGTTTTTTTGCTATTTGTACCGAGTTTGCTGCTAGCCCATTATTATGAGGGCTTGATATGATATATCAAACAGCTTTTGATGAAAGCTCAGATTCTTACCTCCTCACATGACTCCAGGATCAGGGGGCTTTTAAAAAATGAAGTTCATAATAAAATCAATAGAGAAGTAAACTCAGTCTTGGCAGCTGACACTATGCATTAAACAATACAGGAATGTGGCAGCTCTGCTCTGTATTTATCTTCCCTAGCAACCTGACATGGATCCAGGATACAAAAGGTTAATAATACCTCAGGCACATGGCAGAGGACAGTTCCACCAATTTCAGTGGCTGTTGTTACAAAAGCAGGTGTTTATAAAAGCTGGGCTGAAGATATAGGTAAACAGTGCTCACACAGAAATTAAAAAATTACCCAACTACTGCGTAAGGATGTTGGTGTCAAATCAAGAGATATAATAACAAAAAATATGTAACCATCTTAAATAACAGACTTGCTCACTCAGCACTTCCCATCCCCAAATTCAGACGGTCAGTCTGTGGAAGGTTCTCACCAGAAGATGAGTGGGTCAAATCAATAGGAGCAAAGGAGCATTGCCTTGCCTAACTCATCCCTCAGACATGTTAATGCTTTCATGCCTTCAGCTTTTCATATGACTTGTTTAAGAATACTTACCATCTTGTATGCTCTGCATTAAATACACAGGCAGCGATAGAGCTGCCTATCTGCAAGTAAGGAGGAGAATATTTTTTTTAAGCTCTGACAGAAATATATTCAATTAAAAGTTAAAGGCTATGCTAAAAATGTATTTCTAGGTTCACATTACCATCCCTTCCTTCTGGATTGGAACGGATTGGCATCCTTATGGACAGAATCTCAACAGAGCCACCAATAGCTGGATGAGCATGAACCTAGCACTGAAACAGGATCGATTTAGACATGAATCAAGAACTTTCAGAAAATGGATTTCTCACCCCTAAAGAACATTTCACAGTCATGGTTTGGATGGTCTTGTGGTCAAAGCACTACCCTGGGATGCCAAAGATTGGTGGATCAATTTGCGGGTCTGCTATAGACTGTGTGTGTGTGTCTCTCTCTCTCTCTCTCTCAGCTTGGTGCAGTCATTCAATCTCTTACCTTGCCTTATGGGACACAGTGCAAAGCCTATCCACTAACCCAGGTTTTTGCCTGAAGGGTAAATGTGGCATGTATTTTAATGATTGTGCTAATGGTCAGCTAATTTTGATATTGTTTCACTTATCACATGTACCCTCAGAAACAGGGAAAGGCACACTTCTAGAAACAAATAAAGGACATTCTAATGTTCTCCTTTTTTAAAGTCCTTTTTAGAGCAGAGCCACCATCCATGTGGGTTCACTGCACCGGCTGTACCCAACAGCTGTTTTTCAAACTCCAAGTATCACCAGCATTGCAGAGCTCTTATCTTTAAAATGCCAAAAGACCCTCAACTATGAGCCTAGTGTTGAGGTCCTCACCCAAATAGGGCTTCCACTGAGTTCAGACAGGACTTCTATTTGCATCAGGGCTTATATCTCATTTGCAAGAGGGAAGATTGCCATCCCACCCAGTTGTTCTTTTTAAGCTGGAATTTAGCCACCCTAGATAAATCTGATGTTTTGCACCATAAAAAGGATTTAAAATGTGCAACAAGGCTGCTGACTTTTCTCCAGTTTAGCATGATGCACTTTGTTTCCAAGGTTCAATACCACTACCATTTCAAAGTATTGTTACTGAAACAATACTGCCACAGCAAATGCACCATGCACGCACAAAATGCGTTTACAGGGTGGTTTCCCCAGCATGGAAGTGTAGGATTGAGTGGAGAAAACAGACCCAGAGCCTTGTTTCCTGCCATGCCTGCCTTCCAATGTGGGAAGCACAGTTTCAGTTACTGGAATAAGTAACAGAGCTTCCCCAAATAGCATTTGTATAGACTTAGCAAGTGACAGGATAGTTTTGCATAGGGGTTCTTCCCATAGGCGGTGAGTTATATGGGCCTGTGCTCTACCAATATTCAGGAACGTGGACCCAGCTCCATCAATCTTTGGGCTTATATTTTCAGAGCCGTCCTCTCCATAGGACGGACCAAGGCAACCACTCCGGGCCCCATGCTTTGAGGAGCCCTGTGCTTAAGGGGGACACCGGGTTGAGGGAGGCCTGGGAGGCTATCGGGGGGGCCTGGCACCGGAACAGTGAGTGACCTGGCCCCATCCCACCCTGCTCTGCCTCCTTCTGCCCTTTCTCTGCCTCCACCCTGCCTCTTCCTGCCCCACCACACCTCTTTCTAGCTTCCTCCCCCTCCTGCAAGCGACACCAGGGACTGGCGGGGTGGAGGGTAGAGGAGCGGGGAAGACTGGGGCCGGGTTGCTTGGTGCTGCCAGCACCCCTGCTAACCCCTCAGCCTGCCCTGGACCCCATGTCCCCCTGAAGTGTGGGACCCCTCAAAGCACGGGCCCCTGGGGTGGTTGCCTCGGTCTGTCCTATTGACAGGAACAGCTCTCCTTGGACCTGTTCTGTGCACCACGGTTCTTCCTGATTGTTACACAGGCTAGTTCAAGGCTTTGCGTATCTGCTACGCTTTGTGGCTCCTCCTGAAGAAATTCTAAAGAAGACAGTGTTACTGTCTGAGCACTGCAGAGCACAAATTGGGAGAAGAGGCATGTCTGGGCATGGTAATGGTGGGGCGTGCTTTCCCCCAGCACACCCAGTAAGGGTGCCAGAAAAGTCTGTGCCAACAGTACTGAGTACAGCCCCCCAGTGCTTCTGAAGACACATGCAAAATGTCTCCTTCCACACGGTCCCAGGAGTGCCGTTCCTATCTCAGAGCGGCTATTGAGCCTGCAGTCTCAATTGCATCCATGAGCAATAACTACAACAAAGGGTTTTTCTCTCTCCTAATACTGATGGGCACATCCAGGCTCTACGCCTAATGGCTTTTGCTTGGTCTACTGCTGGGATCTTGGGTATGGATGTAACCCATGCCTGCTTGGAGTGGCACGCTGTCCCCCTCTAGTGGTGGCGGGAAATTGGTGAGCCTGCTACAGCTGTGGCTAATAGATGTGTCATTTAGCTCAGGCAGTAGAAACTCATGCATTAAGCTCCGGAGGTCTCAGGTTTGACTTTAGCTGCCGCCAAGTTGGCGTTACAGGTGCGAACCATAAACACCATTTATCTGATATGATTTGAACCCAGCAAAATGAAACCTGCTGATTTGGGTTGGCAAATACGTCTCAGACCTAAAGCAGCCTATTTGGCACAGTTCTAGAACATGCACTTCCTGAATCAGACAAGAAGTGCCTAACAACTAATGGGTAGCAGCTGTGAAAAAAACTTAGTCTTAAATAAACTCTTTCATATCCTCAGTGCTATAGCAGATGGGAATAAAATAGCAACATAAACAAACATCAGGTCCCTGCCTAAGCACAGAACACACACTTGGTTGTCAGCAATATGGGCTGCGAGATCTTCATGTACATTATTGCAGCTCAATCTTTGTGGCCTAATCTCCTGTGGACCCATTTGACAAAATTATTGTCTTGTAAGTAGAAGACGGAGATTAAATATGCCAATTTTATGGTTCTTAAAATTGCTATAAACCTGCCAATAAAGATGCCTCCTAGATAAAATCTGTCCTCTTTTGCTTTGAGTGCTACCATAAGAACACAGCAAAGTGTCAGGAGCACAAGGAAGTCCTCAAGAAGCACTTTCCCTTGACATAATGAAGACATGTATTCAGTGTGTTCTCCCCTGTCTGTCACAGCAGAGTGCAGACAGATTTCTCCAACACCCAATTTGCAATCTATAGTCTAGAAGAAAAGGCTCTTCAGCTGTAAGAATAATTTGCACTAATAAGATACAAAAATGAAACTTTTCAGGATGGCTCATGTTAGGCAAGAAAATGCTGAATGTCACCCTAGGTTTCTGAATCACTAATGTGCTTGACAGGCATCTCCGTAACAGGCATTGCTTTTCAAAACATTTATTTTACGTTGTCATGGCTGAGCAAATGCCACCAAAAGCTTTAATCGCATAGGAATGAAATTGTGTCATCAGGGCTCGTGCCTCCTTTGTGTTCTTTCTGCACTTTATAGGAGTGCTATGTAAAAGAAAGGATGGCATATATGTATCTGTATAGATACCTAATAAAAAGAGTGCCATCTCCTGGCACACACAAATATGTGGCATTTTCCGTATTTTGTTAGTTTCAATACAGTTGTTCCTGTTGTGATATACAACATAGAGTTGCCAACCCTCAGGATTGTCCTGGAATCTCCAGGAATTAAAAATTAATCTTTAATTTAAAGATTGTCATGTGATGAAACCTCCAGGAATACGTCCAACCAAAGCTATGGAGTTTTACTCCCACTGTTGCTCTCAAAGTGAATTTTAAGCTACTGTTAGCAGAGCCCTGGCCCAGAGGTAATTACACAAACCAGACAAGAATGGCACCAGCTCTTCTCATCACTGCTAGGATTGTGCACATACATACAAGTACCTCATGTCAGTGACCATGACAATAGAAAAATACAGAATAGAGGCAATGAACTTGTATATTTTAATTACTATGAATGTAATCAGCTATAACATTTAATTTTAAAATCCATGCCCATCTAACAAATCCTCCAACAGGCAGACCTTGTCCAGACATCATTCCAGTAAGTTACTCACCTCATCTCTCACCTGGCCTGTTCAGCTCTTCTAGTTCAAAAGAAAACCATCTTTCTCCCTCACCCCCCACAAGAGAGAAGGAATGTTAAATTGTGAGGATTGTAAATTGGAAAGAAGCTGCCCTCAGATTCATAGGGTCTGCATGCCCCGTGGAACGAGGAGCAGCAGCTCTCACAGAGAACTACAGGCTAACGCGGGGAGGACTAATTTTCACTTGCAGTAACTATCCAGAGTCAGAAGTGCTGACTTATCCTTCAGCTTGTCTATGTGTGCTCAGGTTATGGATTGGGTTTTCTTTGTCTTTGTCTTGTTTTGCTTTTTTCTTATTGAAAGCTGCTCTATTACAGAATGGATGATTGTACTGTGGTTATGTATACGGACTTCTACTTCCTGGAGAATCCTTTCTGTATGGTCATTAATTCAACTATTGAAATAACACTTTGCATGAACATATACTGGATTATACAATTCATTCATTATCCTAATATACACCAGACTATAAAATATAATGGGATCTTATCTGTGCATTCTTCTAAGTGCCTTTTAATTTCCCTTCCCTCTTTCCTCTTGTCCTCCCCTCGCCTCTGGTTAATGCCCCATGGAAAGCTCTTAGCACTTGTTTACCAACGGGTCTAAAGGACACTTATAAAAGTGGGGCAAACCCACTCTTCCCCCTCTGCTGCAGCAACTGGAATATAGCCTATTCAGTGTGGAACTGCGGTTATCCCAGTGGGAATGCAGCATCAAGGCCTCACTTCTGTATTCCTTATAGATCCAATATTCCCACCAAAGACAAGAATTTGTGTGTTGACGGACTCAGGCCGGAAGGATATAAGAGGGTAGTCCTTTTTGAGTACCGAGACGTGGGCGAGCGCTAGCACCCACTGCTGAAAGCCCCTCCTCCAGCCTAGGGAGGGGCCACGAAACCCGGAACCCAACTGAGTTCGGGGGACAACAAAGGCAACAACAGGAACAGGCTTGGGGGTCAAAGGGCCAAAACTAAGGAACCGGAAGGTGACATCGAGAGAGCCGGCGGACGCTGCCCAGAGGAACTCTGCCCGGATACCGTGAACGGGGCAATGAAAAGGAGAAGGTAGATGGAAGCAGTGATTATATTCTGGGAGACAGTGTCACAGTGACAGATACTCTCAATACCTGCACTGTGTTTTTCAATTAACTTTATTATGAGCATTTATAGGGTATGCATCAATGTGGTATCTGGAAGCAACTCCTGATTGTTGCTGTTTAAAAAGGGGACTGTGGTGCTGAGGTGCTTATAAATTTCGTAAATGACGTTCCTAGTAAAAACTGGATACATACTTCTCAATAAAGCCCATTCCCAATAAGAAACCAAGCCCTGTTATTCTGTGCTTTGTTTCCATGGTGGGCATGTTTATAGGCTGAGACCATTCTTTTTAGGAGTACTGTAAATCATCAGCTTAACATATCCCAGGCTGCACAATGAGTGCATGGCTACCTCCTTCCAAGATCACATGGGCTGAAACCCACTGCTTTAAGGGCCCCCCATCTGCAAAGCAGTTAAACACATGCCTAACTGCCCACAATGCGTAGTCTCATTGAAGTCAATAGGGCTACACATGTACCTAAAGTTAAGAAGGTGCTTTAGTGCTTTGATGGCATGGGGCTTAAATGCATATGGATATTTCAAAGTAGGAACACGGTCTTAATCATTGGCGGCAACACCTCCTCACCCCAGCAGTGTGCTCTACTGCAGCTCCGGGTTTGTAGTAAAAGGGACCCCTCAGGCAGACAAATGATACAATACAGGAACAGTCTCTAAGGGGCAAAGCCTAGAAATGGGCCCCTGACTCATTAGGAACCATAAACATGAAACATACACACCCCTTCCAAATGTCATTGCTGCTGGAGCATTATAGTGGTTCATCTCATTGCACCACCTAGTGTTTTTTTTTAGTTGTAAGTGTAGCATCACTCCAGATTACTGCAGACTTCATTGTAGCTGGACCTGCTAATGCATTGTGGGTGGCTTTTTGTTTTGTGTGCATTGTTTCAAGTTTTGATCCTGGCAGCAGAGATGTTAACTTATGAGTGGACTGAAGAGAAGCTAATTCTGTATTGTATATCAAGGTGTTTGCGGGGGGGACCTTGAAAAACAAGCTCAGCTAAATACACATGATCTCTTAATATAACTGCATGAAAAAAGTATTAATCATGTAAATGTCAAACTGCATGTGAAACATTAGTCACATACAATTTGAATTCACTGCCTTTGCAATTTAAGACAGACACTTGATGCCAAGACCTAAGGGAATTTACTATGTGAGCGCTCCCTGCTATTCTCTGAATACAACAGAAATACATGAGGAATTAATCAAAGACAATTGTACAGTTTGAACATAAGCACTAAACCATTTAAACAGAATTTGATTCAGTCACATGAAATTCTACACGTACATAAAATTTCATGCAACACTAACTTAATGTTTTTGTTTTTTCAAAAGAAAGCTGAAGAGCAATAAGTGACCTATAGGTTAGCTACGCATCCCTTCAGAATAGGGTATTGATTAAAATGAAATTTTGAGGGGTTTCAGAAACACTCTGCTTCCATTGATAGTGTTGGGAGATTTACCATTGGCTTCAATGGAAGCAGAGTCGGCTCCAACTTCTTCTGAAAATCCTACCTTTTGTGTTTTATAGACAGGTGAGCAGCTCTGTGGAAAACCAGAGCCTGATCTAAAACCCATCAAAGCCAATGTAAAGCTCCCTTGACTTCTGTGGGTGTTGAATCAGGTTCAGAAAGATATTGTCAAGCCAGTACCTCAGATCCCGCATCAAGCTTAGTTCATCCATATTATAATGAGCAGGGAGACCAGCACCCTAGGAAACTGTGCTGGGCAGGTGGTGGGGAGCAAATAGGATAAAAATAAAGTCCCGAAAGGACTTGCAAGAAGCTCTCCCTTCATATGTGTCTGTGTAGAAAACTCAACAGCAAATTCACATGCTCAGGACTCTGGAAGGGTTGAGGAGGTGTGTTCATGGTCCAGGAGCAGCCATGTTATATCCAGCTTTTTCTGACATTGGAGAAAATACCACTGTGGGGGGAGGGGAGTGAAAGCTGCTGCGAGCAACGTTAGCTCCTGTCCTGTGCTGTTCCCTCACCTCCCCATGTTGAGGATGTGGCTGTGCTGGGATTAGCCATTGGTCGCGCCACTCCAAAGGAAGCATTGATATCCCAGACAGCAGCTTCCTCAGACTTCCCCAATGAGGACAGCATTTGTCAGGAATTCCACAAGCTGAAACACACAGATTTTCCTGGGCTCTCTATCCTGCTGCAGAATGTGGGTTTAACCCAGGAGGGTATAATATGGACCTACATTTCTAACTTGACTTACTACTGTATTTCCCAATAGATCTGTGTCTATAATAGAGAGGTATAATTTATAAGAAACATATTAAAGTAACTTTCTGCTTCAAACAGAACAAAAGGCATTTACTGTTATGCATGTGAGAAGGAAAATATCTTGGGATTACTACCTTTAGCACATTAACGATTGATTGGTGTGCTACAATAGACATATGGTATCAGGCACAAATTAGGAACATCATTTTAGTGCCCTCAAGGGAGGTAGTGAGGCCAAACAGCCTTGAATAAATCAAATGTGCGGGTCTGGTTCTCTTATATAATAAGATTATTATAGAAATCAAGGTGTACTGGAGAGTAACCAGAGTGGGACAAGAATGCAGAGATCATGGTTATTAAAGGAAAAAAGCTCACAGAAATTAGGTCGTGTATTTTTAGGGAAAAAAACAGAAATTAACAGGAGACCGCCATGAGGTTTAGAGAATTCTAAGGAAAGGACATGTTGCAGCACCAGTTAGGCAGTATTAGATGCATGACACGGGAATGAAATCTTGAACTGAGGAAGTGCTAGTCTCTAAGCATTTCTTTGCAGATAACAGATAATATAGGGTACCATCAGAAAAATATAGCAAAAGGAATAATGTGGTATAAAGGGCTTCTGCAAGGAGTTAGGCCTGAATGCACAAAAGGAGTCTGGCACGTGTGAAAATTGTTGAGGTATACAAAGCCTGAGTTATGTGCCTAAGATGGAGAGACAGGTACATCAGACTAGCCTCTGATTTGTAAAAGCCAGCTTGCCTAAGCTAGCCAATGGGCGATGCAAACCAGAGGGATGTGTGCTAAGCCCCATCCCTCTCACTGAGAGAGGTGGCTGAGCTGGAGCTGCAGAGAGGTACCTATTTCTGCCTGCAAGTCACAGCTGGGACTCTTCTTCATTAATGATCTGGAGGATGGTGTGGACTGCACCCTCAGCAAGTTTGCAGATGACACTAAACTGGGAGGAGTGGTAGATATGCTGGAGGGTAGAGAGAGGATACAGAGGGACCTAGACAAATTAGAGGATTGGGCCAAAAGAAATCTAATGAGGTTCAACAAGGACAAGTGCAGAGCAGAGGTGGCTCCATTCCCCAGCACGCCAGGCGCGTGCTTGGGGTGGCAAGCCATGGGGGGCACTCTGCCAGTTGCCGGGAGGGCGGCAGGCAGGGTGCCTTCGGCGGCATGCCTGCGGAGGGTCCTCTGGTCCCGCAGCTCCGGTGGACCTCCCGCAGGCGTGCCTGCGGAGGGTCCGCTGGTCCTGCGGCTTCACTGGAGCCGCGGGACCAGCGGACCCTCCGCAGGCACACCTGCGGGAGGTCCACTGGAGCCACGGGACCGGGGACCGGCGACCGGCAGAGCGCCCCCCGCAGCATGCTGCCATGCTTGGGGCGGAGAAATGTCTAGAGCCGCCCCTGGTGCAGAGTCTTGCACTTAGGACAGAAGAATCCCATGCACTGCTACAGAGTAGGGACTGAGTGGCTAGGCATGTTCTGCAGAAAAGGACCTAGGGCTTACAGTGGACGAGAAGCTGGATGTGAGTAAACAGTGTGCCCATGTTGCCAAGAAGGCTAATAGCATTTTGGGCTGTATAAGTAGGGGCATTGCCAGCAAATCGAGGGACAGATGTGATCATTCCCCTCTATTTGACATTGGTGAGGCCTCATGTGGAGTACTGTGTCCAGTTTTGGGCCCCACACTACAAGAAGGATGTGGAAAAATTGGAAAGAGTCCAGCAAAGGGCAACCAAAATGATTAGGGGGCTGGAGCACATGACTTATGAGGAGAGGCTCAAGGAACTGGGATTGTTTAGTTTGCAGAAGAGAAGAATGGGGGGGGGGATTTGATAGCTGCTTTAAACTACCTTAAAGGGGGGGTCCAAAGAGGATGGATCTAGACTGTTCTCAGTGGTACCAGATGACAGAACAAGGAGTAATGGTCTCGAGTTGCAGTGGGGGAGGTTTAGGCTGGACATTAGGAAAAACTTTTTCACTAGGAGAGTGGTGAAGCACTGGAATGGGTTACCTAGGGAGGTGGTGGAATCTCCTTCCTTAGAGGTTTTTAAGGTCAGGCTTGACAAAGCCCTGGCTGGGATGATTTAGTTGGGGATTGGTCCTGCTTTGAGCAGGAGGTTGGACTAGAGGACCCCCTGAGGTCCCTTCCAACCCTGATATTCTATGATTCTTTGGACTTAGGTGCCTTATGCTGTTTCAGTAAGAAGCCTGGGGTGGGAGAAGGAAGAGAAGGATGACTGTTAGCTTGGTGGTTAGGGTACTACACATGTTGGAAGTGGAAAACCCCTGGTTCGAGTCTCTCCTTTCCCTGAGGTGGGAAGGAACAGAGTCTTCCCCCTCTCATGTGAGTGCTCTAACCACCTGGCTAGTGTCATTCTCATGCTTTCTCTGTTAGAGTCATTTGGAGAGAGGGAGGGCAGGAGCTTGAGAGTGACTCTATAGCCTGTTGGTTGGAGCATGCCCCCAGGAAGTGGGAGATTGACTCCCCTAGCCTCATGGCTCGTTAATTACTTATCTAGAGTGCAACAGCTTCAATGGGAGAAACTGAGAGAACCCCACATCAGAAGACCACATGGCCCAATGGTTACAGCATTTCTTCTTCCTCAGGTGAAAGGAGAACTTGAACCAGGGGTCTTCCACATCCCAGATGAGTACCCTAGCCACCGTGCTGAAAGATAAGAGAGAAGTCCTCCCCGGCTATCTTTTGTGTACCCGCCTGATGGGCCCAATCCAGTAGGCAGTCTCGGAGCATGCCTATCGGATCAGGCCTCTGAGTTAGGCAGCTGAATGTCTATTTTCCCCCAATTTGTGAATCACTCTGGGGCTTAGGAGGGAGTTAGGCATCTGGGTGTCTAGAGGAAGACTGCACGCTCATCGGAAGATTTTTACCCTAGCAACACTCGGTGGGTCGGCTGGGCACCCCCTGGAGTGGCGCCGCTATAGCGCTAGATATATACCCCTGCCAACCCGTCCGCTCCTCAGTTCCTTCTTACCGCCCGTGACGGTCGTTGGAACAGTGGAGTGCGGCACTGCTGTCCTCCACAGCCCTAGCTTCTCACTTGTTTCTCTACCTAGTTGTTGTATATAGTTCGAAAGTTTAGTATAGTTAGATTTAGTTTACTAGTTTTAGTTGTAGTTAGTATATAGTTAGTCGGGGAAATTGGGGGGCTAACCCCTTCTTTTTCCCCCAACCCGGTGCGGGCCCATGCCCAAGGCACCGGGCTTTAAGCCGTGCTCGGCCTGTCAGAAGCCGATGCCGGTTGGAGACCCTCACGATTCTTGCCTGCGGTGCTTAGGAAAGTCTCACCTTCCAGATAAGTGCCGCATTTGCAAGTCTTTCAAGCCAAGAACAAAAAAGGAGCGGGACTTTCACTTGAAGGAGCTCCTAATGGAGTCGGCACTTAGCCCTGCGGCGCCGGCACCGGCCGCCCCGCAGTCAGCTTCGGTGCGGAGTGCGCCTGCGGTTCCAGCTCGTTCCGGTACCGACGTCCAGCGAAAACAACAGCCGGCACCGGCTCCCCGGCACCGTTCCCTTTCTTCTTCGGGGAAACGCAAGGTGGCACTGACCTCGTCCAAGAAGGTCTCTGCGCCTAGGCCTGCAACCCGACCTCTGGCACCGGCACTTCCGCCTCCGGTACCGACAGCGCAACAACCTAGCGCTGTACCGTTGACTCCGGCACCACAAGAGCCGTCGAGTCCGGTTCCACCTTGCTCCCCGGTGCACACTGCGGTCGAGCTTGCTCTCCCATCAACGCCTGAGACTTTTTCGACGGTGAGAGAGCTTATTGTGTTGACGGAGCCAACGCATCCTCAACCCCCGGCGCAGGTTATTAAATCAGCGGGCAAGCCGGCCATAATGAGGCCTCCTTCCCCTGACCGGCAAGACAGACGTCACTCCAGGTCTCGGTCCTGGAGACGTTCCCGTTCAGGCCGGTCCCGATCTCGGCACCGCTCGCAGTCCCGGTACCGCTCTCCTTCGCGGTACCGGTCGTACTCGCAGAGACGCTCCCGGTCCCGGTCACCGGACTGGCGATATCGGCACCGATCCGGCTCTCGGTACCGCTCTCGGTACCGCTCGTCCTGCAGCCATTCTCACCGTCGGGACTCGAGATCCCAGTCGACCTCCCGGCACCGGCGCGGTAGATGGTCCCGGTCTCGCTCCAGGCACCGTGAAGAGTGGCACCGCTCCCCGGCACCGTCCAGGGACAGAATAGCAGCGTCGGCGGCTCCGTCGCACAGCCTCTTGGCACCACTTTGGCCTTCGAGACAACCATTTGTCTCCTCCCACGCCGACAGTGCTGCTGACCAGCACACTGAGCCTCAAGGCCAGGACCAAGGTCCTCCTCAATGGGCCTTCTGGACTCCGTGGGCATACCACGAGGCACAAGGAGCCCCTTTTGCGACTCAGCGCTCCAGGCCCTCCGAGCACCTGAGGCCACGGTCAGCAGGCCTCCTCCCACTTCCGTGGAAGAGGTGCCACTGGCGTCCAAGGATGCTGAGCCTCCTCCTGTTGAAGAGGCTCCACAGCAGCTCTCTGAATCTCCGCAGGACACTCTGGTACCGGGCCTGTCCTCCTCTTCCTCCCCGGATGAAGCGGTTGCAGGAACATCCGCCTCGGGCCCTCCTCCGATTGACCTTCGGGCCCATCAGGACTTGTTGAGGCGGGTGGCCCAGAATATGAACCTGCCGATTGAGGAGGTGGCGGAAGACGACGACCCAGTCGTGAATATAATATCGGCGGATGCGCCTCTTCGGGTGGCCCTGCCGTTTATCCACACTATTCAGTGGAATGCGGATACCATATGGCAGTCACCAGCCTCCATCCCTCCGACCGCCCGGGGAGTGGAAAGGAAGTACATAGTCCCGTCCAAGGGCTATGAGTACCTCTACACTCACCCTGCTCGTTGGTGGTCCAATCAGTCAACGAGCGTGAATGCCATGGCCAGCAGGCGCCGGCGCCTAAGTCAAAGGAGGCGCGGCGCATGGACCTTTTAGGCCGCAAGGTCTACTTAGCCGGTGGCCTTCAGTTACGGGTCGCCAATCAACTGGCCCTTCTGAGCAGATACACCTTTAATACCTTGGTGTCTCTGGCTAAGTTCACCGAGCTTGTGCCACAGGAATCCCATCCGGAGTTCACGGCCCTCTTGGAGGAGGGTAAGAAAGTGTCCCGGTCGGCTGTCCAGGCCTCTCTGGACTCGACGGATTCGGGAGCCAGGACCTTGGCCTCTGGGATAACCATGAGGCGCATTTCGTGGCTTCAAGCCTTGACGCTCCCGCCTGAATTACAACAGACAATTCAGGACTTGCCTTTCGACGGTCAAGGTCTCTTCTTGGAGAAGACTGACCCAAGGTTGCAGAGCCTTAAGGATGGTCGCATCACAATGCATTTCCTGGGCATGCACACTCCGGTGACCCAGAGGAGGTCCTTCTGGCCCCAACCGTACCGCCCTTACAACCAGCCCAGGCCGCAACCGGATAACAGGCGCCGGGGCAGGGTGAACCGGCGGAGACAGTCGGGCAATCAGGGGAACCAGTCCCAACCACCCTCGAAACCTGCTTCAGGGTCTAAGCAGAACATTTGATGGGACGCCCAAGGACGGCCCACCAGTTTCGTTACCGGATCCTTCCCCGTTATTTTCCAACCGTCTCTCCCAATTCCTACCGGCTTGGTCCCAGATAACATCCGACAGCTGGGTACTTCGCACGATGGAATCTGGTTACCGCCTCCAATTTGTTTCGCCCCCTCTCTCCCACCCACCCTACCCGTCCCTCTTCAGGGACCCCTCTCACGAGCAATTCCTCTTGCAAGAGGTCGAGACTCTGTTGAGTTTGGGTGCCATAGAGGAGGTGCCAGAAGGCATGAGGGGCAGGGGTTTTTACTCCCGCTATTTCCTAATCCCCAAGGCGAAGGGAGATCTGCGTCCAATCCTAGACCTCCGAGAGCTCAACAGGTTTCTGGTGAAGCTCAAGTTCCGCATGGTGACCCTGGGGACCATTATCCCCTCCCTGGATCCGGGAGACTGGTTTGGCGCCCTCGATATGAAGGACCCGTACTTCCATATCGCCATTTATCCTCCTCATCGACGCTACCTTCGTTTTGTCGTCAACCACCAGCACTACCAGTTCACGGTGCTCCCCTTTGGCCTCTCCATGACACTGAGGGTCTTCACCAAGTGTATGGCGGTGGTCGCCGCAGCCCTCCGCCGTCGTCGGATACATGTCTACCCATATCTCGACGACTGGCTGGTCCGTGGAACGTCCCAGCAACTCGTAACGCAGCACATGTCCGTGGTCACAGGCCTTTTTCACAAGCTAGGCCTTATGATCAACACCGAGAAGTCTACCTTGACTCCAATGCAGAGGATAGAATTCATCGGCGCGGTCCTGGACTCCAATCTGGCCAGAGCCTGCCTCCCTCTGCTTCGGTTCCAGTCCATGGCTTCCATCATTCGAAGCCTGCAGTCCTTCCCGATAACGAGGGTGCGCACCTGCCTCAGCCTCCTAGGCCACATGGCATTGTGCACTTTCGTGACCCTGTATGCAAAGCTCCGGCTTCGCACCTTTCAAATTTGGCTCGCGTCTGTATACCGCCCGCACAGGGACTCTATAGACACGGTGGTCACGATCCCGAGGTCAGCCCTCGACTCTCTCAACTGGTGGTTGGACCCAGAGGTGGTGTGTGCCACCCCTCCATTACACTGACCACAGACGCCTCGGCCTTGGGGTGGGGTGCGCACCTCGACAGCCTGCACACCCAGGGCCGCTGGTCACCCCATGAGCTGACCCTGCATATCAACGTCAGGGAACTGAGAGCGGTTCGCTTGGCGTGCCAGACTTTTCGCTCCCACCTCCAGGGCCACTGCGTGCCTGTCTTCACAGACAACATGACAGCGATGTTCTACATAAACAAGCAGGGCGGGGCACGTTCCTCCCTGCTTTGCACGGAAGCGATGCAACTGTGGGACTTTTGCATAGCCCACTCCATACATTTAGTAGCATCGTTTCTCCCGGGAGCACAGAACACGCTGGCAGACCATCTCAGCAGGTCATTCCTCTCCCACGAGTGGTCAATTCGTCCCGATGTTGTCCACACAGTTTTCCAGAGGTGGGGCTTTCCCCAAATAGACCTATTTGCCTCCAGAGAGAACAGGAAATGCCACCGGTTCTGCTCTTACCAGGGACGCTCCCAGGGCTCCCTCTCGGACGCATTTCTCCTCCTGTGGACAGATCACCTGCTGTATGCCTTCCCTCCGTTCCCCCTCATACACTTGCTGCTCAAGCTCCGGAGGGACAGGGCCCGCCTCATTCTCATTGCTCCGGCATGGCCGAGACAGCACTGGTACACCCTGCTGTTCGACCTCTCAGTGGCGGATCCCATTCCCCTCCCGTTATGGCCAGACCTCATAACGCAGGACTTCGGCAGGCTTCGCCACCCAGACCTGCAGTCCCTCCACCTTACAGCTTGGCTCCTGCGTGGCTGACCCGAGCGGAGTGTGACTGTTCTGCTGCAGTGCAGCTGGTGCTGCTGGAAAGCAGGAAACCTTCCACTCGGTCGACTTACCTCGCCAAGTGGAAACATTTCGCACACTGGTGCGATCAGAAAGATCTCAATCCTCTCCTGGTGCCTATTCCCAAGATCTTGGACTATCTCTGGCCCCTCAAGGAGCAAGGCCTCGCGGTCTCCTCCTTGAAGGTGCACCTGGCGGCCATTTCCGCTTTTCGGCCCAGCATAGGGGAACGTTCCATTTTCTCGAATCAAATGGTTTCCCGCTTCCTTAAGGGGCTAGAACGCTTGTACCCACAGGTGCGGCACCCAACCCCTACCTGGGATTTGAACTTGGTCTTAGCGAGGCTTATGGGAGCCCCCTTTGAGCCCTTGGCCACGTGTTCCCTTCTCTATTTGTCCTGGAAAACAGCCTTCCTCGTCGCTATTACTTCAGCGAGACGAGTCTCTGAGCTTCGCGCCCTAACAGCTGACTCGCCGTATACGATCTTCCACAAGGACAAAGTGCAGCTTCGGCCACACCCCGCCTTCCTTCCTAAGGTGGTGTCGGCCTTTCATGTAAACCAGGACATCTTCCTCCTGGTTTTCTTCCCGAAACCGCACGCATCACGTCAGGAACAACAGCTTCATAGCCTGGACGTTCGTAGGGCCCTCGCTTTCTATATAGAGCGAACAAAACCCTTCCGGCGTTCGCCCCAGCTCTTTGTGGTGGTAGCAGATCGCATGAAGGGCATGCCAGTCTCTTCTCAGCGAATCTCGTCCTGGGTGACGTCATGTATCAGGACATGCTACGAGCTTGCTCAGGTTCAGGCTAGCCATCTCACCGCTCACTCTACAAGAGCACAAGCCTCTTCTGCCGCCTTCCTGGCCCATGTCCCCATTCAGGACATCTGTCGGGCGGCGACCTGGTCTTCCGTTCACACCTTTGCTTCCCACTATGCATTGGTGCAACAATCCAGAGACGATGCAGCCTTTGGCTCAGCAGTCTTGCATTCTGCCACGTCTCACTCCGACCCCACCGCCTAGGTAAGGCTTGGGAATCACCTAACTGGAATGCATATGA
Organism: Mauremys reevesii; assembly: GCF_016161935.1. Classification (NCBI taxonomy): domain Eukaryota; kingdom Metazoa; phylum Chordata; order Testudines; family Geoemydidae; genus Mauremys; species Mauremys reevesii. The sequence continues at coordinate 9,704,307 of NC_052625.1, forward strand.
GCAATCACTCGAAGAAGAAAAGACGGTTACTCACCGTTGTAACTGTTGTTCTTCGAGATGTGTTACTCATATCCATTCCAGACCCGCCCTCCTTCCCCACTGTCGGAGTAGCCGGCAAGAAGGAACTGAGGAGCGGATGGGTTGGCAGGGGTATATATCTAGCGCTATAGCGGTGCCACTCCAGGGGGCGCCCAGCCGACCCACCGAGTGTTGCTAGGGTAAAAATCTTCCGACGAGCGTGCACGCGGCGCGCGCACACCTAACTGGAATGGATATGAGCAATACATCTCAAAGAACAACAGTTACAACGGTGAGTAACCGTCTTTTCTGTAGACAAGATTCTGCAAATGGGCACTGTGGAAATAGAAATTACTCAGTGTAAATAAGGGTAATAGAATTCGCCCTTAATAATTACCTTGTGGGCTAAGGACTGTGTCTTATTGCAGGTGTGGAAGCCATTTTCTCTTCTGTGGAGTAGCTCAAGCAGGGTCAGTGGGAGTGGAAGCCATTTTCTTTTCTGTGCATCATAACGGCATCACTCCTATGGCTGAGTGGGCTGGAGTTCTCTTGTTCTTCTCTTCTGCCTTCCCTGATGGTGGGGCAGGATTACAAAGGGAGGAGCTGGTTCAGAAAATCATGCTATTGCTCCAGTTTCCCAATTGTGTTTGATCACAAGACTTAATGAGAATGTGCTGGATGTGAATCGAGACTGCATGTATGTTTTCTGGCTTGCCAGCCACCTCTTTTTAATCCCCCTTGTTGTTTCTTCTTGCTAGTCTATAACACGGTAAAGGATGGCTCTTGAGATCATGGTGGGATTGCTCTATAAAACAAGAAGGCAATGCAAGGGAGGGTTACTATTTCTTGAGGGATCCTTGAAAAGAGGGACTTTGGGGATATAAGAGGACCCTTGTGAACTGACTGAAAAAGTAGGGGATAGATGAATGAGGTACCTTGTCTGTAGCCTTCTGTAGTAAAAAGGCAAGGTGATGCCCTTCAAACTTTAGCCTGAAGTTCCTACAGAAGGCCTCTGGAGAGGATTTATGTTCAGTGTGCTGCTATGATCATGGTACTGTTTCTTTAAGGAAGCCAGAGTTAAAGAGCTACCCAAATCTAGTATAAAAATGCTTCTGAAGCAAAGAACTTCACATAGGTGAAGGCTGCAGATATCGAGAGGTATCAACAGCCTGTGCTTTCAGCATAGAAACAGTGAGACAAGGTGAAAGTGTATCCTCATTGTCTTCTAAGGTGCATTGCTACATTTCTTTTGTTTCTCTTTCACTTTTGCTTTAATGTTTTATTTTCCTGCTGAGACACAGGCTTTATTTACCCAGTTGCCTAGTCCGTCTCACAGTTACCTGTAGCAAAACAATTATAGTTCAGCAACACCAGCCTGCTGTGTTTGTCAGCATTGCACAACACCACCTGTTTAGTTATAAAAAATTTAATGCTTTGAGATACTAGAAAGGTTTCTGGCTCGATTTTCACAGGTAATCAGGGTAACCAGCGGAAGGCCTTGACTTCTTTAGCAGCGATGTGTTTTCAGCACTCATGAACATTAATCAATATGGCATTTTTCCTGATATTTGTTTAATCAAACACCACACTAAATACAGGCTCCCTTAGAAACCATTCAAAAGCTCCTAATTCCCATTTTCTAAAGTGACTTAGGAGCTTAAATCCCAGTGAAAGTCAATAGGATTTAGGAGCCTAAGTACCAGAGCTACTTGTGAAAATGGGACTTAAGCTCCTAAGTTACCTAGAATCATAGAAATGGAGGGCTGGATGGGACCTTGAGAGGTCATCAGGTCCGGCTTCCTGTGCTGAGGCAGAACCAGTAAACCTAGGCTATCCCGGACAGGTGTTAAGCCAGCCTGGTCTTAAAAACCTCCAATGGTGGGCATTCCACAACCTCCCTTGGAAGCCAATTCCAGAGCTTAACTGCCCTTAGAGTAGGAAAGATTTTCCTAATATCTAACCTAAATCTCCCTCGCTGCAGATTAAGTTAATTACTTCTTGCTTTACATTCAGTGGACATGGAGAACAATTGATCACCATCCTTTTTATATCAACCTTTAACATATTTGAAGACTGTTATCAGTGTCTCCCTCAGTCTTCTTTTCTCACAACTAAAAATGCCCATTTTTTTTCACCTTTCCTCATCAGTCAGGTTTTCTAAATCTTTTATTAAGGGGGGTAGGAATAGCTCAGTGGTTTGAGCATTGGCCTGCTAAACCCACAGTTGTGAGTTCAATCCTTGAGGAGGTCACTTAGGGATCTAGGGCAAAAATTAGTCCTGCTAGTGAAGGCAGGGGGCTGGACTCAATGACCTTTCAAGGTCCCTTCCAGTTCTAGGAGATTGGTATATCTCCAATTATTACCTTTATCAGTTTTGTTGTTCTCCTCTGGACTCTCTCCAGTCTGTCCACATCTTTCCTATAGTGCAATGCCCAGAACTGGACACAGTACTCCAGCTGAGGCATCACCCATGCTGAGTAAAGTGGGACAATTATCTCCTGTGTCTGTCTTACAAAACTGCTCTTAATATACCACAGAATATTAGCCTTTATCCATCTGCAACACATTGTTGATTTGTATTCAATTGGTGATCCATTATAACCCTCAGAACCTCTTCAGCAGTACACTTTTGGTTTTTTACAGATATCTAGCTAGTTATTCTCCATTTTGTAGTTGTGCTTTTGATTTTTCCTTCCTAGGTGAAGTACTTTGCACTTGTCTGTACTGAATTTCATTTTATTAAATTCCGACCAATTCTCCAATTTGTCAAGGTCATTTTGAATTCTAATCTTGTCTTCCAAAGTGCTTGCAATCCCTCCCTGTTTGGTGTCATCTGAAAATTTCATAAGAATACTCTCCATTATTCAAGTAATGAATGAAAATATTGAATAGTACCAGTCCTAGGACTGACCCCCAAGAAACCCCATTAGCTGTATCCTCCTAATTTGACAGTGAACTACTGATAATTACTCCTTAAGTATGTGTTTTGGTTTTTTTTCAGCCAGTTGTGCACCCACGTTATAGTAAGTTCATCTAGTCTATATTTCTCTAATTTGCTTACGAGAATGTTGTATGGGACTGTCAAACCCTTTCTAAAATCAAGATATGTCACCTCTACTGCTTCCATCCTATCCATTAGGTCAGTAACCCTATCAAAGAGAGAAAATGGGTTGGTTTGGCATGATTTGTTCTTGACAAATCCATGCTCCTATTTCTTATAACCCTATTATCTAGAAGTGATTACAAATTGTTTAATTTATTCCCATATATTTTTAGGTATCGAAGTTAATCTGACTGGTCTATAATTCCCAGGGACCTCTTTGTTTCCCTTTTAAAAGATAAGTTCTATGTTTGCCCTTTTCCAATCCTCTGGGACCTCACCCATCCTCCATGAGTTCTCAATGATAATTGCTCATGGTCCCGAGATTGCTTCAGCTAGTTCCTTAAGTACTTAAGGATAAATTTAATCAGGCCCTGCCAACTTGAATACATCATACTTATTTAAATATTTTTTTAACCTGTTCTTTCCCTATTTTGGCTTGTATTCCTTCTCCCTTGTTGTTAATGTTAATAGTGGTGAGTATTTGGTCACCACTAACCTTTTTTGTGATGACTAAAGCAAAATTGGCATTAAACACCTGAGCCTTCTTGATGTCATCTGTTATTATCTCTCCTTTCCCACTAAGTAGAGGACACACACTTTCCTTCATCTTTCTCTTGTTCCTAATATATTTGAAGAACCTCTTCTTATTACATTTTATGTGTCTTGCTAGGTTTAACTCTTTAACTCAAGTTATTCCATGGCTTATTTTATTCTCCTGAGCATGTGCCATAAGCTCAGCCATTCAGCCAACCAGAATATAACATGTCTCCATCCATTTGACTTGAATACAAATGAACAACTCATCTGAAAATGCGTCTGGAGAAAACTTTGGTTTTTCAGATATCTAAAAAATGAATAAACAAATAAAACTAAAATGTCTCCAGATCAGTCGAAAACTTTAGCCACAATGTCTAACAGACCAATATGATTTGAGTTTCAAGTGAGATGTTGTAGAGCTCTAACAATAGCTTAATTCGATACGCTTGCACTTTTTTAACCAACTCTTTGAAATAAACAGGAGTGTGGGCCATCAGTCATGCCCTTTACAAGGATTGTTTGCAATGTCTCTTAAGATCAAAATTTGGTTTTAAAGGAGAGATGATCTACCCCATTCATGTATCAGAGAAGTAGCTGTGTTAATCTGTATCCACAAAAACAATGAGGAGTCCGTGGCACCTTTAAAGACTAACAAATTTAGGATGTGGACTCTGAAACCTAATGACATTCCACATGTAATGATTTCACTGCTGATAATTTTAGCAGACATATACAGGTACTGGGTTTGCGGAAGTAGTTTGGGGCTAGGGACAGTACTTTTTTTCTGCTGACTTGGGCCCTGAATGTCAGCTTTTCAAATTGCAGACACAAGCGTTCTACTATGTGTTTTTAGTGTAGGCTTTGTCGCCAACAGCTTACTTTAAACTCCAATAATTCTGAGCTGGTAATCTAATCAATTGAAAAAACAGCTTTTCAGGTAAAACCAGCCTCTTTAATATCATTGCAGAGAAGGCTTTATTTAGGCATGAGTCCAATTCCTTATGTCCCCAGTGGAGAATTACATTTGCTACAATCAGAAATGCAAAGGCACAGTTAACATAATGGGATCTATTCTTCTACACGCAGAGGATGTGTACATAATGACTAATTTTTGTGTAACCTATTTCTAGTTTTGTTTAATACCAAACTTTTGATAGGCTGCAGACTTCCTTTGTTATTCACTGAAAGCAAAGATCCAAACTTCAATGGGAGCCGGGCATTTAATTGTCCGAGCTGCCTTAAAATCTTGGCCAGTGTAGAATGGAGGAAAGGGTGAGCTCTTAATTCCTTCTGAAGCCAAATCAAAACACTGCACACATTCTGTCATTCCAGCTCTCTCTCTGTTCCTTAATGGCCTCCTCACCCACCCAAACAGGCTGAGACTATAAGGGGATGTCTTCACTGCAGAATTAGCCTAGGTGATCCCCAACAGGGTTAGCCTAGCCCAGGTGTGAGCAGCCACACTGCAAAACCGTACCCAAGTTTGTGTGTCCCCGCTAGTGCTGCATTCCCTCGCTGGTCTTTGCTGGGACTAATATGGAATTCTTTGTGATGCAGTAAGCTGAGCCACTCTGATTCTTTCCCACTGAATTGTAAGGCCTGGGCTACACTAGCGGGGGGGTTCGAACTAAGATACACAACTTCAGCTATGCTATTGACGTAGCTGAAGTCGAAGTATCTTAGTTCAACCTACCTGGCCGTGCACACGGTGGCGAGTCGACTGCCACGGCTCCCCCATCGACTCCGCTTACTCCTCCTGCCGAGGTGGAGTACGGGCGTCGATTAGCGGATCGATTTATCACGTCCAGATGAGACGCGATAAATCGATCCTCGATACATCGAACACTACCCAGCTCTGCCAGCTAGCTCAGGTTTAAAGCTCTCATGTGAGAGGCTTTTGTGTGTGGACAGGATGGGGCTAAGGGGCATCACTGGGTAAGAGCTTGGGCCACTTCTGCAGTGAGGACATACCCTTTGTGATTAGAATCCTTGCTGAATCCCAACTTATGGAAGCTTTCTAACCTCTGAGCGCAAATGAGAGGATCATCCTTGGGCTACGTTTTCACTGTTTCTCTCCTATTCTCAAACAGCATAGAAAATATTCTAATTCCCTTACATGTAAATTATGCAAACCTTTTAGCAAAGAAGAGGCTAAAGCTCTCAAAGCCAAGTGATTTTAGATTCGCATAGTCACATAAATAGAATAATCTTAAATTCTCACCAGCGATTAATTTCTCTGAAACAAACCATAACTGTTCAGCTCCATTATTGTTGTTCACTCGTATTACAGTTGCATCCCACTGAGGCAAACATCCCATTGTGCTTGGAGCAGTATACATGCATAATGGGAAACAGTCCATGCCCCCAAAAGTTTACCATCTAAATAGACAGAAAGGAAGTATTATCCCCATATTACAGATGGGGAACTGAGGCACCATGAGATTAAATGACTTGCCCAAGATCACACATGAAATCTGTGGCGGAGTTGAACTCAGATCTTGTAAGGCTAAGTACAATGCCTTAACCAGAAGACCAGCCTACCTCTCTGTTTAGGCTATGTCTACACCATGGTGGGGAGCATATGTCCCATCTTAGGTTGCCACATGCATACTAGCTCTGGTAGCAATTCAAGCTAGCAGCCCACGTACAAACTCACGTGATCCGCTGCTATTTTTAGTGCACTAGCTCAAGCAGAGTTAGCGCATGTCTGGCTGCCAAAGATGCAAAGCACACTTCCAGCTGCAGTGTAGATGTACCCTCAGTGACATCAAGAGACTCCAGATCCTTCATAGTAACTATTATATTTGCATTGACAAGATCTACCGGCACCGGCCTTGTGCCCTTCAATAGACAAACAGACTCTGTCGAAAAAATACCTCATAGCTGCAGCTCAAAAATCTCTTTGATTTTGCTGCTTGTTTTGGTAAATCCAGTTATGAAACAACAACACTCTTAAATTCATCCTTGTTGGATTCCCCTGAAAAATAGTCACAATCTCTTCCTTTTGCTACCATGTTCGTTTTAGCGAACAGATTAACGTGCATGTGAGAGCAGGGTGTTTGATATGACAGAAGACAGAATTGTCTCACTCCACATCAGGCAAAATTCAGAGCCCCATGGCAGACCCAAGTAGCCAGGCCAGACATTAGATACCAGAGAAGGAAATAGGCAAGGATTCCATTTTCCTGGTTACAGAGCTGCTCAACTGAGGTGGTTACCCCATCTATGTGGACTGTCTCAGGGGATGTAGGATCTGAATGCGGAATACCCTGAGCAGCCTTCATGTGCAGCAGGGTTCTGAGACATCGGGGTGGTGGGGTAGGGGAGAAGAGGAAGGGCTCCCTAGCAAAGCAACAGGCAGGATTTGTATGGTCCCATACTTACAAGTGAAGACAGAGTGGAAATAGGAGAGCAGGTCAGTGTTTTGGGTTAGTTTGATTTTTAAACCTGTTATATCTGCGGAAAGGTTTTAGGACATGTATTTGGGTAGAAGCTGAGTAGGAACTTGCTGGGATCCAGAACATTTCTAAGAAATAGTGTTCCTCATGAAGCAAGAAAGCAAAATGCAGGACTGGTATTTGTGTACAGTATTATAGTCACTGAAGATTCTACATTTTTAATGTCACTGGACTTTTCTCCTGGCTCTGAAACATCTGTTTTTCATAAAGCTCCATGTAATTTTATGGTGTTATATACACACACACACGTTTATTAATAAAAAGTAAGTGTCCTGGGACTGCTGTCCATCCAGAGCAGTCAACTAACACACACAAAAGCTCTGCCTAGTCTTTGGTCTCAGTCCTACCTTTGTAATAGGAGGGTGATCAAGCATCTGTGGGCTAGTCAGCCACTGTGCACGCCTGGCTGACCTTGCCAAATGTGCAGCCAGGGTGCTCAAATGTCAGAAGGGGAGGCTGGATCATAAGTGTCTGACTTTAGGCATTCAGCATACTAGCTTCCTCCTCTGAAGTTCTGTAACATGCAGGGCTGGCTCTAGGCACCAGCAAAGCAAACAAGTGCTTGGGGTGGCACATTTGCAGGGGCGGCAGGGATCCAGCATGGGAGCTGAGAATCAGCAGGGGCCCTGGGAGCTGTAGTTCCTTGGTTAGCTCCCTGCCTACAGCGCCAACCCTGGAGCAGGGAAGAACTATATTTCCCAGCATTCCCTTGGCAGCTATCAACAGGAAAGGGAGAGGGAGGGCGGTAGCTGAGACCTCATGCTGCAGCTTGCTGTGAAAGGAGAGCTCGCTGCTAGAATGGGGTGCACTGTGAACCATAGGGATACCATATTTTAACATTCAAAAGAGAGGGCATATGCAGTTCTGCAACCATTGTGGCAAACCCAGGACAAATGGTTATAAAGGGAGGGGTAGTAATTAGTTCCCATGGGGTTAAAAGGTCTCTCCCTATCCACTGAGGAGAGATAGCCATGGGGAAATAAGGTTCATCTGGAAAAGGAGTTACCAGGGAACTAATTAGGTTCAGCTGGCTCCAACTGCTGGAGACCTTTTTAAACCCTCCCTGGCGTGGAAGTAGAGGGGAGAGTGAGAGAAGCTGCCAGCAAGTTAGGTGCAGTAAGGAAGGCTGTGCTCTGTCCCCAGAAGGGGAGAAAACCAGCCCAAGGGACTGACTGACAGGGAAGGATCAGCCAGACCCTGTGCTACCTGGAAGGATTTGCTTTGTCCAAGCCGGTGTCTCCAAGGCTAAAAAGAACTGAGCCTGCTGAGGAGAAGCAGGTACTTTGCCACACCATAGGGGAACCAATCCTGTCTGTGTTCTGTGCACATCCACATTCCTGCTGAATGACCTGCCCTGGGAGCGAGTTACCAGTGACCCCGCGCTGGGGTGGCAGGAAGGTGAAGTTTGGGGGGGAGACCCCAGGACTGGGGCAGCAGGGGATGCGGGGAGGAGCCCAGGGCTGGGATGGCAGGAAGGTGAAGTTTGGGGGGGAGACCCCAGGGCAGGGGCAGCAGGGGATGGGGGGGGAGCCCAGGGCTGGGATGGGGCGGGGGGCAGCCAAAACTTTTTTTGCTTTAGGCCGCAAAAAACCTAGAGCTGGGCCTGTTAACATGATGCTGGCGCCTGCCTCTGAGCTGTTCCACAGCCTCCAGCATGCCTGCTAGCTAGCCGTGCCTGCAGAGCACCGCTATGCTGGGAACTGCAGTGGGCTGGGCCATGTATGTTGATTCTATGCCACTCCTGCACGGGGGGTGTTCCCTGGTGACCCCTGATTCAGACTGAAGACTGGCTTGCACCAAGCTGTGTCTCTCTAAACAACAAGGGTAGAGGGAAGAGCAGAGAGGAGGACAGAGGTGGGGTAATGAAAAGGGGAGAGAAGAGGAAAGAATGAAAATAAGAACAAGAGATGCAGGGAAGCTGAGGAGCAAGAGGATCGTAGCAAGAAAGACCCGAGAAGTGGTGGCTGGTGATCTTGGAAGGTGATAAGTAACTAACCGGATTATGTGATATTAGCATAATTTGCTGCTGCTATCTTTGTTAAACCAGGAAATTACATCTAGACTGTCCCGCGTTAGGAAAGTTGGCCCCTATTTTTAAACCCAAATTTACTTCTGCTCCACAAATGTCTCCAATGCTTCTCTCTCCCGCTGCATTATCCTACGTTATGGATGCACCACATTCTGAATCGTGAAGTTGGGGTTCTAGTAAATATTTCTTTGTGGTTATGGGATTGAGCCCAAATCGTTTTCACCTGAATCCAAAGCCCATTTTTGTTGTGTGTATGACAGTAGCTCATTGAGCCCCCAGTCAAGATGACGGCCTGTTGTGCTAAGTGTTGTGCATACGCATAGTGAGAGAAACTTCCTGCCTAAAGATCTCACAAAGGATGCAATAGTAAAGTGAGGTCCAGAGCGGTGACATGACTCTCAAAAGGTCACTCAGAAGATATGTGGAAGAGACAGGAATAACTCCAAGTCCCATTTTTATGCCCTATTCAGTGGGTCATGCCTCTGTATTGAAGTATTACTTGAGACAGTCAAACTCACAGATTCTGAGGGACATTACAGGGAAGGGAGTGAGGGAGATCCATAGTAACACCACCTCCCACTGTCTGCACAGGGACAACAGTTGCAAGGTGACTCTCCCTGTATGACTTTGTGGAAGGGTTATCCAGGTCCACACTTCGCAAATGCATGGCTACTGTAGTCAGCTAATGGCTAACTCCATAGCTGGAGACAGATTTAAGTGTGTGCTGTCAATTCACAGTGTCTGTTGCTGGCCTGGAAAGTTTTTCTCCATTGTGAATTTCTTTATTATCACCTCAAACATATCTCTTTGTGCTCGGGAAGCAGAAGTCTACCCAAATTAAAAAACTAAACAAAACATATTCCCTCACAATGTGCTTCTTAAAGTGTGTATATATATCACACATGCCAAAGGCCTTGTAACGTGTGCTGCTACTGAACCTTGTATAAAGTCTTGTGTACTATCACAGCGAATTAGCTTTAAAATGAAAGTAAAGGGGACAGTATCATTAAAATATATATGGGCTAAATTTTTAGCTGGTATACATTAGGCACAGCCCCATTAACATCAGTGGAGCCACACCAGTTGCTGCCAGCAGAGAATGTGGGCCTTATTTCCTTTGTATGAAGAGAGATATTACAGTGACCGTACTGCATAAACACAGCATATGATGATTCATAGCTCCTTCTCCCCATCTACCTTTCTGCTCCCGTCTTTTTCCATTGCTCCTCATGCTCTGCTCCACCAATAATGCCAGCCACAAACCCGTGTCTATCTACTTGTCCTACAACCAACTTCGCACACTTTTCCATGCCGTCTGATTCAAAGAGCCACTGTCTTCTTCAACTCCCTGCTCAAGAGCAACTCCTACTGTGAGGCCAATAAGAAATTAGCCAACTAATTATGGCTGGGACCAGGACAAGGGGAAGATTTTTATAGAAAGAAAGGAGCGGGGAAGAGGAAGGGAGAGAGGAGTATATGCCATTGTTTTATTTAGAACTTGTTGACATTTTTAATGTTTTTTTTTTTAAACCAACAATGGCCTTTTTTACCAAATGAGAGAAATTCACAAAGAAGTTTAAATGTTTTGTACAAAAACTTTCAGAATTTTTTTTTAAATCAAACATTATAAAAACTGCTATAGAAACAGTTATTGAACATTCAATTACCAAAAAAAGTTTTCTATAAGGTGTTCAATAAACATTTTGATTAAAAAAAGTGACACTGCAAAAATTATTTAAAACATAAAAACACTGGGACTGTTTCCATCCCTGCAAAATGCAAATAATTTTGAAATCTATTTATTTTTCTCAGCCAGCTTTAGTTTTACCCTTCTTTTCTCCACCCTTCATTTGCTGCTTGTATCCTTAGTCCTAATCGAAACTCATATTTTTGTAATACTATAACTATTTGGAGTGTGATTTGTTTTTTGTCTTTTTTTCTTTTACCCAAATATTTATACCAATACAACATCCTAATGTGCACTTATACAGGTACAGCTTATCAAGGCCACCCAGAGGATTCAGGGGGCCTGGGGTCTTCAGCAGTGGGGGCCCCCCGCCGCCGCCGAATTGCCGTCAAAGACCTGGCACTTCGGCAGCGAGTCCTGGGGCGGAAGGACCCCCCACCATGGGTCTTCGGGGCACTTCGGCGGGGGGTCCCAGAACGGAAGGACCCCCCGCTGCCGAATTACCGCCGAAGACCCAGAGCAGAAGAAGCTCAGGGGGCCTGGGCCCCGCGAGAGTTTTCCAGGGCCCCTGGAGTAAGTGAAGAACCCCACGCCAGGGGCCCCGAAAAACTCTCGTGGGGGCCCCTGTGGGGCCTTGGGCAAATTGCCCCACTTGCCCCCCCCCGGGGCGGCCCTGCAGCTTATTCCTTTTCCCATACAGGAATAGGCTATACCAGTGTAAGCACTTTTTATGCTAGTATAACTGCATCCACATGAGGAGCTCTTAGAGTTTGTGACCTTTCCAGGGCAGAGATTGGGCCTTCCCTTGTCTCTGGGCAATTCCTTGCACATTCTTACAAATAATAATTTTAACTTTAATAATAATAATAATAATAATAACTTTAGTTCCCATCCTCTGTAGGGTCTTGCCGCAGGAAAAAACTGAGCCAGCTGCATCTGCTGGGTCCTGTGCACAGTTGTGTAAATGACAAGTTTTACAAAGGACAGTTGTCCAAATTAGCTGGGCTGTTAGGTTCCACGTCACTGGAGGGATTTGAGTATATTCTGGTGAGTTTTAAGAAGTCTAGAGCACTTTACAAACATTAACTACTTGTTCCAACCCCTCTGATAAGTATGTTATAATATTATCTCTATTTTAGAGGGATAGGTCCTGAAGCACAGAGAGGTTAAGGTCAAAATCTTCAAAGTTGGGCCTATTACGTAAGGGACTTTATTCCAAAATTAGGTAGCGAAAGAAAGGTGGCCTGCAGCTTCCATTGCTTAGCCCCTCTGGATTTCAGTACCTAACGTTAGGCACCTACGTCTGCCAAGGCCCCTGATGGAGTCAGTGCCAGAGCTCAGATTAGTTCATTAGACCCTGCTGTCTCACATGCGATGGAGCCTCCCCTTGTTGTGACCAGAGGCCATGCTGGCTGCTCAGTAGAGAGGCTGGCTCAGCACTAAGCAGCTAGCTAGTAGGGAGCATAGTATGTACATACGAAGTACGCTAATACCCAGCAGATCAACATTTTCTAAGTTGTAGCCATATTAGGACTTAATTTTTTTCTGTCTTTCTGAGATCCTATTCCTGGGAGATTCATCCCGTAGAGTTGCGTAACACTTTTCTTTCATATTGACCTCCGAGATCATCTACCTCGTGCACGTAAAATTATCAAGAGAACCGGGCAGTAGCTTGGGAGTTAGTACAAGGTCACATGAATAATGGTATTATTTGCACTCAGAAAATGGCTAAATTTAAATCTGTTACTGAATCGAATAGAACGCTGTGAAGCGGGGCAGCGCATGCGATGTACTGTGCAGAAGTAAAATATTGCTGAGAACCGGGGGCGGGGGGGGGGAACAGGGAGGAACAGCAGCGGTTTCACAAGAATATTCCCCAAGAGAAAGTGGAACAGAATTTTTAAAATGTTTAGAATTTTTTTCATTCTGTAGACGATCTCTCCTTTATTTCAAAGTCGTTTTAATGCAAATATAATTTCTCCAGACAAAATACAAAATGAAATAAGCAACAATGTGAAAGTAATCACTTCATATATCTGATCCTCTAGGTGTGCAAATTGTCATAGCATTGACTTCAACTGAACTATGACAACTTACACAAACTGAGGGTCTGGCCCTCCAAATAAAACAAGGGAAGTAGTGAGAGTAGAATGGATGCCTGGTACACCATTTACCAGTCATATATTTCAATCAAAATTTGCACAAATACTTAATACACCAAAAAACAGATTCTGCCACCCTTACTCATGCTGACTAGCACCTTACTCCAAGAGTAGGCCCATGGAAACCACTGAGACGAGTTGCTGAGTTCAGTTCAGCAAAACATTTACCTTACACTGCATGTAATACCTTACACAGTACATGTTTAAGTCCATCCCTCTTCAGGAAAGTTATTATATAATGCTTAACTTTAAACCATGCACTGAGGTCCCATTGAAGGCATTGTGAAGTCAGTGAGATGTAAGCCCTTTGCTGAATGAAGATACCCTGATTTAGAAAGCAACCTGAGTGAATGTGGCAGAATTGGGGCCATTATAAGTGAAACTGTTAGTGCTGCCTATAGTTAGTTTTGCCCAATACATAATAAGACTCTCTCAGAATGCATATGCACAAGAGAGTTGAATTAAGGTTGCACTGCTTCCTAAATTTTGCAAGCTTGACTTTGCAAATTTAATGATGGTTTAACATAGGACTTTTGGTGTGTAATATCAGTAGATAATATATATGCAAAGAGAATATCATCAGTGCCAAAAACTAACTCTATTTCACTTCTAGGAGAAAATTAGTCTTTTCCATCTATCAGTAGGAAGATGATGCCAAACTTCTGTCTACAATTATTGACCCAGGGTACAAATGTGAATGATGTTTTCTGTTTCTTTCTTATGTTGACAAAGAGGAAGCAGGCAGACATTGATAACTCTCTCTTCTTGGGAATGATTTTATATTTTAAATTATATTATTGACTGCATCACTGGTAAATACATAGAATCATAGACTATCAGGATTAGAAGGGACCTCAGGAGGTCATCTAGTCCAACCCCCTGCTTAAAGCAGGACCAATCCCCAGACAGATTTTTGCCCCAGATCCCTAAATGGCCTCCTCAAGGATTGAACTCACAATCTTAGGTTTAGCAGGAAAATGCTCAAGCCACTGAGCTATCTGTTCCCCCCATATTAAGCAGGAACACATTTGAAAATGAAACCAATGCCTAACAAAACACATTTCCAGTATAGGCTGTGGGTTTTTTTTGGTTTTTTTTGGTTTTTTTTTGGTGGGGAGGGCAAAATGCTTTAATTTACTGAAAATGTTGTTTAATGGTTGGTTCACTTATAGAAATTAGAAATAGAAAACACCTATTTGATCATCTAGACCTTCCCCCAGTTATTGTCCATAGCTGCTGAAACCTGTTCCTTCAAATATAATTTTCCCAGCCCCTCTGCCCTATGCAAAGCAATATACCGTACAGCAGAACAAAGCATGAAATTAAAGTCCTTGTATAACTGCAATCATCTTACCTTTTAGAAACACAGGCAGGTATTTGCTGCTGTTGTGTAGAGTATGCAAAAGACAATGCATGTAGAGTGAGCTCCTGCTGTATTATAAAAACAGCTTCAATTAGATTTTAATTACAATAGGCGCCAAAGCAGCGCACCATAGAAAAAGAGCACTGTAGATGTCCGAATATATTCGCTTCACTTCCATTCTTTATAGGTGCTGACATTATTAAAAATGTAATATATTTTCACCAGCATCACTGGGATTTTAGTTCTAAAGGGAAATCACTCCAAAGTAGGCTAGCCTAAGTAATTCATTGTGTATACTGTACGTAATCTGCTACTTAGTTACATAATCCAAAAAAGCTCCCAACCTATAGATTTCCCCCACCACCCCTTTTTTTCCCCTCTTTGCTAATTTCCTGTGCTCCAAAATCAAAACAGGCTTGAACCCAGCTGTAGCTAGATGGCTGAACATCAGTGTCTCTTGTGACATAATCAAGATAGTTAGTTAATGTAGATCCACCTGTATCGGGACCTGTGTTCTATCACCTTTTGTCATGGTTGATACCTTACTTGATTAGTAGTCTCATAGAAATCAAAGCTGACTTATCCTCTGATCCTGAAAGAGGATACATGTGTGGGGGAGGGGTCTCTCTGCAGGACTGGGTCTTTTAGCTCAGGTGCACAAGAATAAAATCACCTCAGCGTGTGAAGCATAGCATTCTGCAGGCTTTGAACTACATAGTTCCATGCTATGGAATCTATATATGCCATTGTCATATATTTGCAAACGTGCAGAGCTTCAAAGTCCTGGAGAACTACTGTCTCTCTTTCATAAATCTTTTTTCACCCATTAGTTTTCTTCCCAGAAACTTAAGCAATGCCATACAAAAATCTATGTTAAGGTCACACAATGTAGCAGTCAAAAGTCTGGAAATTTAAAAGTTAAGGATCTTCAAGCATCCTTAAGTATAATGCAGTTTCTTCTATAACCTTTTATATGTATGTGTATTATCTAATGTGTATAGCAGATGAACACTCATTTATAGGAAAAGCACACAGTAAAATGTAATCTATAGTATAGATTTAATAGTAAAAGTGAAAATTTTCTGTAATATAATGAAAGATAATGGAAGTTGTACTGAAAATATATAACCCTGAGATAAGGGAATTTGTATAAAAAGTCTAGGACTCAGACACAGTGAACTATTTTGAGAAGAAAATAAATATATAAAATGAAAAAATAAGATACAAGATGCTAGTCATGCATCTAAGGTTTTAAAAAATATTGTATGGTATTACAATGAGTTACTTGAGAAATAGTAAGTGATCATGTAATTAAAGGCAGCACATGACAAATTAAGGTTGTATTTCCTGACTTTTGAATGCTTAACCATGTATACCATAAAATACATCAGATGTATGATGCTGAGAAATTAATGCATAGGGAGAACGTTTTTGGAATTCCTCACATTGATTTTATTACCTTAACATTGCATTAAGATAAACATTTTTTTGCTTCCATTACTGATGTAGATTTGTTCCCTGTTAAGTGAAAACTCTGGGTGCAATATTAAAGATTACAGGCTGGGTTAATGATAAGACAAAGAGAGGAAATACCTGGAAAGGATTAGAAATTGGTCTCCCACCTATGTCTTTCCTGCCTAGATTCCTACATGAATGATCCTCATAGGGAAAATGGGGGATGTTAAATGGGGAATCAATGGGGACAGGTTTGTGAGCAGAGACAGGTGTATTTAGGTTAGAAAGAAGAATGATATGACATAGAATAATTTGTTCTCTGATTAGTCTGTTGGAAGTATATTGAGCTTCACTAAAAATATAATGTAAAGAAATTGTTGCTTTTCACTTATATTAAGATTTTAAAACTACTTTGGCAAAATAAAATGTGAAAACCCCACCGTAAAAGTACGGCCCAGTTTTCAAAAGGCCAGGAACCTCAGTTACTGTGTTTGGGTGTGGAATTGTGTGTCTTATTTATACATACAAGACTTCAGTGTGCAGCCATCATAACTGTATTTCAAATAGCACATTGATAGCCACAGACCAATACTAAGTTTGTGCACACAGTGACAATAATTACATGTATAAATTAGGTGTAGAATTGCATGCACATTTTGCACATGTCCCTTGGTGCCAGATGTCTTAAAAGCACACCTTAAAGACTAAAAACATTTTGCTCTGGAACACAGGAACATTAGAATTGCTATTCTGTATCAGACTCCTGGTCCATCTACTCCAGTTCAAGTATTCAACAGTTGCCAATACCAGTTATTTGTGAGGAAGTTACAGGAATCATAGAAGTGTAGGATTGGAAGGGACCTCGAGAAGTCATCTAGTCCAGTCCCCTGCACTCAAGGCAGGACTAAGTATTATCTAGACCATCCCTGACAGGTGTTTGTGTAACCTGCTCTTAAAAATCTCCAGTGATGGAGATTCCACAACCTCCTTAGGCAATTTATTCCAGTGCTTAACCACTCTGACAGTTAAGAAGTTTTTCCTAATGTCCAACCTAAAACCCCCCTTACTGCAATTTAAGCCCATTGCCTCATGTCCTATCTTCAGAGGTTAAAAAGAACAATTTTTCTCCTTTCTCCTTGTAACAACCTTTTATGTACTTGAAAACTGTTGTTATGCCCCCGCCCAGTCTTCTCTTTTCCAGACTAAACAAATCCATTTTTTTCAATCTCAATGAACAGTGACATAGGTGGCTATGAGAGAACCTGCCACCAGCGCAAGTTTCCTTCTGACCCCTATCAGTCAGAAGCTTAAGGTCTGAAGCATGATGATTTATATCCCTTCCCCAAACTCTAGATATTCTTAAGTATATAAATGGCTAATCCCATTCTTTAAACCTTCTAAATTCAAGGGTTCGGTGTTACCTGGTGGCAATGAGTCCCACAGAATAATTGTGCATTGTGAAAAACAGTATTTATTTTAAGAAAATGTTTGTTAGGGCGAATACATGTTACAGCAACTGTCTCCTGAAAAACAGGGGTCACCAGTCCCTTGCCAGTACAATAAAGAACTGTTGTTAAATGGTTTTCATGCAATGTCAATTGTTCTCCAGCATTTTTCTTTTAATGTTATCATTGGATCCTGAAGGAAGCACAAAGGTGAATAAATACAAAGGAATGGTAATGGGGCGGGAGCTGGAGAATGGCAAGTCAACAGCAAGGATCTTTCTCAAGGAGCATTCCAAAGCCAAGCAAAATTTCAGTACCAGACTGAAAAAGTCTTCCTGAGGCATTGCCTGCTAACATTTCCAAGGGTATATCTAACCAGCTGAAGCTGAGGTGAGCATTAATTATGCCATGAGTAATATTTCTTGAGAACGACTCTTCTAGTGCTTTATTGCTCTCATTTAACAAATTAAACTAAATCAACATAAATCAGTTGTAAACTGAAGTAAGCTAAATTGATATATGCCAATTCTAAACCAACGTTGCATCCAAGCAGTGATTTGCATCGGTTTCATTTAATCAATTTCAAAACTGATTTCAGTCAAACTTTTCTATGTTCAAGGCCAAGTGAGTTTGGAATGATTTTAAAACGTATCAGGATAACTCCATGCATCAAAGTTTAAAAAACAAAACAACCTGCAAGCAACAAAGTTTATACTTTGTAAAATTTAGGGCAGGAGGTTTACAACCTTCCAGTTTTTGTGCATCACTGCACCTGAGTAAATGCATATAAATGCAATCAAAACATAGACAAAACTGTTGTTTTTTTTTCAAAGTGACTAGTTACTTTAGGAGTCTCGATTGCTGGTGCCCAACCTGAGACACCTTAAAGGGGACTTATTTTCAGAAATGTAGAGTATTTGCTCTCTGAAAATCAGGTTCCTTTAAGGTATCTCAAGTGCAGTCAAAAATTGAGGCACCTAAAATCACTAGTAACTTTTGAAAATGCTGGGCCAAGTTTATAATAACTGAGGAGTCAAAATTATCTTCATGTGAATATCTGAATACCAGATGCAACCTGGTGGATACTTTAAAATTTTTTTGCTAGCCAGTACTTGGAATCCATAGATGGAAAATCAATTGACTATAGTAACATTTAATCCACTCCAAACTGAGAATTAGATTTTTTTTAATTGCCCTTTTCATTGAGAATTATTTCCTATGTCTGCCAATATTTAACTACAGAATCCACACAAAAAAACCCTTATCTATTCTTTGGTTGCTTCAAATATGGATGATTGGAGCTTCCTCTTTTATGACCTTCTTGATCGGGATAATTTTCATTAGGGTATTTGGGATGTGTCAACTCCTATTTCAACTAAATGTTACTAGAAACAGAATTTCATTCCACCATTGATAGATTTCATTTGCTGTCAGTATGGTTCAGGATTTTTTTTTAAAGGTTTTAGTTCTAGATTTCCAGATTTCCTCTTTGACGGGGTTACTGGCCTAGTGGATTGTTGGAAGGAGTAGATTTGATATACATTGACATCAAGTTGGGAGGGGTTATAAGCACGTTAGACAGGATTAGAATTCAAAACCACTGTGACAAATTGGAGAATTGGTTTTAAATCAACAAGATGAAATTCAGTAAAGACCAGTGCAAAGTACTTCATTTCGGGAGGAAAAATCAAATGCTAGATGGTAGAACAGTCTTGCCAAAAAGGATCTGTGGGTTATAGTGGATCACAAATCAAACATGAGTCAACAAGGTGATGCAGGTGAAAAAAAGGCTAATATTCTGGAGTGTATTAACAAGAGTGTCATATGTGAGATATGGGAAGTAATTGTCCCACTCTGCTAGGTGCTGGCCAGGTCTCAGATGGAGTACAGTGTCCATTTCTGGGTACCACATTTCAGAAAAGCTGTGGACAAATTGGTGCGAGTTCAAAGGACAGCAAGAAAAATAATAATAAAAGGTTTAGAAAACCTGACCTAAGAAGAAGGGTTAAAAAAAACTAGGCATGCTTATGGGACCTGATAAGTCTTCCAATGTGTTAAAGACTATTATAAAGAGGATGGTGATCAGTTGTTCTCCATGTCCACGGAAAGAAGGACAAGACATAATGGGCTTAATCCACAGCAAAGGAGAGTTAGATTAGATATTAGGAAAAACTTCCAAAACATAAGGATAATAAAGCTCTGGGACAGGCTTCCAGAGGAGGTTGTGGAATGCCCATCACTGAAGGTTTTTAACAGGTTTGCTAAACACCAGGCAGGGATGGTCTAGGTTTACTTGGCTCTGCCTCAGCACAAGCAGCTGGACATGATGACCTCTTGAGACCTCTTCCAGCCCTACATTTCTATGATGTTCTAGGCTCCCCCATGTCCTGTAGAAGAGGGGTGTCAAATTTACTCTGTGTCAAGGGTCAAATTACAATATAATAAAGCCTGGGTCTCAAGAGTAGAATAAGGCCTTTGTTCAATTACTAAGATGCTGTTCCTGCAATGTAAATTTTTGTCATATCCCTCCCTCCACTTGAATGGAGTCTCATTGACTTTGGTGCACTGGCAGAGAGTCTGTACTAGTGGACTGCATTGCAGAATTGGACCTGCACTTTTAATGAGAAGTTTTACTGCATTCCATTTGAATCAGTGGGGAAAAATTATGCAGAGCAATTTAAGGACCAGGATCCTGGCACTTTGATTGGCCATTTGCATAAGCAACTGCAATAACTGTTCCCACAAACTTGGCATGCCAGTAGGTGCAAATTTTACATATGCAATTGCCTGGCTACGTTTTTTAGAAAATCTGGTGTTAAAGGTGTGATAGGTACAGCAATTTCCTGCAATATCCCTGGGAGACTTTATTGAATTAACTGTAAGTATCCTTGGGGTCCACTGCATTAAATGAATAATTTGTGCATTATTATGGTGCCGGGATTGTATGTAACCTTTCAAGGGGAAAGATGTGACAGATGAGAGGACTATACTGAACAATGTGGCAGACAAGAGAGGACTTTTGGAAGAAAGTGTTAGGTTTCCTGATGAATATCTAGGGGGAGATAAAGGCAAATGCCCCACCTCTGGTTATGCAAAACCCCAGCCTTTTGAAGCTACACCCTGAGCAGTGGGCCATTGCCTGCTCATCACCTGGTACATGAGGCCAAGATCAAAGGCCCAAACTCTATAAAGAGAGGGTGAACTATTCGTGGTTGTTTTGGTTCTGAACCTGAGATGGGCTGAACTTGTAAACACAGGGAAAACCCAGTTGTGGGTTTTGAAGGTCTGACATTGGGGGTGGCCTCTGGTAAGCTTTGTAACATGCATGCAGGTTCTGTTATGGTTTTTATATATTTTCTCCGTAATGCTTTCACCTTAAGAATAAATGTGCTTGCTTAGAAAGAGCTATGTGGTAATTTGTAACTACGGGCAATGAACCTTTGGAGAGAAAGCAAAATGCTAACACTGGCCTTTTAGGCAGTTTGGCTTGACTATCCTAGTCTAGGCAGAGAACTGTGCAACCTGAAAAACTCCCAGGGAGGAGGGTCTCTGCCCAAGAGAGGTGATGGCTGAGGAGCCGGGAACCTAGAGGGAGTGCCCTCAAGGGACCATGGAGGTGGGAATACAGGTGTAGTTGCCCTAAACTGTGATAGCAGGTATCTGCATTAGTATTCAGAATTAACATGAATGAGGCTGTCTGAGCCCCTTATTCAGGAAAGCACTTAAGCCTGTGCTTAAGTTCCATTGAAATCAATGTTCTTAAGCTTAAGCGATTGCTCTATTTCTTTCTTAATAGAGAAGGATTAAGCATATTCATACGAACTTTCATAAATGTGATGTGTAGGGGGTGTTAGCCATGTTTTAGGTAAGCACAACATTATATTTGGCAGGTTTCCTTTACAAATTATGAGGGCAAACAACTTTATAGTTAAAAACATAAAAACGTGTAGAAATTAAATAAATGATAGTGCCCTGCCTCTGCTCTGGGCCATTGAACTCCAACGCTGACAAATCAGCATGTTTCGGGAACATGGTTACTGTAGATCAGAGCAATGGTCTGGCTAGTCAGTATCCTGTCTTTGGCAATGGCCTGTACAAGACGAGGTGCTTCAGAGGAAGGTACGAGAAATCCAATAATGGATAATTATAGAATAACTTGTCCACAGGGGAAGATTCTCCAATTGTAGGCTAAAGAACTAGCTGTTCCAAGAAACAATTACTTAAGGTGCTGAGAAATTGCTTTGACCAGATTATGTGTGGGTAGTTGAAGTCACCCATTATTACTGTTTTATTATATTTTGTTGCTTCTCTAAGCTCCCTCAATACTGTGTACTCAAAATTATTTTCCTGATCCAGAGACCAGTAGTATAGCCATGCTAGTATATTTATCTTCTTATGACTTGGTAGTCAAAAATATTCGTATGTATGATCTTAAGTCTTGCTCCCTTGGAACGAAAGATGTACTGTACATACATACAAAGGCTTTCCATTGTGATCTCTCTTGAAACGGTCTCTCATCACAAATATTATCTTCCTTGAGTCATTAAAAAACTGCACTGAAATATCCTCATGTACATACTCAGCCCTCAGGTTGCATGAGTACAGTGGGATTTTCATGCCTAAGACAAATGGGTGCAAAGTTTCACCCAGCTTTGACTATTTGGCCAATAATATTCTGGGCCTACATAAATATAACCGGCCTTTGAGTTTCCCCTGTCCCTTTAAGCTTTCAACTGGTGTTTGTCCAACACCTAGCATCATGGGGCTCTGGTCTTGGTTCATGACGAGGCTCCTATGAACTACAATCACACAAATAACAATGTAGTGATCTTTAGGAATTTTGTTGCTCGTACCTTGACACTGGTTTTCCAGAGGCAGATGCGTGTGTGTCTTTTCCAGCATTGCTTGTGCATGCTTCGTGGCATCAGCAGCCGAGAAGCTATCTAAGCAGCATTTTATGAAATGTGGAGATGAGCACTCACAAAAAATACATTCATATAACCTGATAATGGGGAAGGCATTTCTCATGGATATCTTTTAATATAAGTAGGATTCAACTGATGGGAACAATTCTTATTCTCTTGTTCTTGTCTGTACTTACATCAAGATTCCAATAGCTTTGGTGTAAATTTGGAATAGCTCCATTAACTCCAGACTTACACAGGACAGGTGTAATTGAGATAGCAATCTGGCCTTATCATGTAAACCTCATTGCTGAAATTATCCCTTTCATCTGTACAGAGTTTTCTCTCTAAATCTAAAGTAAAATGAAAACAATCACTCACCACTTTTTCCTCCAGTAACAAAGGCTCTTAGTGCAATTCTTTAATTTAAACCTGTAAAATTGGAACAGAAAATTATTTTCTCGGGGGCCCTTTTCTGTAAGCATCAATTATAATGTCTAAACTCCATGAAGTTTTAGTAACATAACTCTGGTGTGCATAACCCAAATGCACTGAAATAGATTCGCATTAAGATGTAAGATCATGCAAATGTTAATTCCAGAATCCTCCAAGTATTAATAGTTGTTTTTTCACTTAAGTTTTCACTATAAACAGCTATTTGATTAGCTTGCACGTATGTCAGTATCAGAATACATTTTGTAAAGGGACATTTCTCAACACTGAATAATTACAGCTTGATTTTGGCTGTAAGATGGTTTCAAGCAGCTTTCTATTTCATACATTTTTTAAATGAAATTTCCTGTATGTCCCTTACTGTGTTTTACCTCCCTTCCATTCCTAGAGGCGCTCCACTGCTTTTATTTTCCCCATAACAGATTATGGTACATCTTCTCCTGCTCTCTTTTCAGTGTCTGTGTGCTCTTATTTTTTCCTTCTTTGGCTCTCCCTCTACCTCCCTATATCCTTTTTCGTTTTCCTTATACTATGTTCTCTGCTTCGTCCCCTATATTTTCTGCCTGTACCACTTTCCCCTCCCCCCCAAAATCTTTCTTCTACATCAATCCCTCTCCTACTCGAATATGCACTTAATCAGCCCCACTGCCCCCACCTGCAAGTCTCTTTCCCATTAGTTCCCTCATAAATAGGACTGGGAAAATTAACCAGACACAAGTCAAAGGATTAAACTAGGATAAGGGGCTCCACTACCCAGGGACAGCACCCAGGAGAAAATCCAAGGCCTTCCCAGCTTCTGGAAAAGAGAAAAGTGATTGGATTTGAACCAGAGTGCTGTCCCTGGACCCTGTCTAGGGGTTCCATCTTTTCTCATCTCTAGCAAAGTAGGCATCTGATAAGTTTGAATTTTCTTCTTGAAGAAAGAAGTGTGTTTTGTCTCTCGGTCCCCAACTTTTCCAAGAGCCTTGTGGCTGGCACAAGGTCATAAGAACGGCCATACTGGGTCAGACAAAGGTCCATCCAGCCCAGTGTCCTGTCTTCCGACAGTGGCCAATTCCAGGTACCCCAGAGGGAGTGAACTTAACAGGTAATGACCAAGTGATCTCTCTCCTGACATCCATCTCCACCCTCTGACAACCAGAGGCTAGGGACGCCATTCCTTACCCATCCTGGGGAAGAATAAGTCGGTCCCTCCCCCTGATTTGTTTTTGGGTGTGACTAACTCCAGTGTCTGACACCCTCCTGCTCAAAGCTTTCTTGGGTAGCAGCAGTGTGAAAGTGACATGGTTCTTTACAGCGCCACAGCCGCTTTCTGCTGAATTCTGAACAGCAGCCGTGAAATTGAACAGAGTCCTGTTAAACTCACTGGGCTACTGCTTGGCAGAGCTACAGCAAGAGACGCCAGAGGCTTTGGAGTTGTCTGCAGGCTTAGGGAGACGACACTGCACTGGTTTATACATGGCTCACGTTTAGAAAGATTTCTCAAACATACGGGCTGGGAGCTTTTCTTAATGAAAGCGCATATATTCTGAAGAAGCTGATGTCACTCAGCCAGGCAAGCTTTCCAGTCACCGTGGACGACAGGGCAAGTGGATTCTTCAAACCCTGGTGCCGTGTATTTTAGAGAGAAGCTGATTTGGGGAAAGGTTTGGAGTTTGAAAAACATTTTATTGGAACTATTTTTTCATATCAACCCAGCTGCAAAGCCTGGTTGCCTTGGCTGCATTAGATCAACCCTACAGAAAGAGGGAGCGAGAGAAATGAATAGTCAGGGGATTATAAAACCTCTGCAAACATGTTATTTGTTCCTATTCCTCCCCTTCGTTCTGTAGAAATGACCCATCTCACATAGCATAAGTTTTTGGGGCTTGCCAGCTGGGGTATCCATTTTGAATGGCTTGGCTGAAGGCCCCAAGTTTGAACTGGAGGTGTTGGGGAGACTAGTGAAGACGGATTGGATTTTTCTGGATGGGGAGGAAGGAAAAGAAGGGATGGATTTATTTTTTTTGAGTGAGAAAAGAAGAATGTATTTGGGCAGGCGTGCTTAGAACCCACATACATTCTGGTCTTGCATCCGAGCAATTCCCATTGATTTCCATGGGGGATGCATGAGTGTAAATGAGAGCAGGGGCTGGTTGGAAGGTATTTCTCACACTGGCTGTCTATTACTCCCCCTCATTCTGGCCCAAGCTACTCACCTAACCATCCTCCATGCCTTCTTTCATGCCATCCCTTCTACCTGGAAATCCCCTTCTGACCTGGGCCACCAAGACTCCACCTCTTTGCCTCTTCAGTTCCCTCCTCAAAGCAGACGTATTCCATGAAGCTACTGAACCTTACACAGGTTGTTATAAACTGTCCTGTAAAATCCAACTGATGGCCCTAACGAGGCCATGCCAGACATAACCACTGAGCCACTTTGCCTCCCTTCCCCATCCTTCAAATGGACTGTGAGCTTCTGAAGTGGGGGCCTTATCTTCTCTGTACTAAGCTATAAAGTGCCAACCATACTTGAGCCTCTACATAAGAGACCTGAATAGAGCGGTCACTGCCAACATGGATAGAAAAATAGAACACAAAATTATCCTTGAAATACACCGCAAATTACGGTCTTGCTCCCATTGAAATCAATAGCAAAACTCTGATCTAATGGAATGGTTACAGCAGATATAAGTTTCTCCTTTTATCTTTGCTGGGGGAAAAAGGTGTTACCAAGCAGCTGCTTAGTTTATGGGAAGACTAATTGAATTAATGATTGGAAGGATCACATTTAAGGTACTAAACATAAAAACAGTATTATTTTGTGCTTCTGGTTAAGAATATTAAGGCATACCATAAGGAACATCAAAGCCCTTAATACTTCTGCAAATGCTACTGCCATGTGCTTAACCATCTGTGCAATATCTCCAAAGATTTTATTTAACAAACGGCCGCATTAAGAAGCAATCCATCTTACAGCTTCCATCTCTGGCCTTTCATCAAAGATTATTTTCACTTACAACCTTATTCTGCATTAGGAATGCAGACATAACTCACTGAAATTTTGCCTGCATGAAGGCTGAATGGTGGAGGCCTGAAAGGCTAATTTCCAGCAAACTTTTCACAGAGCCATCTGCAAAATGGGGTAGTTTCTTGGCTTTGTTGGAAGTCAAGGAACTATCCCATTTTGCAGATGGCTCTGTGAAAAGTTTGCTGGAAATTAGCCTATCGATCTTATTTCTGTCTTAATGGTGCTACACAACAGCAAGTCCTATGGTCATGTACCAGGAAAAAAATAACACAAACGTGGTATGTAAACTCAAGTCAGCAGAGATAAATATTTAAAAAGAAAAGGGAAAACTGCAAGTGAATAACCAGTCATTACTTTCAAGTAGTTCTGTTTCAGTGCAAAAGCTGGGTTGACACACCGTGTAATACATAGTGTATTGTACAGCCACACTGGGCTTATGACATATTTCAAAGAATGGATTTAAAAAAAAACTATTTTGCATCTCTAATTTAATGTAAAATAGGTATATCTGCAGATGTCTATCTCATAGCACTGGAAGACCCTGAAAGGTCATCAAGTCTACCCCCCTGCCATCACTAGCAGGACCAAGGACTGAATTTGGCCCAGATTTCTAAGTGTCCCCCTCAAGGATTGAATTTGCAACCCTGGGTTTAGTAAGCCAGTGCTCAAAGCACTGAGCTATCCCTCCCACCTAATTTAAAAATGGTTTGCTCTGTTGAAGCCTGGATTGGCATGATCAGAAATGCTGAATTTTGGAATGGAAGTATTGGAAAGGGGAGGCTTGGGGATGATAGGAAAAATCATTTGAAAATGCAATTGAGAGAGATGTCATTGGATGGAATAACTCCAACCACACTAGGGACGCTGCTGTGGCATGTTTCAGGGGAAATCTCACTGGCCTCTCTATGCTGCTGTTTTCCTCTGTGAGCTTGACCATCCTGGGACAAGGAACTATGATGGAAAGCACATTAGCTAACCTCGGGATCCTAAGGTTCACCACTACCACCCCCACCAAATATGTTTTTAAGCAGAACTGTCTTTATCTGCACTAAAGCAAAAGCTGGGTTTGCAATTGGCTTTGCTGAAATGTGTCCAGTGGTGATTGTGATCTTTGCTACCTCGTGAAGTTTTGTGGCACCAAAATCTGTCTTGAAAAATAGTCCTGGATATTGCACAAAGAGTATTAAGCGCTGCTTAGATTGTAATCCCCTGGGGGCGGGGTCTGTCTTTTTGTTCTGTTTGTACAACGCCTGGTACAAATTAACAACAATAATAATTAGGATCAATGGGCTCTAACATCTGGTGGGACATGATATACGCTCCCCAATTCCCTGCAACACCATTCCTCTTCCAGGGCCCTCCCCTCACCAAATGGCATAGAATCTTCCCTTGTAGGCACCCTATCACCATCTGCTCCCAGAGGAAAAGAATAGCAGCAGAGTCACCCTCAGTAAAAATTTACCACACTGCCCTCGGCTGACCTATGTTAGTTAGAAAGCGTTTGTATGTATTGTACTACAATGCATTTTCCCAGTGCAGACATACCCGACATTTATTAAACGTTGCCAGCTCTCCTGATTTCATCTCAAGTCTGATATTAGGTGAGTTTTTTCCTTAAGGTCCCAGGTGCTGGAATCAAGAAATTGCATGTGAATCTCAGCTTTCATTCAGCCCAACTCCCAGTAAGTGTCAAGCCCTCATAGCTGTGGAGAAAAGCTTGAAACACGAAGGTAAATGGAAAAGCACCCCACATTTATCTTATTTTTTTAAAACAAATTAGGATTTTTGTGTTTTGAATCATGATTTTGCAACACTTGAGCTTGGCAATATTGCTCATGTCTCCTCTCACCAAATACGGGTTGACCCAGATTAGGGCTCGTGAACAGAAGAAAACTGACATTGCAATCTATCGTGTAAAGTACAATAACCAGAAGGAAAAAGTCACTGATAGGTGGCCAGTACCTTGGCATAGTCCCTGTGCCCATACATAACAATTAAACAGTTACAGCTTTCACAGCGGTGAAATATCTTTGGAAGGTTTGAGTTAGATCTATTCCGAAAACTTTTTTTTTTCTTCTGCTTAGAAAACAGTAGGATTTTTCTCCTTTTGCACCCAAATTTCTCAAAGTGGCTGTTTAAAAGAAAAATCAAACTTTCCAGTTGGCGGGTCCTTACTGGAGTTTCAAGGCATGTTTAAATTGCGACGTTCTCTCAGATTAAAGGAGTTGGTTTGGGGGCAAGAACGTTCCCACGGTTTTAATCTGTGTAACTGCCTGCAGTACTATGGAGTTGCAGAAGAAATATGGAAGTTCAGAGCTCTCAGCTGGACTTCAGGAGGGGCAACAACATGAGCCTGGTTTTGTGGTTGTTGGGACTGGAAAGTTGGTTCTGACGTGCTCACACTTTTCTGCCCCGTGGGCCAATTGCAGCCTTTGTTGCAACTCGGTTGCAATCGGTTGAGTTACGCCAATGAATTTGGCTCCCTTTCCTGGAAATGACTTAGTTCACACCCCTTCCCCTCTGTCTGCAGCTGCCACTTAAACCAGGTGACTCAGCAGGTGCCTCCTCCACTCCCTATAGTGCCACGTGAAACCAAGCAGATGGTGTGCAACTCCATCTGAATCACTAGTGCAGACCTATCCCTGTACTACTCCCTACACAGACAGGTGCTTCCCTTCTCCTGTCCAGCAGAGGAGAGAACAGACCATGGTCTAGGGGGGAGATTATTGTGGTAGCTGGGGGGTAATGGAGAAGGGGGAAGGAGGACAGAGAGGAACACAGGAACTATTTTTTTTTATTATGTGGTAGCTGGGGGTAATGCAGACGGGGGAAGGAGGACAGAGAGGAACACAGGAACTATTTTTTTTATTAGTTAGGCTTTTAAACATGTACTTTATTGCTGATAATATTCTGGTTTGTTACAGCAATGCCTGCCCCATCCTCACTCAAGCAGGCAGGCAGGGAGAGTTCTTGTATTTAAAAATGGAGTACTGTACCCTGTGTGGGAATTGCAACCTCTTCTTACCTTTGCAGAGAGAGACTCCATGAGGGGGACTGGGTGGCCGCACCCAAAGGAAGATTTCTACAGCAGGGGCAGTAGAGAACCTTTGCTTTTCGTTTTCTGATTCTGGTCTGTGTTTGCAACCATGGGGCTCCATCACGCCACTTAATCTCAGTCCCCCTCAATCCCACCCTGAGATTCCAGCATGCCAGAGATGCACTTCTGCTGCTGCTGCCCTCCAGAGGGGTGCAGCATTCTCCCCACTGCCATGCCTGATGCTCCACGTGGGGCAGGACAGGAGTAATTTCTTTCCCGGACTCCTAAACAAGCGAGAACTCCCTTTTATGGCCCTCGCCCCCTTGTGCACCCAGGGAGCAGCAGGGCACAAGCCTATCATTAAAGCGGCTTTTCTGTGTGTAATTTATACCGGCTTGGGTCTGAATAAGTGCTGTACCATACAGTACAATACCCGTAAGTATTCGAGCAAATACTAAACTGTCTAGTCCCTAACAAACTACAAAGGTATAACGCTATCCAGTGCCTGGGAGCTGAGCCTTAACAAATTCAGATTGGAAATAAGGTGTAAATTTTCAACCGTGAAGGTAATTAACCACTTGAACAATTTACCAAGGGTCGTGGTGGATCCTCCATCATAGCCAATTTTAAAATCAAGATGGGATGATTTTCAATAAGATCTGCTCTCGAAATTATTTTGGGTAAGTTCTATGGCCTCTGTTACACGGTGGTGGGAGGGAAGGGGCGAGCGGGGGAGTCAGATTAGATGATCACATTAGTCCCTTCTGGCTCTGGAATCTGTGAAAGTTTGGTTTGCTGTTTGACATTCAGATTTATCGCCAAAAGCCGGCTGCTTGGGGTTCTACCAACTGCTAGCTTATGCATTCATGGACCGTTGCCCTGTATCACTGCCAGTGCATGAATTAAAAACAAACACAGAAAAATGAGGTAATGCGATAAATAAGAGCACTTCCAGGGAGAAAAAGTGCTTAAGCTGATGCTGTGGACTTCTTGTGACTCGTCTTGATAACAATTCACTTTCCAGCCAGTAACTGTCGCGTGTAATATCCTGCCGATGGATCAGTGGTGGATGGGATTAATATAGTTGCGCTTCTCAGGCGCACAGGCGTCTAGCTATGTGCTTGCTGCAGTTGTTTGTCGGCCAGCGATAGACTAAGCTTTGTTGCAGATTGTTAGGTTAAGGCAAATGGAAATGAGCAAAAGACACGTGGCTGCCATATGAAACGCAACAGGCAAGATTCCCTGCTGTCTTGCACGTGTCAGCATTTACACTTGCACAAGAGAGGTGTAAAAGGCAACCGTGTTTGAAGGGTAGCTTTGTGCACCCACTTTTGCAAAGAGGCAAGGTGCAAAACAGTGGAGAATCACGCCAGTGTCTGAACAACTGAAGTAGCAAGGCTCTTTAGATGGCTAATTGAGATACCATTTATATTCTTATTTAATATTATAGTGCCCAGAAGCCCTGAAGAGAACCAGGGTCCAATTTTGTTTGGCATGATATGAATGCATGTAAAGAGACAGCCCTTACCCAAAGAGCTCTGGCCCAGATCCTCAAAGATATTACAGGGCCTAATTCCCATTGATTCCCATGGGATTTAAGCACCTTTGCGGATCTGGGCTTTTAGTAAAGCCAATGACATCAGCAGAACAATCCTTGGTGAATGTTTGATGGGGAAGAGTTTGAGCGCTAGAAAGGGAAGGAGGTGCAGGTAAGAAGGTAGGTGATGCTGGTTTATTTTATTAGGTAAGAGTTTACTAGAAAAATTAAATAATAGACAATGAGGCAGAACATTGTTACTGTAAACCAATACAGGAATACAATGGACTGAGGCATAGGTGATGATGGATCCTGAATAAACCCCGGAGAGACAGAAAGAAATAGTATATCTAATAAGTAAATTTAAAAACAAATTCAAAGAAACTTGGATTGCATCCTTTTCACTGCCTTTTTTGGCTGTGTTATCTTTTTAGACTAGAAAATCCTTGGGACACCATGGTCTCACGTCTGTAAAGTAGCTAGCATTCTCGGGGGCAGCAGTGAAGCCTACTGATTAGAGCGCTAGACTGGGACTCAGAAGATGGAAGATCTAGTCTCAGCTCTGCGGCTGGTCTGCTAGATGACCTTAGGAAAGTCTGTACCTCAGTTTCCCCATCTGTAAATGGCCAGTAATGATACTGACCTTGTTTGTAAAATCCTTTGAGGTCTACTAATCGAGAGAGGGGTATGATTATAAATACTAATTCAAACAAAAAAGTTTCTGATCAGTGACCCAGCTTTATTTCAAGAGATATATATGTGTTCCACTATGATGCGGCTGCATGTGTAATATTCCTTTATATGGGTTTCTGGTTCTATTTTTAATTTCATTTATTTCCCTGTATTATTTGATTTCATACTGTTGTAAACTTTCTTGTTAAAAATTTGCAATTGAGTTAGGAATAGTTATTTTTAGGGTCCATATATGAGGAACTCCAAATGCATTCAGAGAGCCAAGATTCTGCTACACATTAAATCTGATTTGTGTATTCATCACACCCCTGTTCAGAACTAATGAATCCAGATATTCAGCAAATTGAGGAAGAGTACAAGTGAATTTAGGTGCTGTGAAAAGCAACGATCAGCTTTTGTCATCAGAACTACATAGGAAACTTCACTGATAACTGAAATGAAATCTTAAAAAGAGATATGGACAAAATGTGGCCAGTTCAACATACAGCTGAATGATTCATATAAATAGATATTTTTCCTAAAGAAAATATAATGGAGAAGCTAAAGTCATTAACTCTGGCAGGGTCAGCAAGTCTTGGATGCACAAATAAATTCCTCTAGCCATATACACAAAACATCAGTCTCTTGACCACGCACATACTGGATCGATGCCATGCCTATTTGTATATTAATATGAATAATGAAGATGAGCCTAATAAATTTGTTACAAATGGGAAAAAATAAAAAAAAGACAATAGTCCATGCTAGTCTCCACTGCTTGTCATGTAACTGGCAAAGACTCACAATCACTTTCTTCTAACACTAAACAAAAAGCTTTAATCTAATAGAATTAACAGTATTACCCCAAAAAGTACCTTGTCTCCCTGGCTCAGTTCCATTGTACGGGAGATTTTCAAAGCTGCAAGTAGGTGCCCAGCCCTCACTCACTCTGAATGAGAAGTCAGCACCTAACGGGGATTGGTGTCTTTGAAAATCTCCCTCTTTGCAGCACCCCTCCTGTTTGGCTTCTTGCTATAGTGTTAAACAAAGAATATACCCACGCCCGCACTGTGGTCCCAGTTCAGAAAAGCATGTGCATTACTTTAGCCACATGCTTAAATCCCCTTGAAGTTAATGGGACTTAAGCACATGCCTAAAATTAAGCCTACGTTTCTTGAATAGGGATACTTTCCTGAATTAGGGCCTTTATTAGTAAAGAATTCAGTGCTAATCACTGTGCTATTTACTGCTAGTAAAGAATGCAAAAATGATGGGCATGCTTTTAACAAGATTATGTGTTTGTGGACAGGGGAAAGAACAGCATCTCCTTTTCACTACATTCGAGTACCCTCCTGGCTCCGCTGAGGATGCTTACTTAGGTCATTTTTATTCAAGACAGTTTCTGAGAGGTAATTTTATTTTATAATTACTTAAAATCAGATATCAGCAGAACCTTTATTTACCAGGGAACTAACATTTAACAAGGCAACCTCATCTTAAGTCTAAGTATTTTCTAGGACATTGTAAATTCCTGTAGCTTATACAAATTATAGTGTCTAAATTCATAAATGGTCTGGCACGAGCGTTTATTTCCAGTTGTTGAAAGTGAAAGGCCCAAGAAGGACTTTTTAAAAATAAAATTGTTCCTCATTCTCCCTAACCATAAAATCAGCTTAGAAAAGCATTATTATAGGGGAGCTGGTGATGACACCTACAGTTAAAGCTGCCTACTACTTTTCATTATAAGTATTTCTGTCCTTTTAACTTTGCCAAACTTTAACCATTGGGATTAAAATAGTCTATGATTGCAGTCTGACTCTGTTTGATTTTTTTGTGCGAAAGTTCCAACAAAAATGGTTCAGCAATTTCCAAGAGCCAGTTAGTTTAAAAAAAAAAAGTTTTGTTTTTCAACCGTTTATTTGAAGAGCTCTAGTGTCTACAGGATTTAGAGCAGAGCTTGGAATTTGCCATTAGGATGGCCCTGGGGTTAGAAAGGTGCCTTTTGCAGTTCCCATTAAAATACATTCAGATCTGGCTGTACTAAAAGCCTCTGAAAATCAGACAGGGTGCAGTCCTGGCCCCACTGAAATCAAATGGTAGTCTCAATCATGGGATCTGTATTATTTGTTCCACAGGATCCTGCTTCCATCAGCACATAGGATGGACAGTGAACGAGGCAAAGGATGGACAGCGGAGAAAGGTTATGCTCTTAAGTTACAGCCACCACAGTGTGACCCAGTATAGCTAGGTTCTATTCCCGACTGTGTCACAGACTTCCCATGTAATGCTGAACAGCTATTCTAATGTATATGCGCAAGAGGAGCACATGAAAGTTGTGTAGACAGCATTACCACTGGCGTTAATGAACTTTTGAATGCTTTGCTTTGCAACCTGAATGTACTTTTATATGTAACTGTGTAGCAGGGTGCTGCTGCAAGGGCACCTAATTAGCCCCTGCTCAGCCAGCCCCAATCAGGGGAAATAGATTGGGGTTGGGGAGAAGTCTGGTGCCTGGCCTTTAGAACTGGCTGCACCTGTGGGCCTGCCGGTTGAAGAGCCATAAAGGCTGGCTGGCAGCCAGAGCAAGGGGGGAATGGCCAGGGAAAGGGCAGTCTCCAGGCTGGGGGAGACTCCCTGTAAAAGAGGAGACAGTAAAGCCTTGTAAATAGTATCACTGGTGGTGGGAACTTTGTGTGAATAAAAGCCATGGGTGCTGCATCAAGAAAAGGCTTGCAGTGCTTTATTGGAACAGCAAAGAGCCGGGGGCGGCGGCGAGGAAAGGACCTGGTTACAAACTGTAATATAGAGAGTTATATTGACTAGGGCTGCCCAGGGCTAGGACTCAAGAGATCTGTGGCCTGATTCTCTACTGGTGTTGATTGGTCAGCAAAACTACGCGCATTCACATCGGCTGAGGATATGTTGTATAAGCCGGCTGCATTGCTGCTTCTTTGTGTGCCCTGGGCCAACGCCTCTAAGCTGAAAGCTTCAACATTCTTCACTCATTTTTACACGCCCAACTTGAAACAACTAGAGCCTGAGTTTCAGTCACTGAGCACTCAGATGTCCCAGGAAAATGTTGCCTTACCTCCATGTGCCTTAGGTTATCCATAGGTCGGGGGTTTCTAAACTTCATGCTGGCGCAACTCCATTTGAATTATTTCCTCATGGTACCTCAGACAGCATGGTGGATGCCACCTTGAAGCGCAAAATGCCTTCCTCTCTGCACAGTGTGACCTCACACGCACCATACATGTGAGGTCACGCCATATGGACAATGCCATTTTGTAGAGCTAAACAGCATCCTTCATAGGAGACCAGATGTCCCATTTTTAAAGGGACATTTCCGTTTTTAGGGCCTTTTTCTTATATAGGAGCCTATTATCCTCCACCCCCTGTCCCGTTTTTTCACAGTTGCTATCTGGTAACCCTAATCCTGCAGGCATTGTGACCTTGAATGCCCAGTCATGCCGTGCAGAGCAAAACGGCACCCCCTGCATACTAGGGCTCGCCGTGATCCCATCTGCTGATGCCATGACCCCATTTGGGATTTCAACCCACAGTTTGGGAACTGCTGCCATATGTAGAACGGTGAACATAAACTCCTTCAGAGGCATGCTGTGTGGTTAAATGTATTAATGATTGTGAAGTGCACTGAGATCTTCAGATGGCGTGTGCCACAGAAGTGTAAAGTGCTAGTTTTATACACTATAAACGCTTCAGGTTATGTCCTTCGAAAAAGTACCTTGCTCTAAATACGGTGCAGATTGAGTTAGCCTCTGCTGGGACTACTGTATTTTAGCTCACATGGTCATGTGATCTAGGGGTCTAACAGTAATAGCAGCAGCTATCTTGGAGACAGCAGGTGTAAGTGAACCATATGGTAAACGTGGGAATGTTTTAAAGTATTTTTTATAGATTTATCTTCAGGTCACTTGCTTCCTCTTTTTTCCTGAGGTTCCCCTTGCCCCAAACTATATGTGGCCGGCAAGCCTAAGGAACAATAGGAAAACAACAGAATATGCCCCAAATGCTGTAGATGTAGGAGTAATTAAAAAATCTAAAATGTAGGATCTTTTAGCCCTAAATTTATGTCAATGTTGCTTATACTTTCCTGAGCCTTCCCTCTTTTAAGTCATAGTGTTTAGCATTTATGTAATCCTTTCCTTTAACTGATCCTTGCAATCACTTCTGAGTTAGGACAGTATTAATATATCCATTTTACAAACGGGGAAACTGATACAGAAAGGGCCTATAGTGAGCTAGCATGTAAGTGGTGGCAGCAAGATTAGAAGCCAGGTTTTTCAGGCTCTCTGTCTCATGCCTAGTCTATTAAATTGTGTGTGTGTTTTGGTTTTCGTTTGTCCTCAATTTCTAGCTCCAAATTGCTGTGCCCTAAGGAGGACATTTGTTGAGAAATATAAATGAAACCACCACTGTCCATTGTATTGTGTTTGGAAATCCGAATGTGCAAATAGGAAGTTATGCCATAAGTGTACTCAGGACACAGGAATTCAATCTTAATGGTGTAGGATTGCGCCTGTCACTTACAGGTTGAGCGGGGAGTTCCAGATCATTAGTACAGCCTCCCTTTTATACAACTCTAAAACAGTCTTTTAATGTGGAATCCACTTGCTGTTAAAGCTGCCATTGCCAGTGACTCTAGTTCTACTCCACGGCCAGCCTCCCCAGAATTGGCCTTTTGATGATGGCCCTTCCTCACAGTGAGTAAGAAGTCAGGTCACAAAGGAGACACAGGAAGGTGAAAGGCTGTAAAAGTACAGAGGAGTATGTCTAACAGAACTGTGCTTTCACCGATGTTAAGATTCCACTATCAGAGGGGTAACCGTGTTAGTCTGGGTCTGTAAAAGCAGCAAAGAGTCCTGTGGCACCTTATAGACTAACAGATGTATCAGAGCATGAGCTTTCGTGGGTGAATGCCCACTTCGTCGGAAGTATGTGATTCTGCTAGACATTCCTATAGTATGTGTACAATTACCTAAATATTTCCAGTCACTGTATTTTACGACGTTATTTTTAGGAGTTATAATACTGAAAATATTAGGCCAGATCTTCAAACCGCAATAAGATTTCTTTGCTGTGACAAAGGAACTTAAACCAACCTTACAAAGGCAACCGTGGAATGCTCTAATGTAAAGGGCATGCTAGGGCAACAGTGAGAGAAATCAAGGGTGGAGTCAGAGAACAGTGTGCTCAAGCAATCTGGGACCAGAGGAACAGTTCCTAAGGGGTATGTCTACACTGCAATAAGACACCCAGGGCTGGCCCATGTCAGCTGATTTGAGCTTGCGGGCATCAGCCTGCAGGACTATAAACCTGCAATGTAGATGTTCAGGACTGGGCAAAATAATATTTAGTCCTGCCTCAGTGCTGGTAGGGTGACCAGACAGCAAATGTGGAAAAATCAGGACAGGGGGTCGGGGGTAATAGGAGCCTATATAAGAAAAAGACCCCGAAATTGGGACATCTAAAAATAAAATCATTGGCGATACACCTATCTCCTAGAACTAGAAGGGACCTTGAAAGGTCATTGAGTCCAGCCCCCTGCCTTCACTAGCAGGATCAAGTACTGATTTTTTGTCCTAGCTCCCTAAGGGGCCCCCTCAAGGACTGAACTCACAACCCTGGGTTTAGCAGGCACCAATGCTCAAACCACTGAGCTATCCCCCCAAGTGCAGGGGACTGGACTAGGTGACCTACTGAGGTTATCACTGCTATGGCTGTATGATTTCAGGCATGTCCAGATGTAATACACTTTTGTGCTTTTAGATTTACCAAATATAATCTAATAGTCTGTGGATTTCAAAAGAGTGTAGCTAGTGACAGTATCACAGCAAGTTGAACAGTGAAAAGGAAGTACAATACTTTATGGATCCATATTCATTTTTTTATTTATCTTTAGAAATCTTACAGATTTACTTGTTTCTATCTAAATGAAATAGTATTAACTGTAACCCTTTCACTGGCTCCACCTTCACCTCAAACACAAGATACTTGTAATCTTTAAGGGCTTTCATAATTTCTCTTATATCCTGTTGCATTACCCCATCCTCCCTCTTGTGTCAATGATACCAGCCTTGATCACCTATTTGTCCCATATTTGCATTTGCTCTTTCTTCCACATAGTTCCCTATGGATGTGAAACCTTCCTTGAACTGGTCATAAAGACACTACCATGTTTGCCTTTAAATCCCTTCTCTAGACTCACTTTTATCATAATTTCTATGGGAAGTTTCCACCTAATGAAGTGGGTAACAATTAGTAAATACTGATACCTGCTTAACGTATTTATTTACATCTTCTTCTTAAATTTATGACTTGAAGGTGTCTAATTATCAGGGGCGGCTCTAGTAATTTCGCCGCCCCAAGCAGGGCGGCACGCCGCAGGGGGCGCTCTGGCGGTCACCGGTCCCGCGGCTCCAGTGGACCTCCTGCAGACGTGCCTCCGGAGGGTCCGCTGGTCCCACGGCTCCGGTGGAGCATCCGCAGGCATGCCTGCAGGAGGTCCACTGGAGCTGCCTGCCGCCCTCCCGGCGACAGGCAGAGCGCCTCCCGCGGCATGCCGCCCCAAGCGCAGGCTTGGCGCGCTGGGGTCTGGAGCCGGCCCTGCTAATTATGTACACACCTACTCTGTGTAACCATGTTACCATCACTGTCACTCCCATCCTCTCTTATTCGCTCTGATTTACACCCACCTGTTACATCATCTTAAAGTAGACTAAGCTCTTCAAGGTGGTACTGTTTGTTACTGTGTCTGTACAACACCTGAGACATTGGGGTCTCTTTCCTGACTGAGGTCTGTGGACACTATCATAATACAATATATAAATATATTTGTGGACAATATAGTGGAAGAGACATATAATGCCTTAATTTCTAGGCAGTAGTTAATGAAATACTGGACCTTAACACTGTGACGTTCTGATTTGATAGAAAAGCTATTTTAAATTATTTTTGTAATTTTCTAAACTTATTGCACATCATTTCCCTCTCTCTTTGTGGCCTGTCCAGTTTGGATTCATGGTACCAAAGCAGCCTTGCTTTAGAGGTGGTGGTATGTAAAAATCAGTACCAATCAAATAGTTAGGACTCTTTAAACAAACAACCAGAATAGTTTCTGTGCTAAATTTCTGGCATCAAAAAATACATGCTGGGGTGGTGTAGAAGACGAGTTTTATTGCCACTTCTGTAATGCACTCATCTCAAATAACACATCATCTTATAGCTCACACATCAGCTTATATATAACGTACATAATTCTTACTGGTGAGTGTGTTTTGCTTCATTTTTTGCTCCATGCAGGATCTGCTTTGGTATTTGTAGGGAAAACATTATTAAAATTTGTTGCATTGTTAAAGCTTTAAGTAATATCTCGATTTGTAGTTTAAAAAGAAATAAGACATTCAAGGACACTGAAGAGGAAGGCAACAGTGAAATTCCAGCTTGTATAGTATGCAGCAGCCTGGTTTTGAGACAGAGAAAACCTCTAAAGAAAACATCACAATACTGCTCTGTATCCAGTTTTCTTTCGGTGCCAGTTCAAGATACAGTCTTAATCCTTAAGGCACTTGATGAATCAGGGCCTGGCTGATTGGTCTTTCAATTTACAACACAGCTAAGTAACTTAATTCTTTTAGACAGTGTTTCTCAACAGAGTCTACAACCAAGAAGTGGGTTACAAGGGAGCATCCAGTGGAGAGTACCTAACTGCCGAAAGAAAAGGGAGCACCCAGTTATTCCTAAGACCTGATGGGAGTCAAGCAGGGCAGAGAAAGTGCAATTTTCTCCTTTTCTCTTGTTCCTGCTGCTTCCCCTGCTCCGATACTTCCTGCCCCCCACCAATCACAGTCAAGCTCTTTCTTTTGTAGCCCATAAGGCTAGCTTGCTATATTGCAGATTGTGTTTTCTTCATTGGTTTGATTCATATTACTTTGCTATCATATGCTAGTATTATTGAGTCATTTTATTTTCTTGAGTCTTGTTTATGTTGAATTCCAGTATATGCTATTCATAATAGTTATTCATAAGTTGGCTGTAATGCAAGTAACCCACAGGCTTTTATCCTGTATGATTAGCTAGAGCAAGTCAGTGTGAGTGTTTGTAACCTTTGGCATAGATAAATGGCCTACTGGTTACCCTTCTTGTTTTTGGGGAACTGAACGGGGGAACCGAACAAAGAACTGAATATATTTATCATAGGTCTGGAACAGATAGGTAACCACAGGGTACACCGCAGAACATGGAAGTCATAAGTAAGGCCAAGGGTAACGGTTTCAGGGATGAGATAATCAATATTAATACATATGAATATATGTCAGAACATGTTAACCTATAGAGTAAGATTTATTTGGGTGAGGAAATAGGATTTGGGCACGGTAGGTTGGGCCTACCTATCTTTTATCAAGCTATCAGCTCAGCTTCGCAATACAGCCTAGCTACTCAACACTCAAACCGAATCCCTACCAACTTGGGAAGCCTGGACCATCAATTCCTCAAGCATGCCAGAGATGAGGCTGGTCCTCTGTCTCCTACTACCAGGTCTTTAGGGAAGGGTGTGAGTATGCTAGTTTAAGTAATCTTTTAGAATAGAGGTGTTACCACCAGGGGTCATAGAATTGTATTACTTCTCTGTGACTCTGTGTTTAATAGCATTTTGTTGTTGTTTCATCTATATTAATAACGATTTTATCAATTTGGTATTGTCATCAGTGTAAATATCCTTGCCACACAACCTGAGAGTTCTCTAACCCTGTAGCCGGAATTGGGACAAGAACCTAAATATCTTCTGATAAGATCAGTGGCGAGCCATAACAAACTAGCCCATAAATTCAGGTCAACACTTCCTTCCTCAGCTGTGCAGTGGAGATGATGAAGTGGGGATTGTAGAGGCAGTGGTATGGGCTCCTTTTAGTCTCTTGGAGCAGCATTGCCCCAAGCTAAGGGCTGCTTCGTTGAGTAGAAGGACACTCCCAGTAGCCGGTATCAGCTCAAACTCAGCACCAGCCTTTCGCAATTCCCCAAACCAGTTCCTCAATCTGTATCATTCGCTGCCTTGCCAGTCTTAAATCCACCCTTCTTCACCATTCCTTTCTATCTATTGCCCACAGTACCATCAATCCTCACCTTCCCTTGTTTCACTGTGCAACCAATCCCACAATACTTTGTGAAATAAACGACTATGGGATAGGGTGGGTTGCCTTTTTGCGGATTGTAGACCCAAAGCAAGTAAAGAAACTGTTCTACACCAGTGCAAATATATCCACTGCTAAAGTTAATGAGGGTGGGAGAGAAGGCATTGCCAGTTGAGAACCAACCCCTCCCCCCCACCATGTAAATGAACTTTTATCTACCGAGGTAAACAAAAGTCCAAAACAGACAATTTTCAGAGCATGCTGCAAAACTCACTATTATTCTCTATTCCCTCTACCCCTTCCACCAAAGCCTTTCTTCAGTAAACAATCAACTACAAGAGAGAAACA
Source organism: Mauremys reevesii (assembly GCF_016161935.1). Lineage (NCBI taxonomy): Eukaryota > Metazoa > Chordata > Testudines > Geoemydidae > Mauremys > Mauremys reevesii. The sequence goes on from NC_052625.1 coordinate 9,744,677, forward strand.
GTTGAGAATATGAAAAGCAGCCGCTGTAAGCAGGGAAGTGAAGGATATATTATGGACTCCTGTATGGGCAACTCTATGCAAATCTTAATCACTGTAGTTTGCAGTCAGACGATAACACTATAAATACTACAGATAGCTAAATGAGATACAGAAAGAATTCCGCACTGTTGACAGTCTGTGCTTACGACAGGCCCAAGCATGGAAGAGCAAATTGTGCTGCAGTTCATTTAAAATAGTATTGTACCTTGGTGCACAATAAAAAAAAAAAAAATCAAAGTTGGACAGTATCTCAAACTTCATGGCCCACTTTACGACAGTGTCAGAACACAGTGATTAAGCTTTCAATATTTGTAGTCGTAGAGCTTGTGAATGTTATTTTTCCAGGCCTGAAAATGTCATCTCAAATCTTTTCCTCATTCTCAATTTGAATTCAGGCATTAATAAATATCATTTCCTGTAATATAGGTGGTAGCATACCGTGGGTTGGCAAAACTATTTGCTTTCAACTTGTCAGGATCCAGAAGAACCCAAACAGTAAATTAAATGCTTCTTTTTCCTTTGTAGCTGTATATTTTATGAATTAGGGGCCTTATATCCTTTAACAGCATTGTTTGAACTCAAATACTGTATGCTGAATTTCAGCTAGCTGAACTCAAATATATATTATGTAACAATAGTCTACCTAAAAGGCAAAAATCAATGTGCTGTGATTAGAGTTTACATTTATTTGGGTGACAGACAGAATGAAAGACATATGTAACCTTGAACACCTGACTAGCAAACTACTGACTCAAAGTCCTCCCTCATACACACTACACAAAACTACCTCTATAGTAAACACATGCACATCGATACACAAAATATTTACATGTGCACAGCCTTATATATATACACAGGTATATATAGGCCTGATACCCTTAAATTTTTATTATTTTATACTTGACAGATATTAATGTTTATGGTTATTTTTTCACTGTTTATTGACTTTAATGCTCAGTTACAAAATATATTTTAAGAATTTTTTATTTATCAATTTAAATGCTCAGTTGTGGGAAATTGGTGGGGGGGGGTGTGCAACAAGCAATCACCCAACAATTATTTAATTACAATGTTAAGATTAAAAAAATTAAAGCTTAAAGTTGTCAGCATCACATGTCAAAATACACAAAGCAAATACCCTTTAATCAAACTGGAAGGCCTCAAGCAGCTGTTCCTTACTTTGCTGATCAGTACATTTGGATTATCAATGCAAATATTTTTCATCAGTGCGAGTACATACAGTGGAAATCAGTGTTTACCGATACAAATCTAATCCTTCCAAGCCTGTGTAGCCCAGGAAAATAGCCACACACACTCATGTTCTGTTCACGTGTAACCACGCATGAATGCTCCGTCCACACCCTGTGTTGTACACATGCACGTATACGGGCTGGACACATACACAGGAGTACCGTGCTCATGCCCTCACCCCGACACATGCAGTGAGTGTTGTATTTGTAGGGCCCCCCCCTGCACTATGCAGCTGCCCCGAGTGACAGGCGCACCCCCGTGGTCACGCAGCCCATGCACACCTGCTGTCACATCCCTGCACTCACGCTTTGCCCGTGCACACACAGACCCACTCCTCCTGGGCTCCCGCTGCCTCTGCACTTGTCATGCGCCGGCCGGTGCAGCGGGGGCGGCCAGGCAGGCTCGGCGCGGGGCCCTGCGGGGACTGACCCGAGCCCCGGGCCCGCCGGCCGCGTCCCCTGCGTGTGCACGCGCCGCCCGCCCGCCCGCCGGGGAGGGACCGAGCTCCAGCCTCGCGCGCGCCCTCCCCCGGGACCTGGCGTCTCGCGCCTGCCTGGAGCAGAAGAGGGGGAGTGGGTGCAAAAGACGGAGCCAGGGAGCGCGGAATCCACCCGCCCGCCCCCTTCCTCGGCTCAGCCCCAGCACATCCTGTGCACAGGGGGGCGGGCTGGCCGGGGCTGCTCCCCCCCCCTCCCTCCGGAATCCTCCCGGCTGCAGCTGATGTAAGGCGGCGCGGGGGGGCGGGGGTTTCTGCGGGGAGCCCGGTGCATGGGCAGAGGGGAGGATGCGGTGCGAGCCTTAGATGCGTTTCCCGGTGAGCCCCGCACGCAGCCAGGGCGCTCCGGAGCGGGAGCGGAAAGCCAAGGGGACAGGTAGGGGAAGTAGGCTCCGGTGTGCGGCGCCCAGCGGGGCTTGGCTGCACCTCTGCGGCCGCCCGTCGCCGCGAACGCCGGGCAGACGGGAGCGCTGGTTCCCCTTTCCCCGCTTCGGTCCCTGCCTCGCACGCCGTCCCTCCAGCGCTGTGTCTAGGCTTGGGACTGAGTGAATGCGTGTGATTGTAGAAGGGGGGAGGGGGGCATGATTGTTGCTTTATATTTTGCTCCTCCAGGCTTGTTGCAGGGGAGAAAGCCCTTCCTGCAGGGAGCCTGACATGAGTTCTGGTCCTTTCCCACTGGCAATAACCTTGGGGTTCTGGCTGGCCATGCAAAGGAGGCAGGATTAGTGCATCTTTGCAAGACCAAACTCGCAGCTTGAACGGATCCTTCCACTTGCTGCACACCAGACAAGCTTTTTTGTTTTAAATTAAATTCTTCTTCTTCTTCTCACCTTTATTGCCAGCTGAGCGGATCACTGTAGTTTTTCATGGGTATCCGGATTGCAGGGTGGTGTGTGACCACTGTGTGTCATTTAGCGAAGAGTAACTTTGTTTTGAACAATGGGACTCTGCCTTTGAAGGTTTTTTTATATTCTTTAATATAGAAAGAGAGCACTATTATTAAATAGAATATGTGTGTGAATATATGTGTGTATGCATGTATTAGCTCTGTGTGTAAAAAAAAAAAAAAAGTCCAGTCTAATTTACATAAATGTATCAACATAATATTTTTATATTATAACTTTTAAACCAAGATGTTGACTAAGGTTGCCATTTTGCCAGCAATAATATACGTATTTGACTTTGAATTATGTACAGTCAGACACCTGTTACTTAATCCTGTTTATCCTTATCAATTATTGTTATCCAACCTTAGTCGTCGTTTTATCTCTGAAAGTAGAATACAAATATGGTTCTTCTAAAAAGGATGCTATGCTGGTATACAGTAAGGACAGAGGAGATTAAAGGATATCTCAGGTGATATTTTTCCAAAGAGAGTAATTCTGGAAAATAGCTGAAAAAAAAATCTTTCTCTCAGAGGTAGGTTTATGCTGCATGCAGAGATGTGTGTTTGGTGCGGGGTGTACAACTTTGAAACAATCAGCAGAGGATATGCTAAACGATTTACAGACTTTGTTTTTATAGATAATGTGTGCAGTATGTTTGCTTAATAGTATTATGTTGCTTAGTACTCTCTGAACTTCCCTTTGAAAGTGTAAAATTATAGGAATTTATGGTTAAGGATCTGAGTTATTGTTAATTATACAGAAAAATAGAACAGACCCTAATTATACAAAAGAATAGAATGAATGGTGTCCTTACAAATAGACAATCATATTATGTAAGCTTACTTGACTAGTGTATAAAGTGTTTACCAAAACAAGGAATATTATTTATTTGAAGAGGTTTTCTGTAAATTAACCTCCAAAAAGTATAACATTTATTGTATTCACAGTTTTCTTCCAGGTCACAGGTACCTAACCAGGCCCTTATATGACAGAAGGGTTACTATTATATACGGCTGTGCATTTTTGTATCATACAGAGGCAGTTTATAAATATTAATTGGAAACAGACTCATTCCTTTCTGTTAGTGATAATTTAATAATGTAATTAAAATAAATTCCAAAACAGTATGTCACGGGTAAGATTAATTGCCATCTACAATGAGATTTTTAGGTATGGCCATCTAATTCTAGGAAGGAACAAAATGATCGAGAAATATAAAATAGTACGCATTTCACGCATGGAAACTTTTTTACAACTGCTAATATTACTCTGCCTGCAAATATCAGGTTTGAGTCGTCTTTTGATGATCTCACTAAACACCCGGTATTCATCTAAAAGTCAAACCTCTGGTGAAAATATAACTCTTCAATTAGCTGTCAAAACAGAATTTTAAAGCTTGATTTGATCACTGGGTATGGATTCCTATCTGGTGGAGTAACAATGGCTTTTATTTTATAGGTGTACGCCCACACATAAGAGCTTTGTTCTAAAACAGAATTTTTTATGCAGTGAATTTAAAAATAAAATGCATAATCTATTCTGTAAGCTCTCTCGCTCTGTCTCTCTCTTTCATATATATTATTTGTGAACAGAGAGGAAAGCACCTAGAGGGAAAAGAGATAAAGACAGAAGAGAGGGTAAAGAGATAAATTCCATCTTGGCTTCCCTTACAAATGCAGGAAATACAAATCTATCTCATCGTTATATACCACCCAAAATCCAGTCACTAGCTGTACCCTTCTGCTTCCATCTTTTTTTAAAAAATGACCAGTTCTTTTGACCTGATGTACCCTGCTGACTTCTGTTGCTGACTTTGGCCATTTGTTCCAGTAATGTCTTGCACTTAGAGCTCTACTATGAGTCTGTCAAATCCATTTGCATTATACTTATAACAGAAATATTAGAACCGTTTCTTGTTTAATGTACCAAATATTTAAGGTACTGCTTTGTAGGAAGTGATGACTTTATTTTAAAATCCGATTTAAATACCCTATATTTCTAACTCTTGTAGGTATAATTTCCATCCTTCGCATGATTATTCACTTTGTTTCAATATTTCCTTTGCGTTAGCTTGACGTTTTTTGTAATCTTGTTGCTTTATGATTCATTTTCATTTGTGGTTTTACCTTATGAATTATATCCCATTCTCGGTCGTCATTTGCAGAATAACTAATTCTGATAATTTTAGTGTAAATGTTTTGCTGTTGAAACTGAAGTGAATGCTGTGCTAAAGATGAAGCCAACCATCTTATGAATGAGTGCCTCTCTAAGAAAAACAGGACCTCATTTGTTTTAGGAAGACTTTGACTTCCTCCATATTTTAAAGCATCTGTGCTACAGTATTCTGGGAATTGTTGGAAAACGTGGTAGAAATCAAATTTCCTAAGTCATAAAATTACAGGATGCTTCAAACTGGTTGGTTGATAGTAGTAACCATTATCAAAAATTGCACAAAACCACATTTCTGATTGGGCTAATCAATAGTAAAGGCTCAGTTCCACCCTCAGATTAAAGGGTGGATTGGACTACTGTGACCACTTGGAGCGAGAGTGAGAGGTTATGGGCTCTGCTGCCAACTGTCTGTTGATCTCATTCTCCACTATTGCAACCACTGGCACTAATAAGATGTTATAATACCTACAAAAGATCAGCTCCTGGACAAAGAGCAGCTGGCTCAAATTCAATGTATGCAAGATCAGAGTCATGCTGGTTGGCGGAGGGAACCCTTTGAAGAGCTAGCCAGTTCTCTGATCCTTTCTTTCTTTTGAAGGCTTACAGCCCTCATTCAAAGTAGTGGAAAGTCTTGGGTCCTCTTTGACTCGTTACTGAACTTGGATGAGCAGTTAGCATCAAAACCCAAAAGTGCCACCTTCACGTCCAGCTTGCTAGGAAACTCCACCCCTTCCTTGTGGATAAGGATGTAGCCCCAGGGATCCAGGCTTTTGACACCTTCAGGTTTGATAACTGTAATTTGTTGCATCTGAAGGGGTGTGTGTGTGTGTGTGTGTGTGTGTGTGTGTGTGTGTGTGTGTGTGTGTGTGTGTGAAAAGTGCATGGGTTTTATCTGGCACGAGATGTGGCTGTCTGCCTTCTCCATGGCTTATGGTGCCATGAGCACATCAAGCCAGTGCTTCTATCCCTGCATTGGCTTCCAGCCCTTTATCCACTGCCTTTCTAGGTCTTTGATCCTAATCTTGGAACAATTGATGGATCATGTCCCAGCTATGTCAGAGACCCCCATCACCATCTACAAGCCACAGAGACGGCTGTGTTCCTCTGGGACAATGCCGATTGCAAAGCCCAGAGTGAAGTGTGCATAAGATCGGGGATGAAATAATTTCAGTTGAGGGCATCTATCTATCGAAAAACTTCGAGGAGATGAGGAATCCAGAATTTGACTTTCCTTGGGAAATGCTGGGAAACTGTCCTTTCTGATAAATCTTTGACTCCATAACCAGAACAGCATTCGCAGCCTCACCCTTCCTTTTACCCCTTCCAAAAAAAGAGACCTACCCAAAGCAGGGTGTTTTTTAATAACCCAAAAAGGGAGAAGCACAAGAGATTCCATGACACCCATCAGCAAAAATGGGCGTCATACTTCCTAGTGTATTTGTTATGGAAGATGTAGAGCTACTACAGTGGTGAGTGGCGGTACAAAGCCCTAAACTAGGATAGTTTGGTGCCATTTCTTTTGTGCTTTCTCAAAATGGAGGCCAGGTCTCACTCTTTGCCCAGCAAGAACAGTGTCTTCTGGAGCTTTAGAAAAACAGTTGCTAGGCACCTGAGGCAAGATGGTGGTGGGTGATCTGGCCTTCGGTCGTCTTGTAGAGAGTCCAAGACTGAAATCAGTGTCTGATGGGATTTTTGCTGCTGTAGTCCTTCACCCAGCCCCTGAAGAAGCCTTTATGTGCAGTATTTGAGGATAGTGATTCGGTCTGGGTTTGGGAGTGGGGTCTTTTTAATACTTCTAGGCTGAGCTAACCCTCCGAGTTGCAGCACCAGACCATCAGAAGGAAATCTGCTCCCTGTGCAGACTGATGACCCTGGTGGAAGCTGAGTACCCTGCATAGTTCCCTATTGGTATATTGATAGACCAGAGGCTGATCTGAAATACTTCTTTTCTGACTATTTGGTGGTGGGATTATACTCGTTATTTTTATGCATATGTGTGTGTCTGAGCATACATGCATGCGTATATCAGAATATATTTATATGCACACACACACACACATGCTCTCTCTCTTTAGTGTATGTATTAGCGAGACAAGGTGGGTGAAGTAGTATCTTTTACTGGACCAACTGCTTTGTATTCATCATTAACCTTCATATGCACTGCTGTCAGCCTGACATCTATTGTGTGTATGTGTGTTTAATAAATACATTTCTGGAAAAGGAAGTCTATGCACAATTTGAATATCAAACAGTCTGCTCTTAAATACTCATTCCGCATCAGTTCCTTCCTCCAAGTATTTCCTCACCAAAAGATATGCAAATCATTGGTAAAGCAGGGGATTGCTTTACATATATATATAAAGCCTCTCATTTGTGTTCCAATTCTCTTTTCCACAGTCGTGTAAACGCTGGAATGGTTGTGAAGAAGGAGACTAAGGGGCAGCCCAATGATAGAATTCTGGGCAGGAGAGGCTGGGATGAATGAAGAGTGTCCAGGTGGCCTTTTCCCTTAGGCATTCTCTAAAAAGCTCCTTGTTGGTTTCCCATTCTTATTCCTCTTTTTCTGGAGATAGTCCAGTGTGCTTACCCTTTGCCTGCTTGAATATGCCCTGTCTCTCAAGCCTCTTTTTTTCCATCTTGAATTTGCACATGTGCAGAGATATGAAAAGTGACTCTGAACATATATCCAGGCGCAGGTCTTCCCTCCTCTTCTTTTGCTTAGTTCAGGAAGTTTTTCCATGCTCCGGATCCTGCCCCCATGCCTGCTTTAGGACATCAGTACGGTGGAGTGGCTGCCAAAATGAAAAACAAGAAATGAAAGAGTTTCTAACCATAGCAATAGCCTATCCATCCTTTGCAATTCATGAAGTACAATAAAAGTAACAGTTTTAGTTCCAGTTTAGAATTCCAGTGCCGCCTTGCGAGTCATTTTTTCTTTTAGACTAGAGATGGTAAGGACATATTATTACAATTTACTCATAACACTTACAAGAATTGAAAATGAGTGCCGTAATGGGAGGAAGGAAGAGGGACCATGAGGTACTCACTATAACGACCCTTAAAAACACCTCTGTGGAGGGTCCAATCCAGGAAACGAAAGCTGGTTGTTTTTTTTCAGAGCGTAGGGGGAAAAAGACATACACCTGCAGTAGAGCTGTTTGCACAGAGGATAGTGGGGGATCAGATCCATGAAAGGGAGAGGCTGTGTGATCCTCTCTGGTGGTGGAAATGTATGTTGCCCCAAAAGTTGATTGCAAGGCAGTAGGAGGACTGCTGGATGAGAGCTTTTATTTCAGATAGAACTCTAGAGGATTGGTGCTGAGGGCTAAGATTAATTGGCCTCTCTGGTGGATGTAGAGAACTGTCTGAGAGCAGCAAGAAACAGTGTAATTATTTCAGCCTATTTCATGGCCTGTGTTACTTGTGCATCACTTGACTAGGAAAGTATGCCCAGGAATGTTTTTCATGCGTTAAATGACAAAACAGAAAGGATGAAATTTGATAGCAGGTATATCAGAGCAGCCTGCAAATTAGGCGCTGCAGCTTGGCATATGAGCTGATAGATGCCGGCTCACGTAAATACTTTGGCCTTAGTGCTCAGTATGTCATTTCATGTAGTAAAGATCTCCCATATGTGTTTACGTTGCAGGTGTTGTGTAACTCTAGGAAAACGTCCCCCCCCATTCCTCCCCATTTTGAGTGTGTTCATATGGTGTGGTCAGCCCTGTTGACTGGTGAGCTTCCGCCCTGAAGATGAAAATTATGGGTACTTTTTTGGGTGGGGAGGGGGATGTGATGCTGAAGAATAACAGGGATCCAAAGAGGGCAGGCTAGCGAGGAGCCTTGGCAGTTGCGTTTTGTGGTGGTGAGGTGGAAGAGGGAAGGGACTGGTGGAGCTGAGGCAGAGGTGGACACTTCCTCACTCATGCTGGCAGCTATAAGGACCCGGGAAGCTCTTCCCACAGCTCCAAAGCAGCAAAATCAGCCCCTGCCAATGCATTTTACACTAAAACCCCATGTTCTTGCTATAGAGGGGCCACTCGTCTCCTGATTTCTCCACCTCCAGCTGAGCTCAGCTTCTGTCTCCAGATCCAGGGAAACTGGCAATATGTCTGGCATCTCTGAGTCCGGCTCCTTATCCCACTGGTTTTCTCTGCTGCATCCTCCCTGTCTCTCACTAGTGCAATGCATGGCACCGCTGTGTTGTCTGCACGTGCCTCAGGCAGGGAAAAGGGGTGAGTCTTGAGGGCTTGTTCCAGTTCATCATAAAAGGGGCAAATTTTCTGAGCTGGACTGAATGCTGTTGTCCTGGCCCCTTACACACAGGAACTCTAGCCCCCTTTACGCTCTCCTTGTCCTGGATACTGCCTGTCATTGTGCCACCCTCAGTTGATCTCTTTGCCACCTGGTCATACGCTGGAGTTTTGAATGTGACTGAATTCAGCTGGTCCTGGCATCCTTCTATCCCCATTCTGATACCAGAGCCTGCACATCTACCCTGGGCCAGTTGGCAATGTGCTCGTAAAATGGCTTCCTTTGAGACATGCTGGTGATAGAATCAGATTAATTTGCAAAGAGTAGAAGTTATTTACTGTGAAAACAGCATGCAACTAAGCGCAATGATCGTTGTACACGTAAAATGGCCTCTGACTAAGAGCAGACCCCCATGGTGGAATGTGGGCTGATAACCTAGCTAGGCAAAGGGAGGAGTATTTGCATATTTGGAACTATTATGGAAATTATCTGCATCCACGCTGGCGTTGCACTGGTGGAGAGTGGCATAGAGGAGAAGCACATGGCGGTTAACTTTGATACTAGTCTGATTCAAATGGTGGTGCAACACTGGGGGAACTTCTGTGTATGGGCACAAATTGTTTTATAGATGTGCTGTGGGTTGGCGCACCACATTTCTCTACTGCTGCCAGAGCTTTTGGCTCCATTACATTAAGTAAGAGACCCTCCCTGATCTAGGATTGAAAATAGTGCAGCTGCTTGTCTAGATGAGACCAAACCGTTTTCAGCAGTTGCACAGAAAGAGTGACAGAGACCTGCAGATCATTCTAGCCTCTAAAGGTATCTCTTCCACCATTTCCGCCTGCCTCTGAACTTTCGGAAATTTACGTTGTGCTGCCCATATTGCATGTACTATGCAGCTTAAAGCAGAAGATCTAAGTTTGCATTGCTGGTAGTCTGGTATCTTGTACAAGCGGTAAGTTCATTTAGAAGAAGCCACCTTTCTTCACAGAAGAAGCCTGTACTAAGGAATTGAAGCCTCCAAAAGTAACTTTAGGGGGCCACTTAGGGATCTGGGGCAAAAATTGGTCCTGCTAGTGAAGGCAGGGGGCTGGACTTGATGACCTTTCAAGGTCCCTTCCAGTTCTAGGAGATTGGTATATCTCCAATTATTACCTTTACCTTTAAGTCCTATATCTTGCTGCTGAGGGTCTTCAGTCTATATGGTGATAAAAGAGCTGCCGCATGGAGAGGTGAAGGGTCTGAGAGTCTAGGCTCCAGCCCGAGCCCAAACATCGACACTGCAATTTTTACACCCGTAGTCCGAGCCCAAGTTAGCTGACTTGGGCTCTGAGACTTGGTGCCAGGGTTTTTTTTATCGCAGTGTACATGTTAAACAACTGATTTCCATTTCACTGATGCTTCTCCATTTCGCATGCCTAGCCTTCCCCTGACCTGCGGCTTCAGAATATGAGTTTTTAATTGACAATGCTGACATTCCACTCAGTTGTGGATTTTTTTCCCTTGCCTTTCAGAGATAAGTGGTGATTTCAGAACTTGATTGGATTTTTTTTTATTCTGCTTTTTCAGGTAAATGGTGATTTCAGAGCTTTGTTGTGACAATTTTTTCTATGGGTAGGTCCCTACCAGCATTCCTACTACAGGCAACAAGAGTTGGTTGTGTTAAGAGCAGGGCTTCATTTATAAAAGTGGGAATCTACAAAGCAAAATAAAAGTTGACATTTGCCATGGCTCTTTGCCATGTAAGCATGTGTATTTTTTAAATGGCAATTCTTGCTGTATTTTAAAACAAGTGTTTGGGGAAAATAATGTGTATGAGTAGTTTTGACTCTGTATGAATTACATGAAGTTAAAAACAGGTAAAACCTTGTTACTGGCAGGAATGATGGTCTTTAAAAATGATCTTTGTAACACTTAAACATCAAAATCACTTGAATTAATTTGTCAGGGAATATGTGCACTGATTTGTACCTCTTTGCCTTAGTTGTGCTTTACCTAGTAGTAGCCAGGGGTTCCCTGAAATCTTAGAGTCCCATGATATTTTCATGTCTGTTCCCATTCAGCCCACCTCTACCCACAATAAAACATTTGTAATTTTCATAATATTCAGTGTATCTGATTTTTGGGATGTCTTGTATGTGGAAACCATCGGTGGGCTTGTCTGATTTACTAAAATCATGAGAGAACTCTGGTAGCTTTAAATTATTAGTTTGAAATGATTAATGTTAGTGACTAATCTTCAGTGACTCTAGTTAGTACTATGTATTGTAGGGACAGGCAACGGAAATCTGGAAAATTTGTTTTTCATAGTCAAAGGCAGCCATGACAGGTACACCGGGGATGATATTGCTGGTTTAAATGTTACTTTATACAGATTTAAAAAGTTGGCTGCCTCCCATTTTAATTTAGTTTGGGACTATTCTATATGCACTTGCAGAGAAACTTTTATTAATACTCTGTTCTTCATAATGGGTTGTTTTCTTTGCAAAACTCATTGTAATAGAACAAAATGTAATAAAGATTTTGGCATTTCTTTAGCCTCAGTTTTTGGGTTATTTTCTATTTCCATTTTCTTATTAAAGTTTGATGTTTAAAAACTTCCTCTTAGCAGCATTTAAATTTAAATACCATAAATAACCTTCACGAGGAATTCAAATATTTTAAACAGGTAATTGGGGATAACAAAGGGATTGGTTCACACAGTTTCTGATGAAAAGCTGTAGAACCTATTTCTTAGTGTAGGAAGGAACGAAAATTATCTGAATATGAGAGATCCGTTTTTGCTAACAGGTGTGTAGGCCTTTGGTGTTTGTTAGGCAAAGCATAATAATATCAGGATTCATAAAACTTTTAACATCTTTTTCATTCCAAAAAAGGAAGAGTTTGCATGGTGATAATTTCTATTCTAAAACTGCTTAACTTTTGTAATCCATAAAACTGGAATACCAATGGCTAATGTACCCACTCAGTTGTTATTTTTTTTCCCCCAGATGTTTGCAAACCCGTCAGGCAGGTGGAGTGGGATGAAAAGAATTGATTCCTTGGTTTTTAAGAAGCGCATTACACATGTTAAAGAAAGGAAATCAATTGTCAATTAATATTTAAAAAATCATTTAAATGAATCATTCCTTAAAGTCAACTGGAAGGTGGACCAAATCTTCCTATACAATCACTGCTACAATCACTGCTTTTTTATATTGTACAACTTAAATCAAGTTTGTTGTACAGGAGGCAGTACATATTTTGCTTAACTGAGCAACCTGAAAATCCAATTGGTATATAGCACTTTTTTCATGAATAAAGTGCTGTTTTAACAGTAAAATTTGGCTCTATATGATCAACAATATTTATTAGCGCAGGGGTAGGCAACCTATGGCACAGGTGCCGAAGGCAGCACGCGAGCTGATTTTCAGTGGCACACACACTGCCTGGGTCCTGGCCACCGGTCCAGGGGGCTCTGCATTTTAATTTAATTATAAATTAAGCTTCTTAAATATTTTAAAAACCTTATTTACTTAACTAGACTATTGTTGCAAGTAAAGTAATGTATTATAGACTTATAGAAAGAGACCTAAAAACATTAACATGTCTGACTGGCACACGAAACCTTAAATGAGAGTGAATAAATGAAGACTCGGCACAGCACTTCTGAAAGGTTGCCGACCCCTGTATTAGCGTATTCTACATTCTGTTACACCCATGTAACCTCAGCCAGTGCTCTAGTATGTAGCCCAATGCTGAGGGCATAATTTGGCCCTGACATGAACAACTTTACACCACGGCCTGCCTGCTCTAAGAAGAATGGAACTGCTCCGAGAGTCTGCCCTTTGTTTGATATTTATTGGTATCACGCTGGGGGTTGGATTTCTGAATCCGCGGCGCTTCTGTCAAACCTCATCATTTAGCCCCAAGCTTTCAAAAGTGCACATGGATTTTGGCTGCCTCTGTGGGGTTTTATTTTTGGTTTTTTTTTGGGATTTCTAACTTTAGGTGTTTTGGGCTTGTTTTCTATTCCAGACTTTTCTACTAACTCGTTCTGGACTAGATTGTGAGAGAGCAATCAGGCCGGTGTAATGGGCTGCATAGTATGGCACTGTGTGTGGAATATCTAGGGAAGGACATTGTGATCTGGTTCATCTGCTGCTCTGGGAGGGAGTAAACTGCACCCATGTTTATACCCAGGGCTGTGTATGCTGCCCGATGTGCCAGTGCAGCGATGCCTCCTGGCATATTGAAGGTAGTGCCAGGTTTCCATCCATTTTCTGCCCCATTCCATCTCCTCTTGCTCACTCGTGCCAGGGTGAGGTGAGGACATAGTGGCTCTGTGGAACCCGTGTCTACTTCCCTGCTGCTACCTCTGTTTATGTTGCTCTGTTAGCCAGGCCACAGTATGGTCCTGTGTGAATTTGGAAAAATCACCAAGTCTCTCTGTGCCTCAGGCTTTCCAACTGTAAAATGGGTATAACGACACTTACCTCATCAGATTTTTGTGAGGCTTGGTTAATGCTTGACTGTAAATTGTTTTAAAAGCCTCATATGAACGGGGCTACTGTATGTACGTACTTCTTATATCTATATAATAAGTGCTGCTAATAACTTAGCAGCTGTTTAATGATACACAGCAGCCAGGGGCGGCTCTAGCCATTTCGCCGCCCCAAGCACGGTCGCTGCCGGTCGCTGGTCTGGTGGCTCTGGTGGACCTCCCGCAGGCGTGCCTGCGGATGCTCCACCGAACCCGCGGGACCAGCGGACCCTCCGGAGGCACATCTGCAGGAGGTCCACCGGAGCTGCCAGCCGCCCTCCCGGTGACCGGCAGAGCGCCCCCCGCGGCATGCCGCCCCAAGCACGCACTTGCGTGCTGGGGCCTGGAGCCGCCCCTGACAGCAGCACTGCACGAGAATGTAGGACAGCGAATGAAAAAAGGGAACTTGTATTCAGTAGAAAACATAGAGGATATGTAGAAAAAGTAGAGGATCCTTAATTACCTACCTCACAACTAGACATGAGGCAGGAAAACCAGCCTGAGTCTTGCAAAAAGTGCCATGCAATATTTAATGAGGACAAGAGGCGAGGATGTTTTTCTTGCCTCTCCTCTGAAAGTAAGTTCCTCCATACAACACAATGACTCTAACACCCTAGCAGGGCATTGGTTCAGGAATGGCTCAGAAGGAAAGTACCATCCATTGAAGAAATCATCAGCATCTTTTGTTTCTCTTTGGGGGCTCCACGCTCAAGAATTGACCAAGCCAAACCTTTCTTAGCTTGTGAGACCTGATGAGAGAAGTCTTTAGTCTGCTTCATTTTGCCTTCAGAACCTGTGTCTTGCTGAAGGTGGTGTACTGTATTTTTGACAGCTCCATATTGGCTCTCTGTCTCTCATTAGTCCTGCTAAAGCAGTGTTTCTCAAACTGGGGTTGCTGCTTGTGTAGGGAATGCCCCTGGCGGGCCGGGCCGGTTTGTTTACCTGCCCCGTCCAGAGGTCCGGCTGGTCGCGGCTCCCACTGACCGCAGTTCGCTGCTCCAGGCCAATGGGAGCTGCTGGAAGCGGCACGGGCCGCGGGACTTACTGGCTGCCGCTTCCAGCAGCCCCCGTTGGCCTGCAGCGGCGAACCGCAACCAGTGGGAGCCGCGATCGGCTGGACCTGTGGACGGGGCAGGTAAACCGGCCCGGCCCGCCAGGGGCTTTCCCTACGCAAGCGGCGACCCCAGTTTGAGAAACATTGTGCTAAAGTCAAATGCAATTTATATTTACTCAGATCAAGATCCATCTATTTCTGACATTAGCAAAGAGGTAACCTGGACATTCACTAAAAAACGACCATTTTCAGCCAAACGATATCCCAATTTATGTGAATGGCTGTCACAGATGCACAGGCTGTGCATTTAGAGAAGCATTTTGTTTTTTAAGGATGGGAAGAAAATACTAGAGTTATCAATTTCCTAACTTTAAATTAACTAGATTTCCTAACTTTAAATACGAGGCTGATGTCATTTCTTAAAAATCCTTAACTTAGTTCAAATTTCAGAGCTCTATAGGGCAAAATATAGCTCAAAATAACAATAGTTAATCGTACTGATTCTGGTAGTGGCTATATTGCTTAGAGAATGTAATGATTTGTGACACTGGCAGTTTAGGACCCTGGCTTAAAAACAGTTTTATATCATCCTGTTTGATAGTGTTTTAACGATTGTAGCATCCAGTTCTTTTCTCAGATCTACTGCGCATTGCAGAAACTGCTGCTCAACTTGGCTGATTCCTTTATGTTCCAAATAGGGATTTGCACCTATGGCTACAGCTGGCTTAGGTGTTCTAGCCAAAAAGATAGTCTCAACGCTTGTCCGATCCATCTGTCTTGACAGTGGTGGAAATGAAGGCTGTTTGTGCTACGTATGATATGATGCACAGCAGTCTTCTTAAAGGTGAAGTGACCAAGGAAATGGATGCACATACTTGCAGCATATCTCTACAAATATTTGCTAAAGTACAGGCACAATGTAAACATCAGAATTTAGGAAGTTGGAATCATCCTTGAGTCTCATTCCATATTCTGAACTGTAAGATCTCTGGGGCAGGTACTATATTTGTGTTATTTATTACACATCACTTAGAACAACAGGGCCCTTGCTCTTTTTATTTATTTATTTATTTATTTTGGGGGTCTTTAGGTACTATTGCAAGAGAGGTAATAAATACACTGCTTTGAAGCTTAGGACAGATTCCACATATTCTGTGCAAGTTAAAGGATAACAGTACCTATGTCGTTCAGATCAGCAAGCTGAAACTTCTAAAGATAAGCAACTCTCAGCATGAACAGGACAATTGGGAGTCTTGAAATTCCAGGTATTTGGGACTTCCTTTTCAGCGCCATATGGGTTACAGGCGGTTAGGGCCATGTATGTTAGCAAAGTGAAAGGAATCCTATTCAACTTTTTCTTAACTATGCTATGGAAATTAAAATAGTACAAGCTCAGGGATATGAACAATACCACATCTGGGCAAACGATCAGGAGTGCAGCATAATTTATGGGACAAGGCAGTGCCTGAACTAGTTGAACTTACATGTCACATGCTACTAAAGGCCCCTACAGGTTTCCTTCATTAGGAAACCAACCTGATTTTGGTTTGACTTATGGTAAGAGCAGAGCTGCAGTATCTTTGGGCTTGGGAAATATAGTCTGGGATATTGCATTTATGGAGCAGTTGAATGTTTTGTGGCTTCTGGCACAAATGTAAAAGTGCTTCACGCAGTGTTAGCTCTAGCTCTGAGGATTCCCTTTGTAAACTTTCAAGTTGGAACATAACTCAAGAGCACATTCGTTCTGTGTTTGGCAACAGGAACGAGACAGTTAGAATCAGCAGCACATGCTTAAAGGGACAACATCAGTTTGGAATCAAGTCTGTTTGAACAATGAGTTAAAATACCCTCCAGTACTGAACCTGCCACTGAATCCCCGTTCCAATTTTGGTTGCTTTACAGTCACATTTTTCTACTTTTTAGGAATGGTTTTTCTCTTCCGTGTTGTGTTAAAGACCCACAAAAATGCTGGGTACTGATTAAATAACTACACAGGGGAAACAGTACAACTGACAGGCACAAAATGCAGTTAGATAAAGTGAACAAATTAGAAAAAAATATTTTTCCTCTCAAAGCCCTTTCAGCTACAGCAAGGTCCTGTGCTGTTAAAAACATTCTTTGTATTGTTATAATGCCTAGGAGCCCCAGTCAAGAATTAAAGCCCCATTTTGCTAGGTACTGGATAGGCATAGGTAAGTGCTCCTTGCCTCAAAGATCTTACAGCCTTATGTGTAGGATAAGGCAACAAGTATCTACTCCTGATGGACAGAGGGAGCAAAAGGGAACAATGAGAGAATCAGAAAAGTTAATAAGGAGCAGTCAGAGCAGACCAGCTGCCTGGCCATTGGATCCCATAGTACATATGAACAATTTTCAGCCGGAAATGTTATGTTTAAGTGGATGGCATTCCTAGGTCCAGGGCTAGCTATTGGCTGGAAACTGACCGGAGCAGGCTACCTTAAAAAAGAATTTTGTTTGAATGACGTCTTCAGGATCAAGCCCAGTGTGTTTGCACAGTGAGGATGTGCTGCACAGATGTGTGACACCCAGTTCTGTTTGCTGAACAAATAAGAAATAAACTGATGGCTCGTGCTTTGTTCGTTTATAGGGATCAGCAGACAGTGAGAGAATCTGGACGGATAGACCTGACCTGAAGATTTCATACCCAGAAATATCTTCTGAGTTTTTAAGAAAAGGTGTTGTGCTTACAGTTTAATATTTAAATACAATGTTAAATATTTAATATGCTTTAAGGTTCTTTCTGTGAATTTTAACCCAGCAATAATAGAGGAATGTTGTTTATTACTTTCCATATTGCTAGTTCACAGTAATGGCACTTTTAGCAGGTTGATGACTGTCAGGCTCAGAAATAGCAATTGTAATACGATAAAATTATTCTGAAACACATTTTCGTGGTTTATTCATGGTAAGAATTGCTTTTTTGCATGTCAGACTGCTGACCAGAGCAAAATGTGTTTGCTTGGATTGGATATACATTCCGGGTGAAAAAGACATGTTCTCGTAGACTATGTATGGAAAGAAAAGAAAATTAGTTTGGTTTAACCCAGTTATTTAATTTCAACTTTGTGTAGAATCCATTTAAATAAAAATTTCTGGCAGCTCTGGCTTGTGATGGACATTATAAAGTAATGTCACTTAGAGTCAGACTCATATGAAATCAGTCTTGGTTGTTGGGGATGGGTGATTGGGTGGAGGGTGGGAATGGAAACAACACACAAATATTAAACTAAATTTTACTGCGTTCCCTTTGCCGTTGTTGAAAATATTTGTTTGAATACAACTTCCTTTTACCAGCTCCTCCGGGATCCTACAGTGAAGTAATAATTCTGTGCTGTAATATTCTGCTGGCATGAAAATTATTATAAATTCACCGCTGTGTGATCTGATAAGAGGGGTCAGGAGAGAGGAAGCCCAGCAAGCACAAGTAGCTTTAGAATTAGCAAAAATAATCTTAAAAAAAAAAAAGTGAAAGCTGAATGAATTTGTCTGATACCTTTGAAAATGTTCACCAGCATTGAAGCTTCTCTGTATGAAAATGCCTAATATGGTCATATGTGTACTGCCCATTATATTAGGGTACAGAAAGGTGCAGGTATTCCATAACGGTGTTCTGTTCAGTGTGACTCTGTACGGTGCTGTGTATCCTGTATGATAAATGTCATGTATTGTAGTAGTCCCATTAAACATTAAAAGGGAAAAATAATCCTGCTTAATCCTTCTCTTTCGCTGTCAGTACTATAGTGAAGGTAGGGGTAATGGAAAATGTAGATCAGAACATGCCACGTTACAGTTGCTGCTGGCCTACATTTCAGTGTATGAACCCAGATGAACATTCAGCCTTTGGAATACAGGAACATCCCAAACAGAGCAACTGAGTGGTGATAAAGATAAAGATTACCCTGTACATGCTGAGTTTTCTCAGGAAACTCTAGCTACTGCGCTTTATTTTAGTGCCTGAAACTTCCTGCAGCAAGGGCCGGATCCAGCCCCCGCTTCAGTCACTGCAGAGCAGCCTTGTGCTATGGAACTGGTGTGGTTCCTCTGGACTAAGATTGGCCGGTAGGCTGAAGTAGCCCTATGCAGAATGGCTGTGCATCCTGGATGGAGGATTCTTTCCCTTCCTATCACTTACCCTACTGCCTGGCCTGTCCACATCTCCCCAACCCCTGGCTCGGCCAGTCAGGCTGGGCACTAGGGTCTGGGGCCTAAGTGACTGTCTGTTTCAAATGCATTGAGTCATCTTAACTTCACTCTTGGCTGTGTTGTAGTTTTTCATAAAAATATTGAATTTCATTGGCCAAAGCAGAATGAAAGTGTTTGCGCTCAAATGAGCTGGGATTGTTTGTAGTGCGTAGTGCTCGTAAGTGACGCCTCGGATTGTTACCTAACTTTCTTTTTTTCAATGGCTCATTTCAGAGATTTTTGAACTGCGTTTTTTAGGATAATTTTGGTTCTAAAGAACTACTACAGATACTCTATAAAAATCAATGTTGCTTTTTTTTTTTTAATTTGGCATTAGCAAATGTAAATAGAATATTTTATCTACTCTTGTACTAGTTGGTGCCCATCTGTAGAGCTTTAGTACAGTGTGTAAGAAAAGTAATTTGACATATGGCTGGAATATAAGGAACAGTAGAGAGAATAGTGCATTCCAATAGTTCTTATGCCTAAAGACAAAGGAGCCTTTATCTTATTAATTATTTTTACCTTTATTTACATTAATTATCTGAATATACGTCTTTGGGGAATTTTAGAAATAAAACATTAGCCTGTATTTCTGAGGTATATTGAAAGTGTATTAGGATCAGAGTTTGTGGTATTGCCGTTTTGTTTATTTTACACAAAAGAGGATCTTACTTATTGCCTGCTTTAAATTATTACATTTTGAGTGATAAAAATAATCCATTTATTTTAGAAAAATATTAAAAACCCATTAGACAGTAATGGTTTGCTTATAAACGTCATTAAAAAGGATGCAATCACTGTCATTACAGTCAGTCTGCTTTTCAGTAAGAATAATCCTAAAATTCCAGCCCATCTGGAGAGCCATTACAAATCCTTTTTCCTGTGGAACTAATCTGGATGTGTCATGCAACCAGTCCATAACCCATTCTGTAAAGATATCCAGAGTAGCTTTTGTTTTTCAGATCGATCGTATGCACCCTGATCCTGCTCTGAGAAATGGAGGGAGAGAGAGAGAGAGAGAGTGTGTGTGTGTTATGTTAATTGCAAGATCGGTGCCAAGCTGTCCAAATGGCAATACCCACCGGCTATACACTTTTTTTTTTTTTACTGGTAAGGCAGTTTGCTTTCTTCACACAATGTGCCTGAGCACATATGTCCTTTGTACAACCATAGGTGGTTTATGATAGTGGAGTTTTCTATTGATTCTGTCACTGTATTCCTTTTGGCAATAGCAGACAAAATTCTGTTTTTTAATGTCAGTTTAGACTAGCCACTCTTAAACTGGTTCTGCCGAGGTAGAAAGCTACAGTCTGGACAAGGAAATGTAAAACAAGGACTTGTCATGCAGAGTACCTTCAACCATCATGTCATTTGTCATCTACACTGTGTCATATGACTGATACTCAGTTTAGTGGGAAAATATCTGACTGTGATATTACTTGATCCAGATCCTGTATACAGGGATGCAAGGTTGCGTAGATTTATAGATTTTTAGGGCTAGAAGGGATTATTAGGTTATCTAATCTGACCTCCTATGTATCACAGGCAATTACATTTCACACAGTTACACCTGTGTTGAGTCCATTAACTTAATTGATTAAGCATATTATCTGGAAAGGCATCCAGTCTCTATCTGAAGACATCAAGAGATAGAGACTCTACCACCTCCCTTGACAGTTTGTTCCAATGATTACTCACCCCCACTGTTAAAAACGTGTGCCTTATTTTTGCATACAAGGAATACAGTGAAACAAACTGAATTTGATGTCTGCATATGAAATTGATGTCTGCATATGAAAACACAGCACTCTGGATGATTGAGTAAAGCGCAGTTCAACCCTGAAAAATGACTTAGCAAAAAGGTCTGCAGTGTTGTTGTCACTGAGTTGGTCTGAGGATATTAGAGAGACAAGGTAGGTGAGGTAATATCTTTTATTCGACCAACTTAGCTCAAAATAGGCTTTTGAGCTACACAGAGCTCTTCTTCAGGTCTGGAAAAGGTACTCTGAGCATCACTGCTAAATATAAAGTGGAAGAGATTGTTTAGCAGAGGTAGTTAGCTCATATTCTAAAGGACCGTTCAAGGTGGAGTGGTCCATTAACACCTCTGCAGTCACAGGACAAAAATAAAAAGGGGGGGTGAGGTGGGTTTAGTGGTTGTTGTAGATTGTTGTAATAAGCCATAAATCCAGTGTGTCTGTTCGGTTCATGATTTTTAGTGTCTAGCTAAGTTATGAATTTAAGCCCCAGGCTTGTCTGTTGAAAGTGTTTCGCAGGTTTCCTTTGGGGATGAGGACTGATAGGTCAGATATAGAGTGATGGCTTTGTGAAAAGTGTTCACCCACAGGTGATGGGGTGTTTTTGTCTTTTATTATTTTCCTGTGTGAGTTCGTTAGAGAGCGTAGAGATTGTCTGGTTTCATCCACATAGTTGCTGTCGGGGCATTTAGTGCCCTGGATAAAGTACTCCATATGTTGTGATAGGCATGCGTAGGACCCATGATCCTGGCAGGTGTGTTGTGTGGGGTGCTGATCATTGTAGCAGCGGAGAAGTGTCTGCTGGTTTTGCATGTGTTTTTCTGGCAGGGTCTGGCGCCACTTTGAGCAAATGTGTCCTGATCTGTGGGGAGCCTGCTTATGATGATGATCTTGGAGAGTTTGGGGAGCTGTTTGAAAGCCAGAAATGGGGATTCAGGAAAGATTTTTGTCATTGAGTATGGGTTGACTTGCTCCAAAACAGAAATAAAACCTCCTCCAACTGCACACCGCTAGCTGTCACCTACCACTCCACACTGGAACTTATACAGGGTATCATCAAACAGCTGTAACCCTATTGCATTATCACCAGTAACAGAGGTGGTTCAGGCCAAATTGTGTACTTGGCTACTATTAAGTGCCCCTCTGTTTTTGACTTCTTCAGATGTGAGGGCAAGGAGACAAAGAAATGTCTGGGGTTACGCAAGTGTGTATGGCTTTCTCTTTCTGGGTCAGGGGCTACAATTTGCTTGCCTTCCTGGAGGACAACCAGAGCTCATGCCACCAGTGGTAGCCAGCCCAGTGCCCTAATAAGTCTGGTTTGTGCTGGGGCCTTTTGGTTTTTTGTGTGGGCGAGGACATGGCTGAGTCTCTGGGTTAATACTTGAAATATTCCAAATGACTCAAGTCGTGCAGGACTTTGAACGGGAGAGAGTAATTGATATATGTGTGTAGAATGTGTCACAGATGACAGACCAGTGTTCCTGGTAACCCTCCATTGCAGGAATGAGCTGAAGTTTCTCCAAAGCTGCATATAAAACTGTGAAGAGCTCAGCTTTGTCAAAGCAGTAAGCTTCCCTGAAAGCAAAATCTGGCAGTGTCTATCTTTGGATAAGTGTTGGTAAGAAGCAGAATGGTGACTTAATGTTGTTTTGGTGAGGAAAATTTCCTGGCCACAGGCCTTGTACCAGCTGCCACCACTTTATCAAAGAACTAGCAGTGGACAGAGTGTCTCTTGGGTCCATAAGGTCATTAATAGAGAAACTGTAAAGAAAGAGTCTGAAAATTGTCTTGGCCATTTTGGGAACATTGACCATGTATATACCCAAGTATAGGAATAGGGAAAGGACTGGCAGTATGACCCGATGGTTCTTTTATTTTTGCCTGTGTGATATGGGACATTGCCAGAGCTGATTTTTAGGGTTATATATGGGTATCTGCAATCCTTATTAATGTCCTACAGCCAGGAATGTTGTTTAGCTTGTCTGTCCACATTATCTCAGAGAAACTCTGGAAAGAAGGCCAACTGGATTAGGTCCTTTGTAGCTTTAAGTGACCGGATGTAACCCCCTCTTCCTGTCTACTATGGGTCCAGCCTTTCCATTTCCGGAAGAATCCCTCCTGCTTTTCCACAAATCCTGGGCCCAGTGCAATTTTGGGATTAGTTCTTCAGTGTGCCATGGGATCCATTTGCAAAGCCCAGTGAATCAGCCTCCCTTCATCATTCAAGCTCCAGAGATTCTGAGATGGATAGGCTGCTGTCAGGAGGCTTAAATTTAATGGGTCTGGTCATGATTTCCAGCTAGCGATGGTTGGCTGTTTGCTTCCAGAGCCTTAGATGGGCTACTGGTTATCTAGGGATGGGAACCTTCATGCTTCAGCTATGCAATGCTGTGTGTTGTGTAATATTGAGAGAGAAATATATTTAATGAGGCACAGTGTGTGCTCTCTCTTCAAATAAATAATTGTTCAGTGTGTTGCCCGGTGCCTTCTTTAGTACACGCTATTCAAGCCCTCCTCTGAAGACAGAACATGAATTTTCTCATGGGCTTTTCTGTAGCACTCTAGTATCTGAGTGCTTCACACACACAAAGTCATTTAACTTCACAACTCCACATTTTACAGAGGGGGCGCTGAGGGCACAGAATGAAAGGTCAAAAGTTTCCACTAATTCTGAATGCCTACACTGAGATGCCTAGCCCACAATTTTACGGTGTATTTAGGCATCTATAGCCCTATATGTGTTCAAAGCACAGCTCCCATTGAGTTCAGTTCTGAGATGTGAGTGCCCAACAGTTCTGCAATGCAGACCCTAGGGTCTCAAGTCAGGTGCCTAGAAAGTGAGGAGCCCATGGTTAGTGACCACCTTTGAAGAGCTTGGTATGTAGCAAGATATATAGGGTCAACTTATTTATCCCTCCATATTTTATTTTTCTTTATGGCATGAGAGAAGTGAGAACCTTACTTAGGTCATGTCCGTGACTGCACTGACTTTACAACCAACGGTGGTGTGAGGATAAACTTGAAGTAGCAGCTGTGGGCTGTTCCGGCCATTGAAATCGGTGGTCACTCGGCATTTCCATGAGTGCAACCGAGTCTTGAATCTGGTTCGAAGTCCTTGCCCCAAAGAGTTTACCCTCTCACTAAAAAGGCCATTGGCGTTTCTGAGCAGAAACAAGCCTCTGAAAAATGCTAAACTGGTGAAAGAGAGACTTTATTTCTATTTGTACAAAGAAACAGAAGCTGAATTTTTTTTTTCATTAAACTTTCCAACATGTCAGTCATGGGCCGAAATAGAACATTAGAAATTTCAGACCCAAAGGTAATTTCCCCCCAGAAAGGCTATAAATGACAGACGATAGGAATTTTGGGCCAAATTCTGCTGTGTTATATACATTAAGTCTGGAGTAATGCAAGTGACTGGTGGATTTACCCTGGATTTAGACTGGTATAACTGAGTTGAATTTGGCCCAGAATCTGTAGATGCAGAATAAAAATATCCATCATGTATCTTACAGACTGTTGGAATGATCTGTTTATGTATTAAGATATTATTGTTATGTCTTGCATCGTTTTCCCTACAGCAGCATGTTTTGAGTAGTGAGTTAATTGTTCTGTGCCGTGAGCTGATTTCACTTGTCCCTAGAAACAACTGTAGAAACTGGGTTAGTCTTCTGTGTGCGATTGTGCAATAGTGAGACCAATATAAAGGTGCATTGGGGTAAGCAGAGGCGTTGGAGCTATTTTTTTTTTAAAGTAAAGCAAGCTTTTGTTTTCTTTTACTGGAAGAACACATTGTCAATATTTAGTGAAAACGGAACAACCAACCCCCTCAACTGTTGTCCCCTCAGACTGTGTTTATATTTCTGGAATGGTTTCAATTCTGGTGGGAATTGCTGTACACCTCTGGCAGCTTGGAGAGAATTCAGTGTAGTCTTCAATCAAGTGATTTACTGTTACTAACAACACAGCCTAAAATCACTGTAAGCAACACCAGTGTGGGGTATGACTGTGAGGTGCTGTGATACAGTTCTCCTTGCATACCTGGCATGGTGGTCTGTGTACCATGGCCCCAGAGGCAAACACTGTAGCCACTCCATGATTATGTAATTATTATTGTAGTATCTAGAGTCCTAGTGAAATACCAGGACTCTGGTGTGCTAGGTGCTGTACATTGTTATGATCACTAATTGTGTGCATTATGGTGGTACAAGAGCCAACTGAGAATGGGGCCCCATTGTGCTGGGTGCTGTACAAAAGCAGTCATGGCACTTACAGTCTGAATAGACCAGACAGATTCAGGGCGGGGGAAGCAGTAGAACTCCCAAGCAGAGTGAGCAATGTGATGGTAGCAAATGGCATGTTAGTTCCATGATTTTTTGGGGGGAGGGTGGATTTCATTAGGCGGGGATCGGCTCAAAGGGAAGGGGCTGAGGGGGAGCAGAAGGTAGGAAAGGAAGGTGTGGAACAAAGCTGAGGCAAAGAGTTGGAGCTGCTCCTATCCCTGTGGCTGGAGACTTTGGCTGGTCGCTCTCTGTGGTTCTCCCTCGAGGTCGCATAGCTTGGTGGAGGGGAGGCATCGTTTGTATCTTAGTGCCCCCTGCAGTGGGGGCACGATGCTCTAGCCCCTGGTGGCTTCCCATAAACACTTGGAGTAACAGAGGCTACTTTTACTACAGCTGCCAGAAATAAAAGGTGCAGATGTCCCCAGGCTCAGTGCTTTAACGGTTACAACAAAAGTCAACCCAGCAGTCCCTCATTCAGCCTCTAGGGGCAGTCCAGTCCTGGGGTATAAAGGCAAGAGTCTCCTTGGGATCCCTCCATGCTGACCTCCTGCTGAGGGTATGTCTCTGCCCAGCCTGCCTGTCACAGCTTTTAGGTTGTCCAGCCTTTCCTCCACAGCCGCATTGCTGCTCTTGCTGTCACATAGCCTCTGGCTGTCTCCTGAGAGTGGTCGCCTCTGCCACTTAGGGTGTCGTTCTATTTATCTTTGGCATTACGGCGCTCTCTGCTGGCCGGGTATTGAACTAGGTAACACAGGGTCCTCTGCCACTACACTATTGTGCATGGCTAAGCAGTTTCGAATGGAGTGATATTCACTTAGAATGCAGTGTTATTCATTTCAGCAAGATGTATATTAAACAAAAATGTGGGGGCAGATGTCTAATAGTTGCAACTGTCTGCAAAATATAGACTAGCCAGCAGCCTCATTCTTAGAGCAATTTTGAGGAGATTCTGGTCATCATGCGCTCCCAGATCTGGCCGCTTTGGTGTTAAATAGTTAAAAATATAATAATGGTGGAAAAACATAAAAAAAGTTATTAGAACTGGATAGGATAAATGTATTAAACAGTCATAGGTCTTCTTTTTTATATCACTTTCTTTTCCTCAAGATTTTGAAAGGCACCAGCTCAGAATTAGTCCCAACGACATGCCAAGTGGATACAATGACTTTTGTGTTTTAATTATTTTTTTTGCTTTGTAGAAAAAGATTAAATTAAAAGAGAGGAAGAAGTAAGCTTTGTACAATTATTTAGGAGTTATTAATACAGATTTATTGGGAGTCATGACAGTGAACTGTATTAATCTGTTTAAACATGACTGGAAATAAATATTTTAGCAGATTCTAAAATCTATTGGGTTTCTGGGAAACATGCTAACGGATTCCCCCACCCCCCCCAGCCTAAGGGGAGGTTCCACAGGGCCTCAGAAACCCACTAATTGCGGGGGACAACTAATAAAAGAACAGGGACAGGAGTGCGGTCAAAGGGTCATAAGAAGGGAGCCTGACGGGGACACCGAGCAGAGGACCCCGGACAGCGCCCACTGCTCCTCGAAGGCGTCAAGGGAGCCAGCGGACGCCGCCCAGAGGAACTCTGCCCGGAGACGTGAATGGACTAAGGATCGGAAACAAGCCCCACAGTCGCAGGAGTCTCCATTGGCCAACCTCCTCTTCCTGGTCACGTAGATGGCCATTTTAGCCAGGGCGAGGAGGAGGTTGACCAGGAGGTCCCGCGACTTTGTGGGGCCACGGATAGGGACCTAGATGACTTCAGATACTTTTGATAACACCATGGTCTCATCTAAGTCCAGATTCAGACAGCTTTTTGAAAGGAGATTTTCTTTTTCCCTTTCCCACTCCTATTCCTTTAATTCCTTCCCTGGCTTCTTACTCCAGGAATTACCCCCATATGAGTGTTCATTGTATTTTGAGCTCTCCAGCGTGTGCATGATTTAATGTGCAAATCAGTATAGTGCATTTGTTGTTGGACTGTTTTTTTGTAAACTAACAACAAAACCAAAGCAATTTACAATGTTCGTATAGGATGAAATTCACTAGAGTTGTGCAAATCCCTCCTCACCGCTTGAACCGTGAGTTTGTTCAAGAGAGTGCAAGGGGTCAGTTTCACCCAGTAAGCAATGAAACTGCTGCGTGGTGTATACTGCAGATACACCTCTACCCCGATATAACGCTGTCCTTGGAAGCCAAAAAAATCTTACCGCGTTATAGGTGAAACTGCATTATATTGAACTTGCTTTGATCTACCAGAGTGCGCAGCCCCGCCCCCCCGGAGCTGCTTTACTGCGTTATATCCGAATTCGTGTTATATCAGGTCTTGTTATATCAAGGTAGAGGGGTACTTAATATATTAAAATGTGATCGGTAGTTACTGAAGGCTCAGTTGGGGGCCTGGCTGTGCTCCCATACGAGGGAGTGAGGGGGTGGAGTGAGCCACTTCACTGCCCTCTGTTGGCTACCTGTGCTGCATTCCTATGGGCTGCTAATTCCTTTCCCGCACAAGTGGGTGGGGAGTGGTCTGCCAGGGGTGGGAGTGGATGGAGCCTTAGTTCCATCCCCCTCTAGCGTACTTGCCTGTGCTGCACAGTCACTTTATATCCTGCCTTAGAGCCAGGGGGAGGCAGGGATTGTGAACCTCGGCGTTGAAATCAGATGATTCCTGTCCTGCCTCTGGGTCAGCACAGCTACACACTGAGCATCATTAGAAGGTTACAGTCTGGCCTAAATGTTTTAGAAAAAACTGATACAACATGTCAAAGACTCACCCATAGGCTATGGCTCATATTTTGTTTTTATTTTGATAACCACTGTATAAGGGAATTTCAAAGTAAAATTAACACCAATCAACAATGTTTTGATGTAAACTGCAATACTGCACATCATCTCATCCAGCGGTGGGCGGGGGGGAAGGAATGTATTGGAAAAATGATGCCATTTTGAATAATATATTGTATTTTGTTAGGATAAGCACAGACTAGTTTTTTAATTTGTATAAGCAATGACTGTTCTTTGAATTTGCTGTTTTTAAAATAGGCACGATGTTCTTTTATATATTTAATTTACAGCTTTGAGAACTTTCAGATATAGTATCTTTGTTTCTGAAAAAACATCTCTTTTGTTTTTTGCTTTTTAGGGGAAAGCAGCAATTTCTCCACCATGGAAACCTCTACAAAGTGATTGTTGGTTTACAAAGGTAGATGTCTTTTTTCCTTTTTTTCCTTTTTTTTAGCATTTTTTAATACAGTGTTTGTAGATGACTCCAGTTCAAAATACAGCTTAATGCTGCTATGGCTTGTGGTTAATGTTAGTAGAAAATGGAACTTATTCCAGAGCAAAGAATGGCTGTTTGGAAATGAGAACAATAAGGGTCAATGAGCATGGACACACCATTTGCTGCAAATTTACTGAGCTTTAAAATATCTCCTAAA
This sequence comes from Mauremys reevesii, assembly GCF_016161935.1. Lineage (NCBI taxonomy): Eukaryota > Metazoa > Chordata > Testudines > Geoemydidae > Mauremys > Mauremys reevesii. The sequence continues at coordinate 9,773,040 of NC_052625.1, forward strand.
AGCAACCAGTCCTGACAGTGGTGAATGGGGGCGGAGGGTGCCCCCTTCACTTTTTTGATTCTCAAATCCATAGCATCCTAACATTTCCTGGGCTTCCGAGACCCATCTTATTCCCAGGCCCGAGCAAGCCACTTCATGAAGCAACCACCAGGCCTCATTCAAGTGTCAAATGTACAGGAAAGGGGCATTAACCCCCTCTGTGGGCTTGTGAGCACCTGCCACTCCCGACAGTTAATTTTATCTCCACGTAGGGAAAAATCTCACCTGTGCTGCTAGCCTTGAATATTGCTGGTGTGCCCCTCCAGCAGCCAGGATCTCACTGTATTTGCTCCCAACATCGGTCAGAGGCAGTTCCGAGCAACACTGTCCTGCTTCAACAACTGGTTCCTGGCTGAGTAGGCCAAAAACTCAGACAACCACCACCATTCTTTCAGGTGTCCCCAAACTGTGTGTAACAGCAAGTCATGTGATACCAGCGCACGTGGTGGAATTGCCTCCTCTGCATAACCTGATCCGTTTGGCTGAAGTGGGCCCCTTTGATGTCTGTCCATGATCATATCAGTGTGCATAAGCAAGGAGATGATGCTCCACGTGCGAGTTGAATGTAGAACTTATTTCAGTGCAAAGAATGGTGAAATATTAGTGATTGAGTGTGAAATAGATATATTTTATTTTTTATGTTTCTGCAGTTAATAAATGTGTAACAGCACCACCCCGTGAGGCTCTTCTGGCATGTGATGGATACTGAGATGGTTCTTAGACTATAAAGGCATTTAAACCTTCTGATTGGAGGGGGGAGCCCTGCAGAGGTGGGATCATTTGGAGAGGTGGGCCTTGGAAAATATTAGAGGTGAAAGTCAGGGCTGTAATACCCTTGGGCTAATTCTGGTTTTGGGGTTCATTGTGCAGGTGGCTGGGTGGTATTTAGTGACCTGCCACATACAAGAGGTCAGCCTAGATGATCTGGTGGTTCCTCCTGGCCTTAAACTCTGACTCTGTGAACATCTAGAAGGATGGGACCTTGCTTGCACCCTTATGCTTGAAGAGGCTCCTTGCAAAAAGTTAGAATTAAAAAAGGGTAAATGAACAATGACTGGCAGTGGTGTAGCTGGATCTAGTGTGTTATATGTAACTTGTGGTCATGGGGGTTAGTCATTGTAAAAGTGATGTGAATTGTTGAGCACAGTGTCGAATACTGATCTTCAGTAAATAGGCAGAGCTACCTAACAGCTTGTAGTGTCAGAGCTATGCATGTCTTTCTAGAAGCGTGTGGGTTCTGACACTGAACCATCAAATTAAAATGCATTTGCTGTCTAGGGTGATCTGCCTCCTGGCTTCAGCTCCTTTTGGTGTCCAGTGTACCCCTACACTGTGCAATGTGATTTCGGGGACTGTTGCACTCTGACCCAATGTTCTCTCGCTGTTGCTTGGTTTGTTTTTAAATTATTAAAATGCTCCCACTGTGATTCTCCTCTGGGCACACGTCCACTTAGCTAAAACAATTAAAAACAAAAATATTAACTTACGTCAACCAAAAATAGACTCTTCCTTGGAAATTATCAATTAACATAAACACACCCCGACAACCCTTACAGCAGAAGTCTGAGTAGACAGATGGAGCCAGGTTCTTCCCTGGTGTAGGGGAAGTGGAAGTGATAACTCCCACTGAAGACTCAGGACTGAATTCAGAAGTGATATAATTGCCGGGCTAAGTTACTTATCTGTTGTGGTTAAAACAACTAACTGAAGATGTAAGATAAGATGGGGAGGCTGCCTTTGTTTATTTGTTTACACCCTGCTGTAAGTTGCTGTTCTTGCTAAACTCCCTTCTTTTTCTCTCTGGGTGTGAGTTACTCATTTTGCACGGGTTGGTGTAGAGGGCAGTATTTAGCACTTGTCCCCATATTCAACCCATTTACTCTGGTTGTATAAACTTGGACCACCGTTCGGGCACATCTGAATTTGGGTATAAGCTTTACACCGAATCCTGAAGGTCCACAGACTTTGGGAAAGCAAAGTCCAGAGTTTCTAGATTTACACCAAGCAAATGAGAGCAGAGTTTGGTTCAAAGGCCTTCTGCCAAAAATTCCTTGGCTCTTCCCCCGGAGCATTCAAATCTAGGGGTCTCTAGCGGAACACTTCATCCAAATCTCAGAGTTGCATGGGGAGAGAAGCAGTTTTTCAGGTAGCTAACATGCTAAAAACATAGGGTACTAAAAACCAAGCGATGCCATCATGAGTTAGTTCCCTTGGTACTCCTTTGTGTTCTTCCGTACTGCTCTCCCTCTTGGAAATGCTGTTGGCCAGTGTCTCCTTCAATGCAGAACATTCAGATTCAGTTCCGATAACCATCCCTGCCAATAGATACCGATGGAGAGAGAACTGTACATAAATTTACATGCGGTAGCATTGACATGCCTGTGAGTGGTGTGTGGGCTTTGAACACCTCTCCTTGGTGTGGAGTCCATGTCTGCCCTTCTCCTGGGCTCAGGGCAGGGAAAGAGTCTGAGGTCCCACTGGTCCAGGGAATAAGGGTTTTTTCTTGCTGGTCATATATGGAGCCCAGGGAGTAGCTAGACAGGTTCTCCACCCACGTGGAGTGTGGGATATAGTACCATGATGCCTGGGGGTTGGCATTAGGACTAGTTCTTGTATCTAAGGGCTGCACAATCCAGGAGCAGCTCCAATCTTTTGTTTACATAACAGAGAGGAAGGGGGCTTGGGATGGAACCCCCCCCCCCGCTGCCTGTGCTACATGGAGACGCACCAGTAATCCCATTTAGCATGTGCAGCAGTGTTGATTGGCTGCCCTTCCATAGAGCAGGTGTGGCAGAATTGGGGAGCTCAGCCAGTTGGAGATGAATTTTTCTGTAGATCAGGGTTTTTCCTTTCATTCGTGTATGGCGGAGGGTATGAAAAAAGGGGGAAGGGGGAAGTCCGTGGGGTTGGCATTTCTGAATAAAATAATGAAAAAACATAACTACACATGGCACCGGAACAACCTCACTGACTTCATTAAGCCCCAAACACCAGCTGATTTCCTCGAGGTTGTATGGGGCGTAAGTCAGGGCAGGATTTGACCCTACGAGGCTTTGTACAGGAAGGCAGAAATTAGGGCAGGCCGTTTTCAGAGGGGAGAAGGCAAAATTAGGGATTCCAACTTCACTTTTTGTGATGAAGGCACAGATGGAGGGAGAGAGCCTAACATTTGTTTTAAAACATGCCTCCTTTTTTTCAGTTGGCGCAATTAATTGTGCGACTGTTTCGATATGTATGTACTTGAGTTTATGCACAAATTGGGCACTTAGACATCTAGGTGTAAGATTCTGTATCTGCAGTTAATTGTGGCTTCAAAATGGCTTAAGGATCCTCCAAAAACTGGCCCGTAATAGTAAAGGTATTTAAGCTCAATCTGTTTCCTTCATACATCTGAGTGATCTGAGAGAACACATGATATAAAGCTTATTTAAAAAAACCCAAGAAAAATCCTGCAAACATTTCTCAACTGAAAAGTTCACCAAAACCGCTCTTCAAACAGAAGGGGTTGCAAAATTATATCTCAACTAGGGCTGTTGATTAATTGCAGTTAACTCAGGTGATTAATTCAAAGAAATTAATCGCAATTAAAAAAATTAATCCCGATTATTTGCAGTTTTAATCACATTGTTAAACAATAGAATACCAGTTGACATTTATTAAATATTTTGGATATTTTTCTACATTTTCATAGATATTGTATTCTGTGTTGTAATTGAAATCAAAGTATATATTATTTTTTATTACAAATATTAGCACTGTAGAAATGATAAAAAGAAATAGTATTTCTCAACTCACCTCATACAGGTACTGTAGTGCAATCTCTTTGTCATGAAAGTGCAATTTACAAATGTAGATTTATTTTGTTCTATAATTGCACTCAAACAATGTAAAACTTCAGTGCCTAGAAGTCCACTCAGTCCTACTTCTTGTTCAGCCAATCACTAAGACCAACAAGTTTGTTTACATTTACAGGAGATAATGCTGCCCTCTTCTTATTTACAATGTCTCCAGAAAGTGAGAACAGGCATTTGCTTGGCACTTTTGTAGCTGACATTTGGAAGGTATTTACATGCCAGATATGCTAAACATTCGTATGCCCCTTCATGCTTCGGCTAGCATTCCATGACGCCCGTTAAAAAATAATGCATTAATAAATTTGTGATTGAACTCCTTGGGGGAGAATTGTATGTCCCCTGCTCTGTTTTACCCACTTTCTGCCATATATTTCATGTTATAGCGGTATCGGATGATGACCCAGCGCATGTTGTTCATTTTAAAAACACTTTCACTGCAAATTTGACAAAACGCAAAGACAGTACCAATGTGAGATTTCTAAAGATAGCTACAGCACTCAACCAAAAGTTTAAGAATCTGAAATGCCTTCCAAAATCTGAGAGGGATGCGATGTGGAGCATGCTTTCAGAAGTCTTAACAGAGCAGCATTCCAATGTGGAAACAAAAAACCCGAACCGCCAAAAAAGAAAACCAACCTTCTGCTGGTGGCATCACACTCAGATAATGAAAATGAATATACGTCAGTCCACACTGCTTTGGATTGTTATTGAGCAGAACCCATCATCAGCATGGACGCATGTTGCTTGGCATGGTGGTTGAAACATGAAGGGACATCTCAATCTTTAGTGCATCTGGCGCATAAATATCTTGCGACGCCGGCTACAGCAGTTCTCACTTTCAGGTGACATTGTTTACATTTTCAGAAGATAATGCTGCCCACTTCTGGTTTACAAACTTGTTTGTCTGAGCGACTGGCTGAACAAGAAGTAGGGCTGAGTGGACTTGCAGGCACTAAAATTTTACATTGTTTAATTTTTGAATGCAGGGTTGTTTTTTTTTGTTTTTTTTTTTACATAATTCTCCATCTGTAAGTTCAACTTTCATGATAAAGAGCTTGCACTACAGAACTTGTCTTAGGTTAATTGAAAAATATTATTTCTTTTGTTTTTAATAGTGCAAATATTAGTAATAAAACAAATTTAAAGTGAGCACTGGCCACTCTGTATTCTCTGTTGTAATTGAAATCATTATATTTGAAAATGTGAAAACATCCAAAAATATTGAAAAAATTTGTATTCTATTATTGCGCGATAAATCGGGATTACTTTTTTTTAGTCGCTTGACAGCCCTAATCTCAACCACACGATAGCATTGGCAAAATGTCATTGAATACAGTACAATGAAAGAAATGGTTCCAAGTGCTTCAATATATGTTTTATCTGTCTAGTAACTGGAAAGAAGTAACTGCTCCCTCCCTATGCTTCAGATCCTTTGTAAATGTCATGATGCCCTCTGGCAATTTAAAAGAATAGTAATTCTCTCCCCACTCCAGAAGCCATGCTTGGTACAAAACTGTCTCGTGATTCAGTTTTGTTTTGTTTTTTAGGTGGAGGCAAGTCCTTTCATTGCTTTGACAGGCATGAAAATACCTGTTAGCTTTGGAAGGCCAACTCATTGATAATTCTGGAAGCCTTCAGAACAATGGAATAAGACTGGAGGCACTTTCATAAAGCTCTGATGGTATTTCAAACAAGTTGCTTGGTCTTCACTTACTCACACAGGTGTAAATCAGGAGTAACCTGTTTTGTAATCAGTGGAGTTACATTGGTGTAAAACCAGTTCAAGTGTGAGGAGAACCAAGCCTAATGAGTTTTTACCTCTTTGTAATCCTTTTGCCAGGATTGCAGAAGTACTGTGGGCCAAATTCTGCTCCTTATACTAGTGTGGATCTGGAGTAACTCCATTGGCATCAGTCTAATTACTTTGGATCCATGTTGGTATAACTGAGGACAGGATCTGTCCCTAAAAGACTTGCTCCCCAGTTGTATGCTAAGGACCCAATTCTATTATCCGATACGTGGCAACTACTCCCACTATGAAAGTGATGGCAAGTATCTGAGAGCAGAATTGGCAACTAAGACTTTCTGGCTAGAGACCACTGCATCCTCTGCCAAATCGCCCAGTTCATTACTCTCAGATGCATAATAGTGGAATTTTTTTACCCTGGATATAGTCTTGATATCCCTGACCGTACTGGATAACCTCTTATTGTCTTTAATAAGCATTGCAATTAAGGAATTTTGTCCTGGGGCTGAATTTTCCATCTCAGTTACCCCTGGCTCTACAGCATCTATTCTTCCTATGAATCCTTCTACTGTTCTTTTAATCAGGTCTATTGACTCCTGCAATCTATCTAATCCGTTATGCATGAGGTCCCTGGCTTTTGGAAATGCAGTTCTTTACCTCGAACAAGTCAGCCTCTGTTCTTGAGCAATGAGGACAGCTTACTGAGGCAGCTCGTATACTGTCTTTTTGCTCTTCAGATGGACAAGGTTTTCATAAGAAAAATCATTTTATTCTTACCACATTTCTGGGTTAAGAGTGCTCAAACTCTCTTCTGCCATTAAAACTTGGAGCCAACAGGGTAAAACAAACAAACAAAACCAAAAAAAAAGACAAGGAAAAGAAAAACTAACTAAGATTCCTAAAACCAGATGAAACATTATTTTCAACATTCTCCCTGCTGTTCCTGCCCATGTACTTCCCATACTTTTCCTCCAAAAGAATGTTTTGTTTAATGACCACAAAATCCAGTTATCAGAGCCTCCTTGGAAAAGGTGAACGAGGAGGGGTGTGTGTATGTGTGTGGGGGAGGAATACAAGGTGGGAAGAGTAAACAAGTTGCAGAGTGAGTGGGGAGGAAGATCAGGAACTGATGTTTTGGAAGGAGAAGGAGGGACTGTGGGAACCATTAACCAAGGGAGAAAACCACAACGAGGTCTGCAAAATGGGCTGACGAAGCGCTCTTTCCGGTTTGCGACAAAATAGCCATTAGTGGGTTGTCGGATTGTTTGTCAGACAGTTTATGCACATCTTAGGTGGAGTCGAATGTACTAAAATAATGTCACTGTCAAGCCGTATTCTTATTTTATTGGAATATTTATGCAGTCCAGACACTGTGGTGCACTCATATAAGTCAGTGAACTCTATAGAAATGGGGAGGTGGGGGGAAAGGATGTTGCAGACTTGTATGATTATTGAGACTATCCAGAGTTATCATAATTAAAGATAACAAATATTTTGGTAGGGATAAGAAATGTCATGCTTCATGGATTAAGCCAATCTTTAACTGTTAAAAATTAGGATGAGACCTAATGTGCAAGGAAGATTATCCCACATCTGCCTTCCTCTGAAGTATCTGTACTAGCCATTGTCAGAGACAGGCTCCTGGACTAGATGGACCATAGGTCTGATCCAGTCTGGCAGTTCCTGTGTTTCTGGTGATCTTGTATGTTACTATAGTTAGGTAAGAAATTTTGAGCTAGCTGTGTGATCTTTGTTTAAAGTTGTTGATGTCCTTTTAAAGGCCTAATGCTTCCCTTGGGCACTTGCGTGCTGCTCCTGTGAACCTGTACATATGAACAAAAATTGAAGCTAAGTAGCTATTGTTTTTGGCTGAGAAGGTTTTCTCATACAGCAATTTTGTTAATGGATTATTTATATAATTTTCCATCACAGTGTTATTTTTTGTCCTTAAGAAGGAGAGGTAATTTATTGTGTTCTGTAAAATGTTATGTAAAGATTTTAAATCATATGATTATTTATGTTGCAGTAGTGCCCAGAGCCACAAACCAGGATTGGGACCCCATTCTGTACAAACACATGAGGACATGGTCTCTGCCCTGAAGAAGTGACAATATGCAGACAAGTGGCACATAAAGGGTTCGGTTTGTGGGAGAGGGATACAATCCAATATATACACACCTCTACCCTGATATAACGCTGTCCTCGGGAGCCAAAAAATCTTACCGCATTATAGGTGAAACTGCGTTATATCGAACTTGCTTTGATCCCCCCGGAGCGCTGCTTTACCGCGTTATATCCGAATTTGTGTTATATTGGTTCCTGTTATATCGGGGTAGAGGTGTATATACATTGTGTAATGCGTGACAATTAATGTCACCCCCGCCCCTCAGTGTAGTCTCTGACAAGTGGGTTATTTCCTAATGTTATCCTAATCAGGAAATGAGCATATAGCTGTTATAGATTAGATTAGTAAAGTGTCCATCACTGTGAGATAGATATAGATATAGATATATATCTATATATATCTATATATATAGATATAGATATATGCATATGCATATATGCCCAGGGTACAAGCATGAACTTCAGGCACTTGAACTGAGTGCCCAAGGAAACATCTGGAAAGGGAAAACATTGTTGCGTGTCTGCGTATTAGCGTGGTAGAAGTTTTTGTAACTGAGGGCTGAGAGATTCTCTCCATATGTGTGGGGTGGAGGGCTGGGTTCATGGTCACCTGAGATTGTGGGTGAAATCATGACACCATTGAAGTCAGTGGGCATTTTGCCACTAATTTCAGTGGGGGCAGAGTTTGTGTGTGTGTGTGAGAGAGGGAGGGAGGAATAAATAGTAGAATTTGGCTAAGCAGGAGGAAAAACATGATGGAAGATATCAGACAAGATGCAAAATAAATGAAGAAAGAAAAAGAAAAATACAGAAAGGTCTGATGTAAAAGTGAGAGAGAGGAGAGAAAATGAAAAAAAGTAAGAAATGTGAAGAAGAAAAAAAAATCAAGAATTCATTCAGTAGGCAACTAAGTTTGGATAAAATATTTTATTCATTTGTTTCTCCTCTTCTCCCCTCCTCAACCCTTATGCTGAGCCCTGTCATTGAGAACTGCCAGAACATTTGCCCGGTGGATATTTTTCTTCAGATTGGCCCACATTCATACCTTGTGTGCATGACAGCTGCAGATTTATGCTTTTATTGTTTTCATATGAGGTTAGAAAGAAAACGACTGAGATAATGGGGGGGAAGCTGCTTTTTTGTTGTTTTGTACAGTATTTCCACCTGTTTGGAACCAAGCACCACAGAAAATTCCACAAAATGCCTTTCCTCAATAGATTTCCACTCCCAATGTGTTTGCTTAACATTAGTTCCAAATTTTATACAAAGTGGAACAGCTTCAACAAGAGCGCTCCACCTTGGAATACCCAGTGATTAGGGAACTTACTCAAGAGGTGGGAGATCTGAGTTCAAGTCACTGCTCCATATCTGTAGAGGGGGGGATTTGAACCTGCGTCTCCTACACTGTGGGTGAAGGTCCCTAACCGCCTGGCTATTGATTATGGTGGGGAGAGGGGGTACTTCTCCTTGGCTGTGTTTTGTGCTGGGTCCTTTCCAGTAGGCATGCTCAGAGGCCGCCTAAGAGCATGATTTCTAGATCAGTGGTTTTCAAACTGCGGGTCGCGACCCAGTACTGGGTCATGGAATGTAAGGCACTGGGTCGCGGCAGCTCTGCTCACCACCACCAACCGGGCCGTTAAAATTCCTGTTAGCAGGGCTGCCTGGTTCAGGCAGGCTAGTCCCTGTCTGTTCCAACACTGCGCTGTGCCCCAGACGTGGTCAGCAGCAGGTCCGGCTCCTAGGCGAGGGGGCTATGAGGTTTCATGCACTGCCCCTACCCCAAGCACCAGCTCCGCACTAACATTGGATGGTTCCTGGCCAATGGGAGCTGGGTGGGGCAGTGCCTGTGAGTGAGAGCTGCGCACGCGCCTCCACATAGGAGCTGGACCTGCTGCTGGCCGCTTCCGGGGTGCAGCATGGTCCATGATGCCAGGACAGCTAGGAAGCCTGCCGCTGCACCCCCACTGCGCTGCTGACCGGGAGCAGCCCGAGGTAAGCCCGTGCCCCAACCCAGCGCCCCAATCCTCTGCCTCAGCCCTAAGCCCCACCCCAAAATCCAGAGACCCTTCCTGCACCCCAAACCACTCATCCCCAGCCCCACTCCAGAGCCTGCACCCAGAGCCCTGACCCCCTCCTGCACCCCAACCCTCTGCCCCAGCCCAGAGCCTCCTCTCACACCCTAAACCCCTCATCTCCAGCTCCTTTGGATCATGGGCATCAACATTTTTTCTTCAACTGGGTGGCCAGAAAAAAAGTTTGAAACCCACTGCTCTAGATCCAGTCTCGCAGGTGTGGTAGGTGGGGAAGAATCTAGTTTGTGAATCTTGCAGAGGCTTACGCATGAGTCAGGCCGAACTGCCTGATGGTTTCAGGACTTAAGTGGCTGTGCTCATACCCAGTAGAAATTTAGGCACTATGGAAACGTTACTAGTGACAATGTTGGCACCTAGACACATCGATGCCTTTGGAGTTAGGCAGCAGCTGAACAGTGGCTTTGTGAAGGCAAGTGGGACCTAAATTTTGGACATGGGCCCTAAAGTGGCATTTAAGTTCCTAAGTCCCTAACCACAAATGTTTTGTGGTTTGCCCATTTCTGGAGAGAACCCTTCGTTTTTTTCCCCAAGAGATTCCCACTTTATCTGCTGCAGTTCACACATCGCTCCATTTAACAGTCCATTTAACAGGACTCAGAGATTAGAAAACAGGGCATTTGTTTAGTAGTTACGGAGCCTGCCTTGTTGGCAACTGTTTACCTAAACAAATCCTCCTTGATTGCAACGCCTGTGAAAATTGGAATCAGAGCACATGGGTGCTGCTCGGCATAAGAATTTCTCTTTACTGGCTATGTAAATATCTATGTGGCGAAGTGAATTGCCATGCAAAGCTTCGACGATGATTCTTACAGTTCCGTCTGTTCTGTTTGTGTACAACCACTCAGATCGATTAAGTGTAAATTTTCTAAACTCAACAGGTTGTGTAAGCCAAAAAAGTAGGAGGTGACTCCCAAAAAGAAGCAACTGCCAGATCTTAGAAGCAAATATTGAGCTATTGGGTCTGAAACACAGCGTACAAATGTTCCTTTGCCAAGACTTGCTTGTTTGAGTACATGGAGTGGTGAGGCTGCTATCTGGTTACATTGTGTTAAACAGGCAAAACATATGGAATGCTGAGTATTGCTTAAAAATACATGCAAATTCCGCTTTTCAGATGTGCTTATATTTTTGACTTCTAATTATTTGTTTTTCAAAATTCAGAATTTTTGTTAAACATTTAAATGAGAAGGGGGGGAGTAAAACTATTCTACATTACGTAAGTGCATCTTTTCACCGTTTGATGAACCCCAGGCTTTGGAAGCCCGTATTATAAACAAGATGACAATGAGGTTTTTTTCTTTTTTTGCATTCTGAACTGGCAGTTGGGAAAATGGTTTTGGAATTGCTGCCTGGGTTATCAGATAATTAACATGCCGAGGGGTTGCCTGGGCTGCTTTTCAAAAATGCAAAATACTCTTTCCAGATATCTTAGATTTGGAAGAATTTGACCCTTTTTAATTTGTTATGCAATGAGTCTTTATATAGATGAACTGAGCAGCAGAACAAAAACCTTTTGTTGCAGGAAAGGAATGTTTCACTCATCTCAGTAAACAAGGCCCCCGAATTATCCAAAGCACATGCCCAGTTTCTGTGCATGCAATGCCTGATGGTCACATGCAAGGTGAAGGGACCGTTTTTATCATTTAGTCTGACCTTCTGCGTAACACAGGCCAAAGAACCTTATCCAGGAATTTCTGCATCAAGCTTAGAACATTTGGTTGAGCTATTGTATATCTTGTAGCAAGACATCCAGTCTTGATTTAAAGACTGCAAGTGGAGAATTTTCCAGGTCCATTATGTCAGTTGTTCCAATAGTTACTCTCACTGTTTAAACATTTGCATCATATTTCTAGTGCATTTGCCTAGCTTCCGCTTCCAACTAGTTCATCTCATTAGTTTTTTGTTTTTCTTTTTCCTGGATTAATCAGAAATCTCATCCCCATGTAAGTACTTGTAGACCGCAATCTGGTCACTTCTTAACCTTGTCTTGGATAAACTGGATAGATTGTGCTTAAATCTCACCCTGTAATGTAGATTTTCCAGACCTGAAATCATTCTGGTAGCTCGGGTTTGAACCTCTTTAAATTTTTCATTATCTTTTTTGAAGTGTGGACACAATATTGCATATCACGTGGGAAGTATGGTGGCAAAACTGGGAGTGGAACCTGGGTTTCTTGAGTTCCAGGTGAGCATCCTGAACACCTATGCCATTCCTTTCTAAGTACAATCCTGTAATCCTTGATTTAACTCTGTGGGAGTTTGGGGTGCGTGAGGAATACAGGATGAGGCTCTTAGGGCCATATTTTTAAAGGTATTTAGACTCCTAAAGATGCAGGTAGGTGCCTAATGGGATTTTCAAAAGTTGCCTAGGTACCTAAATACCTTTTGTAACTCTAACCCTTAATGATCTTTTTTTCTTCATTGATTTATCCGCAGTGAGCATTTTTTCCACATCTTCTTTAGGCAATTTATTGAACAGACATTTTGGAATAATATTTTTCCTCTTTGTAAATTATGTAGATAAATAATCAGTGACCTAAGGACATTTTTTACTCTGCTAAAATGTTAAAAATTAAGAGCCGGCTTTTGCTTGAACTGTTCAATTCTAACAGATGAGCAGTTTTCCTCGTCAACTGACTGTAGACGTATCACAGTATATTGGCAAGGTCATAAAAGCTAACGGACCTGATTCTCAATTGCACTAAGACCATTTTACATCACTTTGGAACCATAACAAGGTCTTAAAGTGGGAGCAAATTATATGTTTCTCCCACTTTGAGGATCCTTTTATATTGCTGAGTGATGCAAATTGGCTTTAATGTAAATGGGAATCAGGCCCTAAGCATGTTTATTAAAACATATGAAGGCTAAAGCATCAGTAATGAGCAGAGTGAATACTACAGAAAACACCCTTTAAACGTGAGGCAGTGTACCTGTGGTGATACTGTATGGAATGGATACTTGCTGCGGGCTGGATCACATCCTCCCATTCTAAAACCAGTGGGAAATGGCCTCACAAGGAGGAAATCCATCACAGACATCCTGTCATGGAGACTCCATCAGGCTGGTCTCCCTGCTGAATAGGGCCTGAAGCAGTCTCCAGTTAAAGCAGTGGATCCTCTAGAGCAGGGATCGACAACCTTTCAGAAGTGCTGTGCCGAGTCTTCATGTATTCACTCTCATTTAAGGTTTCGCGTGCCAGTCATACATTTTAACCTTTTTAGAAAGTCCCTTTCTATAAGTCTATAATATATAACTAAACTATTGTTGTATGTAAAGTAAATAAGGTTTTCAAAATGTTTAAGAAGCTTTATTTAAAATTAAATTAAAATGGAGAGCACTTAGACCTGTGGCCAGGACCTGGGCAGTGTGAGTGCCACTGAAAATCAGCTCGTGTGCCGCCTTTGTCACGCGTGCCATAGGTTGCCTACCCTTGCTCTAGGGTAAACTTGGATCTGGATGGGAATCTTCAGGAGGCCAGGGCCATTTACTTCCCTGATATCTGCTGTGGCTCTGTCCCTCAACAGGGCCCCCTGCACCCACAACCCTGCTTAAACATGGGGAGGAGACTGAGTGGGCAAGGTAACACTGCTCTATAGCCAAAATGCTTCTGAAATAAATGTAGTCAAACTTTACTAATTCTGGGTCACTGAGAATGAAAATGATGCTTAAAATTGTTGATTGGCTCTAGTTTTCAATATATGCTATTGGGTCAGTATATACGACCCTTGACTTGGGAATAGCGGAGGATAAGTGAGTTTTAAAGGGAAGGGATCTCAATTTAAACCAGAAATGACTAAAATACATCTTTGACTGGATCTATGAATAAATCTATGACTGGGTTTGGACAGTACTTGCTTTTTAGGCAAAACAATGAATGATGCAATCTGAAGCTGGTATTGCGTCATGCATGATATGAATTGCATCATGTTATTCCTAGAAGTCATGGATGATGCAATCATAACGAAGCTTACATCACTCTGCTGAACAAATTGCCCTATATCAGCTCTAGAAATCATACAGTGTCGTGCTCTCTTATTTGTCAGTGTTTGATTTTGCAAAGGGACACATTTCTGTTTAGCCAAAGTGAGCAGAGATGCCTCGTACTTGTGTGAACAGTGCAGATAACTTCTGCTATGTTTGTGGTGAAGTGACTTTTGCATCACAAAAGCACAGTATAACCACTATGGTTAAGAAAGCCTATCACCTTTATTTTGGCTGCAAAATTGGAGATCAGGACAAGAGGTGGGCCCACACATATGCTGCAACACTTGTGCAACAAATCTTCGCCAGTGGTTGAACAGGAAAAGGAAATCTATGCCTTTTGCAGTGCCAATGATTTGGAGAGAGCCAACAGATCATACCAGCAATTGTTACTTCTGCATGGTGCCTCCAGTTGGGAAAGGTGTGTCAAAGAAGAAAAAGTGGACTGTGCATTATCCAAACATTCCATCAGCTATACGCCCAGTACCCCACGGAGAAGGACTGCCGGTTCCTGATGCACCAGAATCATTCTCACTTGAGTCAGACGAGGAAGAGGATGAAACTTCTGGTCCTGAACCATCAATGTCACAGGACCCACATTTTCTCCCATCCTCCACCTCTGAACCACACCTCACAACACAAGGTGAACTGAATGACCTGGTCAGGGATTTGGAACTACCTAAGAGTAAGGCAGAGCTGTTGGGCTCCAGACTACAGCAGTGGAATCTCCTGGCAGGTGATGTTAGGGTTTCCATGTTCCGTGACCGTCAAAAGGATCTTGTCCCATTCTTCTTCATGGAAGGTGATCTTGTAGCCTGCAACAACATTGATGGTGTGATGGCAGCCCTCAACATCGTTCACGATCCAGATGAGTGGAGACTGTTCATTGATTCATCGAAGACGAGTCTTAAAGCTGTTTTACTGCATAATGGCAATGTTTTGCCATCAATTCCAGTTGGTCATGCAGTCCATATGAAGGAAACCTATGACAACATGAAACAACATCAGTGGCAGCTTTGTGGCGATTTGAAGGTTGTTGCTCTCTTGCTTGGTCTGCAGACTGGATACACAAAGTACTGCTGTTTTCTCTGCGAATGGGATAGTCGTGCAAGAGATTCCCACTACATGAAGAAAGATTGGCCACTCCGACAGTCATTGGAGCCTGGGAGGAAAAGTGTTCAGCATCCACCACTTGTTGAATCAAGGAAGATTTTGTTACCACCCTTACACATCAAGCTGGGTCTGATGAAGAACTTTGTCAAGGCCATTGACAAAACACAAGCATCTTTCAAGTACCTCCGTGGAAAATTTCCAAGGTTAAGTGAAGCTAAGATAAAGGAAGGTGTCTTTGTTGGTCCTCAGATTCGTGAACTTCTTCGAGATGATGCATTTGACCATATACTGTGTGGCAAGGAAAAGACAGCATGGAAAGCCTTCCAGTTAGTGGCAATAAATTTTCTCAGAAACAACAAGGCAGACAACTACAGGTTGTTGGTGGAAAACCTCCTCAAGGCATACAAAAGCCTTGGTTGCAACATGTCACTAAAGATACATTTTTTGCACTCTCATCTAGATTTTTTTCCACCGAACTGCGGAGCAGTGAGCGACGAGCACGGCGAGCGATTTCACCAGGACATTGCAACAATGGAGAAATGCTATCAGGGCAAATGGAGCCCATCAATGCTTGCAGACTATTGCTGGACAGTGACAAGAGATGCTCCATTTAATGAATACAAGAGACAAGCCAAGAAGCGCCGAGTAGACACTGAATGGGACTAAACTATGTACATAATAGTTTTTTGCCTTTTGTTTCATAATAAAGTTTAGTTATATAACCCTTTTGCTGATTTTTAAAGTGTTACATAAACAGGACAGGTGAAATATTATCATGTAAAGCAACCATAAACACATGAAAAGACCTAGATTTACAATTTATGATTAAAACTCTACTATCTACACAATATACATAGACATAAAATGTAAAAACTTAAATAACTTAGAAACAGTAGCCAATCAGTCGTTTTAATTGTCATATTTGAATTCAGCACATCCAAATACATAATAAATATCATATTTTATCTCTGAAGCAGACGACTTCTCAAAAATTGTAGACCAGTGTAATTTAGCCTCAGGACGATGCAGGGCTGGAGGGTAGATGTGTTTGTCACCAGTCCCCTTCTCCTGGCCTGGTCATTCCTTCCCCGAACCATGGTAGATCCCTAAACCTGCTGATACCTGGGGTCAGGGGGATGCTGCTGTGGTCCTGCGTGGGAGGAGTGAGATTGGCATGTAGAGAAATCATCTCCAGGTGTATATCTGAGGAGCCCCACCTTCGTGTCTCTCCCTTCCCCTCCCAAGAATGCATGTTAGTTATTGAACCTGGGAAAGAAGTCTCACAAACTAGCGTGAACTGGCTATCCAGTTGTGGTGGTGGTAGTCCGGGGTGGGGATGTGTTCCTTACTCTATCTGTTGCACTGGTGACCTCAGCAGAATGACTGGAAATCAGTATTACAAAACAGAACAGCGTAACATGTGACATTTTATTGCTGATCCTCATGGTTGATTTTTGTTGCCTTTTTTTTTTTTAATTTAAATCACTGGTTTCCAGAACACGCAAGTTTTTTTTCTCTCCTTGTAGCCGTTTACTGTTGCTGATACTCAACGTTAGCGAGTATATATGATGTGAACTTAAGTCAAGTGTTTAAGCGTTAAATCAGGTTCCCACCAGTGTTGTTTACTGCCAGTGAAAGGTGAACATTCAGCATAAATACCATATTTAAACACTCATCAGATATTTATTATTGGGAATGAATGACCCAACAACGATGCAGTTAAACTAAAATGTGCAGTTTACCTTTATGAAAATGAAAACTTTTACTCATATTTGAAGTGTAGGTTTTAATTGTTTTAACTATAACTATGTTAGGTGTGTTCACTATATCCAGTATAGCTTGTTTCTCCAACTTACAATTGGTAGTTTCCCATAGGAAATGATCATTATTGGTATTATAAAACCACTTCATATTTATCCCGTTTGGGAAATGAAAGTTTTGCAAAGCTCAGAGTAAAGTATGCCCCCAATTATGCTAATCACTTGTACCACAAATGATCCACTGGAATGTTTAATAGCTTCGAAATCACCTAACGTTCTCTTACAATGCAAAAAACCCCAACCCCCCTCACCATCCCAAACAACAACAAAACCCAAACAAAACAAAACAAAAAATATTAATTTAATAACATTAAATGTTGTCATTTACAGAAAACGGGGAAAAAAGACCACCACCCTCAGCCCGCCCTCTCACTCACTTCCTGAACGTATTCTCTGAATGAATTGGGATCTCAAACAAGTTTTTTTTTTTTTTAAGATTTAGTTAATTTTAAAAGCACCTTCAGTACACTTTTGTTAATGAGTTCAAGATAGCTAAGCAGACCATGGTGTCCATTTGTTACTGCTTACCCATTTTACTGAGAATTTTAAAGGATGCTTTTACTACAGTTGGGTTCTTTGCTAAAGATACTTTTTTTTTTGTTAAAGGCATTTAGAATAATAAGCTATTTTTAAAAAAAACCCATAAATACTCTAGTGTTGCAAGCAACATCAAAGCTTCTCTTTCTTATACTTACAACACATGACCCAGTGGAATGATCAGATGATATTGCAGACATAAGGAACACATGGGTTGTCTGTAGAAAAATGTTGAGGGTGGTATGGTGCTTGTTTACAAGTTGTTAGTCCTTTTTGCTTGAGTATACATGCTAGCAATGAATTTTGATAGGCGGCTTGCATACCCACTGAAGTTGAGACGATCTATCATTATGCCACTTTGAACTTGATCATATGTGTGGCTGCATGGTGGAAGAAGAGTAAATCCATGTGTAGAAAGCACATGGGAGAATAGTGTCTGAGAACAAGACTGAAAAGGAAAGTTAGTGTAGCAGGAACATCCTATGTCATAATAGCATATACACCATAAATGTGCAAAGTCATCTCTTCTAATAATATTCAGCTCAATGTAGAATTTTCACAGTGCCTCTCTGTTGCGAGTATTACCGTGATGTGGGAAGGGACCAAACCCAATTCGTAAGTACTGGGAAGTGAGATGGCCTTCTCCATGAGGCAAGCTAGAAAATAGGTTGCATGTGTTTTCATTTGTTGGATGCCTCTGTGGAGACCATGCAAAAGGTAGGACTTCTCTTTCCCGTCTGCAGCCGGAGGCAGAGAATGACGCTGCCAATCCTATGTGGTTTCTGGATTTTTGTGGGTTTTTTTGCTCTAGTGCCAGTAAGGCGCTCAGCTATCATTGCGATTGATGACTTTATAAAAACAGAGGTGGGAAGATAGTGTGGCAGAGTGCATTCGGAGGGAAGGCTGGGGTGTGGTTTTTTTGTTTTGCATTCCATGGCCTCTTCCCCTACTAAAAGAAATGTCAGTCCTTCAGGTGAACATCCTCTTTTCCCACTCCTTCATGGAGGGATTGGGGCTGAAATGGGTTCAGTTTCAATTGATAAGCTCTGCTGAAGCATAAGCTCACTCCAAAATGCCACCCACCTGCATCAATGGGTGGGGGACGTTCATGGGGCTGGCAGTGAAAGGGGGACAGCCCAAACAACAAGGGAGGGAGGGAGTTGCTAAGGGGACACTAGGTAGCTCCTCCTATAGGAGTCTCTGGCACCCATTGGCCAGCTGGTGAGAGGGACAGCTGATTGGATAGCATTTCCCAGCTTCCAGGATTTAGCCCAGCACAGGGACCACGTGGAGCCTCTTTTGGTGCAATTCTAGCAGCCCACCCAAACTAGGAATGGGAAACCGGCCCGACAGATGCTGCGAATCTAGCCAGTTGCCTGTTTGGGGATCAGGAAGGAATTTTTTCTCCCATGGGACAATTGGCAGAAGACCAGGGAAGTTTTTGCCTTCCTTGCAGCGCTTGCGAGCCACAGGGAGCTAAGTAGGAATGCACATGGTACTTAATTCACGTACTGGGTGCTGTTGCTTACTTGTTGCAACTTGCGGCCAGTTTCCAGTGTGGTTAAGAGAATAAAATGAATGATTCCCAGAGGTAAAAGGCCTGGGATTTTGGTGATGGGCCTTGGGATCATGGGATAAGGTGAGAACTTGTGGCCTTTGCAGGCTGAAGTCAGACCTTGTGGCTCTCGTGGGCTGAGGCCCCCACCCTGCTGCACCCTCTGCCCTCCTTGAGGGGGAAGGGTGCTAGGACAGAGAGAGAGCTGAGTCCTGGGGCGGGGGAGGGAGGTAGGCTGAGAAGAGTCTAACCTGCATTATGGGCTATATGGTAAAAGGAGCCCTGTAACCCTGGCGCCAGTTACAAGTTATATGGGAAGGAGCCCTGGAACCCCTGCACTGGAACCAATGAACTGCCTGGTATAGGAGAGTATGGGTGATGGGCAGGTAATGCCCTCCTTTGTGCTAAAAGTTTAATAAAAGTTGCAGCCTGCCACTTAATTCCATGCATGTGCCTATCCTCATTTTGTCGCTGTGTCCACATCAGTGGTATCGAGCAGGGTGGTAAACAGTTTGGAGCACTTGTGTGCATGTATGCGAGATGCGTTACAGCTGGATTGCACGGAAGAAATGGTAAGAGTACATTTTTCTGGCATAGGCCAAGCTGGACGGTTAGTTGATCCCATTCTCATTTGATATCAGGGTCAGTGCAAGGTACTGTAGTATGGCTGGGTTGCAATCTCTTTATTGGTGCTGAGACTTCTTTGTTCTGGACTACTAACTAGCATTACTGTATTCAGCGGTTATTTCCAAAATCAAGAGTCAAATGCTCAGTTGTTGACTCTAGATTCATCAGACAACAAATTTTAAGCTCCAGAGCTGTAGAAACTTGTAAAATTTTTGGCCAAAACCGCTGAATTTTTAAAAATGAATCTCAAATTCTGTTTTTCTGTTTGATCTTTTACCTGCCTTGTTATAGGTACATTGGTTTATCTGAAAAGAGATTATGAATTCACAGTTTTGAATGACTGAAACATTTTTAAACTACTATCCAGAACTCCTGAAAACATTATATATCAGAACAAATATTTCAAAATATAATTATCTTGAAATTAAAGTAGTATTGCATTTTCTCACTTACATAATCAGACAAATTTCCTTTGATACAGAAGAAGACTGGCATTGCTTGAAAAAGGTTTTTTCTTTTGGTAAATTTTGAGGATAAAAATCAACAAAAGACTGGATGGAATGCTTTACTCCTGGGACTGATTATCCTAATATACTCTCAGTTACTGTGCATCTAGTGTGCTGTTTCAGAAAATATTAGGAGGGCTGAAAGCTAACATTTGCAAATGTACTCAAATTGAATTACAAATCTTGCTGGTAAACAAAATATTTGCTGCACCATGTCAGTTCGGCTTAGCTATCTGGATATATCACTTGGGCATCTTTTTCAGAGACTTTGGGGGAAATTTTTTTTTGAAAAATGCCTACCTTTTTTGCATGAGATGTTTAGTATGGGTTGTGTTTGAACAGATGAACACATATGGTATATTAATCTTCTGGAGGGAGATGGGTTTTTCTAATTTGAAGTGGGAGAAAAGTGATCTTTATAAAGATTGGAGTAAATGACAGAAATTTACATTGCTTCAGATATAGTTAGCTGGCTGCAAATAACCATATTTGTCAAATTAAAAGTACTCTGGTAAAATGAATGTAGGCAGGATTGCATGCAAGAATTATGGTTTCTATAAATTTATATACATACTGTGCATGTGCACCATAGTAATAAATATAAACAGCAGTAATTTTCTAACAAAGAACTGCAAGTTTTAAATATTTGGCATTGTTGAAAGATAGCTTTATCTGTCCCAAAGATTAAAGATGGTATTCTAGTATAGAACCTATTACCGTATTTACAGTAGTAGGCTATATCTTAGTACCTTTCCCAGACCTGAAGAAGAGCTCTATGTAGCTCAAAAGCTTTTCTCTCTCACCAACAGAAGTTGGTCCAATAAAGATATTCCCTCACCCACCTTGTCTCTCCAAGATCCTGTGACCGACACAGCTACAACAACACTGCAGACAATAATTAGCCATTGTGTAATTTTTCTGACTGCCCTAATTATTTTTTTTTCTCCGTATGAAGCCCGCTGATACAGGTCTCAATGCTATTCACTGAGCCAATGAGTCAGGTGTGTCTCCTGATGGTAATTCTGCTTTTAGACCAACGGGGACAATGTGATCCAGTTTTTCCTCCCTTCCAGGTGCAATTATGGGTCTCGATACAATAAAAATATAGTAATTGAATACCTACAGAGGTTCCTATGACATATTTTTCCATTTATTTTAAATTTGAAAGCTAAAATATCTTAATTGATAATCCCAGAAGGGTTATTTTTCATGAGCTCATTTTTTTTCCTGAGATTATATATTTTTTCAGGCTACTGTCAGTTGTGTAAATTTAGCTATCAAACCGATTTAGGGCCTGATCCTGCTCTCACTGAAGTGAATGACAGAACTCCCATTGTCTTCAGTGGCACAGGATCTGAGTAAATGGGGCAGATCTGCAGCTGGGTACATGGACTTCAGCGGAGCTATGACAGTTTATACCAGTTGAGGATCTGCCCCATATCAATAATAGATTAGAAGGATTATTATCTAAGGATCTGCTCTAAAGCCCACTGAAATCAACGGGAGTCGGCTTCCCATTGACTTTAATGGGCTTTTAATGCGGCCCTAGATAAATTCGTTTTTTTTTTTAAATTTATCCATCTCCTGTATTTTATTTCATCCTCCTTGTTCCTTTAGGTTTTAGTTGGGAATGGACAACTGAGGTTGTTGGCAAAACTATATGAGATTAGGGAGAGGTCTTGAGTCAAGATTCTGCGTCCAGGGTGAATGCATTGTCTCTGCAATTAGTGGTGATAGTGCTATTTCTGGTTAGAACTGCTGATGTACTGGCAATATTTTATTTTGGTGTGTTTGTGGAGCTAACACAAATAGATGTAAAAGCAGCAAAGAGTCCTGTGGCACCTTATAGACTAACAGACGTATTGGAGCATGAGCTTTCGTGGGATGCATCCGATGAAGTGGGTATTCACCCACGAAAGCTCATGCTCCAATACGTCTGTTGGTCTATAAGGTGCCACAGGACTCTTTGCTGCTTTTACAGATCCAGACTAACACGGCTCCCCCTCTGATCCTTGACAAATAGATGTGAATACAAGCGAGTTTAGCTGCTGTTGTCAGCACACTTTGGGCACCACCTCACAACCCTCAGTCCCCCCTGAGCAATTCCATGAGAACATGAGAAGAAGGGCTGTATGAGGCAGTGTGCTCCAATGGACAGGACAGTGACCTAGAGACAGAACTCAGGTCTGCTGGGTTCTAGCTCTGCCACTGACCTTGGGCATTTCAAGGTCATCTCTCGGTGCCTATGTTTCCTTTGCCTGTGACCTTGTAAACTCTTTGAGGAAGTGGCTATCTCTTATGTATTTATACAGTACAAAACGCAATGGGTCCCTGATCTCCACTGGGGCCTTCTGTAATGCAAATAATCAGAGTAGGGATAGGCCTTTTATTTGTGAATATTTTCTACCTCTGTTTTCTCTCACGCACAAGATTTTCATTACATCTCTAAATATGAAAGGCAAGGAGTCAGCATCACAGACTAAGAAATGTTGCTCTAGTGTGAAGATAGATCTCCTGCAGCGATTATATTTCTTGTCTATTGGTTGAACAATCCATTTGTTATTATGTATGTTACGAGCTTGTGTGCTGACTATAATTGCCTCATTGTGCAACTTGACAAACTGAGAAAGTTCTGTTTGTTGCTTAGCGAGCTGGTATGAAAAGAAATAAGGAAAAAAAAATCAGACATTAAACAAAACAGTAAGTGGCAACAAAAAAGCAGTGGGTCAGAGTCAGTGCAAGTTTCAACATGTCAAGTTAATTTTTCCATTTTTTTTTTCTGATCTGGAGAAAGGTTTAGAATAGGATTTAGAATAGGAACTTGCACTACTTTGTTCAGTATGGTGGTTATGAGAGTTTATGGCAGGAAATGCAATTCCTCCCCCCTCCCCCAGTATAAATGGGCTGGATCCTATAACTCAGGTGAGTAAGCATTCAGGTAATGGCCAATATTTTAAATTGCACTTAGCATTTCTGAATGCACTGTTGCTTTCAGTCTTTTTTTGCAAAATGACATTACTTATGTAATTGGTTGCATGGCAACTCAGTGTCAAGAGACTGGTTACCTCTCTGCTTTATTACTGGTTTTATAATCAGGAGTGGAGCCATATTGTTTAAGATTAAAGCCCTAATCCTTCACGTCTGTCTTGGAAATTAATGGGATGTTAGCCTTGGTAAGATGAGCTCCCTCAGGTCCCTAAACATGGAACATCTTCCTTACATCCTACAATATTTTTTCTGAGTGTTAACCACAAATTCTGCATGTTCTTTACACTGAGTTAGCTGGAGCACACAGTGCAACACTAATAAACATTACAGCGAAGGTTGTATTTGCCTGTGTGTGGAAGTGCCAGGAGCTGTGAAGAGCAAAGTTGTGCCCAGGTTTCGATGGGTTAAGGTGGATATGCCGGAATGTGCAGAGCGGGTAAATGAATGTTCCTTCTCCATGACGTTCTAATAGCAGTTGTTACTTCCTCCAAAGTAGGCTGGTGGCTCAACCCTTTCTCCTTCCCCCATCCCATGTGCTGCTTAGTTCAGCAGAGCTGGCAGCAAATTCAGGGGCAAGCCCTGCCCCTTTTAAGAGAGTATGTTGCTGGGTGTGGCTTCTCTCCTGCCTTCTTCCCTGCAGAAACTGCATGGACTCCAGTGGTTGTGCCTTCACCCTATTCTTTTATTTTATATTCCCTCCACCATTTCCACAACAACCCCTGAGCAACAATCTAGTTACAGCACCAACAGTGCTTTTTTGGTCCTCTCCCCCAAGACCTGAGGGGAACAGACGTCTCCCTTCCATGAGGCCTCTGCGTTATTGGACTTAACTAGTCCTAATCCTCCTCTCTCCCCTCTTGGGACTTCCTTCCTCCCTCTGTATCAGCCTTTGTCTGATGGGGTAGTTGGCTCCTTATCCCATCCAGCTGACCAGCCTGGTTGTCTAATCTCCCACATCAGCTTCCTCCCGGGGAACTAATTAACATCTGAGTGATCAGAGTGCCAGGCGCACCCATTTGCTTCCTGCACTAAGTCACAGAGTGAAACAGCAATTTCATAACCCTCTGCTCTGCAGGCAAGGGCTGAAAATCCTGGCCCTATTGATGTCAATGGGAATTTTATCAACTTCAGTGGGCCCAGGATTTCACCCAATTTTCTTGTGTGAAGTACACTGCCTGCGGAAGCTGCTGTTAGGTTAGTATGCCTCTGAAATGGCCCATTGCAATTAGTTGCCACCCTTATGGTGGTTAACATAGTTTCCATCATGGGTAGATTCTTTTCTCTTGATTTTGCTGACGATTTGTAACCGCTGTCTCTATCTAAGGGCTTGTCTACACTTAAAATGCTAAAAGTAACTGTGATGTAACATTGTTTTAGTTTGATACAGTAAAGAATGTGCCATGCCATGAAAGACCTATTTTAAGATTTTTCACAGTTCCAGTGTGTCTTTTACCCTACGCTGAGAGGGGTGGGGTGGGGGCTTCTATCATTAAGATATTGTAAAAGGAGAAAATGGAGGAAATTAGCTTTTGGGTAATTACCTTAGATTCCATTTTAGCCATTGACTTAGGGTTTGGGTTTTTTTTTGTTTTGTTCTGATCCTATATGTACTTTTCTGTCTTTCATAGGAGCTCAAATAATCTGGTGCTTAGGTTTTCCTGTTAGTCATAAAGTTCTTCAAGTAGGCCAAAGGAATGCCGGCCAACTTGCTTTAACATCTGGGTGATTGTGTGTGTGTGTGCGCGCGCTGTTCTTTTAAATATTCTTTGCAATTTGGTGTCCACTATGAAAATGCACCTTCCAATCTATTGATAAGTTCTGTGGCAGAACATCCAGACAACAAGAGCTGAAGAGAATGGAACATATCTGTGCAGGGTACTTTCATCTTAACAGTTTGGCTTATTTCCTAATATGCATACATACGCATTGTCATACAACTCTCTAGATATGCCGTCCACGAGCATTAGAATAAGTGATGTTGAAAACAAACTACTTCAAAAGGGTCATGGTGACTTGTCTTCGCTATCCGCAAAGTGCCTGCAGTGCTTTCTTATTATTTTAAAATAATAAATGTCTGTATATAATTGCATGTCAGTACTAACTGGCAATTAAAAAATAGGAACCTAATATGGCTGACTGCATTCTGTGCATATTAAGGACCTGTGCCACTTTGCTTCCATGAGCCGCGGTACCTGCCTACTAGAGAATTTAGAGTTGAGGCTCCTAGAAACAGGATTTCTTCCTTCCTTTTGATCTTATGCAGGGCTGAGCTCAGTGTTGGCACTCTGTAAATAAGTCTACTGGTTAGTCAGGGAGAATGCCATGGTAATGGCCTGTTACTGATAACACCACTATCTCCAACCCTGCCCAGCTTGGAATGGTGGGACCGCTGTACTCTTCAGAGGCAGAGGGGGGGCATGCAATGAGATCGGCATCTCTTTGTGGGCTTTTCCTGCCACATATTTCTGCCCATCCCAGCTTTGAGGTTGATAGTTTAGGATTTTTACTGTTTAAATGCTGCAGCACTGTCTGCTGGGATACTCTGGAGGGGAAGGTGAGAACCGATTTTGTACCATATATGTCTGATGTCTCACTGGTGCTCCTGCATGCGCATGGGACATGAAATTTGCTCAGAGCGGAGGGCCTGCATAAGGCTCTCTGCTCTGCTCCATTTCAACCCTATGTTAAAGGGCAAATCCAGCACCTTGCTCTGTGGCCAAGAGGGCAGGGCCCGTTGTGGTAGAACTGGTGTATTCCTTTGTATCGTGGAGGGTTAGGGCTGGATAGAGGGGTCCAGCTGCGTGACAGGGGGTTGCGGTGTCGACAGATCTGGAGAGGGAGTGGGGCTGAGGGACCTGTGGCTGTGTGGATTTGCACTCTTCTCCCCTGGGAAGGGAATTGGGGAATGGAGGGAGAAGGTGGTATAAGGGCCCATGAAAGTTACTTTAAAAATTGGGCTGAGGTAGTCTCTGTCTGCTCTGTAGACTAGGGATCAGTATTCCTTCACTACTCCCCTATGCACCTCCCCAGCAATCTCTGCACTGGGGTGAATTTCACTTACACTGAACAGGAAGGAGCACCCATAAATATGACCCATACTCTATGCTGCTGTTCCAGAGATCCTTTTGGTCAGGTGGGTAATTTCTCCATTGGAATGCAGTTCTTGATTTCCTTTGTCTACTCTTCTACTGAAGGAGGGATTCACCTTTTCAAATATAGAGCAATAACCTTCCCCTCCCCCATCCCACTCACCTCAATCATTAGATGTGCACTATATCCAAGAATCTAATTTTATAATAACTTGTCACCCTGTGTTCCATCTGTAGGGCATTAAAATTTTAAACCAGTTACCTCTGAGGTGACTTTACATACTGTTGTGCTCTCTCTCTCTCTCCCCTGGGGATACTTACATGTCATAGAATAAAAGTATCCTTTTGAATGAGACATTTATGGGGAAAGGAGATAGTTCTCTCCTGAGTTTACGTAGAATCAGAGATGTGAGATATTAAAGCTTAATAGTAGAGCTATGAAATGTTTATAATAGTTATTTTTGGGGCTGTTTTTGGAATGGGTACAAGTGTCAGCTGAGTTCCATTTCCTTCATACGTTACTTTTTATGATTCCTACTAAGCAGCAAATTGTAATATGGGAGAAGTGAAACCAGTCTTAATTTGCAAATATTTGCTTGGTGAGGGTGTTGACTTTTTCCTGAAAGCATTACTACCTTAATGAAGTTTGAAGAATTATGTAAATATGAGGAGATCCGATTATGTTTATGAGACTATTAACTGTCTGGATGCTGCAGAACTTTATAACACTGTGTATGCTTGTGGAACTCAATCTGAGTGACATTGGATAGAATAAAACTGTTTAGACCCTGCAGTTTTTACACTGGTCTGAGGTACAGGATGTGTTATTTACATGTGGGACACAAGCAGGTTGACAGTCCAGTAGTTTGTAACCAATCTGGGCAAGAGCAGGAGCTTTATACAATTGTAAATAATGCTACGTGGCTTTTCAGTAGGATGCTCAGATTTTATTTGCGGTCTTGGGAGATCCTGAGATATGATACCTGAAACCTGTGACATAGGAAAGCTATTTTAGGTAATTTTTAGTGGAAGTTTTCTTTTCTCTGAGGCCTGGACCTGGCGCCTGGCTTTGCAAGCGGTGGGTGATATAAAACAAAACAAACAACACCCTAAAACATTTCTTGGCATTCACTTGGAATGGCTTCTCTCTCATGCTCTGCCACTTGTGAGTTATCCAGGACATCCCAAATTTATACAAAAAAAACCCTTTGTACCGCACAACATTGTGCATTTCCCCTCTCTTTCATAAATATGGAAACATTATTATTTGTGTTTACGGTAGTGCATAGGGATGTGCATCAGGAACAGGGTCCCGTTGTGCAATGCACCATATAAATACAGAGTAAAGTATATCCTCGTTCCTGAACAGTTTGCAATCTAAAGCCCCAATCGTATGAAGACTCAGAAGTATGCTTAACTTTACACACTGGATCTGTTCTAGACTAACTGTCTGTAAATTTAAGCATGTGTCTGAGTCTTCACAGGACTGGAGTCTAAGAAAAAGGTTCAAGAAGGTATGATAAGATAGCCATTTAGAAAGAACAGGGGAAGGAGATGAGGAAAATAGTGATAAGAATCATAGAATCGTGGGACTGGAAGAGACCTTGAGAAGTCATCTAGTCCAGTCCCCCACAGTGAAGGCAGCACTAAGTATTATCTAGACCATCCCTGACAGATGTTTGTCTAACCTGCTCTTAAAAATCTCCAATGATGGAGATTCCACAACCTCCCTAGGCAATTTATTCCAGTACTTAACTACCCTGACAGGAAGTTTTTCCTAATGTTCATCCTAAACTGCCTTTGCTGCAATTTAAACCCATTGTTTCTTGTCCTGTCATCAGAGGTTAAGGAAAAATTATTTTCTCCCTCCTCCTTGTAGCAACCTTTTATGTACTTGAAAACTGTTATCATGTCCCCTCTCAGTCTTTTCTTTTCCAGACAAAACAAACCTAATTTTCTTCAATCTTCCCTCAGACCTTATGTTTTCTAAACCTTTAATCATTTTTGTTGCTCTTCTCTGGACTTTCTCCAATTTGTCCACAACTTTCCTGAAATGTGGTGCCCAGAACTGGACACAGTACTCCAGTTGAGGCCTAATCAGCATGGCGTTGAGCAGAAGAGTTACTTCTCATGTCTTGCTTATAACAGTCCTGCTAATACATCCCAGAATGATGTTTGCTTTTTTTGCAACAGTGATACACTGTTGCCTCATATTTAGCTTGTGATCCACTATGATCCCCAGACCCTTTTCTGCAGTACTCCTTCCTAAGCAGTCAGTTCCCATTTTGTATGTGTGCAACTGATTGTTCCTTCCTAAATAGAGTACTTTGCATTTGTCCTTATTGAATTTCATCCAATTTACTTCATATTATTTTTCCAGTTTGTCCAGATCATTTTGAATTTTAATCCTATCCTCCAAAGCACTTGCACATCCTCCCAGCTTGGTACTGTTTGCAAACTTTATAAGTGTACTCTCTATGCCATTATCTAAATCATTGATAAAGATATTGAACAGGACTAGTCTGAGAACTGATCCCTGTGGGACCCCACTCGATATGCCCTTCCAGCTTGACTGTGAACCACTGAACTACTCTCTGGGAATTGTTTTCCAACCAGTTATGCACCCACCTTATATTAGCTCCATCTAGGTTGGATTTCCCTGGTTTGTTTATGAGAAGGTCATACAAGACAGTATCAAAAGCCTTACTAAAGTCAAGATATACCACATCTACCGCTTTCCCCCATTCACAAGGCTTGTTACTCTGTCAAAAAAAGTTATTAGGTTCATTTGACACAATTTGTTCTTGACGCTCCATGCTGACTGTTACTTATCACCTTACTATCTTCTTGGTGTTTGCAAATTGATTGCTTAATTATTTGGTCCATTATCTTTCTGTGTACTGAAGTTAAGCTGACTGGTATGTAATTTCCCGGGTTATCCTTATTTCCTTTCCAGTCCTCTGGAATCTCTCCCATCTTCCACAGGTATTTGAAGATAATCGTGAATGGCTCAGATATCTCCTCAGCCAGCTCATTGAGCATTCTAGGATGTATTTCATCAGGACCTGGTGATTTGAAGACATCTAACTTGTCTAAGTAAATTTTAACTTGTTCTTTCCCTATTTTAGCCTTTGATCCTACCTAATTTTCACTGGCATTCACTGCATTAGATGTCCAGTTCCTGCTAACCTTTTCAGTGAAAACTGAAACAAAAAAATCATGTAGCTCTTCTACCATTTCAACATTTTCTGTTATTGTTTCCCCCCCCGCTCACTGAGTAATGGACCGACCCTGTCCTTGGTCTTCCTCTTGCTTCTAATGTGTTTGTAGAATTTTTTCTTGTTACCCTTTATGTCTCTAGCTAGTTTAATCTCATTTTGTGCTTTGGCCTTTCTAATTTTTTGGGGGGTACATACTTGTGCTATTTGTTTATATTCATCCTTTGTAAATTGACCTAAGACTCTTTTTTTGAGTTTCAGATAATTGAAGATCTCTTGGTTAAGCCAGGGTGGTCTCTTGCCAAACATTCCTAGGTAGTGGGATAGTTTGGTCTTGTGCCTTTAATAATGTCTGTTTGAAAAACTGCCAACTCTCTTGAAGTGTTTTTTTCTCTTAGACTTGCTTCCCATGTAATCTTACCTACTAAGTCCCGGAGTTTGCTAAAGTCTGCCTTCTTGAAATCCATTATCTTTATTGTGCAGTTTTCCCTTCTACCATTCCTTAGAATCATGAACTCTACTATTTCATGATCACTTTCACCTGCACTGCCTTCAACTTTCAAGTTCTGAACCAGTTCCTCCCTATTTGTCAAAATCAAATGTAAACAGTCTCTCCCCTTGTAGCTTTCTCCTGCTTTCTGAAATAAAAAATGTCTCCAATATATTCCAAGAACTTGTTGGATAACCTGTGCCCTGATGTAGTATTTTCCCTACAGATGTCTGAGCAGTTGAAGTCCCCCATCACCACCAAGTCCTGTGCTTTGGATGATTTTGTTAGTTCTGTTTAAAGAAAAACAACCCTCATCCACCTCTCTTTCCTGATTAGGTGGTCTGTAGTAGACCCTGCCATGACATCACCCTTGTTTTTTACCCATTTCATCCTTACCTAGAGACTTTCAATAGGTCTATCTCCTATTTCCATCTCAACCTCAGTCCAAGTGTATACATTATTAATATATAAGGCAACATCTCCTCCCTTTTTTCCCTGCCTGTTCTTCCTGAGCAAGCTGTACCCTTCTATACCAATATTGCGGTCATGTGTACTGTGATGCCAGCTATGTCAATAGTTGTGTTTATTAACTAGCATTTCAAATTTTTCCTGCTTATTCCCCATATTTCTTGCATTAGTATACAGACATCTAAGATATTGATTTGATTTCCCTCCATGTTCTCTCTTGCCTGTCTAGGGTGACCAGATATCCCGATTTTATAGGGACAGTCCTGATTTTTGGGTCTTTTTCTTATATGGGCTCCTATTCTCCCCCACCCCCCGATTGTCCACATTTCCTGTCTGGTCACCCTATGTCTGTTCCTTATCCCTGCTATAACAGTCCCTCTCTAGCTCCAGGGATTTTGTCTCCTGCCCCCATCAAACCTAGATTAAAGGTGTCCTCACGAGGTTAGCCAGCCTGTGTCCAAATATGCTCTTCCCCTTCCTCGATAGGTGGACCCCATCTCTGCTTAGCAGTCCTTCTTCCTGGAACAGCATCCCATGGTCAAGGAAGCTGAAGCCTTCCTGGCAACACCATCCTCGCAGCCAGGCATTCACCTCCAGGATGCATCTGTCTCTGCCGAGGCCCCTACCCTTGACCGGAAGGATCGAAGAGACCAACACCTGCATCCCCAGCTCCTTCACCCTCACTCCCAGAACCCTGTAGTCACTTCTGATCTGCTCAGGGTCATACCTCGCAGTATCATTAGTTCCCAC
Source organism: Mauremys reevesii (assembly GCF_016161935.1). Lineage (NCBI taxonomy): Eukaryota > Metazoa > Chordata > Testudines > Geoemydidae > Mauremys > Mauremys reevesii. The sequence goes on from NC_052625.1 coordinate 9,804,042, forward strand.
ATGATGAATAGCATGAGGTAGTAGTCAGAGGGCCGGATCATTCTCGACAATCCCTCTGTAATGTTTCGGATATGGGCCCCTGGCAGGCGGCATACCTCCCAGGATGCTATGTCAGGCCTACAGATGGATGCCTCCGTCCCCCTCAGGGGAGAGTCACTAACCACCACTATCCTACATTTCCTCCTGGGAGCGGTGGCTGTGATCTTCCCAGGCTTGGGGGTACATGGCTTCTCCTCTTCCAGCTTTGGGGGTGATTCCTCATCGCTCGTTGCCAGGGCAGCATAATGGTTCTTCATCACTATGGTGGGTGGGCTGGGAGTAGGGGTGGAGCACTATCTGCTGCCAGAAGTAAATGGCAGCCATTGTCCTCCCTGTGACAGAGCCATATCCTCCTCCCCCATCCTCTCTAGCTGGAGAGATTCCTCAGCCTGGGGTTTCTCCATATGAATATTCTCAATGAATTCCTCATGGGCACAGATGCTTTTCAGCCTAGCCACCTCCTCCTGTCGCTCTCCCACCTGCTTCCTGAGAGATTCCACCAGGAGACACCTCTCACACTGGCCAGTTCCCCCAGCCTGGCTTTCTGAGAGTGGGGAATGCAGGCCACAGTCTCTGCAAACCCGGACAGGTTCTCTGTCTGAATAGAGGTGCAGGTGGAGAAGACAAGGAGCAGTGTGGGCCTGGTGATGCGGCCCTTCCTGACCATAGCAGTTTTATGATGAGTCCCTCTTGCAGACTCCCTCTCAAACTGTGTTTACATAGGCTAGCTCTGTGCACAGCTAGATGTCTACAAATTTATATTATAAAAGTATAGGTTTACTTACATAATAAGCCCTTTGGAACAGGGATGGATGGTCTGTTTGTTCTGTGTTTTGTTGTTTTAATTTTTTTTAACAATGCCTAGCACAAGTGGGTCCTGGTCCATGGACGGGCGCTCCTATGATTTAAATAACATAAATATCAGAAGCCATTACTAGCCAGCTACCTAGCCATTATCGGTTGGCCTGTGGGCATCCCACTAGAAAGGGGCTTTGGTTTATAGGAGAGACGGGTTAGTGGTTTTGGGGCAGTTTTGGAGACTGAATTCTATGCCTAGAAGAAATGCAAAGGTGCTTCTTGGAGAAGCAAAAGGGCTATGGAGGCTTGCACAGCTGGAGAGAGGGTGGGGCAACACAAACTCAGGGATCAGTAAATAGGGATGGCTAAATTGCTAAGAGCCCTAAAGGTAAGGACTAGAATCTTGTGTTTGATTCAGAGAAGAGTTGGCAGTCTTTGGTGCTCTGAGAACACCTGGCTAGACTAATAAAAAAAAATTCACTGTCCATTTATGAAATGCTAATATTCCAAGGGGTTAAGTAATATATTCAAAATAATAAAAATAACCAGTGTTTACTCTTTTTAAAACAAAAACTGTGATTTTGAGAAGTTTTGTAATGTTCCTCTTTTAGATTCTGCTAGACATCATCATTTTATCTTTTAGCACTAAAGTGAAAAAAGAACTGCCTCTAAAAGGAGCAGAAGGGGAAATATTTTAAATAAAAATTTATTTGTTAATCCAGGTCTCTTTAGGTATTGTGATTTTAAAGAGAGGACTAGCGATCCCCTAAATACATCAAGATTACTTTGAAAAGATTAAATTTTTCATTGATTGTAGGAGAACAAAGACAAACGATTGTTATATACAATTTTTTTTTCTGTCAGATGATATTAATATGAGATGAAATTCATAATGCAAAGGCACCATGAAAGGGCTTACGTGGCTTATAATGCCTTACACAGGCCTTCTGCACTGGGATAATATTGCTTCTGCAGTCTCCTATTAAAGTTAATAATCACATGTTTTTCCTTGCAATACTGTATTGTTTTAAAACTGTAATTGGACATTGATTTGATTATTTCCAGTTGATGAATATTTCATAAGGTGGCTTCCCCCCCCTCCCCAAAATTAAAATGTTTCTTTCTTGGTACTTTTGAAAAATCCAATTTCTTATAACAATGATATATCATGGCAATTCTGCAGCTGTTGAGTTACTCATACAAAAGAGTTAGTAAAATAGAATGTATAGATATAGACAGTGTTCACACATAATGGCAGCTTTTCATGCATTGCCAGGTGGGAGAAATTCATGTTCAGGTCTTGATCCTGGTCTCTTATTCCTGGGCAGTCAGCTACAGAGAAGGGGAAGCATGCTCGGGAAAGGAGTGAAAAAGAGCTGCGGTTAGTCACTTTTGGCAAGAAGGATGGTGGTCATGACTTTGGGGGTGAATCCTTGCCCCACTGAGCTCAGTGGCAAAACTCTCATTGACTTCAGTTGGGCCACAATTTCAGCCTTGCATTCAAGGACATGGGGGCCTAAAGTAGCCCCTAAGAGCCCCAGTTATGAATCATTATTATAGGCGTTGTACAGACATAGACCAAAAGGATGGTCCCTGCCCTGAAGGTGCTCTAATCTAAATAATGTAATGATATCTTTTTTAGATTATGGTGATTTGCCGGGCATGTGACAGTCCCCTACGTAAAAACAGGGCTGACTGCTACTGTTCCCTTCCCCCCACGGCAGTTTGGGAAGTTCAAATAGAGCTCTCTAACTGATCAGTTCATATCCTTAATGAGTCTCATTGTATGTTCAAAAATTCTTGCTGTGTGTGTTTGTAGGGAGGAGGTTGGGAATATTTTAATAACAGAATTGATGCCAGAAGCTGGGCGCTAGGATAACGATGGAACCTAGTGATTTAGATGATGGATTAGATTTAATGAAAAAAATTATGCCGATCTTATTTGCCAAGAAATAGATGTGCAAAAGACAGTCACTGTACAGTGAAATCCTAGCGAACAAGGAAGCACACACAGGCAACCAGAAGCCTGCCCATGTGATATACCCAAAGGCTAATTTGCAGAGCCAGTTCAGGAGGCTGTTTAGCTCAATGACAGTGAAATATTTTCCACAGCTCTGCCTTAAAAGCTACTGGACAGGCCATTATTCTGTGTGTGGGGTCAAGAGGTAATCAAGTGTTTGGGGGGGGGAGGGCAGGAAAGAAGACTGGATATTGAAGAAAATAAATGTATTCATTTTACAACTCAACATTTAAAAAATGAAATTTCTGAAAATAAACTTGAAAACATTTCTATCATTTTCCCATTACTTGGAAGCTGCTGTTAAAACAGAGGTTTTACTCAGCAGGTCTATGTAATCAGGTATGTGGGGGACTAAATGGGGCACAGGGAAGGAATTCCAACCCTTCTCCATCCCAGTAACCTATAGGCAGGTTGTAGACTACAGATCAGCCCCTTGCAGCTGCTTCCTTCCTGAATCCTGTGCATAGCCACCCCAGTCCATCACAGAGGATTTATGGAGGCTTTCCTGTGCCTGTCCCGTGCCTATTGAAGGGGGTTTAAGAATGATAAAGTCTCTAAACACAGGTGATTTCATCTCAAATCAGTAGTAAAGCATGCCCAGTAAAGGAATGTGAGAGACAGGAGTGTTTTTCTAACACCATTATTTGTGTTGTGGTAGCATTAAGAGCCCCAGTGATGGAACAAGACCCCATTATGCAAGTGCTATACAAAAACAGAACAAAAAGACTATTCATAATTACGTAGGTTTATCTATTTGAACCCATCAACTTTGTGCTCCATGCATGCAATTAAAAATTCCAGCTCTCCCATAATTCAAAGTGTGTCTTTACTGATTTTTTTAAAGAGTCCCCCAAATTGCCTATTCCCACGCTCTTTTTTTCTACTTTAAAAAGACACGTTGCCTCATGAGAAGATGCCCTAAGAATGAAACACTTGCTATAAATGGATAATAAAGATCTTTAAATAAATGAAACCATAGCTTCATTAACTAAGTGAAGCTTAGTTTAACTGAGATCACATCTTTGTGTCTAGACCAGGCCCTAGGTCAGGGGTGGTGGAACTCTTTTCTAGTGTGCCTTACATTTGAAAAGAGAGTGTCTCCTGAAGCCACCTTTTCTTCCATTCTTGAGCCAATGGAACACCTTGTCTCCCAAATGGAGTCTCTCACCTTCTCTCGCTCTCCTCCTCTTGGTGATGGCGCAACGTCTCTGTGGCAACTGCTGCAAAAAGTGTTCATATGGAAAAGTGAAGTGAGGTTGGCATCATCACCCCCATCTAGACAAGGGACTAGCCCAGACAAAGAACCCAGGGTATTATGGGCATAGGAGGGACTGCACCACTTGGAACCAGTGGTACTTTCCTCCATGGAGACCATTCCAATTTCTCTATAATTCCTCTCACTTGGCCTTACTAGGGTCCATGGAATCTGTACATACATAACCCCAAATCCGTCAGATCCCAGTGGGAATCAAGGGAACCTTCTTCATGCAGGGAAGATCCTCAACCCATCCAAGACTAAATTGTGGGAGGAGGAGAACCAGATCAGATGGAACGGCCCACACTGGTGCGGTTATTGTTGTTGTCTCTAGACAAGGTGGTCACGCTGGCTTTGCCATCACCACCTGACGACTACAGGCAGTTCCAGGATCTCCTGAGGAGGATCACTGATACACTCCAGATGACCCTGTACAGGATAGGGATAACCTTCACAAGTTACTGGACATTTTGGTCTCCCAGTTAGGAGTCCATCGTAGAACCGCCCGGACAGCCTGCATACTCAAGCCACCTGTGCTCCCACTGTGAAGAGAAAGGAGAAGAAATATTTTGTGCCATCTAAGGGAGCAGAATACCTAGTCACGCACCACACATGAAGTCACTGAAAGAAACAGACTCCACCATCTTAGATGTACACTCTCTGATAGGGAAGGGAAATGTTTTGCTCTTTTGGGGAGAAAGAACTTTACTTCCGCAAGCTTACAGCTCCACAGAGCAAACTACCAAGCATTACTGTTAAAGTATAAAGTTTGTTAATTACAGTAGGTTCTCAGACTTCACCAACAAACTCCCACAGAAAAATAAGCAGCAATTCCAAGAAATTATTGATGGGATAAATTACTGGCTAGATCAGTCCTCCAAGACTCAGTGGATGCAGTAGATACAGCCTACTGCTCAATAGCTACTTCTGTAGGCATGAGGCAGGCATTGTGACTCCATTCCTTTGGATTTCCCAAACAGGTCCAATCCACTGTGGAGGATCTCCCCTTCTGAGGAAAATAACCCATTCAGCAAAAAGACAGACAAGTGACTATATTTCCTCAGGGACGCAAGAGAAACCCTCCTCCTCACTGGATATCTATACCTGTGCACCCTGGAGGAAATATGCTACAGTATAAACAATGACCAGCCTCTCAGCTGTTCCACCACTGGAGGGCATATGAGGAAAAGAGAATGCAGCAGTCAAAGCATGATTTTCCCACCTTTGTTGTTCTTCCAGACCCATCTTTTTACCAATAAATCCTTTTGACAGAACTTTTGAGAGCTGCAAACCACTCTCCCTGCCACATCTACTGGCTGAGGTCTTCCATACCTCATTTGGTGGCCACGTACCTTGTATTATCCAGGCCTGACACCTGGACATTGGGCAGATGGGTTTACACAATGGTGTTCCTCTCCCTCCCCCTTCCAGAATCTCCCTCCCCATCCCTTTTCTGGGACCCCTCTCATGAGAGGTGGCCTAGACAGAAGTAGACTCCTTGCTCCATTTGTGAGCTGTGGAGTCAGTACCTCTTCAGCACAGGGAAAGAGGATTTTACTTACGATATTTCCTCATCCCCAAGAAGAAGGGAGACTAGTGCTGGATTGCTATTGGTCAGTGGGAAATTATTTTGGAGTTGGAAGGTCCACTATGGGGGCTGTTGTCATGCAAGTGTTCAGGCCCATTAATCATCTACTGCTGTGTAGGACTGTGACTGTCCTCAATGTGCAGGACGTAGTGGATGGATTTGCAGGAATGGTGGAGCAATAGATGGCATGCATATGTCACTGAACATGTCACCCTGAGTCCTCTTCTTTCCCCTCCTTATCAGGCTCAAGCTTTCCATGGGGGAGACTCTCTCAAGGCCACAACGGCAGCAGCTGCAGATACAACATACAGAGGAACCATTGTCAGTCTTGTCACAATGAAAAGTGAAAGTTAAGGTTCAGAACCCCCTTCCCTTGCTCCCCTGAAGTTTGATACAAGACGTGCGTATTGACACTTGTTTTTTGGAGTGCTTGTGCACGGAGCCATTCACAGCATCAACCATGATGAGTATGGCCCATCGGGACAGGGAAATGAGGAGGGAATGGCTCAGTTGCATGAAACTATGAGTACAGGGCAATGGCACTGAATATTGGCACCATTTTCCACAGACAGTGGTGATTCTTAGCTGATATCTCACTCCTGAGGGTAACAAAGGCACAGAGAGCCCAGCTGCTGCTGGCATCGCGAAGCCACCAGGCCTGTATGCTGCTAGCCTGTTTATTGCAATGGTGCCTACTGACATTGTTGCCGACTGCCATGGGAACGTGTCCTACCGTGGAGGAAGAAATAAGGTTGCCATCCCTAGAAACCTTCGGGAGAGGATTGCAGAGTACCTTCATGAAAGTTTCATTGAGATCTCTCAGGAAGATTTAAGGGACATCACGGTGCCCATAAACAAACTGTTCCACGTGCCCGTTCCCTCCCCCCCAAGTCTGATAGTAACTCTCTCTCTCTCTCTCTCTGTTGTACCGCTGCCTCTTCTAGTATGAGTCGATTAATGAAAACTCAATAGCTGTGTCCTGTTACGTTGGGGGTGCAATCACTGTAATGGGGAAATACATTTACACACGTACCCAAGGTTCCTTCTCCTGCATTGGGCTCGGCTGGGTTTGATTGCCAGGACTGACTGGACTGCAGAGGAGTCTCAAATAGGTCCTGGCTCGCAGCATAGTTGGATCCTCCAGTTGCATGTCCCCCATCCTTGTGCTCTTCCTCCTCCTCCTTGTCCTCGCTGTTCACACTGGAGGCCTGTGACTTGAGCTCCTCAGAGGTATCCCTGGTGCTGTGTGTGGGGGGGGAGAGGCAGGAGTGAGGGCTCTGCCAAGCCTGGCATGCAGCTCTTTGTAAAAGTGGCAGCTCAGTGGCTTGGCGCCAGATTGACTGTTGGCCTCCTTCTGATATGCCTGCCGCAGCTCCTTTGCTTTCATGTGACACTGTGGCTGGTCCCTGTCGTACCCCTTCTCCTGCATCCCTCCTGCAAGCTGCTCATAGAGTTCCACGATTCTGTGGCTGGTCCGTAGCTGTGCGTGCACAGCCTCTTCTGCCCACAAGCCCAGGAGATCCAACGCCTCCTGTGTACTCCAGGCTGGAGTTGTAGCCAGTGGGCTTTATTATATTCACTGCTACTGTAGCCCAGTGGGCTAGCTTGCCTTCATTATATTCACTGATTTGCATTATATTCAGCAGTAATGCAAGAAACCTATGGGCCTGTATCCTGTAAGACATTAGCGTCAGCAAGTTAGCATAAGGTTTAAGACCGGTAATCTTTGAACAGATAAACGGCCCAATGGAAAAACGCCAAGTATTCGGGGAGCTGAAAATAGAGTTTAAGGGGAAGTTCTGACCACAAGTAAATAATTCAACCACAGAAGTGTCCTGGCAACAAACTTAAGTACATAACAGGTACATGAAATGCATTTCAGGCTAGCCTGTTTCTTTCTTTGTATCCGTCCATCCATCCGTCGTCCATCCATCCAGGTTTGATTATTTATTTTATTATAATTGGTTTATATTGGGATATATTTTGGCTGTAACATAAGGGACCTGCAGGCCACATCCTGTATGGTGAGCTAAGGCAAAGTTAGCATGCATATGTTTGGGACCTTTCACCTAGATAAATGGAGCTGAAGTGTAAGGTCTATGTATGACGGCGACCTTTAACATAGAGGATGCGTTAAATAGATTAGGATAAGGGCTTTCCTAAATTTTAAACTTATCAGGTACACCACAACTTGGAACTTGGAAAGAACCAAAATAACCAGTTAGGACAGAAATAACAAATGTGATGCCTAACCAGAAAAGGGCCAAGGTAACGAATGAACATATATAATAAATTGAGATCATTGATGTACTCACCTATAGAAAAAAGACACTCCAACATTAGTGAAGTGAGGAAATACAGATAAGGAAGGGGAAAAAAATCCCCTACTGAATATGGATCAAACAGAACGGCGTCAGCATAACATATTACAAAAGTGGCATCCCAGCCTAGGGGCAGTAGGAGAGAGAGATGTAGTCCTTTGGAGGTGCCAGGATGATGGCCACTGGTGGTGATGGGGAAGGTGATGGTGATGAGGAAGATGATGGCTAACATTTAAGGTGGTTCTACAGGAGATGGTGTGAGTATATGTGTGTGTAAATGTACATTCTGTAGTATCTCTATCTAACTAAGTTGGAGTGTTTGTGACTGTGCTAAATGTATGAATAAACTATATTTGTAAATATAAAAGAGTTCCTATATTGTGAGTGTTGCAACTGTGCACATCGGGGTTCCCAACCATATAATAATTTGAATAATACTGGCCCTGATTTTGGGGCAAGAACCTGTCAACTCTCAAAGTGATAACAGGGGATTCTTAAGTAATCAATATAATTAATATATAATCTAAGATCAGGCTATAGAATGTATATGGATTGTGTAGCTGGTAGGGTCTGCTGAGAAGTTGCACACAACAGTGGAGAGCTCTAGATGTTCTAGTTGTAGTTTATGGACTGTTCAAATACACTTCACTTCCAGCTGCTTCTTGGTCATTGGTTGCTGATATAATATAAATTATATTAATATAAAATAAATTGTAGACACAGCTAAGATGCCAGACAGATTCCACCCAGAAGGCCATGCAATCCAGGGTTTCTCTTCCTCCTCCCAGGCCTTCTTGGTCTCTCCTAGGCCTCCCTGCCTGGAGAGCTTTCCTCAAACTCTGTCACAGCTTCCTGAGCTATTTGTTCCTTCGCTGTAACTTCCTGCCTCTTTTATACTGGACTCACCTGATTCCTCCAGGAGAGACACACCCTGTAGTGAGGATTGGCTTAGGCCCTTCTCCAGAAACCCTTTCCTTTCCCCCACTCCTAGAGATAACATTACAGTGCACCTGTCTTCTAAGGAACAGTAGTTCTTGATAGTCTCAGTTCAAGTGGAATGTTGTTCAGTCTTTTGAAGGACTTTTATTGTAGCAAGCAGTAATAATTTCAGCTATAAAACTCATGACTGAGTTTAGTTTATTGAGCTACTGTTTTTGTGAGTCTGAAAGAACCTCTGGCCTTTCCTTTCCCATATTAGTAGTTTAAGTTTTAGAAAGTAGGAGGCGGTGGAAGCCTGCCAATGTTAATGAGATTTGGGTTTTGTTTTATTTTGGGAAGTCTGCAAGGCAATTCATGGAAAAAATCACGTTTCATCAGTGTGAGCATTAACTAATCTACATCATTTAGGTATTACTGATTACTACACAGCTGTAAGTTATTCAAATTATAGAAATATCAACAGCCTTGTGATGCATAATTTTGATATTTCTAATTAGCACATACTGCTATTTTCATCCTCTTATGATTTTTATTTTTATGTGAAGTGGTTTTAGGTCAATGTTTTCTACTGAAAACCAGTCTGAGTACGTGGCATAATTTTTGTTGGTTATCAAGGTAAGTTTTGCATAGTTTCTTGTATTGTTTTTTTTTCTTTGATGAAGTAATCAGATTTCTTTCTTGGATTTACTGTGTTTTTCTTTTTGGCTGGTAGGGAAAAAGAGAGATTCATTTTCTCTATATATGGCAGTGGAATATCACAACACACGGTTAGCAATTTAGCTGAGTAGGTACATATTCTTTGAAGTGTTCTAGAATATTCTAAGGCACATTTTAAACACTTCTGCTGCCTCTTTAGGTATATATGTCTGGTTTTAGTTTGGGAGCAAGAATGTTTGTTTTATGCCAGGTGTTTTAATACCTTACACTCCTACCTCTGTCAAGCCCCGAGTTTGTAAGGGTGTGTGCTTTGTGAATATTTATATGGCTGATCTATTGCTATTCACTCAGCCTTATTTCCTGTTAGACTGATTTGTAGACTAAAAGGGGAATAGTGCAAATGGCATCTCTCTTCCTGCGCGGATTGCTTTGCTCTCTGTGTGGCTGCTGCTGTTTTGAAGTCAGTGAGCATTTGCCTTTTGACTTGACTAGGAGCAGGATTGGGCTCTCTGTTTGGGATCTGATTTTAAACAAAACCAATATTCGTGTTACTTTCTTTTTATTTGGGGAAGGCAAAAGAGCTATCTAATGAGTAATCAGGTAATTAATCTTGCAGATGGGATAAAAGGGTTTATCTTTGCTTAGAGGTCCCTTTTGTAAAATAGGCCTGTCAGTGTATTTCCTTCACGTATCGTTGATTTGAGAGAGATAGGGCCCAATTCTTCAAACATTTACACACAGGCATAACTGTACTTGTCTGAGTAGTTTCATTGACAACAGTGGGACTATACTCGCATGCGTTAAGTTATTTATGTGGGCCTGTGTCTGTAGAATCAAAGCCACAGTCAGCTACATTAGTGGCCCTATTCTATCATCAGGCACACCTACAACTCCCATTGACTTCATTGGGAGTTGCACATGCAGATGAGGGTAGAACTGGGCCCATAGTTGGCGAACAGAGCTATATGGTGTTTTCACCGTGACAGAAAAAACGTCTTTTAAAGATTTGTCCATTATGATACTATTAAAGGGCTACTGGCAAATACTTTTTAACATTCCCCCTCTCCCCCGGTTTCTATTTGTATAATCCCACCCTTCTCCCCACCCCTGCAGTTTGTCCATTTCTCTTTTGAAAGGTCACCTCTCAGGCTGGCGGGAGGTTACTAGTGGAGTTCCTCAGGGATTAGTCTTCAGACCAGTCTTATTTAAGATTTTTATTAATGACCTTGGCACAAGTGGGAGTGTGCTAATAAAATTTGTGGATGACACAAAGGTAGGAGGTATTGCCAATACAGAGGAGGACCGGAATATTATACAAGGAGATCTGGATGACCTTGAAAACTAGAGTAATAAAAACGGGATGGAATATAATAGTGCTAGGTCATTCACTTAGGAACTAACAATGAGAATTTTTGCTATAAGCTGGGTACTTATCAGTTGGAAGCAACAGAGGAGGAGAAAGACCTGGATGTATAGATTGATCACAGGATAACTATGAACCGCCAGTGTGATACGACTATGAAAAAGGCTAGTGCAATCCTAGGTTGCATCAGGCCAGATATTTCCAGTAGAACCAAGGAAGTGTTAGTACACTTCTACCCTGCTATAACGCAACCCGATATAACATGGGTTCGCATATAGCACGGTAGCAGCAGGGCTCCAGAGGCACTTTAAAGGGTCTGGGGCTCCGGCTGCTGCGGGGAGCCCAGGGCCCTTTAAATCACCACTAGAGCCCTGCCGTTGCTACCCAAGGGCTCCGGCAGCGGGGCTCAGGCAGCGCTTTAAAGGGCCTGGGCTCCCCTTGGCCAGAGCCCTGGGCTCTATAAATTATCGCTGCAGCCCTGCCAGAGCTACCCCGATATAACGGCGTTTCAACTATAACGTGGTAGGAATTTTTGGATCCCCACGACCGCATTATATCGGGGTAGAGGTGTACAATTATACAAGGCACTGGTTAGACCTCATCTGGAATAGTGTGTGCAATTCTGGTCTCCCATGTTTAAGAAAGATGAATTCAAACTGGAACAGGTGCAGAGCAGGGCTACTAGCATGATCAGAGGAATGGCAAACCAATCTTATGAGAGGAGACTCCATTAACTTGGTTTATTTAGCCTAACCAAAAGAAGGCAGGGAGGAGATAGGATTGCTCTCGCTAAATATATCAGAGGGATGCACAGAGAGAGAGGAGTTATTTACGTTAAGCACCAGTAAATAAATAGAGATATCCTATCTCCTAGAACTGGAAGGGACCTTGAAAGGTCATCGAGTCCAGCCCCCTGCCTTCACTAGCAGGACCAAATACTGATTTTGCTCTAGATCCCTAGGTGGCCCCCTCAAGGCTTGAACTCACAACTCTGGGTTTAGGAGGCTAATGCTCAAACCACTGAGCTATCGCTCCCTGCGAAGGAGCAAATGGTGTCTGGGACCCTTAAAGAGCCCCCGATACAAGTACCTATCCCCACCCTTTCTAGTACCTATCCCCACCCTCTCAGTGTTGACACAAGAACAAATGGGTATAAACTGGCCATCAACAGGTTAGGTTTGAAATTAGATGAAGGTTTTTAACCATCAGAGGAGCGAAGTTCTGGAGCAGCCTTCCAGGAGGGAGGAGTAGGGGCAAAAAAACCCAAAACTAATTGGCTTCAGGACTGAGCTTGATAAATGTACGTACGGGATATATGATGAGATTGCCTACAGTGGCATGTAGGCAATCTGTGACTGCTAGTAGCAATTATCCCCAATGGCTCCTGATGGGACACTAGATGGGGAGGGCTGTGAGTTACTACAATGAATTCTCTCCCAGGGGCCTGACTGTTGGGTCTTGCCAAAATACTCATGGTTCAACTGACTGCCATATTTGGGGTCAGCGAGGAATTTTCCCTTGGGTCAAATTGGCAGAGACTCTGGGTTTTTTTCGCCTTCCTCTGCAACATGGGGCATGGGTCACATGCAGGTTTAAACTGGAGTAAATGGTGAATTCTCTCTACCTTGAAGTCTTTAAATCATGATCTGAGGACTTCTGTAACTCAGCTAGAGGTTCAGGGTCTATTACAGGAGTGGGCAGGTGAGGTTCTGTTGCCTGTAGTGTGCAGGAGGTCAGATTAGATGATCGTGTTGGTCCCTTCTGGCCTTAAAGTCTATGAGTCCATGAGAGGTTTGTTTTGTTTCCCTGTGTTTATCAGGAGCATGAGCCAATATATCTGTGCTGTTTTCCCTGGAATGTCATCAGTGATGAGAATGCATCTCTTGGAATAGGATTTGTTAGGTAATCTGGGCACCCTATATTGTGACTGCAGTGCGTTCCACATAAACAGCAGTTTATCCACTTATTTACTCCGGGGCATATCAGTTTTGGTTTGTTTCTCCCCACCCCCTCACCCCACCCCCCAAGTACACTCCCAAAAAAATATGGTGAAAGGAACAGGAAAAATTGCTCCCTCTTTCTATCTACTACTCAGAGATGATCTTTAAAAAAAAGTGTTTTGTTTGCAAAATTGGTTTGCTGTCCTTGTTTGTGAGACTCTGCCCATTCCATTGCTCTCTGCTTAGTAAGTCAAATCTTTGTCATACAAATGCATCCATCTATAAGGAAAAGCTTTGAAGAAGCAGAGAACGAAGTTGCCTAGCTTAGCAGGACTGTCAAACTCATGGCATTGTCATAAATATAAAGGGAAGGGTAACCACCTTTCTGTATACAGTACTATAAAATCCCTCCTGGCCAGAGGCACAAATTCCTTTTACCTGTAAAGGGTTAAGAAGCTCAGGTAACCTATCTGGCACCTGACCGAAAGGACTAATAATGGGACAAGATACTTTCAAATCTGGGGAGGGGGAAAAGGCTTTGTTTTGTCTGTTCTTTGTCTGTCTGTTTTGTGTGCTTGCTGGAGACACATCAAGAAAGCAAGCAATCCAGCTCCATTAGTATTAGTAAGTACTAGCGAAGAAATGCGTTAGCTTACTTTTACTTTGGCTTGTGATTTCCTTTGTCTAAGAGGCAGGTTTATACCTGGTTTGGTAACTTTAAGGTTTTGCCTAGAGGGGGGATCCTCTGTGTTCTTGAGTCTTTTGTTATTCTGTAAAGTACTTACCATCCCGATTTTACAGAGGTAATTCTTTTTACCTTTTCTTTAGTTTAAAATTCTTCTTTTAAGAACACGATTGATTTTTCATTGTTTTAAGCTCCAAGGGTTTGGGTCTGTGTTCACCTGTACCAATTGGTGAGGATATTATTCGCAAGCCTGCCCAGGAAAAGGGGTGTAAGGGCTTGGGGGTATATTTGGGGAAGGTAGGGCTCCAAGTGGCCCTCCCTAAATGTTTGTTTAGATCACTTGGTGGTGGCAGCGTTACCTAATCCATGGTACAAGGAAGGATTTGTGCCTTGGGGAGTTTTTATCCTAAGCTGGTAGAAATAAGCTTAGGGAGTCTTCATGCGGGTCCCCGTGTCTGTACCCTAAAGTTCAGAGTGGGGAGGGAACCCTGACAGCATCAGTGACCGTGGAGGGTGTGGAATGTACCAATTGAAGCCCTTTCTAAAACCTTATTCTTTAGCACCTTATTGCCAGCTATACACAAGTTGGGGAGGCAAATTTTGGTCTTTGTTTGACTTTTTTGTTGTTTACCGGCAACAGTACCTGAAATCGTATTATTGGGCATGTTAAAATACCAGCGAGGTGGCAACTCAAGAACAAAGTAATGTATTTTTCTCTCTTGTTTTGTTTTCTAAAGGTATTTATAATTCAGAGGGTGTTCACTACCAGACTGCAACCATTGTAAAGTATGTCAGTTTTGGGATCTAAACTGCTTAGTGGTGTTTCAGTAAATGAGGTCAAGATACATTGTGATGCAACACATGATTACAAAGCCGTGGTGCAATATATCTCCGTGGAGTTCATCCTTAAATATACACAGACACTATAGAAATTCATAGACCTTGGGCCAGATCCTCAACTGATGTAAATTGTCATGGCACCATTGACTTCAATAAAACAACAATTTACACCAGCTGAGCATCTGGCCTCTGGGTTCTAGCCACCTATCTACTTAAATAAGTAGTTTAGTTTTGCTGTCGTAGCCTTCTTAATATCCCTCTGCTCTTAATAACAACAGTTATGAATGCTCACTTACAACGATAAAATCTTCCAGATGAGTCAATTTTTGTTACTAAAGTCATTGAAAAGCAGCAGTGCTTCGTGCAGTCTTGTTTGCTATTTTTTGTTGTTCAGTTTACTCTGGAAAATGTCTTTCCATCTTCAAGCTGTTGAGGGTAAAGCTTTAAAATAACACATCAGACCACTAGCATTATGGAAAGGGGCCACCGAAATACCCCAAGAGAACCTGCTTCAATATGGAAAAAATACCCTTCCAACTGCACACCCCTACTTGTTTTCCTACCACCTCACATTGGAACCCACATAGGCTATCATTAAACAATTAGAACCCATACTCAATGGGGACCATATCCTGAAAGAAATCTTTCCTGAACCCCCTCTTCTAGCCTTCAAACAACTCCCCCAACTCACCAATCTCATCATCAGAAGCAAGCTCCCCACAGACCAGGACACACCAACTCAAAGCAGCATGAGACCCTGCCACAACAACAGAAAACCTGCTGACATAGCTTCACTGTTACAATGATCAGTACCCCCTACAACACACCTTTCAAGATCCATGGGCCCTTCACATGCCTACCACAAAATATGGGGTACTTCAAACAGTCCACTAACTGCTCCAATAACAGCTATGTGGGTGAAATGAGACAATCTCTACGCTCTCAGATGAACTCTCACAAAAACGATAAAAGACAAAAACACCCTATTGCCCATGGGCATGATCGCTCCTTGCCTGACGTCATCTTCAAAGAAAACCTGAACAAACACCTTCAAAAGACAAGCCTGGGATCCTAAATTCATTACTCTGCTAGACATTAAAAATCATGGACTAAGTAGAGATGCTGGATTTGTCTCATTACAAAGTCTATAACCCGTTAACCCTACTTTGTCCTACCACCACAGAGATGTTAACTGGCCACTTCACCTTGAATGGTCTCTTGCAACATGTGTTAACTACTTACGCTTAACAATCTGTTCCCTCTTTCCCACACCTGAAATAAAGCTCTGTGTAAGCTTGAAAGTTTGTCTCGTTTACCAACAGAAGTAATAAATCAATTACCAGCAGAGGTAACAAAAGACATTACCTCACCTACCTTGTTTCTCTAATAACACGGCTACAACACTGCAAACAAGTATTATTAGTCATAAGTGCTAGAAGAACAGTACTTGAGCTCTCATGATCCCCCTATGCTTTGCCCTCTCTTGTTATAAAACCGAAGCTGTGGAGAAGAGCTGTGATTGCAGTTAAGCTTTTCAACCTTAAGATCAATCATTAGGGTTCTCAAGAACTGATAGTAGATAATGTTTTCACCCTCTTAGCCAGAAGGCCGAGAAGCGATCTACATTGATGACAATCTATAGTATACTGGCTTTCTGGTAACATGTTATATTTTACATTATTTCAAGATTTATGATATGTATTTTTAATAAATTGATAGAATAGTTTTAGCAACTTGTACCTGAGAAATACTAGATTAAATATTTACTGGAGCCAAAAGAGACTGTTCATTGTATAAAGTATATTGATAATGTAGTGGATATTTGCAGATACTTTGAAAATTGTTTTCTGTTAGCTTGTTAGTTAAGACAATACCAATTTATCTACAGCTCAGTGAAACTGTGATGACTAGGGCTGTCGATTAATCGCAGTTAAGTCATGTGATTAACTCAAAAATTAATCGTGTTCAATCGCACTGTTAAACAATAGAATACCCTTTGAACTGTATTAAATATTTGTGGATGTTTTTCTACATTTTCAAATATATTGATTTCAATTACAGCACAGAATACAAAGTGTACAGTGCTCACTTTATTATTTTTATTACAAATATTTTCACTGTAAAAATGATAAAAGAAACAGCATTTATCAATTCACCTCATACAAGTACTGTAGTGCAATCTCTTTATCATGAAATTGCAACTTACAAATGTAGGGATTTTTGTTACATAACTAAACTCACAAACATAACAATGTAATACTTTAGCGCCTACAAGTCCACTCAGTCCTACTTCTTGTTCAGCCAATCGCTAAGAGAAACAAGTTTGTTTACATTTATGGGAGATAATGCTACCCACTTCTTAATTATAATATCACCTGAAAGTGAGAATAGGCGTTCCAATAGCACTGTCCTGGCTCAAAGGGGGAGCAAGATCAGTAGTGGCAGTGATTCTTTTGGCAGGTAGAGCAGCCAGATGAGCTTGAGATCCACAGTGGATCAGATCCTCAGCTGATGTAGCCTGTGTTAGCGCGTGGGTCGGACAGGTTCTGTGTCCCTCTGGCTGTGGCCAGCAAGACCTCTTTCCCATCCCTAAATTCCCTCTACTACCAAAAGGGCATTGTTGGCCCAGGAAGGCTGGTGGCAGTATCAGTACATTCAAGGAAAAGAGCTTGTTTCATAGTCATCTGTACCTTCCGCCTGATCCAGCTCACCCATACTCCTATTAATTGTGTGGCAAAATGGTTGAGTTCCCCTGCTCTTATTTACAAATTCTTGCCAGTTCTTCTTGGCATTCAGGTGGTGGTTTTGGCAGAAACCTTGAAAATTCTTGGAAAGTTCCTAAGTAGTTAATACAGGAGTTATCATATCCTGGTAGGTTTGTTTTAAAATTTAAATAAGAAGAGCTTACCTCTGTGGGAAAGTCAAACAAGTTAAGCTTGGTAGTTTAATTGATTTGCATAATCTTTTGTGTATTTGTGTATGATGGCATGACAGAATTACCTATTTATCACGTGTTGGTTTTGATCCTTTGGGTTGACCTTGAAGGGCCCTATGATGTTGTCTGCTCTGCACTGTGGATGATACTAATACTTACGCTACTTAGGATAGTGCCTTCCAGCTGAGGATCTCCAAATGCTTTCTGAGCCTCAATTAATTAATTCTCACGTCTGTCCAGTGAAGTGGCCTTATCCCCAGTTTTACAGATGGTAAAACACAGAGAGGTTAAGTATCTTTTGCAAGGATAGACAGCGAGGTTTTCTCAGAACTAGGATTAGAACCTAGGCTTCCTGACTCTTAGTCTCAGGCTCTAAGTCTCAGGCTCTAAGTACTGGACTGCAGCCTCTCTACATTTCCGATTCACTGAAATTTGCAAGTATTTATGTTTAACTATGTGACGGCAGCTTCTGCATCAAGTTTTGGCTCCACTGCTGTGACGCAATGCCTGGAAAAAGTTCTGCGTCTCACCAGCTGCTGTGTTTTGAAAGGGTGGTGGTATTCACTAAACCCCAAAGTAAAGGATTTTTGTGCCATCCACATTCAGAAGATACTTAGGAAATGTTGTTGGGGGCAAGTTCATGCCAACCTCACCTAGACGAAGGTGGGCTCTAGTATCTGTATATACAGCACCAGCATGTGGTCACTAGGAAGCGGACTGGCAACCTGTGCTTTGTAAACTCCCTCACTTGCCATGTCTCATGAGAGTCACTGTTTAATGTTTGCATGTGGATAATGAATAAAGTTTTATTTGGCCATCTCACTGATCTATTCCTTTTGAGATTGCATTGATAATGTATTAACTCATAACTAACTACCTCTTTACTACTATCTTAATTGACCCTGAGAAACAGTGGAGCATTTGAAGCCAATATTGTAGATTACGTTTCCTGAAAAGTATACAAGCGTCTGTCCAGTCATACTAGTTTCCTGTATTGACATCACCAGGTGCTGTCTGGCTAATCCCATGCAGTACTTTCCTTCCATACAGGCCCCTAAACCATAACCTCTGCAGTCCTATTCACAACAGCATCTGGCTAGACAATTCATAGAACAGGAAGTGACATGTTCAGATATTATTCTAAACATTAGGCTGCTACGCACTCTGCATTCAGTTGCATCCTAAAGACCCAGCTCCACACGACACCAACTGACTGATGGGGGGTGGGGTATTTTATATGTTTTATTTTTTTAAAAATCCACTGTGTTATTAAAACATAGCTGAACAGGTTCAGCTGTCATCTTGTATGCTTCACTGATATGTTCTACCTCTACCCTTATACTTTATCTGTTTGTCTTTTAGATTGTAAGCTCTTTGGGTCAAGGGCTATGGTTTCTTATTTGTTTGGAAAATACGTAATGTATTGTGAGCACTACGGGAAACAAATAATAAATGGAAGACTCTACAATCTGTTGTATTAATTTAGGTGGAATAAATGGGCCAAATGCGTTAACATAACCCAGTCACTATCCAACATTAAACAGTTTTAAATGAAGTCTGGGGCTTGTTTTACCGAGACCTGAGTCTGTTTAGCATCATGGTAAACACATCATTAAAAATCTCCTTTTAACCTTTTATTAAAGATACAGGAAAGAAGGCAAATCAGTTAAAGCATTTGAAATGTAAAGTATTAAGTAAGGCTTTCATTTTAACGGCATCCCTTGTTCCCTTTCCCTTTAGCTGTAGACAGTTTGTAGAAGGAAAATTTGTTTGAGAGTCTCGTAGATGGTACCAAAGATGGTAGTAACTGTCCTCCCAGGTGGTGTTTAGGATTCAGGGGAGGAGTGGCAATGTTGCCTTTCTCGCTGGCCCATTCTGGTCAGGATATCTTTCAGGATCATGATAATGAAGGCCGAGGGTCCCAGGAAACCATAGGTGTGGCGTTCAATGATTGTAAAGCTCACTCCAGTACACTCTGATCATTCTTTTCTGTTCTTTTTGTTCTTTTGTACTTTCCCCACAATATCTTTTTCTTTTAAGGACCCAAAAAGGGAGTGATGGGTGGACTAGCTCATCCCCTCATATTTGGCCTACCAATGAGGCCTAATAGCTGACTTACCAATTTTGGTGCATCAGTTTCCAGCTCCACATCTTCCTGTTTTAACACACATAATTTCAACACAGTCCTTGAATTATATCAACTTGGCCTTTTTGTTTGGACTAATTCAGTTATTCTGTCTCCCTTTCCTACCTTTTTTCTAATCAACATTTATTATTATAGGTTATTGTAACATCTTATGAACTTTTAAATGCTTTTTACAGTTGAGCTTACAATTTGGGTAAGTTTGTAGGCCCAGTTATCACCACAATATTATCACTTGCTTTTTGTGTAACTTTTTAATGGACTTTTGTCATCCTTTTTCCTTTTGGCATATGCTGTCATGGACATAGATATATCTCATAGATCTGGAAGGGACACTGAAAGGTCATCAAGTCTAGCCCCCTGCCTTCACTAGCAGGACCACATACTGATTTTTGCCCCAGATCCCTAAGTGTCCCCCTCAAGGATTGAACTCACAACCCTGAGTGTAGCAGGCCAGTGCTCAAACCACTGAGCACTCCCTCCCGCCTATCAGGTGAAGGATAATGTTCTTTGTGAGATATTTTGCAGCTAAAAAGGGAATGGATATCCAAGTATAAATAACAGCACTTGTTTGTGTTTTCCATGATGATGATGATGATGTGGTGGTATTTGTTGAGATTGTTTAGTGTTGCGGTGTTTGGGTACCTTGATTTGTTCTGGATGTCTTTGAAGCAGTGTCTGCAACTCCTAATGATTGAAATGAGCTGTTTGCTGTCAAGGGATACTGCAAGAACCAAAATGCTTTGAGTACGAAACGGACAAGTACATTAATAAACAAATCTCTTCTTTGGCCTGGGTTCTTATCTGGAAAACCTGCTGGTAAACCAGTCTGCAAATGGAAGTCCATGATTTTTGAAGAGCATATTTTGGTAGCGGGTCGCCTAATTTTATATCTCATGTAGATCTGTTGAGATTTTTAGTTTAAGTAGTTTTTCTTTTAAAGGATATGGTAATGGCCCTATGAGTTCCACTATGTATGATAGATAAATATGATGATAGAGTTTGCTTGGAGTAGTTACATTACAAGAATAATAAAAGGCCAGATGAAAAGAGCTCTCTCCTGGGTCATCTCAAACTCCGGCCTTTTGCATCAAGCAAGAAGGACTTTTCTTTATACTGTTTACTTATTTTGAGCTGAGTGATCTAATCTGTACTTGTATTCATTTGGAAGTGAAAGTAATTTGAGTAGTTTCCTTCAATATTTGCCTTAAGCAGTGGTTATGAAATAATCTGAAGACCTGCCTTCTAAAGTCAATACATTTAGTTTAAGTATCATTTTCTTATGTTCTACAATTTGCATGACATTTTCATGACCACCAATTTTAGTTGGGCTTATGTGTGACGTGGAGGAGAACAGAGAGGCGTTAATAGCCTTGAAAAGGCCTTTGATAAGGCAGTATGCAGTGTTCCTCTCCTTGCTTGCATAAATACGTAGGACTGTGTGATGGGGCATGCAAGCCTTCATTCAAGGCAGGAATGGTTTAATGGGCTACTGAAGGCCCAGTCAGCCCAAACTGAGATGCATGGAGCAGGAGGCACTTAAAAGGAGGAGCCCTTCTCAGTCAGAGGGAAGCAGGCAGAGAGAGGAGTGGATGTGGGTCTTTCACCGTGTGAGAAGAGGTGGGCCAGGGCCAGGACTGGTACCTAGCACATCACCTGGAGGATAGGGAAGAGTTTATGTTGCTTCATATTTGTTATGGATTTTGATTCCCTGGAAGGAGTAGAACTGGAAGTGAGCTATCTGGAGGGCTAAGTCTTTGAAACCCTGGAGGCATTGGAGGCTGGGTAAAGCAGCGAAAGACCAGCTGGGAAGCTGAGCTGAGTGCCTGCTACACTATACAGTGTCATAAGGGTGTGCACTTGTAAGGATGTGCTATAACAGACTGTTTGTAACATTCCACCCCCTGTTGCATAAAGTCTGCATGGCAGATGGGCACGGTGGAGAAAGCAAGGATGTCTGTGCAGCATGATGGAGGAACTGCCATTGTATGCAGCACGGTCAACTTCCTACAGAGTGCCTCTACTGCCTGAAAAGTGTAAATTAGTTAATAATGACTTGGCACTGTGTAACTCCCCTTCTGTGCTTGTTGGCATTTTTTTTTCTTTCTCATTGAGTGCTCAGAAAAGCATTAGGTGCCAGTTAGGCAAATGCAAAGGATATTGTCCCTGTCCAGAAGAACCCAAAGGAAAATGTTGATGGGAGATGTCGTCTGGCTGGGAAGGCCAGCTCACAGAGGAGAATGAGGACATGGGGAGTAACCAAGCTACAACATTCATGAGGCACTGCTGCAGCCTATCCACATTAAAATATTTTATTAGACATTATTCCCCATCACAATTTTCTGTGAAAAGCAGATATTTTTTCACAGAAACCCATTTAGTCAAAACCCCAATTTTCCATCAAAACCGAGTTTTGACTGAAAATGTTGGGCAGCCCTAGTTACAGTATATGTAAAGATGTGACAAGATGAAACAGAGGGAAAAGGCAGGGCTAACGAAGGAGCCAGGATTGCATGTGCACGGTCAGGCGTTAGCTCAGTGGTTCTGCACATGTCGTGGTGTTTGGTGGTGGGTTTTTTTTTTTGGCTAATAATTCAGAAAGGATTCTTATACGCATGGATCTTGGGAGCGAGGACGGACGAAGGAAGTGAGGTGACGTCGTGCAGAGTTGGGAGAGAACAGGAGTGGGAGAGAGGGCAAATGGGATAACATGGTGTCAAGGTTTCCTCCCCCACTTTGAACTTTAGAGTACAAATGTGGGGACCTGCATGGACACTTCTAAGCTTAATTACTAGCTGAGATCTGGTAACGCTGCCACCAGCCAGAAATCAGTGTCTGGCACACTTTCTGTCCCCCCAAAACCTTCCCTGGGGAACACAGATCCAAACCCCTTGGATCTTAAAACAAGGAGATATTAACCATCCCCCCTCACCAATCCCTGGTGAGTTCAGACCCAATCCCCTTGGATCTTAAAACAAGGAGATATTAACCATCCCCCCTCACCAATCCCTGGTGAGTTCAGACCCAATCCCCTTTCTTCTTAAAAAAGAGATATATTAATCCCCTCACCAATCCCTGGTGAGTTCAGACCCAATCCCCTTGGATCTTAAAACAAGGAAAAATCAATCAGGTTCTTAAAAAAGAAAGCTTTTAATTAAAGGAAGAAAAGGTAAAAATTATCTCTGTAAAATCAGGATGGAAATCAGGGTACTTAGATTCATATAGCCCAGAGGAAACCCCCTCTAGCCTCAGGTTCAAAGTTACAGCAAACAGAGGTAAAAATCCTTCCAGCAAAAAGAAACATTTACAGGTTGAGAAAACAAAAATAAGACTAACACACCTTGCCTGGCTAGTTACTTACAAATTTGAAACATGAGAGACTGATTCAGAAAGACTTGGAGAGCCTGGATTGATGTCCCGTCCCTCTCAGTCCCGAGAGCGAACAACCCCCAAACAAAGAGCACAAACAAAAGACTTCCCTCTACCAAGATCTGAAAGTATCTTGTCCCCTTATTGGTCCTCTGGTCAGGTGTCAGCCAAGTCTACTGAGCTTCCTAACCCTTTACAGGTAAAAGAGACATTAACCCTTAACTATCTGTTTATGACACATGGTTAAACAGTGAAGGGAGAGATGCTTGCAGAAATGGGTTTGACAGTACTCCGGCTGGCATGGGAGGCAGTAGTCCACACTCAAACTGGCTAGCCTGGTTTCTTCTGGGCTACTGCGGTGGGAGCCTGGGGCTGGCTGCCCAGAGTTTGGGAGGGTGTTTCTTGGGTGGATGCAATACATGGCAGGGGAGACCTATACTCACTAGTGATGTGGCTGGCCCTTTTCAGTCCGAGTGGCTCGGCAAAGTTTGGAGCCCTGTGGGTGTTCCAGTTGGGAGTAGAAGTTGGCAATAGATGGGTATTTCTTTGATACAGTTGTGTTTATTTACAAAGAATGTACAAGGTCCTGTGTTTCTGAATGCAGAGGTAATCAAATAACAGGAAACTGCTTCTTTTAGAGCACCCCTGCCCTAACACCCCCTCCCCCCCGGTTTCTTCCAGGGTGAGCCTCATGCTTTCAGCTGCTCCTTCAGGCTGTCTCTCTCACTCAGGTTACGTCTACACTACAAGGACACAGCTATGGCACTGCAGCTGTGCTGCTCTGGCAGCATAGTGTAGATGCTTCCTGCATCGACAGAAGGGGGTTTTCCATGGATCTAGGTAAATTACCTCTCCCAAAGGCAATAGCTGGCTCAATGGAAGAATTCTACACTTGAGGGTTAGGTTGACCTAAGAATGGTGCTCAGAACAGCAAATTTTTCCCAGCCCTGAGCAGCGTAGCTAGGTTGATCTAGTTTTTAGGTGTATACCAGGCCCTAGTCCGTTCTTAGTTTCTGAGTGTTCTCTTACCCCACTCCCAAACTGGGCACAATACCCATTCAGACCCTCTGCTCACCCCGTATAGCGCCTGGGCAGACTCTGTTAAGCCAAGTGTTAGGTGTGGCCCCTTCACTGTCTCTCATGACTGACTTAAATGGAGGACTCATTCATACATCAGTTTAAAGAGGTTTTAACTCAACCCCTAAAATGGTTTCACCCAGCTCATAATAATATTAACCCCTACGTGCTCCTTCCTCCTTGTCTCCATACAGTGACCCGCTTTCGCACCAGGCAAATGTTTCCTCAGACTCAGCCAGAGTGAAAAGGTCAGGAACACATCTGCGACTCCCAGGACTCTGCGCACATGGTTCATAGCTCCTCTGGCATCCGCTCCAGCCCACACCCCTATGACGTCGTTTCCTCTTTTGGGGAGTAGCACCTGGTTCTGATAGCTGGTGGGGAGGTTCCCTCTTTGGGAGGGGCATCCTGAACCCAGTCACAGCGTACGAGTGAATAGCAGTGGAGTATGGAGTGAGAGCCCTTCCTGCTGTCTGACTGGGGAGCCATTGGATTTACGAGTTTGTAACCCAGCTCTGCCTCTGATTCCAGGTTCTGCCCATAGAATTGCATGACTGGGGATAAATACAGACCTCTGATTTAGTTAACATGCCAAATGTTAACTGGTTGGAAAACCGTTCAGAGAGAGTAGTTATCAGTAGTTCACAGTCAAGCTGAAAGGGCATAGCAAGTGGGGTCCCACAGGCATCGGTTCTGGATCCGCTTCTGTTCAATATCTTCATCAGTGAGTTCGATAATGGCATAGAGAGTACACTTACAGAGTTTGTGGATGATATCGAGTGCTTTGGAGGATAGGATTAAAATTCAAAATGATCTGGACAAACAGGAGAAATGGTCTCAAATAAGTAGGATGAAATTCAATAAGGACAAATACAAAGTATTCCACGTAGGAAGGAACAATCAGTTGCACACACACACAAAATGGGAAATGACTGCATAGAGTACTGGAGAAAGGGATCTGGGGGTCATAGTGGATCACAAGCTAAATATGAGTCAACAGTGTAACACTGTTGCAAAAAAAGAAACCTCATTATGGGATGTATTAGCAGGACTGTTGTAAGCAAGACACATGAAGTAATTTTTCTGCTCTACTCTGCTTTGATTAGGCCTCAACTGGAAAGATGAGGACAAATTGGAGAAAGTCCAGAGAAGAGCAACAAAAACAATTAAAGGTCTAGAAAACATGACCTAGGAGGGAAGATTGAAAAAATTGGGTTTGTTTAGTCTGGAGAAGAAAAGATTGAGAGGGGACATGAAAACAGTTTCAGGTACATAAAAGATTGTTACAAGGAGGATAGGACAAGAAGCAATGGGCTTAAATTGCAGCAATGATGGTTTAGGTTGGACATTAGGAAACATTTTCTAACTGTCAGGGTAGTTAAGCACTGGAATAAATAGCCCCGGGAGGTTGTAGAATCTCCATCATTGGAGATTTTAAAGAGCAGGTTAGACAAACACTTGTCAGGGATGGTCTAGATAATTAGTCCTGCCATGAGTGCAGGTGACTAGACTAGATGACTTCTTGAGGTCCCTTCCAGCCCTACCGTTCTATGAAAGCAATTGTATTTACCGAGTCCAGGCCCTGTGATGGTTCGTGCTCTGTGACTCCCTCTGATAGAAGCAGTAGAGCCGGAAAATCTAGCAAAAAACGTATTTTTGGGACTCATTTATATAACTTATGATGAACCTTTTAAAATATAGCTGTAGCTGGACAGATGCAGAGCCAGCTAAAGCTAGCTCTTCGGAAGGGACTGCTTTACATAAAGAGAAAAAAATACTAAAAAGCTATTAAAATTAATTAACACAATCCTTGTCACAATCTGTCAGACAGTAGGAAAAACAATTGCTCCCCCACCCCTGTAACGCTGCTTGCACACACCATGGGGACACATTATCAGTATAGTATGTGAGGAATTATACGTGCCATTTATACTCTGTAAACAAGAGCTGTGCGCATGGCTCACCACATCAAAAATTCACCGCATTATGTTTTTTGTTTAAAGTCCCTGTTATCTTTTTAAAGACCTGCACTATTTTTTAAATTAGTGGATTGTTTTACAGCTATATATGATGATTAAACCAAAAACATCCTTATACAATTCCAACCAGGCACAGCTAAGTGGATTCGACTTTATGTAATTAGCCAGTTTCTGTTTGACTTAGAAGCAAAGAACCAGATTTTCAACAGAGCTCAGTACCCAACAACTCCCATGTAGATACCTAAATAAATGGCTGGATTTGGAGAAGAGCTCAGCTCCCAATTAAGCACCTAGAAGTGCCTGGATTCTTTTCAGATCATCCAGGAGATCCCAGTAAGTGCCATAGAGTGGTGTTGGAATCATGGCGAACAAAGGGCATGGCTACCCTGGTAGATGTAGAGCGCTGTGAGTTAAACCCGCCTTCGTAGAGCGCAGTAGGGAAAGCGCTGCAGTGTGGACAGACTGATAGCTGACAGCGCACTGGCGTGGCCACATTTGCGGCACTTGGAGTGGCATTGGGAGCGGTGC
The DNA here is from genome assembly GCF_016161935.1 of Mauremys reevesii. NCBI lineage: Eukaryota > Metazoa > Chordata > Testudines > Geoemydidae > Mauremys > Mauremys reevesii. The sequence goes on from NC_052625.1 coordinate 9,830,518, forward strand.
ATTATGGGCAGCTATCCCAGCATGCAAGTAGCTGCAACGTGCTTTTCAAATGGGTGTGGGGGTGGGGTGGAGTGTGACAGGGAGTGTGCTGTGTGTATGTGGGGGGAGAGAGAGTGGGGTTTTGGGGTGCTGAGAGTGTGTCAGCATGCTGTCTTGTAACTTCAGACTCCCTGCCCCCCCTTGCCTCTTTCTCACTCACTCAAAGCAAACAGTAAATGTTTGCTTTTTCTCAGAGCTGATAAGCAGCCGGCTTCTCCGAAACAGAGCTTTGAAAGGGCATTTCCGCATTCCTGCAGTCGATTTTCACAACAATGACAAGAGTGGCCACTTGACTTAAGGGGATTATGGGACATTTCCGGAGGCTGATCACAGCGCAGTAACGCAACACCTCGGTCACACTGACGCCGGGGCGCTCCAGCGGGGGAGCGGCAAACATTATTCCACTCGCCGAGGTGGAGCACCAGCAGCGCTCTAGGTGCCGAGTCAGAGCGCTCTACGTGCCTTGCCAGTGTGGATGGGGAGTGAGCGAGGGCACCCAGGGCTGCTTTATTGCGCTGTAACTTGCAAGTGTAGCCAAGGCCAAAATGTGAGCAATGTGCGTAGTCCTTAGAATTCCACAATACTTACGTTCCCATAATGCAAACTGTGCCTGTAGTTTACTATAGCATCATGGTATTAAAAGGTCATCATTGGAAATGGCACCTGCCGTCAGTCAAATAAAACATTCTAAAAAAATTACCTGGGCTAAAATATTTCACTTTTGCTCTGTACTCTAAAAGATAACTTTGTTTGCTAAAAGTTTCATAAATAATTATTCACCCACTCATGACTCTACCTGTTGTTGGGTGGCGTTTGAAAGCACTTTTTCCAGCTAAGTTATTGTTCATAGTTTCTTGCACTCTTTTATAACTATCACACATTTCTTTTTTTAATGAAATGTGTGAGTTAGGTTGAGCTTAATAAAGCACGTGCGCTCTACTTTCTTTGAAGAAGCTTGATTTTGCAGTAATAAGGATCCGTATGTGTTTGACTATAGCATTGTGAGTATGTCCAGTCTTTTTGTTGTTCTTTGAAAGCGCATAGCTTTCTGCAACTTTGCAGTGTTTTTGGGGGGGGAGGGGTGGAAGGCTAGTGTTAGTACATTAGTGTCATCTATGATCTATGTATTTAAAAGTGTGATCACTTAGATACAGCAATAGAAGGAGCATGGGACCACCCACCCCATGGGCTCTATGATTTTCTGCCATGTGGGGTATATAACACCAAGGTTGTGTAGAACCAAGGCTTTGTCTGAGAAATGTTCACGTTTCTCTGGGCTTCTTGACTTGGCTATGAAGTGCTGAAATACCTTGATTTAAAAACCCTGTTGATGCAGTATTTTTGACTCGGAGGAAACAATGAAGTGCTTGAAAACCGCCCCCACAACCTCACATTTCAGGACCCATTCTGTTGGGTTTTTTATTTATTTATTTATTTAAAAAAAAATTTATTGCACTTATTCATTGCTAGGAAGGGAGGGGGAAGTTGCTTTGAGAGCTAGGCTGTTGCAGATACTGGCCCCAGTCCTGGAAAGACTTGTGCATGTGCTTAATGTACACATACCGAGTAGTTCCGTTGCCTTCAGTGACACCACCCGTAGTGCATGAAGTTAAGCACGTGCTAAGTCTTGGAAAATTGTAGTGAAAGCAGGGAGAAGAGGAGGGAACACAGAGGAAGATTAGTTTGTCTAGCAGGCCAGGTGCTAGTAACTAGGGACAGGGTCTCTGTGTTGTGTCAAGAAACCTAGTGTTCTGTGGGCTGTGATTTTTTTGCCAGGTTAGACGAATTCTATTTCAGTGAATATTAAACAACCACTCACTGTCTCAGGTATATGTATTATTTGCTGCTAAGTATGCCAACAAAGCTAATATAGTCTTTTATTTTTTTTCTTCCCCTTCATTTCTCTTGTAATCAAAACCAGTAACAATGAGCCAGATTCTCAAAGGTATTTAGGGGCCTAACTCCTATTGAAATCAATGAGAGTTAGGTGCATAAATACCCATGAGCCTCTCGGAACAAAATGGAACACCTCTCATTGTAGCGTTGCCAGTAGATGGTCATAAAAATGTACATTCGTAAATCACCAGCATCCCAAAAGTATTATTTCTCCTTGTGGAACAAAAATCCATTTCTACGTAAATGCATACAAGTAGCATAGCTCTTACATACTGGTCTCGCAAGTTGACTCATTCATGAACTAATATGAATGTGGCCCCTGTCTGGTGTGTGGACTGTAACACATGAAACAGATTTTGAAAATATGACCTCTTATCTATGTATAATACACACATATATTCTCTGAATATGATACTTTCAGGGTGAAATCCTGGCTGGATTGTTGTCAATGGCAAACCGTTCATAGATTTCAGTGAAGCCAGAAAGTCACCCTCCAGAGAAGAACCACTATTCTGCCTTCTAGTTTTCATCCCTTTCCTTCAGTCAAATCTATTGTCCCTTCAGCCATTAAGAGCTGGACAGAACACTCTTTGATGTCCATTACTATTGCTTCTAAGTTGCCAAAAGGGATTGTTGCAGAGTGTCTCCGGCTGATTTAATGAATTAATCAGGACTTCTCATGTGTGTAAAGTTTTGGTAGGGTTAGGCCCTTAGTTTAACATGAAGTACATTAGTTATGGGTGGTGTATTTAGAGCTCTTTATATGGAAATGAATCCATGGTCTATTTGTAGACAACAGTAAAAGCGTGTATTATGATCAGAAAATTGGGTCTTGAGTTGCCAAAAATAATTTTAAAAGGATCATTATACAGTTAACACCACCTACCTTCAATTTCTTGAAATCTGAAAGACTGTAAACCAGTAGTAGCGGTGGGTTGTCCAGCAAATGAATTCGGGAAATCTGCTACCATGTCCAAAGGGTTTTTAATGTGTTCTTTAGTGCACGCCACTCTACCCTGCCATTATCAACTGAATTTTAACACATTCGTGTATCGATGGGCCAAGTTAAAAACCTGCTGAAGGCTTTGTTCTCATCCCGAGCTGGGGCTGCTTGGGAGCAACTATGAACAAAAACTGATCCCCAGTTACTAGCTTTATTACCTCTGATCCTATCAAGTTGTTTATGGAGTTCATTCCATTTCTCCCTTCCCCAACATATTTAAAAAAAAAATAGATACCCTTTCCCCTTAAATACATGTCAATTACGTAAATGGATATTCTTGTATCTAAATCTAAATGAGGCTGCCATTATACCTCTATAATAATGTCAAACAGATACAAAGCCAGACAACAGCTTGTTCGTTCTGAAGTAATTGTTGCTGTTTCCCCACCTTCCTTTTCAAACTGGTCGGAGTTCTGCGTTTTGAGGCAGCTCTTTCCCTTTATTAGCTGGCTTCACCTTCTCCTTTCTCCCTCTATGTCCCCTGAACCCTTTGAAATATACATTCTGCAAAATGTGAAAGCAGTGACTGCATAATTGGACTAAGAGCTTCACAGCACAATGTTATCCATTCCAACAGGAAATCTGAGGAGCAATAGTTCTGAAGTTCATAAAATGGAACCTGTAGTGTAAATTCCCTCCTGTATGGCAGCATTGACCTTGGAGTATAATTGTATCCATTTCAGAAAATAATACCGAGTAGATAACTGTACTGTGATAGGGGAAATGATACAATACAGCAGCATTCAGTTTTTTTATTATCCTTTTTTAACTGCAGAATGGGAGATGCATTAACTTTCAAGGGGTTATTTTACCCAACAGTAAAATCAAAGAATACAGGAATTAAAAATAAAAATATAGACTGATAACTCTGCCAACTAGAAAATTATGTTGCGGTCAGAATTTTAATTCCTGTTTACAAAGACTGTTAGATTATATAAACAATCTCTACCAATAAATGAAAATAAGTTATTTAAAAAAGAACTGTCTTTGTTTGATTGAGCACTTAAATTACACCGCTACCTCGATATAACGCGACCCGATATAACACGAATTCGGATATATCATGGTAAAGCAGTGTTCTGGGGGCGGGGCGGGGCTGCACACTCCGGTGAATCAAAGCAAGTTCAATATAACGCGGTTTCACCTATAACGCGATAAGATTTTTTGGCTCCCGAGGACAGTGTTATATCAAGGTAGAAGTGTATGTATCACATATTTCTTTACTCTCATTTTATACACAGAATGTAGTTTTAACTTCCACTTAACCTCCACTTAAAAGTCTAGTACAGAGGTGCCATGCCTTTACCATATGATCAGTAAAATGCTAGGTAAGAGGCCAAGAAAATCTGTTACAGCTTCTCTTTTGTCCTCTAGAGTATTCTGGGTGGAATCAGTAAAACCGTCTGTGATTATAAGTGAAGCTTTTGCTGCAATGTTTTCACTCCTTACTCTTTTTCACTGCTTCAGTATTCCCCACTTGATTGATTGCTTTGAAATACATGTTTTTGCCAATTTAATGGTATTAGTTGTTGCATATTAAAAATGCAGGATGGGGGAAAACCTTTAACCCTGAAGAACAGGGTCCAAACCTGTAATCGGGACAGAAGTGAAACTAAGTTTGGTCTCAGATCTATTCCAACTGGCAGTGCATTCCAGACAGCTAAACGGAGGGGTGTGGTGGTTCTGTGGTGGAGTATGCACATAGACACTGACCCTGGAAAGGGCAGCTAAGTTATGTCAGATCCAGTATTCTGCTCCCAACTAGTGACCGGAAGAAGAGCTCTGTGTAGCTCAAAAGCTTGTCTCTTTCACCAACAGAAGATGGCCCAATAAAGGATATTACTCCCCTACCTCGGCTTCCCAATGATCAAGGTGTTGAAATCTGGCAGACTTTAAACGTCTGAACATCCTCTTTGACTTCAGTGAGGCTACTCGCTGGCTGAGATTAGGCACGTGTTTAAGGGACTGTCTCTTCTGAGTTTGTACAGCACTAGCACAGTGGGCTTCTAGGTGCTATGATACTACCCATACTATTAATAATAAGCACTTTACTGAACTGGTGCCTCTGATCTTTTCCAAGGAGGAGCTATCCCAGGGATCGGCAACCTTTGACCCCTGGTGGGCTGGGCCGCTTGGTTTACCTGCCGCATCTGCAGGTTCGGCCGATCGCAGCTCCCACTGGCCACGGTTCGCTTTTCCAGGCCAATGGAGGCAGCGGGAAGTGGCGCAGGACAAGGGATGTGCTGGCTACTGCTTCCCACAGCCCCCATTGGCCTGGAGTGGCAAACGGCTCCCAGTGGCAGCAGCGATTGGCCAAACCTCTGGACGCGGCAGGTAAACAAACTGGCCTGGCCCGCCAGGGTGCTTATCCTGGCGAGCCACATGCCAAAGGTTGCTGATCCCTGAGCTATCCTTTTGGAATGGAGAGGCTCACCATTTGATAGGCAGGCAGTGGACCAAATGTGCAGCACCTCCCTCAGCTGCTCTTTCAGTGACTGGACTGGACTGGGGGATGCAGCTCCTGTTTTCTCCTCCTATCAGTTTGTGGACTCTGGGTCTGCATAAGGTAGTTTTGGGCTCAGTGGTTATACCTTTACTTTCCACCCACCCTAGCTAGTGCCCAGGAAATCTTTAAGGTGGCCCATGTAAGGTGAGTTTGTATCTCAGCCCCAACCTCAGCACCTCCTGCCTCTGCTGCATTCCACTTCTGTGCATTTCTGCCGGTAGGGACTGTAGAAGGATCCCCAGCCCCTGGGTGGAATTTCAGCGTAACAGGTCTGTCTTCCCCACTTGTTGATTTAATTTAATGATTGTTCTTATGGTGTTGGTGTACCCACAGGTTTAACTTCCACGGAGATAATGATTGAACGGCTGTTTCCTTTTCTAAAAGCTTTAATTCAGGGGTTCTCAAACTGGGGGTTGGGACCCCTCAGGGGGTCGTGAGATTATTATGTGGGGGATTGTGAGCTGTCAGCCTCCACCCCAAACCCTGCTTTGCCTCCAGAATTTATAATGGTGTTAAATATATAAAAAGGTATTTTTAATTTATAAAGAAGGGGTCACACTCAGAGGCTTGCTATGTGAAAGGGGTCACCAGGACAAAAGTTGGAGAATCACTGCTTTAATTGCTTTGTTCATATTTTTAAAATGCAGATAATTTGTTTATGACAGTTCTTCAGTCTTTGCAAGAAAAGCCATTCTGTAGAATTAGTAAGTAAAAACCCTTCAGCAGATAAGAGTTTCATGGTACTGAAGCACCAGAAAAGACTTTTAATATGAAGAACAGCATATCCATAATCTGATTAATATTAACTTATCCTGAACTCTTACAGAACATGGAATGTCCTAAACAAAGGAAAAATTCTAGTAGTTGACTACTGATGCCTTTACATAAGAAACAAGTAAGGCTTTTCCCAGTGTGGTACCTGATTCAGTTCTCAGTGACACTGATGTAACTCAGTGACAGTGGAGTTACTCTTGATTTGCATTGGTATAACTGAAATCTGAATCAGGCCTGATATGTGTTTGAGACATGCTGAGGGGGGAGATTTTCAAAAGAGCTCGGTTCCAAAGCACCAAAAGTAAGTGGAGATTTTCAGAAGAGAAATGTGCTGGGCTCTTTTGAAAATCTGGCAGTGGGGATCACAGTGGGAGCTGCTGGTTGCTGAGCATTTGTGAAAACCTGGCCCTTATTTAGGCGCTTCAGTGGGAGCTGAGCTGTCTTGAAAATCTGACCCCCAAGCTCTTTTGTAAATCTGGTCTCAGGTGTGTAGTAAGTATCCTGCTGGACATCGTGTGTGCGTATAGTCCAGGATTAATGCCAGGACACTGAAGTGAAATAAATTGCACAGTGATTATATAATTTAAAAAATGCTTCAGACGTCTTTATGATCTGCACTTCCATTCTTAGGACACAAAGCTCTTTTGTAACCTTGTTGCCTCACATCCTCCTCTCAGTTTTGTAACGGTGTCTTTCATAAACCGTGGAGAACTGGGTGGGATTGGATATCAAAGATAAAATTACTGCAAATGCACCTTTTTGATTGACATGTGTGTGGTACGTCAACACAGGTGACTGACGGCAAAAATGGGAAGTTTATGATTTAAGCTTAGAGGAGGCTGGCAAGTAACGTCTTACTTTTCAGAATTGAAAGCTGCCCTTAAGAACGTGTAAATATCCACAGGAAAAATGGAAGCTGATTGTATGCTACAACTCCCACTTACCTCAGTACAGACTTAATCAGTTTTGAATGAGATTTAATCCATTGCCATTTTGTAAAAGTGCTTTAAGTAATCAGTGCCGAAAACGAGATTTTAAACCTTTGAGGTTATAAGATGTGCCGGCCTTCCAGGCACAACATTTAATTATACCAGCCAGGGTTTGCTTTAGCTTGAACAAACAGTTTTATCTGGGTGAACCAGTTTGGATGTAAGCAGAAACGATCCGAACTGCCAATCCAAAACTTGAAGCAAATCTTCTATGAGGTTTGAAAAACTACTGTTTCCACGAGCACTATTTTTTTCCCCCTCTTTGAGTATCCATTCGTCTCTGGGACCAAAAACCAAACGGGCAAAGAATTCGTGTGCGGGGCTTAGGGTATGGGAGTTAGAGCAGGAGATGGGAGTCGGGGCTCGTGAATGCTCTTTCCAGCGCTGCAGCTGCTAGTGACTTCTTAGCATCTTTTAGGGTCAGACCCATTTTTGGCCTATCTCTACACTGCAGCTGTTAACAAGCCTCTCAGCCTGGGCAGACAGACTCGCCATAGCAGGGATTGAACAGGCATGCTGAAAATAGCAGCGTGGACCGTGCAGCACCAGTGGAGGCTTGGACTAGCCGCGGTCTGCTCGGACCTACCAGATCCCCTGGTTATAGGCTAGGGTGGCTATCCTCACCGGTGCAGCAGTATCCACACTGCTATTTTCAGCATGCTGCCATGAGCCCTGCTAGCACAAGTCTGTGTTGATCCACGCTGCAGTGACCTTGAACAGATCATTTCACCTATCTGCACCTCACCTTCCCCTTCTGTCGAAAGAGAATAATGCTTCCGTTACAGAGGTGATTTGAGACCTAATTAATGTTTTCCAAGTACTTTGAGAACCGCAGATGAAAGGTGTTCTATGAAGGTAAGCATTATAATTCAGATTTATCAGACCAGTTTTTGCAGGTATAACAGATTCTGACAAACAAAACTTTTGAGTGCTTATGTGGAACTTTTCAGCCCCTTCCACCCCTCCAAGCAATGTTTCAGGTGTCATATTTTAAAGTAAACAATAATAAATTGTTTCCTTGCACTGGAGCACCTCTGTGTATGCGTTTTAACTCAAGCCTGATTGTGTTGGGGTCTTGAGGTTTGGGAGTTAATTTATTGCTGTAGGCAATTTCCGCATAAGGAAAAAAATAGTCTCCGTCTGCTGACACTGTCCCATCTCTTCTGTAAACATTTGAATATTATGAAGTAAAGTTTTGGTTTTCCATTGAAATAATTTTGATTAAAAATTATTATTTTTTTTGTTTTCCCACCTGGATATATATGTTATATCTATATCTTCATTGGGTATACTATAATGCCACCTGTACAATAGGGGGAAATGGCACTGCAAATAACTTGAGGCCATATGTTTCCTCCGTTTATATGGCACACAAGGGAGTGCTGGACCTAAACTATGGTCAAAAGGACCCACAGAAGTCATTGGAAGAGAACTGTAGTTAGACTGTATATACCATTAGGCCAGTGGTTCTCAACCTATTTATCATTATGGGTCACATATGCAGGTCTCTGCATCCACACTAATATATATATATATATATATACATACACACACACACACACACACACACACAAACACACCCCTACACCCCTGTGTGGCCCTAATGATGTCACTTGGGCTGCAGCTGTGTGCTGATTGGGCTGCAAGTGGCCCGTGGGCGGCGGGTTGAGAACTATTGCATTAGGTCATCCACCACGTGTATCAGGTGCAACTCGAGGAAAGTTTAGGGCAGAGGAGTCCAGAAGGTGAGGAATTGGGGATTAGCCCCCTGGGGTATGGCGCCTCCCATGAAGCAATGTGCTTTGTGAGGTACTGAGCGTAGCTGCTGCTGAGTGACCAATGGCAGCCCAGCCATGTTGCGATTACTAAAATGGGAGGCCAAAGGAGCATGCCACTATCATAATGGGGAGAAGATCTGCAGGGTTTCAGATGTATTTTTCCATGCATCTCTGGTCCATACTTGTATTTGAAACCGTGCTGACTGTTCTTTTTCCGGTGCTGACTGTCTTGCAATGCAAAGGGCAGGATGGATCGCAGTAGCAAATTTCTAGTCATGGTAGATTCCTCCTTACCGGCCCCCCCTCTCCCCCCGCATCTTTATGTGAGAGAGGCAGTTACAGGCTAGTAAGTCTAACTTCAGTTTCAGGCAGATTGGTTGAATCTATAATAAAGAACGAAATTATCAGACACCTAGATAAGAACATAAGAATGGGCGTACTGGGTCAGACCAAAGGTCCATCCAGCCCAGTATCCTGTCTACTGACAGTGGCCAATGCCAGGTGCCCCAGAGGGAGTGAACCTAACAGGTAATGATCAAGTGATCACTGCTGTCCATCACCACCCTCTGGCAAACAGAGGCTAGGGCAGAGGTCGGCAGCCTTTCAGAAGTGCTGTGCCAAATCTTCATTTATTCACTCTCATTTAAGGTTTTGTGTTCCAGTGATACATTTAAACCTTTTTAGAAGGTCTCTTTCTGTAAGTCTATAATATATAACTAAACTATTGTTGTATGTAAAGTAAATAAGGTTTTAAAATGTTTAAGAAGCTTCATTTAAAATTAAATTAAAATGCAGAGCCCCCAGTTGGTGGCCAGGACCCAGGCAGTGTGAGCGCCACTGAAAATCAGCTTGCGTGCCGCCTTCAGCACATGTGCCATAGGTTGCCTACCCCGGGCTAGGGACACCATTCCCTACCCATCCTGGCTAATAGCCGTTAATGGACTTAACCTCCATGAATATAAATAGGATATATTGAGGATGTGTCAACATACCTTTGGTAAAGGGGAATCATGCCTCGCCAAACTATTTGAATTCTCTGAGGCTGTCCACAAGCATGTGGAGAAGGGTGATCCAGTTGATTGTATACTTAGACTTTTGGAAAGCCTTTGACAAGGTCCCACACCAAAGGCTTTTAAGCAAACAAAGCTGTCAGGAGAGAAGAGAGAAGATCCTCTCATAGATCAATAATTGGTTAAAAGATAGGAAACAAGGATAGGAATAAAAGGTCAGTTTTCACAGTGGAGAGAGGTAAATATGAGGGTCCCCCAAGGATATGTACTGGAACTTGTACTGTTCAACATATTTATAAATGATCTGGAAAAAAGCATCAAAATTCGCAGGCCTTACAAAATTACTCAGTAGAGTCCAACGCTGACTCTGAAGATTTACAAAGGAATTTCACTAAACTAGATGACTGGGTGACAAAATGGGAGATGAAATTCAAAGTTGATAAGTGCAAAGTAATGCACAGTGGAAAAATAACCTCAGCTCTATATACAAAATGGTGAGGTCTAACTTAGCTATTACCAGTCAAGAAAGAGATCTTGGAGTCATAGTGAAGAGTTCTCTGAAAACATCTGCTTAATTTTCGATGGCAGTCAGTAAAGCTAACAGAATGTTAGGAACCGTTAGGAATAAGGATCGATAATAAAAGAGAAAATGTCATAGTGTGATTATATAAATACATGGTACATCCACACTTTGCATGCAGATCTGGTTGCCTCATCTAGAAAAATATATTAGAATTGGAAAAGGTACAGAGAAGGGCAATGGAAATTATTAGGGGTATAGGACAGCTTCCATACAAGGAGAGATTAAAAAGCCTGGGACTTTTCAGCTTTGAAAAGATATGACTGGGGGGGCGGGGCAATATGATAGAGATATATAAAATGACTGGTGTGGAGAAAGTGGGTAGGGAAATGTTAATTACCCCTTCACTTAACTCAAGAACTAGAGCTCACCGGATGAAATTAATAGGCAGCACGTTTAAAACAAGCAAAGGGCAATACTTCTTTGCACAATCCGCCTGTGGAACTCATTTCCATGGGATATGTGTGTGTAGGTCCAAAGTATAAATGGCTTAAAAAATGAATTAGATAAGTTCATGGAGGATAGGTCCATCAGTGGCTATTAGCCAACATGGTCAGGGATGCAACCCCATTCTTTGGGCATCCCTAAACCTCCAATTGCCAATTGGGACTGAACAAGAGGGGATGGATCACTCGATAATTGCCCTGTTCCTTTCATTCCCTCTGAAGTATCTGGCACTGGCCACTATTAGAGACAGGATACTGGGCTAGATGGACCATTGGTCTAACCCAGAATGGCCATTCTTATGTTCTTATTAGTCATCCATTGTGCTTAATTAGCCTGTGGTCCCATTCTTGCTTCATATGAGCGCAGGGGTCCATATACATGGGCCTGTATTAGCTGATGATGATAAAGATGGTATTTCTTGATTAAATTTCTACCATTGATCCCTTTATTTAAGAAAAAATAAATCTACTTACAAAATGAATATGACTGAAGCTGTTCTGCGATTCTAGGTAGTGGATATAGAACAGTACTGGATTTCATGACCTGGTTGAGCTACTGATTGTATTAAAAACGGGGATTTTTGTGTCAGAGTGTAAAATGTATCCCTAGCCATTCTTTCACTGCCTTTTGCTATCTTGTAGGGAATGTATGTTAAGCAGAATCAGGTATGTCAGGCTGTCTTTCTGCCTTTGTTTTTCTTTTAATCATTACTCGAAAAGAATTTTTTGATAGGTCATTGAGACCATTTATCAGAAGGCTTTCATTGTTTTATTGAGCTGTAGTATAGCTTTTTTCCAGGTGCCTCTGCGTGTAGCATTTTCTTAGATCCGTGCAGCAGAAGAAACTAGTCACTAGAAGACGCACAAATTTAGCAGGCAGACAACTGCTCCCTGCAATCTGATCGCATTTCCTTGATAATCAAAATGTAAAATAACTGCTGTTACTGCGCCTAAATGAATGCTTTTGGAACTTTGCTGCTTTCAGAAGCCAGGCAGTGGGAAGATCTAGAAAAACCTAACGATAATACTGGTGAGTGCAGTGCAGAAATCTAGATTGGGAAAGCAATGTTTATTAGCAATATAGTAGCACCCAAAGCTACTACATTCTGATCAGGGCCCCACTGTGTTGGGGAGTTATACAAACCCACAGGCAGCAAGAGACTATTTCAAAGAGCTTGAAATCTGTGGCCCTGATCCTGAATTTAAAACTGTATTGGCAGCACCAATGTGGTTCTTAATGTAGGACTGGGGCCTAATGAAAGACAAGACACAGTAGTTGAGGGTCAGAATAATAGGAGGGGAAATGTGGGAGGATGAGGATTAGACAGAACAATATGAGCTAAGGGAGCACTTCAAGATGTTTGCTACAAGACAAGTTATATTTGAGGATAATGATATGTGACGATAATGAAATACCCTCCGTTTCAGAGAGTCTGCAGCAGCCAAAGCAGTGGGTGTTCTTGAACCTTTGGCAGAATTCCCCTGTGTAGGAGGAGTGGCAGTTGGGGCTGTTTAAAACAACTTGTGGACTGCAGCAGTGCCTTTGGAGCTGCCATTTGGGTTCTGGATAGCCTGGGGAAGGGGAAGAGAGGATCATTTCACCCTCTCTACAAGACATTTCAACACCACCCTCGCTCCCTTGCACAGTCTGTGAGGTTTTGGTTCTTAGAGTGGACTGATTTATCCCTGATCAATAATTATTTCAGAATGAAACTGATTAGGCTTCCGTTACATTTAGCTGAGCTTTTAGTGTGATTTCTTTGCATTACATACATTCACTCTTACTCTGTTTTCTTTTTAATTGGGAAGATGTATGAAAGGGACAGTCTGGTTAAGAATCATATTATAAAACCAAAACATTTTTCCTTACCTAATTTTACTAATACTACTTAACAGCATTTAAGCTGAGCCATTTTAAAAATCAATTTAGTTTTTCACCACTGGTTCTGTTTGTTTGCTTTGTGCACTTCAGCTCTGCTTGGAAAAGAGATTTTTTTCTAATCAGATTCATTTTGATTTCTAGTCCATTTTGATGTTATTTCTCAGGCCTGGCCTCCACTCGAAAGTTATACCACTATATTCAGATGAGTTAGGGATGTGATTATTTACTGAGGGTATGTCTACACTGGCAAGTTTGTGAGCCACAAGTATTTTGGGGGACAGAGAGTGTGTCAGCATGGTGTCTTGTAAGTTGAGACAGTGGGAGGAAGAAACCAGTCCTGAGGCAGGGCGAAGCGGGAAACCCTGACCACCCCCCACCCCTCACATACACACACTCTGTGTTCAACAGCAGGAGCATTCCACATTAATGGCTTGCTTTGTGTCCCAGAGCAGATCAGCACACACAGCACAGGCTGGCAAATTTTGCTTTTGAAAGGAAAGGGCGAAAGGCTCCTCCAGGCAAAAAAAAAGAAACAAGGAGCAGAGAGCAGCATGAGGGGGACAGCGGACAGCAGTTAGAGCGCGAGCGCAGCAAAGCAATCAATACACTGGCACTGCAATGGCTGGCGCGCGCGCCTCTGATAGCCTCCTCGACTCTCTGTGTGTGGTTATTTTTTGCTGCTGCAACTGAGTTCTGCTTTCTGCTCGGGCAGCATTGTGTTGTGGTGGATTTGATTTTTTTATTTCACAGGAAGACTCGATTTTTAATCATTTTTTTTTTTCAAGTGCAAAAAGTGCATTCTTGTTTGTTGTTAAAACATAAATACATACACTCAGAGATAGATGGAGATAGATTTTTTTATCATTTTTTTTTTTTTTTTTTTTTTTTTTTTTTTTTTTAAAACTTTTTTTTTTAGATATCAGAAATGATGATTTTTTTATTTTTTTTTTTTGTTATTATTTTTATTAAAATAAATTAATGAAGAATTATTTATGAAGTCATTGGTTCAAACAGGTTATCGTTAAGGTTAGTTGGATTTTTTTTTTTGAGTTTGTGTGTGTAGAGTTTGTGTTGAGTTTAGAGATTTTTTTTTTTTTTTTTTTTTTATTAACTAAAACAACAAAAACAACAATTTCAAGTATTTTTTTCTGTTTTTTTCACAAAAAAAATTATAATGTTTTTAATAAAAATCATATATCTCGCATTTCTCTTATTTCTTATTCATCGAACTTTTGAAACTTTTCACTTTTAGGAAGAGGGGGGATTGACTTCTCTACACACAAAATTTTTGAGGAGGATAGAGTTGTTGGGGTCTTCTTTTCTCTATATATATATGTTGTTTGTTTTTGTTAACAACAGAAGAATACCCTTGGAGAGACAAATCCACAGTTTGAGAACTACAAAACTAAGCATCTCTGATGGTATCTTCTAGACTGAGCACTGAGTCCCACTGGGTAGATAGAAAGATTAACCTACATAATCTATACAGAAGCCTGTGGAACCCCATAAGATTGGGTCCCTAATCCATGGACTATTGGAACTAATTTACAGAACTTTTCTTAAACATTACATGAAAATATATTATAGAATTAGAATTTATAATCTCTATTCCATGATGAGATATCTTTGAGCTATAATGTATCTTAATTAATTCCTTCAAAAAGCATTTTATCAAAAAAATCCGATTTAAATAAAAAAAATTGATTTTTTTAAAAATCATTGATTTTTATCCACTCTGCAGTGTGTACACGTCGGCAGTTTGAGTGCAAAAAGCTGCTTTACTGCGCAGAAACTTGCCAGCGTAGACAAGCCCTCATACAAACCCCAGTGTGGACACAATTTTACCGGTATAAAGGTGACCTATACACCTTTATAGTGGTGTGAAGCTCCATCACAACTGCATTCACGCTAGGGAGATTGTATTGCTTTAACTAGACTTGTAGAGGTAAAGTTGTACAACTCCTTAGTGAAGACAAGGCCTCATTCAGTGACAAAGTGCTACAACATTGTAACATGGTGAGGGGTTAAATTAAAATCCACATGGAAAACAGCTTGCATATTCCTTGTACTTAAATCAAACCTTTCATCAACATTTTTTAGTTTGAGTTTTACAAAACATTTTTTCCTATAAAAATCTTTATTTTTGTAACTGAACTTCCTGACTCTCTCTCGTGCTCCAGAATGCTCCATATAAAGATTATTTTGCTTTACATTTGACATACATTTTGTTTTGTCAACACTTATGGACAAATCTTATGATATTTAATAGACAGTGATAGACTTTATGCAGATATTTGAAAAATCCAATAGAATTTAAGAATTATATTACTACTATATAATTGTATAGGATGGGGGGTGATATCATACAAATGATATCATTCTCCAATACGTGCTGTAGGATTTTAGGTCAGTTTCTGTAGAACACTGTAAGTTTTATCCCTATAATGTTGTTTTCCATAAGGAAAAGAAAAATCATAATTTTACAGAAAAATTAATAATTTAAGTGTCTTGACACTTCTTTTTGTAATTGCTTCCTTTAGACAAGTCTATAGGTCCTACAGCCACGCGTTTCTCTACCAAAAATCTAAACAGATATGTAGGTGCATGATTTCGGTCTGCAAC
Source organism: Mauremys reevesii (assembly GCF_016161935.1). Taxonomy (NCBI): domain Eukaryota; kingdom Metazoa; phylum Chordata; order Testudines; family Geoemydidae; genus Mauremys; species Mauremys reevesii. The sequence continues at coordinate 9,846,043 of NC_052625.1, forward strand.
AAATCTGAAACAGAAATATGTACTGGAATCTGACATGCAAGACATTTCAGTTGCAGATTAGAAAGAATCAAAGTGGTCATTTATATGAATCACTGTGGATTAGCCTAGCTTGCGTTCATTTTTGAATCTGTACCCATCTTTTTACATCTTTTAAAATACAGAATTGAATAAACAAATTAATCCTGCCCAATCCGTATGTATTTTATGTCATTTAATGTTCAAAAAGAAAAATGTCTGGATTTGTTTAACATCATGACCTAATTTTATCCATCATACTTTAATACAAATGTATTCAGGAAGCCTCATAAACAATGATCTTTCAGCTGGCATCAGTTTGCAATCCATCACTATTAGCCATCACCATCTCTGCAACATGAATCGATGTTACCGACATCCACATCCAATTAGCTGACTCCTTCATAGATTCTGAACCTTATGTCAATAAGAGATGACAATTCAGCACTCTTCCCCTGATTAGAAGAGTAGGTCATTTAAAAGGACACCATCGACTCGAAATCCAGTTCATTTCAAAAGCTAAGGTAATTTCAGGTACTTCTGAGACTCCCTGCCAATTATTATGTTTTACAGTCCTATTTTCCTTTTGTTTTAAATTGTTTTCCCCATCCCTGTTACTTCGTGGAAGTAAGACCCACGCAAACAGGGGAAAATGGCAAAGGTCTCAATGCTGCAATTACTTATTTACACACTTGAGTAGCTTCACACAATGAGATGACTCATGTGAGTAAAAGTCTTTGCAGGATCGGGACTGGAATGATTGTCTACCTACAGGAACCAGTGAAACTGACGGTGTGCTTGCTGCTGTTACATGCACAAAGTAAAGAAACTGAACGTTTCCGTATTTTTCTCTTTTTCAGTTATGGAAGCCAGTTACAACAATAGCAAGCAAAAAGTTCTGAGACAGAATTACAATGTTAAAGTTGTTTCAACCACTCTTGAAGGCTTTATCTAACATACTTACAAGGTAAAGGACCCTGCCCAGTCTGAAATTGCCTTTTGAGCTGCACAGCCATAATGGCTACTCCTTATCCTATAGCAGGGAACTTTGCCTTCAGAAGTGGCTACATAAAGCCGATATAGGCTACACGCAGGTGCCTATGCCCTGTCCTCTCCAAAGGCAGAATCACTGATTGTGCTTAGCTCAACGGCTGTAGAAAGCAGTCATAACCTCTCATGTCACTTCCAAGGGTATCTTAGAGAGCATGCTGATGTGCCTCTCCTCTCACTTCCCCAGGGAAGAATCTTAAAGAGCCTCTTCAGGCCCATGAAAAATATCCCAGTTGACAGCTTCACTCATGAACAGAGGTCAGCAAAGGAGAAAGGGTTCCTTGGAGACTTTGCCCCAAGTGGCAAATAAAGGTGTTGGAGACAGCCCCATCCCCAGTTAGGTGATGCAGCATGGAGCCCACCCTCCACCCTGATTGTAGCAGGAGGCTTCCCTACCACTCATCATCAGAATATTGGGTAGAAGTGGAGAGGGACCCAGGCAAAGGTTTGTTTTGCAGATGCTGGTGTTCCCTCTTTGTCCTCCTACCTCTGCAGCCACACATGAGTTACTGCAGCTCTGCCACTTCTGTGGCAGAGCAGGGATTTATTTTTCCCACTTTTGCACCAGGATGACCTGCTGAGTGCACGTTTACTTTGCTTGGCCTGTTGAGGTTTCTGGGCTCCAGAAGGCTGTGTAAAATTTGTATTTGAATAGTGATAATGTGAAGGAGGACAAATGAAAAGGTTTTGCTCACAGGTTTGCTTTTCTTAAGGCAAAAGACTGCCCGCCTACTTGATGGAATAAGGAATTTCAACCATCAATAGATTTACCAAAACAAAACCATGTGCTTCCTTTTGCAGAGAGTTCAATCTCTGACAGTGATGAACTATGTATACTTCCTAAAGAAAAAGCTTTCTTAAAAAGAGTGTAGACTGAAAGTGTGGAGTCCAGCTAACATCCAGAAACAATATTGCATTCTACTTTGAAATAAAATCCAAACATTAAAAACCTGGCAATGAATAGTTAAGGGATCAAACCAGTTCTTCACTGCCACACAATCCTTTCGCACTCCTCATTGCTCCACCAGATTAACACCCCCCGGAGGACTCTGAATCTTCAATTTCTATTCTAACACAGAACTGCTTTCAGTGATCAAATCTAGTTCCTTGGAATCACAGTGAAACATCACACTTCAACTCCAGCCTCATTCTTACTCAGGTAAAAAAAACTCCTGTTATTGTCTTTACCGGCAGTATCCAAGAAACTTCAGGAGTTACACGTCCAAGCTCCATTACATTTTGAAGGGAGTTAGATGTTCAGTCCCATAAATGGCCTTGAAAATATGTCATCTTTAACACTCCAGGTATGATAAATTAATCTTGCAGAGGGAAAAATTAAGGTTTTGTGTTGGAGTGAGGAATTGGGCATGTGTACAGGGGTGGTTCTGCATGTTTCAGAGTTGCAGGGTGTATGTTTGGACGGTAAGGTATGTGTATTGAGGTTGGTGTGGTTGTGAATGTTGAATTAACTGGTGATTTTCTAGACTCGCTACTGTGCCATTAAGCCCTGTACTCATCCATGGTCATTAAGTGGTCCCAGTGTATCCATTAGACCACAGCCCTGTGATCTTATGGCAATGGGTTCCTTCATATGTGCCCATTTGACCAAGAATCCTGAGTGATGTAGGCTCCAGAAAACCCCAGTACCTGTCGTCAGAGGTTGAAGTTTCAGCTCTCTAGGACAGTCTTGGTGAAATCCTCCGAACAGCAGGTTAAGACTCATGTCACCTTATTTAAAACAAGATTTAATAAGAACAGAGCGGCAGTCACACAATTTTATATACTCTAAGTTATAGACTATAACTATACTTGTATAATTAATAAACAGTTGTAATAATATCTTACATGTGTATATAGTGCTTTCTCCTTTTTCCTCCATTCTTGCCCACCCTGTCAGAAGCATTTCCCTCATGTCAAGTCAGCATCACAGAGACACTGCATCCAGTTCTCTATTGTCCCACAACATTTTTTGATGTTGAAAGTGTGTCACAATTTCATTAAATCAGGCCTAGTAGTTGAGTTATGGTGGTATTTTAATACGGTAGTTTAGTCAGGGGCACCAACAAGTGTAATAGTCTCAGTTCTCCGTGCAATGGTTACTATCTAACAAGCTCCTTTCTAGCTCTGGAGATAGGGAAATTGGTAACTATCTCAAAATCTAGCATTTTAAATGCACCTCTGATTTTACCTACACCATAGTCATCTGAGAGGATCAAGGTGGCTAGCTCCTGGTTTCTGTGTCAATTCTTCAAAACCAGAGTTGTTAAACTGAGTCAGTCCTCGTCTGCCTTTAAAGTGACAGGATTTTTGCAATCTTTGTATTGTTTCCTCTTGTCAGTATTTCTATTCTTTGTCAAACCTGAATCCCTGACAGACTAAGGTCAGTCTGTCACAGGAATTTATAAACATTTGTTTAACATTTTTCTTGTTTCCACATTGAAAAACAATTTTGTCTTTTTATCACCCCAACATACTGAAAGACTTTTCTCCAGAAGGCTGACAGAAAAAAAAATTGGAATTTAGACTAAGGCAGTCTGGAACTATGACGACCCAAAAGATGTTAAAAAATGTATCAACTTGGCCTAGAGTTCCACATAATTAATCAATACAGTTACCTGTATTCTTCCTGAAATCCCACGCTTCTTCTGAGGAGAAGAGACTTAACTCCCTTGAGGTCAAGTGTGCCCTGGCATTTTATTTACAGAGACTCAAACCCATTGGAAAATCTGACTTTCTGTTGCCTTGGAAAAACAATCATGGGGAGAAGCTATATCCTCACAGAGGATTTTGAAATGGGTTTCGAGATGCATCTTAGAACAATACAAAATAGTGAATCTTCCCCCTTCTGGGCGTATCACAGCTGATTCCACATGGGCACAAGCTGCCTCCCCGGCATGCTTAGTGGACATTCCATTGAAAGACAACTGCGGCGTGGCGACTTGGAGTTCTGTCCATACTTTCACGTTACATGACACTCTAACTCCAGCAGCAGATGCAGCTGTAGGAATGGCAGTACTACAGACATCTCTGCAGCCTGTTTCCTCGCACCCTCTTCCAGTCTGAACACTGCATGACAGTCCCCCACATGTGGAATATACACAGGGACCATCAATCAAAGAAGAAATGGAGGTTACTTACTGCAACTGGAGGTTTTTTCTAGACGTGTGGACCCTATCTGTATTCCACTACCCATCCTCTGTTCCCTCTGCTTTAGATCTCGTTGGGCTGTGGTAAGAGGAAGAACTAGAACGACCCGAGGAGCTAGTGAACAGGAGCGGCTAACAGGGGAGTTTCACGAGGGAGCTGATGGAGGAGAGTGAGCCAGGGCGCTAGAGACACTTAACATTCTTTAAACTTAAAGCCAAACACCCCCTGATAAAAACAAAACAACAACAAAGGAACCAGCTGCAGGAGTAAAAAGATAATGCAGGCAGAAGTCCAGCAACAAAGTGGGAGCTACCCAGTTTATTGCACCCAAGGCAGCATGTATGATTACCTGCCCTATGGGCAGGTGGCATATATGTGCATTTGGTGCAAGGAACTCCTGGCCCTCAGAGACTGTGTACGGGCTTTGGAGACCAGGGTGGCTGAACTGGAGGAGCTAAGGGAGACAGAGAGCTGTATAGATTAGACTTTCCGGGACACTGTAGAATGGTCCCACCCCTGGTCTGACAGCTGTTGAGGAGGATGAAAGTTACAGGAAAGGAGAACATCCAACTGGAGCAGAGATAAACTATCCCATAGTTGGGACCCTCCTTCCAGATGATGTTGTGGTATCCTCTCGTACTGAGGATACCTCCCCAGGGAGGGAACTCCGGTTATTAGGAAGAGACAGGTTTTAGTAATGGACGATTCGATCATTGGAAACATAGATAGCTGGGTTTGCGATGACCTGGAGAACCACATGGTGACTTGCCTGCGTGGTGCGAAGGTTGTGGCTCTCTTGCTGCATGGAAACTTTTTAAAAATACCGTAATAGAGTCTCAACTTCAATGTATAACCCAAATTAAAAAACATAGTAAGAGAACCAAAAAAGTGCCACCGTGGCTAAACAACAAAGTAAAAGAAGCAGTGAGAGGCAAAAAGGGATCCTTTAAAAAGTGGAAGTTAAATCCGAGTGAGGAAAATAGAAAGGAGCATAAACTCTGGCAATTGAAGTGTAAAAATATAATTAGGAAGACCAAAAAGGAATTTGAAGAACAGCTAGCCAAAGACTCAATTTTTTTTAAGTACCTCAGAAGCAGGAAGCCTGCTAAACAACCAGTGGGGCCACCAGACGATTGAGATCCTAAAGGAGCACTCAAGGATGATAAAACCATTGCGGAGAAACTAAATGAATTCTTTTCATCGGTCTTCATGGCTGAGGATGTGAGGGATAGTCCCAAACCTGAGCCATTCTTTTTAGGTGACAATTCTGAGGAACTGTCCCAGATTGAAGTGTCGTCAGAGGAGGTTTTGGAACAAATTGATAAACTAAACAGTAATAAGTCACCAGGACCAGATGGTATTCATCCAAGAGTTCTGAAGGAACTCAAATGTGAAATTGCAGAACTACTAACTGTAGTCTTCAACGTATCATTAAATTGGCTTCCGTACCAAATGACTAGAGGATAATTAATGTGACTCCAATTTTTTAAAAAGGGCTCCAGAGGTGATTCTGGCAATTACAGACCGGTAAGCCTGACTTCAGTACCAGGAAAACTAGTTGAAACTGTACTAAAGAATACAATTGTCAGACACATAGACGAACATAATTTGTTGGGGAATAGTCAACATAGTTTTTATAAAGGGAAAGCATGCCTCACCAATCTACTAGAATTCTTTGAGGAGGTCAGCAAGCATGTGGACAAAGGGGATTTAGTGGATATGGTGTACTTAGATTTTCAGAAAACCTTTCACGAGGCCCCTCACCAATGGCTCTTAAGCAAAGTAAGCTGTCATGGGATAAGAGAGGTGGTCATCTGATGGACTGGTAACTGGTTAAAAGATAGGAAACAAAGAGTAGGAATAAATGGTCAGTTTTCAGAATGGAGAGAGGTAAATAGTCGTGTCCCCCAGAGGTCTGTACTGAGTCCATTCCTATTCAATATATTAATAAATGATCTGAAAAAGGGGATAAACAGTGAGGTGGCAAAATTTGCAGATGACACAAAATTGGTCAGGATAGTTAAGTCCCAAGTAGACTGCAAAGAGCTACAAAAGGATCTCTCAAAATTGGGTGACTGGGCAACAAAATAGCAGATGACGTTCAATGTTGATAAATGTGAAGTAATGCACATTGGAAAACATAATCCTAACTATACGTATAAAATGATGGGGTCTAAATTGGCTGTTACCACTCAAAAAAGAGATCTTGGAGACATTGTGAAAAGTTCTCTGAAAACATCCACTCATTGTGCAGTGGCAGTTAGAAAAGCGAATAGAATGTTGGGAATCATTAAGAAAGGGATAGATAATAAGACAGAAAATACCATATTGTCTCTATATAAATCCTTCACGAGCAGACCAGTGTGCCATACCGTATCATACGCTGCTGTTAGATCGATGAAAACAGTTTTCAAGTTTCTCTGGAACCCATGTTCAATTAATGTGGTCAGCACGAGTACTTGGTTGCATGTGCTACGGCCTCAGTGAAAGCCGGCTTGGTCAGGGCTCAAAATTCTCTCCACGTTGGGTAATATGTGCTGTAGGACCAAGCGCTCCAGTGCCTTGAAGCACTCCGACAATAATGATATGGGACAATAGCTTGAAGCTTGACTTGGGTGCTTTCCATTGATGTCCCGGGTGAAGAATTTCACAAGCCAAAGTCGAGCATGGGGGCCAAGATTTTTCAGGAATTCTGGAGATATGTTGTCATAGTCCGCAGCTGTTCCACACTAGATGGTACCCAGTGTCTGTTCCAGCTTGGTTACAGTGAATGGTTCTGGGCAGCTTCTGATCTGGTGTACATGTTTAAACATATGCCATTCGTTCCTCACTTATTTTCGCACCTGTTTCTCCAAAGGTGCTCTGGCCACTTTAAGTAGGTGTCTGGCTACAATGACCTTTTTAAACCACCAGCTGCAAGTTTGCCGTCACGTCACCCATTATGGTCTCGTCCACCACGCCAGGATGTTAGGATGAAAACACTTTGGCGAGAGGAATGGATATCTGTTATAATCCCCAACCAATCCCTTGTCACTGACCCCACAATTTGCCTGCCTGGTTTTGACCTGCCCTGTTGCCAATGGTCCCTGTTGAACAGGTTCTGGACCGGGTAAGGTCTCTGTGCAGCCAACCACTATTGCTGGGGCCTTTGTGACAGCCCTTTGTGCAGCTGCGGCACAACACAGACATTGTCGATGAATGCCTGCTGACTAGGTTCAGCGGTGGCCTAGAAGAACTGCATCATGCCACTGAAGATGCCATCGCTTGGCTAGACTATGCACATGCTAAATGAATAAAATAGTTCGAAAAAGAACTAGATAAATTCATGGAGGTTAGGTCCATCAATGGCTATTAGCCAGGAATGGGCGACAGGGGATGGATCACTTGTTGATCACCTGTTCTGTTCATTCCCTCTGGGGCATCTAGCATTGGCCACTGTTGGAAGACAGGAGACTGGGCTAGATGGGCCTTTGGTCTGACCCTGTATGGCGTTCTTATGTTCTAACTGGAGCGGTGTCAACCCACACTGCCTCTGATACTCTCAGCCAGGTGCATGATGAGAGCTGCTGTGCATGTGTGGGTCAACGTACACTGCATTGTTGAAATGCCCAACTTGGGCACATGCTGCGCATGCGTACCCAGGTGTGGAATACAGGTAGGGACCACAGATCTCTAAGAACTTCCAGTTACAATGAGTAACCTCCATGTACATAGCACCAGCCCATTTTTTAAATAGGGCAATTCAGAATGCTTTGATAATCCATTATCACTGCTACCGTGCCAGGTCCTCTTATAGGCTTACACTTCACAACTGCTGTATTCTCACAGTGTGCACTAAGACAGGGATGCTGTGTATGATGGATACCCCGTCAAGCCAGGGGGTGCAGCAGCACCTTCCGCCCCACAAGTTCTAGCCCCTTTGCTCTAATGTGTGAGTTTGTAAGGGAAAGTAATCGTAAACAGCAGATGTCCATAAAGTTTTTGATGACATTTAGTGATAATGGTTACAAACTGAAATAAGATAAACATAAGATTTAAATGTGATTTAATTAATTGATTAAAAATTCATTAGACCATTTAGCCGCTGAATAACATTCATCATTTTAATAGAGAACCCAATCTTTAAGTCTCAGTTTGGGCAAAACTCTCCCCCTGAATTGAATCTAATTTTTGCCTGTGTAGGCAATACATTTAGGCCATGTGGTTTACTGTCCGTATTTGGCCATTTACACATTAAGCTCTTAGCGCAATCTACAGTAGTTGTCTTCCTTATTTTACTTGGTATTTATTTCCCATTGTGTGCTATTTTAATTCATTCATGTGCATGCCTGTAGGTTCTATGCACTGACAACATCCCCAGCAAATTCAGTGAAGCTAAGACCTTTTCAAAATTAGATCTTAATGCCGATATGGAAAATGTGTTCCTTCATGGACAAACTGTGATACTAGAACTTGATTCTACCTTTGATCTTTGCATAAAATGTCATTGGCTGTTCCATACGTAGAATATGGTCTTGAATCATCAGTTTCTTCAGTCTGTTTCACTTGTTGGTTACCACTGACTTTAGTGAGATTATATATTTTTTCATGGGTATGTGTGAGATACACATTGATTTATATACTGAACTCTTATTCATAAAAAGGCTTCAGGTGCAAAAACACTGCCATCCCAATTACATGTGAAAACATTCTGTGTCATAGTTTTGTGTATAACTTCCAAAGACAATGGCATTTAAATAAATAGCATGATGGACGATACAAGAAGTGATAGATGGCAACATGAATGCTGGTTGGTTTTAGAGACATCCTATACTTGTAGACTTGGAATAGGAATAAAAACAGGGAAGCTCACACGCAGGTGTGAAGTCCAGTGGCAAAATTCCAATTGACTTCATGTGATGAGTAAATTCTCTCACGGGGGTAGAGAGCGCCACACCATCAGCTCTTTTTAAACTGAGGGGCTCTACTAGGGCCATATTGACGATCACTGGCCTAAACAGAATCAGAGAAAACTTAGTATTTGTACCCTCTAGAAATGTCTTTGTCTCTGCAGAAGCAGGCATTTCAGTCCATAATCTATAATTGAGTTTCCTGAAAAGAAGTATGTAATAGCTACACATTAGGAGGGTCTTTCTTTCACCTGGTGGGTGTTATAACCTGGATTAATCAGGCTGTCCACTCCTTGGACCAAATCTGCTGATTGAGATTCAGCGGATGCTAGGATGGCAGCTAAGGAACTTCTTCCTTGCCACCTGTTCAGCTGTAGGATTTAAAAATAATATGAGAGACAGTTCTTCAGGTTTGATGGAAATTTCTGCCACAGGAGCTCTACCCATCACCCCTCATGAATTTTCTGTAACCCCTGGTGACCTTTGAGGAAGGAGCTGGGAAAAGAGGACATTTACAGGCCTCTTCATTGATAGTGTAGCATAAAAAGACATCAATAGAGAGTTCTGTTAGAGGAGCAGTATTCTCCCTCAGAACTCTCTGAATGGTCAAGTTCCATCAATCAGCCCCAAAGATGGACCATCAAAAAAGCTCTCTGACCTTGACTGGTGAGGTGTGCCCCAACCTTAACTTGCATGACTGATCCATTGGTAAAATTTTACATCGGTAAAATTTCCAGTTGCTCCAGGCTGATAAGTTTAAAGGGGGGGTTGATATGATGGGACTAATTACAATGGCATGTAGCCAGTCTGTAACTGTTAGCAGCAAATATCTCCAACAGCTGGTGATGGGACACTAGCTGGGGAGGGCTCTGAGTTACTACGGAGAATTCTTTCCCAGGTGTCTGGCTGGTGGGTCTTGCCCACATCCTCATATATTTGAGATCGGGAAGGAATTTTCCTCCGGATCAGATTAGCAGAGACCCTGAAGGTTTTTCGCCGTCCTCTGCAGCATGGGGCACGGATCACTTGCAAATTTAAATTAGTGTAAATGGTGGATTCTCTGTAACTTGAAATCTTTAAACCATGATTTGAGGACTTCAGTAACTCAGCCAGAGGTTAGGGGCCTATTACAGGAGTAGGTGAGCGAGGTTCTGTGGCATGCAGTGTGCCCGACGTCATACTAGATGATAGTCCCTTCTGACCTTAAAATCTGAGGCTTGCTGCTCTTGACCAAAATGCCACATACACGATTACTTCTGGACTGGGTTACTAATGGCTCTATAATTGTTACTCATTCCCTTTAAAGACTGAGCGTACAGTCCATGGGGCTACTTAGTGCTTAAAGTTATGCACGTGCTTGACTGGATCAAAGCCATGGTGCTCAGGACCTTCCAGGATTGAATCTCTTCAGGCTAAAAGAAAAGAATTACGATAACGTGGCCGCCTTAGACTAATCAGAGACTATAAAATATCTGGTGGTGTGCCTCATTATTAGATTGTAGAAGAAGCATTTAGATAAGTATTTACTGGCCATATGTATGTTATTGTATAAAGAGATGTATCTCTATAGTTAAAATCTAAAATGATACAGGGTTTCTGTGACTTAAGTGAACATTTATTGCACAAGTCCAAATCACCAGAGACTTTTCGTATTACAGCTTGCTGACAGGCAACTCCACAGCATGATGTACTAGGTCTTTGATCTCAGATGGTGTTGTCATGGTAGACATCTATCATTGCCCTGGGAAGCCAAGTCTCAGCTGGATATACTCATTCTAATGAGGGATGTTACCAAAGCTTTAGACTTATCAGTGCACTAGCTGCAAAGAAGTCAGCATCTGGCCTTTTCATAAATCATTGGTTAGGTGCTAAAGGGAACAAGAAACCAGGATACACTCTGTGTGATAGTGAACCTTTTCATGTTACAATTCCAAAATATGGAGGCCATGCCAAGCCACGAGTCAGTGTGTTCACATAGCTGTTTACTGTCCTCTACTAAGGCAGTCAATATAAGTAATAATTTGTATAAAGCCGTATTTACAGACCTATGTTCTGAACTGACAAACAAAAAAGACATAATTCTAACAAAGTCTGAGCACGGTACAGGAGTGTCTGTTGCTTAAATGTTAACCTAAAATTTTATCAAAACATTATGCAGGTTTTGGGATGTCTCTGTAGTCTATATCTTGATGAGAATAACAAAGAGATTATGCAGACTGTACAAGCAGGAGAACTGAGTCTCAATTTGGAGAATAAAAACAAACTGTTGTTGGGATTTTCTTGTTGTTTACCATTACATATTCATAAAATACGATCTGTATAAACGGTAGGCAGAAGATTAATGCATCAGTCACCAAGCAAGGTGAGGAAAACAGAATTTCTGTTGAAAAATATTAGTAACTCCTCGACTTCATTATTTTTACATATAAGAAGGAATAATGATAGAAACAAAGCCTTCATTTTGTTGCAATGAAGTAAGAAATAATAGTACATAATATATTGGATTCTGAAGTGAAAAATAGACTTTCTGATGTAAGAAATAATGATAAATCCCTTATTCCCACAAGCAGAGAATAGATAGATATGACTGTTCAGAATTTCTCATTCTCTAGGTAAGCTATAACGTTTTGGTTTTGCAAGTCAATGTATTCTTTGTTACTGAAATGTGTGGTGAAAAAGCAAAAATATGTAGAGGAAATTATAAAAAAGAAACTTCTTTCAGTCTGACATTTATTTAATGGTGGAACATGCCTCTTAATTTTTTGTGATTATTTTCTGTTGTTGATTATAGTATGCCATCACAAGCACATTGGCTGTTCTCAGCTAATATCTTTTAAAAAAACAAACCCGAACATTTGGTGCTAAATAATGTTGTCTTTCGTTTCACACATTAGAGTAGAGCACTCATATGAACATGAACTTGAAGTAAACATGACTTTGTATTTCTCTTAAATATTCATTTTGCAGTTCTAAGCCATTTTTCTGCCACTGCAAATGTAGGGCCAGATCCTCAGCTGGTGTAAATCAGTGAAGTTCCACTACCTTCACACCAGTTCGGAGTCTAGCCCTTAATTGCTGTTCCATATGTGGTAACTAGCTTATTTGCCAGCTGCAGGCCAAGTCATAACATTTGGGGCTAGATTATAAGAAGCCCCCTATCTATTTTCACTGCCTCCCTGCTTCTCTTCACATGGCTGTGTATGGAGATGCTGTGAAGGGATCAGAGAGAAGTTGGGTCTATGTCTCCATTTGTGCCCAAACTCAGTGCGTGGGTAGGAGCGCTCTCCTCCATTCTGATCCCCACCCTCTTTACCGGCATAAATCACAATCTGCCTGATCTACAGTCTTCCCAGTGCTCTTGCCGGGATGGCAGCTCTGCGTCTCTGCCTCCTCAGCCACAACGTCAGTCCTTACAATGTTAGACCCTTCCTTGAATGTGACCAGCCAACCAGTGGAGTCAATGCCATCTTTGGCAGTAAGTGCTGATTCCGCATCAGCCATGGGCTTCTGCTGGGCCATACACCAAGCTTGTCAGGTTGGAGGTGTGGGGTCAGGTAAGACCTTTCTTATACAGGTCTGGTTTTGGAGTATTTTTTCTCATTCCACATCTTAATGTATACAATAATAAATGGTCAAACGTTGGGGGGTGGGGGAGTTTAAAACAAAATTGCAGAAAACAAAACTGAGCTAGCCACTAAACATCTCATGTACTTGTTCCCCTCTTCACTGGCGCCGTGCTCCAAAGGAATCTCATGATTGATATGACATCATGAATGACAATCTGTGGCAGGGCTGGATGGGATGGGGGTAAAGGAAAAGAGGAGTTTTCAGATAATGCACCAAATGCCACTCTTTTGAGGCAGTCAGCACAAACTTCAACTGAAGGCTGTGCCAGGCAACCAAAGCATTCTCCTCCTTTAAATCAGAAGTGACTTCCTTTAGCCATCTCTCCATTGGTGACCCTTACCCTATCTTCTGTTAGACCAGGATTTAAGGTTTAAGATATGAAATCTATTTTAAAAAAGATCTAACAAAATGTGCACCCTTATCCCAGAGCTCTCTCTCTGTGGTTGGAAGCTGTTGCGAGCGAGCTCTGCTTTGAGAGGGGGGAGTTTTATGCGTTTCCTCTCTCCTCTGCAGAAGGGTACTAATGGCGTGCCCACCTCTGGGTCAGTTCATTTAGCTAAATCCTCTTGAAGACGGTGTACTCTGCTGATTAGAAATCAGTCTTCTGGGCCAGGGAGCAGCATGTAAATTCTGTGATTACATGGAATGTGATCGATCTTCAGCTGGAGACTTGTTGCATGGATAATTCCTGTATTATGACAGGCTAAAAGAAGGTGTGTGTCGTGGGGGAAGAACGTAGAGCATTCTCAAACACAGCCAGATAATCTCCGTCAGGTTGCTGTGTTCAAGGAGATGCTATAGCAAACCTCTGAGTTTAGTTGAAGAATAATGGGATTACTGACAGTGGGCATCCAGAAGTACCAACCAGGATCCAGGACTCCACTGTGCTAGGTTTTATACAAACACCGAGTAAGAGACAACTGCTGGCCCAAAGAGTTAACATTCTAAGAAGAGTGAAGCCAGTCAGTCTAGAAAGTAGCTGTGTGTGAAGAATGCAAACTTTTCATGTTGTTACTGGTTAGGATGAAATTGCATGTTGAATTTAAATACGAGGGTATCAATTCTGACCCCATTGAAGTCAATGAGAGTTTTGCTGTTGACTTTAGTTAAGTCAGAATTTCACCCTAGAGATTTAACAGTAAACCGGCCTTTGGTCCAGGAGTTTGTACATTACTTCTGGACCAATGGCAATAAATCTGAGCAATGCCAAGGGACCAGTGGGAATTGCAAGATCCAATATCCAGCAAATGGCTAGGATTTTTAGATTTCCACTGGCACACCATATTCATCTCTAGTCTTGGCAGGTAGCCAGATACTGGACAATAAAATGTAGTTGTTTTAAATACCATCTTTCTTCTTCACTTCAATTTGGACATGATTTTTTATAACCGCTATTGTGAACCTCTTTAGAAATTGATTCTTTTACTGCTAGAAGGCAACTTGAAATCCCTGTTTTTAAATACTATAAGGTATTAATCCCTAACTCCAGCAGTTTGTGAAATGACAGCTGCTAACATCATATTACAAATAAAGTGTTTGTGGGATGGAAGGGGAGAGGGATAAGATGGTTTTAAAAGATATGATTTAAAGTCCAGTATATTATAACTTCTCCTGGCTAGAAACACTTTGGCCATATGAAAACTCTCAGGATCTGTAAGAATTTTTCAAGAATGTGTAAAAAAATAAAATAAAAAGCCAGTACTAGGACAGTTATGATTAATGCTGTCTTTCATATTAATCTTCCAAAATAGTCAATCATCCCAATATTGTATGTTCACATCATTACAGAAATCGCCTTACTGCACTTCCTGGAATTTCGCTGCAGGCTTTCCACTGAAAAATTCCTCCAGTAGTTTGCTTAGTAACAATATATTTCAGTTTGCAGCATACTGTACAGCTGACGAGTTACAAGTGGCGATCACGGACAAATTTTAATGTTGTCTTTGGTGGCTCGGAAACCTAAGCATCTCTCCATTAACTTTCTCTGTTTATTTTCTTTTAAAATGTAATACTCAAGTATTCAAAAAGAGGTAGGAAATGCGTGTTTACAATCATTCCTACTCAGTCGATAGCACCGTCATTCATTTGTAAATGAGAAGATCCTGCATATGTATCTAAACATTTCTTTGTCTGAGGTCTCAGGAGTGAAATTCACTGAGTGCAGAGGAACAGGAGTACTTGTGGCACCTTAGAGACTAACAAATTTATTTGAGCATAAGGTTTCGTGGGCAAAACCTCACTTCATCGGATGCATGCAGTGGAAAATACAGTAGGAAGATCTCTCTCTCTCTCTCTCTCTCTCTCTCTCTAGATAGATAGATACACACACACACACACACACACACACACACAACATGAAACAATGGGTGTTGCCATACACACTATCACGACAGTGATCAGTTGAGGTGAATTTCAGAGTAGCAGAGTACAGAGGGTGTCATCTAATGCTAACTCTAACCCTGTTCAGGGAGGTCGGAGGGAGAAGTTCCCAAGCAGTTGAACCTCTACTCACCCTGCTGTGTGGCTCCAAATTTTAGGATGGCAGTTGAAGACAGGCTGGTGTTGGGGGAAGTGCCTTGTTGAAATCGAGTGTCCCTATGTATGGTGCGGGGGTATGTGTGTGAAGAGGGACTATCTGTTCTAGTCTGTAGGCTTGATTAGTAACTGTGGAAGGTGGCATTCAGCCCAACCCCGGCTTATTTGTCTTAGTTCTTAGTCCTTCTGTCCATTTATTTAGGCATTGTGCAGGAACTTACAGCTGTATGCAGAAAGCACGCAGTATAAAATGAAATAACTATGCCATGAAGTACATAGCATCTCAGTTATTAATCTTGTCTGACAATTTTTGTCCTCAGTTAAACCAGCAAGGTTCTTTGAGTGATTGCTCCTATGCATTCCAAGTAGGTGTGCGCGCGCCGCGTGCACGTTCGTCGGAAGAATTTTTACCCTAGCAGCACTCGGTGGGTCGGCTGGGCGCCCCCTGGAGTGGCGCCACTATAGCGCCGAATATATACCCCAGCCGACCTGCCCGCTCCTCAGTTCCTTCTTACCGTCCGTGCCGGTCGTTGGAACTGTGGAGCGCAGCTTAGCTGTCCTCCACTTCCCTAGCTTTTCACTCGTTTTTCCTATAGTTATAGTGTATATAGTTCAGTCTTCGTGTTATAGTTAACTTTTATTGTTTTTTTAGTAATAGTTAGTGTAAATAGTTGAGAGGGGTTGGGGCTTAGCCCTTCTCTCCCTCGCCTGGTGCCGGGCCCATGCCCGGCTCGCCGGGGTTCAAACAGTGCTCGACCTGCCGTAGGCCGATGCCCACAGGAGACCCACACAGCTCCTGTCAGGTGCCTCGGGGAATACCATTTGGCGGACAAGTGCCGCATTTGCAAGGCTTTTAAGCCCCGAACAAAGAAGGAGCGGGACATTCGCCTTAGGCAGCTCCTAATGGAAGCGGCGCTCACTCCTCCTGCACCGACTCCGCAGCTGGCACCGGGAACAAGTTCTGCCTCCACACCGGGAATCTCCAGCACCGCAAAGACCCCGCACCAGCCGTTGTCTCATCCACGGCACTGGTCACTCTCCCCGCGGGGGAAGAAGCGCAAGACTCCTGCGGCACCCGCGTCTGGGGCGCAGTCTGAGCGCGCACCGAGAGCGGATTGCCCAGCACCTTCATCTGCCATGGCACCGCCCACGACTGCACCGTCGATTCCGGCCTCTCAGAGGCCGTTGAGTCCGGTGCCCGTTGACTCCCCGGCACCCGCCGCGGTAGAGCTTATTGTGCCCTCTACACCGGAGACTTTTGCAACGGCGAGAGACCTGATTGCCCTCACGGACACAGGATCGCCTCAGCCCCCGGCACTGCCGGTGCGGGCCCCTCGGTCTCTAGGCAAGCCAGCCATGATGAGGCACCCCTTGCAGGGCACCGTTGAGCGCCGATGCTCCGGGTCGCGCTCCCATGGACGATCGAGATCCGGCTGCCGATCACGGTCACGGCACCGTTCCCAGTCCCGGTACCGCTACCCATCAAGGCACCGGTCCTATTCACGGCACCGATCCCGGTCCCGCTCTCCATCCCGGTACTCCCGGCACCGTGTCTCCCGTAGCAGGTCGAGACGCAGGGACTCTAGGCATCGGTCGACCTCCCGGCACCGCGCTGGTAGTAGGTCCCGATCTCCGTCGTGGTACCGCTATGACTCCCGGCACCGCTGTCCGCTGCGACGTACAGCGCAGGGCCGCTCTGCCTACTCAGACCCGCCCTATTCAAGCATGGCTCTGCCATGGCCGTCCAGGCACGCCTCGGCCTCGTCGCATGCCGGCTCTGCCTATTATGGGGACTCAGACAATAATAGCAGGGGTTCCCAGAGACATCACGCCTCGGACCACGCACCGCAGCAGTGGCCCTTCTGGACGCCTTGGGCGTACCATCAGGCCCAAGGCGAGCCCACAGTACCACCTCACCCGGTGGCTGCAGAGCATTGCATACCAGAGGCGACGATTAGCAGGCCTCCAGTGACTGATACTGAAGATGTTTCGGCGCCGGTTCCGGAGGTCCAAGCCTCTCCGACTCCAGATGTTGCCCAGGACCAGGAGCCGCTTCAGGAGCCATTTGTTCCGGGCCTTTCCTCTTCTTCTTCCCCGGATGAGGCAATGGCTGGCACATCCGCATCTGGTCCGCCTCCGATCGACCTTCGTTCGCTTCAGGACCTCCTCCGGCATGTTGCACAAAATATCAACTTGCCCGCCGAGGAAGTCCCAGAGGCGGAGGACCCGGTCGTTGATATTTTGACAGCGGAGGCCCCCACTCGTGTGGCGCTCCCCTTTATTCGCACAATCCAGGCCAGAGCAGACACCATCTGGCAATCCCCGGCGTCTATCCAACTGACCGCCAGAAGAGTTGAGCGCAAATACATGGTGCCCTCCCAGGGCTACGAGTACTTGTATGTGCACCCTCCTCATTGGTCATGCAATCGGTTAATGACAGGGAGCGCCATGGTCAGCAGGCCCCCGCACCGAAATCTAGGGACGCCAGACGTATGGACCTCTTGGGCCGCAAGGTCTATTCTGCAGGGGGCCTCCAACTGCGAGTAGCGAAGCAGCAGGCCCTGCTAAGCAGGTACAATTATAACACCTGGCAGTCAGTGAGCAGGTTCTCTGAGCTCCTGCCTCAGGACTCCAGACAAGAGTTTTCAGCATTGTCGGAGGAAGGCAAAAAGGTGGCCCGTACCTCGCTCCAGGCCTCGCTGGACGCTGCAGACTCGGCTGCTCGTACGGTCGCATCCGGTATAGCGACGCGACGTATTTCGTGGCTTCAGGCGTCGGGCCTGCCACCTGAGCTCCAGTATACGCTTCAGGACCTACCATTCGATGGCAAGGGCCTATTTTCTGAAAAGACGGATTCCAGGCTTCAAAGTCTGAAAGACAATCGGGTGATTATGCGTTCCCTCGGGATGCATACCCCCCAGACTCAAAGGCGGCCCTTCCGCCCTCCGCCTCAGCGTCCTTACCCCCCACCAAGACCGAGGCAGGACTTTGCGAGGCGTCGAAGTCGCTATACATGCAGACGACAGTCCGGACCTCAAGGGGGCAACAACAATTCCGGCTCCTCTAAACCACCCGCGGGCCCGAAACCAAACTTTTGACGGTGCGCCTGAGAGCAGCGTACCAATGACCTCCGAGGACCCATTTTTGTTTTACAACCGTCTTTCCTTTTTCCTCCCTGCGTGGTCCTGCATCACTTCCGATCGTTGGGTCCTTCGCACGGTGGAACTGGGATACCACCTTCAGTTTCTTTCAACCCCACCCTCCCACCCCCCTTCCTCGTCCCTCTTCAGGGACCCCTCTCACGAGCAACTCCTCTTGCAGGAGGTACGCCAGCTCCGCACCATCGGAGCTATAGAGGAGGTACCAGAGGGCTCAAGGGGCAAGGGGTTTTATTCCCGTTACTTTCTAATCCCCAGGGCAAAAGGGGGTCTCCAACCGATCCTGGACCTGCGAGGCCTGAACAAGTACCTGAAAAAGTTCAAGTTTCGCATGGTATCCCTGGGGACCATCATCCCTTCCCTGGATCCCGGAGATTGGTACGCGGCTCTCGACATGAAAGACGCATATTTCCATATTTCTATATACCCACTGCACAGACGGTATTTGCGGTTTGTGGTGGGCCGCCAGCACTTTCAGTTTACAGTCCTCCCCTTCGGCCTCTCCACGGCCCCGCGGGTGTTTACAAAGTGCATGGCAGTAGTTGCAGCCTTCCTCCGCCGCCGCCGAATTCATGTCTTCCCATACCTCGACGATTGGCTAATTTGAGGAACCACGGCCGCGCAAGTGACTACGGCAGTGGTCATCATCAAGGAGATGTTCGCCCGTCTAGGACTCTTGCTCAACGTAGGAAAATCCACCCTAGTACCTACGCAGAGAATAGAGTTCATCGGGGCATTGCTAGACTCCACTCTCGCAACAGCCAGTCTGCCCTTGCCTCGCTTTCACTCAATTGTCTCTCTCATTCAGACGCTACAGGACTTTCCGACAACCTCGGCGCGCTCTTGCCTCCGCCTCCTCGGCCACCTGGCAGCATGCACGTTCGTGACAAAGCACGCCAGGCTGCGCATGAGGCCCCTTCAAACTTGGCTCGCCTCGACGTACCGTCCAGGCAGAGACGCCATAGACATGATACTCACCATTCCACCGAGTGTCCTCACCTCCCTCAATTGGTGGAGGTCGCAGCCCCTGGTGTGCTCAGGCCTCCCATTCCATCCGCCGCAACCCTCGGTGTCCTTAACAACGGATGCGTCGTCCCTAGGTTGGGGCGCACATCTGGGGCGACTTCGTACTCAGGCCCTTTGGTCTCCCCAGGAGTTGGCGCTGCACATAAACGTTCGGGAGTTGAGGGCAGTCCGCCTGGCATGTCAGGCGTTCCAGGATCAGCTACAGGGTCGTTGTGTCTCGGTTTTCATGGACAACACAACGGCCATGTATTATATCAACAAGCAAGGGGGAACGCGATCCTCCCCCCTCTGTCGGGAGGCGATTCTGCTTTGGTACTTTTGCATAGCCCACTCAATAGACCCGGTAGCATCCTTTCTCCCTGGAGTCCGGAACACCTTGGCGGACCAATTGAGCAGATCCTTCCTCACTCACGAGTGGTCCATCCGCCCGGACGTCCTCTATTCGGTCTTCCAAAAGTGGGGGTTTCCCCTCATAGACCTTTTCACCTCCCGTCAGAACCGGAAGTGCCAGCAGTTCTGCTCCCTGCAGGGTCGCTCCCCGGGCTCCCTCTCGGATGCGTTCCTGCTTCCGTGGAACGATCGCCTCCTTTATGCCTTTGCTCCGTTCCCACTCGTCCACCGAGTCCTCCTCAAGCTCCGCAGAGACAGGGCTCGGTTGATCCTAATTGCTCCGGCGTGGCCGAGGCAACATTGGTACACGCAGTTGCTCGACCTCTCAGTGGCAGATCCGATACCCTTGCCGCTCTATCCAGACCTCATATCCCAGGACTTCGGCAGACTTCACCACCCGGACCTACAGTCCCTCCATCTGACAGTATGGCTGCTCTCTGGCTAAACGAGTCGGAGTTGCGCTGTTCGGACGCTGTACAGCAGGTCCTATTGGGGAGTAGAAAGCCTTCTACGCGAACAACATATCTCGCCAAGTGGAAGCGCTTCTCTTGTTGGTGCTCTCAGCGGGATTTCCTCCCGGATCAGGTGCCCATTCCCATTATCCTGGACTACTTATGGTCCCTTAAGGAGCAGAACCTGTCGGTCTCGTCCATTAAAGTGCATATTGCTGCCATTTCCGCCTTCCATCCCGGAGACGCAGGCTCTACGGTCTTCTCTCACCATATGGTGTCCAGATTTCGTAGGGGCTTGGAACGTCTGTATCCTCAGGTCAGGAGACCTGCCCCTACTTGGGACTTGAACCTGGTGCTAGCTTGGCTTACGCGTCATCCCTTTGAGCCTTTGGCCACATGCTCGTTGCTGTACCTCTCCTGGAAGACGGCCTTCCTCGTCGCCATTACATCGGCCAGACGAGTTTCAGAGCTTCACGCATTCACTGCAGATCCTCCGTACACGGTCTTCCATAAGGACAAGGTACAGCTCCGACCGCACCCAGCCTTTCTCCCGAAAGTGGTGTCTGCATTCCACTTCAATCAGGACGTTTTCCTCCCTGTTTTCTTCCCGAAACCACACTTGTCGCATCGGGAGCATCAACTGCACAGCTTGGACCTCCACAGGGCTCTCGCATTTTATATTGAGAGAACTAAGCCCTTCCGACGGTCTCCTCAGCTCTTTGTGGCTGTCGCTGACCGCATGAAGGGTATGCCCGTCTCCTCCCAACGAATTGCTTCTTGGGTGACGTCTTGTATCCGGGCATACTATGACTTGGAGCAGGTTCCCACTGGACATCTGACTGCCCATTCCACTCAGGCTCAAGCCTCCTCGGCTGCCTTCCTGGCCCATGTGCCCATTCAAGAAATCTGTAGGGCCGCTACCTGGTCTTCCATCCATACCTTTGCGGCGCATTACGCCTTGGTTCAACAATCTAGAGACGATGCTGCCTTTGGCTCAGCGGTCTTACACTCCGTGACGTCTCACTCCGACCCCACCGCCTAGGTAAGGCTTGGGAATCACCTACTTGGAATGCATAGGAGCAATCACTCGAAGAAGAAAAGACGGTTACTCACCGTTGTAACTGTTGTTCTTTGAGATGTGTAGCTCCTATCCATTCCAGACCCGCCCTCCTTCCCCACTGTCGGAGTAGCCGGCAAGAAGGAACTGAGGAGCGGGTGGGTCGGCTGAGGTATATATTCGGCGCTATAACGGTGCCACTCCAGGGGGCGCCCAGCCGACCCACCGAGTGCTGCTAGGGTAAAAAGTCTTCCGACGAACGTGCACGCGGCGCGCGCACACCTACTTGGAATGGATAGGAGCAACACATCTCGAAGAACAACAGTTACAATGGCGAGTAACCGTCTTTTTTTTTAATTGAACGATACCATTAACACTTTTTTGCACAATTCCTACTATATAGACTTTAAAAAGGCTAAATATATATATAAATAATCCATATCAGATATTAAATGCTTAAATGCATAATAGTGAAATTTACAAATAGCCATACATTTCTACCAATTAGCAAATAATTAGTATGTACAGTAGTAGTTTGTAAGGCCTAAAAATAGTTCCATGATCACAAACCATTACTTCAGTACTGGCATGTGTATTACAATCAGCAGCCTTCAGCATACTGTTATATACATTAGTGAAGTTTTGTAGATGCTTATTTTACAAAAGGAAGACAAATAAATTAAGTTGCACTGCAGCAGGCA
Source organism: Mauremys reevesii (assembly GCF_016161935.1). Classification (NCBI taxonomy): domain Eukaryota; kingdom Metazoa; phylum Chordata; order Testudines; family Geoemydidae; genus Mauremys; species Mauremys reevesii. The sequence continues at coordinate 9,868,090 of NC_052625.1, forward strand.
GATGCCTGATACTAGTGGTCCACCATGGTTGGTCAAATCAATAACACAGTTTTAATTTATGATGATGTAGTTAACCACAAGCATGCACGCACCAAGGGCCACAATTCCCATTTGCTGGCCACAAAACAGCCTCTTGGTTTATCTGGGCATCCAATTGCAATTAGCACCACATGGGCATGGCTAGGCCGCCATATCACTCATTGTTAAAGTGAATTATTTAGAAGTATTGTTAAAAATGTGCTTATGTCCTGGGGCATTATATATATATGTCTTTTATGTTTTGATAATAACTCTTCAAAAATTATCATTTATATTGTCTACCTTCCCAGAAAGCTGGGGGGAGGGGGAAAGGTGATTGCAGTTTTTTCTACTGAAAAGTTGGAGCTTAGTTTTTGTTTTCCAGGGGATGAGGAAAAGATCAGGGCTTTGGAGCTGTGCTCCAGCTCCGGGCAAAAACCTGCAGCTCCACTGCTCCAGAGCTGTTCCAGCTCCGGGCTCCACTCCAAAGCCCTGGAAAAGATTTCCCAAGATTTCCCCCCACTTTACTCCTCCTTACAATCAGTGTATATTGCTAGATCTTTCTTTCAGTGCCCCAAATTCTCAAGAGGCTGATTTTGCTGCCTCTAGAGCCTGGGCAGATGCAGTCAGATGTGGGTGCCAGTGATGCCAGCATCTGTTACCGAAGGGTTGTTAGGTCCCTGATTGAGGAACTGTTTATTGGCATGGTCAGACTTGCTAATTATTGTACAGTCCCTTTCCATAGGAAAAGTTAGTTTTCTTTTATGGGGGGAAATTCTCAGCACCGTTGTGATGAGGCAAATTCCTACAATTAAAGTCAGCTCACATTTATTCTGGAGAGACTACAAATATGGCAGTGTTATTCAAGTGCTGCTTTCTGATCTTTATTAATTATTTAAGATGCTTTACTAATGTTAAGTATCAGAGGGGTAGTCGTGTTAGTCTGGATCTGTAAAAGCAGCAAAAAGAGTCTTGTGGCACCTTATAGACTAACAGACGTTTGGGAGCATGAGCTTTCGTGGGTGAATACCCACTTCGTCGGATGCATCCGACAAAGTGGGTATTCACCCACGAAAGCTCATGCTCCCAAACATCTGTTAGTCTATAAGGTGCCACAAGACTCTTTGCTGCTTTTACTAATGTTGAAATCTATCCTGGCACAATGTAGTGGGAAATGGTGTGTGTGATCCCTAGCTTCTAACGCTATCAGTTGTGTTTTGTCTCTTTTCCATTAAGAGACATATAGCTAATACTTTCCCATGATTTAACAAATGCATAACCAAAGCTTGTTTTTAAATGTTTCTCTTGATACCATACATTTCTGGACTTTCAAAGAGATGTTTTTTCAGTAGGAGATTTCAGTAGATGGCACCAGCCTCATTGATCTGTTTTATTATTTCACAGAAGGAAGACTTTCCCAGCACATCTGTCTAATCCGTCCAGCTGTTTAACCAGCCAATCAAGAGCTACTTTGGTAAGTTACCAGCTTGTAGGCTAGCAGTGATAACTGACTAGCAGTTGCAAATATAAAGTTAATGGCTTTTGTTTTGCTTTTTGTTTTATAGAGAAGTTTAAGCTTATGGTTTGACATATCACCTTTTTCTTCTGGAATAATCATCATGTATTGGTGACTATGTATTTGTAGATTGTATTGCATGCAGATTTAATGCAGAACTGAATGAGAAAGGATCAGTGAATTGAGACAGAGGCAGTTTCCAGGTAGTCAGGACTCTCATCATACAGAGCTTTATAAAACAATGCCAATAGCTTGAATTGCACTGGGAAGTGAACAGGTAGCCATTGCAGATATTCTCTAGTCCCCATGGTCGACGCCGATGAACTGGTGGGCAACTGCATTCTGCAGCAGCAGAAGTTAGAGTAGCTGCCCCGGCCAGACCTGAGGAAATCTCATGGCAGTAGTCAGAAGGTCGGGATGGTGTGGATGACCACCTCGGAGAGAGAGATTTCATTATGAAGCAGATGGAAAATCATGCTGGGCACCAGTGCTGCCTGTGGAACCATTGAGGAGCGAAAAGCGTTCTCATTGCAAACTGCCATAACAAAGGCAGGGCACTACCCCTCAATAAATAGGAATGCAACACAGCTAGGGCACCTCTCCAGCTTTCTCTCGGTTCATACTGACCTGAGTACCTGCCTTGTGAAAGCTGAGCTAACAAAGGCCCAGCCAAATCATCCATCCAGTTCTGGCTGAGACAAACAAAATCCGTAGTTAAAAGGGTGGTTGTGACTTTATGAACCGGTGACCCCACAGTGAACATCATGGGGACTAATAAATGTTGACTACTTGGCCTGTGTCTGGAAGAGCTCTAATTGCCTGGTCTCTCTATGCCTGTCGCAACAGGAGCCAGAGATTTCAAGCACCCAGACAGATCTCTTTGGTCTGCTGTGACCTTATCTCATAGCAGCATTACTCAACCTGCTCAGTCACCTTCCAGTATCTATTGCAGGGGAACAGCTGCCTGCCCAGGAAAAGACTCCCAGGACAAAGTGTAAATCCCATTTATTACCTCTAAGTGTCCCTAGCCAGAGAGAGAAGAAATCTAGGATATTAAAAAAGAATCAGCCACCTTTCCTGGTGGTTCCCAAACCAAACCGGGATCTCTCTCCACATGCTGAGTGGCCAGGTGCCCTATAAACCCAACCCACTCATGAAATTGTCTAGTTTGGTCCTGATTAATCTAGTAAAATTAGGAAGAGCCTCGGTAATCACCACCACTGCCCTAACACGCAGACACTCTTGCCCCCAGGAGATGCCCACTCTGCCTAAACATTCTAGAATGGAATGATTAGTCCCATCAGAACCCTGGTCTGAATGGACCCACCTCCGCTGACTCTGAACCAGTCCAACAAATCTATGACTCCTGTCGTGGTGGTGACGATGGTCCTAAATATGGCTTTCTGCCACCCGTATTTTGCTGGAGACTCCAGACGAAGCTGAAAGCTCTGGAAAAGAGGCGTTGAAGGAGGGAAGCCAATGGAATAAGACCCCTTTCCCACACCCACGAAATAGTTGGCCACACAAGTATCCTAGTACCAAATCCCTCTCATTTCACATCCCGAACAATGAATCTACCAGAAAATACCAACCCACCGTATTGCCTGTCTCCTCCTCTTTTCCACCCATGCCCTCCAAACAGTGCAAGTGATACTCTGCACTTAAATCAGGGATAGGAAGGGTTGAAGAAATATATCCCTTTCCTGGAAATACAGCTGGGACTGCAGTGCTTTGGGTGCAACAAACCCCGTTATTCTCACAGAAGTTGTGAATGGATGAATTACTTCCAAGAGATAAAGTAGCCAGCAATGGCCCAGCCACTGTGGAACAGCAGCCAAAGTCTTTCTTTGAATTCAGGTAGGATCTGATGAAATACACCCCTTCCAGAAACCAGGTGAATAGCAATGAATGAGGCTCTAGTGGAGCAGTGAACTTCACTGGAATCCAGGGATGTTCTTGTTTAAATGACAGAGAGCAGATGAGATGGGCAGTATTGCTTGCTGAATACCCATGTGCATTCTTCATCTTTACTGAGTAGAAAACGCACCACTCCAGCCTGTCCATCCAGATTACCTCTCAGAATCATTGGCATTGTAGGTGACTGATAATTTTGCTATAGCATTCTGAAGGTTAGAAAAATGCATGGATACCCAGGAATGCCAGAATAATGGGGAAGAAAGTGGGGGTAATAAGAAAAAACATGTTGGTTGCCTTTCAAGGCAAAATGTATACACTGGCATTCACATTCTTAGTGGCACTTACGTTTTGCAATGTGATTGTGCTGCATTTCTGTGTATTGTAATATTCTAACATTTTGAATCTGGTGGGACTTTGCATTTTGATGAGTTTCTAATAAATGACAATTATTAAATGTTGATTTCAGTATTTCAAATGGCAATGTTAGAGCATAATCGGTAGCAGTGGGTTGCAGTTTCTCCTACACAAGTGACAATCAATAGCATCTGTCATATTAGTCCTTTATTATTATTAATTATTTGCTTTCATTAACACCCACAGTGCACGCCTGCTATATGAACAAATAGGAATTCACGATCCTTGCCCTGGGGAGCCTGCAATCTAACTAGACATGTTCAAGATCAGACATCAAGTCCACATGATAGAACTAGGAAAAATTACAAGTATCCAAATGACCAGTGTTCTCTTCTAATCACTACCCCTCCTCTCTCTTCCCCCCACTAAACCATATTGCACTAATTAATATCCACTTACAATTTTTGTTCCTTTTCCAGTACCTACTTCTGCTACTGCCTGAGTTATTTGGTTTTCATGTGGATCCACAGCTCTGTGACTAACACTTTCAGAAGTACCTAAGTGAATTTAAATCTCACTGACTTTCAATTTCAGTCATGTAGGAAGTTTTGAAAATTTTACTCTGTGACTATTTGGAAATCAAAAGAAGTGGGTTTTTTCCTCCCACATCTAGTAAATATTTCTGTTTTTTCTCTTTTTCCTCTGAAGGCCATAACTATATAGCAGTTGAATAGACTAGATTTATCTACATAATCTCTTAGAGATTGAAAACCTTTAATTATTTGAATAATTCTTCTAACACTATCACCTTCAAAGATAGGACTTTAGTGAATATCTCCAATTTTGACATCGCCTCCCCATCAGAAGAGACTAGGTAGATGCGCAATAACCTATGCTAAGGTTTGCAAACAAATTGCAGAAGCTCAGAAAAGCTGGGAGATATAAAGAACAAACTGCCATTCTCTATGGAGTTCTAAATAGTGTTGAAATAGGCAAGTCACAGCAAGGAGGAAAAAAGGAGTCAGAAGTAAGATTACTGTTGAAGAAGAAAACTAGGCAGATATTATGCTTTCTGGAGCATTTTTTTAGGTGCATAGGTAGATATATGCTGCTTGTTATTACTGGCTTGTGTGGGTGGTTCTTAGATCAGAATTTGGGCCTAATTATTTAAAATTCATATTATCAAAAGTGATTCTGTTTGACTAATTTTTTAAACTAGAAACTATTTCTAAGAAATAGAAATGGAAGGTGTGTCTGAATCTGGTGCTATCCCTTTAACAATGTTTTGGGACCCAGGAGGACCAAATTTAATAGACTGTGTAAGCAATCTTGGAATAACCATTACTGAGGAGGAAGTAGCTGGTTTTGACATTTTTACACTCTCCAGTTTCTTAACGTGACACCTCGTTTGAACATCCCCTGTGTTGAGATAGGCTTTTGTCACTGACAGCAGCACCTTCAAAGTGTAAAAACCTGCCAAGGAGACTCACTCCTTGCTCTTAGAGTTGATATGGCTACTTCCACCTTTTCATGTTCTGTATGTATATATATCTCCTTACTATATGTTCCATTCTATGCATCTGAACAAATGGGCTGTAGCCCACGAAAGCTTATGCTCAAATAAATTTGTTAGTCTCTAAGGTGTGTGACAGACCCAGGCCAGTGGGGTAGAGGAGTCTGGTAGAGGGCAAGTATACTGGTCACTGGATGAGTAGTTTTCTGTTCCCTGAGTGACCAGAGCAGGGGCTGCACTAGAGTAACTAGGAACCTGCTAGAACCAATTAAGGCAGACAGGCTGATTAGAACACCTGCAGCCAATCAAGGCAGGCTAATCAGGGCAGCTGGGTTTAAAAAGGAGCTCACTGCAGTCAGGGAGCGGGGAGCCAGAGGAGAGGAAGTGCGTGTGAGGAGCTGGGAGCAAGAGGCACAAGGAGCTGAGAGTGAGAGGGTGTTTTTCTGGAGGACTGAGGAGTACAAGCGTTATCAGACACCAGGAGGAAGGTCCTGTGGTGAAGATAAAGAAGGTGTTTGGAGGAGGCCATGGGGAAGTAGCCCAGGGAGGTGTAGCTGTCATGCAGCTGTTACAGGAGGCACTATAGACAGCTGCAGTCCACAGGGCCCTGGGCTGGAACCTGGAGTAGAGGGTGGGCCCGGGTTCCCCCCCAAACCTCCCAACTCCTGATCAGACACAGGAGAAGTTGACCCAGACTGTGGAGAAGATCACTGAGGTGAGCAAATCTGCCAATAAGCGCAGGACCCACCAAGGTAGAGGAGGAACTTTGTCACAGGTGACACAAGTACTCCTGTTCTTTTTGTGAATACAGACTAACACGGCTGCTACTCTGAAATCCTTGCAGTGGGGGACTAGTAACTAGTAATCAAATACACAACACTGCATCACGGCTGACACCTGTTTAGCAGAATAATTAGGTCCGTGAAAATATTAGAAGCAGTGACAGATATTTAAGGTTGATGTTATTACAGGAAGCCTTCGCATAGGGTTTATTGCTTAGTTTGTTTAAAAGGTTTAATTTCAGCTGTTTTATGTCTGATGCTCTTTTGCTTGTTAACTGCCACACTGTAAATTGAAGGCAATGAATGAACGACGCTGTGATACATTATCAGTGTTACAGCATGGATTGCCTACCAAGAGCTGTCACAATGTTGATACAGCCAGTGCCTTTGCTTAGGAAGACTGAATTTATCACCTTACTGTGAAATTTTTCTTTCCTTAACTTGAGGCTAGGACCTTGTGTCTCTTTTATAAATAGTCAGAGGTTTGGAAGATTTTTCTCTTCTTCTCCCCCCCCCCCTTTTTTTTTTTTTTTTGCTCTAATGTGGCGTGGTTCATTGTTCTAAAGCAAAAACAGGTGTGCCATTTTCTTAAGATGGTGGTTGGGAGATGCTACCTGGTAACGTAGTGTCTGTCTTTCTGTGTTCCTTCCTTCCCCCCAGACCTTGATATACTCAGCTTCAAGCAGTGATTGGGATTCTGGTTGCAGAGCCGGGGACAGCTAAGTACTTTACAAAAGTCTCTAGAGGGAGAAGGAACCAATGTCTTGCTCCTTCCAGCAATTACGGAATTACCAAGGCGTCTGCTGAATCCCAATTTCTTACAGCCAGAGGTAACAGCCACAGGAAAGGAAGGAAAGGTGGTTTAAAGTGGGCCAAACTTGCAGAGTTTGAAGAAAGCCTCATGAGGCAGCTGATTTCTGTAGCGCTAATCTAATGTACCAAGTCACTTCTGGCTGCAGGTTTTTGTACTCTTGACAAGTGTTAGAGACAGTGTGTTCCCATGGCTTGGATTCATGAGGCTATCATAAAAATAATGAACACTTTTGGGAAAAAAAAGCGTATAGGTAGAAAGCGGGACAGTGGGCTAAGTGCTGCCCATGGATACACACATGCAGTTCCTCTGACATCAGTGTGTTTACACGTGTATCTGAGGACAGACTCTGGATCAGTACTGATAATTAGCTAACGTATGTTATTGTTTCCCCTTTTTGACCCTGCGGCTAGTCCACGTTTGGGACCCTGTGGGTATCCTAGCTGGCGGTAGAAATTGGTGGTATTCAGGTATTTATTTGATGCAGTTTTGCTTATTTACAAAGACTGTACGAAGTCCTGTGTCTCTAGGGTGACCTGATGTCCCGATATTTGGGGCTTTGTCTTATATAGGCACCTGTTACCTCCTTCGCCGTGTCCCGATTTTTCACACTTGCTATCTGGTCACCCTATGTGTCTCTGAACACAGAAAGAATCAAATAGCAGGAAACAGCTTCTTTAGCTCACAGCACCAAGAGCAGTTTTTTTCAGCCTCCGTCTCCAACCCAAAAACATTTCCAAGGTTTCTTTCAGTGCTCTTCAGGCTACCTTTCCCATTCCATCTGTTTTGTCTCACCTGAGTTTCTGTGTGATCTCTCTTCTCACACTCACACTCTTACCCAAAACAATACACTCATAAACAAGTGGACCCATCAGTCAGATCAATTCATATAGCCCAGTGGCATCATAAAAATAGCAAGTTAATTAACCCCCACATCAAAGTCACATATGGCAGCCACTCAGATCTGTCTACCAACCAGCTCCTTAGCGGTGAGGAAGACAAGGTGAGTCTCGCAGCATGCCCTGAATATTGTTAGCAAACAAAGTCTTACATACGCATAGGGCCTTGATTCTATAAACCTTGGTGACATGAATAATAATTATTTTACTACATTATAGTAACCCCTAGGAGCCCCAGTCATGGAGCAGGACCTCACTGTGGTAGGCACAGTACAAGCAGAACAAAATATGGTTCCAGCCTAAAATGCTTATGAGCTAAGTAAACTGGCTTCAGTGGGATGATTTGTACAAGTGAGCATGAGTAGGAGTGGCCCTGAGTAATTAAGGGCCCGATCCTGAGAAGTGCTAGTTGAAAGTGAGTGTGTGTGTTTTGGAGAATTGGGTCCTATATTTCTTTGTGTACCTCTCTGTGCTGCTAAAAACAAATGAATCAGTGCAGCTAAAGTAAACACTACACTTGTATTACTAGATCTGCAGAAGAGCTCTGGGTAAGCTTGATAGCTTGTGTCTCTCACCAACAGAAGTTGGTGCAGTAAAAGGTATTACTTCACCCACCTTGTCTTTTTAATATCCTGGGACCAACATGACTACAACAAGAGTGCATACTACATCTCTGTAAGTTATTAAAAATATCTGCCCTTTTCTTTTCTTTTCTTTGCTTCTTTGTGAAAGAATTGTCAATTTTATGCTAATTATCAATAGAAATTCATAACAGCCCTGAATAAAATTCAACGATGGAGGTTTATTCAATATTACATACAATTTGCATCCATACAAATGTCAGAGAGATCTAATTTTTAATGTATAATCGTTTTTAAACTTGTCCTTAAGAAGGCAGATTAATTCACATGCATATGGTGTGTGTGTGTGTGTGTAAATATATTTTCATTATAGAAACATAAGTCTGCTAGGCAGCTTGCCAAAAAAAAAAAGTTAATGACCTTTAGTCTATTTTTTTTTTGGTCTGTTACCCGCTCAGTTTAACTCAGCATTAAACAGACCATTTGGGGATAGATTTATTTGCTAGGTAAAACATCTCTATTAGGGTAGATACCTTGACTCCAGAGCAGGGAGCTTAGTCATGGTGAGTGGCTGCGTTGGCGTGGCAAAGGAAAAAAAGCATGATCCACCTGGTTGCACTTCAGTGAAGAGGGGTGTTCCCTGCTGATGCCTGAAAGTAAGGATTAATAAACTCTTTGTTATCCCCAACTGGGTTCCTGCAATGATATTATGCTACACAAACTGATAGTAGACTATACTAATGCAAACATCTTTCTTCTAGCCCGCACTACTCATGAATTCTAAGGATCCTTCTGTTTTTCAAAGTTGGTATCTTAGTCTAGGGAAGTTCAAATCTCTCGGCAGCAATATATAGCTGGAAGATGTGTGATAAAAGAGCTTTTCCTGTACTACTTTTGAGTTGATCTGGGATGACAGTACCTATTTCAGGCCCGCGGTCATTCTAAGCAGGTTTCCATGGAGATTAATGATGTCATAGAGGAACAACATCTGAATGCAGTTTGCTAAAAAGAAAGCCTAGGTTGTGTTATATTGGAGAAGTAAAGCCTGTGCCTGACAGAAAAAGAAAAGGCGAGTCCCGGCTTTCCTCTGTAGTGAAAATAATCTCTGAAAAATATTTTCTCACTAGCCTAGAGTTTATTTGTCTGTGCTGAATATGTGATGCAGTACAGCTCATGCAGTGTGGTTGTTTTCATACAGTTGATCTAAATATTGTAAGTAATTATTTCAGACACGGGACTCTGTGTTACTAGCAACTCTCATCATCTGCTTTAGTTTTGATCAGTGTTCTTTTTCATTATATATTCTGTGTGGTCTCATCTATTACCTTATTGAGCCGGTTGGCTTTCGCTGTGTGCACTGAATTGCCTTTTGTTAGGGATGATACCTAGGTTTTCCCTTAGGTGTATTTACAGTGTCATGAACATCAGAATTATAGAGTGATTCACAATCTGCTCGCTATTCTAACGCTGACGTTGCAATGGAGGTGAAAGAGCAGGAGGAGGAAAAACAGGTGAAATCAGAAAATTGAAGCACTGTACATTTAATCCCAAATAACATGATCAGGAAGTTTTGACCTCAAAATGTGACCTACAAGTACCTGAAAACTGCTACAATTGTCTGTAAAGTTCTGTATTAATTAAAAAAAATCCATCACTCCATCATGGAGAGATTACAAATAATGAATTGAATGTGTTAAAATTATACTGGCAGCAGTAAAGATAAGTACTATTAATGGATGGGATTTTTGAAGACACCTAATTCCTGTTGAAATTCAGTGAGGTTGTTGATTTGTCCCTATTCCAGGTTGATTGGCAGTTCCCTGTCAGTCAAGGACAGGTATCCAGTTGTTGCCATGGATTTTATGTGACATTACCTGACAGAATGCACCCTGCTCCTCAGTTCATCCCACAACCAGAGGGTTGGTTTGTGTTGCTTGAAAGACTCTTCCAAAGATAAAGGTATCACAAATAAAAGTAAAAGTAAGGTTTGATTTTTGCCCCTCTCTCAGTTTTGGACAGGCAAGGATAGGAAAAAGGACTTTTAAAAATAAATAAATAAAACCTGTATGGGTTTTTTGTAATTTTTCAGTCGTCTTTGTGCTAGGCTTTGTTTTCAGAATGTGAAAATTATTCTGTACTTTGCAATTGTGCCTACAATACCCAGCTGAATTTGAGGGGCACTTTATATACACTTAATAAGAGGCAGGCCGTGCCCCAAGCTGTTTACAATCTGAATAGAAAAGACACACAAAGATTAGTAGAACATAAGTATTTTCCGTGGTCTACAGATGGGGACTTGAGTCAGGAAGGCAGATTAAGTGATTTACCTATGGTCACACAGGTGGTCTCTGGCAAAGACTTGAACGCAGGTCTCCAGAGTCCTAGTTAGGACCTTGACTGCAAGACCATGGATGCTTTTGTGGGTGGGATATGGCTGAAATATCCACGTGATAAAATGATGTAATTTGCAGGATAAAGAAATGGATTCTGCAAATTTGTGGCTCACATCTGCAAAGGGGCGTATCAGCCCTTTAAGAATAAAGGGGGACAAGACCGCATTTCAGGGTGTTAGAATAAACAGAGGCTCAGAAAATGGCCTGGTAGGGGAAGAGAAGTAGTAGTTCTGGGGAAATAGGAGTTGGAGGAGGGAAGGAAAACCCCAGGACACTGTTCAGGATCAGGAGCCCTGTAATGAATGTAGGGGTCCCCTCTCTTCCAGCCGACTGGGAAGGAGCTCTTGGTAGAAGGCACTATATAGACTGCCTTCTCCTTCAGAACAGGGAGAGGTTGACAGGATAAGGAAGCCAGTGCCAAGCACCAGCCAAAAAAGGGGTGGGACTGGCAGCTTTGTGTGGACCAGACTGACAGAGAGAGAGCTCTAGGCGGTGGCTGAAGAACCAACACTAAGTATGAACCATGGAGTTATGAGCATCGTCTTATGTTGGGAGCTCATTGAGGACAGTTCGGATTATTTTATGATTAGGGACTTGGAGGACTATGTGAACTTTATTTTATATTAAACCAGCCTTGGGTAGGGGTGCCGTGAGCCACAACAGAGAAAGTATGGAGTCCTTAAGGGGTCTACAAGAGGGGACTGATGGGGGCAGGTGCCTATAAAATGACCCCTGGCCACTAGAGGGCACTCAGTAAGCGGTCATCTAGCTACAGAGTATTTCTTATTCAGATGAGTAATTCCATTGATGGCTCCTTACGTGAGCACGGGCCTACTGATAGGAATCATGATTTGCATGATGAAACAGCTAAACATTTCCTCCTGCACAAAGAGGGGGCCCATTTAGGCCACTAATTCTAGAACTCTAAACCTGTGTGACACTAAGGGTACATCCACACTACCTGCCGGATCAGCGGGTAGCGATCTATCTATCGGGGATTGATGTATCGCGTCCCGTCTAGACGCGATACATCGATCCCCCGAACATGCTCCCGTTGACTCCAGAACTCCACCAGGGCAAGAGGCGGAAGCGGAGCTGATGGGGGAGCTGCAGCCGTCGATCCCGCGCCATGAGGGCGGGAGGGAAGTCGAAATAAGATATGTCGACTTCAGCTACGCTGTTCCTGTAGCTGAAGTTGCGTATCTTACATTGACACCCCCACACCCCCAGTGTAGACCAGCCCCAAAGGGCAAAATGTATACTGCATCCTACATGTTATACCACGTTATACTGCATCCCCCTGTGCTGCTACTTCTAGGTGCAAGAGTGTGATATAGTAGTGTGGCAGCCAATTGAGTGCAGAATTTTAGCTTTAAGTAGAATTCCTTTTTTTTTGTTGCCACTGTAACGTTGCTGCTTTCTGTAAAAACACACGCACAAACACGTGTAAGCAAAATAGCTCAAGTAAAGATGATAGACAATGTGAAGTCTGATTTCTATGTGGGACAGACTCCTGAGTATTAAGTATGTTATAGCCTTGTCTTAAAAATATCTCAACTATGTTGGATGGTCCAAAATGGTTCCTGCTTCTGCGACTTGGTGTTATTTCCTCATTGTGTATCTAGGCTGTTTTTGCATACATGTGTTATGGATCTAGTACACAAGAGGTGCAACTCCAACTATGGAGAATTTTTGAGAGACCTTCTGCAAATAGTTCACAAGGCCATGCACTCCACAGCTGATGTTTCGATATGAATAGTCTGCTTTTGTATTTTCTTTGTCAGTTAAACAGATGTTTATACCATTTGAGATAACTGCTTATTCAGAAACCAGCCAACTACACTCCTAGGTTTACATTTCAGGGGGAGAAAAGCCCCTTCAGGGGAGACCTTTTGTGTCAGATTTCCACAGCAAAGGACTTTTTTCCCACTTAAGTTCTAAATTTCTGAAAAATGAGATTAATACAGCAAGAGAATAGCCTACATACTCAGTCTAACAAACCAGCTGACAACACCCTCTGATAATCAGGACAAGTTAATACATTCCACATGTTCACTGTTCCAGTTTTTCAGATTGATAATTTTTCAAAATAATCAAAGTAAGTTTCCATTTGCTTATCTTAATTTTGAAGGAAATGTTTGGTGCTATCAGGCAGTGATGCTGCTGCGAAGAACAAAGCTGAAATAGTTTTTGATAATGTCCTCTGAGGAATAGGCCACTGCTGTACATGTTATTTGAATGGAGCTGCTTGTTCTTACTGGGCTCTGAGCACTTTCAAAAAATCTAGCCACTTCATTCAGGTGCCCAAATGAGAATAGATTCTTTGGAAGTATTTGGTCCCATTTGTAGGTGCTGAGCGATTTTAAAAATCTGGCTCTTAATGTATAATATTTACTCTCTGTTTAATTGTTGTACGGTAATATAGCAGGTGTGCAAACATTCTTTGCTGTGATGTTGCAGCTATCATTTTTTCTGTAGCACTTGATTTAAAGAGACTGTCCTGGGATTACCTACTGTCATACAATATGTTCATTTGTAGATCTAAATATCATGAATTAGTGTCTAGATTTCTGTCTCTCACATCCTCAGCAGCAGTTGTCTTGATGCAGGAATTGAAGCATAAGCATGCTAGGTTCAGACTGTAGCTGTGTTCTTGGGAAATTAAAGTCTAAGATAATGCTTTGTAATGTGTAGTAGTGCTGAGATACTTCTACAATTGGTAAATTGGCAGAGAAAAAACAGTGAATGTAAAAGTATATGATTGTTTATACTCTCTTCTTAAGCACATTTCCTCACAAGAGTAATTTTTCATATCCACTGAATCATGAAGATGGTTGCATAATTGATTGGCATTTTACATGTAAGTATTTTCCAATCCATCTAAATCCTTCCCTTCAGTGATGACTTCTGACTTGGTTTCTGTCACTAACATGCCATATTTGGCAATGTTTTGGTATGCTAAATTTACTTGAATAATTGTCTGACCAAGTATAAAGTAGCTGCTCAGCAAATGTAGAGGAAACAATCACTGAAAATCTGCAGCTCAGCATGACATCTTATATTGTTTTCTGTAATTTGCCATCGAGGAGAAGAGTGAGAGAGACAAGCTATTCCATATAGGGTTACAATATCTTATATACCAGGTAAAGTAATCTGTTAAATGTTTTCATATGTAATGTAAAAAAAGCACCAGGCTTACTGAACACTTAAACACGTCACTGGGTTTTTCTCCCCTAACAAACACAGCAGAGTTAATTTTGTACTGATTTTATACAAAGGTTGTGTTTAGTAGTCAGGTTCGTGTTTATGAAATACAAAGAAGGGAAGAACACCAGGGCAAAGGCTGCTCTCAGTCCCCTGGTAAGCTATAATCTCCTCTGCCACACCACATAAGCAAATAACTGCACCAGGACCTCAGCAACCTGCTGGCCCTTTATGCATCTGAGGGGACATGCTTCTGGGTATTGAGTAGTATAGTCATCCAGTGCCAAGATATAGCAGTATCCTGAGTGACCGTGCTCCAGAGGACCCATTATGCCCATGGCTATCAGGAGAAAGGTACATCTATTATTGGTAGTGGAATAGGGGGTACCTGATCACTTTTTTCTTTTCTGGGGCTACTATCTGGCTTTCAGAACAGGCTCTAATACAGTCATATACCTGCTGATACATGCCACACCGATAAAAACGTCTCACTACTCTAGCATGTGTTTTTTTTTTTTTCCTTTGCCCTAAAGGTCTGTCCACACTGAGCTGCGGGTGTGAGTCCCGGTTTGAGGAGACATATTTGCTCTAGCTTTGATGAAGCTAGTATGCCAAAAATAGAGAGTAGCTGTAGCAATGTGAGCAGCGGGAGGGGCTAGCTACCCCGAGTTACGTGCCTAGGGTCTTGGTTGGGCCTGTATTTATGACAGCTAGCCCTTCTCCACGCTTGCGCTGCTGTGGTAATACTCTATTTCTAGCATACTAGCTTGATGAGAATTAGCCGCGAGTATGCCTTGAGCTGGGAATCGTACTTTCAGTTCAAAGGCTAGACATACCCTGAGTGTCCAGCCCAAGGATTAGCATGTCCTGCTTTCAGGACCATTTTCCCTTACAAACTTTTGGAATCCTTTCCTTGTCAACCCTTAACACAAAGTAAATCACTTTCCAACACATGCTCTTGATCTGTCCCATCTGACATAGTTTTTATCCCTTCTACGAGTACTCCATGAATGTTAACCATTTCTAGGGGTTGAAGGAAAATCTTTATTTTGAAGTTGTCCCAACTTTAGTGGTATATTCCACACATTGTCTACTTCCAACTCCCCTTCCCCTGACAACCCCCACGTTGGTGCCTCCTTACCCACGTTGGTATTTCTCCCATCTCCTCCACATCTTGTTTTCTCCCCCCAAAAAAGAGCATGGTCTAACTCAGAGAAGGAAATTCCTCCTCCTTTCTTGACCTGTGATCTAGTCTCCACACCGACACTGGGTTTTCAATTAGTAAATCTGCTAAAACAGGGAAATCTATGGGAGATTTGTCACTACTATCAGCTACATAAAATATTGCTGGCTGCTTATGCCAAGAAGCACCCTTATGGTGGTGTATACCCTCCTATCTCCATGTACACAGACTCCTTTCCTAGTTCTCTCTTGATTTAAGTCTTTCACAGGAATCTAGTGGGCTATGGTCTGGGATCTTCCTGTATCCAATAGAGCGTTTACTACTTGGCCATTCAAGTAACAGAGCACATTTGGGACACTTTTCTTGAGAGAAATCCTCCGAGGGTATATAACATAGGTTGGTAACTTTTGATTTCTTAATAGGTGAGGCTGACTACAGTAATAGCAATTTAACAGCACCTTTTCTCTACTGGATTTGTCTCGGAGAGTTCCTCTTGGATCTGTTGATTTGAAAATGTTTAATTTTAGCAGATCAGAGAATCATGGACTTTAAAGTCAGAAGGGACCATTATGATCATCTAGTCTGACCTCCTGCACAATGCAGGCCACAGAATCTCACCCACCCACTCCTGTATTAAACCTGTGTCTGAGCCATTGAAGTCCTCAAATCATGGTTTAAAGACTTCAAGGTGCAGAGAATCTTCCAGCAAGTGACCCGTGCCCCACGCTGCAGAGGAAGGCGAAACCCCCCCAGGGCTTCTGCCAATCTGCCCTGCAGGAAAATTCCTTCCCAACCCCAAATATGGCGATCAGCTAAACCCTGAGCATGTGGGTAAGACTCACCAGCCAGACACCCAGGAAAGAATTCTCTGTAGTAACTCAGATCCCACCCCATCTAACATCCAATCACAAGCCATTGGGCATATTTACCGCTAGTAGTCAAAGACAAATTAATTGCCAAAATTAGGCTATCCCATCATACCATCCCCTCCATAAATTTATCAAGCTTAGTCTTGAAGCCAGATATGTCTTTTGCCCCCACTACTCCTCTTGGAAGGCTGTTCCAGAACTTCACTCCTCTGATGATTAGAAACCTTCGTCTAATTTCAAGTCTAAACTTCCTGATAGCCAGTTTATATCCATTTGTTCTTGTGTCCACATTGGTACTGAGCTTAAATAATTCCTCTCCCTTCCTAGTATTTATTCCTCTGATATATTTATAGAGAGCAATCAGATCTCCCCTGAGCCTTCTTTTGGTTAGGCTAAACAAGCCAAGCTCTTTGAGTCTCCTTTCATATGACAGGTTTTCCATTCCTCGGATCATCTAGTAGCCCTTCTCTGAACCTGTTCCAGTTTGAATTCATCCTTCTTAAACATGGGAGACCAGAACTGCACACAGTATTCCAGATGAGGTCTCACCAGTGCCTTGTATAACGGTACTAACACCTCCTTATCTCTACTGGAAATACCTCGCCTGATGCATCCCAAACCGCATTAGCCTCACATCTTCCCTTGTTACAGATGGTAAGCTTTCTATTGCATTCACAGCATTATATGGGATGGGTACATCTTCTTTCTTCATTCCAAATACAGAACAGAAATATCTGTTCAACGCTTTTTCCTATTCTACATTACAGTTTACAGTTTTAACTTCTGTATCTAACTATGGACCTCTACCTGGCCCAAGGTTTTTCGTTTTCCTAATATGTATAAAAATACCTTCTGATTATCCCTAAACCTGTTGGTTTTTGATATTTCATTGACGCCTTTGGCTTCCCTTATCAGTCACTTTCGTCTTTTAACTTGCAATTTATATTAATTACTATTTACTTTCCCCTTTTTCCATCCTTCATGTATTAATTTGTTTTATTGCTGCTTCCACATCTCTTTTTAACCAAAATAGCTTCTTGCCCAGCATCACCTTTTTTGTGTTTGTGGAATTGTGGCTTTTGGGGCATCCAGTTGGACATCCTTGAACAATACCCAGATTTCATTAACACTTCTCACTTACATTTAAAGTTCCCAGTCAGTTATACCACCAGTTGCTTTAAGATTTGGGAAATGGGCCCTTTTAAAATTCCAGATTACTGGTTGGCACCATAATCTGTTTGCACACAGGATCATGATCACTGGTACCTAACCAACGTCTAATTTTTAGGTAAGCTCTTAACGTTACTTTGGCTATCAGAATGAGGTCTAATATTAAGGTAGCCTATGTTGGGTGCAGGACTCTTGGTGTCTAAGGAGGAGCAGGGGAGGGAAACAGGGAGAGGATTTGAAGAAGGAGTTGAAACTAGTGTATAAACCACAGGGATTGTAGGAACTGGATTTGGAAAAGAAGGAAAAGCAGAACTGTTTGGCAGGGATCTGTTTGGCAATAGTTATGAAGAATGATTTTATAGCAGAGGAGTTCTCCACTTGTTTATTAGTTATTGAGAACCATCTCAATCAAGCTGGAATTGCAATTTATTCCTGTAGGTTCTCAGCACTTACAGCACTCCTTTCCTTTTCAACTTCTGTAAGATTGCTCCAAGGAATTGCCTTTCTCATGCTAGAGACCATGACGTGTGACTGCAGACAGCACCAAACAGACCAACAAACCAGTGAGAGAAAAAAAGTCAAACACTATATTAGTCTCTCATCATACCCAGATACACTGTGCAGAGAATTTGAGAGCTTTTAAAAATGTGTACTTCAATAGGTACAGACCTGCTTGATTTAATTTACTTTAAAAACTCATATGTAGACTTCAGTGTTTAGAAGAGTTGATGAGAAAGCAATGAAGAAAACAGCAAGGGTATTTTGTCTTTAGTTTTGATACGTAATATCCATGGAGAGGAGAACTCTGTTGACTTAAGGTGATTTAATTTTTTTCCGAACTGAAAATGTTCTTTTATGCTGCAAAAACTAGTTCCTTGTTGACGGGATTCCAAAATACATGTTTACATAGTAGATTGGCTGTAAACTTTGTATGGCTATTCAAATAATTTGCAGTATTGTGTTTTATAAGGAGGACATGATGGCTCTACCCACAAAAATATGCATTAATCACTTGCTCCTGCAAAATCCTCCATTTACATGCACAAATAAATGTGCATGTAGATGGACAGTTATACTGCATTTACCTGAAAGGCATGCATGGTACCTTTTTGTATACAAATATAGATACTTACAGACATAACTATCAGAGGGGTAGCCGTGTTAGCATCCGAAGAAGTGGGTATTCACCCACGAAAGCTCATGCTGCAAAACGTCTGTTAGTCTATAAGGTGCCACAGGATTCTTTGAGACATAACTATGTTGCTTTTCTTTTTAAAATTTGGCTCCACAAGGTTAAGATGATTAAAATCTCAGATTTTGTTTTATCATGAACAATAGGGTCATTCAGTGTCACTACAGAGCAAATTAGTGAAGTAAAGCAGGAATTCTATTCCATAGTAAAATAAAAGAATATTATACACACACACAGGGGTAACTGCTGTCTCTCAAATTTAAAACTCAGCTGAAACATCATTCTGGGAAGAAACTAATTTAGCACCCCTTGGAAGTTATTCAGTTACATATCTTTGTGTGTCAAAGAAAATTGTTTGAAAGAATGTTTTTGGCTCCAGCCTCTAGCTTCTTTCAGTAACAAATATCAATATAATAAATAAACAGTGTTTCCATTTGGCTATACAGCGATTTTTGCACTTTCAGCTGGTGCTTAATGAAATAGGAACATCAAAGGCCCAGATTCCGGTGACAAATGTGTTCTTTTGAACTCAAATCCTTAGAGGCTGCAGGTGCTATCTTTGCAGAAGGCTGAACTAGTCAGAAGATAAATCAGCTTGCTGCAGAGAGCCCAGCAAACCCTGTAACAATCCAGCACAGTGGTAACCTGAAAAACGACTTTGGAGATGTGTGATGCCATGAGTGGGACTGAAGATGGAGGGTCAGATTTCAGTAGGGGTCAAGAGGGTCAGTTCAGCCTGACATCTGGAGTTCAGGTTTGCAAGCTGGAGACTAGGCTGCCACTAGGCAAATACCGGCCTCTCAACCTGCTCAGTAAAGATCTCTTTCCTACAACTCTGCCTGCCTTCAGATCCCTCATTGCTAATGAAACATGAAGGGCCTTAAATCAAGCTTCCTGAATGCAATATGTTGTGCCTGTTAAATATGGGAGATTATCATTTTGGACCGGGGGTTGGGGTTGGGAGAGGGGGAAACGTCTCTCACTGAACAGCCAGAGAAGCCTGCAGTGCTTCCATGGGCCAGCATGACCGTCACAGAGGGTACTTGCTGCTGCTTAGGGCCAAAACAGATGTCTTCCTTAGAGTGGGATACACAGGCTGCACTTTCAGTCCCTTTTCCTGGTCTTGAGTTATCTAGATATTGAGTCATGGAAAGGGAGTGACTTTTCCTGTTGGATATTGGAATGATACTTGGCCCAAGCTTTCTCTTGGTGGAGAATTTTGCCATTCACTTCAATGAGAGCATGATTAGGAAATTACATATTCCAGAGCTCTGTTCAAAACAGTCTCACTGTGAAATTGCAGATGGGGCTATTTCCAGAAGTCTGCCCACCTATGCTTGTAGAACTAGAAGTGTTTTGCCATTCTTCTTCCTTTAAAAAAAGGAAATCAATTCTGCATGCTGGCTAGCCAGTCAGACCAGACTTATGTGCCTTTTAAAGATTTTGCTGATGGAATTCTTCAAAATACCATTTCACATACAGTCCATGCAAATGAGATAATTAGCAGGCTTTGCTCAGACTTCCATGAGTGTTGAATATTGGAACAGAACAATTTAATTTTTTTTAACATATTCTCCTGGCACTTTTGCAGTTGGAATATGTTGCTCTAAAGTATCCCTTGATACTTGTTTCTTGGCAGTGTTCCAAAAGGAGCTGAGCAGAGTTAAAAGCCGCTGGCATAATTTAGGGTTTTCCTTCCTCCTCGTGTCATATAATTCTCTTCTTTCATAGGAAGGAGCTAATCAATTTCTCTCACTGTTTAAAATGTGAATCAGGTGCTGTTGCTTGCCCTAAATATACAGCTGTTCAGTTTAGTGGCAATATCCAGGGGAAGTAGTTAAACTGAGGTGAATCGATCATATTAATCTTAATTCTTACCTTCCATTTAGCTTTTGTTCATTTTGTTACATAGGGTCTTTGGTTATTTTCCTTCAGTGTGCTTTCTAATTCAAGGCTGTGATTTCCCCGACTCCCGCCCGGTACATAGTGTCAAGATACCCACTAAATTTGTTACACATGATTGCAGAGGGCCATAGTGTGCCTTGATTTTCCATTGAAATTCCTCCAACATAGTTAATGTTTCTAGGATTAAAGAACATTTGAATGGCAACTAAGTGTAAATATTTTAAACCACAACAAACTTTCAGTCGTGTCCAAATTAAGTAATCAACCAAGAATCAAAATGATCAAAGGTTGCTGGTTTTCCTCAGTAGTAAGGTCCTGATCCTTCAAACACTTATATGCACGCTTAACTTTACCCGTGTGAGTAGTGCCAATGTCATGAGTGGGATGATTCAGTAGAGTTAAACATGTACACATGTTTGCAGGGATGGAGACTAAGGGCCAGATTTTTTAAAGGTGTTTAGGCACTTAAAGATGCAGATAGGCACGTAGGCACTTATGAAAATCCCACTAGCTGCCTTACTGTATCTGGGGGTGCTAAAATACCTTTTAAAATCAGGCCTTACATGATGAAGGAAAACATATGGATGAACGAAATAAATGTAGTAATCTACACACCTGCCATATCAATTATAACTTTGTACTGAGCTTACTTAAAAAAAAAAAAACAGACTTCAAATTGTTTAAAACAATTACAGTTTTACTATTAACGACACTGAAAATGCATCTCCTCCCCACTCCCCTCCCCCAATAATTGGTGAACATCATGCAAAAATATATACTACAAGTTCAGGGGATCAATTATGTGTGTGTGTTTGGTAATTGTAAGTGACTTGTGTTCTTCCTTAAGGATTAAGGCCTGAGTTCAGCAAGACACTTAAACACATGCTAAAATTAGTCTCTACTCACAAAGCAGTTCAGCACGTTTCAATCCCCTAGACCAGTGGTTCTGAAACTAAACAAAAGTGCCTGAACAAGTGGCGGCCCTACTTTGAGAACTACTGCCCTAGACTTCAACAGCATCAGTCATCCTGCAGATGCTTCCATGAATAGATAACCATTTGTACAGGAATAGTTCAGTAAGTAGAATGGAACTATTCTGATATGTAAATAGACTTGTGTGTGTTTTCAGGGTTGCGGCCCTAGATTGCTACCCATACCTCTATTCCCAGTTCAGTATATCTAGGGAAACAATTATATTTCTCAATTTACTTGCATGTTTTTAATCTGGGCTGCGAATAAAATGAAGTTTTAGGCCATAACTCTACTCGTGCGAGTATCCGAATGTACTGAAATAGAAAAGGGATTCCGCACCCCCTTTTTTTTTTTTTGGTTTGCTTTCAAACAGCTGGTTTCAGCTAAAATGAGAAGTGCAGGCTTACACTAGAGTGGTTTTATTAGGATCCTTGAGCAGTCAGTATTTTTTAAATTGCTTACAGTGAATTCAAAAGAGGCCATTTTAAAAAGAGTTTATAAATTGGCTGTTTTGAACTGTAATTATGTTGCAGAAATCATGTTTAATGCAAGTGTTTTACACATTTATTTTCAAACTTTTAACTCTCCATTTTGCAAGCAAAATGTTGCACAACTAAATAAGTGTGTATATGTGTATGTGTATATCCACATCTATATCTGAGGCACTGGCTTTTCAAACGGACTGCTCTCCACAGGCCCAGTGTGTGCCAGTAGCTTGAACTATAACAGTGCACACACATTGGTCATTTCTTACACAGCAGGCACCCACTGATTTCAGGTCAGACTGTAAATCCGTTATTTAGTATTTAATTACAGTTTGCATTTCAGCAAAATGTGATTGTAAAAAACCATTGTTAACTGGTTAGAATCCTTAAATTAACATCTACTGCTGGAATTTTCAAAGGCACTGAAGAGAGTTAACTCCTTTTGGCTTCTTTGAAATGAAAATGAGTCAACTACTAAGGCAGGTCAAATATTAAACCCAATGACTGACTGACTTTTATAATATGCGAAACAGAACAGCAGGTGGTTTATGTGACTGTATATTAACTAATGGGATTTGTGTGCCCCTGTTTATTGATTAAAATTACACTAGATGCAGCTAAGGGAATCTGCCAGGGGTTTTTTGAGAGGAGGATGTGATCTGGCCCAAATTTGCTCAAAAATTACTTTTGAAAGACAGTAACAGCTGCCAAACTCATTTCATTTCTGTAGAATGCATTGATTTGCTCTCTTTTAAAAGAGAGATGTATTCACTTTAAAAACACACATACAGGTGTTTGGGGTAATCTAATCTAAATCTGAAACGTTATTTGATTTACAAAATGTGTTGACATTCACATGCACTGAAGTTCCCGAGACCAACAAAGCTACATTAAATTAGATATTGATTAATGGGGTTAATAAATGTTGTTTACAGATTAAAACACAATAATAGCTAACTCCTTTAGAAACAGTCGCTTTGCATGTATTGTATCTGACTAAACCCTGTAGCTGCTAAAAGCAGTTTCTGGGAGTATGGCAAAACAGCTTTGTTTAATTAAAAATAATCCCCAAATGCCCTTAAGAAACAGGCTATTTGGAACCTTTATTGACAGAGCATCAGAAGATAAATCATTATTTTGGACCTTTGAGTCATTAAATGCTGAATTTAGACAAATCTGTTAATTTTATAGGGTCAAATAACTTGAGGTAAAATTCACCTTATTTGTTTCTGTTGATACAGGTAATAAAAACTGCAATCATTGAGTTTACAAAGCATACTGAGTACAGCGAAAGAACATATTATTGAGAATAAAATGAAAATTAGACTAGATTTTATGCATAGTACTTTGGGTTACAAATAGCCTAATCCTTCTCAGCAGTAGTCGTCAATCTAATTATGCTACTGAATATGACTACATTTTCACAATAATTTTAAAGAACATTTCTGTTCTTATAAGGTTTGTCCAGTCTTCCTCCCCCTTCCTCCACCAGTTTTTGTAATCAGTAGAAAGACAGATATTTCCAAAGTCCAAATATCTAAATCTTGGGGCCATTACAAAGAGGAAAAAGAGGTTATGGAAGTCAGATTTCCATGCCATTACTATTCTGGCAAATGGTCTATGTACACAGTCAAAAAAAAACCAACCAAAACCCAACCCTATCTAGTCAAAGAAGCGTTGGTGAGATTTCGTGACACCAGAAAGTCCAAAGGGCTTACACGAAGAACATCTAATAAAGGTACCGTTATTTTTCAGGGCACTATGAAGTTACTCAAAGGTTTCACTGTTACTATGAGCAAGAAGAGCAGCAGATTATGTTGTACTGTGTCACAAATAGTCTGGAGTACATCTTGGGAAAATGGCTGTGGATGCAAATAGACACTCCAGGAATAAGTTAAAAATGGGACAGAAATGTTATAGTGACCAAGAATACAAATACAATAGAAAATTGATGCCATTCCAAATATTACTTAGCTTGACACCATGGGCTAGATCCAGAAAAGGATTTAGGTGTCCAGAGATCTCTTTAGGGCACATCTACTGAATTAGGCCCGAGAGAGAGAGAGAGACACACACACACACCACACACACACACTCTGCTGCTTTTTTACCCAATAGATGAGTGGCTAGAACACTCCGTTAGGGTGTGGGAGATGCAGGTTCAGAGCCGCACTGTCTGAGAGGAGCAGGGACTTCAACCCAGGTATCTTACCTCCCAGGTATGTGCTGTATCTGGTGGGCTATAGGGTACTCTGAGTGAGTCTTTGGCAGTCTCCCCTGTTGAAGCTGTTCCATGTTGTATGAAATACTTCGGTATTCAGTGGGGACAGCGAGAAAGCGAGCATGGTTCCATAGCCCAGTGGTTGGGGAACTCCCCTGGGATGTGGGACTCCCTGCTCTAATGACTATTTAAGTAGTTTATACAAAGCACAACAGGGGATTCAACAGGAGAGATTGAGAGTATTCCTCTTATCCCCTACATACACCCCAAAATAATGCCAGGCCAACACCCTTCCCTGCAGTTGCACTCTATCTCTCTCTTTCTCTCTCCAGTCAGGTCACTACACTGTTTCCTCTTCCAGGGTGATCTTTTAGGGCCTCTCTCCACAAGCAGCCGTCACACCCGCAGTCCTATGTCACTCCCCCAGTGACTGTGGCAGTCTTTGCCTCTACTGCCCTTAACAATACCAAAGGTGGTAGGGGGAACCCAGGCCCACTCCCTACTCTGGGTTCTAGTCCAAGGCCCTGTAGTGAACACTTAAGGTCTGCAGCTACAACAACCATACCGCTCTCACCCCAAGCTCCTTCCTACCATGCTCCTTCTCCCTTACCTCAGGGAGAGGGACTGTAGGGAGGAAGTCTGCAGCCCCTCATGCTGTTGCTGGTCTCCTGGTTTTCTAGATGCCCCACTTGTTCCCTCACAGGTGAGCTTCCGTCTAATTAGCCCCCTCCACACAACCTAAATCTCCCCTATTTTCAGCATAATTGACTGATTGAGCCCAACTGCCTTATTTCAGTTCTTACGGGGGCTGGTGTGGGGAAAACACCCCACCATGGGGCTGTAGGGGAAAGAGTCTGTAGCTACTCCCTCGGAGGAGGACACCGACAGGGAAAAGAAGGAAATCCAGGGCCGGGAGTAAACCCTGGGATCCTATCTTGCACTAAAGAGTCTAGCAAGAGGCTAGGAGGAGGTGAAGTAGTTATGGGAATAGAGTAGGCTCCTGTGGTAATCCCAGATACAGGCAAGGGGAAAGAGAGTGTCTGGGTGAGAGCACCAAGGAAAACCGCTACAGAGACTAAGTGGACCTGGATTACTGGTTATACAGTCCCTGGGCTGGAATCTGGTGAAGTGGCTGGCCTGGTTCACCTGCTAGCCACTAGTCTAGTGGCACAGAGCCCTGAGTTTGGGGCTGAACACCATCCAAAAGAGGCACTTGGAGAGTGGTCCGGTTGGCATTTGTAACACCGGAAGGGGTGGGCTAAATGGTGACTTGGCCAGAGAGCCAAGTTACCAGAAGATAGAGGATTGCAGAGTGAGTGGAGAACAGATGAGGACACCTGAAGCAGCGAGAGCGACATTCCCAGACCTGGGTGCAAGGAGGTACACTAGTGGTGAGTGGGAACCCGGTTACAGGGCCTAACGGGCTATTTGTGTGTGCAGGTACCCAATTTGAATGTGTTACTGCAGTAATTACACCCATGAGTTAGGCATGCAGTTATAGTGGTGCAGTTCCGAATAGCCAACCTTTTACAGAATAGATTTAATAATCAGATACTGTTTTGTTGTGATAATTTAGGTGGGATAGATGGACTCTGAGTCCAGGTGTAAACCAAATCCTGTAACAGTCCACCATTTAACAGTTTTAAACAGGTTCAAGGTCTGACATACAGAGCCCTCAGCCTTCTTTATACCACGGCAAACACACAATTTAAAAAGCTTTTAAAACTTTTATTAAACATACAGAAAAGAATGGGGAAATGGTTAAAGTGTTTGAAATGTTAAGTATTGAATAATGCTTTTAACAATATCCCTTGTTCCCTTTCTCTTAGCTGGAGATAGTTTTTAGAAAGACCTCCTCCCCTTGTTTAACAGACTCCTAGATGGTATTAAAATGGCAATAACTGTGGTTTTGAGGAGAAGAGAAGAAGTTAATTGAGATGGGCTGGAGCTGTCATTGTTGCTGTTAATGTCCCATCCTGTTACGTAGAAGACCAAACAAAACAGATACCCAAAAAAGGGAAGGAAAAGAACGCTAAAGATAGAAAATGCAGCTTCTGTCTCTGGTGTTGACTCTCACTTACAGCTTCATTCCTGGAAAAACACAGACACAACACATAGTCTTATCAGCCACTTTGAGACCTGGCAAACTTGTACCAGCATCATGCTGTTTAGGGTATTGCATTTAGCTGCTTTTCTGGTCATGGGCGTACAGCAGTGTTCCCAAATAGAGTCTTGTCCATCCAAGCCTGACTTTTATTCAACAAGGAAAAAGGAGAGAGAGAGAGAGAAGAAATAAGGTCGGGAAGGAAATGGACATGTGGGGTGCGAGATTTATCTGGAGCCGGTAGAGATGGTGGGGTTATCTGGGTCCCTCTTTTTTAGAAGGTTTAAGGTTGAACTTATATTTTTTTTGAGCACCCCAGCTCATCACGAGTTTTTTTAGGCTTTTTTCACCTCTACTTCTAGGTCTCTTTTGCCACAGAGATGAGATGGATTTAGCCTTGGTGGGGCTGCCTTAGCTCAGCTCATTTGGTTTTTTGGTTCAGACTTTAGGCTTTTTTGCTTGATATGCTGGCTAAAAAAAAATGTAAAAGGTATAATAATTAATTTTTTTTTTTTTTTTATTTTAGTATTTCATTCATTTTTTTCTTCTTTTTGTACTGTACTGTCTCTGTCTCTATTGCTTTCTATTCTTTATACTAATGTAACTAAAATGAAATTTTTTGGTTTTTTTTGTTTTTTTTTTTTATTTTTTTTGTTTTTGGTTTGGTTTAGTTGTTTTGCTCAAAAATGTGGACATTTAATGGACATCTTTCAGGTGTAAGCTGAATGCTTTTTTTGTTGTTATGTTTTTGATTTCCTCTTTCTTGCCCTGTCTGGTCAGGACAGCTCTCAGGATTAAGACAGAAAAGGCAGAATGGTGTCAGACTGGATCCTAGGGTCCCAGGAGGTGGTGTAGGGCGACGGCTGTGATTCTGGAGTTCATTCCTTCCCGCCAGTGTCACAGTAGCCAGCGTTCCTCCCAAAGTCTTTGTTTGTTTTGTTTGTTTGTTTGTAAAGGGAGCGAAGGGCAGCTAGCCCATCCCTTCATTATTTTGTTTACAAATTAGACCTCATTTCTGACACACCAATTTTGGGTTCATTGTTTTCTGGTTCTGCCCTTTAACAGGCATGATCTTAATACAATCTCTGGGTTATATCAGAAGCCTTTTTGTTTGAACTAATTCACTCTTCACTCCTTTTCCTCATTATTTGTTGTTATAGGTTATTGTGACACTTCATGAACTTTTATCTGTTTTCACAGTTGAGGTTGCAGGATAAATTTGCAGGCCCAATTATTACAATACTGACTTCTGCTGAAGAGACTCAAAATGTACTGATAAAGGCAAAGTTGAGATCAATATTTACCTCAAAATGTATTCAATTGCTAAGTCATTGTAAGTTTTGTTATATATGTCTTGATTGATTTAATCAGAAATTAATGAAAATTGCTCCACTGTGGTGAGAAACTTCTTAAAAGTAACAACTTTTTCTTTTAAATGGGGAAAAGATGTTTGAAATCCTGAGAGAAAATGTTAGTATTATGCATCATGTATGAGCAAATCAGGAAGTTGGGATTTTCATATTCAGTCTGACTGGCTCATCAGAGTTGAATATTTTTTACTGGAGTCTCCTGAAGCTGGGGTTTAAAGTAGTCTGAAAAAAAAAAAGTGTGTGTGTGTGTGTGTGTGTGTGTGTGTGTGTGTGTGTGTGTGTGTGTGTGTGTGTGTGTGTCATAATCTAGGAGCAACAGCTTTGGGCCTGATTATTATTATTTTTATACCTATATTTTTGGCTGGGTCTGTGACTTATTGTAACCCCCCTCACACTTTTACCACTGCCTGCAGCCTGTAAGGATACAGTCATTTACCTGTATAGTAAATTGGCTAATGTTGTTCCAGACCTCAGAATTTCCGACCTCTGGTGAACAAATAGTAGCAGTTTATCGACTCATCCCACAGTTGTTCTCAGCCAGTTGTGAGCCAGGATTTTTCTTTCTTGTATGTTTCAATAATGCTTACCTCACAAGTGTTCGATAAGGATGTGTTATATGTAGTGCGCTTTCAAATCACCTGATAAAAATCACTATCTACATTCATTAGAGAGAGACAGTATGGTGGGATGAGGTAATACCGTTTATTGGACCAACTTTTTGTTGGGGAAGGAGACAAGCTTTCGAGCTACACAGAGCTCTTCTTCAGGTCTGGGAAAGGGACTCAGAGTGTCACGGCTAGATACGAGTTGGAACACACTGTTTAGCGTAAGTTGTTAATACATATTGTAAGAGACCATCCAAGGTGAAGGGGCCTGTTAACAGCTCTGTAGTCTTAGAACAAAAAGTGGGTTACAGATTGTTGTAATAAGCCATAAATCCAGTGTCTTTATTAAGACCATGATTTTTAGTATCAAGCAAAGTTATGAATGTAAGTTCCTAGGCTCGTCTTTTGAAGGTGTTGTGCAGGTTTCCTTTGAGGTCTGAGAGATCAGATACAGAATAATCCTTTTGTAAAAAGTTTTCAACCAAGGGCGATATGGGGTGTGTGTGTGTGTGTGTGAGAGAGAGTTCATTTGAGAGTGTAGTAATTGTCTGATTTCAGCACATAGTTGTTGGGGCATTTAGTGCACTGGATGAGGTACTCCACATGTTGTGATAGGCATGTTTAGGACCTGTGGCTCTTGAAAGGCGTGTTGTGGGCAATATTACAGTAATCTGTAACCCACTAACCCCCTCTTTCTGTCCTATGACTGCAGAGGCTTTAACAAGTCACTTCATTTTGAATGGTCTCTTATAATCTATGTAAACTACCTATGCTAAACCCAGACCTGACGAAGAGCTCTGTGTAGCTCGAAAGCTTGTCTCTGTCACCAACAGAAATTGGTAAAATAAAATATATTATCCCACCCACCTCATCTCTCTAATGTCCTGGGACCAACACGGCATCAACACTGCAAACATACTTAAATTCATATTATTCCAGAGTTTTGAATTTTAAATCATGTAAGCAGGCAAGGTGGCAAAAGGTATTTCTCCCTCCTTGAACCTTCTCAGCATCCTCCTCCTTTTTGTAAAGGAAAGGTTGTGTATATACAATGGTGCAAAATTCTAGGATAGGAGACCCAATTATCTTGTACACATTAACTTGGATTGCAGTGAGCTAACCAAAAGATGCTTGTGTGCAAACAGTTAATGTGATTCATTTGTGCAAATAGCAAAACATTCAATTGGATCATATAGGTGTAGGAAGGCGTTTGGAATTTATTTGGGTTACCTGCTATTTCCTCTTCAGTCCACTGCATATTGCTTTTTTACTTTACCGCCTATCTGACGTTCATTTTAATAATTTTTTTTAATGGATAACATACAACAATTTTTGTTAAAGTTACCTCATTAAAAGCCAATGTTCTGCCTGATTATTGCAATAAAGCATAATAAGGCCATGTTAGAGAAGGGTAAAATGGAAAGTGATTATTATCCTAAGTCTTTGTTTCCATGTTCATGAGGTAGTGGATAGCCAGACAGTGTGAAGTCCAAAATGTATAGGTCAGGAAAACGTACAAGAACTAGAGGGGGAAAAAACCCATCGTAATGAAGACATTAGTTTATGTGCCGGTACCTTGCTATTTTCAATGATTATCTTTTGTACGCATTAAGTAAGCCTCATCATCCTTGTGCCATTCCGTTCTCTCTTGGCGCCTTGCTGTTTTTCATTCAGCTTGTAAGCTTTAATGAAGAAAGGTGATCAATTGATAAAATATCTCTCGAGTTACCAATAACAAATGGGCAACGGATTCCCTAGAGTCCTTTGGGATTAATATGTTATGGATGCAGGGCTATTCTCACGTTGCTAATTATTTTTTGTTCTGGTAATGCATGAGGTGCTGTTCACACATACTGTCCCTACTTTTGATGAAGTTATACTCAGAATGATACTCTTTTGTTGGCACTTGCAGTGTATGCTTGTGGTATGTTTGAAGTACAGGCAATGAAGACATAGTCTAAACTTGTAAAACTTTCTCCCTTTTGTTAATTGTTAATGAAAACACAAATACTCAGGTATGCAAAGAAACAAACACTATGTGGAGAGCTTGTTTCTCAGGACATGAGCCTACTGCATTGGGTTTGTTAATTAATTAATTTACTTTTAATAAAACATCCCAGTATATGCACCATGAGTAAAAGAGGTAATAACATTTAGGACTTGAATGACAGGAAGCAATATAATGTTTTATCAGCTAGCGGGCCAGCTCCGGGTTTTCTGCCGCCCCAAGCGGCAAAAAAAAAAAAAAGCCGTGGCAGCGCGATCGCACCGCTCCACTCTTTGGCAGCAATTCAGTGGTGCGGCCTTCGCTCCGAAAGGGACTGAGGGACCCGCCGCCGAATTGCCACCGAAGGCCCGGACGTGCCGCCCCTATAGCGGCCTGAGGGCTGCCCCTTGGTATTGGCCACCCCAAGCACCTGCTTCTTTAGCTGGTGCCTGGAGCTGGCCCTGTCAGCTGGTGAGATAGTATTTGGGCTTTTTCCACGCACGGAGCCAAATCCTGTGGCCTCTTATTTAGGCAAATTGCCATTGACTTTTCAGCCTTCTCTCTATTCCTTTTAGGTCTGTCTTCTTCAGTTTGCTGTTATTGTTTGTTAATATTCAGATACTTTGCTAAAAACTCTTTAGTGAGCAAGATTACAGCTTCCTATTGAAAGTGCAGGGAGAATATGTATAGCTAGGATATAATTATGAGCTATGCAAAACTTTCAAAACAGAACCAAGTGACAGTAGGCTGAGTTTGATCTTAATGTAAAAGTCTCCCAAGTTTAATGAACCTGAGGCCAGGACCTCTTTTTCCACTAATATATCTGGACTCTACTCTTCCACCTTTCAGGGCGAGCTCTTCTTCCCCCTCCCACCGCCTCCAAACCCACAGGAGCTGACAAGCAAGATTTCTTCCCTGCTATCTTTTTTTTTTAATAGTAGTAGGTTCCTGAAATTCCCTTGTAGTGCCTCGGCAGGAGGCACTTATAATGTTCTGGGCCCAGGAAATGTCTCCGAGTGCACTGTGGTAATGGGGAAGTCCTGGTTCTGATCCAAACCCAAAACTCTGTGTGCAAGTAGCTAGAGTGGTGTGCTGCAAACCAGCTGATCCAAGCAGGAGAAGAGCACCTTGATGCTTATGTGCAATAACTGAGACAGAACATAAACCAAAACTTTTAAGAGCTGATGCCCTTCAGAATTAGCTAATACAAAAGACTGCCAGCTCTGGCTCCTCCTGCTGAGCCTGTCAAAGGCATATAGAAAGGATTATTATTTTTTTTAATTTTAAAACTGCTTTTGAAGATGGGAACTCTGTAATAACAGCAACAACAAAAACCTCTCTCTGCACATTCTGAGAGCGTATATGGTAACCAGATCGGAGCTGGTGTAGTGGTGGAGTTAGGCCTGTACAACTTCTGTAGTTCTTTAGGGTTCTTTTATTCGAGGGCCCTACCTTTCACACGCACACGGGATCCACCAATCAGAATGCCGTCCCTGATTCCCCATCCACAGCTCCGTGTGTGTGTGTGTGTGTGTGTGTGTTAGAGGCTGCAGAGCCTCACCCACAGGGAAGAAGGATTTGTCACAACCTACTGAGGCCAGAGGGTGCCAGGAAATGAAAGTGGGTGGGCATGTGGGTCTGGCTCTGAATACAGTATTACCAACCCCAAGCATTAAAAATTCACGCCAAGCCGTAAAAATATCATAAAGTTTATTTAAAAATCAAGTTTTTATGTATTTATATTTGTGTGTGTGTTTGAGGCTTCAGGATTCACTCAGGCCATGATCCCAAGCTTTTCTCTGCAATTATGAGGGCTGGAAAGGTGGTGTTTTTTGTTAAATGGAAACCGAGAGTCTCACTAATCACATGCCTCCAGGAACTGTGCCTTTAAGAAAAACACCAAATATTGCAAGACCTGTGATAAAATTGAGAGAGTTAGCGAGACTAGGGAATCCACTCCCATATGACGACAAGGTTGGATGGGATTCTGTGTTATAGTTTTGCAGACAGCTGTCATCTTGTAACTCTAGATTGCCCCTGCTGATAGGGTGACCAGACAGCAAATGTGAAAAATCGGGATGGGGTGGGGGGGGTAATAGGAGCCTATATAAGAAAAAGACCCCCACATCAGGACTGTCCCTATAAAATCAGGACATCTGGTCATCCTACCTGCTGATGGGTCAGGTTTATGTGGGCCTGCCATACTTCTTTAAAATGGGGATACTGGCCTGCGCATCTTGAGTTTGCTGAATCATTTCAGTCTCTCTTGTCATAATGCTTGCTATAATTTATATTAGAGTGGCTTGTTTGTGCCCTGCGTAGGAAAAGGATAATTAAGGTTTGAAGTGTCATTCAGTGTTCTTGAAAACACACAATGGGCCCTTTGTGTCTAGCAGTGGTCTACTCTATTATTGCATCTGCTTGAAAGGCATTTACAGAATAGACGTGGACATGTAGTTCCTTAAACGACAGCCAGCATTGACTCCGTGGGGGAAAAAGAGCATGATTTTTCACATTGTAGCTTGTTCCAGTTCCCTAGAACTGGTTATAACTGACCTTCAATATAATCTTTAAATATAAGTTTTACACAAAATAACTTTAAAAGGCAGAATAATAACCCAATCCTTTCAAAACGTGAACTTCCAAAATGCTTAGCTGGCCCAACAGCTGGCAACCCAGCACAAAGTGACGCAGCACTGGGAGGCTGCATGGACTATTGGTTAGAGCACAGGACTCCTCATTCAAGGAGATGCGAGCTTTCACTGTCTTGCTGTGTTACTTTGGGTTGGGCGCTTGACTTCTCTGTGCCACTGTTTCTCTATCTGGAAAATTAGTATTTAAATAACATCACCACTGTAAAGTCGTTTGAGATCCATGGATAAAGAGTCTATATAACTGCAAATTATTATGAGCAAAGGCTAATCCTTGGTAGTATCACTTAAATGTAAAATCTTTTGCATTTCTGATTCCTTCAGCGATTGCTACATGGCATCTTAGACTTTGTCCTAGCATCTCCCTCCCTCACATTACAGGAAAAAAGGGATGTCTCTCTTTACACCAACATTTTTAACATGGACATCTCCCTATTTTTGTTTAATTCGGAAGAATGTGTGACAGAGTGACACCTTCACATTTTTGTTTTTACTGTAATTTTATAAACACGGTGTATATTACCTGTGAATACATTGTAAATGTCATGTAATACATTAGTCTTCTAGCACTATCTCATCTGCAGACTAGCATCATATATACTGGCCTGGCTTCTGCAAGCTCATATGTGCAGTGATTCTTCTGCCTACACAGAGTTCTGTTAAAGCCAGGGGCCGTTCACAAGTAGGTACCCACAGGGTCAAGGCTACTGCTCGCAAGGTAGGTTGAATGTTCTCTCAGGCCCCTTCAGCTCCCAGGCCTACAGATTGTTTGAATTATTTGGGGAAGGAGAATATCCACCAGTCTCCTTTAAGATGTAATGAGCAGTATTTCAGGTATGGAACTCCTGGGATAATACAAATTAGAGATTGTTTAAATGCCTATTTCGGCAGATGAATGGTAAAATAAATGCCTGCATGAACAATAATGGTAGCTACTATATCTCATGTTATACTAGCCTAGCTGTGTGGGAACCATTCAGCTAATAAGAAAGGGAATTAACATAGGGTAGCGATCCTGTCATGCAATTCAAGTTCTGTCGTCCTCTGACACAGGCTGGAGTCTTTTATTTAGTCCTTTCTGATTTTGTTCCGTGCTACTCCTGCCAGCTTTGGGTCTCAGAATATGTCAGTTTTGTCCTGTTATCTGTTGCTGAGTTTTGCAGAGTGTAGCACAGCAGCTTAAATGTTTTTCCCAAACATTTATTTCTATTTAGGTGGAAGTGCCATTACCCTATTGAGTAGTGGGACTGAGTTCAGAAGTGTAGGGAATGTTGCCTTCTGTAGAGGCTTACAAAATGTTAGATCTGAAAGCATTCAGCATATTGTAACTAGGGTAATCTCTGCTGTTAAGGAGAAGTAGCTGTGGTTTCCATTTCTTAAAGCATAGTTGCGATGAAGTGGGAATGTTCTTAATGTTTTATCTGAATACTGTGTGGGTGCCTCAGTTTCCCCTATGCAGTTCTTAAGTATCTAGGTAGTGGGATAAGGGCGTGTGATTGTTGCAGAGCCCTAGAGGGCCAGTGCGATGGTGTCTGCACAGGGAATGGCCGACACCCTCTCTCCTGGCAACTGATGGCCTGGGCCCTCCCCTGCAAAGGTGCCAACTGAAGGTGTTGGAGAACAAAGAGATCAAGTGACCTCCTGGCCGGGGAAAGAGACAAAGGCCAGATGAGGGGCTGGAGAGTTTCAGTTTGGAGCTGGCTGGGGAAATGGAAGGGGGCCCAGACGGGGCTCAGGCCTCCCTGCCCCAAGATGGACCTGACTTAGGGGTCCTGTTTCCTGTACCTACAAGCTCTGTTTTGGGCTGTGTTCCTGTCGTCTAATAAACCGTCTGTTTTACTGGCTGGCTTAGAGTCATGTCTGACTGCGGAGTGGGGGGTGCAGGGCCCTCTGCCTTCCCCAGGAGCCCTGCCTGTGCGGACTTGCACAGTGAGAAAAGGGGATGCTGGATGCTCCAAGGTCAGACCCAGGAAGGTCGAAGCTGTGTAAGCTTCTTGCTCTGGAGACATTATGTTCCCAGAGCGGAGGCATGCTCCCCCAGAGTCCTGACTGGCTTCCTATGGAGTAGTTCCAGAGCATTGCCTGGTGACTCTGTGACAATAGTTATCTCTGTCTTCCGGATCTGACACTCCCAGTGCTCTCACTTTCTGCATGCAAGTCTGTTTTTCAAGCCTCCTTGAAATGTAAAATCAAGTTCCCCTTTAGCCATGGTTTCTAAAAAGAAATATGTTCTTTGTTTTCCATTTTCTAAGTGTCATCTACTATTCATTCACGTCCACGCTGGGCCTACTTATTGCTAACCCTGAACAGATGATTTTGTTGCAGCTTAGCGTTCACCGTGGTGATGGCTGCAGGAATGGCGTTTTGTTTCTTTACATTTGATTAAGACAAGTGCTTGTCTCTCCATAGTTGAAGTGAAGAAGCTGAATTTCTCTTTAAAGCGTAATTTTGCTTCCTCTGGAAAATCTACCAACCCATCAAATTGTTGTGAGAATTGATAGATAAGGCCAGGGCCATAGGCGACATGTTGTAAGGACATAAAAGGCATCAGCTAAGAGGGAGGGGCACATGCCCCCCCCCCACCCACGTGGCCGCCCCGCTCCACCCCCAGCTAGGGTGACCAGGTGTCTGGTTTTTGACCAGGTCGAAAAGGGACCCTGGTGGCTCTGGTCAGCACCGCTGACCGGACCGTTAAAAATCCAGTTGGCCATGCTGTGGAGCGAAGTCAGGCTAGTCCCTACCTGTCATGGGGCACTGTGCTGAGCCCTGGAAGCGCCCAGCAGGTCCGGCTCCTAGGTGGGGGGGGGCCACGGGGCTCCGTGCGCTACCCCTCCACCCCAAGCATTGATTTCACTTTCCCATTGGTGGTTCCTGGCCAATGGGAGCTGGGAGGACGGGGGGGGCGGTGCCTGTGGGCGAGAGCAGCGTGTGCCCCGGAGCCTCCTCCCCCTGCCCCGCCTAGGAACCGAACCTGCTGGCCACTTCTGGGGTGCACAGGGCCGGTGTTAGGATGTTTCGCGCCCTAGGCGAAACTTCCACCTTGCGCCCTCCCCTGTCCCCGAGCCCCCGCCCCGAGGCACCACCCACCGCCCACAGCAGCTCCCCCCTCCGCCCTGAGGCGCCCCCCCTTGCAGCAGCTCCCCACCCCCCACTCTCCGCCCTGAGGGCCCCCCCCGCCCCAACTCACCCCTGCTCCGCCTCCATCCTGAGCACGCTGTCGCTGCTTCACTTCTCCCAGCACCCCGGCATGCGGCGCCAATCAGCGGAGGCGCCGCAAGCCAGGGAGGTGGGAGAAGTGAAGCAGCCATGGCATGCTCGGGGAGGAGGCAGGGCAGGGGTGAGCTGGGACGGGGAGTTCCCCTGCGTGCCTCCCTCCCCTTACTTGCTGCAGGTGGCCCTCCCCACGTTCCCCTGCCCCAGCTCCCTCCGGTCCCTCCCACACCCCAAACCCCTCATCCCCAGCACCCCCAGCCCAGAGCCCCGACCCCTCCCACACTCCAGCCCCCGCCTCAATCCGCAGCCCCTTCCCACGTGCCGAATTCCTCAGCCCCACCCCCCACCCCGGAGCTTCCTCCTGCACCTCAAACACCTCAGCCCCACCCCAGAGCCCTCACCCCCTCGTGCACCCAGAACACCTAATTTCTGGCAGCACCCTGGAGCCCGCATAAGAACATAAGAACGGCCGTACCGGGTCAGACCAAAGGTCCATCTAGCCCAGTATCTGTCTACCAACAGTGGCCAGTGCCAGGTGCCCCAGAGGGCATGAACCTAACAGGCAATGATCAAGTGATCTCTCTCCTGCCATCCATCTCCATCCTCTGACGAACAGAGGCTAGGCACACCATTCTTACCCATCCTGGCTAATAGCCATTTATGGACTTAGCCACCATGAATTTATCCAGTTCCCTTTTAAACGCTGTTATAGTCCTAGCCTTCACAACCTCTTCAGGCAAGGAGTTCCACAAGTTGACTGTGCGCTGTGTGAAGAACTTCCTTTTATTTGTTTTAAACCTGCTGCCTATTAATTTCATTTGGTGACCCCTAGTTCTTGTATTATGGGAATAAGTAAATAACTTTTCCTTATCCACTTTCTCCACATCACTCATGATTTTATATACCTCTATCATATCCCCCTTTAGTCTTCTCTTTTCCAAGCTGAAGAGTCCTAGCCTCTTTAATCTTTCCTCGTATGGGGCCCTCTCCAAACCCCTAATCATTTTAGTTGCCCTTTTCTGAACCTTTTCTAGTGCTAGAATATCTTTTTTGAGGTGAGGAGACCACATCTGTACACAGTATTCGAGATGTGGGCGTACCATGGATTTATATAAGGGCAATACTATATTCTCAGTCTTATTCTCTATCCCCTTTTTAATGATTCCTAACATTCTGTTTGCTTTTTTGACTGCCTCTGCACACTGCGTGGACATCTTCAGAGAACTATCCACGATGACGCCAAGATTTTTTTCCTGACTCGTTGTAGCTAAATTAGCCCCCATCATATTGTATGTATAGTTG
Source organism: Mauremys reevesii (assembly GCF_016161935.1). Taxonomy (NCBI): domain Eukaryota; kingdom Metazoa; phylum Chordata; order Testudines; family Geoemydidae; genus Mauremys; species Mauremys reevesii. The sequence continues at coordinate 9,905,307 of NC_052625.1, forward strand.
GGGTTATTTTTTCCAATTTGCATTACTTTACATTTATCCACATTAAATTTCATTTGCCATTTTGTTGCCCAATCACTTAGTTTTGTGAGATCTTTTTGAAGTTCTTCACAATCTGCTTTGGTCTTAACTATCTTGAGTAGTTTAGTATCATCTGCATCCCCATTTAGAGCCCTCACCCTCACCCTCTCCCGCACAGCAACCCACTGCCCCAGCCCAGTGAAAGTGAGTGAGGTGGGGGAGAGCGAGCCTCTGAGGGAGGGGGGATGTAGTGAGTGAGGGGGTGGGTTCTCAGGGAAGAGGCAGGGCTAGGGTGTTCGGTTTTGTGCCTATAGAAAGTTGGCAACCCCTACCCCCAGCCCAGGGCCCCTGCGCTCTCCCCGTCCCTTTGCCATCCCATGTTATCTGGGGTAGGGGCTCTGTCTTCCTGCTGCGCTGGATCCCCTGGCGCGTGGAACCACGTCCAGATGCTGCAGCTCCCTGGGAGAGTGCAGCTGCTGCACTGCACCGGGCAGCATCCCAGGCAGGGTGACCAGAAGAGGGGAGGCTCTGGCTCTGGTTTTCCCCTTCTGGTTCTGGCCCCACCCCTTCATCTCCCTGGCTGCTGACCCCTTGGCCCCCTACCCCCTCTGCCAGGGACCAGAGTAGAGTTTGGAGGAGGGGTGGGGAGGGAGTATTTGAAATCCTGAGACAGTGCATCTTAAAAACTGAGCTGCTTTCAAAGCTGCAGAATCTTTCTCATACATTTTTAATTTTTTCGTTTGTTTTTTGCACACAGATATTGAACAAACGAAGGGTAAGGAGACACATGAAACTTGCATTGCTGAGAGGTGGTGCATTGTACCAAAAGGAAGGTCTGACATTGGAAATAGGAAGTTATTAGACCTCCCTTATGGACCTACATAATCACTGTTCTGTTCCATTCTGACCAACTAGGTCTGTCAGTACAGCGCACAGACTCCTTAATGGAACGCCAGAACAGCTTCAGGGCCAAGCCCCTCTGATGCCAAATAGGTTCATGGAGGTGACATGCAAAATGCCACTTGCTTGTTTCTCAAAGGAGGATTTAAACCTAGGATCTCCAGTGCTGCAGCATAGACCTCTGTGAGTTGAGCTTAAGTCACAAGTCCTTTTTTTGTGTGTGGCAGCAATAGGCTTTTACTCTACTCCTGCTACTAGATGAAAACCCAGTGAATCAGTGAGCTACAAATAAAAATATCCATTGACATAGGTAAGGAGAGATCATTCACCCCCTTCTAAAGATGGGGAAATGAGGACAAAAGAGGTTTCTGAAGGTAACTTTTGGCAGAACTAGGAACAGAACGTAGGGTTTTCATAGCAGACTCAAATGGCAGCCGCATTACTTCTCAGTAACATTAAGATTGTGATATCTTTTGGGAGTTAGCGGTTAGAATTTCTGCTGTCTCTCTAGGAAGGGAATATTGTGCTAGAAAAGAATTGTGCACCTGTGTTTTTATTATGCTTTTGAACATATTGGGGAAAATGGGATAACTAAGGTAAATTAAACATAAATACCATCAATTGGCTGTTCACATGGTAAGCAGCTCCGTGGAGCTCAAGTGAGACACATCTTTATCTCTTAGTGTTTAAGTTGTACCGGCTTTCTTTTTCATTCTGGTTAAGTCACTTTCTCCTATGCAGAAAGCAGAACCATCCTTTCAACATTTGGCCTTAATTGTAGAACAGATAATTCAGCTTTGCTGAGACAATCCTATAAGCAAAACTCAAATCATCCACCCCCCCAAGCTTTCCCTGGACTTCCTGGTTCCTCCCTCAAAAGAAATTGGATGTTGGCCAGAGAGCAGCCTTATAGTCTAGATTAATTAAAAGGAAAGGTCAGTGCTAGTTCCATCTGTGAATATCCTACTAGTCTTTTCCTAGACTAAAAAGAGTCAAAGGTACTTTGTGTTTTCTGAGCTAAATGGCACACTCCTAATGCTTGTATATTCTGTGTCATATAATTCTGTCTTCTACGGCTATTACATCATAGCCCAAGAATCTCATTTACCAAGGTATAGTTGCATCATTTTCTGATCTGCCCGTCTTTCTTCCTACTACTGCTTTTACTTACCTAAATAGCAGGGATGGCTCTGGCTTTTTTGATGCCCCAAGCGGCGAAGCAAAAAAAAAAAGGATCGGCAGCAGTTCGGCGGCAACTCTACCTCGCTGCTTCATTCTTCGGTGGCAATTCGGTGATGGGTCCTTCGCTCCAAAAGGGACTGAGGGACCCGCCGCCAAATTGCCGCTGAAGACCAGGACGTGCCACCTCTTTCCATTGGCCACCCCAAGCACTTGCTTCCTTCGCTGGTGCCTGGAGCTGGCCCTGCTGAATGGGTACATGAATGTTAACTTACCAAACAGCAATAAGGAACAGAGAGTCAGTAGATGGGTACGTAATCTTTGTCTGATTTGTTAATGCCAGCTATGTTTTTACTTGTATACATGATATTCTTTATCCCTCCAGTATATTAAGTGATTTTTTTACATCTGCATCTCTCCTTACCAGTTTCTTAAAATAAAGTTTCAAAAATAGATGCATGATGTACCTAGCTCATGAATCCATGATAACAGAACTCCCTGTGATTTCTATGTGCTCAAGTTGTTTACTGAGGATGGGCAAACCCAACATTTTTTGGTTACTTGTGTTCTGGGAAAGAACCTCCCATGATCTGATAACAAAAAGCACATTTAAGAAGGCATTACACTAGAAATATGCATAAATCATGCTGGGAAAGCAGGAATATATCCAAGCCCGGGAAGGGCAATCCAAAAAGAGAAACTTGTTGTTCATACCTGTTAGGTGAAAAATGAATTGCATTTTGACAGATAATGTAGGGCCATACCCTCAGCTGGTGCAAATGGAGAAAGCTCCATTGTAATAATGGAGGAACAGTGACTTACACCAGCTGAGGATCTGACCAGTAATGTCTAAATGAACTCCTTTGGGAAGCAAGGAAGAGGTTGAAGGCTTTTAGGAGAACAGATGAGCCCAATTTCACTGTCAAACACAGACACTTCTCCCTTGGGGCAGAGAGACGCTTCTGCAGCCACACACCAAAGTGGGGTCACGTGGTTATGCTATAGGTGATAGTAATGCTATACTAAGTATACTGTAAGCTTGTTACCCACCTAGACAACGGTTAAAATATTCCACTTTGGATAATAAACACACCCCAGATGGAGTGGTGTTGAGGGATGGGTGAACATACTGTAACACTGAGTGGGGATGAGATTTAAGGCCCCCACTCAGCATATTTAGATGACTGCGATGCATGCAGTCTGGTTCATAGCTCAAGTTTCTTTGCCCTGGCAGGAGCTATTAGTATCTTAACGTTTTTAGCCTGGTTAAAATTAGCTTCCATTTGCTATGTGTATGTGACGTAATGCCCTGTGGTTACGCACGTCTGTGCTTTGGCCCTCTTGCGCTCACATTCCTGTGTGTTGGACTGGAAACTGCTCAACAATGGCACCAGGGGATGGTGTGCGACAGCCTGGAATAAAGCCTGGGGCTGCAAATAACCTGTCACTTCCTCCCAACCGTGCTCAGCTTGTACAGTGGGATCAGCAACAGGTGGTTTTTTGTTGCTGATAAAGCTTTAAGTGCTGCTCTGTTGGAGTCTAATCCATAGACTTCAGTGAGCTTTGGATCAGGTCCTGAGTGAACAGATTTCCTTCCTGTGCCTCTTTCGTGGCTGTTGCTCACTGAAGCAAATCTTTGCTGGAAGGCCTTTTTCTGGTGAGAAAATCACCCCATCTTGTCCCTCAAGGCGGCTGCTGCTGCTGCTCTCTCAGACTGTACAAAGAGGAGCAAACAGTCTCCTTTGTTTTAGCAGTCAGAGTGCTAGGTCCTGTAGTTAGCCAACCAATCGGAATTGTATGTATTATTTTAATGTTTAAATCAAGATTGCATTTTTAGCACCACTGTCGGATCAGGCTTATTTGCTGATCAAGCATCTTTAAAGAAAATATTCATATTGGGCTCAAAGTCAAACATTACAAAGTCTGGAAAGTAAAGTATATGCACTGCTAACTATCATATATATATATGATAGTTAGCAGTGCATATACTTTACTTTCCAGACTTTATTTATATATATATATATATATATATATATATATATACATACTTGCTAACTGGAAATATAGGACTGAAAGGGACCTCAGTAGGTCATCTAGTCCAGTCCCCGGCACTGAGAGGACTAAGTATTATCTAGAGACCATTCTTGACAGTTGTAGGCCGGCACAACATACAGCCCACGGGCCGCATGTGGCCCACATGGGGTCACTGTGCGGCCCGCGGGGGGTGATTAGGTAAGCGGTGGGGTGGGGCAAGCCAATGGCCGGGCCGGCCAGCGGGTGGGCGGAGTGTTGAAGAGGCCAGTGGCAGGCTGGGGAGTGAGGGTGAGCCCGTGGCAGGGAGCGGGGGCAGCGGCAAAAGGTAAGAGGCCAGCGGCCGGGGGAGCAGGGGAGCCGGTGGCGAGGGGGGGCTGAGGAGGCGAGTGGGCGGTGGGGGGTGAGTAGGCTGAGGAGGCTCTGGGAGTGAGTAGGTGATCCGAGGAGGGTGGGGGGATGATGAGAGGGCAGACAGTGGCGGGGGGGCTTTATATTTGGGCGGGGGAGGCGAGTGGCAAGTTGGTGCCTGACCTGTTCTACTGATCTTGTCTCTCATAAAAATTGGTCCTTTTTGCTGCTTTTCTCTGGGCTGAGGGTTGTTCCAATGCTGCAGAGAGGGTGTTCCCAAAGGAAGGTGCTTGCTTCTAACCCCTAAGGCCGTCAGTATGTCTGCTCTTCTCTAGTCAGCCCACTTGACAAGTTTGATTGTCCTTGGTCTGGCTCCCATCCCCTCTCCAAGGGTTGCAGCTGTCCGGAGGTGCCTGCCTTCCACGCCTTCCTCATTCACACCTCATTCATTCAACAGGGCAATTGATTACAAAGGGGGGGCGGAGATCTTATTCTACTTCTAGCAAAAAGACATTTTTCTTTTACCTTAATTATACTACCTTAGGGGCTTGCTATAACACATTACCAAGGTTCAATACCGCTGTTTCGGCGGGGCGGTGCTGGGGAAGGAGGGTTTGTTTCCATGAGGCTGGCAGTTCTGGGGTGGGAGGGCTGTTTCAGGGGTTCTGGGCAGCGCTGGGGGTGGGTGTTTTGGCAGGGGACGGGGGTTTTTGGCCCTCAGCTGTTTTCTTCAGAGTAATACGGCCCTCGCCGCTTTACGAGTTGTGCAGGCCTGGTCTAACTTATTCTTAAAAACCTCCAATGCGGAGATTCCAGAGCCTGTTCCTGTGCTTAGCTACCCTTACAATTAGGAAGTTTTTCCGAATATATAAAACTAAATCTCCTTTGCAGCAATTTAAGCCCATTACTACTTCTCCTGTCTTCAGGGATCAAGGAGAACCATTTATCACCCTACTCTTTGTGACAACCTTTTACGTACTTGAAGACAATTATCATGTCCCCCCCCTCTCCCCCTTCTTTTCTCCAGACTAAACAAACCCAAACTTTTCAATCTTTCCTTGTAGGTCATGTTTACTAGACCTTTAATCATTTTTCTTGCTCTCCTCTGGACTCTCTCCAATTTTTCCACATCTTTCTCAGTGTGGTGTTCAGAATTGGACACTACTCCAGTTGAGGCCTTCTCAGTCCCGAGTAGAATAGAAGACTTGCATATCTTGCTTACAACATTCCTGGTAATATATCCCAGAATGATGTTCCCTTTTTTATTTTTCCCCAACAGCATTACCTTGTTGACTCATAATTAGTTTGTGATCCACTATAACCCCCAGATCTCTTCTGCAGTATTTCTTTCCTAGACAGTCATTTCCCATTTTGTATTTGTGCAATTGATTATTCTTTCCTAAGTATAATACTTTGCATTTGTCCTTACTGAATTTCTAGCACAATTGTCCCTTGGAAAAAAAAAAAAAACACGGGCATTTCTCTGTCTAAGGTTCTTATATGTAATATCTGAGCACCCCTCTGCAGTAGGAAAATTCTACTGCCCCCATTTTACAGATGAGGAATTGAGGCTAAGTGACTTGCCCAGCAACGCACAAGAAGTCTGTGGCTAAGCAGAGTGTTGACTCCCGAGTACGCTTCGCTAGCAGCCTAACTGGTTTACCAGCCTTCCCACGATCGACCCTCAACACATGTAGCTGTGATCAACTTCTGCTGAAGCCCAAGGCTGGTGGGGGCCAAAAGAGCCTTTCCTCAGATCCTCCCAACCTCTCCCCTCTTTTATAGAAAACGATTAACTTAAGACTCCTCTTGCTCAGGCCGGCCATGTGCATAATGGTGTGATCATGCTGGACAGGAGTCAGTAAATATTTTGGGGTGTGGGACTGTGACGTTATTGATATAAACTGGGACCATATGGAACATGGTTTGCAACCATGGTCCTGTAGTGGCACCAAATCTTATGTAAAGGGGGTCATATAAGGTGTCTAAGACCAGGTTATGGGTTGCTGGTTATGATTATGCTGTCTATATGTATGTATCATTTTGTAGTTGAAGTTATAAGTATTGGCTCTATGCTGTCTGTATTTCAAATTTGTGCTGTGATTCTGGGAGACATCCCAGACAAATTGGTGTTAGCTCTGCCTAGCCTGCTTGATGGCCCATTAAGGACCATCAGCTACACAACTGACCCATTGAGAGGAGGCAGATACACCTTGTAACTCAGCAGGGTGTGCAGGAACTTGCCCATGTGACTGCAGACTCCATTTTGCTGTAATTTTCCACAGTAAGAACAAAGAGGTTCTTACACCTGGAAAAGCCTATATAAGGCTAATGCTTCATCTCTATCTTGTCTTCAGTCCTGCTTCTTACCGCTGGAGGGACTTTGCTACAAACTGAAGCTCTGAACAAAGGACTGACTGACCCATCCCAGCGGGGATGTACTCCAGAGACTTGATTTGAACCTGCAGTTTACTCCATCACTGCTACAAGCCTGAACTAAGAACTTTGCCATTCCTGTATGTAATTGATTCCATTTAACCAATTCTAGTTCTCACCTCTACCTTTTTCCCTTTATGAATAAACCTTTAGATTTTAGATTCTAAAGGATTGGTAACAGCGTGATTTGTGGGTAAGATCTGAAGTGTATATTGACCTGGGTCTGGGGCTTGATTCTTCGGGATTGAGAGAACCTTTTTCTTTTATTGGGGTGTTGGTTTTCATAACCATTCATCCCCAGGACGAGTGGGACTGGTGGTGATACTGGGAGACTGGAGTGTCTAAGGGAGATTGCTTGTGTGACTTGTGGTTAGCCAGTGGGGTAAAACTGAAGTCCTTTTTGTCTGGCTGGTTTGGTTTGCCTTAGGCCTGGTCTACACTAAGGGGGGTGGGGGTCGAACTAGGGTACCCTAGTTCGACTGACTTACCAGTCCAGACGCGGCGGGGTTGAACTCCGCGGCTCCAAGGTTGACTCCGCCGTTCGCGGTGGTGGAGTTCCGGAGTCGACTGGAGCGCGCAGGGAGTTCGAACTATCGCGTCTTGATTAGACGCGATAGTTCGAACTCCGAGAAGTCGAACTCACCGCGTCGACCCGGACGGTGAGTATAGACCTACCCTTAGAGGTGGAAAAACCTCAGCCTAGGGCTGTAACTGCCCTGTTTGAGCAATTGGTCCTGAATTGGCACTCTCATTTGGGTCCTGCATCGTCACAGGGACAAATAAAAAAAATTATTCCAAAGTGTTAAGGCCAGCTCAGACTTCAAGGGGACATGGGACATCCAAAGTGAGAAATATATATAATGAAGTAGTGAAGAAAAAGGAAGTGTAGCCTTGTAACACTATCACAAACTACTGGGAGGTCATTCCCTGGGCTTTCTTCGGGTAAAACTCCCATTGAAATCAGTGGGAATTATATTCAGGCCTTGGGGTTTGCTTCCCTTTTCAGGTATATATTTCTTCGCAGTTAGCCATTGTCATGGCGTGTAGCTGAATTTGAGGCAGAAAATCACACAGGCAAAAACCTGGCAGCACATGCTCCTTAATCACGGCAGCCTGCAGGCTTGCAGAGGACAAAGAGAGCAGGAGAGTACTGGCAGGCGTGCATCAGTGAAGCTGGTTTAGTTTTCACTGTGGCACAAGAAGGTTTCGTTCAGTTATTTTTAGTACTGAATGTGTGCTTTTCCATCTAAGGCTATCATCATTGTAATCATGTCAGATTTCCTCTTACTAAAAAAGCAACTGATAGAGAATGAAAATCCTGTTAGGGCAACTGGGGATTATGATGCATTGAATATACCACTTCATGTCTGACAACACTTTTTCTTACCCACCCACAGAGATCTCTTGCCCTGCCTTCGAATATGTGCCCTGTTATAAAATAGCTTCCTGTTCTTTACTGACCTTAACAAAGATTTCCCAGGCTGCATTTCTATGCTACCTTTCATGTTCACTGGGCGGTTGGGGGTGATCATTCTCTTTGTTTTCCATTGCAATCCTCACGCTTTTATGATTAGTTCTTTTGAATCTTTGAGTCCTTTCTTTCTTATTGTCTTCTAATAGAGAAGGTTTTCCCTCGCAAAGCAGCACAGTACAGCATGCAGTATAGGAGGTATGCACTCTTCACACTTCCCTGCAGGCAGCTAGCTGTGGAATCCCAGTGGATTTATAAAGACATCAGAAGTGCATTTTCAGTATACAGAACGTGTATTCTATAATAACACAGTCATGCCACATTATCTTGTTGCTGTTCACTAAGCAAAGGAGAAAGGAAGGGGATTGTTAGCCAAGGGCAAAGAAATGGGTTGTAAGGTTTGAGACAAGAAATAGTCTAGACATGATTATCACATTAGAAAGTCCAAGTCATATAATGTGTATGTGTGTGACAGAATACGCCCCTGTATTCACACCGTACACACTACTACTCGCCCCTGCACTCCCAGCTGGGAGGAGGGGGGCAGCTGCCTGGGGCTTCTCACCTCTGGCGGGGAGATCCACACCTGGAGTCCAGGCAGCTGCCATGCTCCTGGTGAGGAGACAGGACCCCAGGGCAGTAGGGCTCTGAGTGGGGAGCCCAGGCAGTAGCCCAAGCTGAGAGCCTGGGTGGTAGCCTGGCTTGGAGCGGAGACCGGGCAGCAGCCCGGCTTGGGAGCCGGCTTTCTTTTCAACTGGAGCCGTGAAATAGACAAGAATGACAGCCAAGAGCTGATGTGAGGAACACAGTGTCTACACAGACACCGCATCTCCCTAACTACACTGACGTAAGCCCTATGCCTCTCGTTGAGGCGGTTTTATACGTTAACATAGCAGCAGGGGAGTTCTGTCGTCTGGAGGAGCATTTCACTGCGGACACCTCCACTCTTTGGTCAACCAAAGCTGACTTCTGCTACCCAGATCTCCTGATTCCCAAGTAGCCAGAAGGCCATCCATCCTGTATACTCCTGACAGCTAGTAATGAAAACCAGCTTTATAGGGAAGAGATTAAAAAAAGAATTGTAGCAAGATAAGTTTGAAAATGTTTATATCATTTTAAAGATTACTGTATGTATCTGTAAAAATTGCGTACACAAAATACATGATGCCGTATGGCAATGCAAAGGTTTTCTTGGCATGAATTCGGGATAATTCTCTTGCTGAGCATTTATACCATGCTCATCAGTGTAGCATCTGAGGGCTTAAATGTAGTCAGTAACGCAGTGAATAATGACCACATTATTCATGAACAGTGTTGCCATTTTCATTCTGTGGAGCCTAGGGTAAATCCAACCCTGGGGTAAGCAGGCACAATGACTCTGAAGCTAACAGAGCAGTGCCTGCTAACAGCTGGGCTGCATTTGCTCCTCTGCCTCAGTTTCTCTATATGTAAAACAGAGAGAACACTTACTGAGCTCCCAGAGGCATTGTTTGTACAGTGCTTTTGAAGATGTACTGCTACATGAGCGTTGGGTATTATTACGTATCTGCTATTAATCAGGATATGGTGCCAGGAGCCTTCATTGGAAATAAGTAATGTTTTCTACCTATTTCTAATTTTTGTTATATTTAAACCTTGGTCTGTGCAGTGCCATGTGGAGGTGTGGTGCATCACACAGCAAGTAAAGACTCAGAGCCTGCTAAGGTCCCTTTGCCTAGCCACAATCACCTCGCAGGCCATTAGAAGCCAGGCCAGGTTGGAGAATTCTTCAGGCTTCTCTAGCTCAATCTGAGGACCCGTTCTGAGATTGGGGGAAGCAAAAAGGTGATTTAGGACTGGTCTATGCTTTACAAGTTAGGTCAACATAGCTACGTTGCTCAAGGAATAGAAAATCTACCCCCCTGATGGCCTCAGCTGTGCCAACCTCACCCCTGGTATAAATGGAGCTTGGTAAATGGAAAAACCCTTTCTGTTGCTGTAGGAAGCATCTATGCTGTGGTGCTACAACATTGTAGCTGTGCCGCTGTATTACCCATTTTGTAGACACGGCTTTCCAGATACTTTTACCTCTCTCTCTCCCAGCTGTGCTAGACATAAGTTAAGCCTGCTGTCATTACCCCAAAGGCCTTTCACTCTGAATTGAGCATGATAAAAAGAAATGTAAGGGAGATAAAAAGAGGAAAATGGATGGGGGGAAGGAAGGAGGAATACACTGAATAAGGGAGATGAGGGAGTTTATAACTCCCCAAGTTAGTTTCCCTCTTGTACTGTCTTGGGAATATGTATAAAGTGAAAGAAAAGGAACAATCAAGGCACTAATTTAGTTAATTGTCACTAGTAGATACTGGGCCACTGATCTTGAATCCTTGAACGAATAAGAATTTCAATAAGAGATGATCTATTTAAAAAGCCATTGTGCTTATATATCTGAATCTTAAGCATGAACAATGTTTAATAGGCCCAATCCTGCTCTCACAGAAGTCAGTGGCAAAACTGAAGTCAGGATTTTGTCCATATATTATTATGTTGTTTTCCTGGCTTTAGTTTTAAAAGTTACATCTGTTCTCCACAACTGATTAGTTTTTTTAAAAGTCTGTATATTTTTAGCAAGCTAATATTAAGTCATGGCAAAACTTTATTAAAGTTTGGCTTGAGCTAATACATCTAACTGTACAAGGGATTACTACAAACACACACAGATTTAAAAGATATTAAAGAGTTGTGATCTTGCCCTTTCCTTACATTTTAATAATGTTCGATCTGGGTTTAGGTAGCTCTTTGGAAAAAGAAGAGAATGTTCCCAAAGCATTTGTATAAAGGGTGGCTCATTTGTGCATTTTATTTCGTTTTAATATAAATTTACACATTTATTAGTCATTGCTATTTTTAAAAGTAATTTATTGGCATTTAAAATAAAAGCTAAAGTAAAATAACCCTCAAATCATTCCTTTAGGAAGTTTTCATTGCCTTTCTTTAAAAGTCACATGGTTTGTAATTAATAAATTATCTCCTTTTCGTCTCAGAGGATCCCAAAGCTGTTTTCCTAATGACTAAAATGCATCTGTCTGTGGTTATGTCTTCAGTGCAGTAAAACACCCATGGCTGGCTCATGTTAGCTGACTCATGCTCATGGGGTGTGGGCTGCAGGGCTATAAAACAGCAGCGTAGATGTTCAGGCTTGGGCTGGATGTCTCAAATGTCTACACTGCCCTAGTCCGGGCATCTACACTACAATTTTAGACCCCCCCCAGCCTGAGCCCTGCAAGTCTGAGTTAGCTGACATGGTTTGTGTGTGTGTTTTAATTGTAGTGTAGACAAATCCTCAAGATCACATGATTCAGCACAGCCACTTAATTGTGTCTCAATGTATTCCCTGCTGAATCCTTGTTAAAATCCTCATTTCAAGTACTAAGTTGTGTCTCCCTAACAGATTATACCACAGAAATAGCTTTGTAAATCTCAGTGGAAATATTTTGGATTTGGAGTGGGCCAGAGACAGCTCACATTATAGTCAGCAGAAGTCTCTTAAATGAGATCACTGGGAAATGGTTTGGCAACTAATAACCCAGCTTAATTTAGTATCAAAACACACAGCTCTAAAAATGTGGAAGCAGATCATGGAAGACCAGTCAAGATGGCAGAGCCAATCTAAAGTCTGCAAAACCCAACAATCTGGCCACCTAAGTCAACAAGGAATTGCCTTCTACTTGGCCAGAGCAATGGGATAATAAATGTTCAGAAATCAAAATGTCTCTGTAACCTTCCCTAGACCAACTAATTGACAATGTAGACAAATTTCATCCCTATATTATCTCTTAGTATGTGAAAGAAACTCCTGATTCTTTTTTTAGCCATTACCACCATTCACAGGTATAAATCATGTGGAATATGTGTGATCTATAAGATCCCATGAGCTGCTGTTTTCTCTAAATATTTTGTTTTACCCTAGTCCTTCTGTGAAATTAGAACAGTATTGCACCAACACAGTTATCATCATTCTTGAGTGGACCTACTCCAGATCTGGCACTGTTACTTGTAGGTAAACACTGAATGCGGGCGAGTGATGGTCTTTCATACCAACCTAAAGACACTAGAGCTAATGGCTTGGCACTGAAGAAACTAAGCATTCTGGGTGTAGGCAATGTGCCTGGTTAACTGGCACACATTAAACCTTTGGAAAAAGTTTCTGATTTTGCAGAAATAACTTTAAATGATGTATGGTATCTGCATCTTATATATAGTAATCTGGAGCAACCTGTCCTTGTATCCCTCCCCCCTTGTTTATCGGTAATTAGTAGTTATTTACCTATTTTTATTTATTTTTGGCCCAAGCTGGCTTCTTATATAAAGTACTTGTTACCTACTCCTCAGAAAAATATCTGCTATATGTCCACTCTAACATTACTCTGTGTATGTTTGATTGCTGTGGAAGATTTAGAGGAGAAATTAGATTTTGTCTTATTTCTCCTCAAAATCTTCCACAGCCATCAAAGTCCCAAGTGCCAAAATCTTTGACGTAATTTAATTAATGCTTCTGTAAGATGATGCAAGTAATTAATATGGTTGTTTCAGAGTGGTGTATACAAGATGGATCAACAAATATTTACAGGTTAAAAAAAGTCTGTTACTTATTCCAGTTATACATTCAAAACAATGGAAATAAAACAATAACTATCCCGTTACATAAAATCCGTTCTGACTCTTTGCTGTAAAATTCATTGTGCTCATTGACGAAATGTCAGGAGTTGCCTAGCTCATCAGGAAGTCTGTGTTACCTCCTTTTGAAAATGGTTTACGTGCTTTAGAAGTAGTAAGTATTTTTTGTCAATAGAAGCAGCCCTTGTTTTGAAGCTGCCCTCAATTGACAGCCACAGGGTGAAGTCATTACATTTAATAGAAGCCGCTGCTTCTTCAATGAAGATATATGGAGTACATATAACACATGCTATAGTAATTACAAAAAGATCCCAGGCAACCATTATACAAACCATTGCCTTCATCAAAGTCTAACTCGTTCCTTATTACTACCTGGGGAGTTGGCTTCCAGGAAATGTCATGGTTGGCACCATCATAATCAAAAATAAGTACTAAATGTCTTCTAACACTACTCACAGCCTAGCTAGAGATAAAACTACAGCCTCATCCACATTCATTTAATTCTGCATGCCATTAATTGGTCCTGGGAGCGTTAAGTTACGCCTGAGATGTAATAGGAAAAGGTAGATTCTTCTTATTTTAATACTATATAAAATAAAGTTCCCTTGCTCTCTCACAGCTAAAAGAGAAAGTTAGTATTAGAGGGACACTGAATATTTTTTTCTAAAGAAACTCGGTCCAACTCGGATGTGTTAATTATACTTTTTTGATTAATTAGAATATTAATCTCTATATACAACTTGTGTGTCAAATCTTGAAATCTTTTCTCAAGTATGACTTTAACTATCTCAGATGTCAGTGGAGGTCTTGTCTGAGGAAGGATGTCAGGATTCTTACTCATTTAGCAAATATCAGTGTTTTTCTGTTTTCAATAGAATTGAGATTAATGTGGCTCTTTTTGCTTCCTTCATTGACATAATCAGTTGCAGCATTTCTAACACTTGCAGTTTATCACAAGTCTTGTGATATTTAGCATTTTTTATTAAAATCCCAGCTCCTGGAGTCCTGTTACATGAAAATGTCATCTTGTCTTTTTAAATTAAGTTTTTAGACCTCCTGGCTGCCAAAAAAGCTCGAAAATGTGAACCCTAAATGCATTTGTCCCAGAAGGCAAATAAAAAGAACCTAAAGTTTTTATATTTTAAAGCTCATGATTTTTTTGGAGTCTGACCCATGATTTTTGAATGCTTAGGATTGGTAATATACTGCAGTTGGATGAGTACAGTTCTGGGATTATGGTTCCTTATGTAAATCAGTCTTTATGGTACTAGAAGTTACAGGAAATTGGAATTACCATATGTATTGTGAGTAACTTTTTCTGCTGTCTTTATTTTTATTTTATTTTATTTTATTTTATTTATTTTTTCTTTCTGTGATAGGCCATTTTTGTTGATGTTTTTCTGGAAATATACTATTAAAAATCCCAGAACATCATTCTTTTAGTTTTTAGCAGAAATTGCAAATTTCACTGCCCTAAATTCTGATTCCAACCACCAATTGAAGCTAATGGATTTACTGTAGATTACAAAACACCGTAATGTAGGACCTGACCCAAAACCCATAGATGTCAATGGAAAGATTCCAATTGACTTGAGGGCACTTTGAATCAAGCCATTAGAACAGAATACAGCCCGGTGAATTGTTACGTTCTGTGTATTCAGTGTAAGTATACATACATTTATGTGTTTATAGGTCCTTTTTGAGGCTTGTGAAAGCAGCACTAATTAAAAACATTTCAGTTATTTAAGTGACTGACTTTAGGTAAAAGTAGAGTTGATCATTTTAGGACAAATTAGAAATCATTTGCTCCAAGTCTTAAATGATTTCGTTATCATTCCCACATTTAGCATGCATCACTGTGATGAAAGAGGGAGATCTAAATGATCAGCTGAGACATATTTTTGCTGTACTCAATTAAAAAAAAAGTCATGTATCAGAGTTTCTCCATTTCATAGAAAATTCTCCAAATGGTGGGCATTTAACATAAACATGTTGGAAGTTTTCTGTTCTTCTATTGGTGCAGAGGTGGTATTAAAACAATTAAACTCTTTCTCAAGATTATTGCTAATAATCAGTGCCGATCATTCTCTTTCTATACCACACTGTAGAAAAGGGCATAATTTCTAAAAAAGAAAGCAAATTCCATTTACGTCTGCCCCGACACAAAGTTACAAACTGGTTGAATGATTGTTCAGAATGTATTTACTTTGAGTTCACTAATTCAGTGGCACTCACCACCTTAGGTCATCTCTACGCTAAAAAAATTAGGTCAACCGAGCTATGCCGCCTGAGGTGTTTAAAATCCTAGACAGTGCTAGGTTGATGGGAAAATTCTTCCATTGACCTAGCTGTCACCTCTTGGGGAGGGGGATTAAATGCAGTGATGGGAGAACCCTTCCTGTTGCTGTAGTGAGCGTCTACAGTGAAGCTGCAGTGGTTTACGTGTTGACATAGCCTTCGTGTCTGAGCTACAAATTCAGAACAATTCCAGTTTGTACAGTGATCCTGCAAACACTTCAGTGGGAGTATTCACATGAGCTGTATTTTGAAGGTTTTGACCCTTAGCGTTCCAGGGCCAACTCCTTGGTCTGCCGTCTGTTTTTCCCTTTTATTTCTTATTTAGCAACTCCCACAGATGTCAGCGAACTTGGTAAAAATGATGGAACTTTGTCAGGATTTGGCCCCAGGTGAATCATCTGGGTTTAAAAAAAAATTGTATAATATGTGTTTGAAATATTCTTTTTAATTCTCAAAACATTCCGTTATTATACTGTTACAAATTCCTGTTAAGCATTTTGAAGACTACCTGTTTCTGTGCTTACAGATCTGTTCCCAGGTGGGATGGCTCAGTCAGGGTCTAGGAAGTGTATGCCAGTGGGTTGGCCTCTCCTGTATCAGGCGGAGAAAGACCTAGGATGGATAAGGTGGCTGGCCAAACAGCAGGAATTGCCTGATGGTGACAGATCTGACAAATCAGGCTGGACAGAAAATGACCCAAGGAAAGATGAAAAGCTCATCGATAAGTCTTGACCTGTGGTCTGCTCTTAAACTCTGTCTACAATAGGAAATGTACCTGTTGCTGAGAACAGTTGTAAGAAACAGGGACAATGAAACCGTAGATCAAACCACAAACTTAGACAGGACCAATCCATGTTTAGCACCATGTCAGAGGCTGTTGGTTGGTAATGCCTATTGTCAATGATCGATACTTTTCCAAGTACAGATAAGCTCTACTAGGTACAGTCTCAGTGAACTTGTTCAGAATACTAACAAAGAGCTTAATTTAAAGTGGGCGTCTCTCTGTCTGCGATTGACCTCCGTGCGTTTATGGGCAGCCATTAAATCAAAATGGAAAATAAAGTGACCACTGAGGAGTCATACATGCTCAAGTATCAGAGCTTTGCTAAATCTGGTGCTCTGGACCTTGTTCCTGGGAGCATTAGCTACGGGAGCAAGCAAATTTAAAAATAACCTGATGAAAGGGCACATTTAGGAAAGAGGCAATTATTTGACTGTAATTGCTACAAGAGAGCCTGGATAGTGCTTTGAAACCTTGAAAATGTATTATGATTCTGAATGGGCTCTCAAAATTCAGTCATGTGATTCCTCACCATCATTTATAACACAGAGCTCACATAAGAGCAGCTCATGGTTAGTACAATGTACTCCAATATAGAAACTAGAACTTTACATTTAAAAATACATACATTCTATACCTCTCCCCATTTTATCATACTGGTATATTTAAGGCTCAAATAAACTTGACTTTAAAAGATGAATATGCAAAAATATGAGTGCTTTCTTCCTATAAAGATCTAGCAATTACTGCAATATTTGCATATCAAGGTGTATTTACAGCCTGACTAAATAATGGGCCTCACTAAGAAAGGAGTGAGAAATGTTTACAAGAGTTGCACTGATGTGCTGCCATTTTAGTGAGAGGCTTGCAGAAATATTTTCTCCCTTTAGGTAGACTGCAGCGCGTGCACAGAGCCCCATTGACTTCAGTGGGAGATTATGTAATGTAAGAGTCTGTCTGCATAGACCCAACTGCAGGATTGGGGATGTTATCTGTGATAAACCTTGTTTACCCAAAGAGTAGGGAATGGAAAGCTGTGTGTGCTTGGAGAGAGATGCAGACATAAGGAATATATTCATTTGTTTTCCAAAATAAATGAAAAATGCTTAACAAGGGAATAAAGAAATGCCACTGGGCAAACAAGATTGATTTAAGCTATAATTTTCTGAAGATGTCTATAATTTGTTCCTGAAAACTATGGGTATGTCAACGCTGCAGTGTAAGCCCAGGGTTAGTAGAACTCGATTTAACAGACTCTCTGTCTGTTGACTGGGGGCTTGAGCATCTGCACTCATTTGTAACCCCAGGTTAGGAATTATTGAATCCTAGATCCCATTTTGGGGCTCCAGCTTCTGCACTGCATTATGTGGCGCCAAGTCCAGCTACTGTATCCCAAACTACCTCATGCCCTCCCAAAATGTGGCTGCTCGAGCCCTTTGTTCGTGGTGCAGTGTGGGAAAACTTAACTGAAAACTTTGTGCAAAGGACAAAGAAAGTTGACCCGTGAGATTGAGGAATACTTTTGGCAGTCTCCAAGTGCACAAGTCCAGTAGCACTGCATCTACAGTGCAAAACACTAGGGCTTGAACCCTGAGTCCTGACTTGACTCAGGCCTGGACCTCCCCCCACCCCCGCAAGCCCTAGTTTTATCACAATTTATGTGTAGATGGAAGCAGAGGTCAGGCTTGAGCCTGAGTTCATACCCTGGGCTTACATGACAGTGTAGATACACCCTTAACTGAGTATATTGATGGCATAGCAGAGAGTTTAGTTCGTGTGATTTGAAGAGGCAGCCATGGGGCGACAAGCTTATGGGAGTGAGCCTCCTCGGTAAATGCTTATTCCAAAGAGAAATAAGAATATTTTTTCAGTAGTATTGTTAGGATAGATGAACAGGGATAAGCCACATCTAGACACTGTGATTTAACTGTGTCCGGGAGGGGTGGGGGGGTGAGTTTCATTAGGAATCCTTCTGGCCTCCTTTCAAATTGGGTGGCACAATATTGACCAGAAGCTCACAGGAGCCCTAGGAGTCCCCTCCAGCACTTAAGCGTGGCCTGTGGAATGAACGTAGAATATTGCCCCTCACCCCAAACGTGGACAGCGTGTGTTTTATATTAACTGAAACCTTTCCTCCTCTGGTACAGTTCTGCCTTGCCCTTTCGTGGCCAAAGAAAGAAAAGGTCGGGATTTTGACAATTGATTTCATGATTATTGCAGTGAAGTTTATTATAGAGGAAAACGTTTAAGTCTAATGCTGCTGTTTTGAAGATGGTTTCTTTGTTTTGTTTTTACTGAAGCTTGTAAGTGCTCCTGAGGTAAATCAAGAGGCGCGTTATTTCCTATGGCCTCGGGAATAGATCAGTGTTAAAAGGGAGGGTGATAGCAGAGCCATAGCTAGGCATTTTAGCGCCTGTGGCAAGCAAACACATTTGTGGCCCCTGGAGATGACGCATAGCTGGGGAGGGGTGCGGGTTCATGTGCCCCCTGCCAGATTTCTGCCTCCCATTTAGTATAGAGGTTTTCCAGATGTGGGGCATGCCCCCACCCCCAGTTTGAAAATGTCGCCTCTTGCCAGGAGCTGGAGGATCGGAAGCTGGTATCAGCTCCGGCCTGCTCAGGCCCCTGGCTCTCTGCGCTGTGGGAGACGGGGCACTGGCTGGCTGCCTGCCCAGCAGCCCTTCCTGCCCCGCTCCCCGATCCGGGCTGCGTCTGCACACCTGGGTGCTCCTCAGGCAGGATAGGAAGCACAGCTCCAAACTGCGCCGCTGATGTGCTCTTGCTTCTCCCCCGAAGGAGCCTGGAGCCGTCTCCTGCCCACAGAGCCCGGCTGCCAGGAGGTGCTCCCAGAGGTGCTTGCTCACCACTGCCCTGGTACTCCTGACTCTGCTGCTTCTCCTGAGCAAGTGCCTTGGGGAGCATCTCACGGCAGCTGGGCTCCACAGGCAGGGGTCAGCTCCAGAGGGTGTTGCCAG
The DNA here is from genome assembly GCF_016161935.1 of Mauremys reevesii. Taxonomy (NCBI): domain Eukaryota; kingdom Metazoa; phylum Chordata; order Testudines; family Geoemydidae; genus Mauremys; species Mauremys reevesii. Next base: position 9,924,403 of record NC_052625.1, read on the forward strand.
TCAGGAGAGAGGCAAAAGCACATTGGGGCACAGGTCAGATCTGTGCCGCTCACCCTGTCTGGGGAGCGCACAGGTGCGCAGAGGCAGCCTGGCTCAGGGAACAGGGCCGGAAGGGTTGCCAGGCAGCCAGACAGCACCCTGGATCCCACAGGACAGTGAGCCAGTGGCAGGGGCAGGCTGGGTGTCTCCCACCAGCTTCCAATCCGCTGGCTAGAGGGGTGCACCCCACAGTTTGAAAACCTCTGTGCAAAATGGAAGGCAGAAATCTGGGGGTGGGGGCAGGTGACTCTGCTCCCCACAAGCTGCCCCATTTCCCACCCCCCGCAGCTTTGAGCCCTGGGCGGCTGCTTCTCTTGTCCTGCCCTGGTTACAGCCCTGGGAGACAGTCAAATGCCTCCTGAGCTGCAGAGTTTGTGGAGATGAATCTAGTTGTGTCCCTACAGGCACTGATCAAATCCCAATATGTATTTTATTTGAATTCTTTTTCTGTAGATGCGAAAGGTATGCAATGGTACTTGTACTCATTTACTCAGAAAACATTTTTATTAAAAATAGAGTGAGAGAATTTGTATTTTAGTCTTTTTTTTTTTTTTTTTTTTTTGGTTAACTGCTGTATTTTGTTTCAGGATGGGTGTTTGAAGTCCTTGAAAATACCCTTTGACTGCCTGTAGAGCTGTTTCCTAAATTCCCTAATTCTCTCAGTCAAGTCTTCAGAGGTTTGAATTGTTATTACTTGTCTTTAAGACGTATAGATCTTAATACTAATCGTGAGGACTATATCTGCAACCAGATAAAATGTTGGAACAGCATGGTGAAATTGTATATTTATAGTTCACTTATAATAATTTGAACTACTCAGGAACTGATTGGGAGAAATCGGTGTTTAAAAAAGAGGTCTAATGGGGTGCATTTATCTCTTTGGTAAATGTTAGGGCTGTGAGGTTTAGGAGGAAGAGGAGAATTATGGGAACAGAGAGAAGTTTGTTGAGACTGAGTAGAGCTTTTGTTGAGGCAAAGAACTATTTCTTCACCTCCTGCACAGCCGCCACAGTATAAGACTTAAAAATCGTATATCAGGTCATCCGTAAACATTATTGACCTGATAGAGTGTGGAGCTGATGGGGAGATTGGTGCGGTGTTAAATAACAACAAGGACGAGTTGCTAACACAGAGATCTGGATCTCTTAATAGGTCTCATGCAAGGTCAAACAAATAGGAGGAAAGTCTGTAGCCCCTGCTTAGAAGAAAGGGAACTATATTTTGGAAAGCAGCAACTCTGAGAAGAACTTAGGTGTCATTACAGGCTATGTCTACACAATGAGCTAGGAGTGAGATTCCCAATTGCCATACACATACTCATTTTGCTAGCAGGAGTATAAACAGTAGTGTAGCCGCGGTAGCACAGGCAGCGGGCTGCGTACAAACCAGCACAGCTAAGCCGGGCCACCACTGCTGCTGTCCATGCTAACGCGGCTACGCTGCTCTTTATACTCGTGCTAGCGCTCATTGAGTCAGCGCAGATACAGGTACGTGGGCTAGGAATCACAACCATAGATCATAGTGTAGATGTCGCCATAGAAACCCAACATGTTACGTGGCTATATTAAAAGGGGTGCATTGAGCAGGTGAAAGGAGGTGCTATTACCTCTGTATACAGCAATAGGGAGACCAATTCTGGTCTCCACCATTTAAACTTGTTAAAAGTCTGGAGAGGGGTCAGGGAATTTCTACAAGAATGATTTATAGCCTGGAAAATATGCCTTACAGCAAGAGACTAAAGAGATCAATTTGTTTAGTTGATCTATGGGGAAGTTACGAGACAACTTAATCATGCAGTGCAAGTACCTAAACGGGGAGAAGATATCTGACACTACAGAGCTCTTTAACAGAGCTATCGTTCAAGGGTTGGAAGCTGAACACAGCAAAGATCAAATGGAAATAAGATGCACAGATTAACTAGTAAGGATAGTTAACCACTGGAACTGCTTGTCTGGTGAGGTGGTAAATTCTCCTTTACTGGGAGTCTTATATCAAGACCCGAGTGTCTTTCTAAAATACATGCTTTAGTTCAACCACAAACTCTTGGGCTCATTGCAAGAATCACTGAGTGAAATTTTCTGGTTTGTGTTATGCAAGAGGTCAGACTAACTTATTATAATAGACTTTGTGGGCCTTACAATCTATGAATCTGTAGAGAGGGCATTTAAGGGTCTCTATGCCACTGGTAGAAGATAAGAAATTGAAAACGATCTTCCCAAACCACTGATAGAAGGGTCTGATAGTGGAATAATATTCTTCCTCATAGTCCCTATGAGCAGTGTTTCATGTCTCACGATAAAGAGCACAGAATACAGCAGCCTGCACCCATAGCGACTTGAGCTGCTGGCAGCATATATTTTGGGGTGAACCGCATGGCCTGTATTTTGAGTGGCGGCCTTTATCGGTGCCTACCTCCTTGCTAGTAAAAAGCATTGGCTCAGATAAAAAGTATGTTGTCATGCAAATGATCATACTATGTGATACTGCTGTAAGATCTTGTATCATAACTAAAACAGTGGGAGGGCACAGGGTGAGATTCCTTTAAAAATACGCGTTATCCTGTACTTTTCATATAGTTGCCCTTTAGTTCATTGCAGTGCAGATGGTCACCTTAATATGAAGCCTGTAATCTAGCCCATCGGGGGTTACAGTCATTTGGGAAGCTCTTGCTGCTGGTTCCTGAGTTAGCTTTCTAGGACCAGCGACAGGATTTCTGTGGACAGCTCTGGACTCCACTCCCTTTTGTGGTTTGCCAGAGCTCTGATCTAGTGGGTATCAGAGCAGAATGCAAAACATATGTATTCGGTTCTGCTTATTTTCTTTGCCTTTTATTTTATATTGTGTGTTTTGGTTTTTATTCCAGACGAAATGACAGCAAGGTTGTTGATAGCAGCTGGTGTGTTACTTACGCTACACGTTGTGGGTAGATTTACATATGTTATTTCTTTTAACTTCTATAAAAATGCTCCTAGTCATTACCATGAGCAGCAATCTACAAGTCAGTAATATAAATTAAATACATAAATGACTCCAGCTTGGTTGTAGTTTTATACTATACTGTTAACAAAATCAAGCCTTGCTTGTTTTGAAAACAATTTTCTAAAACTCATTGCTTATAGTTTTGAAGTTACAACGAACACCAAGTTTTCTTAGTCTGTAAGATGCACTAGATGTGATTTTCATATTATTGATAAAAGGGTGTGACAGATATGGCAATTTCCTGCAATATCTTCGGGGGAATCTTACTGTATTAAGTTTGTAGAAAGGAGCCTAAACTCTGGCAAGTCAATTGTAAAAGAGTAATTCGGCAGGCCAAAAGAAAATTCGAAAAGCAAGTAGCAAAAGACAAAAAGTAACAGCAATTTTTTAAAAGTACATTGGAAGTAGGAAGCCTGCCAAACAATCCGTGGGACCACTGGATGATCAAGGTGCTAAAGTAAGAAAAGGCCATTGCAGAAAATCTATATGAGTTCTTTGCATTAGTCTTCAAGTGCAGAGGACGTGAGGGAGATTCCCACACTTGAGCCATTCTTTGTAGGTGACAGACCTGAGCAACTATCCCAGACTGAGGTGTCAGTAGAGGAGGTTTTGGAACAAATTGATAAACTAAACAGGAATAACTCACCAGGACCAGATAGTGTTCACCCAAGAGTTCTGAAGGAACTCAAATATGAAATTGCAGAACTGCTCACTATGGTGTATAACCTATTGCTTAACTCAGCTTCTGTACCAGATGACTGGAGAATGGCTAATGTGATACCAATTTTTTTAAAAAGGCTCCAGGGGCAATCCTGGCAATAACAGGCCAATAAGCCTAATTTCAGTACCAGGCAAATTGGTTGAAACTATAGTAAATAACAGAATGATCAGACACATAGATGAACGTGATTTGTTGGGGAAGTGTCAACAGGGCTTTTGTAAAGGGAAGTCGTGTCTCACCAATCTAGTATCATTTTTGAAGGGGATCAACAACCATGTGGACAAGGGTAATCCAATGGATATAGTGTACTTGGACTTTCAGAAAGTCTTTGATAATCTCCCTCACCAAAGGCTCATAAGCAGCCAAGGGATATGAGGGAAGGTCCTCTCATGGATCAGTAACTGGTTAAAAGCGGGGGTGGAGGGGGAGGATAGGAATAAATGGTCAGTTTTCCGAATGGAGAGAGGTAAATAGTGATGTCCCCCAGGGATTTCTATTGATACCAGCGCTGTTCAACATATTCATAAATGAGCTTGAAAAAGGGGTAAACAGTGAGATGGCAGAGTTTGGAGATGATACAAAATTACTCAAGATAAAAGCAGACTGAAGAGTTACAAAGGGATCTCACAAAACTGGGTTACATATACATATACATATATTTATACACACGCACACAAACAAGTATATGCAAGTTATTACCTCACCCGTGTTGTCCTTGGGCATCAAAATGGTAGATGAATTTAAATGTTGATAAATGCAAAGTAATGCATATTGGAAAGCATAATCCCAACTATACATGCAAAATGATGGGGTCTAAATTAGCTGTTACCACTCAAGAAAGAGATCTTGGCATCGTGGATGTTCTCTGAAAACATCTGCTCAGTGTGCAGCGGCAATCAGAAACACTAAGCGAATGTTAGGAATGGGGTAGATAATAAGACAGTAACTATCATATTGCCACTATAAAGCTATAGTATGCCCACAGCTTGAATATTGCATGCAGTCCTGGTCACCCTATCTCAAAAAAGATATATTAAAAATGGAAGAGGTACAGAGAAGGGCAACAAAAATGATGAAGGTTATGGAACAGCTTCCGTATGAGGAGAGATTTAAAAGACTGGGACTATTCAGCTTTGAAAAGAGACAACTAAGGGGATGTGATAGAGGTCTATAAAATCATTAATGGGATGGAGAAAGTGTTGTTTACTCCTTCACGTAACACAAGAACCAGGGGTCAGCCAGTGAAATTAATAGGCAGCAGGTTTAAAACAAACATGAAGGAATACTTCACACAACGCACAGTCAACCTGTGGAACTTGTTGCCTGCAGATGTTGTGAAGGCCAAAAATATTATTGGATTCAAAAGTTCATGGAGGACAGGCCATCTGGCTATTAGCCAAGATGGTCTGGGATGCAAGCCCATGTTATGGGTTTCCGTAAGCCTCTGGTTGCCAGATGCCAGGACTGGATAACAGGGGATTGATCATTTGATGATTGTCCTGTTCTTTTCATTCCCTTTGAAGCATTCTGTATTGGCCACTGTTGGAAGACAGGATACTGGGCTAGACGGACCATTAGTCTGATGCAGTATTGTAGGCCGGGGTATATGTAATTCCATGGAGGACAATGACCTCCAAGAACTAAGAACAATGAGGGGGGGCATTAGACAAATTCACATAGGTTGTAACACCTCCAGCTGGGGAAGTATCACCACCTTGAGAGTCTGGCGTTTACTCGTTCAAACTGGAGTCTCTAGAGGCCAGCAAAGAAGGGACTTTTGGATAAATAGCTTGAGTTTAAAGTGATTTGACCTTCTGAAGATAATAAGGTGATAACTAACAGTCAGCATAGATTTGTCAAGAAGAAATGTCAGACCAACGTAATAGCCTTCTTTGACAGGGTAACAAGCCTTGTGGATGGGAGGAAGTGGTAGGTGTGGTATATCTTGACTCTAGTAAAGCTTTCGATACTGTCTCTCATGACCTTCTCATAAACAAACTATGGAGATATAACTTAGATGGAGCTACTATAAGGTGGGTGCAAAAGGGGCTACTATAAGGGGTTGGAAAACTGTTCACAGTCAAACTGGAAGGCCATTTCGAATGGGGTCCCTCAGGGCTCAGTGCGGGGTATGGTTCTGTTCAGTGTCTGCATCAATGATTTGGATAATGGCATAGAGAGTACACACTTATAAAGTTTGTGGATGTACCAAGCTGGGAGGGGTTGCAAGTGCTTGGAGGATAGGATTAAAATTCAAAATGATCTGGACAAACTTGAAAAATAATATGAAGTAAATAGGATGAAATTCAACAAGGAGAAATGCAAAGTACTCCACTTACGAAGGAACAATCAGTTGCACATGTACAAAATGGGAACTGATGGCCTAAGAAGGAGTACTGTGGAAAGGGATCTGGGGTTAGTGGATCACAAGCTAAATATGAATCAACAGTATAATGCTGTTGCAAAATAATCAAGCATTCTGGGATGTATTAGCAGGAGTGTTATAAGCAAGACACGAGAGGTAATCTGCTCTATTCCGCACTGATTAGCCCTCAGCTGAAGTATTGTGTACAGTTCTGGGCATCACATCTTTTCTGAAATGTGGACAAATTGGAGAAAGTCCAGAGGAGAGCAACAAAAATGACTAAAGATTTAGAAAACATGTCCTATAAGGAAAAATGGAAAAAAAATGGGTTTGTTGAGTCTGGAAAAGAGAAGACTGAAGGGGACATAACAGTTTTCAAGTACATGAAAGGTTGTTACAAGGAGCAGGGTGTAAAATTGTTCTTAACTTCTGAGGATAGCCCAAAAAGCAATGGGCTTAAATTGCAGCAAGGGAGGTTTAGGTTGGATGTTAGGAAAACCTTCCTGTCAGGGTGGTTAAGCACTGGAACAAATTGCCTATGGCAGTTGTGGAACATTCATCATTTGGAGGTTTTTAAGAATGGGTTAGACAAACAGCTGTCAGGAATGGTGTAGTTATTATGTAGTCCTGCCTTGAGTGCAAGGGACTGGACTAGATGACCCTTCCAGTCCTACACTTCCATGATTCTTTCTAATCCTGCAAATGGACAGGGAGCCTCTGTCCAAGGCTGGAGAAGGCAGTTCTTCCTGGGAATGCTTGGAAGGACTTTGTGTTGCTGAGGCCGCATAATACTGATCGGTGACCTTTAGGTAAGCTTTTAGCACAGGTATAGGAACTTGTGTTGTTTTTAATGTTTTCTCTGTAATGCTTTCACCTTAAGAATGAATATACTTACTTAGAAAGAGCTGTGTGATAACTTATTACTGCTGGCAATTATGCTATTCATAGCCTTCAAAGAGTAAGCAAAGTGCAGATGCCGGGCCTGTTTAGGCAGTCTAGCTTGCTGGGATATCACAGTGTAGACAGGAAATTGTGCAGCCTGGAAAAACCCTGGTCAGGATGGAGAGGGAGACATGTCTCTGCCCAAGAGAGGTGATGGCTGAGGAGCTGAGAGCTTAAAGTTAGATGCCCTTGGTGGATCACGGAGGGGGTATACAGTGCTGTCACCCTGAACTGTGGCAGGGATCTCTAACTTGCAATTTTCTGAGAGTGAGGAAAAAGGCAGCACCCCCTTAATCATAATTGGGGAGAGGCTGAAATTTTAAATGTAATTTTAAATAATAATAAGGAAATAATATTACTATGGTGGCTTTCATGCAAGATCTCAAAATCTTGTACAGCCCCACGAGGTACGCATCGTTTCCACTGTAGAGTGGTATACTGAGTGCACAGAGAGATTAAACGACTTGCACAGGGTTATGGAAGAAGCTTGTGGAAGAGCACAAGTAGCATCCCTGTGCCCTACCACCTGGCCCTGTGCTTTATTCACAAGCCCGTCCTTTTGTCTTCTCTTCTTGAGAAGAAATGATAATATTATTTATAGCCACTAATTCTTTTTATTGGAGAATATAGTGAATATTGTTTTACGCATTAGTGCAAATGGAAGCATTTTCAGCTGAAGCAGAGAATTAATGTTAATTATGTTATATATCACTGTCCAGTTATATTTCTGATAGTAAAAGTACATACATTGAACTCACATATTCAGAAGATCTGGCTGGTTTCATGTAGGCTGTTGATCTGTGTATTTTGATATATATATCAAGGACTGTTTGACAAAAGGCAGGAGGTGAAAAGACTAATAGCATAAAAATGCAGGGTTGTTTTCTCCCCTGTAATAAGGCAATTTTTTAAAATGGAAAATGTATCAGAAGTATCTGTTCTTGAAAACAATCTCTGGCAAAGTCTCCTAATGGTGCCATTTGAGGCCATTTGTTCTTTTGTTAGGAAATTTTATGATAAGAGCGAGCAAGAAGATATCAGTCCTTCGTTTTGGGAACACTTATGTCTGTTCTGAAGTTAAAGATAAAATCAAATAAAAGTTGAAATTCAGAGCATTCTTTCTGCCTAATGGAAGCAGTGTTCTAATTCTGGCTGACCGTGTATTAGTCTGCTATTTAGAATTCTGTAATGCACAAACACTGGAAAGGTGTTTTCCATAATACTGGTTACACAGTCTATAGTAAGACTTCTCCCGAGTCTTACGTAAGCGTCTCGCTATGCTCATTTAGGCAAGATCATTGTTTGCCCAGTGTGCCTTCATTAGGGAAAAGGGGCAACCCTCTTGAGCCCATCGTGTGGATGGAAGGACAGTCTCCATGGGGCACTACGCCATCCCCCATGCAAAAGAGTGGAGAATAGATTGGCAAGTGTGTGGACTGGGCATTGACTCTCCTCCCCCGACTGTGGCTGCCAGTGTGCAGTTGAGCCAGGCCAGACATAGGAAATATTGCCTCCTTGTGCCTCTCAGAGTCTGGGCTACTTGCACTGCCTCTTACTCAGGGCAGATTGCATTTGTTACAGGTTAGCCTTAATCATGAAGGGCTCCTGCTGCTCTCAGAAGGAGTTTCTGTGTAAGGAGTGCAGAATCAGGACTAAAATTGTATCATATAGGCTCAGTTGCGACTTGGACTACACACGCATCCAGAGTGGGTTACCTGCCTGGACCTTGCGTCTGGTTGTGCAGGAATAAATAAGGCTACTTGGTCACCTCCTGCCTGGAACAGATGTGTGCAAAGTGGGCAGGGCATTGGCAGAGCCTTGGTTGTACTATACATTCACTGGCTGTCTCGCCCTGGAAGCAGTGTACTGCTGATGTAGGCTAGCAGCATATTACGACCACCAGGGAGCAAGAAGGAAGCGTGGGAAGAGTGCTATCTTGGGCGTGTCTGAATTACTCCTGGGATGGTGGTGCTTACACACCACCCCTTGCTGAGCACAGTGCCTAAATCTCAGTCTGGACCAAAGATTTTAGCCTAAATCTCAGTCTGGAGCCTTGATAATGACAAACAGCCAGATTCTGCTATTTTTTCCTCACAACATGTAGTATCTGATGACAAACAGTCCTACTGAAATCAGCTGGAGCTTCTCTCAGAACAGGATACTGGGCAGCATGAGTAAAAGTATTAGTGTCCAGCCCCTAAGGTTTTAAATATATCCCTCCCCACAGGTTTATGGACTTTAAAAACAATGACATTACAGAATTCCAGATTATAATCTAGTTTTCACCTATGAGATATGTGATAGTTTTTTATAGGATAAAATATCGTGATTGAATCTGGAAGCAGCCATGCTAATACATGGTTTCAAAAAATTAAATTGTTGATTCCCTTGAGTCAGAGAGATTCCCAACCTTCCATGCTAATTCAACATGCATTATTGTTAATACAAGAGTTTCCCACCCATCAGTTTACTGGAACTATCAGGATATTGTGCATCCCAGAGTGCACTTGTAAGCAGGCAAGTCCCCGCCAAATTGGACACAACAATTTGTACATTAGATGCCGTCAATTCAGTATTCGACAGGGTGTTAAATGGTATGTGATGGGACTATTTGCACAGTGATGCAATATGAGTAAGGCACGTTCGGGTATAGTATCCTGCTCATACTATGTTGGTTTTTAAAAAACATTGTCTAAATTAAAATGGACTTTGTACCCTGATATTTTAGTTGGATCCTGAATTAATAGTGGCTGTTAGCCCATGTGTCGTTCAACTTGTACAAAAATCCACAGTAGTAGATAAACCTCCTTCCATACTCTCTACTCGTCTACAGATTCTCTTCTGTGAATCATTACCTGCATAATATACCTGCATATTTTATATAAATATAGATAATATGAGATGCATATAAAAATATTGCTGAAAATAGCTAGTTTTATGTGTAGAGTTAAATGGCTTTTGAAATAAAAAATCCAGAATAAAAATGTAAAAACATTTTGCCTTTTAGTATGTGATTCTGCTATAGCACTTACCTTTCAGTGAAATGCTTGCATATATTACCAGCTGTGCTAATGAATGTTACTTAGGTGTACATTAATCTGCAGCTAATTAAACTCTTGCATTGATTTAAGCAGGTATTTAAATTGATTAATGATTAGGGCCCTACCAAAATCACGGTCCATTTTGGTCAATTTCACAGTCGTAGGATTTTTTAAATCGTACATTTCATGATTTCATCTATTTAAATCTGAAATTTCAGGGTGTTATAATTGTAGGGGTCCTGATGCAAAAAGGATTCATGGGGTGGGTTGCAAGGTTATTTGGGGGTTGCAGTACTGCTACCCTTACTTCTGCACTTCTGCTAATGATGCTGCTGTCTTCAGAGTTGGTCAGCTGGAGAGCGGCGGCTGCTGGCCTGGAGCCCAGCTCTGAAGCCAGAGCCGCTGCCAGCAGCAGTGCAGTAGTAAGGATGGCATGGTATGGTATTGCCACCCTTACTTCTGCACTGCTGCCTGCAGGCTGGGCCCTCAATCAGCAGCCGCCATTTTCCTGCTGCCCATCTCTGAAGGCAGCAGTGCATAAGTAAGGGTGGCATGGTATAGTATTGCCACCCTTTCTTCCGCGCTGCTGCTGGCAGGGTGCTGCCTTCAGAGCTGGGCACCCTGCCAACAGCCACCACTCTCCAGCTCTGAAGGCAGTGCAGAAGAAAGGGTGGCAATACCCCCTAAAATAACCTTGCAACCCCCCTGCAAATCCCTTTCAGGTCAGGACCCCCAGTTTGAGAAAGATTGGTCTCCTGTGTGAAATCTGTATAGTATAGGGTAAAAGCACATCTAACACCAGATTTCACGGGGGGGAACCAGATTTCACAGTCTGTTTTTATGGCCGTGAATTTGGTAGGGCGCTATTAATGATAAAATCTGCATTAGTCTTTCGGATAATTGTCATGTTCAGTCACTCTTTAAAACATTTTTCAGTCGAAAACTAATTTTAAAAGTAGAAGATCTTTGATAAAAATATAACGTTATGTGAGGAAAACTCTTAATATGCAAACCCACTGTTGTGTTTTTATAAAATGTTTTGCTGCAAGGAAAGCCAGCTGTTTGTCTCCAACAGTCCATGCAGTCTTTCTTATAGAAAGCACCAACTGAACTAGGCTGTTTCTTTACGTTTCATTTCAGGTTTTTCACACGTAATCATGGCAAAACCTTATGAATTTAACTGGCAGAAGTCAGTCCCTTCCTTTATGCAAGATGGAGCTGTGTTTGACAGATACGAAGAGGTAAGGAGCCAGTTGAATAATGTTCCTCTCCCTTTCCCTTTCTTTTCTAGATGTTGCAAATGTTACAAAAATATTTTTTCCTAAGATTTTAAATAAATAAAAGTTCAAACAGAAAATCTGCATGAAGGTAGAAAAGAAATATTAACACTTTGTTATGATACAATTTCTTGCTACCAAAAAACCCCATTTAAAATACATTTTGTAATGACTGATTTAATCCCCGATTTGAAAATAATCCCTGAGTAAGAGAAACATTTTGATTTAAATCCCTTCTATCTATAACAGACATGCAGCTCTCTGTTGTGGAGTCATCGTAGTATAGTACACAAAGCACATTTCCCCCAGAAAGGTGAATCCTGTCCTTTTTTTAAACTTACTATTTTTGGAAATAGACTAAGAACCTACATGCTATATGGAAAAATAGAAGATCACCAAAACATTTACACTGTAAATCAAAGACCATTTGAAATTAAGGGTGGTTTTATCTCCTTTAGTTAATCGACCTATTCTTTATCTGGAATATGATTAATATGATCCTGCTTTCAGCCGCACTTTAATCCAGGTCTGTTGAAGGAAAGGAAAGTGGGACATAACATTTGATATAAGCTTCCAAAATAAAATGCAGAGACCTTTGCCTTATAGTCAACATCAATTTGCTTATGAAAATAGTTTTGCTAAGGTTTGTTTTTAATCTTTTTTTATTTGACTGAAAATCTCTAAGTTAAAAATATTTTGGGAAATGCCTTCAGGGATATTATGTTTTCCTTTAATCTCTTGAAATGAACAAAACGTATTTGTATCATAGTCACCTGCCAAGATAGACCTAGCTTTCTTATCCCCCACTTTCAGTGCTGGATTAGGTAAACTAATACGAAACATGTTTGGTAAATGTTGCCCTTTGAAAGAAGGATCTTAAATTCTTTATTTTTCATTCTGCAAATGCTGTTTTGAATGATTTAGCATATGCTAAAAAATTGGGCTCAGCTGATCCAACGGAATGTGTGTGGTTTTGCTTTCAAAAATGTTTACTAATGATCACCCCATGATGAACATTGCTGTTCTCTTGCACAGTACAAGATAAAGTAAATGGTTCCTTGCTGTCCTGGGTTGGTTATTTGGTCCCTTCTAAAGGCAGGCAGACATTTTCAAAGTAGAAGTTACAACTTGTGGCTCATGGGAAAATTATAGGCCAGTCAGCCTAACTTTGATACCTGGAATAAATGATTAAACAGTTTGTAAGTACCTGGAGGATAATATGGTTATAAAGAACAGTGAGTTTGGATTTGTCAAGAACAAATCATGCCAGACTAACCTAATTTCCTTCTTTGACAGGGTTTCTGGCCTAGAGGATAGGAAGGAAACAGTAGATGTGATGTATGTTGATTATAGTAAGACTTTTGACACTGTCTCCCACACATCATTCTTATAAGCAAACTAGGGAAATGTGGTCTAGATGAAATTACTATAAGGTGGGTACACAATTAGTTGAAAGACCATACTCAAGGAGTAGTTATCAGTGGTTCCCCATGAAACTGGGCTGGCATATCCAGTAGGGTCCTGCAGAGGTCAGTCCGGTGCTATTCAGCATTTTCATTGATGACTTGGATAATGGACTGATGAGTATACTTATAAACAATGTGGATGACACCAAGCTGAGAGAGGTTGCAGTACTTTGAGTACAGGATTAGAATTCAAAATGACTGTGGTACATTGGAGAATTGGTTGGAATTCAACAAGATCAAGTTTAGTAAAGACAAGTGCAAAGTACTTCACTTAGGAAGGAAAAATCAAATGCACAACTACAAAATAAAGATAACTAGTGGTAGTACTGCTAAAAAGGATCTGGGGGTTGACTCAATTCTGTATTCAGTGGGATGCAGTTGCGAAAAAGGCTAATACAATTCTGGGATGTATTAACAGGAATGTCGTATGTAAGACATGGGAGGTAATTGTCCCACTCTACTTGGTATTGGTGAGGCCTCAGCTGAAGAACTGTGTCCAGTTCTGAGTGCCACACTTTAGGAAAGCTGTGGGCAAATTGGAGAGTGGCCAGAGGAGAGCAGCGTAAGTGATAAAAACTTTAGAAAACCTGTCTTACGAAGAAGGGTTAAAAACCTGTTCATGTTTAGTCTTGAGAAAAGAAGAACGAAGGGCGACTGGATAACAGTCTTCAGATATGTTAAGGGTTGTTATAAAGAGGACGGTGATCAATTATTCTCCATGTCCACTGAAGGTAGGAGAAGTAGTAATGGGCTTAATATGCAGCAAGGGAGTTCGAGGTTCAAAATTAGATAACTATAGAGGTAGTTAAGCTCTGGAACAAGCTTCCGAGGGAGGTTGTGGAATCCCCATCATGATAGGTTTTTAAGAACAGCTTAGACAAATACCTGTCACAGATGGTCTAAGGCAGAGGTTCTCACAACAAATTTTTTGGTGGCCTCAGAGTACGGCCACCAACTCTTGCTGCTGGCCGCTCTGACAATTTTTCCTAAAATACTTACTTAACTTTAGGAAAAACAAATAAATATTCACATGTACATTCTCAAATCACTGTAATTTATCTATGTAGTTTTTTTTTATTTTTTTTGCAGACTCAATAATAAAAATAATGTACAGTTGTCTCTGTTCTTTACTCTGTTCTAAACAGAATAGAAACACAGATAAGGTGCTTTGAATGTTCTTGTCTTTTTTCTTGTTTCTTTTGGGTTTTTTTTTTTTTTAGGACTTGCTAACTATAAGTAAGTCTGCTGTGAAAAGTGATATTTGTATGTTTGTTAATATCACTTTTCACAGCAGACTTACTTGCCCTGGCAAGCTCAGGGACGAATTAAGCCCTGGTGGGTACAGAGGCAGTGGAGGCATGGGCGATGGTGCATTGGGGGAGGCAGTGGGGACCAGAGGTGATGGTGGGGGTGAGCTTGGGCCAGAGCCCACCGTCGGGCAGCTAGGGAATGGACCCCAAAGCCCCCCACTCGGGACAGAGCCTGGGGACAGAGCCCGAAGCCCCATGGCTTGAGCCTGCCGCCTGCCACCCGCCACCCCAGGGCTGAAGCCCAACCCCACCGCCTCCGGGAAGTTGGGGAACTCACTGACTGCCTGCTCCTTCAGCTTGTGTCCCCCCAGAGGAGGGTGGGGCCCAACCACTGCTGGTAGCCCCTGGGGAGGGGCCGCTGCTTTGCCCCCATCACTGCCCAGAAAGCTGTGGATGCAAGAAAAGCCCCTGATGGCCGCATACGGCCAGGGTGGCTGCGTTTGAGAAACGCTGGTCTAAGGTTCCTGCCTCGGCGCAGAGGCTGGATCTGATGACCTCTCGCTGTCCCTTCCAGCCCTACATTTCTGTGATTCTAAGATGTAAGTAGCTGAGTGCAGTTGAATTTTGAAAGAAGTCACCAGTCAAAAGCAACCTTGAAATAAAAGGCACCCGTGCCAGTTATGTGGCATATTTAAGTTCACCTCTGTTAAGTGGCTAGGGCCAGGGCTGCATTTTTACAGCACTAACCATGTGAATGGTACAGCATTTAACATCGGAACAGGCTTCAGAGGCAGTGGGTTTCTTAAGGATGGAAAAAGGACTGAGCCTTGTTTTAATTGCTAGTAATTTCACCTCCCTAATCAATGTTGACATTTGGGAATGGAATTAGGCCTTGCCATTGTATGTATAAATCAGATTTTATTAAGTGCTGTGCTGTGCTGCATTCATTGTGTTTTGAATCATGTGCACTTCTTTTTACACTGACTGCTAATAGGGGTCCTACCTGCCTTATTTGAAGCAGAAAACCTGCGGTATTCTGTATCCTTATTGTTTGCTGTAAGTACTGAGTGGTAAATTTACCCAATTTTGCCCCAGAACACTTGTAAGCTCATCTGATTGGTAGCCCAGCCTCTTTGGTGATATCATCAAGTTTGGTGGTTGGTTGTATTTATTATTATTTATTATTATTATTATTATTATTATTATTTATTTATTTATTTATTTATTTACTAGAATTACAGTAATGCCTAGATATCCAAACCAGGTTTGTGCTAGGCATTGTACATACCCATAGCAAGAGCCCTCCTGCGAAGGATTTATAATCTTAGTTTGGGATTTTCAAAAGAGCCTAAGGGTTTTAGGCACCCAGCTCCCATTGAAATTTTATATTAAACTTCTGGCCTAAACAGGCAAAGCAGAGATGCGCAACAGAGACCCAGTGAGGTGACTGGGCCAGGGTTACATAGCAGGTCAGCGGCAGAGCTGCAAATAGGACGTAGCTCCTGAGTCTGAGTGCAGTGCCTAACTACTAGACCACACTGCCTCCCAAGGAAGCAATGTTCACAAAATGGAATTTCACTGAGGGACTAGAAGGTCTCCGACGAAGTCTGGATCACTGTGCTAGAAGTAAACATCAATGAGAGGAATTAAAGGCCACGTGGGATATGCTTCCTTTCTCTTTGGGCCAGGCAGTACCACACCTGAATGTTGAAAGGGTTTTTCTTTAGAATGGGAATATCTTAGTGGAGAAGGCTGATGCTCAAAGGTTAGCAATGGTATTGGACTGTGTAACGTCTAGAATTTGTGGTCGCTGGTCTTTCCCTCACTGTATTAGGAGAAAAACTGCGGAAGCAATTAGTTAGTGGAACCAGTGCATGCTAAGTAGTGGACATTGGACTGAGTGCAGTTTATGTGGCCATCTTCGTAGGAAAAGTTATTTTTATACTGAGCGCTTTTAGTCACATGGGGATGCAACAAGCAGTGAAAAATTTTCCATTTTATTTGAATTGACCTTGCTTATTGAGGAGATCCTCTATTCCAGGGTTTTTCAACCTGAATCGGGACCCAAAATTGGGTCGTCAGAACATTTCAAAGGGTTGCGTGGCAGGTCCTGTCCCATGGGGCTGGCTGGGCTCACCTCCCTGCTCCAGGCACTGCAACCTCTGAGGTCCTAGCGCCACTCAGGTTTCGCCCAGCCGTCATGATGATGGGAGTCCAGGTGAGCCAAAGTCGAGCGAGTGGCACTGCAACCCCATGAGCCACGTCACAACTCCACTCGCGCAAATTTGGTCCAATTGGGCACAGGCCCAAACCTGAGTGGCGCTGTAACCCTGAAGGTTGCAACTCCCGGCACGGAGAGCCCACCCCAGCAGCCCCACAGCACAGGAGCTTCCACTGTGAGGTGAGTGCCAGACAGGACTCAGCCTCTCCAGGGGGCAGGATCAGACCAAAACCACCCCAGGGCCTCCACCCCCAGACTATTTACTGGGTCATGACAGGCTATAAACATTTACAAATGGGTCCTGTCCTGAACCCAAAATGGTTGACAACCACTGCTCTATTCCATGCAGATTGTAAAAGGCTCTCCCTTTAGCAGGTCGCTAGCTGCAGTTTTTATATATGCAGCTTTACGGGGATATCCATGCATCCGGTACATTTTATGAAGTGCAAGGATTAAGTAAAAGGCAGTAAGTGGTGAGGTGTAGTCTAGCAGCCTGGATATAGGAGAGGGCCCAGGAAGCACCTGATATCCAGTCGTGACTCTGTTCCTGAGTCTATGGCAAATTCTAACCCTTCTCTCTGTTTCCCTATCTGTAAAATGAAGATAATTGTTTCCTACCTCACAGGTAATTAATATTCACCAAGTGCTTTGAAGCTGAAAAGTGCTTTATGTGCTTTGTGCTATTATTTAAGAGGCAGATGCTCTTCAATGCTGAATATGTTCTGGGTCAAGGGAGTGAAGTAGTAGGCAGGTCTGGCGTATTGGTGGCCCATCCAGCAGCAAAACTCTTATTAAGGGTGTTCCTTGCATGGAGGGCTTGTGGGATGGTACTAACTGAGTCGGAGGAGTTAAAAATCCTCCTGTTCACATGATCCTTTTGTATGGAAAATGGCCCCGGGTGTCTGCATGGGTTTGCTGCCCTGGCTGTCCTGTGTTGTAGAGGACAGGGCGTTTTCAAAACCAAGCGGCAGTCCTTTCCTTTACACACAAAATAAAGTGCTTCCTTCTGTCACTCACAGCATCACTGCTCCCTACACACATGCTTGCTGTTTGTTATAGAGTAATCTTTTTTAATTAAAAAAAAGATTGGCCAGGGCTGGGCTTTTTGTTCCCTTTAAAAATGACTGATTCGGCACAGCGGGATGTTTCTTTACCTTTTAGTTTCACCTCTGACATTAAAATAGTTTGGGGAGTGGGCATGCACTTTTTGTTTTTTTTAGTAAGGCTGACCTGACTGGGTTTTGTTTTTCTTTTTTTTAAATCTAATCGGTGTGGTTTCCCACTCCTTCCAAACTCCTTTATATACTAATCTCCTCTGCCAGACTAACACTGTGCAATATATTTTTGTGTGTACTCTCTAGAAGTTCTTCTGTGAGGGTCCAACTTTTACAAAAGCACTTCCCCTGAATCCCAAAAGCCATTGCAAAATGTGGTGGTTTGACCCCAAGCAGTGCTGCCAGTTCTTGCAAGCCTCACAATATTTGGTGAGGTTCTTTTTGGAAGCCTGTGATTAGGTGAGAAAATCAGCTTTCATTTAGAAAGAGAAGTTTCTAGCACTTGTGGCTGTGGAGAAAGGCCTGAAGATGAGAACTGAGTCTGCTGTAATGTCTTAAAAACCAGAAGTCAAATTAAAAAAAAGTTCTAATATTTATTAGGCTTAAAAATCATGAGATTTTTTTTAAATCTCATGATTTCTGCAGAGTGACTCATGATTTTTGAATGCTTGGGACTGGCAATACTGCAAAGCTGTTGGGGAAAAGGTGAAAGATCTTTAGTTTTGAGCAGCAAATTAATGCCTGACATTTTTTGTCCACATCACCAAAATATTTTGTTATATTTCTCTTTCAACAGGAGTCCTTTGTCTTCGAACCAAACTGTCTCTTTCAAGTGGATGAATTTGGTTTTTTCCTAAGATGGAAAAGTGAAGGAAAGGTACAGTACTGTTGTACCAGGAACATTGCTATCTGCCTATGTTGTTGCACTTGGTTTGTTTCCTGGCTAATTTTTAATCACTAAAAATTACATGTGGCTTTGTAACTATTTACAGTGAGATAGCTTAACTCCTGTGTTTATAAAAGTTACATAAGTGAAATTCTTGACAGGTTATTAACAGACATGAAAAGAAAACACACTGTTTTGTGTTAATTAACTGCAATTGCATTTAAGACTCATTGTTTATTTTTACTTCACTTCCTATTTGGATCTGCATTGTGTTTTGCCAGACGCTAACATGCTTTCTCTTGCCGTTCCAGGAAGGACAGGTTTTAGAATGCTCCCTGATCAACAGTATTCGTCTTGGGGCTGTACCAAAGGTACTCTGTAATTAGTTTATACTGTTCTTTTAAAGAAAGAGTGTTTAAGCTGAAGGTGAAGTGGGGACTGCAGTGCGGCTTGTTGCAAAATAATGCCAGCACAACTTTGCTTGTCAAATCATAGCCTAAAACATTTAGCTTTAAGATTAAGTGGTTTTATTTTATTTCAATGTCAAGGATTTGTAATATGGTAATGCCATGTCAGTGCTGACCTTCCAAGCGGCTGTGAAATCTGGGCACTAACTATTAAAAGGATCCTGTCACGGGTTTTTTAATTATTTTTTGAACTATTATATCATCATTTTAGGAGGTTGAAAATATTTTCTGGTTTAATTTTTTTCCTTGGTCATTCAAGATGTGTTCCTGTGTTTCATTGACATAGAAATTAGAAATTTGTGTTTGCTTCCTTGTTTTAGACACTTAAATTATCAATTATTTCAGGACAGCTCTGGGACTTGTGATTATTAATTGCTGTTTCAAAGGCAATCTGCAGAGGGACCACCTGAGGGTTCTACAGAGATCATAGCTTTTAAAATATTTTCTAATATAGATTTCTTTTTAAAATGCATTTGGAAATTGGACATCTTTCTGAGATGAAATTTGGGCATAATTGCTTCACAATGTCTCTTTAAGAGTTTTGCTGTCTAGTTGGCCAGTGATGTCAAATACAAAAGCTTCAATCAGACTGTGGTTCTACTTAAAAATCATAGATTTTTCACTTTAATCCTAGATTTAAATTATTTTTTTAGCGAAGTTAGTTCTCTTGCAAGGTAATAGGCTGAAATCTTCAGCCGACAAAGTAGGTCATGGGCTAAGGCAGTGCAGACTCTCCCATGATGCCCCACGAATATGCTTCAAACTTCAAATATGCTTCAAAATATTCCCAATTTCTATGAATAGTTCAGTCTCTGGGCTTATTAAATTTCTGGCTCTTGACTGCAAGTAAAGGTACCGAAGAGCACCAGATGTGCTGCTAAGAAATGGATAGAAATCACCCACTCATTGCATGCACTTTTGGTCACTACTGATTTGGATTGGAATAATTTATTTAGATAGAGTTAAGAATTTCCATAAACTATTACCAGTCCTTAAAAGCCTTCCATTTCCCTTCTCTGTGGAGGTAATGTATGTAATTTTCTGAAATGTATTTAAAATACTGCAATTATCTCTCTGCTTTTATGATTCAGCCACATTCAGTGATTATTAAATTAGATTTTTTTTCCCAGCCAAGTCCATAGATTCTAAATGAAAGAACTCATTTAAAGTGACTGGCAAATATTTACAGTCTTAATGCATGCGAACCTGAGATGTGTTTTTAACTTAATCTTTGTACTGTGCATTTAACAAAGCGTTTGTTCCATTTAACAGGATCCCAAAATACTAGCTGCTCTTGAGACTGTGGGCAATGCGGAAAATGAGCTGGAAGGGCGGATAGTGTGCGTCTGCAGTGGCACAGATCTGGTGAACATCAGTTTCACGTACATGGTAGCAGAAAATGCAGATGTAGCAAAGGTATTGCACAGTTAAACAGTGCCCGGGTGCGGGGGAAAATGTGTAGCCTGCATTGAAGCACAAACTGCCACAAATTTGTTACTGCTGGTATGTGAGCTAGCTAGAATAAAGGTAGCTCAGACGTATCTACCCGAGCTGCAATCACACCTGTGTTTTCTGTCTAGACTTACCTTAAATCCCTTGGCTTTCTCCTTCCTTTTTCCTTTTTATTATTGGAAGCCTCATAGACGGAAAGCATAGCCTGACCATTCATTGCAACCATCATGCAGCAAGACACACAATAAATATATAACACCTCACTTTTAGTGCTTGGCCCCACCACCTCTTAAACATTGTGTGTCATGAATAAACTCCATAGTAGAAGACCTATTTGTATACCTAATATGGATACACTAAGTCTGTTTGACTGTGGTGTACGTTCAACATGTTGACTCTGATATCAAAGTATTCAGGGAAGTAACCTGCCAAAATCGTGGTCTGAAATCATTTTGGGAGCAAAAAAAAAGAGAGCTATTGTAGGAATTCACTTGTATGCTTAGCAGAACCATTTCTCCTCTGTAGTCTAGAATATTTTGTAGACACGCTAGTTAGCCATCTTTTGATTTGGTCAAGGTGTTTTGGTCTCCTTGGTTTGAGGGGAGAGAGAGAGATCCATACATTTGTGTAATTATATGTTGTAAAATGTACTTTCTGCACCCATTGCCACAATATCTGGACACATTATAGAGATGAAATGTAGTGTCCCAATAGGTTTACCTGGCTGCACTGATCAACACAGGTAGCTCCTTGCCCATGAGCTGCTTGTTCATTGACAATCCAGATGCTTGACCAAAAAGTCACGATTTGCTTTGCACTTGGATTGTCCGTGAATCATGACAGGCCCCTATTGAGAGTTTGCTCTACAGTTTTGGACCCTCTGCTAAAGGTCACCAAAAGCGTACACCCCGAGATTGTTAACAAAGATGATTCAGGAGAGGGGGAGTCCTTAAAACAGTCATTCCCTAAAGCATGTAGGACTTTATAGAATTGAACCAAAACCTTGGCTGCATCTGAAAGCATGGGAAGCCAGTGGAGTTCTTGGAGTGTTGAAGTGTATTGGCTTTTTGCATGTGATGAGTATATGGGCCTAATACAACTTGTGAGCTAAAGGAAAGCTGCCTTTTTGAAGTGAAGTGAAGTGGCAGGAGCACATGTTTAGGAAGCTAAGGGTACGTTTACCCTACGATAAATGAACCTGCGGCTGGGCCCAGTCAGCTGACCTGGGCCAGCCGTCATGTAGACATACCCTAAGGGACCAGGGTTATGTCTCAGCATTCCAGATGTGCGTGGGGGACTTTCAGTAATTGTGCCTGTTGTTCTCATGAAGCTGTTGAGAGCCAGTATCTTCAAAGGGAGTTGAATGTGCTCACTACCTTGTGAGATTCAGGTTGTCATAAGCTAAATCAGGTTCAGGATTGGTCAATACTTGACAAAAACACCACCTGGCACTGCAGGAAGTGGTTTGGTGACTCTTTACTCTCGGGTCTGTAATTCTCTCCTCAGCCAGTGCCCCCGAATAGTTCTGCTTCTGGAAGTGTTACCTTCTAGATGAGAGACAAAATAATTCTTAGTCACCACTGGCTACGTTGTGGCCTGTATTGTGCAGCCTCACCGAGGAGCAAGGGGATGTGGAGTTCTCCCCCATGCCAGGTGCTGATACCACAGGGTGCAGTGCCTGGGGAAAGCAGATTCCATAAAGATGCTGCTTCCCCACCTCTTTGCAGGTGGGTGGAAGGGGCTGGAGGCTCCTCCTCCCCCTCCCCCCCCCGAATGCACCAGTTAATGTCGCTTCACTGGCACCACCAAGAGGAGTCTGCTGTGACAGCTAGAAACCTGGCACAAGATAGTTCCCCCTCAGAGCAATGGGGAACCTGGAAAGCAAATATGTGACTCTCGGGGGGCGGGGTCACAATCTGCCATCTGGTTTGCTCCAAGGGCAGCAAAATAATCTGTGGCCCCTTGCTTAGGGCTAATGGCAAAGACATGTTTAGGCTGTAAAGAACCAGTTATGTGTGTTCCAATAATAAGCAAGTCTTATCTCTGCTGTCCTAAGCCAGACTCCATTTTGGGTGTTTGGATTCCATCTAACTTACATGTATTTGTGTTTTCAGCTGAGGAGTTTTTCACCCCTTCCTAAAACAGACAGAATAAAAAAATGCAGTGCAGATAGGTCAATTTCTTCTCTTGTTTGTGTGAGTCTTTAGCACTGCAACAGGGGAGAGAATTTTTTTTTAAAGTAGAAAAACTGCTTATAAAATTACAACCTTGGAAGAGGATATAATACTTGAAACTACCTTTAACTCATTTTTATTGACTAGATTTCAAGTTTACAATATCCCTTTAAATGCAGTTACAAGATACTAGGCTAATTTTTCAGACCTCACAAGAATGTCACCAGTCACGCTTATGAAAGTCGGATTGCACCGATGTAACTAGAGTTAATGCTTTCCAGCATAGCAGTGACGCTTTTTGAGTATACCCCATGTTGCTGGCCAAGCGAAGTCAGATCTAACACTCAACTCAATGGCATTTCTGTTTGAAAAGTTATGACAGCCAACACAACATCTGGTTAGTTCCAAAATTCAGGGAATGTTCTAGGCATTTGTGGGCAGAAGCTTCTTGATTTTGATCACAATCAGAAAAACAGAAAGGGAGAAATGAGTGACACATGGAACCCCTGGGCATCTGATTAGCTGAACCAGCAGCTTCACCCACCTTTCTTAATGTCTACAGATCAAAGAACAAGTTGACTGTATCCATCCCTCTCCCCCCAGCTTAGCTCTGCACATAGTCCCAGTATAGTTCTAAAATATTAACACTCTGAAAGAGAAAGAAATGAAAAAAGAAAAAAAATATAAGAGTAGTGGAAGGAATAGGGCCATAGGGGGAATGTAGACACAGCCAGAAGCCCAGGCGTGGGAGGAGATTGTGGGACCCTCGGAGAGGGGGAAGGTGGAAGTGGGGGGCACACAGAGAGCGCCTGGCATAGGGGGGAGGTGGGAATGGGGGACTCTGACGTGGGCGCAGGAACAGAGAAATAGGGGAGCACTGTTATGTTATGTTTTTGATGGAATAAAGGGGCCCAGAGTGTCCAGGGTGTTAATATGACCCTGTCACTGAACAACATTAAACGGCTAAACAAGGTTTGAGGTTATGGAATACAGAATCCTCAGCCTGCTTATTAGCATGGAAAACACACTATTAAAAATCTTTTTACTCTCTTACTAAAGATACAGAAAAAGAAGGAAAAACAGTTAAAGCATTCAGAATGTACAGTATTAAGGAAGTCTTTTGTTTTAACAATATCCCTTGTTCCCCTTCTCTATAGAGAGTCTTTAGAAGGAAGAAAAAGCCTTGTTTGAGAGTCTCTTGGATGGGATTAAAAAGGGTAATAACAGTTTTAGAATCATAGGGTTAGAAGGGACCCAAAAGGTCCTCTAGTCTAACCCTGTGCCAAGATGCAGGATTTGTTGTGTCGAAATGATCCAAGACAGATGGCTCCAGCCTCCTTTTGAAAACCTCTAGTGAAGGAGCTTCCACAACCTCCCGAGGCAGTCTGTGCCATTGTCCTACTGTTCTAACAGTTAGGAAGTTTTCCTGAGATTTAATCTAAATCTGCTCTGCTGTCGTTTGAACTGATTGCCCCTTGTCCTGCCCTCGCTGGGAAAAGAGAACAACTTTTCTCCAATTTTTTATGGCAGCCTTTCAAGTATCTGAAGACTGCTATCACGTCTCCATTAATCTCCTCTTTTCCAAACTAAACATACCCAGTTCCTTCAGCCTTTGCTTGTATGGCTTGTGTTGCATCCCTTTGATCATCTTTGTTGCTCGCCTCTGGATCCTTTCCAGTTTCTCTACATACTTTCTATACATTGGTGACCAAAATTGGACACAGTACTCCAGCTGAGGGGTAACCAGTGTTGTGTAGAGCAGTACTATTACCTCCTATGACTTTCATGCTATGCCTCTGTTAATGCAACCTAAGTAGCATTTGCTTTTTTTGCAAGTGTCACATTGCTGACTCATGCTGAGGTTGAAACCCACCACAGCTCCCAGATCCTTCTCAGCAGTGCTGCTGCCAAGCCAGTTATCCCCCATTCTGTATTTGTGCATTTGGTTTTTCTTCCCTAAGTGTAGCACCTTACATTTGTCTTTATTGAATGCCATTTTGTTATCTATAGCCCAGTTCTCCAATTTATCAAGATCCCTCTGAATTTTAGCTCTATCCTCCAAAGTATTGGCAAACCCCCCATCTTTGTATCATCTGTAAACTTGGTCAATGTGCTTTCTCTGCCTACATCCAGGTCATCAATAAAGATGTTAAACAACACCAGACCCAGAACAAACCCTTGTGGAACCTCACTTGAAACCTCCCTCCAATCCGACATCATTTCATTAATAGTTACTCTTTGTTTGCGGTTGTTTAATCAATTATGTATCCACTTAATGGTAGTTCTCCCGAGCCCGCATTTCTCCAGCTTACTTATCAGAATGTCAAAAGCCATCCTGAAGTCCAGCTATTTTATGTGCACCGCATTCCCCCTATCCACCAGATCAGTTACTCTGTCAAAGAAGTAAATCAAGCTGGTTTGGCATGATTTGTTCTTGGTAAATCTATGCTGACTGCTAGTGATTACTCCTTCATCCTCCAGGTACTCCCAAATTGAATGTTTTATACATTGCTCTAGTAGCTTCCCAGGTATTGAAGTCAGGCTGACTGATCTGTAGTTCCCCGGCTCCTCCTTTTTCCAGTATGTTAGCCCATTTCCAGTCTTCTGGGACCTCTCCCATCATCCAAGAGTTTGTAAATATTATTGCCAGTGGCTCCGAGGTTTCTTCAGCTAATTCTTTCAGTACCCTTGGATGAAGTTTGCATATTGAACTTTATAAACTACCTGCATCAACTGCTCGTAGGTCTCAAATTTCGTGGTGGCCCAGGATTGGGTTTAAATTACTTAATTTACCAGGTAGCCTTTCTGTGTCCTGGTCTGTACAATGGACACTGTATTCTGGCAGTGTAAAGGGGCTGTGGCAGGCTGAGGGAGAATTCCTCTAGTGCAGGAGCAGTGTAAGGCCCTGGCCTAGGGCATTCTGGGCTGCAAAGCAGGCTACCATAAGTTAAAGCATGTCTTACAATAAGGACTGTGGTGGCTCCTGCAGTAGCCTGGAGTCCAGACCTTATACCATCTTTGCTCCCCTGCCTTATCTCTGGAGTAGGGTTGCCAGTCCTCCAGGATTGCCCTGGAGTCTCCAGGAATTCAAGATTAATCTTTAATTAAAGATTATGTCACATGATGAAACGTCCAGGAATACATCAAACCAAAATTGGCAACCCTCCCCTGGAGATGTGGTGTGGAATCTAACCCAAAAGATTTACATATAAAAGCGAAACAACATTCATGATTTTATTCTGCTTCTTCATTTTTAGTCTTCTCTAAAGAATAGGTCACTAGATTTGTGAGACAACTGAGGCCTTGTCTTCACTGCTTTAAAAAAAAAAAAAAAAGGTGCATTTTACCTCAAGGTAACGACCGTGTGAGCTATCCTAGGTGAAGACAAAATACTTTGCCTAGTTTGCCATCTGGTAAAACCAGTGTCAGTGCTATACCCCAGCCTGAGGTGGATCTTGCCTACTTTACTTTGCTCCTTTTTTTAAGCAGTGAAAACAAGGCAGAGTGTGACCTTAATGGCTAAGGAGAGAATCGCAAGAATGAATTGCTAATAGGCATCAGCTAAAATACTGAGGTAATACTTTCTCTGTCAAATAGTTCATATGTAAATCCAGTGATTTTTTTTATTACTGTGCTTCCTGGGTCAGACGTCTTGGCTATTATTACGTTTGTATTATTGTAGCAGCTTGGGGTCCTAATCATAGACTGCGCCAGGTACTGTACAACCCCAGAACAAAAAGACAGTCCCCTTTGGCGTGTGTTACTATGGGTAAAAATAATGGTGTAAGGTGGCAAATTCCATTGGTCTTGTTTGTATTTATTTTGTTGATTTTTTTTCACAATTTAATCCCACTCAGTATAACTGTGGAATAGAGATCGGGAGTTAATTTATCAGAAACTATTTTGACTAGCTAGGAGCAGCCATTTTAAGTTTAATCGGGTTCTAAAAGGTTATGAATATTGCCTTGTAAATTTGTAGAGATGTATGTAATGGATAGAGCATTTTCAAGAAGATGCTACATCAGGCCGCCCACCCTGCAAAAACTCAGTGCAAATGGCTGATCACAGAGCAGATAGGCTCGGTTTCACAATCAACAGCATTTAATAGCAGTCACAACTCATGCCTATTTGCAGCATAATTATAAACTTTTTAGTGGCCGGTGTTTTAACAATTGGTATGGATGTTCTATTGCACATTAACTTTTATTACTATCTGGTTAATGCACTTATGGAAGAAAGAAATGCTGTAAATGCTGATGATCAGAAAGCAGAGGCGGCTACACTGTTTTTCCACACAGAGCACTTTAGAGAAAGGATCTGCTTTTCAGTGTAGCAGAGATGTAGTCTGGTTCGAGAAAATGATCTCCCTGTAATACCAGGGGGCTTCCATTTTAATAATAATTTGAAGAGCACTGATGATGTGTATCAAAGCAGGAAGGTCACAAGTACAGCCAGAGACATTGGGAACAGCAGCAGATTCCCACAGCCCTTATAAAGACAAATACAAAACTTCTCTGTACCTTCGTTTATTTTCTCTTGTTTTACATGCATGTGCATTCTAAATCTAAACTACCTTGGGAAAACTGCAGAACGTATCTGGAAAGAATTCTGGAAATCTGCTGATTCTTTGTTCCTTGTTAAATAAATAATCATTAGTGATTTAGGCCTCAGTCCTGCAAACACTTTGAAATTATTTTATATCCAGAAACTATTGATTTCGATGGGGTTACTCATGCACTTGAAGTTAGGCACATGTCTAAATATTTTCAGGATTAGGGGCATATTCCTATTTTATATTGGAAGCTTGCATTCAAAGGGGAATCAGGGTTTCTAACCTTTCAAGCAAGCTGGTTAAATATTGTTGTAATATTCAGGCGGCTGGTATCTTATAGCTAGAGCACAAGACTGGAAGTGAGAAGTTACACATTTTCTTCCCAGCTCTGCCACAGACTTCCTGTGGGAGCTTGGTGAAGTCACTTAATTTCTCTGTGCCTCAGCTTCTCCTATCTGTAAAATGAGGATAATAATAATACCCGCCCACCACACAAGAGTGCTGTGAGGCTAAGTTCAAAAATGTTTGCAAAGCCTTGAGTTCCTCGAATGGAAGGCATTACAGAAGCACAATGTTTTATTATTATTCTTTGTTCTTATGTTCATCACAGTTTGATTACTTTATTTTCTGTTCAGTTTCCTGCATTTTCAAGCATTCTTGTGTATCTTCTTGGTTCTTGCGTTGTGTTGGAATGTGGCTTATGGATCTAGTTGAGGTGGTAAGTAAACCTTCCCAGAGAATCATAAGGCCTCAGTACAAAACTGTTGCTTCCCCCGTTCAGGGAGCCGTGTATTGCTGCTTCATCACCAATCCCCTAGGAATATATTAATGCCATGTTCATGAGATATGTCATTATCTTAATTTTCACTTACTGGCCAACCTTTACATTGTACATTGAAAAAGGCATCCAGGATCTTTGCTGTGTCTTTTTTTTGTGTGTGTGTGTTTCTCTCTCACTCTTTTATGTTCCTTTTGGAAGTGTCACTGCAGGACTTTCAGTGGCCCCAAAACCTCCCTGTTGGTTTTCGCAAGCCACAATGGATAAGGGCTCATCACACTGTGTGAAACTCGACAAATGTATCAGGTTTTTTGGTCTCATTCTTGACGCTGTTCCCACAGAAGCAGCCAAACTGATGTAGATCCAGTTGGATTTATCTTGCACATGTTTGGAAAACTCCTCACAGCAAGAAACACTCTGTTAATGAGTGGAAGCAATCTGGGTTCATCGGACTGCTTGCCACATGGAAAATTCATGCTCGTTGGGACTTTGTAGAGGAAATACTGGAAGTGGGGGAAACGAGCCCCTGAGCTTTCTTTTAGCGTAAAGCACAGCCTCAGTAGCAACGTACAGAAACTCTTCGCTGCGGTTGACAGATATGGGACGAATTTTACACAATCCCTAGTCTAGTCTCCTTTCTATTGCTTCTTCGTGTGTCACAGGTATGGTAATCTGCATTGTACGGACGTGACCTGTGAGACTGACCGGACATCTGAATTGAGGAAGAGGCGATCTAGTGTCCACTGTATCAATGGTTGAGGATAAAATGTTCTGGTTCCCTGCTAGACTACTAACAGAATGCCTGGTGGCGGAACAGTATGTTCTCTCGGAGGATTCTGAAACCCCTAACGGGTCCGTCACTCGCTGACCGCATGCGAGTGAAACAGGGCCGAGTCAAAGATGAGATCCAGAAGATGGCCTCTGTAGTTTGTCAAACTAACCTCTTTTCCCTTCCTAAGGATGGACCCATAAGTTGCTGTGGAGGTCCTGAAATCAGTGAGGCATGTAAGTCTCACTGGACAATAATCTTGGTGACTCTAGCCCTAAACAAGAGCTTAATCTGTAACTCTGCTGCCTAGCCAAAATTACTACAATTATCTCAGTCCCAGGGCTTTCACAGATGCGTGTGTAACTGTGCTTCCTCCGTGTGGCTCTGTTCCCCTCTAGTGGCTGGACCACATAGAGGTTCACGAGTCTGCACAGCCTTTTAGCTAACAGTCTTTTAGTTCAGACAGCAGAAGCTTGTGCATTCAGCTCAGCAGTTCCCGGTTCTGTCCTTATTGCCAGTGGCCCACCAAGGGACTCCACATTACACACTCAGGCCGGGGGTGTCAGCACTGCACGTGGGGATCCAGAACTGAAGGACCAATGCCGCAGGTAGCAGCTCCTCTGCTGAGACTCCATCCTGGCCCCTGCTGGAGCTCTGGGGCAAGGGTTCCTCTCCTTGTGCTCTCAGTTGCTGCTGCTTCTGGGGAGAGGAAGCACTGACCACGTCTGGAAGCAGCAGCACAGGATCTGACCCCTTTCCACGCCGCTTTGTGTGTGCATGGGAAGAGAAGCAGAGGGGTTGTACTAGGGCTGTGAGTGTGTTGGTAGTGGGGCAGAAGGGGAACGAATGGATTGGGTATGGAAATGCTGATGGATTTGTTGTGTGGGTTGTGGATCGCAAGGCTGTGTGGGAGGGATGGGTACTGCACCCACTTAGAAGTGTTGATTGAGATATTATCCACAAATTATCATGTCCTGGACTCTAACAAATCAGTCTTTGGCACTAGGAACCCCCTCGGGCTAATATTAGATGCAAAAAACCAGTCCGTCATCCCAGTTCCTTAGCCTGGTGTTCATGTGGGACCAAGTACCTCACTGGAGAGACTACATGGATACAGGGAAGGTGGAATCTCCTTGCTCGATGTGGGTAATGCAGGTCTCATCTATAACTAAACCATGGCTGATGTTGCACTGAACAGCATTTTCTGTAGGTTACAGCAGTTTTTAGTCACTCTCAATGACCCTAGTTTGCATCTCATCCTGTTAAATGTAAGTCCTTGGCTAATAAAGAGCTAAGAGATCAAGCAGTCTGTGCACTCTGCCACTGCTGGCTTGTGTTTCACTGAGGAAACCAAGACAAAGCAAGGTCACTGAGTAGCTCTAAAGGATTTGATTGAGTTATTCAGCAAACGTTGGAAGATAGGCTTCTTCAGTCAATGTTTCTTTCATTTTTTCCACTTAGAGGCATTCAGCAAAGCTGGCTCTTTGTTTAACAGAGCTAGTTAAGTTATCTTTCTCCACATTCCATGTACTTAGTTGTGCATTCAACTCTTCATCCTGTAGTTTCTGTGCCCAGTGCTTCATTTTTTCCATTTAATTTCATGGTCATTGCTTCTCTAAGGTGAGATGCCAAGGGCCAGATTCCTTTCCTGGTTACACTGGTATAAATCCAGAATAACACTTTGTGTCATTCAGGATTTATCCTGGTGTCCTTGTTTACTTCAATTCAGAATTTGATAATTTTTCAGTGGCCTTTGTCATCCTTTCAATACCTAGTGGCTTGGGGATGCTGAACACCAGGCAACAGATTTGATTGTCTTTGAAGAGTGTTTGCTGTTGTTTCACCTTCACGTAGCTGATTTAGAACAAGTCAAATTGATAGTTCCCTTTTAGCAAGAAAGAGGGGTTGTTCCCAGATCCGTGTGTCCATTTTAGGCCTGGTCCACTCAAGGAAATTAGGTGGGTATAAACTGTCACTCGGAGTGTGAAAAATCTACACCCCAGAGTGTTGCAGCTAAGTCAACCTAACCCCCGGTGTAGACACCACTAGGTCGACAGAAAAATGCTCCTGTTGACATAGCTACCGCCTCTTGGGGAAGTGGGTTCCCTATGCCGACGGGAGAACCCCTCCTGCCAGGGTAGGCAACATCTGCACTGAAGAGCTACAGTGGCACAGCTGTGCCACTGCAGTGTTTTTAAGTGTAGACGAGCCCTTAGGATACTAGTTAGGTTGTAGGAAAGGTATAAACTCCTCCTTTTTCCCCTTTTACAGAGAACACATTAGCTAGTCAGTTTTCCATTTAATCTGGGAATGGGTTGAGGACTGAAAAGCTATATATTGCCAGGTTAACATTTTCACAGTACTGTATATTCAAACTTTTTTTTCATTGGATGGTGTAATCTTAAACATTAGGTTTTATGCATAAGATTTCTGGCTCACAAGGAATTGATCCTTGACCGCCTGATGAAGAATGTGACATTTCATGCACAGGTACAGACACCTTGGCGCATAAGCCTAAACCTACTGGTAGCTCAATTCTTCATCCAGTGTCCTATAGCTCCAGTGCAATTTGTACACCGTCCTTTTTTTGACTCTCCCATGCCCAGGTAATTTGGGGGCAAGCTAGTAACCTTTGAGTAAAGCAGGCCACATGACCCCTGTGTAGTACTACCTAGCCCCAAATGGAACACAAGGGGACAGATGCCCCAGTGTGGTACAGCTGCTTTGTGGAGCACAGCTGGTGGAAGTCTGGCCCAAAAGCTGGCATAAGCAGCCCAGGGAGCATCACCCCAATGGAAGGGTGATTCTGTGCTGGTGTAGGAGCTCTTATGCTACTCCTTTGCCTTGTGCCAACATAGCATGATGTGGCTGGGATGCCCCTATGATATATCAGTTATTGGCTTTGATTTCATCCACTTATGTTGGCATAAAATAGAGCAGCCCCAGGCTCAGTTTACCTGTTGGGGAAGGGCTGTTTGCGAGTCCCTCCTAAGTAGGACTTAGTCTTTTCACCAAGAAAGTGCTGGATAGGTGATTCTCGGCTTGGGTTTTCCCAGTGGTGGTGCCCTGGGGCACTCGGTCCTGATGAATATGAGAGAATGCTAAGGACACGAGCTTGGTGCTTTCATATAGTTGCCTGAAAATCCAAGTTGACATGCATGTATCTTTATTTCTTAATCATGTGTTAGCATCGACAGCATTGTACATCATACTGTTACTGACATCTGGTGGCATGTAGTAGCAGAAAACCTGTTGTTGTTTTTTTTTAAAAAAAGACTGTACATTTGTATGGCCTGCATTTTGTTTAGTTTAGCTGCCCTCTAGTTATTTTTGCACACTGTGGCTTTTAAAATTAACTTCTTATTGAAAGTCAGAAGATTGAAGAGCTTTTAAAGAATGTCAGACAAATCCAGCTCACATTGGGACAGATAATGATATTGCAGTGTTCATGCAGCGGTAACATTTTCATTTCCATTAGGATGTTTTTAAAAACCTTTTTAAAAAAGAGATGCCAGGTAAAATAGTGCTTAATAACCACAGTGAAAGAGAACCTGAGCTATACCTGATAGACTACAGTACAGGCGTATTTAGTAAAACTTTGGGAGGTGGTTTTCCTAAGTGGTCTTATTCACATAGACAAAAGAAGGTGAGAGAGCCACATATGAAGATGAGAGAACCACATTTTCAGTAAAGCTTTGGAATTTGTTTTTGAGAACACAATATGATGCCTTTAAATGGAGGCAGTGCTCTGTTTTCATGCGTTATGCAATTACACAACTACTGTGTAATTTCAGTGTGTGTTTAAAGCAGCTATTTGTGTTAAAGATAGGCATTTTTAGTGTTATTTTAGCCACCTAAGGCTACAGGTCAGATTTATTGTATATAGTTTGCTCAAGCCTTCAATATTCCCTCATATACTTTTTACAGATACATTACAGCACTCATTCATGAAAAGAAAGATACACTCATCTACTTCTGTTTATAAAGTGTTTCTAGGATAGATTTTGACACATATGTGGTCAGTTCAAGCTCCATGTACAGAATTTGGCCTTTAATGAGAGGCTTTCTATTCGTTCGGTTGATAATGAACAGTGGAGCAAACCCCATTTCAGTTACACTGATGCCAATAGTCTATGCCAGTGGTTTTCACCCTGCAGGCTGCTTGCAGCCCAATCAGCACACAGCTATTGCCCATGTGACATCCTCAGGGCCATATAGGTAGTGTGTATATAATAGTGTGGAAGTGGCCCACATAACACATAGAGAGCTGCAAATGTGTCCCACAGTAGTAAACAGGTTGAGAACCACTGGTCTATGCAATAGTCCCAGCATTATACAGGCATAACTGAGATAGAATTTGGCCTGTCATGTCATCAGATTTCTGCTGTTTTGGGGGCTGATCTTATGGTCCTTGTTCATAAAATAGAGCAGCCCCAGGCTCAGTTTACCTGTTGGGGAAGGGCTGTTTGCGAGTCCCTCCTAAGTAGGACTTAGTCTTTTCACCAAGAAAGTGCTGGATAGGTGATTCTCGGCTTGGGTTTTCCCAGTGGTGGTGCCCTGGGGCACTCGGTCCTGATGAATATGAGAGAATGCTAAGGACACGAGCTTGGTGCTTTCATATAGTTGCCTGAAAATCCAAGTTGACATGCATGTATCTTTATTTCTTAATCATGTGTTAGCATCGACAGCATTGTACATCATACTGTTACTGACATCTGGTGGCATGTAGTAGCAGAAAACCTGTTGTTGTTTTTTTTTAAAAAAAGACTGTACATTTGTATGGCCTGCATTTTGTTTAGTTTAGCTGCCCTCTAGTTATTTTTGCACACTGTGGCTTTTAAAATTAACTTCTTATTGAAAGTCAGAAGATTGAAGAGCTTTTAAAGAATGTCAGACAAATCCAGCTCACATTGGGACAGATAATGATATTGCAGTGTTCATGCAGCGGTAACATTTTCATTTCCATTAGGATGTTTTTAAAAACCTTTTTAAAAAAGAGATACCAGGTAAAATAGTGCTTAATAACCACAGTGAAAGAGAACCTGAGCTATACCTGATAGACTACAGTACAGGCGTATTTAGTAAAACTTTGGGAGGTGGTTTTCCTAAGTGGTCTTATTCACATAGACAAAAGAAGGTGAGAGAGCCACATATGAAGATGAGAGAACCACATTTTCAGTAAAGCTTTGGAATTTGTTTTTGAGAACACAATATGATGCCTTTAAATGGAGGCAGTGCTCTGTTTTCATGCATTATGCAATTACACAACTACTGTGTAATTTCAGTGTGTGTTTAAAGCAGCTATTTGTGTTAAAGATAGGCATTTTTAGTGTTATTTTAGCCACCTAAGGCTACAGGTCAGATTTATTGTATATAGTTTGCTCAAGCCTTCAATATTCCCTCATATACTTTTTACAGATACGTACAGCACTCATTCATGAAAAGAAAGATACACTCATCTACTTCTGTTTATAAAGTGTTTCTAGGATAGATTTTGACACACATGTGGTCAGTTCAAGCTCCATGTACAGAATTTGGCCTTTAATGAGAGGCTTTCTATTCGTTCGGTTGATAATGAACAGTGGAGCAAACCCCATTTCAGTTACACTGATGCCAATAGTCTATGCCAGTGGTTTTCACCCTGCAGGCTGCTTGCAGCCCAATCAGCACACAGCTATTGCCCATGTGACATCCTCAGGGCCATATAGGTAGTGTGTATATAATAGTGTGGAAGTGGCCCACATAACACATAGAGAGCTGCAAATGTGTCCCACAGTAGTAAACAGGTTGAGAACCACTGGTCTATGCAATAGTCCCAGCATTATACAGGCATAACTGAGGTAGAATTTGGCCTGTCATGTCATCAGATTTCTGCTGTTTTGGGGGCTGATCTTATGGTCCTTGTTCACCCAAATTTCCCATTGCCAACTTCCACTGGTTTTAATTTTAGATCCTAATCCTCAGATGTGTTCAGTACAAATCAGCAAAGTCTGAACAACAGTTGAAGAATAGATCCTTATAAAGAAATTATGTAAGGACTGTAATACTGCTGTTTGCTGAAAGATATCCTAATGGTCAGTGGAATGTTTTACTTTTTAAGGATGAAAACTGGAAAGAAAGCATGATGGAATATGTAACAGGCAGCTACATTTGGTTAGTCACATAACACACGTGCTGTGCCTCCCTGTGGTCTGCAATAGATTATTAATATTTTGCTTCATTTCTGTTCTAAAATAGAACCCAGTTAAATATGTCATCACATATTGTATAATGTTGCTTAGGAATAGCTAATATTGCCAACAGCAGCTGAAAGAGATTTATATTTATACAGTCTATAAATAGAGAGCTTAATAAATCAATCAGTGGGCAGCTTTCCTTTGCTGGCAATAAGCTGTTTTAATGGCACTACAGATGCAGCATTTATGTAGCTGGGGGAAAAATGGGAACCGGCATGACTTTGTTTATTGAAGAATAAAATATTAATGTGTAATATGCAGTTTGGATGCTGGCTCTCTTTTTCAAGGGGGTATTGAAAGAGAGTTTTATAAGTCAGGTTCTCTACATTTTGTATATTTGCGTGAAAAGGAGAAAAGCCTTTCCTTTGAGACAGGCATGCCCAGTGACTGGGTTGGCCTGCTTTCCCCCTTTTTGTCTTCCATAGCTGAGTGCCTGCGTGTTTTCTTGTCTTTCAGCAATGGGGAGAAGGACTTGGATCCATCATGCATAACTTTAGAGCTAACAACGTCAGTCCAATGACATGCCTCAAGAAACAGTAAGGCTCTTCTCTCCCTGTTTTTCTGCCTGTGTATTTTTTCTGGCCACATATTTTCCTATAGGAACTATCTTAATTGTCCTTTCTTTTCTTGGCTCAACCAATGAAATTGTCAAAACAGTCTACAGGAAAAATTCCCTCAGACTTCAACCTCCCATGAGATAGACGGTGTTAACGGCATTTAGGGTTCGTGTTTCATTGTAAACATCAGCATTCCCAAGTCCCTAGCTTGGTGTCTGCCTGGGAGAGTGGAAGGAGGTTTACAAGCGTACATTTAATCTATTGAGATGTGTGATTTTAATTATTGTCTTGCCTGTTCTTCCCTTGATACATACACATCACCCCCATGGGCGATACTGTTTTTGGAAGTTGCATGCATGTAGCAAGGGAGAGGTTGTCTGTCAAGGGATGTACTGATTTTCTAATTATTCTGGGATGAATTTTGCCTCTGGAGCACAGCTCTGCATTGTAGAACTGCCCTGCTCCACAGGGAGCACTAAGGAAGGAGACAGAACGCCTCCTGGAGCTTCCCAGCACACCC
This sequence comes from Mauremys reevesii, assembly GCF_016161935.1. Classification (NCBI taxonomy): domain Eukaryota; kingdom Metazoa; phylum Chordata; order Testudines; family Geoemydidae; genus Mauremys; species Mauremys reevesii. The sequence continues at coordinate 9,960,150 of NC_052625.1, forward strand.
TCTGCTTTCTCTCACCCTTTATCGGGTTCAGCATTCTTCCTGTCCCGTTTTCAGGCCACTGTGCAGGGTAGTGGTGCTATGGTACTTGTCTCCTGCCTGCCCAGTGCTATGAATTCCAAGGAAGCAGCCCCTGTACTCCCCGAAGCAGGAACTGCAGTTCTGTCTGGGCGCTGCAGAGCCTGTGGCGAGCAGAGGGCTCTGTACTGCTTCCTTTACAATGCATGTCTGCGGAAGGGTCAGGCTGTCTCTGGCCAGCTGATGGGGTATGACTTCTTGTCTTTTTGAGTTTCAAAAAGGTCATTAATGAGTCGAAGATTAGAACTGCTGTTGTTTTTTGTGTTCATTTCACAAAGATGGCAGGTGCCAGTAACTTGAATAGAAATATCTGGAACCCTGTTTTTACTAAAATAAATAAATACAATTTAAAAAAAATTATTTTTCTACATTTCAGCTGGATGAAGCTGGCATTTCTGACAAACACAAATGGGAAAATTCCCGTTAGGAGGTAAGCACAATTGGAGGAGCATAGCAACCTACCAAATACATTTTGTGTAATGTGTATCAAATCATATTTTATGATACTAATCTGCATATTGATTATTTGTATAATATTGGATAATTGTAATATATGCATAAACAACAAGATAGGAACTAAGACATTGTCATTTTTGCTCTATTCCTTCTTTTTAAACAGGAAACACTCCTCCTAATGAAATCAGTGATTTTTTTTTTCTTATTAAGTACCCTATCCTGTGAAGTGTTAAGAGCTTTCAACTCGCCACTTGGAGCTAAAGGCATCTGGCAGCTTATAGGCACTAACGCTAAATGTTCAGGGATGAGTTTTTCAGTAGTTAGAAGGCAGGTTGTAAAGGCTTTGTCAACAGCAGCATACAAATGTTTCAGACCATTGCAAATAGAACAGCAGGTACATTGGGAAATGCAATTCACTGCAGAACTAAAAGAGGCCGCTTTGCCAGAATTATTCCTGTGTTCACAGGAACTTTTGGAACAATATTTATGCCATGCAGTGTACAACTCACAGAAGGTCTTGGCTTACTTATTGCCAAAGATTAAAAAGGCAGCTATGGAACAAAACAATATATTTCTCTGTACGCAGTTGTTGTCTGGCTGAGACATCTGATGTCGTTTTCCCTTACTGTCTGTTTTACTGCATTTCTCCTACACATACCTGCTCAAAATCCTATCAGTTTGCCTTCTCTCCTTCCCACACAGAAAGTCACCACTCTTGCTAATACTGCGCCATATTGCTCACTTCCACAGCATTACCTATGGTGGGGGGGACAAGAGGAGCCGGAAAACTTGGTGAGATTCCCCTCATGGAGTTGCCTGCCAGGCATCTTTTCGAGAGAGTGGGAATTGGAGACTTGTGGAGCTGACAAGCAGCAAAGCACCATAGAGCCTGCTACATTGTCCCTGTCTCTCCTGGGGCAGCATGGGTCAAACCATAACCACAGCCCTGGAGGGCACTTTGAAGGAGTGAATGCTGCTTCGGTTTATCAATATATCACCTTTCACATGGCCAGTCCCCTGCCGGTCCCTCGGTCTTGCACCAAACCTCCCTGGGGCACTTTCTAAATAGTGCCCCCATGGACGGGGTATCTGCAGAATAACAGGGATAGGAGAACAATGCTGAAGAGGCTTAATCCATCCCCTTCTGTGTGCAGATCCACTAAAGACAGTCCAGTCCAGTCACTCTAATGACTTAAATATTCCTATCAGATCTATGGATCTCAAATAGCTGGTTTAAATGAAGCAGTCGTCCTGGTCAGTACGTATAAATGGCTCTCCCTAAAAGCTGTTCAATTTAAAGTCATTTGTTACCTTAGATTTACACAATTTCCATGCTGAGGCAACCAGATCTCCAAAAGGGCTCGTGTTCAAAGTGTTTTTAGTGCTAGTGAATTGAAGTCTAGTGTAGTCTCCTGGCGTTTGCTCAAATGAAAGCCAATTCAGGTATAAAAATAAATCCAGCCTTTTGATGGAATAATTAATGTGCCACACCCTATTTATTGTAGACTGCTAAACAGATCTGAAGATACAGTGCATGGATTTCACACGTACTGTACTGCTAATGTAGTGGTTCCAAAGCAGACATTAGCACTCAAGAATACTATGTGGATTTCAGCCAGCAGTGATCCCTTGAAGGGATTTTAGTTTCCATAAATCCACCAAATCATTTGGCAGCTTGACACAGATCTAATCCTTTTTCATGCTATAAAGAGGGAAACTCCTTGTTGCTCAGATTCAAAGCTAAGGAGTATAGTGCTGGACCGCTCCAAGAAATATATATGGTAATGAATTTAGTGTCATCCTGTGAAATGTCAGACTTCTTGGATGAGCAGAACGTGTAGTTTCATTGAACTACTTTTGAACACTGTAACTTTTAAGCCAATAGCTTCAACAGGAACTGAAGGTGCTCCACACCTCTGAAAATCAGGCCACTCATCTTGGTGCCTTTGATAGGGTGTGGCAGCCCTTTTTCAGGGCTCATTAGAGAAGCCTCTGATGCAAGCATTCTCTCTTTTCCATGCCTTCCTTAGGAGAATATGGGAGACGGCCACCGGGCGAAAGGAAGGGGTGTCAGGGAAGCAGTTTAAGGTTAAAGGAAAGGAAAACCCAGGCTGTTGACCCGGTCTCACACCTGAGACCAGATCTTTGTAGTGTAGGGTACATGTATGTTCCCTTCTCCCTCAGCACTGAGGTCCCGATGGGGATTATAGCCCCTGAGGCCTGTTGGAACTGTAGTGCTGGGTTCCAGTAAGGCCCACAGGGCGTAGAGCTAGATACTGGTCTGTCAGGTGTCACGCATTGAGCAGCCTCCTCACGGATTCCTACAGTCCTGCAGGACGGGGCTGATCAAGGTTTTCCTCCAACTGGAGGGGCTGAGTAGAGGCCTGGGGGCTGCTATGATGTGACATGGCAGCAATGAGGACAGGGAGGAGACTGTCTCTCCTCTGTCTCAGTGCTCCCTCAGTGGTCCTCAGACAGCCTGGAGAGGTAGGAGGCCCTCTGCTGCCCAAGCGACTTTTGGCATAGGGCAGGTCAGAAAGGGAGTGGGGACGGAAAAGGGGGACAAGCACGGGGCACAAGGTGGGGGCCAGGCTTGAGGGGAATAGGACATAGATGATGACAGGAAGTGAAAGAAGGCAGGCCAGGGAGGTAATGGGTCCAGAGTTCACCCTGCCCCCAGCAACTATCAGACTCCAGTCCTTTCTCTGCCCCCAGAAGTCCCCCTCACATCTCCAGGCTTTGCCTCATCCCAGCATCTCCCCAGTGCTTCAGGCTCTCCTCTCCCCTGATAACTCCTCTCCTCCCCCCCCCCAGCTTCCTCAGGCACTCCCTGCTTTTCCTAAACAACCCCTTAGACTCCATCCCGCATAGGCTACACCCTGCTTTCCTCCTATATCTTTATACTGTCTGACTTCTCCAGGCTACCCAGTCAGCCCTGCCTCCACCTCTGTGGGTAAGAGGGATCAGCTTCCATCTTCTCCCACACCTGTCCGACTGCTCAGGGTCACCCAGAGGAGGAAAGATGTGAACTAGAGTTTCACAAGACTTGGCAGCTGTGGGGATTCATATGGGATTTTCATTCCCTCAGGAGGGCAAGTCTCCATGTCAGAGCTGGTGGGAACTAGGAACATGAGACGGGAAAATAAACTCTGTCAGTTTGATTTCATTTTGATATTGAAGCCTAAGGAAAGCCTGAGGGAAAAGTCTTCTCTGGGAAATGAGAAGTCTTCATGCTTCTTTGAACTTTAACACAGACCCCACTACAGCCAGCAAAAGGCCTGGGTGAATGCCAAGCCTTGGGAAAGTGGAACTCCATAGGCCCGATTCCTCCTAGTCCTGCACCTTGTGCAGTCATTTACAACAGTCCAAAGTGGCATAAATGCTACCAACTCATAACAGTTTGCCCTGACTTTCCCTTGGTGTAATTGACTACACAAGGTGCAGGGTGTAACAAACTCTATTCCTTCGTAGGATTTTTTGGGATTTTAACATAGTCTTTTTGGGCTATAAGCATAGCCTGTGTTTCCATCAGTAGGTTGGGGAGGGAGCACGCATAACAATTGGTGGCGGGCAAACTCAGAGGCGTTCAGTGTTTACTTGCTTTGTTAAATGTATCTGAGCAGTTTTAATCTGGAAATTCATGTGCAAACCTTGCAAGAAGTGAGTGTTTTTCATGACGTTTGGTATAGCCTGGTCAAAAATACAATGGTCATTATAAAAAAGTAAGCATTTGTCAGTAGATCCCACACTGCTACTGTCGGTATGTATCCTAAGCTCTTGTCTGCACACACTCGTTGCACCAGTTTAACTGAAGTCTGTTTAAAAACTGATTTTAGTTTAACCAGCGCAACCCCCCCAGGTGGAAACATATGGGTTTAAAACTGGGTATATTAGTTTAGCATGTACCATAAATACACCAATGCAATCTAAATCAATATAAACTAGGATTAAATCTGCTGTCTTTCCTAATGGTACTGTGCACCATTTTAACTAAATCAGTTTAAAATTATACTTTTAGTTAAATTGGTACAACTTTGTGCATAGACCACTCTTAAGGAAAGAGGAGAGATCTCAGGCTTGGTCTATACTTAAAATTTACACCCCTTAGCCAGCATAGCTGTGTCAACAGACTCTGCAGCATAAGAGTGGCAGAGACAGGAGTTGTTCTTACATAGGCAGAAAAACTCCTTCTGTCAGAGTACGCTGCATTTGCACTAAAAGGCTAGGCCAGTTTAGTTCTGCCAACATAGGCTCTGTAGTATAGACATAGCCTCTGATACCAGGATTTGGTAACTTTTGGCAATCATTATGCCACAAGACTTTCCCATAGTATCTAGGCAGTTATCCTTCCAGTTCCAGAAAAACTAGGAAATGCAGAGGTGCCAAAACTAAGGGCTTGTCTACACTACCCGCCAGATCGGTGGGCAGCAATCGATCCAGCAGGGGTCGATTTAGCATGTCTAGTATAGACAGGATAAATTGACCGCTGAGTGCTCTCTCATTGATTCTGGTACTTCACCAGAACAAGAAGCACAAGCGAAGTTGACGGGAGAGCGTCAGCTGTCGACTTACTGCAGTGAAGACACCGGGGTAAGTAGATCTAAGTACGTTGACTTCAGCTACGCTATTCATGTAGCTGAAGTTGCATATCTTGTATCTTAGATCGACCCCGTGCGGTAATGTAGACAAGCCCTAAAACAAAAACTGTTTTGAACATTCTGTGTTTTGATTATTTTGTGGGGGTGAAAGTTTGTTCCAGTTCTTTTTGCATCTGAGCCATTTCACCCATCTGGAACAATTGTAGTGGGATGAACTACTACTAATCTTGAATCCTGTTTCCAGTACACATTTAAAAAAAAAAAAAAGAATGATGAAAAGTACGTTGACACTTGACAATGAAACTCTTGTAGGATGTCATGTAGTAATCCTGCTTCAGCATTAATCCAATTCTGTTTCTAGGCATAGGAAAGAAGAATGCAAATTTCCTATGATCAAGTCTCATTTGACTGGAAGCAGTAGTTTTATGTACAATATTTCCTGCTAAATGAAATTGTCATGCTGGATTTGTGATTCATGTGATCTTTTTCTAGGCTGCTGCACTCAGAAATAATTACTACCATGTTTGCTGTCTTCTTTGATGAAATAACAGATAATTTGGCATCTAAAATAGAGCTATGGAATTTTGGCTCACCGTTTTTGATTAATTGTTTATCCTAATGTTAACAGATGTTTGATACAAAACGTCAATTACTAGGCACTTTAGTGGAGTAGATGTTGAATTTTTATTGGGCTAGAGTTAGATGATAAATCTTGCAGATAGCAATCCTGCACATCGTAGAGTGAAATATCACTGAAAGTTAGAAAGGGTTAGATAACATCTGAGATTTTTTTAAAAATAGGAGTCTAACTTTAGGCACTCCAGCCCCTGTTTCGTTGGGACTTACTGGCTACTCAACAACATTGAAAATAGGGCTACTTATATAAGTCCCTAAATATGGATGCGGGAGTCTAACTTTAAGCACCTGTTTTAAAAAAATCTTGGCCAAAAATATTAATTTATCATTTATATCTTTGGCTTGATGATCTTCATTTTATTGGTGGGAAAATATTTACACAAGTGGTTTTAAGTGTTTTGGAGAACAAAACAATTCTTGATTGCTATGGGAATATATAATAATGGCAACAGTGTATTTCACTTCTTTCACTTTGTGTATTTACTTAGTGTCTGTGATATTAATAAGAAGTCTCGGAAAATTCACTTGGTGATATAGAAGGCAGCATATTTTAGTCAGATTGCTGTTGTGAAGTCTTTCCTGATGTAATGCTCATGTTAGGATTATGGACCTGGCCCTGAGCCACAGTATTTGTCTCCAGATCCGGACACCAAAGCTGGGGAGTAGTTGGCCCATGATTTTGGCTCAGCCCTTTAGAGAGGGGGAAGGCTGGCTGTGATCTGACTTTTCTGAAGCTCATCTCTGGTGGAAACAGAAATAAAACAAAAGTCTTCACAACAATCACATCAGACATCATAGACTTGGATATATTTTGTTCCAGGTAAAAATGAGGCTCTTAGTCTAGTGGATGGTGAAATAAATCCATCTTTTATACAAAGAAACCAAATTGGTCCAGGAGTTTGAGTCTCAGTGGCAGTGGGAAGGAAGCAAAAATGGTTGTATGTGGTCTGTCTGGAGGGAGGAATAGCCTTGGTTGAAGTGGATTAGAGAGCCTTTCAAGGGAAGAAGGAACAGCAAGGAAAGAGTAACAAAATTCTGTGTGTGGAAGGTGGCCTTGGTGGAAAATATGAGGAATCAGAATTTAGCGAGTTTTTCGTGATAGCTCAGTGGTTTGAGCATTGGCCTGCTAAACCCAGGGTTTTGAGTTCAATCCTTGAGGGGGTCATTTAAGGATCTGGGGCAAAAATCTGTTTGGGGATTGGTCCTGCTTTGAGCAGGGGGTTGGACTAGATGACCTCCTGAGGTCCCTTCCAACCCTGATAGTCTATGAAATCATGGGGAGAAATAGCTTCAAAACAGAGGCGGAAGGAAGCAGAGGAATGGGAATGGATCAGGATTTCCCTGTGGGATGGCTGCCTTAAAATGGACAGATTAATCGTGCAGAAGGGTGGGAGTCACCACTGTGAACACAGAGGAAGCAGCAAAACCTAGAGTTGAGTTTGCTAATACCTACCTTGTTTGTAGATCCTGCTGCTTTTTTTTGACACAGTAAGTTGTCTATGTATCCTGTTGAAAACTGCCAGCAGAATAACGTGTTGCACAACTCTTCCTGACCAAACCTCTTAGCTCTTTGGGCAGATCACTGTTTTGCTAAATCTTTTAGTAGTTCTGCTCCGTGGAAGCTTAGAGCATTATTACAACTGTGCTTGGTGCACGACTGTCTCTAGAGGTACTTGCATAAATCGTTTGGAAAAAAGGGGGAAATGTTGGAGGAGAAAAGGAGTAAGAGACTGAAACTGATTATTTAAAAAGTGACTAACTTTTTTTTTCTCCTGTTTCTTAGTATTACCAGAACCTTTGCATCAGGTAAAACAGAAAAGGTGATCTTTCAGGCACTTAAGGAACTAGGTCTTCCCAGTGGAAAGGTATTTACCAATTTAAAATAACATTTTTTTATATTAAGAAATCACAGATTTGATCAGATTATATCATTATGTTTTAAGTCATTTGTGTCCTGTGAAAAAAACATGCCTTATGTTCTCAGACAGCTTTGTCATCACTTCAATTAAACAGGAATATTTACTAATGAGGCTTATACTAAATGGTACCAAAGTTAGTTAGGGCTTTTTTCTGATGTCCCAGTGTGTTGAATATTTATATTCAAACGTTCACATGATACCTTGAATATTTTTTTTAACTTCAACAGGCAAAATAAAGACTATGTCCTTGTTCTGTATTTACTTTTTTACATATTATTAATTTTATCATTCACAGACTTAATGTTACCATGTAGTCAGACTATAAGTGCACTAAACAGATTTGGGATAAGGAAAAAATTGAGAGCTCTTCTCAGAAAATATAAATAAAGTCATGTGCACTAGGCACAGGTTACTAATACTTTTCTAATACTCAGACATGCTGATAGAATAAATAAACTGGCTTTTGCTAAATCAACATTTATGTTTTTTGTTGTTTTTTTCAGAATGATGAAATTGAGCCTCCCGCTTTTACTTATGAGAAATTTTATGAACTAACCCAAAAGATATGTCCTCGTACGGACATAGAGGAACTCTTTAGGAAGATGTAAGTTAAATTAAATATTAAACTAATTTTAAATTGTTTTACTGTCATATTAGTCTATTTCTAGTATTAACCAGTACAACACTGAACATGATAAAGCAGTCCCAACCTTGACTCCTAATACCATGTACAGTATTTGAAAACCAAGTCACATCTACGTTTTCTTGCCTTTTCCCCCAAATTATTAATGTAAAAGTTAACTCTGTATTTTAGAGCAACTTTTACATGAGTTAAAAGAAGCACCTGGACCTTTTTTTTTTGCATTGGCTTTACTAACTACCTACAGTTTTAACCTGCTCCTTTAGGTTATTAACACAGTATGTGAACTAACTAGATTAAGCAAGAAGTCTAAAAGTTTGTTCAATCAGATTCTTCTCAAATGGAGGACTTACATGTTGTTTGCTAAATTAACATTTGTTAAATCATACTGAGAAGAGAGGGTATTATACTGTAGCAAGCATAGACTGTTTGTTTGCCTTGACAGTGTCTGTTCATTTTGAGAATACACAGCTACTTCAGTGTTAGGAAACAGCAAGGTTTAGAAAGTATCAACAATGTCAACATGTAAATCATACCTACTGTAGCATCATACATGAAAACTCACTTTTTCTAATAAATTTCTTTTCAGCAATGGAGACAAAACTGATTATTTAACGGTAGACCAATTAGTGAGCTTTCTAAATGAAGTAAGCTTTTTCATACATTAACTACCATACAAGTCTGTCTGCAGTGGCTTGCTTCTTCCAGTCTTCTCATTGCATGTATCATGCCATCATTTGCTGTGCTTTTGATCTGCTGATCTTTTCATTATGGCAATATCCAGGTGCAAAAATCAGCTCCAACCTTATATGTTCTTGTGCTTTCTCTATGTTGGCTTTGCGGATTGCTTCTGTTGATTACTTGCTGTGGTGTGAAGCTATTGTTGTGTATGTTTTATACATTTTATACTGTTATATACAATGTAATTTCAACTAAGCGATATTCAGTGTTTTGTTATAAGCAATTATTTTACTTTTAGGCATCTGATTGCTGTATCTGAATAACAGAAATATGAAGTGGGCTTTTATATGTAGTAGTTTGATTCTCCACTATCAAAAATCTTTTCTGTTTATTACAAATCTATGAATCATAAGGATATTTTAATGAGTTGTATGTGATTCTGAAAATATTAAAAATATGTAGGATAGAAGGAAATATATTGGCAGCTGTATTTCTAAAATGTACATTTATTAGCAAGAGTCTGCGGTGTTTCCTCAGTCTAGTATCTGGAAAAAGTACTTGATTAAAGTGTGTGATTTTCTTCTGTTTCTAAATTATATTAAGATGAGTGGGAGTATGATTCACAGAGCTACACACCACTTCAGTGAATCTGACAGAATTTACTTGAAACAAATGAAGTATTGTGAACACCAATTAATTCCCCAGTTTTTGTACCATTAAACTCTTTTCCCCACAATGGACTGCAGAATTGTATTCCTTCTCTATAGGGTCTTTGAGGGAATTGATGAGTTATCCCAAGTACAAACTTAAAAACCAGAAACAACAAATTGCTATTTTCTCATTTCTCTATGCAGAGATTTAAGCATGCGTCAAGTTAATAGCGTATCTAAAAGAGGGCCCTTTTGCTCTATGTTCAAAAAGCAGCATATACCTTAATGATCACCAAAAGTGAACCAAACACAAAGGTTTTTTTTTAAAAGAAGTAGAAGAAAATTAGTGATGAAATTAAGTTTTATCACTGTCCAATGGACTAGGCACATGGAGTAAACCGCACTTCAGTGGCTGCCCCATGTGAGCCCCAACCTTGCAAACAATTCCGTATGTGCTTCATCTGACTACTGTGAGTAGCTTCATTGAAATCCATGGTCACAAAGCTAAGCATATGTGTAGGTGCTTATAGGAACTAGGCCATGATTGGTATGATGTGTGTGAATAATCCACACCCCTGAGTGACATAAATTACACAGATCTAAGCACCAGTGCGAACAGCACTATGTTGGTGGGAAAGTTTCTCCTGCCAACATAGCTACCGCTGCTCATTGGGGGTGGATTAATTAAGTCGACGGGAGAGCTCTCTCCCTTCAGCTTAGAGCGGCTTCCTAGTGTAGTCATAGCCTGAGTGGAGTTTAATGTGTTGGTCGTTATGTGTAAGGCCTTAAGTGGCCTAGAACCTACTTACCTAAGACATCCTCTGTCTCCCCCTTCACATATCAACCGTGAACCATATGTGAAGGAGGAGAGAGAGGATGTCTGTCCATAGTCAGTAGAGGCGCTTGAGCTGGAAAACATAAAAGCTTATTAGGAGAGACAAGATGGGTGAGGTAATACCATTTACTGGACCAACTTCTATTGCTGAAAAAGATAAGCTTTCACAGAACTCTTCTTTAGATCTGGGAAAGGTACCCAGAGTGTCATAGATAAATACAAGGTTGTTAAGCGTAAGAATTAACAACATGTTTAAAGGGACCCCTCTGAATGAAGTGGGCCATCAACAACTCTGCAGTCATACGACCAAGGTTACAGATTGTTGAAAGAGACATTAAAGGGCTGTGCAGGTTTCCTTTGAAGACGAGGGCTGTGAGGCCAGATATGGAGTGATTGTTTCACGGTTGATATAGTGGTTTGGTCTTTGATCATTTTTCTGCATGAGTTCATTCAAGAATGTAGTGATTGTCTCATTTCACCCATATTTGATGGGGACCACATCCTGAAAGCAATCTTTCCGGCATAGGCACTTTTATTTTTCCCTGGGGGTGCTTCACGCCTGCTCCATCCCCATTCCTCCCTCAAGGCCATGCCCTCACTCTGCCTCTTTCTCCCCCTCACTCCACCCCCTCCACTGAGGCCCCTGCCTGCCCATCACTGGCTGTTCTCCGCCCTCACCCAAGCACTTCCCCCAGCCACCAAAGAGCTGATCGGTGGCACTGCTGAACAGCTGTGTCTTGTGGGTGCTGAGCAGTCACTATTTTTTTTTTCCATGAGTCCTCGATCCCCAGAGCACCCTGGAGTCAGCACTTATGTTTTCTAGAACCTCACTTTCTGGCCTTCAGACAGTCCTCTCAACCTCACCAAGCTCATCATCAGACACAAAGCTCTGCACAAACCACGACACACCAACTCAGTGACACCAGACCCTGCCAGAACAACAGATGCAAAACCTGCAGACATCTCTCCATGCTACAATGATCAAGACCCCTCACAACACACCTTTTAAAATCCATGAGTCATACACATGCCTATCACAACATGTGGTGTCCATCATCCAGTACATCATATGGCCCAATAACAACTCTGTGGGTGCAGCACTATGTGTGTAGGTGTGCCCTAACTCTCCTTTGCTCTGTGGTTGCAGAGGTGTTAATGGCCCACTTCATTTTGAATGGTCCTTTGCAACGTGTTAACTCCTGCGCTTAACAGTCTCTTCCACCTTGTACTTCGCTGTGACACTGAGGGCATGGCTACACTTGCAGGTGTAGAGCGCTTTGAGTTAAACCAGCCTTCGCAGAGCGCAGTAGGGAAAGCGCTGCAGTCTGTCCACACTAACAGCTGCAAGTGGACTGGCGTGGCCACATTAGCAGCTCTTGCAATGGCTCCAGAGAGTAGTGCATTGTGGTAGCTATCCCTGCATGCAAGTGGGTAGAGTGGAGTGTGACAGGGAGTGTGTTGTGTGTATGTGGGGGGAGACAGAGTGAGTTTTTTGGGGGATGAGAGCATGTCAGCATGCTGTCTTGTAAGTTCAGACAGCAGCAGACCCCCTCTGCTCCCTCCGCCTCTCTCTCTCCCCCCCAGCATTCCACACTAATGGTTGCTTTGTCTCGGAGCAGATAAGCACCAGCTGTCAGAAACAGAGCTTTCAAAGGGCATATCCACATTCCTACAGTGATTCCAAAACAATGACAAGAGGGGCCACTTGACTTAAGGGGATTATGGGACAGTTCCAGAGGCTGATCAGAGCGCAGTAATGCAACACCTTGTTCACACTGACACCCGGGCGTTTCAGCCAAGGTGCACCAAGTGTTAATCTTGTCGCCGAGGTGGAGTACCAGGAGCACTCTAGCCCTGGAGTCAGAGAGCTCTATGTGCCTTGCCACTGTGGATGGGTAGTGAGCTAGGGTGCCCAGGGCTGCTTTAATGTGCTCTAACTCACAAGTGTAGCCAAGCCCTTGGTATCTTTCCGAGAACTGAAGAAGAGCTCTGTGTAATTCAAAAGCTGGTCTCTTTCACCAGAGAAGTTGGTCCAATAAAAGATATTACCTCACCCTCCTTGTCCCTCCCATGTGCTGGGACAAACATGGCTACAGCAATACTGCAAACAATAAAAGTTTATTATCATTATAAAAAAGCGGTGGCTGCTGGCAGGGCGTTCTTAATGAGGGCCCTGGGACTTCTGAACTTGTTTCCACTTTGTTCCAAAATAGCCTGAATTTGATGACCTTCCAGGCATGTTGTAGGTTGCAAAAGCAATTTGTTTGATAGGATTTGTAGGGAAGGATGAAGGTATGTTCCTGGGTATGTCTGATTTGGGAGTGAGGCTTTTCTGGAGTTTTTCCATGTTTTTTTATTGTCTGTTGGCTTAGGTAAATTGTTAGCTCCATTTTGACTGTTTAATGCTTCAGGCTGACAGTTAATTTAATTATGTATCATTGTTAATGCTGGTAGATTGTTTCTATAAGTATAATTATTGTCAGGCACTTCTGTGCGTATGTTCTTTTTTTTTTAAGTTAAATCTAAAGAAAAGGAAAAATAATAGAAAGATGAAATTGACCTAAAGCTACTGAGAGTTCCTCCTGCCATTTATTTGCAGCCACAGATTTTAGCTTTGGCCTATGTGTGTAATTATCAAAAGTAGTAATTCAGTACAGGCTGGCCTGGACTCCTGCTTTCTGCTGAGCAAAGAAATAAGATGAAATGGGAGATTGGAGCCTTCTTGTTTAGTAAGTTTCCCCTTTCTGTTTTTGGTGGAAAGAGGCCATTATTTCTGCTGGACCTCATAAATCCTAATAATGAAACTGGCTTCTAGCAAATCATGTGTTGTTTCACATATCAGCAAATATTTAGCTAGGAGGTAAATGATGGGGTGGCGATATTTGGAGAGCATCTGTTTCTTCCCTCTTCCTCTTTCCAAAGTAAACAGGCACCCTCTAGCCTCCTCCCCCGAAATGATTTACCCTCCTTTTGTTAAGGAACGTCTAGTAGAAAGGTATGGATCCTGTCTAATATGGTAACTAGAACAAGCAACAGCCGCTTTGCTGGACATATGTGATTAGTCCTGGGAGCTTTATGCTTTTCATATTGGTCAGCTATGTTGTTTTGCATTATAAATTCCCTGTGCCAACAAACTCAGTAGCATAAAACATTTATGCAGGGGATCCTGCTTGACATTCCTTTTTTTTAATAACATCACACAAATTGTCAATAGTACCAGAATTGTTTTTAATTAACTAAACTTAGAGACATATGTTTTCCCCAAATGAGAGAAAAAAAAAAAAAAGCTACTGAGGAGTGATCATGACGACAACAAAAAAATTATTACTGTTAGTTCCCTGCAATAATTTTTTGGCTGTGATTGCTAAGAAGCGTTGTTTTCCTTCTCCCACCTATTTTCTTCCCGTGTCACCTCTGTTCTATTTACGATTATCCGTGGAAGAGTGAAGTGGGGAAGAGCACTCTTCTTTAATAAGAGCCTCCCCTCCTCTTTCTTTCAGTTGTTTCAAATGATGCATTTTCACTAATGGTGCAAAGCTTGTCACGTGTGATTACATGTGGTCGGCTGTACAGTTGCATGCTAGTGTTGTGCTCCTGAGGGATGCTTAGCAAGGTGTGTCCTGCATTCAGCTGCTTACATTTCATATTTCATCTGAGATTTACTTACATATCCAGATAGCCAACGTATAGTGAATTTAACTGCTATACTTCAGATGCTGTCGACTGTCAATAGCATTAATAAAAGGATGCTTCATTAACTGCATGATTAAATTGGCATTAGTTGTAATTTCTTAAAATAAACCAACCACACATGCCAATGTGTTGGTTGTAAAGAAGAGATCAGGTTGCTTATTTTTGATTGGACATGGCTTGATATTGAACAGAATACCAAAATATTTGTATGTAAGGAATTACAGCAAATGCTTATAGTGCCTTAGGTCATAGACATCCCACACTGTCCAGTCTTAAATTATTGGTCAGCAATATGGGGGTGGCCTATGTTACATTTATGAATGTAAATTACAGCTTCAAAACTGCACCTACCTGGGTAAAAGAGTGTTTCCATGGTCATATTTGTTTTTGTTTTGCTTTTGCATCTGCTTACATGCCACTATTCAGTTGAATTATGTTTTTAATGGAGAATCAGGCACACAGTGTGCAGCTCTAATCCAGTGTGAATAAAAGTGAAAATCGCATTGCACACTCTAAAGTGAATGTGTCATGAATCAGGCCTTTAAAGATTTATTGGAAGTCACTGATACCTAGAATGCCTAGATACAGTCCAAACAATATTTGTGTATGATATTATGAAATCCCTACATCATTAATTGCTATACATTTTGGGATGATACTGTGAAGAGGTTTTTTAATGGTTTACATATTTCCTCTATGATCCTAAAGTTGATTTTTCAGAAAGTTGAATGCCCCAGTATTTATACGATTCACAGAGGTAATTGACACTAGTTAACATATTTCTAAACGCAGGTTTTGCATAGAATATTTGTAGCAACTTTTTATTTTTTCAATGTTTATTTTAATCATCCATATTGATGAGGAGGCAAGTTTTATGAAGGGATAATTATGTTACCGTCAGTCAGGCCCATCAATTTGCATGACCTACATAAAAGATTTTTGAAGAAGGAAGAGGATTTACCAAGTTATTAAAGGATCTGTTGTTAATTGTCAAAATTTTATTGGCACATACGCCACATGTGTTATTTTATTGTAATGAGTAAATAGCAATAATACATGTTAAATGATTGCACTGGAGTATTTTCCTGAGCAAACTGCCTGTTGTTTTCATAGATAACTAGATTTAAATTTATATAATGCTGAAGTTACAATTGGGATATTCTGTAAGTTCTAGTTTAAAAAAATTGTCCAGCTCGTTCTTTCTCATCTGCAGTAATGAAAAATTCTTGGAATACAGCCTTGCAGTAAGTAGTCCTGCTAAATTATGTTATTTTCTAACCTTAGCATCAACGAGATCCTCGTCTGAATGAAATTTTATTCCCATTCTATGATTCAAAAAGAGCAATGCAGATAATTGAGACATATGAGCCAGATGAAGATTTGAAGAATAAAGGTAAACAAAGTGGGAATATCTGTGTATCAAAAATTAATACCACATTCTTTAGACACTTTAAATTTTAAAAAGCACCTACGTGACTTGCGAGCCTAGTCCCAATGAGACTGAGGCCAGGTCTACACTATAAACTTACATCGGTGAAAAATCCACACCCCTGAGCAACATGGTTATACTGACCTAACCCCTGGTGTACATAGTGTTATGCCAACGGGAGGGCTTCTTTCACAGGTACATAGTAAAATGCTATGTTAGCTTTTACCAAAGCTATAGGGGTAAGCACCTTTGTGCTCTCCTAATCTTCTCTATGAGCTGCAGAGGCCGAAGGCATAAAGCTTGTCTAAATTGCAGCATCCTCCTCTGTCTACTCTAAGCCTCAGTTTTGCCCAGAATCTCTCCAGTACCGCCAGCTGCACCTCCACCCCTGACGTGCTCCTCCTGCCTTAGGCATGCTCTCTACACAAGGGATTGTGAGGAGCCAATGGCTGTCTTCCTTGGTTCCTGCAGCACAGGAAACAGGCCTTGACACCCCTCTGGTCCTTTTACCAGGAGTAAAGCAGCTGAATGAGGAGTAAGGATCTGATCCTGTATATGTTGCTCCCAGTTTACTCTGCTATCCTTCCATCTGTTAACAGATTGCTTTTGCTTTTTTGCTAAAATTGAACCTGGGAGGTGATGGTCTCTCCATAACTTCTCAGGGCACTCCAGTAAAAAAAGGGGAAGGGTTTCAGCCAATACACTGGCTTTCAGATGGGAGATATCTCCTCTCAATAGCACAGTATTTCTTTTTTTAAAAATTATCTATAGGACACGCGAGGATCCATTGTTTTCTCGCAGTCATGGATCGGAATTTTGAAGGATCCAACTCTATAGCTTATTTTGTTTTCATCTTCGTATGTACCGGAAACTCCCCTTACTAATTACTTCCTTTTCTTTTTAATCTAATCACATTGGTCACATGTTTAAGGCAGTCATGGTTCTCCTGTCTAGATGCCAGCATATTTCAAGTGTTTTCCCATAATGTACAAGGTATAATGAACATTATTTGCCCCTGTTCAGAAAGAGATGCACCCATGTTTTGGGTGGGCAGGAGTTAAAGTAAGCCAGTAGTTTATGAAGATAGGTATTTTGCAGACAAGAAACTGAATCTAGAAGCTGATGTCGGCATGAGCGTCTACACTGCTTTCATATTCTTTCAAACAATCATTGAGTCATGGTAGCAACTTGAGCCTATTGTGTTAATTCTTTCTTTCTTCATTATTTGTATTGCGATGTATGTAAATGTGGACTGTCTCCTGCCGAAAAATCGAAGGGGTTTTTCTGATGATGATCTTTCCTTGGTGGGGTTAGTTCATGCAGGTTTCACCCCAGTGGAATTAGTGGGAGAAGGGGAGGAATTGGCCCCAGAAGTTATGGATCCTGAATATAGGCAGGTCATTCATCTGGCTTTAAACCATACTGTCCTCTTGTTGGGTGATTGCTCCATAGTCCAGTGTGGAGACAAAACCACACTAGATTCTGTCCAGTATCAGACGGGGATGACATTTTGAAAAGCACATCATTCCACCCGCACCAGTGTGACCTTGCATGCACTATCCATGTGAGGTCATGCTGGCAGGGACAGGTCCACACCAATCCTGGAAGTACCATAATGTCTTGTATTCTGGGAATGCATGAGTAGCCACCCAATATCCAATGGAGGCAATGGCTTATCTGCGTGGTGCCTGTTCTCTGCAGTCCTTTACAAGACCCCCTATTCCATAAAGCACTTAGGCACATGTGTGCACTGAATAGCACTGTGTGGGAGGCAAGACCTCGTTCACTGACCGTAGCTGTAAGAAACCAGTCCTGCCTTGGTCACCGTACAGCAGGGGTAGTGAATTACTTTTTTGTCAAGGTCCAGATTTCTTGGTCAAGGTGTAGTCAAGGTCCAGACTCCAGAAAAAATAATTAAAATAATAACAACAATAATGATAATTAAATAAAAAGATTTGGGGGTCCATTCAGAAGCAGCTGGTGGTCCGGATTTGGCCCACGGTCCGCCTATTGACTACCCCTGCTGTACGGTAAGGATCAGTAACTAGTAAGGGTCATAACTAGAACTCAGCCCTTCCTCATGTGCTGTACAGCACATGGATGGCTCAGTAAGCTCAGGAGCTCTGTGGAAGAGCCGTTATAGACACTTTCTCCTTCTGGGGGAGACTCTGCACCTCAGCCTCTTAATTATGTTATCATTGGGGCAGGGCTTCATTATTTTGCTAAAATCTTAGCAGATATCCACCAGCTATACACAGCAGTGATTTTTTTTTCACTCTCTTATACTTTTTCCTCCAGGCAAATCACATATCATGCCTGGAGCTACTTTGTTCTGCTGGTTTTAAGTTGTTACTGGGGTGGGGGGTGTTAAATTTCTTAAGATGAGAATGTGTGATTTTTAATTTTTTTTCATTTTCTCCTAACTCAAAACCAGCTGAAGGGATTTGGCTGTGACCAAGAATAGGAAGTTCAAAGCCTCAAGTGAGAATTTTTCAGAAAGTTATGAGCAAGTGAAAGCTGGGGGGTTAGGGATTCTCTGTTGAAACAAAAAGGTCATGTGAAACAAAATAAAATTAGAGCTGCTGTGAGCTGTCCCTTGCCAATAACAGAGCTCTATGTCTGACATTAGGAAACAGGAACTTCAAGTTCAAATTGCATTCAAATTGTGTAATGTAACGTTTAGATAGTTAACTGCCTACCTCCCCCTGTCCCCCCCCCTTTTTTTTTTTAGCATGAAGCCATTTTTAACATAGATATCACAGGCAGATTCTGATCTGGCTTAAACCAGAATCTGGCCCCTCATCTTTTACAATTTCTGAAGCACAAAACAAAAAGAGGTGAAAGAAAACGTACTACGGACACTGTGGCCAAAGTTACTGTACACACACAGTTCCATTTTCTTACATGGTTTTGTTTACACAGAAAATGTTTTCATTTTCATTGTCAGGAAGATAATCTACTGTATATACTTTGAACAGTGGGGTGGTTAGCAAAAGTCTTGAACCTTCCATGTTTTGGAAATAAATTCAAAATAAATTAACTTTGTAGCTCATGCTAATAGAATCTTTGGATCCAGCCTTTGAAAGACTGGGAGAGTCTTGTACTTAAATTACTGTTGTTAATTTTCTTTCATCAGCTGTTATAAAATACCAGCACCTCTTCTGGGTAACAATGTCTGTGTTCCTTTAAACACTAACAATCTGTATTCTCTGCATAAATACAAAAAAACCATAAAGCTATTTTTTTCCTTCCAGGTCTCATATCAAGTGATGGATTCTGCAGATATTTGATGTCAGATGAAAATGCCCCAGTCTTCCTTGACCGTTTGGAATTATACCAGGAAATGGACCATTCTTTGGCTCACTACTTCATCAGCTCTTCCCACAATACCTATCTAACAGGCAGGCAGTTTGGCGGGAAGTCTTCTGTAGAGATGTACAGACAAGTGCTTTTGGCCGGTTGCAGGTTGGAAATACAGGATAATGGCTTTCATAGTTAATATTGTTTGGGGGCAATCAAATACTTCATTTTATTTACCTCGGTAATTCTATATGATACCATGTAAATATAACAAGTGTGATACATATGAAAAATATCATAAGTAAAATTCCTTTTTGTACAAAAACATATGGAAAGAGTAGCCTTTAGGAAGTTGTAGTATTGTGGGGGGAAGGGTGTGTTGGAAGATGTAGACTGCACACTTCTGCAGTTCAGAGGGATTTGTGCTGTGCAATTAAGCCAATCTGCATTTACATGGATATCGGTTTATGACTTCCAGTTTAACTACTTTCAGTGCATAGATATGGTATATCCAAATTAGCTAACGAGAGAGTAAATAATGGAGTGCTGGAAAAAAACCCACTTTCACTCAGACATTTTGCACTCTCATACACACAGAGTTTAATGTAATATGTCCATAGCTATAAAATCAAATTGAAATAAGAGTTTGTGTATTACAGCGTGAGAGGAATTGTATTGCTTCTAAAATTGCAATGTTATTTATTGTAGTCTCTGCTCCTGAACAAGACTGATTGCTTGGAGCTTCTGTCAAATGGCTTATATATTTATTGAAATATTGTGGAAATTGACATAGTTGTTATTGGGTTTTTAGATGTGTTGAACTGGATTGTTGGGATGGAAAAGGTGAAGACCAAGAACCAATAATAACACATGGGAAAGCAATGTGTACAGATATTCTTTTCAAGGTAGACTATATATATCACTGGTAACTTCAAATTTATAAATCAAACTTTAAGCCCAAATCCTCTCTTCAGCACCCAGACTGGGAAATTTAGCTAGCAAGTAGAGAACTCTGCAGAGAGAAGGAATCCCACACTACAACACTGCATGGCTGGCACTACATCCTAATGGAATGAATGATTCGAATGGGGTGGTTCCTATGTCCTGAACTCTTAAAAGCTTGCCTCTGCCTCACTACCTGTTCCCACCCCCCTCTGCATGAAAGCATGCGGGGAGCCCACTCAGGCCTCTGCATAGTCTCTCCAAAACCTGCCACTCTTATGGTCTCTGCTGCGAAAGTCCCCCTTACCGGTGGAAGGGACAGGCGAAACACAGGAGTTGTCCCTTCAGCCAAAATCCTCCTCTCGGACAGATCAGCTGTCAGATCCCTATGTCTCAGAGGAGCGCTGAGCTTGAGGCTGTTGCTATCACCTTCCTCCCACAGGTGAAGAGGGAGTTTTTTAAACATGGCGTGCAAGGTAGTGAGTAGGAGTAAATGGAGAAATGAAATAGACACAATTTGTTCCGTCTGTCTTTGCTTCATTTGCAAATCCATCATGTTCTGTGTCTGTAAAATATTTCTACTCATGATTGCCACTTGATGTGTGTTAACATGAACACTTTCTTTGCATTTTAAAGGATGTCATTCAAGCCATTAAGGAAACTGCATTTGTTACATCTGAGTATCCTGTTATTCTTTCATTTGAAAATCACTGCAGGTATAAAGTATATTCATCTTCCATTTTTAATAGTGCAATGAAAGAGCAATTGTACCTATGATAAGGCTCATAATAGTTCAGCTTTACCTGGAAAACTTTGTAACAGGGTTATGCAAATAAATTAGATTAGATGTCGCTTTGAAGAGATTCAGGGATGTTTGCTTTAACGCAAAGGTCAAGCTTTACGGTGGTTTAATAATGCTGTGATTCAGCAGTGAGTTACATTTGAAGGTCACATTAACTGAATAATATTTAATCAGCACATTGCTTTGCTCTAAATAAATGCATTTCAGTTATATTAGTTAGGTTTTTATAAACACTTAAAAGTACTATAAGTCTTGTAATTTTATTGTAAGTGGGCAGCAAATTACATGAAATACTTGTATTACGTCTATATTCACTTTTTTGTTGCTGAATGATGGCTTGGAGTTTTTTGGGGGGAGGGGTGACAGAGAGAATCTTAAGAAATTAACAAATGTCACTTTTTTCAGCAAATACCAACAGTATAAGATGTCAAAATACTGTGAAGATTATTTTGGCGATCTCCTTTTGAAGCAACCTCTAGAAACACATCCAGTATGTATCTTTAAAAATTGTGTTTATATCTTGGGTTAATTTTATTAGCGAGATATAGTAACTTGGGGTCACATCACCAATAGTGGAGAAACTTGTGTGCCTGGGCCTAAGTTTTCAAACATCACTATTGATTTGGGGCTTCTCAGGTTTTGGGTGCTTGTCCTTAGCTGGTTCATTTAATTTCTTCTGAACAGGGATTGGTGAAGGACTTCTGGCAAGGGTTGGGGAGCCATGTCCCCATGCTGAGTCAAGCAGGGTTGCCTGCCCTATAAAATAGACCAAGTGTAGTTCCTTTGCTTGTGACCTCACCACCTTGTCTCTCTGTAGTTTCCACTCATTGATGCTCTACTTAATGCTAAACTGTATTAATGCTAAGTGGCACTATGTGCAAAAGCCTTATTTAAATGAATCTTAGCCATAGCCGGCAGAGCATTACAGGATCTAATGATGAACGCATCTTGTGTGTATAAGCAAACACTGTGGCCAGTCCACAGCTGGTACAGAAGAACCACTACACTAAGAACAGAAACAGAAGGAACAAAGCAACAAAATGCAGACAAAGAACAGCCACAAAGTTTGCAGGATCTCATCAACATGCCACTTTTCAATGCCTTAGAGAACTTCAGCTTTGACAAATCTTCACAATGGATAGACAGTATTTTGCAAGATTTCAAATTGCAAACAAACTTGAGATCATAGAAGATTAGGGTTGGAAGGGACCTCAGGAGGTCATCTAGTCCAACCCCCTGCTCAAAGCAGGACTAATCCCCAACTATATACATTTTTTGCCCCAGTTCCCTAAATGGCCCCCTTAAGGATTGAACTCACAAGCCTGGGTTTAGCAGGCCAATGCTCAAACCACTGAGCTATCCCTCCCCTACATGTATCTTCTTTAATTTATGTTGTGGGAAAGCAAGTGAAGCATATCTTTAAATCCTTTGACTTCACTGCAGACTGTCACAAAGATAACTATGAAAGGATTCTGGCTATGTTTGATGCATACTTTATACCTCAGAGAAATGTGGTTTATGAAAGAGAATGTTTTCATGACAGAATTCAAGAACCAGGGGGAAAATGTTGAATGTTTTATAAGAATTCTGCATACATTGGCTGAAAACTCTGATTTGGGGAATGCAAAACATGAAAATATCAGACTCAGACTGGTTTATTGGGTTAACAGATGAAAAACTTTTCATAGCAGCTGAAATTGAGGAGAGTTTTAACCCTAACCTCAGTTATTTAAATAGCAAAACAGTCTGAACTAGTGAAACAGTGAAACCTAGAGAAACTTGACAAACTTAAAAACCTGTAGCTAGCTTAGAAACTGTGTTAAAAGTTATTATCATAAAACCCCTGAGGCAAGGAGAGAGAACTCCCAAGTTAACAGTGACAATTCCAGCCTACATACACAATAAGTAGAAAAAGTCAATCTCAAGAGATTAT
This sequence comes from Mauremys reevesii, assembly GCF_016161935.1. NCBI lineage: Eukaryota > Metazoa > Chordata > Testudines > Geoemydidae > Mauremys > Mauremys reevesii. The sequence continues at coordinate 9,982,739 of NC_052625.1, forward strand.
GCATGTCCAGCCAGAGGCACATGATGTAATGAATGTATGAAATGTGGACTTTTTGCAGCTGTTTGCTGCACCAAAGCAGTCAGAGAGTTGACTCATATCATGGACAACCAAGAGCCACTGTTTCTGATATCTATTACTTGTGATGACATAGATAGAGCCTTGCAAATCTGCGGATATCCACATCCACGGACGTAGTTGTATTGTTTACCATCTTTGCTGATTGCAAATTGGATGCAGCTCCAAATTTTTGTATCTGTGCAGGGCTCTAACAGTGACATGGGTGCGAATGCAGATACATATGAACGGTGGAGTGTGGATTGCGGGTCGGATAGAAGTTAATTATCGCGGATTCGGATCGGTTGTGAATCCAAATTTTTGTATGCACACAGGGCTCTAGACATAGAACCTAACCTGGAGAGTGAAATTAAATATTCATGGCAAGACTATTGAGTTTTAAATTGACTCAGGAGCTGATGTCACAGTCATCATAGAAGGGACTTGCAATCACATTCAATCCTTCTCAGAGCTGAAGTCACAGCTTGACACGGCTTTGACTAGCCTTGGAGGTATACTGAATGGCTTGGATCAGCTCACCATAGAAACAACTTGCAAAGATAAAAGCTTTGCATTCTGAATGGATGTGATCAAAGTATCAAAGACGAGCAACTTCTCAGCTGTAGCATGGCAGCCATGATGGTCCCGGTGAGAGAGGTGGAAGAACTTGATAGAGGATTTAGTGATATTGGACTTCTGAGAGGTTATCCAGTACAAATCAACTTAAGAGACAATGCTGAACCATACAGTGTACAAACACCCACACCAGGGAGACCTTGGAAGAGACTAATTGCAGATTTATGCAAATTCAGAGAACATCACTGCCTGGTTATCGTAGTCAAATCAGATAAAAAAGGCTACAAGAGCTTCTGAACATATTTTTACAACAGACATCACTCAGAGAATTGCCAGGTCTAGAACCTGGTGACCATGCTCATGTAAAAATGGATGGAGAAAAAGGATGGACAACTTCAGCTGTCGCTGTATACAAAAAAATAAATAAATTCTGCACCAATATAATATGTGATTGTGACTGACGTTGGAGAGTTCAAAAGGAGCCATTGACATCTACAGTTTGTTCCTCAGAAAGAACAATCAACAGATAAAACGCTACCGATGGCAGATTCAGAACAAGAAGATTGCAAACCGACCAGGCCAGTTTTTGCAAGTAATGGACAGCCAGATGCTAAACTGTACTATGCTGTTCAGCCCTTAGGAGGCACTGTGTAAAATACAGTTCATTTAAATGAACCTCAGTCAGAGCATTAAAGGAGCTAATGATGAACACATCTGGTGTGTATAAGCAAGCTCTGTAACCAGTTCATATCTGGTGCAGAAGAACATGACAGATGCAAAGTAATTGATCATATGTGCCTGGAAGGGAAGGGTGTAGTGCCTTCAGCTGCATCTTGTATTTCATACTTCATGGTCCAGATCAAGCTTTGGAATCTGGGCTGCTTCAGTGATGCATTAGGAACTGAATTGAATGAAGAGCTCCCAGCAGAAGCAGCAACTGGAGGACCAGTCAGGAGAACTAAAATCCACGTGCATTTCAGTCTCATACATAGCCAGGAAATATAGCAGATGCTGGAGCATTCTTAACAGGCATGGCCTACCAATATTCAACCTTGGCCTAACCTATTTTCTAGGGCAGGGGATCTCAAACTTTATTGCACTGCGACTCCCTTCTGACAACAAAAATTACTACACGATCCCAGGAAGGCGGACCAAAGCCTGAGCCCACCCAAGCCATGCTGCCCAAGGGCTTCAACTCCAGGCCTGTAACCTGAGCCCTTTCGGCTTTGGACCTGAGCGGTGGGGCTCAGGCTTCAGCCCCGAGACCCAGCAAGTCTAAGCCAGCCCTGGCGACCCCATTAAAATGTGGTGGTGACCCACTTTGGGGTCCTGACCCACAGTTTGAGAACCGCTGTTCCAGGGCCTGCCCGCTGCTTTGCAAAAACCATTCAAACTCTCTGGCAGCAGCCACCAAATGTCAGAGGTGAACAGCTGCTATCAGCTGCACCACTCTGCTGAGAAAGACAGCCAGGAGAGTCCTATGACTCACCTTCCTGCTACTGTCCCTGGTGACTACCAGTCCCTTTTGCCTAGTGGCGCCTTCTCCAGGGCTGTGCTTTTTTCTCTTCTCTTAAATTTGACAGGGGTAGTTACGATGCAAGAATGCCTAATAGAGACCATGTTCCCATACTCGGAGGGGTATGCAGAGATGTGTGGCTGGCTGTAACATCCCCAACCTGAGCGCAGTTCTCACACGTGACTGCTTCTCATGGCCCTGTGACCAGACAGAAAAGGTGCCACACCAGGAGTTCTGTGGCTACTGCTGCTTCAGGACCCAATTCTAGCCTCATCTGGTCTCTGCTCTTTAGTGCTGCTCATTGTTTTATGTTTTGTTTTTCTTGCTTGTCTCTAGTTTTGTCACTCTGCCTCCTCCAGGCACACATCCATCAAGCAAACTTTCAAAAGGCATCTGGTGCAAGTTTGAAACTTGCTTAGTTGTATGCTGTTTTAAATGTCTCTGGAAGGAAAACTCAGGACAGGCGTGAGACTGGCTGAAGCAGATATTTTCCCAGAGGGGCACCTAGCTAAGCTTTTAATTGCAGACTGATATTTTAGAGGTAGGGGAAATGAAGCCTGATTGTACTGACATCTAGTGGAGTTAAAACATATTCACTGCTGGTCACAGTTGATGATAACCTAGACTTCACTGTATCCTCATTGTACATGTTGAGTTTGTTGTACATCAGGGGTGGGCAAACTACAGCCCACAAGACCATCCTGCCCAGACCCTGAGCTCCCAGCTGGGGAGGCTAGCCCCTCCCCGCTCCCCCACTGTCCCCCCTCCCCTGCAGCTACGCCACTGCACGGGCAGCGCTCTGGCTGGCGGGGTTGCGCGCTCCTGCCGAGCAGCGCGGCAGCATGTCTGGCTCCGACCAGGCAGCGCGGCTGCCAGACATGCTGCTCTGAGCAGCATGTTAAGGGGCCTAAGGGGTTGAATAAGGAGCAGGGGGTACCAGGGGGCAGTCAGGGGACAGGGAGCAGGGGGCGGTTGGATGGGGTGGAGATTCTGGGGGGCGGACAGGGGATGGGGGAGTTGGATAAGTGTGGAAGTCCTGGGGGCCTGTCAGGGGTGGGGGTGTTGATAGGGGTCGAGAGATGGGGAACGGGGGTTGGATAGGCGTGGGGGCCTGTCGGGGCAGGAATGTGGATAAGGGTCAGAGCAGTCAGGGGACTGGGAGCAGTCAGGGGACTGGAAGCAGGTAGGTTGGATAAGCGGTGGGGAAGTTAGGGGCAAGGGGTCCCAGGAGGGGGTGATTAGGGGACAAGGATCGGGGGGGGTTGGATGGGTCAGGGGGCCAGGCTGAGGGGGGCAGTCAGGGGGTGGGAAGAGGGAGGGGTTGGATAGGGGTTGGGGGCCAGGCTGTTTGGGGAGGCACAGCCTGCCCTACCTGGCCCTCCATACAGTTTTACAACCCCAATGTGGCCCTCGGGCCAAAACGTTTGCCCACCCCTGTTGTACATGATCCCCTTGCTGGAATTGAATGATTGAGTTTACTTAATTATAATGGAAACATGAATATTAGCTTGGAGGGATGTATCAGTTGTTGGTTCCACGTGCTGCTTGCCACCTTTGTTTGCTTCTCCTTGTATTTGGGTATCAGGGTGTGGTGGGTTGACAGTGGCTTCCCCCAGAGGCTGTTGATGCTGGTCCTGCACAGTGACAGAGCTGACCAGATGATGATTATTTTTTTATGTGGTGGTTGAATACCTAGACACTCCACCCACTCCAGAGAGATCTGCCTCCCTGTTCTAGGATTCTTTACTAACCCTGGCTATATCTTCCAGTCCCAACTCACTTCTACCTCAATGTACCCCTTGTCCTTTTCAGCTGTGATACTGGGTAACAGGTCTTTCCCCCACCACCCAAATCTGTACTCCTATGTGTGTGCTGGGGCTTGTCCCATGGGATCCTGTCCTATGCTCTGCCCACCTCAGAGCCGAGAGTGATGGGCCAACAGATGGTATTCCTCTCCCTTCCCAATATGGAGCAAGTCATTTAATGATACTTAGTACATATGTAGCATTTGGCATTTGATACCATCCACAAACATCAAAAACATGATCCTACAAACCCTTACTGGCAGGTATAGTCCTAATCCCCTGGCTAAGGACTACTCGCATAGATAGATCTTTGCAGGACTGTGCACTGGTTGCTGGAAACTCACAATACGGTGGTAAGTTAAGCTGGGTATGTATTATTAGTCACATTTAGCAAATTAGGAAATTGATATTAGGGAACTGAGGTTAAGTGACTAGCCCAAAATCACACAGGAAATCAATGTCCGAGTTGATACTCCAGTCTCCTGACTTGACTGTTGCCAAGATAGTGTGGTCCTGTGGATATGGCAGTGGACTAGGAATCAGGAGAGCTAGGTTTTGCTCCTGCCTATGCTAGTGATCTGTGGCATTACCTCTGTCACTTTGTTGCTCTCTCTCTGCCTCAGTTTCCCCTCCCACTCTGTGTCTTGTCTATTTAGATTGTAATTTCTCCAGGGGAGGGACTCCTTTTCTATTTATTGTACAGTGCTCAGGTGATAAATGCTTTATTTTAAAGCTATGTAATCTCTTCCTGCCTTGTTTTCTCCATCTGTAAAGTGAGGATGATGATACTTTCCTGCCACACTCTTGCATTGTGTTAATTAATTTTTGTGAAATGTTTTGTGGTCATCAAAAAATGAGTATTTTGTAAAATATTATTATTACCGATTAATTTTTGAGGTATTTTTCTTCTGGGTGGTAGTCAGGCAGCACACCCATTCTGCCACTTGTGAAAGCTATGAGCAGCAGAGAGAAAATAGTAGAGCAGAATTCAGTTTTCAGATGATTTGATAAATAATAATAGCAGTCTCTCTTACCAATGGAGGTATACATTTTTGTATCAGCCTGTTCTCTTTTTCAGAATTTAGCAAACCTTAATGTGAGGTGGAAATAATAGATGTCTAAACGTGTTTTGCTAAAAGGGGCAAGAGTAGTGATTAAACAAGACTGCAAGATAGGTGAACAAAATTAAAGGACTTCACATGCTTCCATGAGCAGAGAGGGATGGGATCTCGTGCTTCCCATTTGGAGGGAGGGGATGGCCGCAGAGGAAGTGGAAGTCCTCCCTTTAGGTCATTGTCTCCATCTTGCCCTGGCTGCACAACAGCCCTTCCATGGTTCTGCTTAGTCAGGGCTTGTCTCAACTACCGGGGAAAGTCGACCATAGTTACTCTACGCCAGCTACTTAAATAGGTCTAGGTCGACTTACTGTGGTGTCTTCACTGCGCAGTGTCAATGGTAGATGCTCTCCCGTCGACTTACCTTAATCTTCTCAGGGAGCTGGAGTACCGGGGTTGACCGGAGAGCGCTCTGCCATTGATTTAGTGGGTCTTCACTAGACCCGCTAAATCGACCCCGGCTGCATCGATTGCAGCAACGTCGATCTCCCCGTAGTGAAGACCAGCCCTCAGTGTCCTGGTCCTAAAGTCATAATCCAGCCCAAAATGTGTGGTCAGAGAGGTTAAATGAGACTATCATTGCAAATCATGCTCACTAAGCCTTTCTCTCCATTTTTGTAGCTTGAACCAGGAAGACCCTTACCATCCCCTAATGATCTCAAAAGAAAGATACTCATAAAAAACAAGAGGCTGAAACCTGAAGTGGAAAAAAGTAAGTAAAGTTAATTGAACCTTTAAATTAATACGAACTTATGCACTTTAGATAACTGAATAATGTTTTATCAAACTTTCCAAAATTACGAATATACTGTATATTCACTATGCATGACATTTTGTTTTCACTTGTGTTTCATATCAGTGGCAAAGTTTTGCCCTCTGTATAAATGTGTAGAGATTATAAATACGTATAACTTGAAATGGAATTCTGGGTCCTAATCTGTGCTGTCCACGCTAAAATGTAACATAGATGGAATCTGTCATAGAGCAGGTGTGCTGTCATCGTTGTGTTTTTCACACCTGCCAGGGTGAACGAAAACTGAAATAGCAACAAAGAATCCTGTGGCACCTTATAGACTAACAGACGTTTTGCAGCATGAGCTTTCGTGGGTGAATACCCACTTCTTCTTGCATCAGACCCACACTCACAACTTCCAAAACTCAATCTGTTAATGTTAAGTTGCAACAGGCCTTTGGATTTGCTTTACAGAACCAGACTACAGACTAACCCTTAAAACTGAAATGGAATTTCAAATGACTCTTCTTTTCTTGCCAATCCTGGTATTCTTCAGCTGTGCATGAATAATGATGTTGGGGTATTCATGGTTCCTACGATAGCCATACTGATTGGCCCTGGACCTTCTCCCATTGAAGACAGTGGCTAAACTCCCATTGACTTTAGGATTGGCTCATACGGTGCAACTTACAAGCACAACTCAGAAATAACATAAGAGTCCTGCACTATATTGAGGTAAAATTCCCATTCCAATATGGAATGTATCAGGCTGTGAACGTGATCAGCCATCTGTTACCCAGGACTTGCCCACGGCAGTAATGTGTTCGATCCAAAGGCTCTTGAGGTCACTGGAAAGACGCCCCTGATCATTTTTTTTGATCCAGCATTGGTAATAACTGTTTTATCAAACTATCCCTAACAACAACAGGTCTCAAGTCCTTTTGTAGCAGACCTGACCCTAATTGGTACTGAGCACCCACCACTCCTATTAAATTCAAGCCCCTGTCAGAATCAGGCCCTAGTTATTTAGCATTTTCTTCATGTAATTTGAGTTAAAATATTTAATTTTGGATACGAGCCATTCGTCACATGGCTAACGTTTATTTTCTCTCTGTTTTTTATTTTTTAAATAGAACAGCTTGAGGCACTGAAAAGTATGATGGAGGCTGGGGAAACAGCTGCTCCTGTCAATATCCTGGAGGATGACAATGAAGAAGAAATAGAAAGCGGTGAGGATTTAATAAGCTATGCTTCTCGGGAGTTGCTTGCATGCTGGAAAAGGAGGGACGAGTACATATAGACATTTGCTGCTGAACCTCAGTAGAAGCCTTTTAATATAACTGCTTCACTTTAACCTGCCGTATCCTCACAACCACTGAATTTATAGGCTTCCCACTTGTAACATAAACTCATAAGTACGTTTTTCAGTTAGATTTTAAATAGTGACTCTGTGAACTTGAAGCCCACGTAAAATTAAAGAAATGAAAATGTTACAAAGCAAATTAGACCGTTAGCAAAAGAAGTTTCATGTCTCATCTTTCGTTGCATCTGCTGTGCTGCTGTTGCCGTTGGAACATAGTTCTGCTTTTGATCCTATTTTATTTTGTTGATTTGTTTCTTTGCAATTTATCTCCGGGATAACCCTTTGAGATATCTGGGGTGAGGGATTGCATACAGGGGTAGGAGAACACAACAGCAAAAATACACTGAGGAAAAGCAGAGGTTAAAAGTGCTGCAGAAGAAGAAAAGCAGAATGAAGTTGTGAAGATATATGTATTGCAGTTGCATCTGCATAGATGGTCAAGTCACGTGTGTTAGTGTAAGTAGTTGAGAGAAGAGCATTGTGCAAAGTCCAGGAGGAAACCACGGAGCCCTTGCCAGTAAACGCAGTCTGCAGGAATGTGACCTACATGTTTTATTTGGCCTCAGTGTCAAAGGGGGGAGTCACAAAGACCCTACTTATAGCCATTAACAGCCCGTCTGATCACTCTCCATCTGAAGCGATTGAGCTTTACCTATAGAAGTTGTGGAAGGTCAAACCAGGGTGCTGGACTATTATATCTGTTATGAGAGAGGCATTGACTGCATTTGAATATTGTTCCTTCTACCTAGTTCACCACCTGGAGGTGATATCAGGAATTGTCCAAACAGGGTACCTTGTATTTAATCCACTGACCCATTGTTTTAGCTCATCTTTAAACGGAGGGAAGGCGGGGCAGCAGGAGCAGGGGGAGATAGAAATGGTAGACTAGGATCTGCAACATTTTTATACAATTATGGGAGCTGATTTGTATTTCTTCTTCAGGTAAATTATGCTTTCTGTGCAAAAAATCCTGCCAGTATCCCTTGAAACTGCTAGTTTAATTTTTCAATTCATTATAAGCACTACAAAAGAAGCTATTTCTCCCATGTACTGAACATCAATCTTTTCTAACGTATTGGTTTGAAGTTGTCCATCTATGTATTAATATCTCTCTTCACACATACAATATGTTGCCAATGCAGTCAGAAAATGCTTTGGATCCACGTCGTTCCTGGCTGGCGAAGGCCAGTGGGGGAAACACTGGGCCCATTGCTTATGGGATCGTCATTGCCTCTCTTAGAGAAGGCAAACTGCCTGTTGCTTTGAAGGAAGCAATAGTGCAGCCTTTGGTCATGCTTTGGATGCTGGCAATCCAGCTAATCATTATGAGTATTGAATCTTCTTGGGCACGTTTAGTGGAGACAGATGTGGTAAGACAATTTTCACAGTATCTAGATGCTGCTGATATCCTCGACCCCGTCAATCTGGATAGAGAGTTATCTTTGACAAAGAGACTGCATTGGTCATGCTTGTCAGTGGTCTCCTTCTAGTGATAGATGAAGACTAGGTCATTGTCTACACTACCGCTTAAGTCGATGTAAGTTATGTCACTCAGGGGTGTAAAACACCCACCCTCCTGAGCAACATAACTGACTTAGGGCGGTGTAGACACCATGTTATGTCACCAGGATACGCTTTCCCATTAACGTAGCTTCCGCCCCTCATTGAGGTGGGAAAACTCTCCCATTGACTTATCACGTCTTCACCAGACCCACTAAATCGACACCGCCGCATTGATCACAGCGGCACCATTTTAGCCCTGTAGTGAAGACAAGCCCTAGGTGTCCATGCTGGTATTCTTAAACCTATCGGCTGTCTTCATTACCATAGATCACAAGATGGTGTTGATTTGCCTGCAGACTCTGGTGGGAGTAGAGGCAGGTGCTCTTCGCTGGTTCCATTCCTTTCTCTTGGAGAGATCTCAATGGGTAGCTGTGGGCAATTGCTCCTCTTTCGAAGCTCTCAAAAGCGGGTTGCTGTAAAGTGCCATTCTGTCACCTGGTCTGTTCAACCTGTATCTGGGGCTGATGGGAGGGTTAGCAACAAGGTGTTGGGTGCATTGTCTTCAGTATGCTAATGACACTCAACTGTGTGTTTCTGTCTCATCCAACTTGAACAATGTGGTTCAGTGCCTCAGCCCATGTCTAGCTGAGTTTGGAACATGGATCAAAGTGAGCCGGTTGAAGTTCAGCCTAGACAAGACTGAGGCAATGAGTCTGCCAGGGAAAGCATCCGGAGGAGATGGCAGAGGTATTATCCGCCTCTTACGCTGAGGCAGTACATCTGCCATTAGTCACTTGTGTTTGCAACTCAGAGGTGATTCTAGACCATCAGCTGCTGTGTGACATTCATATTACAGCAGTGATCCAATCAACTTTTACCATCTGCACCTGGCTAGGAGGCTGCAAACCTCTCCTTTTGGATGTGGACCTTGGTGTTATCTGTTTTTGGACCTTGGTGTTATCTGTTCTCGTGATTGGACTGTTGCAGTGCACGCTACACGGGGCTGTACCTTTAAATCATTTGGAGACTGAAGGTGGTGCAGAGCACGGTGGCTCACTTATTCAGTGGGGCATTGTGTGGGGAGTTTCTGACATCAGGATCTGCACTGGCTGCCTGTTGGTCTCTAGGTTGAGTTTATGGTGTTGGATTATGACCATCTGTCAAGTCCTAAATGTCCTAGGACTGGCCCATGTGAGGGACCATCTCTCTCCCCATGCCACAGCTGCCTTCAGCAAGATGCTTGAGCTAGACTCCTCTTGTTATAAAAGAGAAGGGCTGGTTGTCCATGCATTCTCTGTGGGTGGTCAGGAGTCTGGAACTTGCTCCCTCACTCAGTCTGAAGTATCCCAGATCTGGTGACCTGCCAGCCGTGCTGCAAAAGACACCTGTTCAGCAGGGTTTTGGAGTGGGCTGAGGGTGTTTCCTAGATGACGAAGGGGTGGAAAGAATGTTCTGTAACTGGCTGGCTGGGATCCTGTTGAAATGACTACTGTAATGCTGCTGGGATTTTACTGTATTAGTAATTATGTGTTAGGGCACCTAGAGGCTTGGATAGGCATCTTTTTTAATTATTTAAATCTAAATAGATAAATACATTTTAAAATAATCTGTACATAAGAGACCATACTGGATCCTTTGAAGCCACTAACAATTTGTTAAAATAAATGAAAGAGATCCATGTATAAAAGAGAATGTATAAAAGCAAAGAGAATGGGTGTAGGCATATGAGAACTCAGGTGGTGGCACTAAAACATTTGAATTTATATTTAAAGAGCCCCGGCTTCATTTCATTTTTTTTACCCCAGGTCCATGATTTTTACATTTTCCTATGACAAATTCATGAATTTTCCGAGAATATGCTAAACTGATCTCTCAGTATCTACGTCTGAGCCACAGATTTATTCTTACACACCATTTTACTGAATGGGGGCTAGTATTTACTAGATAAAAGCTAGTAAACCAAGGAATCTGAGGGACTTATTTTAAACACTCACTACTTGTTGGAAATCTTTCTACCTCCTTAGTTTTACTCGCTTTAGAAAATGAGCCAATTCACAGTGGTGTGATGGTTTTTGAACAGGTTCCACAAAAATATCTGCTGCTTTGTTTTTCACGCTCATTTCCTTCCTTTTCATTATTGCGTAGCTGAGCAAGAAGAAGAAGCCCATCCAGAATTAAAATTTGGAACTGAACTTTCTGCAGATGACTTGAGTCAAAAAGAAGCTGTTGCCAATAGTGTCAAAAAGGTAGGCTTGCTTCTGACATATATTCATGTTGGAAGATTTTTCCATGGAGATGGCTGGGAAAGACCTTTCATTTTGCGGAAGGATCACACTATGTGTTAGTTATAGGAGAAAATACAGTATGAATCACACAGGGATTTTTCTAGCAGAACTGCTGACACTTAAATTCATGGTGATATAAAATTTAACAAGCCAAAACCTGCTGTGCTTATTCAAGCAAAACTCCTATTGTAGCAAATGGGAGCTATACCTGGGAAATCATTGTGCACAGACTGCAGGATATGGCCAAAAATTGTTAGACACGGCTGCAAACAGTTTCCTGCCTACATAGCAGTACCTGGCTGTGAACTGTGTGTCACAATTTAAGAACCATACTATGGGGTGAATATCAGCTTTGTCGCTCCTGTAATACTCCTGGTGTGGCCTCAGCCCGTTCCTTATCTCAGAGACTTCCTCAGTTATTTTTGTGCCGGGCTCTCTAAACAGTAGGCACCCACTACAACTTGCTGTGCATTTATGAAACAGTGAAATAGATCGGGTAGTAGGAAAATATCCCCAGTTGAAGAGGATAGCACTGGGATCTCAGCAGGTAGAGTGGGCACAAGGGCCTGTTCTTCCACTGGTACTTATCATAGAATATTAGGGTGGGAAGAGACCTCAGGAGGTCATCTAGTCCAACCTCTGGCTCAAAGCAGGACCAACCCCAACTAAATCATCCCAGCCAGGGCTCTGTCAAGCCGGGCCTTAAAAACCTCTAAGAATGGAGATTCCACCACCTTATCATAGTGGTTTGACATTCTGTACTTGGTAAGCGAACATTACTTGGTATAGCACTTGTCCGTAATTAGATACAGTACAGTGGAATTGAAAATTAAGCTATGCTGGCTCCCAGGGCACCAGAGCCTGCTTGCCACTGAGGTATTGTAGCATTCTCCTCTGTCATTGAAGCATTCTAGCCTTCTTCTCTCCTGCATGGCTTGCTGTGGCTCTTGTTTGAGATAGAAATACTGATTGGTGAAGTTCTCCTTGCTGTACAAACTGCCTTTCGCAACCTGTCCCTCAACAGCAGTATCACAAGTCATCAGAGCTGCCTGCTTGCTTTGTCTTTGATTCAGCATCCTTGCTTCTTCAGGACCTTTTACGGAGCTTCCGAATGAACTGCAGATTTTCCTTCTCTGCTGTAGGGCTGTTTTGCTTATTGAACTAGCAGGCCCCCAACTGCCCTGTTGGTTACTCCGAGTGGTCAGCCATCCTCTGCATGAGCCCCACTTTGCTCCCTCATTGATCTATGGCTTGGCAGTAAATTGTGATTCTCTCTGTACATACATTGAGAGCCATGTCACTATTTTCCTGTCTAAGGTTCTCAGTGGTAGCAGCTTATAATTGAAGGAAGAAAGCACAGGGAATCACTCAGTGAATGGAACTCTAGTGGCAAGTAACCTTGCAGTCTCTTGGGGCAGATAGCCGCATTCATCCACATTTGGACATTTACAGCACGTAGCACAGAGCAGCTGCAATCCTTGTATCTTCAGATGCCCTCCAAGTCTGGACACCCTGAATATAGGATGGCAAATGATCTTTCATGTGTGCGCACTCTCTCTCAATCTCTCCCCATGAGCTTTTAGCCATTTCCCGCATGATACTACAACTAGATTTGGACTTAACTGCATGATGTCCTCCTTCCTATTACCATTACTTGAAGCTGTATCGTTCCACCCCTTTTGTATATGAATTTGAAAGATACTGCAAACCTTTGAGAGTCAAATGACAGATGAACCGTATAATCAGTTGGAAGGGGATATACTTTTTGCCAAATGCATTAACCATTTGAGGGTTTTCTTTTATAACTAGGAGTGTTTCATATTGCAGTTTCTTTGGGTAATGTGTATGTATATTTTTTCCTTAGGCTCTGGAAGATTCTGAACAAGAAAACAATAAAAAGGTGACACATAGGATGTTTTGTAGTTTCTATTATATTTCTTTATATATAAACATTTTTATCTACAATACATTCATAATTGTATAACTATTTTACACTCTATTTCTTTGCACCTTGTGGCTCTTTTCTCCTTGTAATGATGGCCAATAGATTGCCGTTCCATCTCCCCCACTCTCCTTATTCACAGGATTTTGGGGGAAATCAGTGGGATAATACTAATGGGGGACAAACAGGGATGCATGACCTGCCCTCACTTAGAAATATCTGATCCCAGTAGAAACTACAACACCCCAATCTCATGTGCCTGGGAACGTGATTCCTTAAAACGGATTGACAGAAATCACGCCAACTTTTTTCCAGCTCCCTTCATCCTGCTCCACTTTATTTATCTCTTTCTCTGTTTTTTCTTTTTCCTCCTTTTTCTTTCCCTTGGGATTTGTGCATTTATCTTCCTCCAAGAATATCTTCTGCTAGTCTCACTCACTCCCTTCCTCCCTCCTCCTACTTGTCTCCTTGCATTTCTTCCTTTCTGTCATTTAAAGCCCTTCCCGACCACTTTGTTTCAGTCTCCTCTGCTTTTTAGGGGGATTCTGCGTCTTTTCTTGAGATGCGGGTCTACAGGGATCCTGATTTTTTTCATCCTTAACTCACTCCAGCACTCTACAAAGGCCACGTGTTGTGGTAACCATTCCTTCAGCTCAGGGGGGATGGCTGTAAGTGGCATCCCATCCTCTTACTCCCAAATCCTACAGTCCTGTTTTAAAAGCCTAGATCCACTGCTGTGGATATTGCAATGAGAGTCAGACCTTTTAGTCTACAGATTATGTGTAAGTGAATATATCAAAGTTAATAATCAGGAGATTGCCTTGGAACATCCTCAACTGGGAGGACTCTTGTGTCATTAGAGTATTGTATGGTTATAGTCCTGGGGCCCTGTTCTCCTGTAGTAGGATACAAACTCTCATTGATTTCCATCCCACTGCATTTTTTCATTTATACACTTTAGGACCAAGATTGTGAAAAGTGATTAGTGATTTTGAGTGGCCAGCTTTGGACACCTTGAAAGGGCCTGATTTTCAGAGGATAGGTGCTCATCATTTGCTGAAAATCAGGCTTCCTTAAAATGTCTCAAATTGGCCTCCCACAAATTGAGACATCCAAAATTACTAGTCAAGACTGAAAAATTATGGCCTACAGACCTAAAGAGGTTTGTTTTAATTTGTAGTCGGCAGACTGGTAAAAATTAACCTGATAACAAAAAATGCATGATGATAAAGTCATATTCTGCACTGCTACAGAATGTCAGAATTAGTGTTTTACGTATCAAGAGCTCAATCTTGGAAGCCCCTCTGCATGTGGAACACTCATTGACTTTCCCATGGACCGCTTGTGGAAGCAGGCCTTGTTAACAATGTTAAAATAAAGTATTGGTTTGGTTATATGGACCATGGAAAATTTAATTTAAGTGTGAACTGCAAACCAGACAATATGGGCTTCACCATGGTCACTCAGCTCTCTCAGGCAATCAGTAACTGGCAGGTGATGCCCTTCCTTGTCAGCCTAATGGGTTGTCTACACTATAGAGACAACCTATGCCAACGGGAGAGGTTCTCCTATTGGTGTAGGTACTCCACCTCTCCGAGAGGTGATAGCTGGGTCGCTGGTAGAATTCTTCCATCAACCTAATGCCGTCTATGCTGGCAGTTAGGTTGGCTTAACTACGTCGCTCAGAGATGTGGATTTTTCACACCCCTGAGCAACATAGTTAATCCAGCCTAATTTTTTCATGTAGAGTGGGCCTCAGTATTTCAAGGCTAGATTGTGCCCTCCAGCTATGGAGTTGCATGAGGCAGTAAGAGGAGAACAAGCTCCACCTTCTTCCCCCTTAGACTCTTCTGTATGGCTGTGTTAGCCCTATCAGACTGTGGCATAAGGTAGTGTCATTCTATTTCTTTCTTTAAATATGTGTCAGCATCATAATTCAGGTCACAAGTGTATGGCATAATATTGGAAAATAGATTTGCTTTTCCTTCTCTTTCCCCTGAAATTAATGATGATCGGTAGTTGGGGTACAGTAGAGTAAGTTACATTGCATCTGTAACAACACTAAAGAATGACAGATGCTCCTTGCTTAAAAATGATTTTGCAATATTTGTAGTTATTCATGGTTTCCTGGTATAATAGAAAAATATTTTGTAACAGAGAAATATTGCGTTCTGAACATGAAAAGCTGTATTACAATGCTGATGTATTTTAAGATAGACTGTGACAGCATGCATGGGGTTAAATTCCCTTCTAGTTTGTTCTTCTTGACACAGTAGGTCACGTGAGAATATTGATAGGCCTAACCAGGGCTACAGATTACAAGAAAAGGTCCCACTCTGGTATTCCTTATAGAGCCTTTATAAAGAGGCTCTTGGGTAGTCAGGGAGAGTGAAGGAAAGTGGTTGGCAGAACAGAATGAGCCAAGAAAATGAACAGGAAGATGCCACTGGATATCAGTATGGGTGATTTTTCTTTTCTTTGTGTAGTGTGACAGAGGCCTCTTCTAGTCTATAAAATATTTTATTTCAACCCATGTTGCTATGTATTTGGGCAGTGTAATCGCATAAGAAATTACTCTTGTTGCAAGTCTCTGCAGATTAGGTATCTCTAAGAAGATTTTGCAACTTTTTCTGTATGCATGGTGGATGTTTATGCACAGGACAGAAAGAAATTTATATCACTGTCTACAGCTAAGCACAGTGCACTGTGCACCCCTGTTTCTCCACAGCTTTGTCAGTTTCATGGAGCGACACTTGTCTGATCAAATTCTGGTCCCCAAATTCCCTTAATTCAATCTTGGTCGTGTCCGCAAAGACTATCAATGGCACTCATTTGAGTTTTGATGATGCCAAAGATCCACTTGATAGCAGCCTCAAAAGTCCCCCCCTCTGACGTAATTGGTATCTGTTTGGTAAGACAGGGCGTTATCTCCCAGCATTGTTCAGTCCCCTTTGACTTTTTTAAAATCAATATCCTGGATTCTAATGTTGTTTTACTAACATCTTATAATTAGGAGTCTGTTCTGCCATCAAACCTCATGCATGATGCCCATTAACATTGAGTGTTCTGCATATATCAATAACAGAATAGACCCTAACTGCGGCATTGAGGTTCCAACTTTTTTGTCTCATTATGTGTCAGTTTTAACTTCTGGAGGTATAGGCATCATTTTTTACATTGTGTTGAAAACTCCAACAAGTGCAAAAAAAAAGTGATTCGTGGATATACTTTTAAATGTGCTTTCAGGGTATAGTAACAGTTGAAGATGAACAAGCATGGATGGCCTCTTACAAATATGTGGGTGCTACAACCAATATACATCCATATTTATCAACAATGATCAACTATGCTCAGCCCGTAAAGTTTCAAGGTTTCCATGTAGCAGAAGGTAACATAAAAGGTTGAATGAAACAACAGTATTTGTCTTCTTACTTCTACTTAGTTTTGTGTAATGATTCTTATATCCAATTTGCTATTTTTATAAACGGTTTAAAATTTTTGTTGTAGTTTAGGAAACTCCATTTGTATGGTATTTACAGAACACTTACCTGGAATATAGAATTAACTTGTTATTCCATTTGTCATCCACAGGGAGGCACTGAATTATTAGGAGTATGTTAAGTTAACATATTGTACCTCATTGCAAAGAATAGATCATGTACTGTAGACCGACGGCTTTTTTCTCTTTCAGTAACGTAGGATAAAAGTGATTGTGAAAAGGTCAACAGTTTGCTTATTGTCATATATATAATACCCTAAAACATGTACCATATTACTTTATAGTATCTAGTTATACCACTATTGCTCTTTACGTAATTGCAGTGTTTTCATAAATATAAAAGCCAAGTTTTGATGGCTCACAAGAATGGTCTTACAGAGAAGAGAATGACAAATAAGAAAACATCCATTAAGATTATTTCAAATGTAATTTGGTTCTGTAAAATGGCAGGTAGTGGAAAACAGAGATTTATGTTACTGCATTGCATAGTATTTATTGCATGGTTTTGTATTTTGCTCCATTTTATACTCAATATTTTAAAATGGATTTTACTTCTTATTGTTCTAGAACGCAATATTCATTACAATATGTCCTCTTTTAATGAATCAGTTGGACTAGGGTATTTGAAGACGCATGCAATTGAATTTGTGAAGTATCCTTCTATTAAAAGTAGTATACCGCATACCAGTTCTGTTTTTGGTTAGCCAGTAGACATCTGTCCTGCATACAAGAATCATTTAGTTCTAATTTTACAATATATTGTCCACACGGGAGCATGGAAAATAGGATACAGCATATAAGAAATAATAATGGTATGAGTAAAGTAAATTATCTTAAGTCTCTATGTTGTTTTTATTTTGTTTTCCTTAACGTGTTACATAGTTATAATAAACGACAAATGAGTCGAATATACCCCAAGGGAGGCCGAGTGGATTCCAGTAATTACATGCCTCAAATTTTCTGGAACGCTGGCTGCCAGATGGTCTCACTGAACTTTCAGACCCCAGGTAGGCAGTGATGTCCAGTGAACTTAAATCCCAGAGAAAGGCTTGGGCAGGAACACTCAAACAGATGCCACAGACTTCCTCCTGGCATTTTTTGAGGAAGCAGACATATGGCTAAACAGTATGATGATGTGTGTGGAATCATGGAAGCATAAGACAAGGAAGAATTGTTTTGAAAAATGCATGGAAGAGAAAATTCAGTCTCCTTTTATTTGCAAAATTAATTAGCAAGACACTTTAGGCTCTCAAATAAATGTAATAGTGATACAATTTTTACTTATAAAATAATCACCCTCTTCACAAAAGCCCTATCTTTGCAACAACCAAATGCACAGCTTCCATAGAGAACATTACATTGGAGGAACACGCCGGATAAGATAGTAAATAATAATAATTACATGTCAGCTATATTTCTAGACCAGTTAGCAATTACTGGCAAATCTCATTGTTAGCACTGGGAAATGGGATAGGACTGCGAGCCACTTTGCCTGGTGACAGGCAGACAGCTTGGGAGTTCACATGGCTCTCTCCTATGCTGAGGGATAGCTGGTTTACCCTTTTGGCGGGGGAAAAACATATAATTATTTGTTTTTGCACTGAATCAAAAAACATATTTGGCTGTACATGCCAGACCAATTCTTCCATTGTCATCTTCTAACTTAAAGGGCTATTGTTCTTATTTTTTCCTCTGGGTGATGTCCTCAGTGCCCCAGAAAGTCCTAATGATCGTACTAATTTTTCCTCTGCGACTCCTCTTCCACAAAGCTCTGCATCACTGCCATTATCGACTTCTAGCTGAGAGAGACGAGAAAGGGCTGCCCTGAGACGTATAAGTGTTGCTTGTAAATCAGTCCGGAAGGGGACACAGTGTGGGGGTAAAGGAAGCAGTGCAAATTTCACCCTTCTCCCTGGGTCTGCACCCATTCCCTCACAGCATTCTCAGCCCTTTGTGTTGTAAATGATTACTGTTGGAAAAAGGCGGCATTGCTCTGTTAAGTGTTCTGTCAGAAGGCCGCGCTAAGAGCCTAGAGGATAGGTGAGGGAATGGAAGTCAGCCCACTAAATAGACTTTGGAAGGCTGATGTGTTAAGCGTGGGTGCTGCCACGTAAGGAAATTGCTAGTATGTGTGTATTCAAAATCCCATACTTTTATGTTGTGGAGGCCATTTCATTTTGTTTCTTATGTGCGTTCTGGGAAGCCCAAACAAGGGTTGAGCTCTGTCTGAAAGCAGAATCCTAAAACTCTGTGTGTGAAAGCAGGCCAGAGTTATCACTAAAAATAGGAGGGAAGTTCTTCATAGGCCAAGTGTGCGACCACGTGAGGAATGTATATGTTAGAGACGTGCTCAAAGTAACATCCATAATCAAAAAAATGAGGGAGTGCAGGCTCAGATGGCTTGGTCATGTAAAGCACAATTCTGACAAATATGTGGGTAAGAATCCAACAGATTAAGACGGAAGACAACTGACGGTGAGGCCGACCCAGCAAGGAAGGATTTCATAAAGGAAGACCTATTATCATGTGATGTGATAAACTATATGGCATTGAACAGAGGACTTTTGAGGAGAGGACTTGTAAGATCCATTTGATGTGATTAACACAAAGAAGATGATCTGTGGATTGGTGCTCTATAAATGAATTGAATAATACTCAGACGTTTCAATAAGCATCTGGGCTGAAAATAGTTCCTGTAGTCTCTATGGCCCTGATCCTGTAAACTGATCCATGCAGGCAGACCCTTGTGCTCTTGCAGAGTCTGAGTGACTTGCAGGATCAGGGCCTAACACTTTTGTAACTATAGTCTATTTTTTTTAATGCACATTAGATATTAGCCTAGTGGATAAAGAAAGACGTTGCCATTGTAAAGAAATCCGAAGTCTTCTAGTTGAGTGCGTAGAAATCACCTTAAGTTAAAGTGGTTATTCTTGGGCAAAAAACTGTACGTCTATTTCCCTTTGTAAAGAAGTTTGCTCTATATCCGCCTTATTCATAGAGACAAATTATTAAATTATTTTTGTCTCTTGACAGATTTAGCAATGCAATTGAATCAGGGAAAATTTGAATATAATGGATCGTGCGGGTGAGTAAAGTTATTTAAACTATTTTCACTATGTATCAGAGCACCATACTATAGTTTTTATAAAACTTTGTCACTTCTAATTATGTGTTACAAATGAAAAATTGTCTGCTAGGTATAGAATAGAAATGAGCAGAATTCCTGGGGTTGATTTATGCTTGCAAAGTAGTGTGGTTAATATACTTTTCAGCCACACTCAATTTTATTAAATGAGATAGAAGAGATTTTGTGTGACAAATTATAAAGGTCACGAAACAAGTTTAGGCTCAAAATTAGGTGAAGGTTTCTAACAATCAGAGGAGTGACTTTCTGGAACAGCCTTTCAAGGAGAACAGTGGGGACAAAAAACCTAACTGGCTTCAAGACTGAGTTTGATAAGTTTATGGAGGGGATGGTATAATGGGACTGCCTATGATGGCATGTGGCCCATTGGCAACTGCCAGTAGCAAAAATCCCCAATGGCTGGAGACGGGACGCTAGACGAGGAGCGCTCTTGAGTTACTACAGAGAATTATTTCTCAGGTCTCTGGCTGTTCTTGCCCACATGCTCTGGGTTTAGTTGATTGCCATATTTGGGGTCGGGAAGGAATTTTCCCCCAGGTCAGATTGGCAGAGACCCTGGTGAGGTTTTCACCTTCCTCTGCAGCCTGGGGCATGGGTCACTTGCAGGTTTAAATTAGAGTAAATGGTGAATTCTCTGTAACTTGAAGTCTTTAACCCATGGTTTGAGGACTTCAGTAACTCAGCCAGGGGTTAACGGTATATTACAGGAGTGGGTGAGGCTCTGTGGTCTGCAACGTGCAGGAGATCAAACTAGGTCAGGGGTGGGCAAACTACGGCCCGTGGGCCACATCCGGCCCGGCCCCTGAGCTTCCGGCCAGGGAGGCTTGCCCCCGGCCCATCCCCTGCAGTTCCCCCTCCCCTGCAGCCTCAGCGTGGCGGCTTGGCTGGCTCCAGGTGGGTGGCGGGGCTCAGGGGCAGATTTACAAGTGAACACAGGACGTCCTGGCACGCCCCCCCCCAAACAACAGGGGGCCCCAGGGCCAGGCACTCGGGCAGCTCAGCACCGGCGCACCCCCCACGGGGGGGAGGGGCTGCACTGCGGAGGCAGGGGAGCAGGTGGGTGGTGGGAGCACAGGGAACTTGGGCAGAGGACTCAGGAGGAGCACTGGGCGGCTGTGCTGACGGCCAAAGAGAAGCGGCACTTTGAAGGAGAAACCGCCACTTCTCTCCAGCTGCGCGGCTGTCTCTGCTCCTCCCGAGTCCTCCTCCCATGTTTGCAGGGCCACATTCTGAAAGGGGCTGGGTGGAAGGGGTTGGATGGCGGGTAGGGTTCCAGGGGGGCGGTTAGGGGCAGGGGGTCCTGGGAAGGGGGGTTGGATAGGGGGTGGGGTCCCGGGGGCTGGTTGGGGGCATGTATCCCTGGAGCGGGTGGTCAGGGGACAAGGAGCAGGAGGGTTGGATGAGTTGGAGGTCCTGAGGAGGGCAGTCAGGGGGTGGAAAGTGGGAGGGGGTGGATAGGGGGCATGGGCTAGGCTGTTTGGGGAGGCACAGCCTTCCCTACCCGGCCCTCCATACCGATTCGCATCCCCAAAAAGTTTGCCCACCCCTGGACTAGCTGATCATGATGGTCCTTTCTGACCTTAAAGTGTATGAAAAGCACATGCAGAGTTAATTAAATTCATCTTCATTTTTATTTATGAATCCTTTTTTAAAAAGGTGGCTCAGAATGCAGAGTCACTGTACAGTTCACAGGAAATCTGAGTTTACTTGTACATGCTGTCTGCTAATGTATATAGTAGATTTCCCCCCCCCCCGATTGTAGTCTTTGGAAAATAAAAGCAAATTAAAAAAAAAAAAAAAAGGGTATGTTGAACTTATGGGCAACTATTGAAACTGATGTAGGGCTGTGTCCAAACAAAAAACAGGAACCATAATTTGTCATGAAAGAGCAGATTGCACAGCAGATACAATGTATCATATTTCTCTGTCTCGCACATAGGTGTTCATTACTCTTATATACAATGTACTTCTGCTTCTGTTTTGATTGACGCTGATCTTCTCAAAAACTATTTTTGTGGTTTCATGAGTAAGGGAGTGACTAGTTAATGTACATGAAGAAGGGGAAAGAGTTTGCTGAATCATAGCAAATACTAAATTAGCTAGGAAACGAGACCAGAATCTATTTAAATTTCCTCTGAATTACTGTGAAAATAAGACAATTGTTTTAGTAATAGGATTCTTGGTACCCACTATTGTAATTGTCACTATAAGATTTATATATTCATTTATCTGGTATCCTGCAAGCATGTTCAGCGGCAGAGAGAATTTGCATATATCAGCCTGTTTATTTGGTGGGTAGTTGTAATTCGTTTGCTGTAGTGCATTTGTTATAGCTACGAAATGTTCAATATCTGTAAAAGTAGATGATTTTTCTGGTGATATCTAATTCTGGATACTAGTGCATCCAGAAAGAAATAGTTTGTATTAACCTAGTGGATGAAGTTTAGAAAAGGTTTTCATCTATAAAATGCGGGTAATAATATCCCCTTTCCCTCACCCATTAACTGTCTTTGTCTATCTGGTTTCTGAGGCAGGGACTGTCTCTTACCATGTGTCTGGGGCTCTGTTTTGTTAGGGATGCTACAAACTTGGTTGAGGCCTCCAGAGACTATCACAATACAAATAATGAATAATAAAAAATTGAAGAAAGCAGCAAGTACTATTGTATTAAAGTAGTGAACAAAAATAAAATGCAAGCATGGGAATGTGTCTGGTGATATCCCAGGAAATGGTCACCAGTTTGTTTTTCCAAAATGGAGCAGTTGTGACCTTCTCAGCAGCAACAAAAAAAGGTGGCGTAGGAGCGGACTGAAATCAGATAAACCCCGCTTGATGCTTCCCTGCTGCTTCTTTCATATTTTTAAAACGTGTCTTACTTTCAAAATAAATTTTCAAACAAAAAATTACCCCTGCATCAGTCATTGGCTTGAACAGCTCTGTCTGCCTCTCTGACATCTAAGATACATAATGGAATATGGGATACACCCTAGAACATTTCTAAAGTAATGTTTCTGTAATACATGGGAGGTTTGATGCAGTATAAATGTTTTATTGGCAGCTGTTTGGGACAGCGCCATTACTCAGGGGTGGCAATGCATGGCCTCTCTGCTCCATTGCCCAACAGCACAATGAAAATGCACTTGCTACGTAGTCCTTTGGAACTATCCAAAGAATACACCTGATTTATGCACCAAACTGTTTGGTGGAAATGTGCTGGTATTATGGAATAAAAAGATGTAACATGTATGATATGTTCTGCTCCCTGTGCCTATGAGTGTATTGTAGATATAGTGGGCTTCCTGATTTCTTCTCTGACCTACACCAGTTTCACACTGGTGTACTCCATTGGCTTCAGTGAGTCACTCCAGAGTTAAATCAGTGTCAGAGCACTGTCAGTCCCACTGATCCTTAATGCAGCCAAACAAGGCTAAAATGCATCCTAAAAATATCCAATAGTTCCCTTTTCACTCCCAATATCTGTTTTAAATGATTACATGGGCTTGTCATTTTCGAAAGCGACACACACTCATTATAAATGTTGTATAGTGCTGAGGAAAATTACTTTCCTTAATAGAAACCAAACTTGATGTCAAAATGGGACAGAGTGAAACTGAGATTCTTTTTGTCCTAATAGCTCCTCCAGCACCTTTTTAATTTTTTCTGATTGCAGTCTAGACCTTGATAACCATTTGTACTAATGATGCTTAGCAGAAACGGTGTTATAGGTAAAATATGAGTGTCTAACAGCTGCTATCTGTGCATAGCTGCTGAATTGGCTGGATGATTCAAGTTGCACACTTTCTTCCATTGTTGGAAGAGAATTCCCTTCATCTCTGACACAGCTGAACTCCAGAAGCACCACCATTCTATTTTAAAATCAGAATCCTCATTTGTTACTCATCAGTGCACAAATGGGTTTCATTGATATGTTGAGCCAGGGTATAGTCCCCAGGGAGGCAGTGTAAGTGGTATTATCACAGTTACATTCACATCACTATAATTAAGGGTCTGTCGTACTAATGTTATCAGTGCTTTTCCTCAAGGGTTTATAATTCAGATGAAGAAATCCACTTCAGGATGTAATTTACTAAATAAATCTTGGCTGGGGTGGGGTCTGATTCTTTAAAAAACAATTTTGAATAAAAACACTTAGTCCGGATCACCTTAGGTTTCGTTTTTTCCTCACAGTTGTATGAATTATAATCAGAATGAGAGCATGTATTTTAAAATACCCTGGGGGATTTCGTTGGTTAAAGCTAGACCATCAATATTACTTATAATAAATAAAGTGGCAATTTAAAGTTCCATACGTAAATACATTTCTTCTTCTTCTCTTTCTTAAAATAAGGTATCTCCTTAAACCAGATTTCATGCGACGACCAGATCGAACATTTGACCCCTTCTCTGAAACGCCAGTAGATGGTGTTATTGCAGCAACATGTTCAGTACAGGTAAAATATAACTGAGACTGCAGTCATCTTAGAGCATCCAAAACCACGTTTAAACACAAGTGGAAACCTAATATGTTTCTTCGGAATTTGTGGGTTTCATCAAATTATTCTATCTAATTCATCTAATTATTGTTATTTGATTGCTGTTTATGACATCTGTGTTTACACGAGTTGAATAGAACAGGATATCATTAGAAATGGTTTGTAATTATCCATTTAAAGTATGTCACTCAATTTTAAATTCCCCGCTATTCTTTGTGGTTTTGAGCAGCCATCTCAAAATAAACTATGAGCTCATTCCTGCAGGTAATTCAGAATCATGTATGTTCCACTGGTTGCTACAGAGTCAGACAATGTTTTGTAATGGAAATTTTTCTGTAGGACATTTTCAATATATATAGAACTTCAGAAATGGCTGCTTTATGGTGTCACTTATGGCTACTCTACAAAAGAAGGTAACGCCAGACTTCAGTAGAATTAGTTGTGGAAAATCACTTATGGAAAAGTAGTGCGGAAGGTGGGGTGTGTGGGAATACAAACACTTTTTTTCCATTCATAGAGCAGCCTCATGTGTGTCCAATTTGAATGTTATAAAAAGGTGAGTTACAGAGGTCCTAACTTTTTGAATTTTTGGGACTCATCTGAGAGACAGTAGAGTCCATAAAACTCCCAGGATAGATTATGAAGCTTACCTAAATCTTCTGTTCCTTCTCTGGATAGAGGTTCTCAGCCTTTGAGTTGCAGTGACTGGCTACTCTCTGCCAGTGCTCTATTAGCTTAGATACCTCAGAATGCTGCTCAAGAAAATGCTCTGATCTCCGTGATGTGAAAATTCCAAACTGCATTCCCAAGCAAAATTTTTGTCACACATTATATCCATTTACCCAAGTTTCACATCAGCAATTATAAGAATAAAGGGCATGTTTTGTGTAGGATTATATCACCTCAGTGGAAACAGTGGGATTTAGCAGAGAGATCCCCAGACGAAGAAGAATCCCATGCACTGCTACAGACTAGGGACCGAATGGTTAGGCAGCAGTTCTGCAGAAAAGGACCTAGGGGTTACAGTGGACGAGAAGCTGGATATGAGTCAACAGGGTGCCCTAGTTGCCAAGAAGGCTAACGGCATTTTGGGCTGTATAAGTAGGGACATTGCCAGCAGATCGAAGGACATGATCATTCCCCTCTATTCGATATTGGTGAGGCCTCATCTGGAGTACTGTGTCCAGTTTTGGGCCCCACACTACAAGAAGGATGTGGAAAAATTGGAAAGAGCCCAGCGGAGGGCAACCAAAATGATTAGGGGGCTGGAGCACATGACTTATGAGGAGAGGCTGAGGAAACTGGGATTATTTAGTCTGCAGAAGAGAAGAATGATGGGGGATTTGATAGCTGCTTTCAACTACCTGAAAGGGGGTGCCAAAGAGGATGGATCTAGACTGTTCTCAGTGGTACCAGATGGCAGAACAAGGAGTAACAGTCTCAAGTTGCAGAGGGGGAGGTTTAGGTTGGATATTAGGAAAAACCTTTTCACTAGGAGGGTGGTGAAGCACAGGAATGGGTTACCTAGGGAGGTGGTGGAATCTCCTTCCTTAGAGGTTTTTAAGGTCAGGCTTGACAAAGCCCTCTCTGGGATGATTTAGTTAGGAATTGGTCCTGCTTTGAGCAGGGGGTTGGACTAGATGACCTCCTGAGGGTCCCTTCCAACCCTGATATTCTATGATTCTATGATCAGGATATATGGATCCTTGTTCCAGTTCTGCTGCCACTTGAGCTCATTGTGTGATGATAGGCAAGTCATGTGAGTGCTCAGTATGTTTCTGTGTCTGTAAAATTGGGATAATAAAGCTTACCCTTCTTTGTAAAGCATATGGGATCTTCAGATGAAAAGTGCTGTATAAACGCAAAATGTTATTGTAAGTGCAAAACTTATGATTTATATTGGTTTATTACTTAGTGGCCCCACTCTGAATCAAGGCCCTATGCACTGAACAAACATACTGGAGGGCACAGTCTCTGCCTTAAAGAATTTACAGTTGTGTTTAAGACAAGACACAACAACTAGATGTAACAAACAATAGTAGGGAAAGGAGGACTAGGGTAACAGGAATAAGAACACATGTTCCCTAAGGTAATTGTGTTCATAATTTGTTGGTTCTGAGTCAGTCTTATAATAGTATCTAGAAACCACAATGGAGATCTGGACTCTGTTGTGCTAGATAGGCTAGGTCTACACTGGGGTGGGGGGGGAGTCGACCTAAGATACACAACTTCAGCTATGCTATTCGTACCTTAGGTTGATTTACCTGGCCGTGAAGATGGCGGTGAATCGACCACTGCCTCTCCCCCATCAACTCCGCTTCCACCTCTCACGCATGGTGGAGTTCCGGAGTCCACGGCGGAGCAATCGGGGATCGATTTTATTGCGTCTACACTAGACGCGATAAATTGATCCCCAACAGATCAATCACTACCCGCTGATCCTGCGGGTAATGTAGACATGCCCATAGTGAAGAGGCAGTCTCTGTCCAAACATTTACAATTTGAGTAGGGAAGACAGAGGGAGGCTGGAGGGGAAATAGAGTCACAGAGAGGTCTCCTACAGCATGTCAGTGCCAAAGCTGGGAATAGAATTCGCGTCTTGACTCCCAGTCCAGTGACCAAGCCACTAGAATTCATTGTCTCTCAATTCAGTCATTTCAAGTTGTCTGTAATTAAAGAATGTAAGACCAGATACTTCATTGCACATCAGAAAAGAGCAGGTCAAAAGTTTGGTCTGTGCAATTTTAAATATGTTTCATTTTTGCTTTCAATCCTTGACAGTACAGAATAACAACATATGCTGTGCTGGCAAATAAAAGCTTATGTTAGTGAAACAAAACTTTGTCACAGGAAAATGGCCTTCTGCAGCCAGATAAATATAGACTTAGAATAAATTTGCAGCAAATGCAAGATATTTGTATGCAGAGAGAGAGAGAGAGAGAGAGGAATTCTGTAAAAGGCTTCCATTACACTAGTTTTTTTGTAAGTATCCTGCATTGCACAGATATGCACATTTAGTGAGTACCATGAAGAAGTGGCTAGTATAATGCACTGAAACTAAAATAGAGCAATAACAACCAGACATACATTTAGAAAGTTTTCCCTAATATCTAACCTAAATCTCTCTTGCTGCAGATTAAATCCCTTATTTTTTGTCCAGTCTTCAGTTGATCGCTGTTCTCTTTATAACAGACCTTAATATATTTGAAGACAGTTATCCGGTCTCCCCTCAGTCTTTTTTCTCAAGACTAAGCATGCCCAGTTATTTTAACCTTTCCTCAAAGGTCAGGTTGTCTAAACCTTTTATCATTTTATTTGCATTCCTCTGGACACTCTCCAATTTGTTCATATCTTCCTTAAAGTGCGGCACCCAGAATTGGACACAGTACTTAGTTGAGGCCTCTCTAGTGCTGAGTCGAGTGGGGCAATTACCTGTTAATATACTCCAGAATATTAGCCCTTTTTTGCAACTATATCACATTGCTGACTCTCATTCAATTTGTGATCCACTGTTGCCCCTAGATCCTTTTCACCAGTGCCTACCTCCTTATTCCTCATTTTGTAGTTATGCATTTGATTTTTTTCCTAAGTGTAGTACTGTCCACTTATCTTTATTGAATTTCATCTTGCTGATTTCAGACCAATTCTCCAAGTTTTGAAGGTCATTTTGAGTTCTAATGCTGTCCTCCAAAATGCTAGCAACTCCTCCCAGCGCGGTGTCATCTACAAATTTTATAAGCATACTATTATTCTGTTATCCAAGTCATTAATAAAAATATTGACTAGTACCAGACACAGGACTGAGCCCTGCAAAACCCCAATAGCTACGTTCCCCCATTTTTTTTACAGCAAACCATTGATAACTACTCTTTGAATATGGTTTTTCAACTATTTGTGTATCCACCTTATGGGAATTTCATCTAGACCACATTCCCCTAATTAGCTTATGAGAATGTCATATGGGTCTATGTCAAAAGCCTTATTAAAAACAATATATATCATGTCTATTGCTTCCCTCCATCCACTAGGCCAGTAACCTGGTCAGAAAAGGAAATTAAATTGGTTTGGCATGACTTGTTCTTGTCAAATCCATGTTGACTATTATTTAACACCGTATTGTCTTCTGGGTGCTTACACATGGTTAATTTAGTAATTTGTCCCAGTTAGGCTGACTGATCTATAATTCCCAAGGTTCTCTTTGATCTCCTTTTTAAAGATAGTTATTACGTTTGCCCTTTTCTAGTCCTCCTAGTCTCACTCATCTTCTAGGAATTCTAGATTATTTCTGAGATTATTTCAGCCAGTTCCTTAAGTACCCTAAGGTGCATTTCATTATGCCCTGCTGATTTGAATGCATCTATCTTATCTAAATATTTTTTAATCTGATCTTTCCCTGTTCTGGCATATATACCTTCTCCTTCGTTGTTAATATTAATTGTGTTTAATATCTGGTCACAATTTAACCTTTTAGTGAAGACTGAAGCAAAATAAGCATTAAACACCTCAGCCTTCTTGATATTATCTGTTGTTAGCTCTCATTCCCTTTTAAGTAGAGGACTAAGCTTTCCTTTGTCTTTCTCTTGCCCCTAATGTACTTCTAGAACCATTTCTTATTGCCTTGCTAGGTGTAACTCTTTTTGTGCCTTAGCCTGTCTGATTTTGTCTCTGCATGCTTATGCTATTCCATTGTACTCATCCTTAACCATTTATCTGTGTTCCATTTTGATTTCCAGGTCATTAAAGAGCTCCTGATGGAGCCATTTTAGCCTCCTACTATTCTTCCTATATTTCCTTTGCATTGGGATAGTTTGCTATTTCATCTTTAATATTGTCTCTTTGAGAAACTGTCAGCTCTCCTGGACTCCTTTTTCCCTTAGATTTTCTTCTCATGGGACCTTATCTACCAGGTCTCTGAGTTTGCTAAAGTCTGCTTTTTTGAAATCCAGCTTTTTTTGAAATTACACTATTAAATGACTATGATTGCTCTGTATAATGAACGTATGTGAATACTGTTATTTGATAAAGAATACAAGTGACATTGTTTCCGCTCACCATAAAGTACTGTATGTTTTATATTGTTACTTTCTTTAGATCAGAGGAGTGTATTTAATTCCTTTTCTTCTTTTTCAGGTAATATCTGGTCAGTTCTTATCAGATAAAAAAATTGGTACATATGTAGAAGTGGATATGTACGGGTTACCTACGGACACTATACGTAAAGAATTTCGAACCCGCATGGTGATGAACAATGGCCTGAACCCTGTTTACAATGAAGAATCATTTGTATTTCGAAAGGTAGGATTTTTTGACTGTACACTTGGGTGTTTTGAAGCCTGCTCTTGCAAACCTTTTTCCCATGTGAGTATTCTTTACTTGCATGAGCAATCCTCTTTGCCTCACTATGACTTCTCACATGAATAAGGGTCACTCCCATGAACAAGGATTTGCAGGATTGGACCTTAAATTTGTAGGACTCGTGTTTACCACAGTAAACCTGTAAACCATTAAGGCTGAATTAAACTTTCAACAGGTTGGTTTTTTTTTTTAATGGATAACCTCTAGTTGTCACATGATTTTTTTTTTTGTCTGTTTGGCTTTTCCCTCTTTTTTGTTTCCTCCTCCTTCTTGGAGGAACCCACGTCCTTCGTGGCAATGCCTGTGTTCCAGGTATGCAGTCTGCTCAGAATGAGCTCCAGCTGGTGGACACCAACATTCCTTGGAGATGTCTTCTTCCCTGCCCTGACAGTGGCTGCTATCTTGCACTGTTCCTTCAGCCAAGAGGGCAGGTGAGATGCTGCATCCAAAGCTAAGGTCAATGTCATTACATGGAAAAAATGGAAGGGTGCTGTGTTCCTCACACAGGTGGCCAGCTCCCTTCTCCTGTAGACCATGTGTATCGTGTACTTAAAAAACAAAAATAAACCACCACCACCTTTTTCCTGGTACTGTATGGTGGACTCACAGAGGGAGATCAGTCGTCATCTTAAATGTTCAGTTTTTATCTCAGTCTGATTTTTTTTTTTTTGGTCAACTGGAGTTTCATCCAAAATACATGTGTTAACAGAGCTGTCTTTGATAATGTGTGTTTTTCTTTCACCTGTTCTGTTGTCCTTCAGAATTTTTACTGTTTTTCTTTCATGACAGGTTTTGCCTGGTGGTCATACTGTTTTTATATGTATATTGTGTAACACAGATAATCTGCTTTCAGTGTAGCAAATGTAGGGGACTCAGATCTCCTGGGAGGTGACTTGTCCTAATGCTGTGCTGCTGGGACCCTAGTTCAGGAACGCATCCCTATTCAGTACATGTTTAATGGTGTCCTGAACAAGGATGAACTTAAGAATGTGCTCACGTGCTTTCCTGCATAGGGGCCTCGGAAATGGGCAAGAGGAAATGCTTTAAGTTCACCGTGGGCAGTCCCAGACGGGCATCCTTGCCCTGGGCTGGTAAACAAATGACCTGCATCTGCTGCTCTGTGGGTTCTTCCCACTCAGAGGACACATGCTTGTACAATAAACTATGATTTGCCACACCAATCCCATAGTAAGTCATTTGTCACAACTTGAAAGTATAATATGAGAAAACAACCAAGGGGCATTTGTTCCTTGGTACCGTCCCATGATCATGGAGGAGGAGTTAAAATTAACGACAGGCTAGGGGCTTGAATTTCTACCACCAGTGATGAGCAGGGAGAGCAGTGATATAGTACAGCCCATCACATAACGAATGGTGTGCTGGCCTGTGCCATGTAAAGGGAAGATTTTACCCATGCTGTTTAAGTGGCCCTAGTCGGGTCAGCATGGGGTGTTGGGCTCCTCCCATGATGGCATTAACCCTACACAAATGCTAGCAGGTAATGTGTGAATTCTGTTTGGTTGTTCTGTTTGATATTAAAGCTTCTGCCATTCTAACCGAAGCTTGTGTTGTCATTCTGTTGTGAGGGGTTGATGCTTGTGATACGGTGTGTCAGGATGCTTACCTCTGGTCAGTCAGACAGTACTTCACAGGGCCAGTTAACTGTGGTGTCTGTGAATAGTTCAGACATGCAGAGTTCAAAAAGCTGTTTGTTTCTATGCTCTTTACTTAAGGCTTAAACTGAAGGCGGCGGGTCCAAGGGAGGAAAAATCTGTTTTATTTTCTTCCCTGAGTGACAGTCTCAGGCATCAGCAAATAGAGCCAGGTGGAGAGAGAAAGGAAAGTGGTAATGTCTCAGTGTCATTTTAATTAGGATTGATTCCTTTCCCCTCTCTGTCTCTTACCCACTCCCGCTGTCAGGGCCCTTTTTGGCCTGCAGTCCAGGCAGCTGGGAATGAAAGATTGCTGGCCTGCCCCATACAGACATTCCTGGTGCAGGGAATCCTCTCTCCTCCCGTCCTATCCCTGCTCACCCTCCTGAGGAAGCAGGCGGAACAGGGGTCAGGCTAACCCTTTTGGATTCAGGTGGGAGCGAAAGGAGTTTCTGCTGTTGCTTTTGTTGGTCAGGATGGGAACTGTCAGCTTCAGGTACCCTTTGCTTCAGTGTGACTGCTCACATGAATAAGGGTCACTCCTAGGAATAGCTTCAGAGACCTATTGTCCAGCAAACGCTACCTCTTCTCTCTGCACGAACCCTCGCACCCAAACCTGCTAAGAGTGTTCCCCACCAGCACCAGGCCTCCCATTGTGTATTTCCCTCCTTCAGTTGCCTTATAATGTACATGTGTCACCCTCTTCCCCACCAGACCTCTCCAGCTGAGTTCACATCACCTCTCCCCCACCCCACAGAATCCCCCTCCTACAGACAGTGTGTAACATCCTATTCTTGCTCTCTCGCCACTCTTATTCTATTATTGATGTCCTTTCCGAGTACCACCCCCCGTCATTGCCTTTCCCCTCACCCCAGCACTACCCGTCTGCCTTCGACTACCAGTTTGTGTCTCTGCTACTCCTGCGTGGTATTTCCCTGCCCACTTTCAGGGGTCACTGGCCTCCAGCTATGAAAAATAAATAAGCAAAATATTTAATTATTTTGATTACAAACTGGAGAATTCTTCCAAGAGCAATTTCTGTGCTCCAAAAAACTAACACCAAGAATGCGGGAGAGTGAGAAACTAAACTTTTCCAGTAATGTCTCAGTGTCTGAAAGTGTACAGCTTGCATCCAGCAAAGAGTGATAGTATTGTCTTACAGAGATAAGTAGGCTGTTCTTCTGACTTAATGGAAATGGACATCCACTAGGTTGTGATATCTCTGAATGCTTTCAAGTGTGGTTGGGGAAGTTGGGGAATTTGCAACATTGTGAGAGTTAGTGAATGTCTTTATTTTATGGGTTCTCAGGTTATTCTACCTGATCTCGCTGTTCTGAGAATAGCAGTGTATGATGACAACAACAGGCTGATCGGTCAGAGGATCCTGCCCCTTGATGGCCTTCAGGCAGGCTACAGACACATTTCCCTTCGAAATGAAGGCAACAAACCACTATCACTGCCCACAGTTTTCTGCAACATTGTGCTCAAAACATATGTGCCTGATGGTTTTGGAGGTAAGAAGAAACACATATTACAGCTTCATGAATCTTGGGTTTTAGTATGCAAGGAATATAAGTGCATTGTGCAATAGAAAATAAGTGATTCCTGGAGCACTGGAAAAATGTTATATCTGCTAATCTGTAGGAAAATTTCTTATATCTGGTTAAGATACCTTTACTTTTGTCTCAAATGCCTTAGTGTTAACAATGAAGAGTGTAGCCTTTCAAAATCAAGATAGTGATTTATATTAGTTTGGAAAGAAACAAAGCTAGAATTTACCTGAATTTGTTCAATTTGCCAGTACTTAATCTCTTTAGAAAGAACTCATTGGATATATTAATTGGAGTAATTGTCTAAGTTAAAACATATATTGTAGTTTCATAATCTAGGAGGCAAACAAGATGCTGTAGGTTTTTTTAAAAAGAGTACTTTAATATTCTTCTAAATACCCCTGCTCTGAAAAGTGGACATGCAAGATGCCGAATTTTCAAGTGTTTATAAAGTTTGCAATTACAAGTGATTTTCTACCGCCCAGTTCTGCATACTTCACACCACTCTTTAAATTAAATCTTAGCCATCACTTATTAGTGACAGTTAGGGTTGCCAGTGTTGATTGGGTGTGTTCCTAGAGATTTCATTACATGACATAATCTTTAATTAAAGATTAATCTTTAATTCCTGGAGACTCCAGGCCAATCCTGGAAGGCTGGCAACCCTACTGCCAGTGTTAAAGTTGCCACCCTTATTATCTTCAGTGCCCTGAGATAGCACTTTCTGCCTGATCTCTGAAAAAACGCACTAGTTACTTTTCTCTTTACAAGACGAACTTTTATCTCTTCAAGATAAGTATTATCGTAGATAGGTCTCTGACCCTGCTCCTACAATGGTGCTGTATCAGTGTCTTCGCTTGAATAAAAAATACCAGCATAACTTTATTGAAACCACTTTTTAAAAGCACTCACAGAAGTCTGAGTAGAGGCCTAGGTCTAATAGCAGTAAACACCCAGAACTGCCAGCAAAGTTACGCCACCATTACTGTACTACCAGTGATGCAGATTAGATAAAAAAATCCAAGTGCAGCAGAGTAACAGAAGAGCCTGATGTAGTCCTTCAATTTATATGTATTTTAGTTGCCCTGGGTCTTAGTATTTTTAAACTGCAGGTATGTGTACTAGAAGTTTTCCACCTTCATTAAGCGTTTGTTGCAGAGAATTTTTTTTTTTCAGGTGGGATGAAATTTGCTCTCGTGCAAAGGGCTAGTTCACGGCCCATGTACTGCCTGTGTCTCACTTAAGACCTCAAATTAGGGCTCACATTGGATTTTAAGTGGTCCATAGGCCTTGTTCTGTCCCTCTGAACTTCACCCTCAAAGAGATTTTTGGGAAACCCTGTTGGAAAAAATATTTTTTGCTCTTTGTAAAACTAATTCAAAATGTAAAGGTCGCTGGGTTTTGTACAAAATAGTTACTGCAACTTTAATGTGGATTGGATTTTCAGTAGTAAAAAGTAGAGAAAGAGAGTGCACAAAATTGTTAAAGGACTAATTTTACCAAATATCATTAAAACCATATATACATCATTTGCTAGTATTTACAGCCAGGCTTTAAGAAGAAAACTTAGGCCCTTGGTTTTATGGGACAACTCTCATGCCTAAAGTTAAGCATATTGTGACAGACCCAGGCCAGTGGGGTACAGGAGTCTGGTCCTATTAGTATCCAGGAAGTGGGCGGGCGAAGCCCGCCCACTACTAAAGGACCTCCCCCCAGCCTAAGGAGAGGATCCACAGGTCCGGGACACTAAGTAAGTACGTGGGACAACTAATGAAAAAAAACAGGAGCGGGAGTGAGGTCACAGGGCTAAACGAAGGGAACCAGATGGGGACACCGAGCAGAGAACCCCGGACAACGCCCACTGCTCCTCGAAGGCGTCAAGGGAGCCAGTGGACGCCGCCCAGAGGAACTCCGCCCGGATGCGTGACCGGACGGAGGAGCGGAAATAGGCCCCACAGTCGCAGGAAATCCCATCGGCCAACCTCCTCTCCCTGGTTTTATAGATGGCCAGTTTGGCCAGGACTAAGAGGAGGTTGACAAGGAGATCCCGGGACTTCGTGGGGCCACGGATAGGGAGTGCATAGACAAACAGGTGAGGGGAAAAGTGCAACCAAAAACGCAATAGGAGATCCAAGAGGAGCCGGAACAGGGGCTGCAACCTGGCGCACTCTAAATAAACATGCGCCAGGGTCTCCTTCACGCCGCAAAAGGGGCAGGTGTTGGGGACAGGGGTAAACCGCGCCAAGTACACGCCCGTGCTCACGGCCCCGTGAAGGAGCCGCCAACTGACATCCCCGGCGGGCCTCGGGACTAGGGCAGAATACAGGCTGGCCCACCGGGGCTCCTCACCCTCGAGAGGTGGCAGGAGGTCCCGCCATTTCGTATCGGGGCGGGACGCGAGGGTGAGGTAGTGAAGCGTGTGGAGCACGAGCGTGTACAGATGTTTCCTTGGCGCGGTCTGGAACAAAACCGGCTGCAGATCGGGCAGCCGGCTGGCAGTGAAAGGGCGAGGGGGGTGAGCGGGGCCACGGGGCAGGGGCCCGATAAAAAGATCCACAGGGCCCGGGGTGGAAGGTGGGCGGGGCGTGCCCTCTCGCAGGACCCGGTTGAGGTAAACCCGAGCAGCGGGCAGTAAAGCGGCCTTCACCTCCTGAAATGCGCGCGGGTGTGGCTGGAGAGCCCCATGCGCTGAGCGGCGTCTGGGGATCCAGCCAGTCTCCCCGGTCGTAGTCCAGGAGGTCTCCGACCCTGGTGACTCCTGCCAAGACCAGCCTCTGGCGCACCGCGGGGGACTCCGCCACCTTCACACGGAGCGGGGGGTTGTGTAGCAGGGGCTCCGCGAGAGATCGACCCCACGGTGGCCGCCACGGACCTGGTCGTTGAAAAGAGCTTCCAGGTCGGAGGAGGTCTTGGTAGAAGACCGGCAGCCCAGAGAGGTCTCGCGGAAGACCTCTCGGATGGAGAGAAACGAGCTGCCGGTCGCTCGGAAGCGGCGGAGGAAGGTGTGTGCCAATACGCTCCACGCCGGACTACCCACACTGTATAGGAGCCTCTGCAGGGCCTGGAGGCGGAAGACGTGAACCTGAGTGCGCAGGCACTTCAGGCCCTGCCCCCCCTCCTCCAGGGGCAGGTGGAGGACCCCTGCAGAGACCCAGTGCGTTCCTGGCCAGAAGAACTCCAGAACCGCCGTCCGGAGGTTGGCCAGGAAATCGGGGCCGGGACCAGGGTGTTGAGCCGGTACCAGAGCATGGACAGGACTAATTGATTCAGCACCAGCGCCCTCCCGAAGAGAGGCACCGGAGTAGTCCTGTCCATTTCCGGAGCCGCGCCCTCACCCCGCCCTCTAAACCATGCCAGTTCTCCGGCGGAGACGGATGCGTGGCAGAAAGGTAAACGCCGAGATAGAGCAGCGGACCCGCGCTCCACCGGATGGCCTGAAGCGCGGGTGGGAGGGAGCTCGCCTGCCACCCGTCCCCTACCACCAGGCCAGAGCTCTTGACCCAGTTGACCCGGGCGGAGGAGGCCGCGAATAAATGGCCTGGCAAGCCTCCACCGCGCCAAGTCGCCCGGGTCCTGGACCACGAGGAGCACATCGTCGGCGTGCGCCGACAGGACCAGCCGCAGCTCCGGCTCCCGAGCACCAACCCCGTCAACCTCCGGCGGAGGAGACAGAGGAAGGGCTCGATCGCCAGAGCGTACAGCTGACCGAGAGGACACCCCTGCCGTACTCCTCGCCCGAAGCTGACCGGCTCGGTCAGGGTCCAGTTGAGCCTGACCAGACACTCCGCGAGCGTACAGCACCTGGAAAACCCACAAACTGGGGTCCGAAGCCTAACGCTTGCAGAGTGCCCAGGAGATACCCGTGATCCACCCTGTCGAGCGCCTTCTCTGATCCAGGGACAGGAGGCGAACGACAGACCATCCCTACACCCTAATTCCAAAAGGTCCCGGACCAGATACAAGTTATCAAAGATCGTGCGGCCCGGGACGGTGTAGGTCTGGTCTGGGTGGACCACGTCCGCCAGCACGGACCCTAGCCGAATCGAAATGGCCTTCGCACTGATTTTATAGTCCGTGCTGAGGCGAGATGGGGCGCCAATTCCGTAATCGCGGAGGTCCCCCTCTTCGGCAATAAAGCGAGCACGGCTCGCCTGCACGAGGAGGACCCGCTCGCAAAGACTCGGCCCAGGCGGTGACTAGGTCTGGGCGAGGCGTCCCAGAACACGCGGTAGAACTCCACGGTCAGCCCGTCCATGCCCGGAGATTTATTGGTGGGCATGCGACGGAGGGCTTCTGAGAACTCGGCCAGAGTGAGAGGCAGCTCTAGCCGGTCCCGGTCGCCCGCGCTGACCATCGGGAGTCCGTCCCAGAGCACTTTGCAAGCGTTAGGATCGGTCGGATCCGGGGAGAAAAGAGCCGCGTAGAAGGCCCTGGCCCTCCCGCAGATCTCCGCCGGATCCGTGAGGGTGCCGTCCTCCGCCAGGAGGCAGGTGACATGCTTTTGGCCCCCTCCTTTTCTCCAGGGCGTAGAAGAAGCGGGAGCCGCGATCCATCTCCCGAAGGAGGCGGATGCGGGATCGAACAAAGGCACCCCGGGCTCGATGATCCTCGAGGGCACGGAGCTCCTCCCGCTTCTCCCGGCACGCTCCGCAGAGGGATGGATCCTCGGGGCTGGCGGCCACGCCTCTCCAGCTTCAAAACCTCCCGTTCCAACTGCTCTATCGCCGCATCCCTCCGTCGGCTGGCGCCCGGGTGTAGTCGCGGCAGAAGAGCCGGCGCGCACCTTCCCAGGTCCCACCATCGCGCGCCGAGGAAAGCGCGTCTGCCCTCGCCAGGCCAGCCAGAACTCCGGAAGGGCGCCACGAAGCCCACGTCCTCCAGCAAACTATTATTAAAATGCCAGTAGGCTGGCCCGGCCTCTCCGGCGCAGAGAGGCTGTCACGTGGCAAGGTGGTGATCAGAAAGGGCGGCCGAATGCTGGAGAGTGGGCTCGTGAAAGGTGGAAAGCGTGACAGATAAATGCGGTCCAGCCGGGAGTGGCGCGACCGATGGGCCTCCACCGGACGAAGGTGAAAGTCGAGGCGTCGTCCGGGTGGTGGTCGCGCCAGGCGTCCACCAGGAGTGGCGTTCGGCGATCTCCGGAGGGCGTCCGCTGCGGCGGGCACTGCTCGGTCCCGGCGGTCCCGTTCCTCGAGGTGGTGTTAAAGTCCCGCCGAGGACCAGGCACTCACGAGGATCCAGGGAGCCGAGGAAGGCGGACGCCTGCCGATAAAAGCGCAACCTCTCCGGGCCCGATGTCGGGCATAGGCGTTGATGAGATTAACCACAAGCCCTCCATGCGGACCGGAGGTGCAGCAGGCGGCCCGGCACAGCCTCGGCAACCCCAGCACCTCGGGCGTAGGTCGGGGAGAACAGGGTCGCCACTCCGCCGGCGAACCGAGAGGTGGCTAAAGTAGACCCTGTCCCCACTCCAGCCGCCAGCTAGCTTCAGCGGCCGGATCCGTATGGGTCTCCTGCAGGAAAACCACAGAGTACCCCGACCCGAAGGAAGGAGGCACCTGGCTCCTGCGAGACCCATCCTACAGCCCGGGCGTTCAAAGTGGCAAAGATGATCGTCGCCATGAGGAGTGCTGGGGATCTCGCTGGCAGACACGCCCACGGCCTCCGTCGAGCCGCGCGGCAATCCGTGACCAAACCCGTGGGGAGGAGAGAGTCACGGAAGAGGCAGACCCGCCGGTAGGTCGCGGCGGCCTGCTTCCCGGTCCCTTACCCTCCCCTGAGGGCCTTTGTGGCCCGGAGGATTAGATGGAAATCCCCACCGCTGGCGCGAGTTGGACTTTGTTACGGGAGCCACGGACGTCCTCAAGGAACGCCCGCAGCTCCTCCTCAGCGCATGGGGCGGGTAACGGACCGATGACCGTCCCCAGCGGGGCCCCGTCACAGCCCCGTGGCCCACCAAGGCGGGCAGGCAGGGGCAGACCCTCGGCGTGGCGTCCGATGGGCCGGCGCCACGGCCCGCCCGCTCCCCAGTTCAACAGGGGCGGCGGAAGGAGAGCAGCAGCCCTGATGGGTCAGAGCAGGAAAAACAACTAAGGCCGCTCCTGGGGAGTATCCCAAGCGGCAATGGCATCACGGGAGGTGGAGGGGACAAGAGTAGGGCAAGGGTCGGTTGGCCCACACCCAAGAGAAACCCCTGGGAATCGGGTCCGGGCAGCGGGGCATCGGCCGTCGCCTTGATGGGCTCGGCGGCCGTCAGCGGGTGCCACCCGCAGCCGGGATGATGGAGGATCCCAGGGGACCCTCAGAGGCAGGAGCAGAAGCGGCAGTCAGGGGAGAAACCGGGGACAGGGGACCGAGGTGAGGTCACTCAGATCGAGGCCCGCTAGTAAAGGGTCGTCCTCCCCGGTCAGACCCAGGGCCTCGATCTCCTCGTAGATGGAGGAGATCGCCGTCCGCCACCCCGGGGCCCTCCCGCCAACACCCGGCGACGCCCACCTCAGTCTCGCGGAGGCTGCGGATGGCAAGCGGGCAAGGGGGCTCCTCGAGGGCTTCCTCAGGAAGGGACCCTGGAGGAGGGCAGCGTCACCGTCCGGTGCTGCCACGTCGCGCCCAGCCGGCACCACAAAGCGGGCGTCGTCGGGGCAAGGCGGAAGGCTCGTCATCAGAGACCCCTTCCTGCTCTTCCGGGGCCTCCGAATCTGAAAGATGTAATGGGACCGGAGCCTTCCGCTTGCCCCTTCCCTGCACTAAGGACCAGCCCTCCATGGCATCATCCAGGGCTGGCTAACAGGGGTCAGGTCTGGGGGCAAGGGCAGCGGCTTAGGGACTCGGGGAGGCAACGGAGGGGCAACAGGAACGAGGGAGGAGTCTCCCTGGGGCGGGTCTCTCCCACGCTCGGCGTTAACTCCGCCGCACCCTCCTCCACAGCGGTGGACTGAGAAGGAGGAGGGCAGCTTCAGGTGCTGGGCAGCTAGGGGCACTGGCGGTGACGGGCCGGCGCCATACCGGGGCTCGGGGTCCCGGACGCTCCTCGTGCGGGCCAAGGGGCAGTCCTTCGGACGTGCCCCATCGCCCAGCAGAGGTAGCACCGGGCCTCCCCCGTTGAATAATGCACCCGGTAGCGGGCTCCCTGGTAGGGGACCACAAAGGACCCCTCGAGCGCCTCTCCGTCACACGCCGCCGGCGGCAGTTGAAGCTGCACTTGCCGGCGGAACGAGAGGACGTGACGGAGGGCGAGGTCCTTGCAGCCCAACAGGAGAGGGCTGATGACAGAAATAGGATGCCCCAGGGCAGAAAGGGCGGGCAGCAGGGCGGCATTGGGCAGGAAGGGAGGGACGGAGGTCAGGACCAAGCGGACCCCCAGGTCTTCCAAGGGCTCCAGGGGCACAAACACGCCCCCCACTGCCAGACCCGTCTCTACCGCTTCCTGGGCGGCGGCCTCCGACGCCAGGAAGAAGACCACCTTCCCGTACATTTTGGAGGCCGCCACAATGGCCGTGGGCCCCACTACCCTCGCCTACGCCCTCACATAGGTTTCGGCGTGGGGCGGCGGGCACCAGGAGGCAACGGACGCCGTGCTTCCTAGTCAAGGTGGGAAAGGGGCCCCGGCCGCTAGAGATGGTAGTGGAAGCGGCAGGCGGAGGAGTAGCGGCAGGCGGGGGGGCCGCCGCCACCTGGGCATATGCCCTGGGGGCCGGGGGAGGGACACCTGCGGAGCTGGTAGAGGGAACAGCGGGGAGGGATGCTGCGGCCGGTACCGGGACCACGGCAGCGGGGGCAGTCCCCGCCATGGAGGGCCTGGTCTTTATAGCTGGGCCCTTACCCTACTTCCCACCCGACCTTTCCGACCGGCTGGGGCTCCTCCGAATCAGAAGGGGCGAAGGACGTGGCAGCAGCGGACGTCTCCCCGATACTCGCCAGTGCCGGTGCCCCAGCGGGGGCAGTGGCAGGTAAACCGGCAGCGGCGGTCGAGGTAGAGGCTTGGGGATTGGACACGGGGGTTTCGGGAGGAGGCGGTGGGAGCATCGCGAGGTCTCCCGCGCGTCCCCGCCATAACGAGGCGGGAAGGGGACAAACAGCGAGGAGGGGAGGGAAAGGAGGCGACCACCCCTCCCGCTAGGCTGCAGGCAGGAGGAGGGTGCCAAAAGGGAAGGCTAAAGGGGCGTGGGAGCAAGCAAGGACCCAGGGGCGGAAGGGTGGCAGGTCACCGACCCAGAGGGGAATTCCGGCTCCTCTAGTTGCACTAGGGGACCAGGGGGGCTAACAACATTGGGGGGGGGGTGCAGTGAACAAGGGCAAACTCAAATGGGGGAAGGGCACAAGCGCATGGGAGGGGGCATGGGCGCACGAGGGGAGGGGCCAATCAGGGCTGGGGGATCACAGGGCCGGGGGGAAAATCAAACTAGGAACAGGGCAGTGGGACCACGGGGCTAGCTGCAGGGCTGGGGCAGGACAGTCAGGGCCACAGAGGAAATGGGCGGGGCAGACAAATGTGGCAAAGGAGAGGGGGTCAGGCCAAGGGGGTGGGGGTGGGGGGTGCGCCCACGGGCACTTGTGCAAAAAGTCAATGCAGCTGGCTGCTGCTGCAGGCCCAAATGGTGGAGGTGGGCGTGGCAAGCCAGGTGAGCAGCTCAGTCCCAGAGGCAGGAGAATGAGGCAGATGGAAAAACGCCAGCGGGGGTGGTGGAGGGGCAACGACGGTGGTGGGGCGAAGGGGACACAGAGGACCGGGGCAGGCTCCACGCCACACCCCAGTGTCCCAACAGACACAGTCCAAGCCCCACCACAAGAGCACAGTCCGAAAAATACTCAGTCCTTAGGTGCCCCCTCCACGGTGGCTTTCAGAGTCTCTACGAGGTCCTCCAGCAGCAGCAGGCAGCACTCTCCTTCTCCTCGGGGCTCCAGCAGCTCCTCAGCAGCTAACACAGCAGCTCCAGCAGCTCCAGGTGGTGGTCTGGTGGCTAGGCAGGAGGGACCCCGCCCAGAAGATGGTGGTGGTGGCTTCCTCAGCAACAAGGCCTGAGCTGGGGTCCCTCACTCCCTCCTCTGGGGAGCGGGCCAGCAGCCCCAAAGGGGCTGTGGGTGGAGCAACAGCAGCAACTGGGTGGTGGGGGGGAAATCTACTAGCCAGCCAGCAAGCAGATAGCAGAGAAAGGGGGTGGGTGGTGGTGTCTAGCCCAGCCAGGGGAGCAGCCGGAGCCAGAGCAGTAGCAGCAGTGAGGGCCCAGCAGGAACAGCAACAGCAGCAGCAGCCCTCTCCCTCCTA
Source organism: Mauremys reevesii (assembly GCF_016161935.1). Classification (NCBI taxonomy): domain Eukaryota; kingdom Metazoa; phylum Chordata; order Testudines; family Geoemydidae; genus Mauremys; species Mauremys reevesii. The sequence continues at coordinate 10,024,590 of NC_052625.1, forward strand.
CCCTCTACAGCAGAGGAGCAGAAAGGAGGTCTTCTGGCCACTGGAGAAAGAGTTTTCTGTTCCCTGAGTGACCAGAGCAGGGGCTGCACTACTCATCAGGAACCTGCTAGAACCAATTCAGGCAGACAGGCTGATTAGATCACCTGCAGCCAATCAAGGCAGGCTAATCAGGGCACCTGGGTTTAAAAAGGAGCTCACTGCAGTCAGGGAGCGGGGAGCCAGAGGAGAGGAAGTGCGTGTGAGGAGCTGGGAGCAAGAGGCACAAGGAGCTGAGAGTGAGAGGCTGTGCTGCTGGAGGACTGAGGAGTACAAGTGTTATCAGACACCAGGAGGAAGGTCCTGCGGTGAGGTTAAAGAAGGTGTTTGGAAGAGGTCATGGGGAAGTAGCCCAGGGAGTTGTAGCTGTCATGCAGCTGTTACAGGAGGCACTATAGACAGCTGCAATCCACAGGGCCCCAGGCTGGAACCCAGAGTAGAGGGTGGGCTGGGTTCCCCCCAAACCTCCCAACTCCTGATCAAACACAGGAGAAGTTGACCCAGACTGTGGGGAAGATCACTGAGGTGAGCAAATCTGCAAAATAAGCGCAGGACCCACCAAGGTAGAGGAGGAACTTTGTCACAATATACATAATTGTTTGCAGGATCAGGGCCTTTTTTAGGGCAAAAATAATAAGTTAAAAGTTGACTCCCTCCCCCACTGAAGTCAATGAGAGGTTTACTATTGACTTGATTGGTACCAGGCACTTACCCAATGTTTTCATTCAATGAGTTTTAACCAACAGGTTTTACCAGTAAGGGCCCCAATTCAGAAAAGAACTTTAGCAGGTGCTTCAGTTGATGCTGTTCTGGACAGCACGTACACTTGCTCAAAGAGCTGTCCTGAATTAGGATGAGTTCCTAAATTGGGACCATACATTTTTGTAAAGTTTTGGAACCCAGTTAATGTGACATAAATGAAGTTCCATTGTGTTTACTATTAACTCTTCAGTTTGCAGAGTTTGGGAGTTTTTTAAAGAATTCTACTGCTCACACACAAATCCAGAAATGATAAAGACTTTTTCTTTCATAGAGAGTTTCAAAATCAGTTTGTAAAAGGCAAGCTGTGTAAAAGTTCAGTGTCAGCTGATCTTCTAAATTGCCAACGTTACTACAGGTGGTTTATCTGTAAGATGTCAGGGTGTGAAGGGGAAAAAATGTTTACCTTGAGTAGCTTTATCATTAAAGTGAAATATTGCTAGGATGAGGAAACGCTGTGTGATATCTTGGTGCCTGTGTAGGGGAAATGGGCTCTGTACTAATGAGAACTCAACAAGCTCAGTCATTATTTCTCTTTTCCCAGCGACTGTCATTTTTGACTTGTCACCCTTTATATTTTCTCACCGATATAGAGCAATAATAGCTTGATGACCAAAAGAGCCTTGAGGTGTTGCTTTTGATGATCAGAAGGCATCATTACTGTTATATTTACATGTGGGTTTTGAGTGCTTGTCATCTGTTCTGCATTTTACATTGTTTTATGAACTACAATTACTATCTCTGATTTTAACTAGATTGTTTTGGTAAAGTATCAAGAACCTTAATTTTCAGCTACTTTCCTTTTTAACCTGTAGGAGTAAGATTTAAGACCATCTCTCATATAATAATAATAATAATTGGAGATATACCAATCTCCTAGAACTGGAAGGGACCTTGAAAAGTCATTGAGTCCAGCCCCCTGCCTTCACTAGCAGGACCAATTTTTGCTACAGATCCCTAAGTGGCCCCCTCAAGGATTGAACTCACAACCCTGGGTTTAGCAGGCCAATGCTCAAAACCACTGAGCTATCCCTCCCCGCAAATGCTAATAATTTATGATTGCTTCATGATAGGGTTAGAAAAAAAATGTGCACCTTTGTCTTTTTTTGATGTGGTTTGCTAATTTTCTATGGTTTATCTGTTTCAATATCCCTGTTCCTAATAGCCAATGGTACACAATACTGTTCTGAAGAAATACATAATGAGGCAGCAGACTTCAGCGAGAAGTCTTTTATAATATATAGATAGTGTACATAATAAGTAAGCACTATTATATACAGTCGTGATGGGACTTCTGTTTCCATAACACATGCTTCCCAAGGTTATATTGGTTATACACAACTTTGTTTGTTTGTTTTTTAACTCATAGCTTTAAAACTTTTTGGTATCCAGTTACCTTACCAAAAAGACCACAAAAAGGAAAATTTAAGCGGACGACAAGTGGTGGGATAGAAAAGAGCTGTGAATCATTTACCTTCAGTAGAAACGCTGAGCCTTTGGTGAGGTATATAAATGATTAGGAACAAAATTTGCAAAGGTCTCACTCTCCCACACACACAAGGAAGTTTTTTTTTACTTGAAAGTTCTTAATATTCAAGTTCCATTTTCAAATACTATGTCATGGTTGCAGGATCATTGAAGCGTAGGTTCTAGGGATTGGAAGGGTAGCTGGCTCAGTTAAAGGAAAGGGATAATATTCAGGTTGTTGGGGCCATTATGTGCTTGGGATAAAGGTCTGTCCATTTGATATGTGTGGGAAGGACAGCTGAGTGTGAGAGAGACGATACCAGTTGGTGAGGAACAGTGGTATTGGATGGTTTTGAGTGGTTAACTTGAGCTATCTAGGTGAAAAATATTATTTAATGGAGCTTTCGTATCTCGCACAACTATCTTCACATACACATCAAGTAGATACTAAGGACAGAAGGCCTGATCCTTCATTCTTGACTTGGGCAAAACTTCCAGTGACTTCGGTGGGAAGTTTGCATGAATAAGAACTATAAGCAAGATTATCCCCAAAACTCTAACTGGTTAATATGTTTTTCCTGGACTGGTACATGCGCCGTGTTTTATCTATGACATCACAACTAGTTACTTTGAAAATGGCTATGACATGAGACAGGATTCTGGTATGTGAAACAAAATTCAGATCTTTAGGAAAACTTAGACTTCCAAAACCATCACTCTAGAAGTACGGAGCCATTACATTACTGAGACTACCTGGAATGCAAGCCCACAGAAAGGTTTATCTTTACTGATAAGCAACTGGAAGATGGATTTTCTTTATTACATTTCAACATTTTGAACAGAAAGAATCCACTGTGCACATGGTATTGTGTTTGATGGGCAATAACTGAACTCACTAATCGCTTTCCAGCATGTGAGAAAAGGTTTAGTTGTATTTCATCTCAGTAATCAGTTGCATTCACCCAAAATACAGTAAAGTAAGAACATCGTCCATGACTCCCAGGATGATCATGGCAAAAGCTCAGGCATATTATGTAAAATATTTTATAATGAATGGTTGATTCAAGATACAGCTTTTAGACAAGAGAATGGATGCACTCTGGATTTCTGTGTGGTACTTCTTCAACTGGAAGGCCCATTTAATAGTCTTGCATCCGAAGAAGTGGGTATTCACCCACGAAAGCTCATGCTCCAATACATCTGTTAGTCTATAAGGTGCCACAGGACTCTTTGCTGCTTTAATAGTCTTAGTGACAGTCTTTTCACATGCAGGAAAGGGGCAGTATCTTGAAATATTAATTATATTTCAACTCATTAATGTCCTGCGTGACTGGTTGTCTTCTTCCATATCATGAAAGCCCACCATCCTTAAAATGGTAATTCTGATCAAAGTAATGTCCTTAGGGACTCTCTTCACTTTCAGCTGATATACTTTTTCACTGTACAGGTCTTCTTGAGTATTACTGAAGTTAAAGTTACATAGGGATCACCAGGTCATTGCTACTCTCTGTAGATGCTTTACTACTGTAGGTACTAAAATCAATTTAATTTGTCACGCAGCATTTCTCATTATGGATGACCTGCCTTTGCCACTTGTGAGTTACTTGCTTATCTTTAAATCAAGGACTGAAAAGATATATTTGCTGTAGAACCAAGGACTGATGTCTCTGCGTAGCTCTCGATATACAGTTGCACATTAATAGCTACGTACACAAAACCCATGACACATAATCCATAAAATAATATTTCTTATGGGATGCAAATGTTAATTTAATTTCAGTTTTATTGATTTTTACACACTGCCATATAGCAAAGAGACAAGTACATAAAACTAGCAATACTCTCTTTGGGCCTGATTCCGATATCACACCCGGTTTGCCACTACAATAACTAGGATCACAAATGGGGCCATCCGTGTATTAAGGACTTAAATTGTCAGAAAGGTGCTTCCTGATTCAACTAACCAGTATAAAATACTGTATATGGTATATTTGAATGTTTATCATGACTGTCAAGGGAGTCAGGGATGCTGTTGTTCATATTGTGCTGTAAATGTACATGGCACTGTGCAGGGGTTAAACTATACCTGCTCCAAAGAGCTTGCCACATGGAGCCCTCAGCAGTTTAATCCCATGCCTGTTGATGCGAATAGCAAAACTCCTATTTTTTTCAGTGGTCCCTGATCAGGCCTCAGTTCAGCAAAGAACTCAAGCCTGTGCCTGATTTGAAAGACATGAGTAGTTTTACTGATGTCAGTTGGACTGCCCTCGTGTTTCGAGTTGGCGTGACCTTAGACACCTTGTTAAATCAAGATCTAAATACACAAGTGGATGTACTATGTGCAGTGTAAATAAAAGAAAGTCAAGAATACTCCTTATAGCTGGGATGCTTTTAGGAAAGGGAAGGGGGTTTCTTAAGTTCTTTAGGCAGAATTAAGGGAAGGCAATTGCAGAACATTAATTTGTGAAATTATAGCAGGTATAAAGTCTTCACTGTGGGAGAAATTATGGCTGATAGTTATGCCGGGGTAAGACTCACAAGTAGATAAGACTGTAAAATGATTTCACAACCATTATCTAATAGCGGGCAGCAGAACCACTCAAGGCGAGGGGTAGAAGAGAAATCATCTAAATGAGTTTCTCCTACCCGCAGCAGCTTTCTGGGCATTCTGTCTCGTGGAAGAGGAAACAGTAGGAGGTGTCACAATATAACCCTAACTTATTAATTGGTTCATGTCCCTCTCATTGCATTCCACATCTGGGCCTTGGCAGGGTGAGTGGTATGAGTAGTAGTGCTGTCATGAGTCATACAGGGGGAATTCTGTAAATAAAAGATGTCACTTGTACTACTGTTTAGGCCATCCGTGTAAAACAATTAGTTCCCTACACCTGTAAGCCATGGAAAATATCAGAACGATTTGTGTGAAGGCATCTTTACTTCCAAATTGATAAGCATGCTCTTCGGCAACCAAGAGAAAAAATACAACCTATGTCTGAAGGGAGGCAGTGTGGCCTAGTGGATAGATCACTCGCCTGAGACTCAGAAAACCTGGGTTTTATTCCTGGCTCAGCCACTGGCGGCTGGATGACCTTGGGCAAGTCACTTTTATCTGTGCCTCAGTTTCCCCTCCATTTGTAAAATAAGAACAATGCTACTGATCACCTTTATAAAGTGCTTTAAGATCTACTAATGAAAAGTGCTATATTAGTATTAGTATTATTATGGCCTGGTCAAAAGCCCTTTGAAGTGGGAGTCTTTCCATAGACTTCACTGGGCTTTGGATTAGGCCTTTCAATCATGAAATTTTTATCTCCTTTTCTCTCTTGTCATGAGGGAAGGGAGAGAGACTAAATTAAAAAAGCTTACCCACTTCTACCAAGTTTACTATGAAAAGTTGGCCCAGTGTTGAGGACAGTGGAACATGTGGCGAGAACAGAATAAAGCTTTTGTGAAAGCTAAATTACGTTGTGCTTTGTGAATGACTCTTAAAATGTTGGAAAACTGATAAATATTCAATTTTCTTTCAGATATTGTGGATGCTTTATCAGATCCAAAGAAATTTTTATCTGTCATGGAAAAAAGAGCAGACCAGATGAGAGCTATGGGTATTGAAACTGTAAGTAGAAATTAATTATGAACGTAGGCAAAATAATTTCATGTAGTGGTCAATGCAAAATACAGGCTTCACTTTACAAGAAATACTACCACTGCAATGAGATTTGGGCCACAATGTTTGGTCAGTTCTCCTGTTGATAAATTGGTCATTAATGCAAGTTATTCTCTTAGTCTCTGTTTTCAAATATAGAACTGTTCTACTCTTAAATACATGAACATGTGTTGTCAGATTCATTAAAATATCCTTCACTGCATTTCCAAATATAGTCACAGTCATGAGGGATTTTTGTATCAGTCACAGCAGCACATCCATGTGTCTAAAATTAGAAAGGAGCCATCCTTATTAATTTTCAGTAAAAATAAGTTATAAATTCTTCATCTGAAAATAATTTTTGTCTAGAAGTATTAGCAAATATATGGGGAATTTTCTTTAAAAGTAAATGACTTCATTTCTTTCCCCCCGCCGCAAATGATATTTTGTAATACTGCTTTTTCCAGAGTGATATAGCTGATGTACCAAATGACACCTCAAAGAATGATAAGAAAGGAAAAGCTAATAATGCCAAAGCAAATGTGACTCCTCAGAGTAGCTCTGAACTTAGACCAACTACCACTTCCAGCCTCGGACCTGGGATGGAAACTAAGAAAGGTAAAGGAAAATGAGTTTTCTCTCCTTTAAATGGTTTAGAAGGACACTAAGAAGTAGTACCTCATTGTTTTCAGTTTTGTACTTCCTATAGTTTCTAATCCCTCTGAAAAGCACAAAAAGTAACATCTTTCTCTACTAGTGGTATCTCTGTCCACTTGGCAAATACTCTTCTATCCATATTGCTCTTGGCACAGAAGCCAATATGGTTGGATTTTAATAAATGTCATGTTTGTGCACCAGTGTAGTCAGTGTTATCAGCAGGAACGTGCATGACGTTGGGAACAATATTTATTAATGATCTACTAGAGTAGGACTAGTGGGGAAGGCTGTTTTCTTGTATACTTCACACAAATTTGTTCTAAAAATTCCTCAGCAGAGTGGTTGATTTAAATAAAAAACAGGTACTTAGGATTCTGTGGGGATCCCCCATCAAATTAGAAATGTTTTAAAGTGTGGCTGTATTCTGAAAAGTGTCTGTGAAACTGGCTTTGTGGGCACCCATGTTTGTTGGCAAATATTTCCATATCAAATGTGCTCAGTTTATAAGCAGATAGGTGTTTTTCCCTAACTGCTTGTCCTGCAAAATCGTCTTTGAGAACCAAGTAGGTTCTTTCTCTCTCACATATCATCACAGATGATAAAGGGTCTGTGGGGTCAAATGGGTTTGCACAGGTATAACCGAGTGAAACTTGGTAAACATTTCTGTTAATGTGCCAGAAGGAATAGAATCCAGCTCATTCTCTGGTGGCTGCCTTGGTTTTTCAGGAATAGCACAAGTAAAAAGCAGCACAAACTTATTTTTGGCATGAAACTTAGCAGGTAGGGCTGAATACACAAATAAGCAGAGCTGTTGGGAAAGAGGATGACATTTCTATAGTCACTTCTCAGAGTAAAGAAGGTCATGTTTGGAATCTAAAGTACTTCATTCTCCCTATACCAGTAAAACAATCTTTTTGTGAATTAGGGTACTCTGATATAAATGTAAGAAAAATGACCTATTGAATTGTAGACATTCATATTGCATCACAAAAGTGTGGTAGTCACCTTATTGTATATTAATTAGGAGTATGTGTGAATTTTCAGTTACTAGGCTGAGGAAATATATTTTCAGGCTGATTACTGAAAAATCATTATTCTTAGTTGAAAATGTAGTTCAACACATAGAATAACAAAGCAGTAAGCATGAATAGGTAGTCCGCGTTTTAAAATAAAATCTGAATATCTTTTTAGATCACAACATTGTGCAGCACTATTTCTGAAGCTTTGATTTCAGTGCTTGTACATTTGCCATCTCCTCTGCATCCCCCTTTTCTCTCCTATCCACTTGTGGAATAATAGAGCAGGTCATTTGTGACTATCCGTATTATCCTCTTACATATTGTTATTATTTGTTAATACCTGCATCATTCTGCTCACACTAAAATGCACAGTTCACATTGAGGTCAATAGAAGTTACACATCCAGCAAAGTGAGGGAGCCTGAGGGAGAAGTTCAAAGGCACAAATGAGAGCTAGGCACCCAACTCCCATTGACTTTCAACAGGAGTCAAGTGCCTAACCTCCTATTTATATCTTTGAAAACTTCCCTCTCTGCCTTTGTGTCTTATAAGGCACCAGGCACATTTATGGTGCTAACTCAGAAATACTATATTATTGGGGCTGAATGTTAAGGTCCTTAGATTAAAATTTCACCCGTTCTACAGAAATTGTCTTTATTTTGCAAGTTCTGAATGTTGTTCAGTGGACTTCACCTTACAAGGCAGATAATCCTTTGTAGGACAGATTGGATTTTACAGTTAAAAGACACTAAGGCCAGGTCTACATTATAAATTTATATATGTATAACTACATCACTCAGAGATGTGAAAAATCCACACCCCTGAGCAATGCATTTATACCAACCTAACACCCAGTGTAGACGGTGCCAAGTGGGGCCTGCAGGGATCTGTTCTCGGTCCAGTTCTTTTCAATATCTTCATCAATACTTTAGATAATGGCATAGAGAGTACACTTACAACATTTGGGAACAATACCACGCTGGGAGGCATTGAAAGTGCTTTGAAGGATAGGATTAAAATTCAAAATGATCTGGACAAACTGGAGAAATGGTGTAAAGTAAATTGGATGAAATTCAATTAGGACAAATGCAGAGTATTCTGCTTAGGAAGGAACGATCAGTAGCACACATACTAAATGGGAAATGACTGCCTAGAAAGGAGTCCTGCAGAAAAGGGATCGCGAGAGTCATAGTGGGTCGCAAGCTAAATATGAGTCAACAGTGTAACTATTGCAAAAAAAGCTCTCAGCTGGAGTATTGTGTCATGTTCTGGGCATCACATTTCAGGAAAGGTGTGAACAAATTGGAGAAAGCCCAGAGAAGAGCAACAAAAATGATTAAAGGTCTAAAAAACATGACCTATGAGGGAAGATTGAAAAAATTGGGTTTGTTGAGTCTGGAGAAGAGAAGACTGAGAGGGGACATGAAAACAGTTTTCAAGTACATAAAATATTGTTACAAGGAGGAGGGAGAAGAATTGTTGTTCTTAACCTCTGAGGCTAGGACAAGAAACAATGGGCTTAAATTGCAGCAAGGGTGTTTTGGGTTGGACATTAGGAAAAGCCTCCTGTCAGGGTAGTTAAGCACTGGAATAAATTGCCTAGGAAGGTGGTGGAATCTCCATTATTGGAGATTTTTAAGAGCAGGTTGGACAAACACCTGTCAGGTATGGTCTAGATAATCCTTAGTCCTGCCATGAGTGCAGGGGACTGGACTAGATGACCTCTTGAGGTCCCTTCCAGTCCTATGATTCTGTGATTTTATGTCGACGGGAAGGCTTCTCCCATCAACATAGCTGTTGCCGCTCGGTGGATTAACTACGCCGACGGGCAAAACTTTCCTGTCAGTGTAGTAGCGTCTTCACTGAAGCGCTACATTGGTGCAGCTGCGCCACTGCAGTGTTTGAAGTGTAGTCCTGCCTTAAGGTAGTTAATTAATTAAACAGTATTTCATGAAATGTTCGGTCAATCACTAATATATATAAGAATTAAGGAGGGGCTTGCCTGTTAGATTCTCATGGGATAATATTGACTTTGTTTTTTCAATATTAACATTTAAAATACTACTTTGTAACTGAAAGAATGTTATGATATGGCAGTGAAAACAGCATTTGCCAGAACCTAACATGAGGTCAGCTGTGAAATTGCACACATGGTCTGCTCTATTTCTGAGCAAGTGATTTTTACAAACTCTTTTCTTGTTCTTGTTTGACACTCAAGTTGAGAATGAAAGGAGATTGGAATGCAGCTCTTGCTTTATTTTCTCCTTATCCCAATAAGATGGTGGATGGTGCAGTACAGTTGAAAAAAAAAATTAAACATACCTTTCCCATGTCTCAATAATTAAATTATTTTAAAATAGAACTCAATTGGTTGCTTGTTTACATTTTAATGTGACACACATTAATTACTAACAGAAATATAAATTGTGGTGAAGTTAAATACAAAAACTGTGATATGTGTTTGAAGTTCCAGATAAAATGTATTAATGTCTTTTAGGTATAGAACTTATTCCTCAAGTGAAGATAGAAGATTTAAAGCAAATGAAGGTAAGTTTGGGCATAAACTTTGCAAGATGATGTATATATTTGCAAACAGCAAGATTTTATCTGGTGTCAGTCATTATGACTACAGGAAAATTGATCCAAGTTCCTTTTTTGTAGGCATACATAAAGTATTTAAAGAAACAACAGAAAGAGCTGAATGCTTTAAAGAAGAAGCATGCCAAGGTATGATCATTAGAGCTCTAAGAGTTTGGGGAAACACACTTAGCCAGCAAGTTCACTCACTTTAAAAAAGTCACGAAGTTTGTAAGCATGGACAGATTTTAATGGTAGTCAACGGAAAAACTAGGGATAAGTAAATTAGATTAGCAAGAAATGCATGTTTATTTTAGCCTACACTAAGGACACCCTCCAATAGGCAGTTTTTCCCTTGAGCACTGTTAAATATCCCCTCAGCTTCCAGTACAATGTTGTTTGACTTGTATAAAGAGCAAAAGACCACCTTTACTAGATAATGATTTCTGCTAGACTTTTAAGTGATTGTTTCTAAGTCTTGCTGAGAACGTTGAGAATCAGCTAGGTGGAATATGCTGTATCAAAGACAGATAGTATAGGAACAGCATGGAGAGAAAGTGTAGGTGGGGAGAGTAGTTGAAAAATTAGATCCCTTCTTTGTGGGTAGTGACTTTTTGCTTGATATTATTGGCAGTAGTGTCCAAAGTATTGGTCCTGTACCACTATGCTCCACAGCATACTCAGTTCCCTCCTGCTCTTAGTGGGTCCCTAATCACTCCTGGTATCAAAGGAAACATAACAAGTGAAGAAAGTACTGAGGTGCTGAATTTGGTCCCATTCTGGTGGCATATGTAAGCACCACTTGGCTTTATAGTCAGCCATTCCCTTGTTACCAAGTGTTCTTTGATATCCTTGGATTCCTATGCTGCAGAGGACTCATTTTCACTACATGCTTGGATTGATATATGTAGCTGATCATTTTTAGTGTCAGAAGGTTCATCAGAAACCTGCAGCAGCATCTACTACAAGAAAAGTCCTTATATTTACCTTCATGACCGTCGGTGGTGGCTGGACTGGTAATGGTCAGGGAACTAATAATAATACTAAGCACTTCTAATATAAGGCTTTTCATCTTCAAAGCACTGTATTAAAATTAAGTAATTAAATCTGAAGGCCCCTAGCCCCCCATGAAAGAGGGAAATAAATGTTATTCTTTTACACAAACTGAAGTTTTGAATATCCAAAGTCACAAGAGAGTCCGTTTTAAGAGCTAAAATTAGTACTTCTGTACTATGGTGATGGGCACCCTTGAAGTACCTGAAACATCTAGAATAGATCATGTGTTCTTAAATTCTTTGGTAGTGAGGACCCCTCACCTCAGTAGAGTGAGTGTCTCTTGGACCCATCCAGGCCCTTTGCAATCCATTGTGCTATCTCCTCCCCAATTTGGGATTACACATTATCCCTGTGACAATTGCAGTTATTGTTTGCACAGAAAAGTAATATTAGGAAATCATTTAATGTATTTTAGCGGTCTTATAACACACTGTAGCAGCTGGAAGGAAGGAAGAGAGCCATGCAACTCTGCATTGTTAGACCCACTGAATCCAAGAATTACTGCCAGGTCCTTGGACACTCCTGACCATGGGCCCCCTAAATTTGGAGGAATAAGTAATGTAAAGGAGATTCTTACCTTTTGTTTTACAAAAGGTTTTCTATCCCTTTTCCTTACAAAGATGGCCTTGCAAACATAAACTGATATAAACTAATTGCTGACTTTGCAAGAATAAGCAGCGAAGCTCCACTTTGGCAGTAGAAGGCTTACTAACTAACCATCCCCCCCCATCCTCTGCATGCCGCTTTCCATGTAAAATGAGTCCAAAGAATCGTGCAGCTAACTGGCCCCAAACCCCTTAGGCTGGTATGGTGATGTGATAGCGGCATAGGTTATGTTGAAAACATGGGGCTAGGAAAAAATACGCTCTTCTGCAGGCCTGACCAAAAGTTCTAAAGCCAGCTGTGTTCCTGATTCTCAGTTCTGTACTCGGACCGATATTCCTCTTCTCTTTCTAATGCCTGGTCTGCACCAGGGGAAAAGTGTGAAAAATTTCCCATCATCCTAACATCAATTCAGCTGATGAAACACAGGGATACATTGGGAACACCCTAAGTTAGTCACACCACTGGCCTTTTCAGCCCCATGTCATCTATCCCTACTCAGAAAGTGTCAGCTGTGATTACACTGGCTACCCTAAGGTTCCCAGTATTGGATACAGCAGCTCAGCTGAACTGTGGAAAAATTGTTAGTGTCACTTCTGGGCTGTTGATCAGCCATGGTGAGGTATAGTGAGAGAGAGCCGTTGGCTGCTGAGGCCAGGATTGGGTTCACGGTAATGTTAGTCTTTCTACTCTCTTCATTTAGCTGCATTTTGGAAAACTAAAAAATTAAAAAACAGAAAGAAGCCTGGATGGTAAAACTTTCAAAAGTGCCTCTATGATCTATGGGCCCATTGACTTTCAATGCGTCTCGGAAAGGAGGCTTAGTTATCCAGGTTATGAGTCCCTGTGTGCCATTTCCATCCAGAGGAATTCCATGGAAACTTTGACTTCACATCATGGGCGAGTACCAGCAAAGCTGAGTGATTCAGCTTCAGGGAACCTGACAGGAAAAAGATTGAGCAGTGTACCTTGAACAAGTATTCAACAGGTGTGTCTCTCACACAGCATTCGTGTGTCTTTTATACGAGCAGCGATGTTCCCTGCTTTTATTTTCTTTTAAGTGTAAATGCTGATCGGCCTAAGTATTTCTAAAGACAATGGTAAAAATACTTCAGCAAATAACAGATGCAGAAGTGCTTCTTGAAGTGAAGACACCGTTTATGTGCATGGGATAATAAATGGCTGATTGAAGCCATGCTGTGTGAATGTGGGAGTATGCTAGAGAAAATATGTTAGTGGGAGTATGTAGGAGTCACACAGGATCAGAAAGATGTCAGGGGTGGAAACCTTTCACATGTTCCTGTTAACAAGAGGCTGAAACACCAGATGGGAGAAAATAAAAAAGCATGATAACCTTTGAAGGCTATAAAAATATCTGTAAACTCTTTTTCTTTAAAGAGAACAGACCCATTTATTTTTCATATAAAATGCATGGACTGTTGAAAATAGTCAAATATGTATTTGATGTATAAAATGAGATTTGCATACTAAGTAGGATAGGTGGAGAGATCATTTTAATGGGAGAAGCATACCTGCTGAGTAGCCTCAGAATTCGTAAGCAGTCATTTTATACCCCTTGATAAAATTAGAGCTTCCCATCTTACCTTAATGTCAGATTAGCAGCTTTGCCAATAAACATGGAATTTTGGATTTTGTTAAGTCTGGGAGTGGGGAAAAGGAGAGATTTTATTCAGAGGATTATAAGCAATACAAATGGGAAGTTGTATATGCAAAGCTCTGCAAAGACAGGATATTGTTTTAAATACCTCTTCATGATAAAGTGGAAGAGGCTACAGGACAGTAGAGGAGCAACTAGAAATTAAAGCAGGAAAACATATGGTGAATAAATATTGGAGGGAAGACAACTTCAGTACTTCACATTGGTTGTGATGGCAGACCATGCTTTTTTTGTTTCAGGGTCAGTCTGCAAAGGGACCTTCCAATACAGCTAGCATTTTTATTTAAGTAGGGTTCTCTGAGTGATGGTCCCTATGTGTATTCTACTTGAGGTGCGCATGCACTCCCTGTGCCTGAGACCCGAACATGATTGCTAGAAGTGTCCATTAGTTTGTGCCTGCACCCTTATCCTCCTCATACTCCAAACCAAGGGCTTAAGGGGTGTCCTGGACCAACAACCTCTCCAGTTTCTTACTACCTCCTGGGGTCTGAGACAGAACCTGTTCGAGTTAGGCTGACTGGTCTATAATTCCCATGGTCCTCTTTGTTCTCCTTTTTAAAGATAGACACTATGTGTGCCCTTTACAAGCGCTCAGGGACTTCACTCATCCCCCAGAATTTCTCAGAGGTTATTGCTGTCTTCCACTATCTCTATTCCACTACCCTCCCTCCTTCCCCTCTGCTGCAGAGCCTTAGCCTAGGGCTATCTGTGGTAGAAGGGTAACTGGAGACGCAGTCGGTCTGTACCTCCCTTTATGCCCTCTGTTCAGAGCAGGAGAAGAATGGCGCAGGCACAGACCAGCGGACAGTGCTAGCAAAAATCTTTCTGTCTCAGGTGCGTGGAGCACACCTCAAGCGGAGTACGGGTAGGGACCACACATCTTGAAGAACTCCAGTTACTGTACAGGTAAGTACACCTCAGAGGAAGTACATCTTTCTTTTCCACCTCAGAAAAAGCTGTGCCACTGGAATTCCCTTGGGTAGTTCTTAGCTCTGACTCTCAGGTTTTGAACCAAATCCTCTACCTAGCACACAGCCTCACTAAACCGGCTGGATGTTGGGTGTTGAGCTGGGGGATTCTCCAGACTTGGGATTCTGCAGAGGTTGGGCAGGAGACAAGAAAGTTTATCCTCTGCAGGGCACTACTGCAGCTCCCACAGAGGGCTGGCTGGTAAGTCTGCATAATTATGGCTGCACACCTAGCTTCTCTCATAAAAGACCCTTGTGCTAAAGGGTGGAGAGCCACTGTGCTGTGCTTTGTGATGTGCATGAGGTATGGAACCCCTGCCTCGACTCGGTGCATCCTGTGAACTGCCTAGGTTCAACAACATTCTGTTCCGCTGAGGCCCTTACATAATAGCAAGATTAGGTACTAAGGAAGGAGCATAAAAAAGAAAGAGAGGAAAATATTGAAGTTTGCTGGGAGAGCAATTAGCTATTTTTTAGGGGTTCAGTGATTCTTTTTATTTTTATTTTAAACCACCATATTTTGGTGACAGAGGCATAAATATTTTTTGAAACCTTATCTCAAGTAAGATTGCTAATTTGAAAATCTAAGCAGAGGCTTCATCTCTTGTCATTGCATTTGCTAGGCACATTAAAATCATCTTCCATTTTACAGCAGTATTCATTCTCAAGGTTTTCACTGTGTTACTCAGAAGACTGATGAGGCAGTGACTTGAGCTCATAACAGCTTGTTTTTCCATATGGCCTTTTTCTAAGGTTGCAGCATCTAACCTTCTTCTTGCCAGTCATGTGTCCTCCTGTATGACTCTCCACCAACTCTTTAATATTCCCCCTGCCTTTCCATCACGGAAAAGAAGGCATTCCGTTGTACTTGCAATAACGGTTTCAATGTGTGCGTGCCTTTCCTCTAAGTCTTTAAGGGGCATATGCTTCTCTGGGAAGGTTGGGCTTATCTCAGAAAGGTGTGATCAAAATGGCAGTCCATTTGCTTACATTGAGAACTAATCCTACATGGCATGGTGCCATACAAAGGTCAGGATCAGACATGTCACTGTAGCAATGTAGCTCGGCTTTTTTGCCCAGTTATAAAAATGTGGTGCGTGATTTTTCAACAAAGGCGAAGAAACTGAAAGTAAACCCACTCGTGCAGCATACAATCATAGTACTGTAAGGGACCTCGAGAGGTCATCTAGTTCAGTCTCCAGTCCCCATCCTCATGATGGCATGAGAAATAAACATAATTTTTTAGGAAAAAAAAGAATCACAAGTTACATTTACCCTTAGCAGTAGCAGCAACATGCCATTATATGGCAGCGCACGTTGTTGATCCCATGCTGGACCAATACTAAAACTGGTCCTTGAGGCAGTGGAGGGGGGAGTGATCACATGTCACAGTAACTGTGAAGAGAAGGTGGAGCTGCCCCCCAACTACTTGGCTTCAAAAAGATGTTTGGAAAAAATGTATTCTTTTAGAAGTCCACATCGAGGGGCTTGATAATCATTGGGATCTTCATGCATGTGCAAATGGCAGCATGATTTTGTCTGGACTGCAGCTGAGTGCCTAGCAGAAGCCAAATTTCATCACTGTCCTCCTGTGCTGTAATTCTACCATTCTTAAAATAATTTACCAACTGGTTGCAAGAGTGTGCCAATCATGGCACACGTGTGGATTTGCTGCTGCTTACACTTTCTGTAAATATTGACTTTATTTCAGTTATAGCATGTCTATAAAGTGCTCACGGCAACCCAGTGCAGTGGGTCTTTGTCTGGCAGGCAGGAAGGAAAGGGGATGAGGCTCCTTAAAGGATCTCTCCTGCGTTTGGCTTACAAGGATAGGGAAAGGAGAACTTAGCTCACTGGTTGGGGACAGGAAGTAGCCAGACCAGGCAGAGGGAGTACCGGGAGGAGGGAGGATGTGTATACCCTGTGCATTCCAGAAAGAGCTCGCACTCTCTCAGGAGTCACCAGCAGCACCCCCTCTACCACCCATGGGATCAGAGTAGGACTGGGTTTTTAATGATCTGCTGTAAGCAGTGTGGTTGCTGCCTTTTTTTTCTCTTTTGAGGCTGGGAAGGAATTTTCCCCTCACTGCCAGATTGGCCAAGGCAGGGTGAGTTTTGTCATCTTCCTCACAGCAAGTCAGGGATCCACTGAGGTAGGTAAGCAGGATAGATCAAGATGTTGCAACTTGGTAGGTAGCAGGTGTCCTGTGCAGTCATTCCATAGGGGGTCTGATTCCCCTGATAAGCAGTTGTTGGAAGTGGATTAAGGGGAAGGCAGTCCCTAAGGCAACTGGGAAAGGGGGCATGGGCTCCTACCGTCTGGTACAGCAGGGAGACACCCCACCTGCACATCTTTTCCAGACCCTCATAACTTTCACACAAGGGGAGGGTGGTGGAGTCCCTGTGCCGAGCTATGACCAGGTTGGGAATGGAGATGCTGATGGCAGGACCCCTCAAGTAGCTGGAAACCATTAAGAGAAACACGGTGACTTAAATCTTATTTGCTAGGTATGCACAGATACGTGAAGTGAATAAAGGTGCAGCCTCCCATCCACTGCATCTTGTTCTTTATCCCGTGTGGCTGGGACAGTGGAAAGATCTTCTGAAGTTCAACAAGCCACAAAGATATTTTGGTTCTAAGGGGTTTATATTATTTTTTCTCTAATGTGGGTGTCCTATAAACCGAGAGATGCAACATGCAGGGATTTTTATAAAGCTGCTGCCAGTAGATAAGACTGAGCAATTTTGTAATGACACCCACCTAGTGAGCTGTCATCCTCCTATACTGTAATGTTCGTATTTGTTTGGCATTTCACTGAATCTGAAAAACATCAGTAACTTTTGTAATTATCAGCCTTTCAAAAAGGACTTTCATACTAGGAACAACTTGCTCCTGAACCTTAGGCCACGTTTACACTTACCTGCTGGGTCGACGCGGCAAGTTCGACTGCTCGGAGTTCGAACTATCGCGTCTGATCTAGACGCGATAGTTCGAACCCCGGAAGCGCTAGTTCGAACTCCGGTACTCCACCGCGGCAGGAGGAGTTGCCGGAGTCGACCTTGGAGCCGCGGAGTTCGCTTCCGCGGCGTCTGGACGGGTAAGTAAGTCGAACTAGGGTAGTTCGAATTCAGCTACGTTATTCACGTAGCTGAATTCGCGTACCCTAGTTCGACCCCCGACCTTAGTGTAGACCAGCCTTATGTTATGTTTAGCTGTACCGTTGGTGAGTTTTAAATAAGTTAGCCTATGACTTTTGCAGATTGCAGAAATGATTTGATTTTTAAAACAGACTAGAACATTTACACTGAGCAACATCAGAAACTCAGTATTCACTGCCTGAGGCATATGCAGTAAGCATAGCACTGGCACAGTGGTGGCTGCGGAGCTTTTAATGGAGATCATTGTTTTGTACCTTGTAATTAATACATAACAGGCTAAATTCTGGTCCCTGAGCAAATGAGCTGTGCTCATGGAATGTGCTCAGGGGAGCCTGAAGGCAGGGCATGGGGCACACACACAGCTCCTACACAAGGGATTAAGCCAGTAGAGTCACCTAATAGCAACACCCCTGTGGCTAGATAAATAAAAAATGCAAATTAAGCTTAATATACTAAATAGATTGGATATGAATTAGCAGATTCTCACCCTAAGAGATGAGACAAGCAGGCTGCAGAGTCTTAAGAGGCCAGCTTGGAATCCCCAGGTGTTCCATTCACAGGCTAGAAATCCCTTCAGCCTGGGCCCAGCACTTCCCCCACTTCAGTCTTTGTTCCTCAGGTGTTTTCAGGCGTCTTATTGTGTGGGGAGTGAAGAACACCCGATGATGTCACTCCCTGCTTTATAGAGCTTTAGCATATGGTGGAACCCTTTGTTTCAATGCTTGGTTCCCAGACCAATCTGTGGAAAAATACTGACATCCCAAGATGGGAGTCCAGCATCATGTGGTCTGGTCACATGTCCATGTAGTTATAGCAGCCGTTAATCACGGGCTGTTTGGAGTGTTCTCAGGAAGGTTCATCACCAGGTGGGAGATAAACTTGTTGTTTTTTCCTAATGACCCATTGCCCTGAATAGGCTGTTCCCCACCCACCATCTAGACTGGAAGCATCTTGTCTAGTGGGCATTAACGAGGTGTAACTACATTTGAAATACAGATACGTAGTCAATATTCATACCTTTAGATACAAAAATGATACATGCATACAAATAGAATAATCATATTCAGCAAATCTTAATTCCATTGACACCTCACATGACTTATCTTGCATAAAATACATTGTAATTATTCTATAACCATATCATAATAATACCACTGTGAAGAATATGAGGTGCAGTGTCACAAAGTGGTCAAATATAAAAAGTTCCTTCTGTGTGAAGATATATTTCCAGTTTTAGCTGTATTCCTTATTTTAAGTGTAGGGAATCTCTCTCAAAGCCACTGACTCTGTCAAACAGAAGAAAGGTGTTTTTAAGAGCAACTGTCACACTGTGTGGAGTGGCTCACGACTGTGAGCGCCTACCTCAGGGCAGATTGTTAAAAGCATGGCAGTCCCTGTTCCCCTGTCCCTCCCCCCGCAACTGGTGGTATGTTGTATCATTAGATTTCACCAACCCAGTACCAAATGTGAACTCCCAAAGTACTTCATTAATCTTATAATGGAGTCCCAGACTGTCCCCTTAGACACTCCAATCTATCTGGCCACCCTGACAAGCCGGACTATGTGATAATGGTCACTTACACCAAAAGTCACATATATTCCAGGTTGTTCCCAGTCCCAAGAGACAAGACACTCATCCAGGTCGAGTGGCATCCTAGATCTCTCATCAAAGACCAGTTCTATAGTAAACTAACTATAGGTTTGTTAGCTAAGGCTATGTCCACTAGAGAGCTTACAGCAGCACAGATGTACTGATGCAGCCGCACCGCTGCAAGACCTTTCGTGTAGCAGCTCTATACTGACAGGAGAGCGTGCTCCTGTTGATATAACTAAACCACCTCCAATGAGCGGTGGTAGCTCTGTTGGCGGGAGAGGCTCTCCTGCCAGCATAGCGCTGGGCCCTCTGCCACTTATGCCAGCAAAACTTGCGTTGCTTGGGGGGGAGGTGTGGATTTTTTTCATACCTCGGAGCAATGTAAATGTTGCCGACATAAGTGGTAGTGTAGACATGGCCTAAGAAAAAGAAATGAGTTATAGAAAGGTTAAAGCAGGTAAAACACATGTACAGGTGAGTCAGTCTATAATTCCAAATGGTAGCAGAGCTGTAGTAATCTGCCAGTCTCTCTCAGGGCTACCCAGAATAACTCTGGGGATCTCCGTCTTCTCGTTCAATTATTCTGCCCTGTTAGAATCCAAACTGTCCAGAGATGCAGGATATTTCCCTGAATCCATACGTATAGCTTTTTCTCACAGAAAACACACTGGGGAATCCATTTAGAGTCTTCAATTTCTGATCTTCAAATGCCAAGAATTAGTAGTTTCCTGCTGAAGTTTGCATTACACAAGGTGTCTTTCTCAGTTAATGGATTATTTAGTTACAGGGATATATACAATGTAAATGTTTGCTAGCACAGTATAACAGGATACAGATATGTGAAAACAACGCATGTAACATCCCATTAGTTTTCATGAAGTTTAAACACCAAATACATTCTTAGACATTTAACAATCAGCTAAAAAACAGGTAAATTGGCCTGGGGCTTTGGTATGAGCTGCCACCTGGTCTGCCAGTGTCACAGTAACCACTGAATGTGCCAAGAAATTTTATATACCAGTAATTATGTGTTTTGCCCGCTGTTAGTAGAGCGGAGTGTATGAGATTATTCTCCCTCAATATCCTGCTTCTCTTTCTGCATAATCCTCGAGGTATGATGATATATATTCATGTCACCAGCTCACTGTGGGCCAAATTCTCTGGCTAGAGTACGGCCCTAAGTGCAGTGAAACTAGCATGGATCTGTTGTGTGGGATGGGACAAGGTGCAGCAGCTCTGTGGTGTCCTCAGATTTTGAACCGTCATGAATCCAAATGCAAATCCCTCAGCCCCTTTCTAGAGCTGCTATAGAAGCTCCTCCATAGCAGACTGCTTCCCCTCACCTCTCCTAGTGGGGCTACTGAAAGGGGTACTCTGACCTGTGTTGAATTTCCCCCTAAATAAACGTATCCAGATTCATTTTCAATAACTTCCTTTTTAAAAAACTTCCTTTGGAAAGCCTTTGGACTAAATGCTCTACAATATAGAGCACCAGATTTACCCCAGTGTAGGTAGGCACAAGTCCATTTGTCTACAGTGGAGTTACATGTGCATAAGAAGCTACCGGCTGCACAAAAGTCATAGTGTGGAGCAGCTGCTCCTGCATATTTGAAATAAAAGTCCTGGTGAGTCTGACTCATTGTAATACTGAAATGCCAAAAGACTGCGCTGCTCAGCTGCCTATTTATAAGTTCCCTGTTGGTTCACAGGAAGGAGTTTTGGTGTGGTAAAGGTGAAATTTTTCATTTGCCACTCCGATTTCTAGGCAGAAATTGGCAGCACACAATATGTATTGCATATAAATGTGTGCATGAACCTATGATTTTGCACTGTCAGGTGTTTTGTTTTTTTAATCATAAAACATGCTAACATGGCTCCAAGATCATAAAAAGACACAAAAATGTGGTAGAATCTTCTTGAAATCTTCATTGCTAAAAATGATGGGATTTGTGCAGGTTTGTTCCAGACATCGTAATATAGAAACTGAAATGGCTTAAAGAGAAACACTTATATTGTTTCATAATGCAGTGTAATCATTTTTTATGTTCTTGATATTAACTTTTACTGAAAAATAATATAAGTGAATTGCAGCTGGGATATAAAGCAACTGACACTACTATGAAATGAGTAGGAGTATTTGAGCGATTATAAGACTTTTGATTAAAATTGTATGTAATATAGAGTGAATTGCTATGGTATCCCCACTGGGTGACATTCATCAGTGATGAGTTATACATAATAATACACTTCTGCTGGGTATTCAAAATAAACGTGGATCAAATTGTTATTTTCAAATACTGCTTAAAAGTCTGGTGCTGATTTATTTTACAGCCAGAGATGTATAGGAGATGTTTAAAAAGAATCTAAAATATAACAACTCCAAAATATGTATTTCTTATGTAACATGCTATAGGAGCTTTAAATAGAAACATGAATCATAATTAATGGAACTTGAGCAAGTGTAAAATCTTGGTTGCAGAATATCAGCAACTGGGGCACTGCTGTGAATTATTTAAATACAGAATTAACTATTTTTAGTATTTATATTAACATTAGTGCCCCAGATGTGCTAGGCACTGTACTCTACACACATATAGGAAGAGTTTAGGCCTTGATCCAGTGCGGTACTAAAACACACAACTAATTTAAGCACGTAAGTAATCCCACGGGCGTCCCATGCTTTAGTAGCTTGCTGACTGGGCCTTAACCACTAGCCACAGGTATATTAATACTAAAAATGAATTACATTTACCTTAAACTTCCAAATAGTTGCAAGTGGTATTTACCATGTGGCTTATGTTGACAGGCAAAGTAGCTAGTAAAATCCTTTTGCCTATGAAAGCCATATTTGAACTGTATTATTGGCTATTATTTGGAGTTTGATCAGCAATATGTAATTTTTTAGTATCTTTGTTTCTAAAAGAAAAGAGTGAAATTAAAATGACAGAGGATTCAGAAAATCCTGAACCAGAGATTTATGCTCTACCTGCATCGGGTGTTGCCAAATGTACTATTAACCAGTCTAGAACATATTTCCACTTGAAACTTTGTTTGCCTCCATACATGTTACGTTTACGAGCAGTGTTTGAACTATACTGTAAAGCTGACTTGGAGTTTTTCTTGGGACCTAGTCTTGACAACAGCTGTGGATGTAACAGTTATCTCCAGTGTAATCAGACCTGTGTCAGCTAAGCCATTTTAGCTAGTCGGCCTTCCTCCCAGTTCTCCCTATGACTGGCAGTCCCATAGTGTGTGATACCTTAGATGTAGTGCTTTGTCTCCCAACATTCTCCGTACTTTACGCTATGCAGCTGATAGAGCAATGATTTCTACGTCTATATACGTAACAGAAAAGAGCCATGCTGGTGTATCCAGAGCCTGGCGGAAGCCATGGTACATACCTGATGGTCAGCCTCTGCTTCTCTTGGATCACTGAACATTCATATTCACCATCTGAGATGGATCATCAGTCATTTGGACAGAGTCCAACGTAAGAACTTTGATTGCAATCTGGAGTGAATTTGTCAGGCCCTGCGGAGCTATGTTGCATTTTCTGCAGTCAATGTACAGGAAGGCTCCAGACAAAACTCACAAACTGAGACGTGCCAAGCCATGTCAGAAGTTTGAGGAACTATTATCAAATGATGATTTTGTGACTCCAGGTCAGAAAGGCAGACCTACCCAGAAAAATTGGCCTTACATAGGGGGGTAAAAATTTCTGGCTGCACCTATGTGGTTATTGGAGAGCTCTCACCTCTCATCCAGCTGTGAGAAGAGGACAAGTTGCTTTGAGGAACCAGGTGTGTGTGAACTCAAAGACAAAGGATCAAAACAGGAGGCAAGGGAAGATGATGATGATGATGATCCTGGTGAGGCGAAGCATTCTAGGGATGAAAAGACCATGGTAAAAGCTACTGTGCTGCATTAAGTTTATTCTTCAGAATGCTCCTCTGTAGTTTTTTTGGAGATGCAGATTAAAGATGCATTTAACTCAGAGCCTGGGTATTGTCAAATAAAGCAGAAGGGCTACTTTTCCACATGGCCCATAAAAATTCACTCTTGTGGCTATTACATGTGTGTATCAGGCTTATCAGTTTTTTACATTCCCCATTTATGAAGGTGGCTTCAGGCTCAGAAATGCCCTTCTGAAGATAAGAAGACATAGTCACAAAGGGACTCTCCCAGAGCTGCACCGCTACTTGCAATGGCTCTGTTCTCCGAGTTAGCGTTAACAAATTCAGTGCATACCATTGTGCTAAGTACCAGAAATCAAAGTTAAAAGAGGAAATGGGCATTTTAAAATGTTCTTACCATGAGGCTCATCCCGTTGTGGGCCCACAGCTAAACAGAGCAATGGGGCTTGGGTGAAATATTGCCACTTTAAATAAAGTGCAGTCATTTCATAGCGTGATTCAGAAAATTCAAGAACATTTGACACAATGGATGCCAGTAAGTTATGTCCCACAAAAGCACAGTTGGGCAGATACGTCGCAACATTTTCCAACCTACAATCTTTATTTTTTTTTCTGCTTCCTCCTTCTCCACAAACATCCCCAAATCACAAGGAGGAACTTGCTCATGTGGACTACGTTTTTTTCCACTTAAAGCTACTTTACATAATCAATGCTTTGTCAAGGGACTCAGAAAGGCAAAACTTGAGAGTTCAGCAACAACCTTGTGAGGAAAGAAGGGGATGAGAGGAGAAATGAATAGTTAATTCTCAGGTCGCAGCAGGAGCTGAGGAAAGCTCAGAAGATAGCCAGAGGTGGCGGATGAAGAAGGGGGATGAAAGGGTGAATGAAGTGCAGGAGGAGGAGGCGACCATCTGCACACATGCATCACAAAAGAGAATTAAGAAAAATGCTTCCGATGCTCTAATAAACAACTGAGGGCTGCACTGCTACCCTTAGAAACAGCCAGCACCAACATGAACAGCAAACCAGACCGAGCTATCCCCCATCAATCAGCTGGCTTCACTCCTCTCCAGTGTTGTCCGACTTCTCTCCAGTGATCTCTTGCTGTCTCTGGTCTGCTAGCTAAGCATCACCCAACTACTTGGATAGCACAGGCAGACATGACAGTTTCCCAGCACACACAGCTTTATAGTTTCTTCCTTTTTAGCTGCATTTGTTTGTGTGCATTCAAACTAAATGGCTGTTTCATGAAACAATTTGTGATGAGCATGTGTCCACAAAGAAAACACCGCCCAGTTGGTTATCTATCCGAAATAACTTTCCGTTGAATACAACATTTCAGGGAATATAATATCTTGGATAAAGATGAGTATTGAGAGAAGAATAAAATTAGGTTGTGATAGGGAGGTTCTGTATGGTCCCTAAATAAAGCAGGATTTCAGCACAGAATATTGTCTCCTTTTCCCAGTTTCATGCAGAAATGCAGGACAAGTGTACAGATGGCATATAATTTCAGATAATTATGCTTAGTCTTTTATATCAAGAATTGTACTGTTCCGTTTATCTGGGGAAGAGTGTGTCGCTTTAGTAATTAAATATATCAGACAATTCACCTGTGGCTGTCTAGTGCTTCATCCTTTTCACTGCTTGCAGCTTCTCTTAGATTGCTAATCAGCCTGTGTATTCCCTGCTGAAGCTGACATCTTTCTGATGCTGATGGGGTCCATTTTTTTCCTTTGATTCTCTGCAGAACAGAGAGCTCAGAGCCTCCTTCTGAATAGAAATTGCAGGAGCTGTAGATGTTATTGCCCAGAGGGGTGGATAGCAGATGCTGGAATTCAGGTTTACGTTCTAATGCAAGCTTTGCAAAGCGTTGTAGCATTTGTTAAAGTGGAGGTGAAATTCTTTCGGTGGTATTTTTAAAAGAAACTACATGGATGAGTCAGTTGTTGTGATATATGTGAAATAGTAGCAACGAAGCCTATGGTATAGAGCATTAGTGTCAATTCAGAATGTCTAGTGAAACTAAATTAAAACAGACCAAAAAAATCCTGATCATTTTTAATGTAAAATGTGATCTGCTTACATTTCCCACAGTAAACTAAACCATAACAGTTAATACGAGACCTTTTTGTCAAGACCAGATAAAATCTAGGGCTACAGTATGTTAATAAAATAATTAAAACAACAAAATTCCTTATTGCAGTGTATGCTCAATATTTTCATACCATCACTGGCAGCCAAGTATCTGAAGAATAATGAGAATGTTTCATAAGGAAGGGTGACTAAAATGGCTTATGAGTTTCAGGCCAGTGCAGAGCCAGGACACACAAGCATTAAGTTAGGAGTATTACTTCTGAAACAGAGGTTTTTTTAAGAGGTGGACCTGTGTATGTAATGTGTGTGTACATAATTAACCTTTTATTCCCATGCGGAAAATTGTTTCCCCCTTTACACTAGTGTAAATCAGGTGTAACTCCATTGAAATCAGTGGAATTGCACTGGTGCGATATAGATCAGAATCGGGCCCTTTATGACTAGTTTGTGCCTGGGGAAGGCCAGAAAGAAAAACACAAATAGTCCGTTGCCGCTAACTAAATATATATTTGATGGCCCTATTGCGTAGCTTAAAGTCACTTGGAATAAGAGACCAGCTTCTGCACGATGAACCTTTGCTAGGACAAAATACCCAGTGTCACTAGACTTCTGGACCAGATCCTCAGCCGGTGTAAATTTGTATTGACTCCAGTTGAGCTACGTGATTTACACCAGCTGAAGATCTGGCGCTGTGTTCAGTCTAGAGTATTTAGGGGGGGGCCTGTTATTTTTTTGTGTTCCCCAGGGTTCCAGAATCTTTGTATGATACCCAGCCTGAGTTCATAAATCTTATTACTGCACTGCATTTAAGTGATCATTTATTCCAGAAAGATATAGTTCTAGCTAGAGATATTACCAGTTATAGATAGTTATAGATATTACCAGTTGGCATTTTTTCCATAAAGTTATTTGGTTTATGGTAGCTGTGTACCATATTTTCAGGATATTAGCACTGTGCCACGACAGATTTTCCTACAACGTGCACTGAGAAGAAAGGCTTTACATTTACTGTGGGAGATCTAGACCCCTTGGTACCAGGCAGCTAAAAGGGATTAAATACAGTGCCAGACATATTTGTTCATACACTGATATTATCCACTATAAGAAAATGAAACATTAAAAGTCCAGCAACCTAATTGTAAGGTCCTACTGTTTTCCAGGAGCACAGCGCTATGCAGAAGTTGCACTGCACACAAGTTGACAAAATAGTGGCACAGTATGATAAAGAAAAGTTATCTTATGAGAAAATGTTAGAGAAGGCAAGCAAGAAGAAGGGGTAAGATATTATTTTAAAATGTTTTATAAGAATCAAAACAGATTTTTATGCTTTTACTGTCTGGAAGAAAATATTACTAGAAAAGTAATTTATATTAACTTACAGCAGCCCGACCCAGCCCTCCTCAGTCAATATAAATTTAATCTGCACGAGGATTTAAGGATTGGGCCCTAAGCATTGTACTTGCTTTGCCTTACTGGAGTCCTCTATTTTCTCCACACGTGACATTAAAACAAATTAATCAGATCAGATGTTCAGTCTCCATGGGCCTGCCCTTGCTCTCATTGAGACCAATGGGAGTTTTACCATTGGTTTCAGTGAGAGCAGGCTGAGAACCTCTGTGAATAACATCATCAGACTTCCATCACAATTTGGTCTTGGAAAAAAATTGGTGTATTAATCTTGAACTTTGTAGAAGGAAGCTCAAATCAAATAATAGGTTCTGCTTTACTGTCATCTAGAAAAGGTTCCTCTCAAGACAACACAGGAACTGTAAATATTCTTTCATTCCCAGCTGGTTACAAATTGGCTTCTGTGATGGCAGTGAAGCTACCTCAATTTGTGCTAGCATAGGATCTGACCCATTGGCTATATGCTGTTCTTAATTGCTCCTGAAGTTACTAGAATATCTCCATCACAATTCATAAAATTTGTCTCTTGTGGTCCTAATAGGCAGAACCTAGAGGTTTCTATAATTTCCAGGTTCCTGCTGTTCTCCGATTGCTAGCTCTTTATCTTGTAGCGGCTTCTCCTCTGTTTTCCCCCTGTTGCTGACGTCTAACCCCCACAGTCCCTTTTTGATTAAATAACAATATTGTACTATTAGTCTTACAGTTAACCTGTGACCCCCGAAAAGCAGGAATTAGTTTCTTAGTAGAATACAGAATTATATTAGCAGTTAGTATTAATGGTTTGTAACAACATTTCCCTGATCCTGGAATGACTCCACTCTCTGCCTCCCAATAAATTTAATAAAATAATATTAAATTATTAATATTGGGCTGATGCTAAAGGATATGCAACTGCACTGTTGGGTCCAGTCTCTTAGAGAATTATTTGCCGTATTGAGCTCAGGTGCCTTTTTGGAGATGGGTTCTTTCATAAATACTTTACTGTGTTTTATGTAGTATTTGGATGAACAGTAATATGTGTGTGTGCCTGAAATGATATTAAACAAAACTCTTATTAGAAGTAGCAGTCTCTGAAGCAAAAGAGGTAACAAGAATTCTCCACAATAAGTTATGAAAAGGCTACACGAATTCTTCCAAAGTGTACCTTGAGCTGTTTTTACTCGAAGGAAGGACAACCATTATCAGGACCCAAATATTTCTTAGGCTGAGCAGCACTTCCAGAAACAATCCTAATATTGCAAACAGATCACCTGAAGTATTAGCTATACTCTGATTACAAGGAGAGCTGGTGAAACAGGAGAAGCTCATTTCAGTTGACGAAACTGCAGCACATGGCTAAAGAGATTGCAGCTGTGAACTGGGATTATAATTAAGATGGCAGAGGGGGTATTTATTCCTTGCACCATTAGTGACAAACTGAGCACCATAGAAGTTATACTGTATCTGCCTTACAGGGAGAAAGTCTTACAGCTGTTCTGCATTTTGAGAACCTTGAGCCAGAAGATTTATGAATCAGCATTAACATTGGTCTGAGAAGAGTTCGGTCTTCCTGCTCTTCTACGTCTAGGCAAAACAGCAAATAAACAAAGGCAGATATCAGATTTAAATGTGGTAATAACTGTCCATGACTGCATTAACAATCAGTGAAAACCTTTGTGTAAGACCTCTTACGATGACCTGAGAATGGGTGAATAGGATGATAACTCATCCCGGTTTCACCTCACTTAAGTTGCTGCCTGTATCTAAATTAGATCACTGCAAGTTTCCACTGGCATTCATAACACTTCTCTGCTCTCAGGGCCTCCTGAAGATTTCTGATAGTATTGGTCCGTGCTTTGGAAAACTAAAAGATTTAAAAATAAAAATAAACGAAAGTCTTAAGTGTAAATAAAGGAGTAGATGGCCTCGGTGGGGTTCATGTTGGGACGCAACCACTTACTTGTCACCAGCTTGACTCCATCCCAAGTCATGAATGACCAAAAGCCACCATCTGGTGGCTATTCTGTGGTGCAAGGGGAAAGAACTGTTCTCTAATCTCTAGTGGATAGATGTCCCTATCATATAAACTATTATATCTGTATGCGTTCTCACCAGTTTTAACAGACAGGCCAATGTGCTATATGTGCACAGATTTTGGTTTACCCTCTTATTCCTAAAAGTGGATCCTTCACATCTGGATCAAGGTACACTGAGGGGATAGTTCAGGTGGAAGTTGACACTGTCACTATTTGTGCTGTACTGAGCCCAGATTCAGCCAGGATCTCAAGCAAATGCTTAAATCCATCTCTGTTCCACGGTACATTTAAGCACCTCCTTAAACGTAAGCACAGCCAGTGGAACTTAAGCACATGCTTAGCTTTTTAGGCATGTGCTTAGGTGCTGTGCTGAGTATGGGCTCTGGTTCATTGGCTAAATAATGTATTTGGTTTCCATTGCTGTCATTCTAGCAACTTCCACATGCAATACATTAATTTAAAATAAATTAAAAAAATTAAAGGAGTTCAATTTGAATGTGGTGCATACTTCATCAAAAAGGCAAAAATGCCTTCCTGATAGATATATAATATGGTCTCCATTCATGTTTTGTGATGCTTACATGTAGTTTTTTTCTAATGTATTTCCCACATGTCATGACGTGTCTGTCAGCTACATAATTTTCAGGAAAAAAATTAATTACAGCTTCATTCACTGACAGATGGACAGGATTTAGTTCCCTGTGC
Organism: Mauremys reevesii; assembly: GCF_016161935.1. NCBI lineage: Eukaryota > Metazoa > Chordata > Testudines > Geoemydidae > Mauremys > Mauremys reevesii. Next base: position 10,053,945 of record NC_052625.1, read on the forward strand.
ACTTGAGCGCGTAGTTCAGATGTGCACTACAAATGCCATACATGCTCATAAATCTCACAGTCGGGGGAGCTTGTGTGCTCATGTTCCAACTCTGAAATGTGGCTGAGGGGGACCCAAGGACAGTCCTGGATTACCAGGGATGTCCAGGATCCAAACTGTAGGACGTATGTGTGTGTGTGTGTAAGTAAAGTTGTGGCATGGGGTGGGATTGTTGTAAGGGAATGTGTTCACATTTAGAACTATATAACCTAAAGCTTACATACATTTTGACAGTACAGAAGTGGGTGATTATGTTCAGCCAATTTTAGCATTCCCTCATCGCAGATTGAATGCTACTTTTAAAAAAGGAATAAACAATTGGTACTGACTATTGGGATTTTAGAAATTTTACTGATTGGTGGGTCTTTGAATAAATCTGTTTGATCCTCCTGAGTGGGAGGTCATCTTCGTAAAGCATAAGAAGCTTTAAGCTATATCGTGGCTAGATCCTGAACTCATTTACACCAGTGTAAAACAAAAGTAACTTCACTGCAGCCAATGACATTTCAGATTTAGTCTGATGTAACTGTCCCTATAACTTTACAGGACTTTCCAGAATATCAAACCTATGGCAGAAATCTATGCAAAACCTTCCTTGCTGCAACAAGCAAATCAGTGATTAATCCTCACGGTGGCCCATAGGAAACACAAAGCACATCACTCCTTGTATTTCCAGCATAGACTTCCCTAGGAACATTTGAGGATAAAGCTTTCTGCTCATTTCCATAAGTTAGCAGCACTTTGATATTAAAATAGGCTTTAAAACTGGCATCTTTTTTATCAAGCTCCATTTCCAGGACTGTGATTAATTTAATTTGACTTCAGCCAAGCAATAAACAATTTAATTGGGGCAAATCTTCAGCTAGTACAAATCAGTGTCATTCCACTCAGCAACAGTGAAATCATGCTGATTTACACCAACTATGGATCTGATGAGAATTTTTTTTTTAAAGGGGCTGCAAAAAAGTGAAATAAAAATATAGTCCATTGAAATACAGATTTGTTCTAAAACCAAAACAAAAAGGCCAGGAAGTTTGGTGTGAATTTGCGTGCTGTTCTAAGAACCTTTCGCTGCAAAAAAGAGCATGACAGGTTGGGGTTTGAAGGATGGCTTGAGAATTTACTGACTCTTTTAAGACTTTAATTGAAAGCTTTCTTGGTGCTGTAATGGAACTTGTGATCCTACACTGTATGCTGCTACCTCTCCCAGAACAAAGTCCAAGTAACTGAGATTTGTGAAGAGAACTGCTGTGGGAGGGTGGCATTTCATCACTTCTTCTACCCACCCCCCAGGCAAGTTATTGAGTGGCAGCATAGCCCCTTTGCAGCTATTCTTCCAGCCTGTGGTGCCCCTACAATATCAGAAGACCCTTGCCACCCACACAGAGCCTATTAACTTTAACCCGGCTCCACGTGGGTGCCACGGTCCTGCTATATGCATTCTGTTGCAGGATCAGAGTCTGTGTGAGGATTTGGTGCTGTTGGACCCATGCAAAGTTCAGCTCCAAAAACCTGAATGTAATGGCATGGGATCTGTGCCAGCCACTCCACATTGGCCTGTTTGGCTGTGCAGATCCTCTTTCATGGCACACGGGTCTGAAGACCAATCCTTGCAGTCATTTCAGCTTTGCTGCAGTGGGGCACTCGCTGTAGGTAGCTGGACTTGACAATAAACCTTTTTCCGCAAAAGATGCAGAAATCACAATGGAAACTAGAAACCAAGATACATTTTTCATGCCTCAAACCAAAAGGTAGCAAAATTGGCTTTAAAAGAAACAAAACAAAAACCATACCTAGGCGGTGAATCTGTTTGCAGGTTTTCAGGCTGAAGATTAATTGTATTGGCTAAAAAAGAAACCAGCATCATAAATGGACTTGCTGACATATCCTTAGTAATTGAATAATTGTGGGTCCCCTCTAGAAATAACAGGTGAAGTGTGTTTGAATTGCATGATCGGTAAGCCGATAATATTTGAAAGGTGTGAATAAATTGCTAGAAGAAATAATTTCATTCCAATACACTACAGTACTTCATCATTGACTAACCTATTCATTAGTATAAGCTGACTGGATGGGAAGATATTTAACTTGTGGCACACATTTGCAATTTTGCTTTTTTAGAGGAAGTAATTGTCTTGAAATGAAGAAAGAAACTGAAATTAAAATTCAGGCATTAACATCCGATCACAAATCTAAGGTAAGAAAACATGCCAGTGTTAACACATGCAACATTTGAGATCATTGGAGACCCAAATGGTAGTTTATTTTTATGAAAGCATGTGAATGATTTTCAGCAATAATGACATGCAGAAAAGAATGGGAGTAACTCGGTGTCTAAAAGTTTTTGGTTTTTTTATTCAAAAAGAGCAAAATCCATTTCCTGATCTTAACAATTTTTGAAGAGAATATCATGTTCCTAGTTTTGTTTCCATGTGAAACAAAAATGTTTGGTCATTTTATAGTCGTTTCGGCTATGCGGACAACAGAGGAAAATGTGCTATGTGAAAATTGGAATTGAATTTTGCCACCAAAAATATGTAGGTAAATGGAATTAGCCGCTTGTTAGTTTTACATCAGTGTCACCTTGTCCAAAACCCTGCCAGACACTTGACTCTCCCTGTGCCCTCACTGTCTCTCTCCTGGGCCCATCCCATTTGCATCATATGTACTACTTTGTTACTTCATATTTCTCCTCCTGAGGTGAATCAGTTGCTTTCTCCAAGTTGCCTGTCCCCAAATAACAGCACCCAAGATCCAGTCCCAGTTGTTCTTAAATCAGTTGTTCTTAAGCTATACTCATGGACCATTTTCAAGGGTTGCATGGAGCGGCTCCCTTGCAGAGGTAAAACATTGTCAGTCTTCATGCTAGTTGCGGTGCAGTATAGAACTTATCAAGTATTTCCAGAGATTTCTTGACCAATTAGCAAATCCTCATTCAGCACTTTGCTCAGTTGCTTCCTGTACTACTTTGTCAAAGATTTCTCTGAACTGCTGTCAGGTTTGCGGTTGATGTCAAAGTTAGAGGAATAGCAAATACACTGTAGGATAGAACCAGCTGCAAAATGACCCAGAGAGATTATAGTAGAGGAGATTGAAAACAACAGGGGATTTTTACCTAATACATGTAAAGTCTTACACACAGGGAGAGGCATCAAACACCACAGATACTGCATGGGAGAGGTAACCAAGCCGCAGTATTAAGCAGACTAAGACAAGCTCACTTTCATCTTGTTGTCCCTATCATCACACATTCATGTAACCAGGACACGTAGATTCTAGTTTTCTCTACTTCTGCAGCATGTTTATGTCACTCTGTTGGTGAAAAAGGATAATGCCCTAGGCAAAATGTGTTTTCCCTGGATGCGTAGGGCTGGTGGAAGAGTGCTATGTGCTCCCCATCACCTTATTTGCCTAGGTGGATAGAGGCAGGTTGAAGATGAGGGGCAAACTGACAGCCAGCGGAAGCATGACTAGAGTGTACTGTGCTCCAGTTCCATACGGTCGGTAGAGTAGCCCATAGGCAACTGTAGGAAACCACTCGGGCTTGCTCTAAACTGTATCCAGCAGAGCCTGGTGTCTGATACAAAGACAGCTTAAACTCCCCCTCCTCCATTCTGGTTGCACCTCCTGAGCGCCACAGCTCAAGGGCCGTAGTTTGCTGCAGGGAAGTTGTGAGGCTGGTCTAGGGAAAGGAGAGTATCCATCAGAAAGTGGCAATCTTAACAACGTAGCCACAATAGGAAATGTCAGAGCCACTGTCTGAAATAAAAACGGATTGTACTGGCAGATTGATAAAAGAGAAGCTAGTTATAAAAATCAGTGTGGCTAACAACCCTAGAGAGAGCATTGCAAGTTAGGCAGTAAGCGTAAATACAAAGCAAAGTGTAAAATCTTACAGCTTTACAGAATAGAAGAGTCTTCGATGTGACCTCAGCTGTCCAAAATTGTTTCTAATCTACATGGACATTTAAGTGTTCACTAACCTTCTACTTCTAATGAGTCTGACTGATGATTTTTTTTCCCTTCCCACAAACTGATTTGGATATTAGGGTATGTCCTTTTAAAATGCCCCACTTCCAAACAGATCCTGTCAAATGCGTAATCCATCCCCAAAACAGATGGCTTGCTTGCTTCTCCATGTCTAGCTTTAGGTTGGGATTGTCAAAGGACCCTAAGCTTGAGCTCCTTTGAAACTTCCACCCTTTGTGGCTTTACTGATCCCACAGAACACTTTGATGCTGGCTTTCGCTTGTATCCCACCTGGGTGGTTCGCTCCAGACCAAATGGAAATGTAGATTTCTTCTACTCCCAACAGAGTACAGCTATGCAGATAGAAATTATGTTGGAAAATCCTGAGATGTCGAATTCATACAGTTCCTGTTGAATTCAGTGGGAGTTGTAGATACTCAGCAGCTATTCAGAAACCTCTCACCATTTGACCCATTGATTTTAAGATCAAGTGAGCTCATCGGATTAGTGAGCTCCTAGGATTAATCCAACATGTGTCAGATGTGCATCATCCCCATGGCACAAGATGTGTAAAGAAAACTTAAATACCATGCAGCTATGCCCATTATCAGTGGTAATGGTCTACAGAGACTTGCTCCTCTATGTCGTGGGTACAAATCCAGGCCACGTTTGACATGAAACGCTCATTTTGTTTTGAATGCACAAATGCATACTTTGCACACATCTAGCTTTGTAGATGCAAGATACATTCCTGTGTTGGAAAACTAGGTTCCTAATATCTAGCAAGAAGAGGAGGCAAGGGAAAGAAGAAAAAATGTTAATGTTACTGAAAGTTCTGTATGAAGATTTGAGTCTCTCTAGACATACATGGAAGCAGATGAAAGGTGGGATTTCAAATCTTCTCACATTCACTTCTGCCTGACAGATTTCTCTTCATCCCAGGATATGTTATGCTTTACTTGAAATCTACCTCTCAGCTTTGCAGGACAGTCAAAGAGATGGTTTCAGAGAGGCTTGTTTTACCAGGAGCACTACCTATCTTTTAGGCTGCATGCTTATTTTAAGGCCAAGTAATTAATGCTTTGCATCTCTCTCCAGATCAAGCACTTGAATAATAATCTTGCTTATCTGTCTAAGCTCTGTTGTTGGTTTCTTCATGGGTATTAGAATGTCTGTTCAGTATACAGGATTTCCTCCTTTGTGTTCCTCTGTAATATATGTAGCCACTTTTCAGAAACAATTATCAGATCATCTCTTTCCTTCCTTTCCAGAGAGCCTAGAATTCTTTGCTTTTCTGTGCTTATTTGGTTCTCCACAGGCTCTTTGTCACTAAGTCAAACAGTACTTGCTTTCCCCAGGATTTCCAGTGTTTGCATTAATCATTTGGTTTTTCAAGATACACCTCTACCCCGCTATAACGCCACCTGATATAACACGAATTTGGATATAACGTGGTAAAGCAGCGCTCCAGGGGGGCAGGGCTGCACGCGCCGACGGATCAAATCAAGTTCGATATAACGCGGCTTCACCTATAATGCGGTAAGATTTTTTGGCTCCCGAGGACAGCGTTATATCGAGGTAGAGGTGTATTTCTAAGCTGGACACCTTGAGCCTGATTCTTATTTATACTAAGGCCATTTTACACTGCTCTGGCAGTGTAAAGGGGAACCTAAATATGGGAGTAAATTATATTTACATCCTCTCTAATGCCTGTTTGTGCTGCTAAAGCAATGTAATGTGGATTTAGTGTAAATGAGACTCAGACCCCTAATATGGAGATTGTGCCTTCAAGGCCCAGGTCTGTCCTGGGTACCATGTGGGGGAGTCACACTGCAGGAAGAAATGAAGGAGAAATTCTGGCCAACCCTGGCTCAGTTCTCTCCAGGATTGTACCAACTTTTGAAAGGGTGCAGCACCCAGCGGCTCTACCCCATTGGAAAGGCCATTACAACTGCAGCGGCATATATGGAATAATATGGATGGCACCTGTGCAGGAAGGCAAAGCGGTGGGGACTCAGGAAGCCTCATTATACTGTCTCCCCTACTACCTGTGTCTTCTCAGAGTGCTGATCTTTTTAAAAACCAAAATAAAACAATGCTTTCTAACATTATGATCATAGACATCTTCTGAGCAAATGCACCTGCTTCTGACATGGTTTCACTCACTTGTAATTCTTCCTCGCTCATTGAGCCGCTAGATAGCTTAGGCATTATTGGGTCTTCATCTACATAGATGGGGCTGATCCCATCTTGTACATTGATGTAAACATAAAGGGTAGAATTTTTCCAAGATGTCGGTGTTGGCCTAACTCCACTGCCATTGAAGTCAATGGTAAAACTCCCATTGGTTGCCATGTGAGCAGCGTTAGGCCAACACTGAGCCCTTTTGAAAATCCCATCCAGAAAGCATAAATGTTTTCTGGTTATTTCCATGCGTATGTTCAGCTCCCTTCCTAATACCCAGTATGTTCTGGTTTGGACATCAGTATTATTGTGGGAGTCTGTCAATAAAGGCTTTCTTCCCACGGGCTGTTTCCCATAAGGTTCGCTCCTCTGCATCTAGGTCCCAACTTAGTAAGATACCTGAACCAGGGCCAGCTCCAGGATTTTTGCCGCCCCAAGCAGCAAAAAAAAAATTTTTTAAAAGCAACCCGTAATCTGCAGCTCAACCACTGCCGCTTCAGTCTTCAGCGGCAATTCGGCGGCAGGTCCTTCACTGTGAGAGGGACTGAGGGACCCGCCGCCAAAGAGCCAGATGTGTCGCCCCTCACAACTGGCCGCCCCAAGCACCTGCTTGCTGGGCTGGTGCCTGGAGCCGTCCCTGACCTGAATGCTACCATAACATTAACCTCGTGAAGAGTCCCATTGAAGTCAGTGAGGCTACTCCCATGCTTAAAGTTACTCTCGTGCTTAAGTACCTTGTTTAATGGGAGCCCTCACTGTATTAGTCTGAGCAAACTCCTGCTTCCAAAGGCTTCTGTTTCCTGCCAGCTGAAAAAAGCCAAACTCTAAGTCATACTAGCTTTTAGGTAGATTAGATACCAGCCTAGCTTGGAAAAGGCAGGTAGCTCTTCATTATCAATGAGGAATCCAGTTCTTAACGCACAACATATTCTTTGTTTGCTTGTACCTTTGGTAGAGAGTCTAGGCACTGGTTGCCTTGAGAGGCGCTCTGCTCCCTAGAACGTCTCTCTGACGTTTGTTGTTTCGCTCTCAGTGCACTGAAAAAGCCTGTTCAGCTGTATGCATCTGACTGTGGGTCACCTGCCTAAAATACATTTGCGAGGAAGTACGTCTTGGGGGTACGTTGTCCTGAGGAGATTGGCATCAAAGTCTCACTTGGGAGCTCTGTGATGGCAATTTTGATTTGAAGAATCAGGGTGAGCTTCCATATAAGAACGCCCAAAAGCTATTAGTTTCCATAGTAGCACTTGAAAAAAAGGCCTGCCTGAAAATAGGTGATTTTTTTGGTGAGACTTTGTGTGCATTTATGGAAAAGTAGAGTAGCTTGTCAAAATAGCATAGCTAATTATGAAGGAATAATAAGATATATCTTTTTCTATTAGTTACTTTTCTAAATCATTGGAGTACAATATACAATTATAATAACAACTCTGATGGTTTAGACTTCTTCACATTGTCTCTTGGGAACTTTCCAAAACTTTAATCTTATTATTCGTGTGAGTCTTGGGAGCTGAGCAAGAAAAGAATACTTGTCAGATTCCCTGCTGACTTAATGAGCATAAGACACAGCTATAGAGCCTAGCTACAGATTCAGGATGTATTAAATATAGGATTTCTCTGAAAAACTGACTGTGTGAATAAGATTCTCTCCACAAAATCAGAGCCTGTGTTTAAGCCCTTAGAGAAATTCATCCCACTTTTTTATTTTATTTTATATTTTTGAGGCAGCCAAGAATGTTTAGCAGTTGTATAATGAAGCATACATTTCAGGAGGTTTTAAAAAGAATTGTTGTACAATTGAGGGCATTAATTCAGTCATTTTACATAGGGCAGCTGGGTAACAGAGACCCCTAGTAATGGGGGTGCATATTATTGTGTGTTTAATATCTGGTGTTTATAATACACTGTAGTCTCCTTAGTTTGCTTTATGTCATTTAGTTCTTGCAATTTAGTTGAGTTTTGTAAGATTTTTGTAATTATTTTGAAATGATCTTCACTGCATTAATGACTGACTTTATATTTTAATGGTGAGAAGTACTGACAAAATAGTCATTGTTCTTTCTCCACAGGTAAAAGAAATTGTAGCGCAGCACACTAAAGAGTGGTCGGAGATGATCAACACCCACAGTGCCGAAGAGCAAGAAATCTGTGATTTACATCTGAGTCAGCAGTGTGAGCTACTGAAAAAACTGCTGATTAACGCTCATGAGCAACAAACCCAACAGCTAAAGTTTTCTCATGATAGGTGAGCAGAGCAGTGTCATCTCAGCATCCTGAGAACCTGTGCACTGGTGACGGGATTATCAGGATATAGCATCATAGCAGTCAAATAAGCTATCAAAGGAAGAATTGAGGGATAATAGAGCAGATCCTCAGCTGGTGTAAATTGTCATAACGCCATTTACGCTAAGGAACTTGAATTCAAAAGGCCTGAACCAGAAAGATGCTGAGCATGTGCAACTACCTTTTGAAGTTGATAGGAGCTGTGGGTGTGAAAACATTACAATTATCTTTTTTTTTCCTGTGTAACTACCTCACAGTTGCACATTGTTTTAATAAAATATCACATTGTAATCTCCAGTACAAAGACAATGCTGCATGCCAGCACTCTCGTTGCTTTTATATTTAACTGCACTGTCCACTTTAAATTAAATTAAATGCAAATAATAGTATGACCTATCCCTAATCTAGCACTTTTCATCAGTAGGTCTCAAAGCATTTTACTAAGGGAGGTAAGTATCGTCATCCCCCGTGTTATACAGACAAACAATAGAAGCGGAGGAATTATCTCATTGCACAATCTATGATGTGAGGAAGTCCACAACCATATGAATTTACTTAATATATACTATTTTTAAAGGACCTTCCTCAGCATTGGTCTTGTAGGAAGCCCAAAAAGCCTCAATGACTTCACATCTAAAAAAGCTAACTGAGATTATTTTCTATTTTAACAAAATTCCTGAATGAAATAATTAGCATAAGACAGAATCCATGCTGAGACCTACGTGCTTCCATCCAACAGAGGAAATTGTCTCAGTGAAAGGTTTTAATATGCTCATCTTTGTTACTGTCCAAATTAGCTCATTTATTCAAGCTTTCTAGGAATATGTTTGTTTGTTTTATAATTAGATACTTTTTAAAGTATTACGAAATACATTAAAAAGACATTATTTTACAGATCCTAGTTCTGGGACCAAGCAGCGAAAAAGTCAGTCCTTAGTCCAAGTTAGAACAGCTTTTGAGGTACTCTGTTATGCCGTTGGAACAGCCCACAAAGCCATTTTGCTATCCACCGTCTTGCTTTCTGATCCATTTTGTAATCCAGTATATGCTTTCTAATCTAAATTATAGTTTCTTTCCTGGAGGAATAGTTCTTCTAATCTCTTTTGAAATGTTTTTATTTTCATTTGTATACCTACTTCCCTTGTTCTCTTATCTACATTGGGCTAAAGTTATCAGTGTGGGGAGATATCTTTTCCAAGAAAACGTGTGTCACCTAGGCTATCTAGAAATTTACTTTCTTCATCCTTTCTTCACAGTTCATAACTTTAGATTTAGAATTTTCACATCTCCATAGTATTTGAATGGCTCTGTATTATCTTTGGAAATAAGTTCTTAGTACAGAATTGCTTATTTAAAATCATTTTCATTTGTACCATACTGTTCTAAGTGCTGGTCTGATTTTTCAGAGGTGCCAAGCACAACACATTGATTTCTGTGCATGGGTAAACTTTAAATAATGTTCTGTGCCATCCAAGTTAGAGATCTTTTTAGTTTTATTTGTTGCTGTCTTTGTGTTCATCACTTACCCAGGGATTTTTACCCAACCCGTTTGTATAAAGACTGGGGATTTTCCTGCATGTCCACAAACCAGAATGCTTTTGAATGTGAAATGTTAAATCGTTGATCATAATGCCCAAAAGGGGCTTCATGCTTCATCCCTTGTAGAATATATAGAATACATGAAGTATATGTAACCTCCAAGAGTCAGCTGAGCAAGACACGTGATAAATAAAGGATCATCTTGAGAACAGAAGGGGCAGTTGACAGCATGCTATTCTTTCAGCCTCTTTATTAACTAGAGTAATGAGACATGCTGAATAGCTATCAAGACAGTGTACGGAGTAGTAGTAGAGAGCTCGGTAATCTGAAATGATGCAGATATCTGCTGGAAAGTCGAACGTTTTCCACTTGTGGTGGAAAAAGCAATTACAGCTCAAGCTTGGACTGACCGGATTCAAAGAAGAAAGCAGAAAACAAAAAAATGCTTATAACTTCAATCTGCAGATTGCCATTGCACATTCAGGGGGCGCTATCCAGCTCCAGGATGTATGAGAACTCAGATGGCTCTCGGAAAGTCTAGCTGCCTTTGGCTCTGTCCATTTAACCTTACTGAATTAGAGAGACAGTGTTTGGAGCACATGAGAAATCAGAAAATCTGGGAGTCAAACTGACATTTCTGACTAAAATACATGCAAGGTTAACTAAAATGTATTAGTAATGAGTCAGAGAGAGAGAAAAAGAAAAGTATTTTTTTAAAACAGGGAGAGATCAGCAGTTGAGTGGAGCAGTATTCAGAAAGCATCAAATTGTATTAAGTAGGATAAAATAGTGATAATATGATGATTGACTTCAGTGGACTTCAATTAATTTTGTTTGTAAAGTGCTTTGAGAGCCTCAGGTTTGAAGCATTAGAGATGTGCACAGAATTCTTTGAGTGGGTCAAAATTATTACAGAGTGGATTGCAAATTCTCTGGGGCAGGAACTGTAGCTTCCTAGGGGCAGATATAGCACCTATCACAATAAGATCCTGGTCCAGCCCTTTGGATGTTAATGCAAGGGATGAGCTTTAGATTCAAACCTGCATCCCATATGGCAGCATGTTTTGCTGTCAGTGCCTGATCTGATCTTCTAAGCCCTAGTCTACACTGGGGGGGGTCGATCTAAGTTACGCAGCTTCAGCTAGTGAATAACTTAGCTGAAGTCGATGTACTTAGATTGACTTACTGTGGTGTCTTCATCGCGGTGAGTCAACTGCTGCTGCTCCCGTCAACTCTGCCCGCGCCTCTCGTCAAGCTGGAGTACAGGAGTCGACAGGAGAGCGCTCGGGGGTCGATTTATTGCATCTAGACTAGATGCGATAAATCGCTTCCCGCTGGATCGATCGCTTCCCGCTGGATCGATCGCTTCCCGCCAGTCCAGCCGGTAGTGAAGACATACCCTTAGTCCCAGAAACAAATTATTCCTATTGATTCCAAGGGGAAGTGTATTTTCTGATATACTAAAATATCAGTTCGTTTGTTCCCAATTTGTCAGCAGTGCACTTAGCTAAGCTTGTGCATAGTTGTCATGGAAAAGATAAAGATGATACATATTAGTGGATGTTACTTCCTTCCAATATACTACATTTTGCAGCATAGGGAGAATTATGCCCCTTAACGGCTTTCTGTATAAAATTATTAATTTTATATAACAACCCATAAAGCACTATAAATAAAAAATGAATTATTCCATAACTGTTGTTAAGACAGTGTGCTTTTACGTGCTTTCAAACCTAAGACAGAAAATAAATACTTATTAGGTATTGTGATTGTATGCATAAGAAGTGCTCTAGATAGAATGAAAAATATCTCAAGTATACAGGCGAGTCTTATCTTATGCACATTTAACATGCACAAATTCAGCTTTGCATGGTCCACAAAAACAAAACAAAAAAGAAAAATAACAGTTTCAATACTGTACCTGTAGTACGGTGATTCCGCCTGCCATTACAGTCAATGTAATTTTGACTATACATGATTTTCGCTTTACATGCTGACAGCGGAACGTAACCCCAGCATAAGATGAGACATGCCTGTATTGTATCTTATTGTTGCTATAATACCACTGCTTTGAGTTTTGTATTGATATTGTATTGATCATTAAGAAATGTTTCATAATATAAAGCCTTGGAGAAGTAAATGCTGCGTCTTCATTAATAGTCTTTTAGTTGAATGAAAATGTGTGGCAGTAAGCAAGGTGCAAAGTAAAATAACATTCATTAGTAGTTAGTGCCTTTCACAGACAATAAAACATTTGAAATTGAAAGGATAGTTAGTAAACTTTAAATATAAATGATTTTTCTGGAAGTATGTCACTACCTGCAAGCAGTTTAGCAATATTTTCCTGTCAGACTCCTCCCCTTTTGTACTTACAAAAAAAATTAAAATACCAGCTATTAATGTACAATCATTTTTATCTGTACTGTACTTGAACATTCACTGATACCTCTCAGTGGTTTGAGCACTGGCCTGCTAAACCCCGGGTTGTGAGTTCAATCCTTGAGGGGGCCATTTAGGGAACTGGGGTAAAAATCTGTCGGGATGGGTCCTGCTTTGAGCAGGGGGTTGGACTAGATGACCTCCTGAGGTCCCTTCCAACTCTGATATTCTGTGATTCTATGAAAAAATTGTGTCTCTAATGTACACATACCATAGGTTACCTAATTCTCTTGACCTCTTTTGTTACTGAAGACATTTGTGTGAAACATTTCTTGCAGTAGGAACTCATCCATTCCTGCTGCAATTCCTCACTTCAAGTCCTGATCCTCTCTGATGTCAGTCAGTGGAGGTGGCGAGGGCTGTAGTGTCACAAATAAAACATTGCAGTGGGAAAGAAAAAGCAGCCGCTCGGCCACAGAATGCGTGTGTGCCTTGGAGAAAGTTGACTAACTTATACGTGCATTAGTTTGCCCATCTGTAAAATGCAGAAGAAAACTTCTTACCCTACAGGGGTAAAGTAAAACTTAATTAGTCTTTTGTTGATAAAGTGCTTTGAGATCCTCCGGTTAGAAGCAAAGAAATTCTTGAGTGGATTAGAATTATTACAGATTGAAGTGTACAGTCTATGGGGCAGGAATTATAACTTCCTGTGGGCGGTCTAGCACCAAGCATAATAGGACCCTGATCCTAGCTGCATCCTTTGGATGTTACTGCAATATTTATTACTATTACTTTACTGAAGATAAATTAGAATATTCATGCAAACAAGTAGTCTTTATATTATTTACTCGGAATAGGAGCATTAGGTAGCGTTTAAAAAAAACGCTCAGTGCTGGCCTAACTTTCCTCCCATTAAGGTCACTGTGAAATTCCCTTCAACTTCAGTGGAAGCAGAATTAGGCTGGAGCTGAGCACTTTTAAAAGTGCCACCTAGTCTTGTTTTTCTAACTCAGTTTTGTCATCTGTGCTGTTTGTGTTGCAAGTGTTTTTTCTATAACTTCATCAACCTATACCAAACACTAGTTGAAGTTACAACACCAAATCATAAAAATCAGACAGATATGCCAGAACTAGCAAATGTTAATATTATTCGTCCTCTCCTCATACATTCTCTGCACAGAGTTTTTGTAAATTTATTGTGCAGTTTTAAAAGGCAAGTCACATTTCTTAAATTACTGATAATAGCTCTTACTCAGTCAAATGTTCTAAACTACAGAGACAGTATGGTATTTTTGTAGCCTGTGTAATTCAAAGTGTAAAATGCTTAAAACCATTCCTTCAAATTTTCTTTATAGCCTCCTGAGATTTGTAAGTGCTTGTTCAAACATACAGTCCAGTAGGAAGAAGACATTCTTTATATAGTCCGTTCTTTCTACTTCTTTAATACTTCAGGGACAACTTTAGCCATTATATAGAAAGGTATCAATAAGCTACCTTAACGACCATTAACTATCACATTTCAGTTTATAATTATTTTGTTCGTATTTCCCTAGGGAAAGCAAGGAAATGCGTGCCAACCAGGCTAAAATTTCTATGGAAAACAGCAAAGCCATAAGCCAGGATAAATCTATCAAAAATAAGGCTGAAAGGGAGAGGTAAGTGTCAGATCCATCTATGAAAGGTGGTATAATTGATTGATCTGTGCACACATTGACTAAAGTAAGCTTCGATGTGTGGGAAATGGCTTGTGTTTCTAATTGTTATGCTGTATATATTTTCTGTGTGTGTGTCATATAGTTTAGGCCCCAGTCTTGGAAACACTAACAAAGGAGTGAACGAGTAGTGTCATTGACTACAATGGAACTAATCACACGGATAAAGTTACGCATGTGTGAAAGTGTTTCTAGAATTAGGACCTTAGTTTTTATTCACTGATCCATTTTTTCCCCTTTAAATGCTTTGCAGTATCACTTGTGACAGTTACTTTTGCATGTTGTTAAGATGCACTGAGAAGGCAATGTTAAGACTTGGGTCTAGTTTTGGGTTATCTTTGGATTCAGAGAAGCAGGAGAGGTAGCGCTACTAGGGGAATGGGAAATGGATCAATGAAAAGGCATCCCATGGCCTTCACCCCTGCCCACTCCTGGCAGGGATGAGAGATGGAACAGGCATTCCAGAGGGAGCAGAAGGGAAGGTTATGGGGGAAAAAGGGGATAGGTGTGAGATTAGTGGGGAAAAACCAGCTTGGGGGGGGAGGCCAAAGAAAGGTGTGAGGGGTAAAGGAGCTAGGGCTGTTTTCTGATGACAGCGTAGTATCATTCATGTATTGATCCTCCAACCTTGAACCACAGCTTCCTCATTCACCTGGTGCTGACTGGTCTTAGAAACCTGACCAATATTCCCTGTTCGCGGGGCTCCAAGCCCCACTAGACCAGACCACAGCTGAAGCTAAAAAGCCAGTCAGCATGTCTTCACTGCACATCTGGGAGAGCCATCCCTAGTTTTGAAGTCTGAGCTCCAGACTTGGGAGACCAGAGGCACCGATTTCAGTGACAGCTTTTTGCATTTTCCCCCTAGTTTGGGCTGCAGTTTTGTAGCTCTTTAAAATTCCATTTTAATCTCAGGTATCCTGAATACACAGGTAGAAGCAATGTTCGTATGATGATTTCCCATGAGCCTTCAAGGTTTCCATACGGCTTTGGACTTGCTAAATAGTTGAACATTTTCACCTTCTACCGCCTCCCCTGAATTCGGCTTGAACTTGTTCCTTCTGAATGAGCAGTGGAGTTTTACAGATTTCTAGTACATACTGGAGACAGCAGTTCCCAGAGCCCTTGGTAATCATGTTCCAGGTTTATGAAAACCTTCTGCTAATGACATTAAATTACTTAAGCTGTGTTTATATATAAAAATAGGCTGAAGACACTTCTCTTTTTCAGACTTTTGCAATTAGTCTAATTCAGATCTTTCAACTATTTTGTGTCAGCTCATTAGAATTCTTGCCATGAAAGGCACTTTACAAATGTGTATTATATGTAAACAGTAGTTACATACTTTCTTTTTATTTATATAACTATAAAATATGGAAAATAGATCCTGTCCAACTAATTTTATCTTTTTTTGATGAGATTACAAGTCTGGTTGATAAAGGTAATAGTGTTGACATAATAGACTTCTGTAAGGCATTTGACTTGGTACTGCACAATATTTTGATTAAAAAACTAGAACACTATAAAATGTTCCATGGCACACATTAAATGGATTAAAAACTGGCTAAATGATAGGTCTCAAAATGCAGCTATAAACAGGGAATCATAATTGAGCGGGTCTGTTTCCAGCGGAATCCCTCAGGGATCGGTTCTTGGCTCTATACTATTTAACATCTTTATCAATGACCTTGAAGAAAACATAACATCATCACTAATAAAGTTTGCAAATGACCCAAAAATTAGGAGAGTGGTAAATAAGGAAGAAGACGCATCAGTGACTCAAACTGGGCACAAGCAAACAATATGTGTTTTAATACGGCTGAATGTTGTTGCCTGATTTAAGGGCATGAATATTATTGCTTAGATAATATGGGTTATAGGCTCGCCAGTTAATATGATCAGAATATAATAAGGTTCTTGATCCAGAATCAGGCTACACAGAGTTTTGCAAGACCCTTGGGATGTATGACAAGGACATTCATGCTGAGAGCAAAAATACAGCCTTATAGACTTGTATTGAGATAAATGGAATAGTAATCCGGTGGGAAAATAATCAGAATGAACAAGGAATTAATATTGTTCTAGAGGCACATGTGGTATTATTTACTATAAAACTTCCTAGATTAACACACTCACACCCTTCCTTGTAACCTGGTGGTACGAGACAAAGGACCAGTCTCACCTCTTGCATGCCAAAGGAGTCTGGTGGTCCAGGTTCCTCAGTTCTCAAGTGGAAGACGAAGAATTTAAGAGAAGCCAGAGAACTAGAAAGCTATAGAAAGACCCAAGAGAAACTACCTTAAAACCTGACTACAACTGACTGACTAAACATGATGGTTTGTGCCCACCCTCCACGTCCAAACTTAATTTCCTTACCCACAAAATATCAGGTTGTGCTTACTCTATCGGCTGGCATATTCATACGTATTAATGACTATTAGCTCATTCTGTGACGTTCCATGACATCTGTGACTTCTGCAGCAGCCAGTGTGGCTGACCCCAGGGCTGCCCAAGCAGGTGGCTCCAGGACCAACTGCTCAGGTGGCCCCGGGGACAGCCATACCGGCTGCTGCTGGAGCAGCTCTGCAGCCAGCCGCTTGGGCAGCCCTGCAGCCAGCCGCACCGGCCTGAGTAGCAGCCCCGGGGGTGGCCAGACCAGCCACTGCTCAGCGGCCCCCAGCAGCTGGTGCCGCTGGCCCTGCCCCACCAAACAGCAGCCTCTCAGTCCCATCCCCCCTGAGCAGTGGCCCCCTGGGGTGCCTCTTCACCCCCCCCCCGAATAGCAGTACCCCTGGGGAAACCCCCCCAGCAGCAGTCTCCTGCCCCCACAAGATTTAGTCAGGGTATTTATAGTGTAAGTCATAGACAGGTCCCGGGCTGTGAATTATTATTTTTTTTATTGCCCATGACCTGTCCATGACTGTTACTAAAAATACCCATGATTAAATTGTAGCCTTAGTCATGATCGCTAATTAGCTGAACATGAGCTCTCAGTGCTATGCTAGGGCCAAAAGAGCTAATGTGATCCTGGGATACATAGACATGGGAATCTCAAACCGCAGCAGAGAGGTTATTTTACCTCTGTATTCAGCAGTGGTGCAACCACTGCTGGACTAGTGTGTCCAGTTCTGGAGCCCACCATTCTAGAAGGATGTTGATAAATTGCAGAGGGTTCAGAGAAGAGCCATGAGAATGATTAAAAGATTAGAAACCCTGCCTTATAGTACTAGACTCAGGGAGCTCAATCTATTTAGCTTAATAAAGATATGGCTCAGGGGTGACTTGATTATAGTCTGTAAGGACCTACGTGGGCAACAAATGTTTAATCATAGGCTCTTCAGTCTAGCAGAGAAAGGCAGAACACAGTGGCTGGCAGCTGAAGCTAGACAAATTCAGACTGGAAATACAGCCTACATTTTTAACAGTGAGAGTAATTAGTCATTGGAACAATTTACCAAGGGGTTGTGGTACATTCTCCATCCCTCAAAATTTTTAAATCAAGGTGGGATTTTTTCTAAAAGATCTCCATTTTGGGAAAGGTCTATGGCCTGTGCTACAGGAAGTCAGACTAGATGATGACAATGGTACCTTCTGGCCTTGGAATCTATGAATGGCACCATGTGAAGCATTAGTTAAAATGTCTTTTTATTCATGATAATCAGTATGAGTTTTAATAAGTGTTAAACCCTGTTAGAAGATGGTCAATATAAACTACTGCAAATGGATTAATAAACTCCTCAATTAAATGGCTCACTCTAGACTGAGGATCAAGGCAGACTTAGTTTGCAACAATCTTGGTCCGTTTCTTCCAACTCTTAGTCACAGCATCCAAGATAGCCAGAAACATTGGATATAATGTAAAGACGTAAGGCCAGAGTAGGGCCTTGCTCTGCAATTTAGTCCCACTGACTTCAGTGGAGCTACTCAGAGTCTAAGGTATTGCATAAAGGGTGGCAAAATAAGCCGCTAAGTTATCTATCTCCTTATCATTGACTCAGATATGTGGTTTTGGTTCTTGGACTTAATAAATCCTCAAGCACAATATCCTTTATTTATTTATTTTTTTATAGGCGAGTAAGAGAACTAAACAGCAGCAACACTAAAAAGTTTCTGGAAGAGAGAAAAAGGGTAAGTATAATTTTGCTAAGAAACAAAAGTGTGTGTATGTGATTTGTTGGCAGGAATCTCACCTCTTGAGTAATGTACACCCAGCTTCTGCACAGCATTTTGAAAACGTACCCTTCAGTTACTGTAGCTCACTGACAGTGATGATTTCTACTAACTTGAGAAACTAAGACTCAGGGTCATTCTCAAACTGAATTTCAAGGGCTCTCTTCACCAGCAAGCTGACCCAGGGCCTACTCTTGAACTTCTAAATTCTGACTGAAATCTGTGGGCATTTTATCTGAATGGATATCGAAAATGGATTTTTGTCACTGTTTTCTATCGAATTCAAGTCAAAATCTTAATCAGAGTTTAAAATCACATTTAAGTAACATGTGCAAAGCAGGTATAACTCCTTAGTATGATGTTTGAATTAAAATAGTTTACTGTTGTATATATTTTAGATCTGTTAAATGGTAAACTATCCAGAGCAGAGACTATGCCTCCTTCTAATGTTTTGTATAGCACTGTGAACACCAGCCAATAAATAATATTCTTTGGAAACTATTTATCCATTTTTTAAAAAATAATTTGTGATACACGTCACCTGTATTCTCTTCTCTTGTTTGTAGCTAGCAATGAAGCAGTCAAAGGAAATGGATCAGTTGAGAAAAATTCAGCTTGAGCATCTAGAAGTCTTGGAGAAGCAGAATGAGCAGGTATTTTATTTGAAAGGGTTACAAGACAGTGAACATAAGAACGGCCGTACTGGGTCAGACCAAAGGTCCATCTAGCCCAGTATCCTGTCTACCGACAGTGGCCAATGCCAGGTGCCCCAGAGGGAGTGAACCTAACAGGTAATGATCAAGTGATCTCTGTCCTGCCATCCATCTCCACCCTCTGACAAACAGAGGCTAGGGGACACCATTCCTTACCCATCCTGGCTAATAGCCATTAATGGACTTAACCTCTACGAATTTATCCAGTTCTCTTTTAAACGCTGTTACAGTCCTAGCCTTCACAACCTCCTCAAGCAAGGAGTTCCACAAGTTGACAGTGAGTTACTAAATTAAGAGAGTACAGTTCCATCTGTAGGGTACATCTACACTGTAGCTGGGAAGTGTGATTCCCAGCTTGGGCAGATGTACATCCACTAGCTCTGTGGTTGAAGCAGCATGGGCTGCTAACCTGAGCTACACCTGGTGCTGCCAGAGCCACACTGCTATTTTTAGATGCTAGCTCAAACAGGGTGTGTGTGTGTGTGTACAAACCTACACTAGGCATTACACCTCCCAGTTGCTGTGCAGACCTACCCCTAGTTCTTCCAAGTGTGAGTCACCGGTGAAATTAGCTCCAAACAGCTTTTATTTTTGCGCGTTCACCTTTTTGGGAGTTGAAAATGTAGGATTGGAAGGACTTCAAACAGTAGGAATTCTGACTCGGTTCAGATAACCATCTAAAACTTGGCCGCTTATCCAGAGCTCATCCTCCAACCTGTTCAAACCTCATGAGACTGGAAGGTTAGGTAGGAAGGCTCCCAGAATTCCAGTACATTCATAGTCAGCCCTCAAGAAAACCTTTTCTCTTAGTATTTTGGCACTTCTGTTTCCAGGACTAGATGGAAAATAGGAGTGAAAAAAATGCTCAAAACCTCAAAAGGTTTTGGTTTTGGGTCCTGTTCTAAAAAGTGGTGACAGTTCCAGGGTTTTATCAGAACCAGTTCGCCCTTCTCTGGTTAAAATACCATGTTACTTTCTGCTAGTAAGAAGAAAATAATATTCTTGAAAACTGGCGGTAATCTTTAAAAAAAAAAATCAAATTTTATTCCTGGTGGAAAACTCTTTTCCTTAGTGATTCCCCCTGCTGCAAGGAGCAGCCAGCTGAGCAATAATTATCATCCAAGCTCAATTGCGAGGTGAGCCTCAGTGAAGTAGGAACTCAAGGGTGGACTATGCAAGTACATACCCAGTAAGGCGAGAGAGAACTAAAGGTTGGACGTAGTGGCTGTCACTTTCAAGGCTTATGAATTTATTTTCTACATTTTTCACTAAATTTTCCAGACCTTGAACTCTGCTGATAAAGCACATGCACTATGCTAGATTCACTCCAGGGAGGTATAATTTCCACCCCAGTTGCCTCCTCTATCGTCTAGCACAAAGTGGTCTGAATCCAGCAATGTCCATCATACACACACAGCTAATCAGAGTGCACAGTGTGAATGCATGAGAAAAAATATGTAACTGTGCTACACTGACTGTAGCATTGCTGCAATCTGATTGGTTCAGACAATTCCCTTGCAGTGTAAATTGTACTACTTGACAAAATAACGTACAAAGCTATAGAAAGATTAAGGGCCTGATCCAAAGCCTACTTAAGTCAGTGAAAGTCTTTAGATCCAGCACAATATAAAGACAAGAGAGCAGGATTAGGGCTGAGCTTTTAATTTAAACTCTGTAATTCCTTACTTTTGAGTGTTTGATTTCTCATCCTTAGAAAGTTGCCTCAGTGCTAATTATTCTGCATGGAATTTATCATACAGAGTTATCATAAAAGGCTCTGAGACTGATTCTGGTGTCATGCTGGTTTCCCACTGATGTAACTCCATGACTTGAGTGGATTTACTTGTAATGAACACTAGTATGAGCGTGAGGAGAATCAGGCCCAGAGCACTGGGTCAAAACTTCTCAAGGTATTAAATATCCCTTCCACGTCATACTGGTGGAGATACCTTTCATAGCAGATGTACAGTGCAGAATAATACACCTATGAGTGGAAACACACTTCAGCATAAAATATTATTATTATATATATATATCATGCATTCACATTTATTAGACTTCTGTTTTATGTATTCTTTTCTTGCATTCATTCCTCAATCTCTCTTCAGTTTTCATTCATTTTATTTGCTTCTTGTTGTATTACTCAATTTTGACATTATTATTTTTGTACAAACAGCTTTTGAAATCCTGTCATGCAGTGTCTCAAACACAAGGTAGGATTGATCTATAATAAGCAAGCTACTATTTCAATATGCTTTCCTTCTAAATTAAATCATTCTCACTGGAGTATTCTTTTTAAATGCAACCATTGGGAAGTACCATTAACATAATGAACACACTGTTAATAATATTTATGCACACTAAATATTTAAGAGTCTGGCATAGTAAGAGTATTTTATGCTTTAGCATCTCAGACCCACAGATACATTCTTATAGTAACAAGGACAGGAAACTTAAAGAATGATTTGTATTGTTATATTATCAGTAGTTAGACACACTTTAGAATTTCAAGCATGTCTTTTAACTAAGAAGCATCTACTGATTAAGGAAACTATTTTAGTGTTGACATATATATGACTAACTGCTAATGCTGATAGACAGACAAAGCCAGATTTTCCACATATATTAGCATAAGAATAATAAAAGTAATGCCACACTAAAAATAGCTAGAAATATATTAGATAGCTAGAAATAGCTTTTTAGTGGCTAAAGAAAAGAGGCTTCCAGCTATAAGGAATCTGTTAATCACACTATTGTAGCTGTCCTGTTATAGCTTCCTAATAACCATCACTCATATTCACCCCTTCTCTCAACAGCAGTAAAATATTTGTGTTAGGTTTAAACATCCAGTTGTGGAATTTTGCCTGAATTTAATGACCTGCTTAAATCTTCAGTCGATAATTTACTGGGGTCCCATCCTCAAACCTAGTTTATCCACATCTACAGTAACTATACTGAGTTAGAGATAGACATTTATACAAAGCATTAATTTAGCTGGCAGCCAGCACTCTATCCTTGATGCACTCAGTCCTGTGAAGTGCTAAGTACCCTCAAATCCCATTGAAGATGAGGGCATAAAGCACCATGCAAGCTGAACGCATAAGTCCCATTAACTACGTGAATTCGTATTGACTCCAAGTACTTACTTCCAAAAAGCTCATCTACAAGTATCCTATTCATGTGTTGGCTTCAGAATGCAGTGACTGACCGTCGGTTGATAAAAACAGGCAGCCTGGCCAGATGGTGTAGGGTTATTCTGAACTAAATTCACTTTACAGCTACCCCCTTCTGGCTAAACTAATCTGCAAAGCAGTTACAAGGGTTTGCTCATGAGATACAGAATGGTCCAGTAGTAAACCACTGGCTTAGCACTTGAGAGCCTTGGGTTCCAGTCTCTGCTGTGCCTGAGACTTCCTGTGTGACCATGGGCAAGGACAAGTCACCTCTGACCTGTCTACATGATCATTTGGTTTGTGGCAAGCTGGGGTATGAAACTATCCTGCTGCTCTCAAACTGTCTAGGTGAATACCGCTGACACCTATTAACAATTCACTAATGTGCTTTGAGCTAGTCCTATATGAAATGACTAAGGTGCATCAGCAGGCTCCACCTGGACAGTTAGTCCATGGCAGGCTAGTGTCAGGTAGATTCACACCACAGCTTTCTGTGAACTATATGTTGATGTAGAAAGCCCTTAGTCTCTCAGTGCCTCAGTTCCCCCTCTGTAAAATGGGAATAGCATTACTACCTCCTCACGGGGATGTTGGGAGGATGAAGACTGTGAGGTGCTCAGGTATTGGGGACCATATTAGCACTTCAGAGAGACATGTCAGTTACCGAGAAATAAATACAAGCTGTGTCAGAGAGTTTGCATTTTAGTTGGAATTTAATTTTCTCTTGCAGACTTCACACACTGAGTGAACACAGCAAGTCAGTTCTAGTATTTCAGAAAAGGCTGTGCACATTGATTCATTTATTAATGTTATGTTTCCATATTTTCATTTACAAATTATTTAATTTATTTCAAATTTTAAAGTCACAGGAACGTAAAGTGCAATTACAGGGCATTTATAATATTTAATACAGTTGCCTTTGGTATTATCATAATTAGCTGAGTATACAAAATGTGATGCACAGAGCTAACTATTCAGAGAGGGGTACATCGATAGCACCTACACAAACCCACATGTACTTTTGCAAAATAGGTAAGTGTGCATCTAAACGACTGTTTTGGACCTTCATTTGCCCAGTTTTACATCCGGAAACACCTGTTTGCATGCACAGAATATGTAACTCCCTGAGTAGGAGCTGCTTTATTGAGTTAGATAAAAAATGCCTCTCCCAAGTGATAGGCACCTTTACAAGGTATCGGAATTCACACAGTAAGGCAAATCCAGCGACCACTCCTCCCTGTATAGCAGCAGCAGAGCGGCCACTCACACTGGGGAAAAGATTAGCATATGGGAGACGCGAGGGTATTTTCAATCTTAAGACATCTCCCATCCCCAGAAGACTGGCTGTAAAGACAGGCTGGACAGCATATTCAGGTAATTTTGGATCAGGGTGATAAGTGAGTTCCCAAATTGAAGGGTCCTCATGGAAAATGCACAGAGGTAGGTGCTGCCCCCCACACTTTGAACTGAGGGATAGCCTCTCAAGTTGGTAGGTCCCAAGCAATTTAGGGCATTAGAGGGTATAAATAACACCTTTAACTCTATTTACAAACCAAGAACGTGTATTGAAATATATTGCTTAACGAGTGGGCTACAACAATCATAGAATATCAGGGTTGGAAGGGACCTCAGGAAGTCATCTAGTCCAACCCCCTGCTCAAAGCAGGGCCAATCCCTGAACAGATTTTTGCCCTGATCCGTAAATGGCCCCCCTCAAGAATTGAGC
Source organism: Mauremys reevesii (assembly GCF_016161935.1). Classification (NCBI taxonomy): domain Eukaryota; kingdom Metazoa; phylum Chordata; order Testudines; family Geoemydidae; genus Mauremys; species Mauremys reevesii. Next base: position 10,077,829 of record NC_052625.1, read on the forward strand.
TCACAACCCTGGGTTTATGAGGCCAATGCTCAAACCACTAGCTGTCCTCCTCCCAATAATCTGTACCAGCATCAGTTTCCAGGTGGATTCAAGGTGTAGCCCCATGTAGAGCACATTACAGTAGCCTAATCTTGAGGCAACAAAAGCATTGATGCCAGGAGCAAGAGGTACAGCTAAAATCACTAAGCTAGATGAAACCATCTTGGACACCGTAAGGAAGATGTCAACATCTCTGCCATCAGTAAGTCCAATAATCGGTCACACCACTCGGCTGGCCAATGAAAGACAATGAAAATGGGTCCAGATGACAGGTTGTAACCCTTAGTTTCCCAAGCAACACCAGTCCAAACTCAAACAGGGCTGGTAAAGTGTGTCTCCAAGCCATTGTCCCATTTCCAGAGGCAGTTCAGTCAGAAACAGCATGATTTTCCTCCATACAAGGTGAGGCTTTCAGATACATTTTATTGTGTGTCTTTGAAAAAGTCGCCCATAAATCCTAGGAATGTTTCCTCATATTTTGTAACTTATAAGCACCAGCAGAAAAATACCAGCGATGTTTGAAAATATGCAGATTTTTTCTGAGCTGGGGAGAATGGTCACATTACATATATTCCACTCAAATACTATTGTGCTGAAAATGTAATTGATTTTGAACACAGGCTTTAGTATGATACTCGATGATGAAACAACGTGATTATTTTGGATTACAGGCAAAGGAGATGCAGCAGATGGTGAAGCTGGAAGCAGAGATGGACCGCAGGCCAGCAACAGTAGTCTAAAACTCCAGCATGCAAACTGAGGCCAGGAAAGCCAGTATCCGTAAAATTCCAACCATCATTGCTGAGGAGGGAAAGCGGGTTTTTTTGCTCTTTTCCCTTCTGTTTAAACAAAATGTAGACACAGACCACCAAGTCTTAAGGTTTTGCATATTCCTTTTTAACACTGAGTACTGAAATTCCCTTATTGAGCAAAACACTATAAAAAGAGGCACATCATATTTTAAAGTCTAGTCCTGTACTCCCTGTTCAGGAAACCTTCCATTCATCTCAATGGGTGTTTTTTCCTGTGTCAGGATTGTAGACGCAGGGCCTTAAAATACAGCACCATGTTTTTTATTTTAACATAAGCTCAGATGGTAACACAATCATAAACAAAACAGCATGCTATTTACCATTTTTATTCTCATGCTTGGTATGTTGCTGTATTAGCAAGATGCTGTGAGCTAGGAGGCACTCAGCAACTCATGGCACCAAGCCTTTTAAATGGATCTGCTACTAAATAATAATTAAAAAAAACATCAGCTTCATCTGAAAGATGTAGTCTCTTTTTTGGTGATCTTTTTCTATTGGACACACATTTTTGAGCTGCAGCAAACTGTAAGCAATTGAAAATTAGCTACAGATATTGGAAAGTACAAATATCAACAGCAGAATTAATACGCTGGGATAACAATGATTTTGCAGGATATTTCCACATTAAAATTATGCCCTCAGCAAGTGCCGTATCAACTTTATCATTCCTGACAGAAGCTAACATCCTGTAAAAGTTGTTGAAATGGTTACCATAGTAGAAATGCATTGTTTGTGCCAAAACTAATCAGTGCTCTAAAGTTAAAGGAATTATGTGTTAGGCACTTTAAGAAAAGTTTACATCATCCATTGCTTGTATAGAAATTGCATTTTGATCCTGTTGCTGCAGATCCCAGATATTATAGTTCATTGTATCTTAAAGATTGTTAAATGACTATTGGCAAAAAGTTTGTAACTGTGAAAATGTAAAAAGTATTTATACACTTTAAATCACAATATTGTAGAAAATCACCTAAATGTTGCCACTGACAAAATTAGTAAACTGAATTACTAGAAATATGTTTGCATGTGATACAATCACCAGTTATGACTTTAATGCCAACCGTATGACCACAGTCATTCTATTAGTCAATAAATGCAGATTAAATGTATGTCACCAAATATTATTTGATTCATTCTGAAGACTTTTAGCATAACAAGACCTATATATATATGTATGTATATGAATTATGTGGGCATTCTTGATACTTCAAGTTCTAGTAAAAAGAAAAGTACATAACTAATTTAATTTTACACACAAATATTTATGCAGATTTTCAGAATTTCATATCAGGAATAACCTTTTTATGTCTGTTAGATATGAAAACAATTTGCTACAGTGTTAATTTGCATGTTCTTAAAGCCTGCTGTAGTTATATTGCAGAACAATGCATGTAAGCATTCTGCTTGGAATTTGCCCATGCTGCCAATACAAAGGAGACTGCATGGAAAACTGGTAGTTTAGAACAAATCAGATTACTGATTTCATTATACTAAGCACCAATTAAGTTGTTGTATATTCTTGTACAAACCAATTCTACATATTCCTATAAACAAATTAAATGAAAAGAGATTGTTATTGTCAGTTCTGAGATGAAACTTTCAACTTCTCTAATAAAAACGTAAAAATAAATACAATACTCAGCGTGATCGATTTATACAAGAGTTTCAAGATATCCCTACTTCAAAATGGAGCACACCATGTGAAGTATCTACCATAAATTCCTGTCAAGGTGCCCATACTATAAACGTATTCATACCACTTATTTGTTGAAGGGATTCTTAGTTCAGTTATTTTAAAGGTTATGAATACTGGACTACATTCATAAAGGGATTTAGGCACATAAATCCCGAATATAGATCCTCATGGACCCTACTCAGCAGGTGCCTAAGGGCTTGTCTACATTACCCGCAGGATGGATGGGCAGCGATCAATCCAGTGGGGGTTGATTTATCACATCTAGACTAGATGCGATAAATCAACCACTGAGCGCTCTCCCGTCAACTCCCAACTCCGGTACTCTACTGGCGCGAGAGGTGCAGGCAGAGTCAACGGGGGAGCATCAGCTGTCAACTCATCGCAGTGAAGACACCGTGGTGAGTAGATCTAAGTATGTCAACTTCAGCTACATGAATCGTAACTTAGATCGATCCCCCCCAGTCTAGACCAGGCCTTAGTTTCTGCTGGTAAAGTCCCATGTGAACCTACATTTCTGCCAATAGGTGATGTTAGTGCTCCAAAGTGTTGTTAAGACTGCCAAGTTGTTAACGCTGCTAGTGCTGCTGTTCTTGGCGCTCCGGTGTTAGCTGCATGAGCAGAGTGTGCAGCATACTGATTCAGCAGACATCAATGTTGTTCATAAAGAAAGACCACAGGCTTGGTTCAGTGGCAAAAGTCCCATAGGACCTACAAATACACTAACACGTACACCTGCGACAATGGTGCCATTTCAATCAGCATAACATGACACTGTCCCCTAGACCAGCGCAAAACTGCCCCTCCTTTGACTCCTCCTTTTACACTTGATATCAACAAGTTACATACTACACTCCAAATGTTGTTAGTTATCATCATAAGCCTTGAACCTGCTAGTTCGAACAAAATATCCTTAGCCATTATCCTGTCAACCCCTCCTCGTCTTTGAAGGGACAGCGTATTCTTGTACATCTCTTTGGAATGCGTTGGCATCGTTACTTGAGAGATCTGTGTGGTTTTTGTATCAGAAAAGATCCACAGGGCTAGTTAGTGTACAGCAGGCTAGGGCGGGGTAGATTCACACTCCAGTTTGCCACAAACTAAACATTTGTGTCAACATGCTCCCAGCCCCCTCTCTTTCTTTGCCAGCTTCATGGGGTTGTGTTACAAATATTTACCAGCTACATCCCAGGATATGACTGTTGTGGAAATTTTCCCTACATGCATAAATGATCATTTGATACGCATTACCATTAGGACTGCAATGCTGGATTTACCACAGTGGCCTTATGTTTGCTTGTATTCATGCTTTAATTCACACCATTCTAGTCAAATCTCTTCTGATGTCATTTTCTGCTATGAAGAGCAGGATATACTGCCACTTCTCTTGGCATGGAACACTTACACTCTTTCTTAGAACTGTCTCTCTCTCAGTTCAGGGCAACTGCACCTGTATCCCCTCTCTATGGTCCAGTATGGACACCCAGCTTCCAGCTCCCCACCCATTGTCTTGCTTGGGTGGAGATGCAGCTCTCCCTTCTGACTGGGGTCTTTTCAGACTGAACAGTTCCCTTACTCTACTGTGATATTCCCCAGCAAGGCAGACTGCCTAATTGGCTAGCATCTGCACTTTGCTTTCTCTTCAGAGACTAGTAACACAATAATCACCAACGGTTACCACACAGTTCTTTCTAAGCAAACACACACATTTGAAGCATTACAGCAAAAATATATTAAAAACAATGCATGCTAATAAGCTTACCAGAGATCACTCCCAACGAGGCTCTGGCGAGGGGCGGTCCTTCAGATGCCACACGGGTTCTTCTGTGGCTTCAAGTTCATAACTCCACTTTGGGTCTTTGAAGAGACTGTGAACAAGCAATCAGCCAGTTAGTGGGTTTCTGCTCAAGGCAGAGAAGGCCTTGTCTACACTACACAGTTTTGTCAACAAAAATCAGTTTTTAATCTATAAAACAGTGGAGGTGCACACTGAAATGCTCCTCCCCCGATGTAATTCCCCTGCTGTGCCGACATAATAAAGCCACCTCGATGAGCGGCACAGAGCTTTTGACAATGTAGTTATAGTGATGCAGCATCAGTGTAGACACCTCATTTACTTATGTCACCCTCCTTGGCTTCCAAGAGGTGTCCCACAATGCCCACCTCTCTGGTCAGCAGTTTGAACTCTGCTGCCCTGAAGATACACAGGTACGCGCCCCTCCCCTGTTTGTTTGCTCAGCATGCAGAGTTCACGCAGCATCTTCTCAGTGGAGCATGCCGGCTTTACACAGCAGACGCACTCCCATGTGGAGTAGGCCAGAGCTGTGGGATCTGCCGAGTATATGGAGAGGAGGCTCTGTGGTCACAATTTCACACCAGCCATAGGAATTTCAGTACATAGTGGCATGCAAGAGAGCAGGGGCGGCTCTAGGCATTTTGCCGCCCCAAGCAAGGCAGGCAGGCTGCCTTTGGCGGCTTGCCTGTGGAGGGTCCGCTGGTCCCGCGGCTTCCCCTGCGGGAGGTCCGCCAAAGCCGCGGGACCAGCAGACCCTCCGCAAGCAAGCCGCCGAAGGCAGCCTGCCTGCTGCCCTTGTGGTGACCAGCAGAGCGCCCCCAGTGGCTTGCCGCCCCAAGCACGCGCTTGGCATGTTGTTGCCTGGAGACACCCCTGCAAGGGAGGACACGACTGGCTTTAGGCCAATTCCCGGGAATCGGGCCCCGCACCTGTGCCTAAGAGGGCCCCATGCTTTAGGTGCCTTTTTTATTTTATTTTTTAACTTACCTGGAACCTGGGGGGGGAGGTGTCCTGGTCTTCAGCGGCGTTTCAACAGTGGGGGGAGTCCGCTCTGGGTCTTCGGCGGCGAGGGGAGTCCGCTCTGGGTCTTCGGCGGCATTTCAGCGGCAAGGGGTCCTTCGGTGCAGACATCCCCGACCCCCCGCCGAAGTACCACTGAAGACCTGGAGCAGACCCTGCCCCCCGCCACCGAAGTGCCGCCGAAGCCCCGGACCGCTGCCAGGTCTTCAAATCGGGCCCCGCAGTTCATAAAGCCGGCCCTGAGAGAGGGGACACACAGAAGTATCATGCTAAAAAATCAAGGAGCTGAGGCAGGCATACCAGAAGGCAAGGGAGGCCAGTTGTCATTCTGCTGCAGCACCGAAGACATGCCCCTTCTATAAAGGGCTGCATGCCATCCTCGGCAGCAATCCCACCACCAAGAGCCCCCGGATACCTCTGATGAGGAAGTGGTGGACGAGGAGGTGGAGCACACGGCAGGGTCTTCTGGTGGCGGAGATGGTCAGGACCTCTTCCATTCCAGAGAGGTCTAGTCTGTCTCAGCACTCCAGGCCTGACGCACAGAATACAGAAGAGAGGTGCTCCGGTAAGTGCTTGTTTTGCTTTCATACAGCACTTTGAAAGGAGATTGGGCTCGTATGTATGGTGTTATATGGTAGAGAAGGGGTAAGGGGCAGAAATTAACAGCAGAGCCTGTCCATCTATGCGGTAGGGCCATGGTGGAAAAGTTTAATATACACGGGTACGTCCCTAGAATCCTCCATAGTGATCTCTAGGAAACTTTCCTGTAGATAGTATCAGAGAGGTAGCTGTGTTAGTCTGGATCTGTAAAAGCAGCAAAGAGTCCTATGGACTAACAGATGTATTGGAGCATGAGCTTTCGTGGGTGAATACCCACTTCATCGGATGCATGTAGTGGAAATTTCCAGAGGCAGGTATAAATATGTAGACAAGAATCAGGCTAGAGATAACGAGGTCAGTTCAATCAGGGAGGATGAGGCCCTCTTCTAGCAGCTGAGGTGTGAACACCAAGGGAGGAGAAACTGCTTTTGTATCCTGTAGATAGTCTGTAGTCCTCTGCCAAAGGTTCCTTGGGAGACCTGCTTTGTTTCTCCCCGCACTGTAGGAAACTTTGCCTCACCACCCAACAATTATTTCCTGCAGGCACCAGAGCAACACATAAGTGAGTGGTATACAGAGCCAGTCTGAAGCCACACACGTGCAGAAGATGCATCCTGGGTTACCCTTTGGAGTGAAATATGGGGTTCGATTACCCTAGCCTGTGGAAAAGGGTACCAAAATTCAGAATAGGCTCCCTAACCATTTATAGTAACTCCCTTCACAAACCTTCCTTTCTCCCTTCTTGCCCATTCTCCCTTGCCCATCCCTCCCTCCCCATGAACTCACCATAACTGGGACTCGTGCTGCCCTGTGTACTAGCCAAGGGACAGCGAGAAAGAGGTGTGTGTAGTTTTTGTGATTCACAGCTGTGAGTGCACTCTCAATACTGTCTCTGTTCATCGTTTCTTTGGCTTCTGCAGATGTGCCCTTCAGAACCCACCAGTGTGGGGGAGTGGAGCGCCTCCATCAGATAAGGCAGAGAACCAGGAGGATATTTCCGCAAAGTGCTTCAGTCAACAGATGCAGCACATAGCAAAACAAGAGCGTGGAGGGAGACAATTAATGAAAGACTCAGGCTGGACAGCCTGGAAAGAACACATGGGCAGGAGTGGATGATAAAGCTCCTGGAGGGCCAGAGAGAGCTGTTCAAGTCCCTCATTAGCCTGCACTCTGAGCACCTCTGTGCATGGCTCCCCATGCAGCCACTACAGAACTCCGATCTATGCCCTCTCCAAACTCCTCAAGTGTTCCCGGTCCCTCCGAGTACCCTGTGCATGTCTCACCTGGGGACTGGTTTTCCCACGGAGCTACACCCAGCTGTGAGAGCCCTAACAGCGAGACTGTTCCTCAATTTCACATCCCTGTTTGACTAGAAGTTTGTGTTTTATCCCATTATTAAACTTGAGTCTCTTGAAATAAAATGAGTCTTTATCTGTGACATACATATATTGCTTAGTGCTAACATTAAAACACAGTGGCTATAGGTAGGAATATTTGCTCCTTGCAATTAATGCTCAGGAAGCAAGCACTACAGGGGTAATTCATGGTAGCACGTAAAAATTGCTTGGCTGAATGCATCACATACAGCAGGGGTCCCCAACCTTTTTCGTCTGGCGCCTGCCAAACGAAGGACCGTGGCAGTGGTCAAGCGTCCGCTGAAATGCCACCGAAATTCGGCAGCGACGCCTCTGGATGACGCCGCTTGTTGGTGACAAGCGGTGTCATCCAGAGGCATCGCTGCCGAAATGCCACAATTTCGGCAGATGCTCGACCGCTGGCCAAGATGCGGGTGCATTTAAATCCCCCCGTGGGCGCCATGGCGCTCGCAGGCACCGCGTTGCAGACCCCTGACATACAGTAACATTACTGGGAATTATTGTCAAAATGCTCCTTCAAAGCCTCCTTGATTTGAGTTGCCTTCAGCTGCACCCCTCTAATTGCCTTTGTATCTGGCTGCTCCAATCAGCAGCCAGCTGATCAGTCTCAACGGTCCACCCCTGATTTGCAAATATTATGGAGAGTAGAGCTGGCCACAATCACCATAGGAATATTTTCCTCACTGGGGTCTAACCAGCCAAAAAGACAGCACCCGCGACCTTATAATCAGCCAAAGGCACATTCAGCACTTCATGAGCCATGGGAGCAAGGAGTAGGTGCGATCTTCAAGAATCACTATGGGCATTTGCACATCCCCCATTGGAATCCTCTGGTCTGGAAATGAAGTTCCAGCGTGCAAGTTTTTATACAGTCTGAAAGATGTCAGCATCATGCATCTTCCCTGGTGACTCTCCACTGATATCAGTGAAACGGCCCCAGTGATCCACCAGCGCCTGCAAGACCATGGAGAATAGCTCTTTTGGTTGATGTACTCCGTCACAAGATGTTTGGGAGCCAAAATAGGGATATGCATTCCATCTATCACCCCACCGCAGTTAGGGAATCCCACTGCCTCAATTATCTCCTGGACATTAATGAGAGTCAAAGTCCTTCGTAGTAGAAGGCGATTTAATGGCCCTACACACTTGCATCGCCGCAGCCCCCAAGGTGGGCTTTCCAACTCCAAACTGATTTGCAACTGACTGGTAGCAGTATGAGGTTGCCAGCTTCCACACACTGATTGCCACTCGCTTTTCCATTGCGAGGGAAGCTGTCATTCCGGTGTCCTTGTGTCGCAGTGCTGGGGTGAGCTCTGCACACAGTTCCAGGAACATGGCTTTGCGCATCCAAAAGTTCTGCAGCCACTGCTCATCATCCCATACCTGCATCACAATGCGATCCCACCACTCAGTGCTTGTTTCCCGAGCCCAGTACCAATGCTCCACCATGGCAAGCTGTCCCGTGAATGACAGCAGCAATCTTGAATTACTTGTTTCCATGGCAGACATCAAGTAACTCTGTTTCACAGCTCATTAAATACTGCAAGACCAGCTACATTGTGTTCAGAATGCTCATCACCAGAATGGTCAGCAGCTCAGGAGCCATGCTGTCAGGCGGAGATGGCAGGCACACAGTTTACAAGGGCTGTTGAAAAACTATGTGAAATGAAGTAGGAAGCCCTTGGAATGATGGGACGGAAAGAACTGCATCATGGGATGGCAAGCACATCCACATGATGCACTGTGATCCATTCCCAGAACTCCCAGTGGCAGAGGGTGGGGAACTGCACTGTGCTAGAACAACAACTGTGGATGCGTTCTGCTAACACAAGGAGCATCGTGTGGACGTGCTCCATCGATGTCATTAAAGTGATTTACGATCATTGACACTGACTACCTTTCCCAGACCTAAAGAAGAGCTCTGTGTAAGCTTAAAAGTGTCTCTCTTTCACTCACAGAAGTTGGTCCAATAAAATATTACCTCACCTACCTTGTCTCTCCAATGTCCTGAGACTATCACAGCTACAACTACACTGCAAATATGAAAACTGATGTCAGATCCTTAAAGACTTTAATAAAGCCAAATTCCAGAAAGCCACAGTACAGAGCCGACATGGAGTCTAGTTGCAACTGTACACACTGGTACTTATAACTAGACTGCTGAAAGACTGATAAAAGGAAACACTTTCACATAGTGCGCAAGTAGCCTATGGAACTCACTTCCACAAAATATCCTGGAAGCTAAGATCCAAAAAAGATTGGACATTTATATGGATAACAAGAACATGCAGTGTTACAATGACAGGGATTAAAAGCAGCAACACCCCCAAAAAATAATTCAAAACAGGTTAATTCCTCATAACTGATGGGATTAGGAAGAAATTTTCCTCATAAACCTGCTGACTCTTAACTTTTCCTGTGCTCTCCTCTGAAGCATTGTTGGAAACAGGATAATAACTTGTATTTATATAGTATCTTGAATATTCAAAGCACCTTGTAATCCTCAAATTACTATTTCCATGATACTGGTAGGGAAACTGAGGCAGAAAGATTAACGGTAAGATTTTCAGAATAGTCTATGGGACCTGACCCCCCCCCATTTTCAAAAGTGACTTAGGGCTAGATTCACAAGGGGAAACCAAAGCTCAGCATTGCAGTGCCTAACTTTTAGGCACCCAATGGAACTCACAAACCCAGATGTAGGTGCCCAGGTTCCCTATACAATACAGGGGTGAGTTAGACACCTTAGAATGGGATCCACAAAAGTCAGCATGCTGAGTGGAGAGCCACCTGATCTAGCCCATAGTCGATGCCAAGGAGAGGGATGTCTCTCAAAGAGAGCTGGGTGCCTAAACTGGAGCAGAAGGGAAATGCTTAGCTCTGCTCGGGATTCACAGCCAGCAATGCTCTCCTGGAGTCAGGTGCATAAGCCATTTCTTGCAAGAAAGGCAATGATAAGCCCAACTCCACACCAAGAGTTGGGGAGCAAGGATGACCTCCCTTATAACCTTTAAGCCAGTGGTTAGGGTACTCCCTGAGGAGATGGGAGACCCCTGTTCAATTCCTCCCTGTGCCTGATGAGAGGATAGGATTTGAAGCTCCCACTGTGCAGATGACTGCCCCAACCACTGGGCTAGGGGATATTCTGATGTGGGTTTCTCTCCTCCTGTCAAAGCTGTTCCACTTTGTGTAAATAATTAAACATGCAGTGGGCCAGAGAGCATGCGAGAATGACTCCATAGCCCAGTGCTTAGGGCACCCACCTAGGAGGTTAGGAGACTGATATTCAAATGCCTCTCCTCATCAGGCATCTGGGAGAAACAAACTGGGGTCTCCCACATTTTGGGTGAGTATCCACATTGGGCTAAAGGTCCTCCTGCTTCCTTCATATTTTTTATAGTCAGGCAAGGTCTCAGCACACTGACTGGATCAAGCCCTGCAGGAAAGATAAGTAGGGCGATGCCTATTTTGAGAATCCTGGTAAGGCTTAGGCAACAGATAGGTGTCTGAGCACCTGCCCAGCAGCAGAAACTTATATGCTTCGGGGACTTTTGCAGCAAATAAATTAGGTGCTTAAGGGATTTAGGTACCTCCAGAGTTAGGTGGCAGCTGAGCAGTGGTTTATGAATGCCAGTGTCACCTACCTCCATTTGTGAACCTGGCCCAAAGCGTCTAAGGTCCTTTTGAAAATGAGACTGAGGTTTCTAGGTAACTTAAAGGGAAATGTTCAAAATCACAGAAGGGATTTTTCCCCAGATCATGTCTGTGGCAGAGCCTGGATTGGAATTTGAGACTTTTTGACTCCCAAGCCTTTGTTCAGTCCATCAGGCTACATTTCCTAACTGGATGGATTCGATGCAAGCAGTTTTAAACCCATACTTAGTATTTATAGACTAGTTAAAGGATGGTGAGCCAGGGTGAGAAAAGAGGGAGTCATAGTCAGTCAACAATGATGACTAGCTCCACAAAAGAAATCAGCTTTGAAGGATGACAGCACCCCCAAAAATATTCACTTCACACAATAAGACCTGTTTAATTCTAGGTGTGTTTAAGTCATTTATTTCTTTGATACTCTGTTCCATATTAAATGTAAATTTGAATATAAGATAATGTATATAACATATACAATTCACAGTTTAGGCTTAAACCAGCATTTTTATTGGCAGGAAATGAATTGTCAATACCTTCTACAATTACCAGAATAACCTATGAAAGGACCTTCTGTTCCTCAACAGCCAAATGATAAATCAGGATCACTTTTTCATAATATTATGTCCTGGGTTCTGAGGAGATAAATAACCTTAGTAAAACTCAAAAAAGGGAACAGAGAAAATTTGAGCCAGCCAGGGGCCTAACTACAGTTTGATCTCACAATAGGGTAAACCTGGAGTAGCTCCATTGGAAATTAATGGACTTCCCCCACTGCAAATCCAGTATAAAGGAAATCAAAATCTGGCCACAACTCTCTAAGAGCACCTGTGTGATTTCCACCAGACATTAGAGAAAATTTCTCCCCAGAGATGAAATGTGGAAGGTGCAATTTCAAGCTCATTGCATTTCTTTTGGGAAAGTATATGAAAATCAGGCTCCAATGAGAGATTAGCTCCAACCTTAACTTGGAAGAGATAACAAGTCCCTCGGGCATATGAAAAAGCAGGAATCACAATGGTAAGGAGATTTAGTTAGAAAGCTCTTGGGAGCAAAAATGCAACCAAAGAATTTATATACACTGAAAACTGTACAAGGCTTGCGTGGAGAAGGAGTGAGAATGGATCCCTGGAGTCATAACTGAGAGAATAAGCAAGAGCTAGTACATGCAAACAAAACTTGAGGCAGTTTCAATAGCAATTTAATTTGTTTAAAGACTGCAGGGACTGGATCTTACCACTAGGACCTGGTGAGGTCCTTGGATACTCAGGGCAGGCGACGAAGGCTATAGAGGAAAGGGATGTCTCGAGAAGATGCATTTCTATATGGGAAAACCCTTTTGTACTCTGTGCCTTATATGCTGTGGGGATTCAAGGGTTATTTGGTGACACTAAAGCTGTTGGTATGACCCCAGAGAACCTCAGCTCCCTGATATGAAATCAACCTGTGATGAGCCAATGACATCACAATAATGGCTGATTGTGCCAAGACCATTGGGCTGGAAACATTCTGTCCCCCAGAGCCCCGTTGCTATGAAGGAGTGGGAGGGTGACTGGGACTGTGCTGATGAGATTGAAGGAATGAGGAGGCAAGGAATGAGATGACTCCACTAACTATGACAATGTGCCATTTACTGGAGAAAGTCCTGGGGTCTCCAAGGGAAGATGGAGGGCCCAAATCAGGACTTGCAGTGACAGCACAAGGTGGGATAGGTTGAGAAATAGTCACCTTTCCAAGCCCCAGACTTGTTCATTTGAATCCCAGGAGAGTTTATGTCTGCAATTGGAAACTGGAGATGGAGAAGCCCTCCAATGAGTCTCATTAACAAAGCCAGTCTCTGCACAATAAGCCAGTGCAGGATATTTCTTTGCAGCGCATTACTGAAGACTTAATTCTACTTTGGATTTAAATGTGCCAGACACTGGGGCTGCCAACTCTTCCCAGGGCTATTTCTCCCACCCCTGGATAGCCGTTGCTGAGGCATTGCCCTATGCACACTTCCTGCAGGGCAGTGCTGGGCTTCTTCAGAAACACCAAGTCTTCCTTGCCTCTTGTTTTTCATGTCATTCTCAGGAACAGATCCAAGGCCCATTGAAGTGAATGGAAATACTCTATTACAGCTGAATTCCAGTCAGCCCTGGGCACTGTTTCACGGATTACCTCATTCTCCCATTTCCAGTCAGTTCCTCGGCACTGCTTGGAAGCAGTTCTAAGATGGTGCCTGCACAGGCTGAGTTCCCTCTTTCTGGGCATTGATTTTTAAGACAAGAGTACCAATGGCTCGATGAGGACAACGAGCAAAGAACCACAATCAATTTGGCAGGGGTAGTTGAGTGCTACTCTGGTAGGCGTTGGGCTGGCAAGAGCTCGGCACCAACAGGTAAGTAGACATTAACCTGAAATGTAACTGAGAATGTAATCTTCTCCCACAGGTAAATGGACAATGATTTAAATAGTGCTGAGAGTGCCATCAGCTCCCACAGGTAAGTGGACAATGACTCACACTCTTACAGACAAGCTGCCAGGGAGCTCAGCTCTCTCAGGCAAGTGGACGATGATTCCCACTGTTACAGACAAGCAGACAAGCAACCAAGCTAAAACTATCCGGTTGCTGGCAAGTCCCTTGCCTCAAGCCAGTCATGTTTATACCAACCAAGATTTCTCTTCAGTGAGATATCATGGGCCCAAGAGAGGAGCTAGGCCAGCCCAGCAGGTTGCAGGATGGAGGGAGCCTACCTTTGTCTCTGTGAGCCACTGGACGATCAGCAATTGACCATGGAGCTGCACTTGAACTGGCAAGGGCAGTAAAGCACCATTCTGCAGGGTTTCGGCAAGCCCAGTTCCAACAGGCAGGGTGCTGGCAAGATCAGTTCTGACAGGCAAAGGGCCCTGACAGGCAGGGGAATGGGTTAAGAACATAAGAATGGTGTGAGAGACTGTACCCCTATATTTATCCTTTTTACAAGACAGTGATCAATTTTGTTCAAGGTATCCCTTGTGAGGCATCATTTGAAAACTCAATCTACTAAACATTGTTGTCCTGGTAAAATGTGTATATCAACATTGTATGTAAAGTTACAAGATTCTACTGTATAACATTGCTATATCATGCTCCAAGCTTAGGAAAACAGGAACAAACCAGTTCCTCAGAAACAAAAGACAACCAACACCTTGGCCAAGTGTCAACAAAGACAAGTAGACCATCACCTACTTAAGCGGCCAGTCTTCGGCAGGAAGAAGGGTGTAAGCAAAAACTTTACTGATTTACAATAGAACACAGACTTGCAGTCACCTGAACCCTGGCTGGAGATAATCCTCAAGGAGGGGAGAATGGTATAACAAGAGAGGACACCTCTCTCCTCCACGTCTCTCTGCTCATGGCAGTAACAATGCCTGAAGTTGCATCTGATGAAGTGGGTTTTAGCCCACGAAAGCTTATGCCCAAATAAATGTATTAGTCTCTAAGGTGCCATAAGTACTCCTCGTTGTTTTTGCTGATACAGACTAACACAGCTACCACTCTGAATGCCTGAAGTAACATTGAACTGGGGGTAGGGGTCCCAACCAGTAAGGACTGCAAAGAGCATCTGGTGAGAAAAAGCTTTCATTTGGAGCCATTTTGTTTGCTACGTTTGGTATTTGTTTGCATTTTATCTTTCTATTTTCTTTGTGACCAATTCTGACTTTTGTTCCTCATTACTTGTAATCTCTTAAAATCTATCTTCTATTGTTAATAAACTTGTTTTACTGTTTTATCTAAACTAGTGTGTTTGGTTTGAAGTGTTTGGGGGAAACTCCACTTGAAATAACAAGGTTTCTGCACATCATTTTCCACTGATGAAATGACAGACTTTATATGAGCTTGCATTGTCCAGTAGAGAGCTGGGTAGTACTAGATGCACATTCTATGGGGAAGCTCTGGGACTGGGAGTGTGGTGGTGATGTTGTCCTCTATGTAATTCATGAGTGGCTGGCCAGAGCATTCATGGAATTCAGCTGGGAGTGACTTTCCCTGCTAGTGTAAAAGGCACCCTAGATTGGAGAATTGAGGGGACACAGCTGTTCAACAGTCCACATTGTACCCTGGGAAATTCACAAATGGCCATACATACTGGGTCAAACCAAAGGTCCATCGAGCCCAGTAGTCTGTATTCTGACAATGGCCGGTGCCAGATGCTTCAGAGGCAACAAACAAGGCAATTTTGAGGGATCCATCCCGTCATCCAGTCCCAGCATCTGGCAGTCACATGTTCTGGGGCACCCAGAACATGGTGTTGCATCCTCGACCCTCTTGGCTAATAGCCATTGATTGTGAATTCTCCATGAATGTATCTAATTCTTATATAGTAGAGTTATCTTTCAATCCCTTTCCTAATGGTTTCTAACATTGTTCGGTTTTTTGACTGACGCTGCACATTGAGTGGATGTTTTCAGAGAACTATCCACAATGATACCAAGATCCCGTTCTTCAGTGGTAATAGCTAATTTAGACCTCATCTTTTTGTATGTATAGTTGGCATTATGTTTTCCAATGTGCATTAGTTTGTATTTATCAACACTGAATTTAATCTGCCATTTTGTTGCCCAGTCACCCAGTTTTGTGAGATCCCTTTATAACACTTGGCAGTCAGCTTTGGACTTAACTATTTTGAGTAATTTTGTATCATCTGCAAACTTTGCCACCTCGCTGTTTAATCCCTTTTCCGGCTCATTTATGAATTTGTTGAATAGCACTGGTCCCCCAGTACAGACCCTACTCTTTACCTTTCTCCACTGTGAAAACTGACCATTTATTCCCACCCTTTGTTTCCTAACTTCTAACCAGTTACTGATTCATGAGAGCCCTTCCCTCTCCTCCCGTGACTGTTGACTTTGCTTAAGAGCATTTGGGTCTTCTCCAATAAAACGTTTAATCCTCATTACAACAAATAAATCCTTTTTCCTAATTATCAGTTCTTCCCCCAGGCAAATAATGCTACTCCCTCCCCAAAACCAATTCAGACCTTACACAGATAGGTTTGCATTTTCTCCCATTGTTATAGACAGACTGCGGGTGAGCTCAGCTTACATGGGTAAGCAGACAATGTCTTCAACTGTTATGCACAAGCTTTCTGTGAGCTCAGCTCCTACAGACAACTACACGTTGACTTGCAGTGATGCTGAGAGTCCAATCAGCTCCATCAGGTAAGTGGACAATGATTCCAGCTTTTATAGACAGGCTGGCAGCGAGCTCAGCTCCCACAGATAAATGAACATTGATTTGAAATGTTACTGACAATGTAATCCTTTCCCACAGGTAAATGCACAACGACTGAAATCACCTTGACAGTGCAATCAGTGGACAAGACTCTCACTCTTTTAGACAGGCTGCCCGGGGAACTCAGCTCCCATGGCAAATGGACAGTGGTCTCCGCTGTTATGGATAAATGCTGAAACCAGGCAGTTGCTGGCAAGCCCCCTGCCTCAAGCCAACAGCCAGTGATGTTTACATTGACCAGGATTTCTCTGCAGTTAAATGCCATGAGCCCACAACAGGAGCTGGGCCAGCCTGGCAGGCACAGGACTGAGCGTGTCTTTGTCTCTACGAGCCATGGGATGATCAGCAACCGACTATGGAGGAAGCCACACTCAGGTTGGCAAGGGTGGTTCCAGCAAGCCCAGTTCCAACAGGCAGGGGAACAAGTTCTGCCCCAATAAATCATTTAATCCTCCTCCCCACAAAGAAATCATTGGCCCTACAATTCAATTCTTCACTTAAATGAATTAATGCTGCTCCCTCCCCAAACCAACAGGTAAATTGACATTTTCCCCTCCCCCCCTCGTTGTTACAGACAGGCTGCCTGGGAGCTCAGCTCCCACGGCAAGTGGATCTGCATCTGGCTCTCCTATTTAATGGATGAGCTGCCGGTGAGCTCCCCTCCTGTGGGCCAGCAGGCAACGATCCCCACTGTTCCGTATAACTGAGCAAGGAACCCTGCCAAAACTGGCCATTTGCTGGCGAGTCGCCCGCCTCAAGTCACCAGCCAGTGACTTTACACCAAAACCAAGATTGTTCTTCAGCAAGCTGCTGTGGGCCCACAACAGCAGCTGGGCCCGCACATGGGGGCACCTGACTTTGTGTCTATAGCCATGGGACAATTGGTGATGGACTATGCACCTAGCTCAAAATGGCAGGGGCGGTCAAGCATGGCTCTGGTGGGTAGGATTCCAGCAAGCCCAGTTCCATCAAACAGGGAATGAGTTCTGTCCAGGTACAAGGCTTAATCCTCCTCCTCAAATAAATCATCTGCTGTAAAAAGTAGTTCTTCCCCTAAGTCAATTAATTATACCCCTCTGCTCAAAACAACTCACACCTCATGCAGCTAAATGGACAATGACTCCAATTGTTACAAACAGGTGGACAGGGAGCTCAGCTCCCACAGGCAGGTTGGATACTGACTTGTAATATTACTGATTTTGTAATCCTCTCCCACAGGTAAAAGGAAAATGAATATATGCTGACAGTGCAATCAGCTCCTACAGATAAATGGCCATTGACTCCCAGTGTTGCAGTCAGGCTGCCAATGAATTCCACTTTCACAGGTTAATGGATAATGATCCCACTGTCACAGACGGGTTTCTGATGAGTCTGATTCACTGTCAGGGGTGCTGGAACTATGGGTGCGGGGGCGTGACAGCACCCCCTGGCTTGAAGTGGTAACAACAACCAAATACATGGTTTCCGTTTTCAGCACCCCCACTATACAAATTGTTCCAATGCACCTGTTCACCATGCCTAGGGTTACCACATAGCAACTGTGAAAAAACGGGACGGGGGTTGAGGGTAATAGGAGCCTATATAAGAAAAAGTCCCAAAAAACGGGACTCTCCCTTTAAAAACATGACATCTGGTCACCCTATTGCCTCAAGCCAGTGACATTTACACCAACCAAAGGTGTCCTCCCTTTCAAATCAGTTTCCTGAGGTTCAAGGGCTGACATCTAGCAGTTAGTTACTGCTCACAGGAGCTCTGTGAAATGCTCCTCATCTCCCCGGGAAGTACAGGTCTGTTGCAACTTATGCGCATTTAACATGCGCGATTTCAGCTTTACGCTGTAGGGCCGGAGTTGGGGGGCGTGGCCTCAAGTTGAAGAGGCGTGGCCTCAAGATTTAAAGGCCCTGGGGCACCAGCTGTGGCTGGGAGTCCCCGGGCCTTTAAATCACCCAGGGGGCTCCCAGCTGCAGAGGTGGCTGGTAGCCTCTGAGGTGAACTAAAGGGCCCGAGGCTCCAGCCACTGTGGAGCTCCAGGCCCTTTAAATGCCAGCCTCAGCCCGGCGGCCGAAGCTGCGGGCAGGATTTAAGGGCTCCTCTGGGCTCCCCACCACAGCGGGAAGCCCAGTGGAGCCCTTTAAATCCCGCCCGCAGCTCCGGCCGCCGGAGCTGCGGGCAGGATTTAAAGGGCTTGGGGATGTAATTTTGAGTATACACGGTTTTTGCTTTATGCACTAACCGCGGAACAGAACCCCCGCATAAGATAAGACTTGCCTGTACCTGTAGCCAGGCAGAGATCATTAGTGACCTAGGATGATATAGTGGCTAGAGCCCCGGTTCAAAGGATTTCAAGGATGAGATTCAGAAGGGCGGCGGGTCTGTCTGGTCCAGTTCAGGAGTGGGTGAAATGGAATCAGGGAGCAGAGACCCATTTTGAAGGGATAGTGGATCTTGTTGGGAGTGGGGAGGCACTGTGTCCATCAGGGAGTAAAGGGAAGAACTGAAAAGGTGGAGCCAGTCTAGTATGTTTTGGAAGAGGAGTCGAGAAGGGACAAGAAGTCTGGGGGGATTGGAGAAAATGGGGAGTGGAGCTAGTGGTGAGGATCCTGTGCAAGGAGGTCATAGGCAGGTCAGATTCACATTGACTGATGCATTTTTCCTTTTTATGTTTTTCTTCAGCAAAATTCCATGGACTCACAACAGCAGCTGGCCACCCAGCAGGCACAAGAGGGAGCCATAAAAGAGGGATCTATAAAATGGATGCCACCTCCTGGAGGAAGACAGAGAGATCGATGGTGTCTTTTGGGGACTAGGCAAGGCTGTCTAGACAGAGGAAGAGGAGCGAGCAAGGGGCAATGTCTGCCCTGCACCAAAGTCAACCCCCGGAGAAAATTCATGTAGTAGTTGGGACCGTCTCCTCATTCCAAAAACCTTTAGGGAACTACAGGAGAACTAACGTCCAAACCAAACTGTCACAATGGTGCTCAGCAACTTTTGAGAACTCCCAACTGAAACTTTGTCTCTGTGGTCACTGCAGCACCAAATCCCAGCTCCTCATGCCAAAAAAAAAAAAAAAAAAAAAATGCAATACTTTGAATATTAAAGCTACTTCCTAAAACAGTTTTCTCTTCAAATACCGGCACATCTGTTCCTGTTCAACCTGAACTCTCCCCTTTGGCAGGTATGTGTTAATTTTTCATCTCAGTATCTCAGAGGCACGTGTACCTAAGGTGGCAGAGGGTTGATGTTAACTGTGTTGTTTAACCTAAAATTCTCATGTTACATAAGGGAACAAATAAAACCTAATTGGGCCATTGTTCACTTTTCTATACAACTGTCTTAACACGATGTGTCCATTTCATCCAGAATGTATAGACCCCCTACCCCAGGATATATGCGAGTCTGGCATTATATAAATGATTTACCCACATACCTGAGCTCTTTTACCTCTTTGGGGGAGCTGGTAAAATTTCTGAGAATCCCATTTCTCTCTTCTCTTCATTCTTCTCTTCCCCCCCCCCCTTGTAAGCTGTGGCCCGGCCCAGCCTGTGTGGAACTGAACTCTCCCTTCTGCACTATGGCTTTTGCTCACCCTGTGGGCCGCTTACTGCCCTGACCACCTCCTTTGGGTGCCCGGCTCCTACTCTGCCCCTCCCCCCCGTTCCTCTGGGGCTTCCTGCCCCCCCAGTTCCTCTGGGGCTTCTCTCCCCTCCATTGCTTGGGGGCTTCCCCTCCTCCTTCCTGCCCCCCCGTTCCTCTGGGGCTTCTCTCCCCCTTCCTGCCCCCGGTCCTCTGGGGCTTCTCTCCCCCCCTTCCTGCCCCCCCGTTCCTCTGGGGCTTCTCTCCCCCCCTTCCTGCCCCCCCGTTCCTCTGGGGCTTCCCCTCCCCCTTCCTGCCCCCCCCCGTTCCTCTGGGGGTGCCCCTCCTCCTTCCTGCCCCCCCCCCGTTCCTCTGGGGCTTCCCCTCCTCCTTCCTGCCCCCCCCCCGTTCCTCTGGGGCTTCCTCCTCCTTCCTGCCCCCGTTCCTCTGGGGCTTCCTCCTCATCCCCCTTCCTGTCCCCGCCCCCCCGTTCCTCTGGGGCTTCCCCCTGTAGCCCCGGGGTTGCCCCCGTAGCCCGGGCGGGGCTGCGCCGCAGCGAGGGAGGCTCCAGGGCAGAGCAAGCCCCGGGCCCTGTCGCGCACGCGCCGCCCCGGGGCGGAGGCCACGCGCCGGTGCCCCGGGGGCTGCCCTGCTCCCCCCGCCGCGGCCGTTGCTGAGCGAGTCGTTCCGATTTCACTCGCCCCGGGTCCCTGGGGGCCGCGCCCGCACAATGGGCGGGTTCCCACCGGCATTAAACAACCCCCTGCAAGCTTCAACTCCGCCCCGCCGCCGTCAGTGCAGCGGGAGCCTCCTTACCGCGCTGCCGGGCCCCGAAACCGCCTCTGCTGCGAGCCCGGAGAGCCCGGCTCTCTCAGCGGCACGTCAATGTGCCAAATCCCTTGTGAGCCTCCGTGTCTGTTCTGTGCAATTTCCACCCCTTCCCAGCCCCAACAATGGCCTTAAATTCTCCCCCCTTCAATCTGCGCCTATGCACCAGCCGCCTGCTGTTCCGTCAAACAGCCCCAGCACAGAATAGCAGGGTTGGAAGGGACCTCATTGAGTCCAACCCCCTGCTCAAAGCAGGACCAAGCCCCAACTAAATCCCCAAAGGGCCCCCTCAAGGATTGAACTCACACCCCTGGGTTGAGGGGGCCAATGCGCAAACCACTGAGCATCTCAGGTGTCACTAAATTCCCAAATGTTTTAATTTTGGCCTTTCTGTATTGTTAAACGGACGGGGGATGGGGGAGGCAGGACAGTCCCCTGCATGGCTCCAGAGAGGGGTTGCTGCTAGCACAGCTAACATTTCAGAAAATAGATGTCTGCTTGCTGGCAAATGCGGAGTCCTGGGGCTGGTCCACGCACCGTTATTGTACTGAGTTGACTAAATCGGTTTAGAACTTCCCCCCGGCCGCATTTATACAGACGTGGACGTATCTATAGTTTAAGGTTTAGGTAGAAGTGAGCTATTCCGATGTTATCGCTTTATACCAGGAAAACTGCATCTAGTCTAGGGGTTTGCACCAATTGAACTCTTCTTTTGTAAACTGATCTAACTAAATCAATGTAAAGTGTGTGTGTAGAGAAGCTCTGAGTGAAAATACCACCTTGTGTGCCCTAATTTTCTGTATTTGTATAGTCTGGCCTAAGTCTCCCGTGCCTCGCATTTTCAATAACCGTGTACACAGTGCTGAATTTGTAATGAAAGAGCTGCCAGGGCTCAAGCAATTTTTTTTTAAACTTCCCTAACTGACAGCACCTGCCTGCACCTCTCGGTTCGGGCTGACAACTACCAAGCCTGGAGGTTTATCCCTGGCACAAAATAAGCCCTGCATTTACACCAGGGCAAAGACACTACCCAATCCGATGGGTGGCATTTTACACCCATTGAGTCACTTACCCCTGCTAGAAAAGTGAGTGCCAATCAGAACAGAACGGCTAATGGTCCATCTAGCCCAGCGTCCTGTCTTCTCACGGGGTAGTGCAATGGCACTTGCTTTGCACACGTTTAAATAATTACACAAGACAAAGGAGCGGAGGCTGAAAGCCATGTTATATTCTTCTATGATGCCTTCTAAAGTAGCTGTTAGAGGCAAAGGAGCCTCGCCTCTTCAGTTCCAGTCCATCAAACAATTATATGAATCAGCAATTTCTTTACATGAAGGGTCTCACCAGAAATATTAAAATATTTTAAAACAGTTTGACAAATTGGTAAAGAAGGATCCTGCCATTAAAACACACCTGTGGTGTTCCCTCGCGTTGCATTATCACCAAGGGGAATAATTGAAAACAGTTTCCCCCGTTTTGGTGCATTGCCTGTTGTATCTTGTGAAGTATGACTTGCATCATCCAACTGCCGCCTTTTTTTTTTAAGGGATCAATGATCAGTTAATAGGAGAGACTTTAAAAAACAGTTATCTGAGCTTTGAGCGGAATGCTGCGTGGCTTTAGCTAAACTAATTTTTAGTTTGGCAATACAGGCACAATTCCGTTTTCTATTCTTCATCCAGTCAGAACGGAAGGCTGCTACTATGAAACAAGGATGCAGCCAGCTGTGCCCTGAACCTTACACTAAAGCAGCACATGGCCAAAGCTGAAGGGTTTTTTCTTTACCGTGTCTAGTCTGACAGTACCTGGAGATTTCAGTTCCACTTCATCAAGTTTGGAAATGAGACTGTAAATCACGTTCACCTTTCAGTCAGTGACAGACACCCTTGGTCCTCTAAACTACTCGATCTGGCAACTGCTAACTCATCTGGAGAGGCGTTGTGCTGTTCTCTACCCGCCTACAGACCTAAACATGAGTTTGGAAATAAAATAGAAGCTAGAAGAAGCTGGGTGCTAATTAAACACTGAAGACAGCAGTAAAAACTCCGAAAGTCACACACCACAAACTCACCGAGGAAACATTGTTTTATACACTCGGGTCATTTTCACTATGAGGTTGCTAAGTTTTGTCCTCAAATCATTTACCTGCTGATACAAATAATATGTGTAAATCTTCAATCATTGCTAACCCACATCCCAACCAGTGACAACTCTCATGGGCAGGGTCTGTCGCCTAAGAATGGTGCTAGGAAAAAAATGCCAGAATATTTTCATTAAAGGAGACATATACCAAAGAAGGAAAGCAATTTTAAAACAGCGACAGCAGCTCGGTTATTTTAATACCTGATTTTATTTTTTACAAGCTTTTCCTTGTAGAGGGAAAAAATCTCTTCCCCACCCCCCCACGTACAGTAATGGATAAGGAAATGGAAACGCCACAATATGAAGAAAAAGGACCCAGACCTGAAAGCTTTTCTCTCCCACCTTGTCTCTGTAAGGATAAATAAGGCATTGAGGAGGTATTAGTGTATGGATCAAAAATGGCCCATAATAGGTTTCTATACTAAACCCCCAAACTCCTAACACTAATTCATCGCAGACATCTTCTGGGAAACATAAATTAATAGAGATGGCAATGGGAGACTGTATTATAACACTGAAAATAAGTTACACTATAAAACATTTCACTGTGATTGCCAAAAGAAGACAACGATCAACGCAAAGCATCTGATGCTGTTTCAGCTCTTATCAAATTGCCTTGCAGTATTTTGTAGAAATATAGCTAACATGTTTGTGTTGATTTTACAAAATCTTCTGTGCGGACACTTAGTTGCTAATATTATTTGTTTGTATTTACTTGGACTATAACCAATAAAATGTGTTTATATGTTTGACCTTGTGTTGAAAATGACACTGCAGCGAGGAGCTTTAGCGCTCTGAGGAGCAGCAGAAGAAATATATTAAATGTAGATCGCCCGCCCAAACCAGCCACCCTTAATCCACACATCTGGAATCAGAAAATGTTGTTTATTAACAGCGAAAACCAGGAAACATTTAGAGTATGTCTAATTCTCCAGCTGGGAAACCTGCTACATCTGCTCAAATGGAGCAGAGGCAAATGTCTGCCGTCTTTGCATTCAAAAAACCAAACCACCACCGTTCTGTAGCTTCTGAAATAACCAACACTGGAAATTCAGAAATATTGAGCCTTAATCATGCGGAGCTATTTCTGACCTCCCCGCTGACGTGAGGGAATTTCAGAGGGTTGTTTTTGGTACAGAAGCACAGCGCCTATAAGAGCTGCCTGGGTAGTCTGGGTTCCTGAATCTGGGTTATACCGACTCCAGCCTCAAGATTACTGGGCAACCCAAGTTGAATTTGCTGGTTCTTTAATTAGGAGGCTTCCTAATTATTGATTATCACCATCTTCAGCCAGTTTATGGCGATTTTCACTGGCCGGAAGCATTCCCCGTCAGAACTCACAGGGAGAATTCTGGCCCTATTGAAATCTAGGCAGGGGCCGGTTCCCATTGACTTCAATGGGGTTAAGAATTCATTCACATTTTTCAGAGGGCTGGACACGGGGGCTACGCTTTCCTCAATGGAGGCTTCTATTTACAAGTGGATAGGAAGGGGTAGGCCCCAGCTGGGGAAGAAGGGATATTTTAATGGGTAATAACACTGAATTCCAGTTTAGCGCTTCACCAGAGCAAAGTGTCTTGCCATAAACGCTGGAGAGGCGGCTCGGAGGGACAGGCCATTGAATAGACAAGCTTTTAATCTGCTTGTCTTTATTAGTACAGTATTTTGATCCTTTTCCTGAGTGCAACCACCAGCAGCTCCTCTCCCGCCTTAAACAAGACTCCTCTGCCTTCAGGTGTCTCTCTAATCTGCAAAACTCCGCTCTACATTGCCAGTTGCGTACCCAGGGCCAGTGTAAACGGCAAGAAGTGTATTCGCAGTGAGGGCTCCCGACTCGAGGCTGGGTGCTCTGTGAAGTCTCTTAGCCCGGATGCTCCCTTACCCTTTGACGCACCGTTTTAAACCACGCAGGTGCTGGTGAAATAATTTCCTCGGGGTTGGCCATTTCTAGAGCCTGTTTGGTAAATAGGAGGCGTTTATTTCCCCAGCGGTCTAATCTCCCTGGCTGGAAAAGACAAGCGAGGCCATTGCTTTACCGATTCCAGTGCCGCTTCTTATTCCTGGTTCACGTCCCTGACATACGTTAGACACAGAAGGGGCGTGGGGCAATCTCTTGGCGTGGAGCAAATTCTGCTGGTGATAGAGACAAGCTTTCCAGCTACCCAGGGCTCGTCTTCAGGGATCTGTGGGACCTGGGAAGTCAATAAACAGAAGTGGGGCCAATAAAAAGATATTAGCTCACCCCCCTTGTCTCTGTAATAGCCTGGGGCCAACAGGGCTACCACAACGCTGCGTACACACAGGTAAGGAGGCACAGGGTCTACCCTGGTTCAGTCCGGTTCTGAGCTTGCTGGAATAATCCCGCTGAGGGCAAAGCAGCAGAGTTAACCTACAAAAACAACAAGGAGTCCGGTGACACCTTAAATATTTTTATTTATTCAAAGATGTATTTACACGGCTACCTCCTGATACTTGACCCCAGGCAGGGGTTAAAACCTACAATGCCCCGTGGTAACTGACCAGCACTTTTATCACTGGGGGGTTGCGTTGCAGTAGTTTTCTGGAAACCAGTTGGCAGCGGCAGATAAAGTGCAATGTAAAATACTACAGCTAAGACTGCCTATACCTCGCTATCCATATCACGGGCACCAAGATGGTGAGCAGGAGCCGTCTCTGGAGCTTCAAGAGATGCTAACTAGACACGCGCATGAGCATCAGACAGCTGGTAGGGAAGGTCTTTTGTGTCCTAGTTACATGATGTAGGAATCGCAAGAGTGACTTGAAATCCTAACTTCCGCCCCCATCTTTCACCCCTCCTGCGCCCCCACCCTCATCGATCGCCGTGTGTAGTTAGGGGAGGAAAAGTACCTAACGCTGAGCTTCAAAAAAAAATGTACAAAGCCAGACTCTGGAGCGCAAAGACTCGGCGCCCCAGTAGATCTGGTTTCACGCTTTGCTCGCGCTCCGCTTTGCAGCACGGCTCTGTCTGTGCTGAGCACAGGGCACAGATGAGCTGCTGGGAAGTGCCCGATCTCTCCCCCCCCGCATATGGAAGGCGACTTCTCTGAACTCAGTGACATAGAGATGGGGAGGGGGCGAGCGAAAACTGTGTCCACGTGCCTGTTCCAATGCTACCATTTATCACATGGATGTGACCGGTGTGTATGTAGACATAGACTGTGTGCGCATACACACACTCCACGGGTCAGAGTGTGGTGTAGGTGTCTTGTAGCCTTTGCTACTCACGATCAATAATCATCTCAAGCGGTATATGCCGTTCAAATCTTAATACCACACACCGTCGAGGGGTTTTGTTTGTTTAACGTGGTGTATCATGAATACGTGCCACAAACAGACCCAAATGCACTGCTCGGTTAAGCACTCGGGTGAGAGGTAAGCTTGAACGCCAACCCTTCATTTATATGCCTGATTCAGACTGTAGTTGTGAGTGGTCCCATACTGTCTCTCAACAACTTAGTTTAATATAAGATATAATATAAGATAAGGTCCCATACTGTCTCTCAACAACTTAGTTTAATATTAGTTTTAATAACCTTAAAAACACATATCGCTAGGATATTCTGACCACACATTAACAAAACGATCTTAACATTGGCAGGCAGAGGGGAAGAGTTGAGGAAACACACGCATATTGGACGGGAAAACATTTTCTGAAAACGAGTTAGCTGGTGGTGGTGTAGCTGCCTTCTTGGCAAAAGGTAGCAGACACTGGGCACTCAGTAATGCCTCACCCACCTTTACCCTCGATTTTGAGAAGGACTGGTCACCTTAACCTCACCTGGAGTTAAGGGAAGCTGTAGGTGCATCGCCTCTCTGAAAATCCGGTCCTAACTGCAGATTGTCTTCGGAAAGGAAAAGCACCAGACAGCGAGTTATCTTTTACACCTTCCCGAAACTGTTAGGGGATCTTTCACATGGACAGCCACCTAACTCGGGCAAAAAGCACTTGGGTTTAACTATCTCTTCTGAGATCCACTGTCTCTGGTTTACTAACGACTAGATTAATTATTTCCGCCTGTAACACTGTAGTTAGTACATTCTTTCTTCAGTCCTTTGGTACTGAACTCCAGAGTCAGAATTAGGGAGACGTTTATACCTTTATCTTCGCACACACATCATAGAAGTTGCTTCTGACCTTATCCTCACAAAAGTCCTTTTGCCCACTTGCTTGTAAATCAACACATTAAACAGCTGCTCTCCTCAGTTGAAATTAGTACTGATCCGTGAGCAACTATCACACATCAAACACAACCATAAAATGCCTGGCTAAATGGGTTTGTTTCTTCCTCTGACAACATTAGCATCACTCAGGGAACAACAATTGTTTTGCTAAAGCAGCTGTCTGATATAACAATTAAAAAAGGAAGAGTGGATAGACAGACACCAAGGACACAGGTTAGATTAAAAAAAAATCAAACCAAATCAAAACACAAACATGAGCCCTATGAAGAAAATACTGGTGAAAGGAAAGCTCTTGTGTTTAGTCTGAATCTCCATTCGCGAGAGTATGAGACTCAAACTCACCTTGGGCTTTATTCACACTTACAGTTTCACCTTCCCTTGTGATCAATGACGGTAAACACTGGTAGTGGGGCCAGTCCTGTTGAAAGTTAATGGCGAAGCTACCTTTGACTTCACTGAAAGTAGGAGAGGTTAGGGTACGTGTCCTTTGTTATTTACCAATCCTTCAACATTAGGGATGAAGGGAGCCCCTTGAGATAAAAACCACACACACTTCTGCCCCAAACTCAGTTTGATCCTTCAAGTTCTTTTAACACATCAGTAAACACTCCTTTTTTTTCTCTCTCTCTCTCTCCCCCCCCCGCCATGCCAACGCTTTTTCCAGTTCTGGCCGGAGCAAGTAGAAAATGCTGAACTACCATCAGCCGGTCATGTGGTGTTTCCTTGCACACAAGAATCATGGTGGTATTTCTTGACTGACCAGAAACAAAATAGAGCAAAGGCTATTCGATTCTTAGGAGACTTGCAGTGCAATTTAGCACATTCAGGAGGTAGTTCAGACTGAGGTTTATGTGAACTGAGCATCTGAGGGCTGGATTTTCTTGTCCTTCACACCCGGGAGCTCAAATCTAATCCCACTCAAGTAAATGAATTACACCCGTGTAAAAACGGTGTCAGAGAAGAATCAGGCACTGAGAGTGAGCTCCTGAAGTGGTGTAAACTGGTGCAGCTCCATTGCGTTCAGCGGAGCTCCCTTGATTTACACCAGGAAATATGTGGCCCTGGGTGTTTATCCAAGAAGAGTTTTCCCAACGCTAACATGCTAGTATATATACCCGCACACCATCAGACACAAGACAATATACAACGGCAATAGATTAAACCATTTAGCAGGAGCGTACTATTCTTAATTAGCATGTCTGACACCTCGTTCTTGCAGCAATGTCATCTTTTCCTATGCAGGAACATGTCCAATCCTTAGAAGACCCTGTATAAAGCACTGCAGGATAATTTCACGATCAGAAAATGAATGGGGTTCAGTATTTAAACCGATTGCTCACTAGCGTAACATTAATATACATGAGCGAAGCATGTATAGTAGTGAATTAACAAGTGTCTCCTTACGATTGAAGATACAGGTCATAAAAGATCGTGTATGACATATGTACTATGTTTTTCTATCAGTTCCTAAGGCTGGAACTCCTTCGGATGACATCATTTAATGGGAGACCAAAGTTTCTCCAGGAGGGAATATTTAATTGTGAGTATGGATTTAGTGGACCCCACCTACAGTGCTTGTAACTTGTGGCAAAAATAGCACTTGGAAAAAAATGTGTGTACATATTATAGTAGTATACTGTGAGATCCTGAAGCACAAATACTGCCCAAGAAATAGAAATGGTACAGGGGTTGTGGTATAGGCTGTATTTTGTAAAACCATGAAACTTAAGGAGGATTTAGTTGCATAGACCTTGTGCTGGCTTTCTATGCAGGGTGAATGTCACGCTAGCGCCAGATTCTTCTTTCCCTGCATCTTGTGTAGTCATTTACACCAGTGCAAAGTGTGTGTCAAATGATAATATTCTGATCTAGCAGCATTTGACACTCACTTTGCACTAGTGTAAATGACTCGGGTAGGCTCAGAGAATTGGGATCTACGTGTGCATGTAGGGGCAGACACTCTGGTGGTGAATTCCACAACCTGAATATTGGCCTGTGACTCACCTCTCTGTGTAGACCTGTCCAGCGGTGGTGGGGACACTCCATGCCTGCAGTTTCACGTGTGCCATCTCTAGTATGGGGCTCCTTCTCTGTGGGAGATAGGAGGATCAATCTAGGAGTTCTGCATGTGGTAGAAGGTGCACACACCCTGCCTGGCCCCTCGGCATTTGCCTCCTTCCTCTCTGCACATGGAACAGCCCTGGTTCTGCTGGAAGTGGAGCCACTGACTCTGCAGAGGCAGGGGGAAAGATTTCCCCCACTACGGATTTATAGTCTGATTTTCAACAGTGCTCCCACTGTGTTCAGTGACAGCCTAGGTGCTCAGTGTCCCTGAGTCGATGCTATTGATCCCTTTTTTTCCTCTGACCGTGCTCTGTGTGTAATTTTCAAGCAAGCCATTTTATCTGGAAGCAAGCAAAGGCTCTAGTTGTTCATGAGAACTATGGCCCAGATCCACGAAGGTATTTAGGCTCCCAACTTCCATTGAAATCAAGGGCCTCAGGAATCTAAATACCTTTGTGGATCTGGACCCATGAACCTGATCCAGTGTTCACTGACTGTCACCGGAAGGTTTCCCATTTACTTCAGTGGGTGCTGGATTTGGCTCTCAATCTTTTGCAGGTTTCAATCTTCAGCTATTTTTTTTTTTTTTGCTGTAACACTCTCTCAAGTGTAGTTAGAATGTTTTCCTATGGGGAAAAGCAAACCATTTCTCATCCTCTCCGAGCTAAAACATGGTTGAAAGGATTTTGCTCAAGCTTTGTAGAAAACTTCACCTCTGGGCTAAGATCAAGCATATGACAGATCAAGTAAAAAAGATGAATGGCTCAGAAATATACTGTAGGAACATGTGAAAACAGGGGATTGGAACGAACACCATTTTGCAGTGTTCACTAGCAGGCCCCTAAGGGTGACTGTGCTCTATCAGATGTGTCCGGCTGCCTTTTAACCGCACCTTCCTAGAATGCTGTCTCCTTTCCCAAGATCGAGTCTCTGGGCCAGATCCTCAGCTGCTGGACATCAGCTTAGTTTCATTAACTTCAGTGAACCACTGCCACGTGACACCGGTGGAGACGGCCCAGTTCATATGATGGAGAATCCAGTGACTCTCTCTCTCTGTTGATATAAGCCCAGTGGTAATGAATCCCAGCACAATCTACTTTTAGCGAGGATAGCAACGGGGGCCAGGAAAATGCAAATAATTGAGGGAAGTTGCTCTTTGCAGCAGACTGCACAGTTTAGTCCTGTCTCCTGCTATCTGCAGCACTGTCCATAACAGAACGAGTGGTTCGCTTCAGCCAATCTTTTGCCTGGCAAATCTTGACTTTTCTATCAAGGTACAGTCATAGCACTTATTGTTTTAAAAATCATCTAAAATGCTGACGATCTCTTCTTTCCCTCCAACATGGGATCAGTTGAATCTGTTTTAACTGGGACTTTTTTCTCTCTCTCAAAAGCCAGGCACTCCTGGAAGAGATCGGTTACATTTTTCCCCCCAAGAAATCAGGTGAAAGTCTTAAACCTCAGTGGGTGTCTTTGAGGACACAGAGCTTGTGGTCAATGCTTAATAAGCACCTGGTGCCAACTTCGGATCGCCAGCTGGAGTAACTCCGTTGAGGTACCCGGCCCTGTTCTTGTGCCCAGGCGGGATCGGGCTGACTGCTGGTTACGCTGCCTGCACAGAGGGACGAGGGCTGTTTCAGCACAAGGAATGACTCCTTTAGCCCCACCACAAACCAGATCCCAGCGCCCATCGTGTCCGCTGCAGCCATGTTAGAGGTGGCCCATTGAAAGAGTAGGGCGGGGCTGTACTCTCCGCCCTTAGGCTATTTGGGGGCAATCAGTGGCGGAGCCTATGCAAAAACCAACCAACCAAACAAACACCATGAGAGGCCTCGACTTGCTGTGAGCGCAATTACAGCGAGCGAGGGCCACGGGGGCAGCACATGGGTAGCACCGCAGTGCTGCGACACCCCGTTTTATAGAGCAACGGCCCGGCTCCAAGTCTGCCCGTCGCAGTTTCTTGTCTAGGGCAGAAGCAGGATCCTTCACAGGCTCCCCGGAGCCCCAGGAAATGTAGTGGCAGAGCCCCGAGGAGGCGTCCCGGTTCCCCCGCCCATGCTCCTACGCGTGCCATTAAGTCTCCCCAGCAGGCGAAGCGTTTGGATCCCTTTGCAGAGCTGCGGGCACGAGCCGGTCCAGGGGCAAAGCTCAGAACTAGCCTCTGCTTTTGTGCTGCAGCGGGGGATCCCTCGGACAGCTCCCCCACCCGGCATTCCTCCACCCCACCCCCCTAGCCCCTTCCTCCTCCCCCAGCTCCCTGCCACGCTGCCAGCTCGGTGCATTTCGCAGCCCGCCCGTGCAGCGCCAGAGCCGGGAGCTCGCTCTCCGCCCGCGCAGCCCGGCCCCCGACAGGACTCCCCGGCCGAGAGAAGCATGGATGTGAGGCTCGGAGCCGCTCTGCTGCGCGTCCCGGGCCTGCTGTGCCTAGTCCGTGAGTAGCGCTCAGCCGGACTGGGGCTGCGGCTCCGCTGGCGATGCGCGCGCGAGTGGGGAGCTCCGAGCGTCCCCGGGCGGCTGCCTGGGAGCCCCGCGTGGGGACGCGTTACAGCGGGTGCCTGGCCCAGAGAAGGGCTTGCAATTAAGCCGCTTCATTTCATGCCAAGGGCTTAAGTGGGGGTGGGGATGGGGTACTTGGCTGCAGAAGAGCCGGGCAAAGGGGGTCCCCTTTTTTTTTTTGCCCACGGCGCTGCAAGCTCCGCAGCGGAGCACGGAGCCGCCAGCAAGACCCGGGTGTCTCCACGGATCTGTTTTGTTCCCGCAGATGCCATGGCTCGCATCGGGGCCGAGCAAGAAGTGGAGAACCTCTCGGGGCTCTCCACCAGCCCCGAAAAGGACATTTTTGTGGTGCGGGACAACGGCACCACGTGTCTGATGGCCGAATTCGCAGCCAAACTGATGGTCCCTTACGATGTGTCGGCCAGCAATTATGTCGACGTAAGAGGGGTTTGGGTTTCTTGGGTGGGGTCCCGCGTTCGACTCGCGGGGCTGATCTTTTAGAAAAGGACCTGGTATGGTCGCGTAGCCAATACCATAATGTCCCATGCTCAAAATGAAGCTCTCAGCCCGTCCCGCTAATTACTCCACTGCCTGTCCGCAAGATAATGCAAAAACCCGTGCATCTGGCGAGCCAACCGTATTTTAGCGCCATTCAGGGGAAAAGATCTCGATGCTGATTGAAAACCCCGCTCTGTGTCCAGGAGCTTTGCCAGCACAAATGGTTAAGAATAGCGAGTGCAGCTGCGTTTGATGCTTTTGGACAGCGAAAGTTGTCGGTGCCGCGAAATAGCGTCAGGAAAGAACCCGCTTCCCTATAGGCAAAAGTATCCGCATTACTGTATGTTCCCCTTCTTGCGCCTGCCCTAAAGGGCATATTTTTTGCTTGGGTTTGGGGGGAAGGGACACCTTTTTTTCTGATAACATCTGCAGCTGAAGAAGTGAGGGTTTTTTAACCCAAGCTTATGCCCAAATAAATCTGTTAGTCTTTCAGGTGCCACCTGGTTGTTTGTGTGGATACCGACTAACACGGCTACCCCCGATACTTTTTTCTGATGTTAGTTTATATCGGAGCCCATGTAAACGATCCCCTTCTGTTGTCCCGAATCATTAACCGTTGGGAGTGGGGTTGGGCACCCGGCCTGTCTTGTCGGTTGTTGAACGTGTGCTGTGTTTGCGCATTCAGCTGATAACAGAAGAAGCTGAGATCCCGCTTGCCCGAGGAGCAGAAGTGAAGGGGAAATGTGGCACTACCGAATCGGAGCTCCAAATCTCTTGGCTAGACAAAGTTTACACCCTCAAGCTGTATTTTGTAAAGGTAAGTGACCGGGCAATTGCTGGGTGCCTCGGGGTCCTGCTTTTTGTTTTCCCTTTTCACCAAAAACCGAGGACATCTGATGCCACCGAAACCAGCCCGGAGTCTTAAATTCGGCTTCATCTGAACGAGTCGCAGGGAAACCCACTAGCAGGGAAATCCCGCGCTCGGTGTGTGTTCAGTGAGATGCGATCCTTGTAAAAACCGACCCACACCCCTTATGAAAACGCCGCGAGCTGTACATTTGAATGGCAGGGGAGTTCATTGACTGAAACGGCCTTGTTAAAATGGTGTCTTGGCAGGAAGGCCACAACACAACCAAGAGGCAAGAGGCGGTCTGGAAAATGAACAAGATCCAGTTTGTCTATGATTCTTCGGAGCGAACCTACTTCAAAGATGCCGTCAATCGTAAGTGCCGCCTGGAAAAGACCTTTTCCCCGCCGGCCAAGGGGCTGCTGTCCCCGGGACCCTTATTGTAGATGAAAATAAAAAAGGGGGAAGTGAACCAGTCCCTGAGATGTTCGGGGCCCCGGGAGGAAAGCGGGAGGGGGCTGGGCTGTCTGCTGAAATCAAGAGGAGTGTTTAGTAAAATCCAATTTAATTACAGATAAAATATCGGTCTGCAGCTAAATAGTCCGTTCTTCCCAGCGGATGGGCCGTGCCCATGAAATGCAACGATCCACCCCCGCCTGGAGCACGGATAGATAAAGAAGGAACATGGGGACAAACTCATTTCCCCCCCTAACTGCTACACTGATCCCCTCCCGTTTTTATTTGATTTATGGTACAATTTGCTGGCACTCACCAGCTATTCTCCTTGCCGCGGCGAGAAAACCGTATTTCCCCCAATCTGCTTGCTAGGCCAGGCAAAGCTTAAACAACACAACGTTTCCGTCGTTGGGGGGTGAATTCGGCGCGTTTTCTAACCAAGGTTGGAAAACTCCCCCAGTCTTCATCCCCTCTCTGCATCCGCTATTGCGGACTGCGGCAGGTCTACACGGCATTCAGGAGCATAGGAAAATGCCTGTATTTGCAGTCCCTAGAGCCCACCTCTCACATTTTGCTAGAACCTCAGTTTCTTCCTCCACCACTGATCATTGCGGCTGGCAGTTGCTGTACCAGATCCTGTTCCCAGGCAGATCAGTGGGTGTTTTGCAATTGACTTCAGTAGGAACAGGATTCAGGTTCTATGTGCGGTTAATTTGAAGGAAACCATCTTTGGACTGAATCACTTAAATGGTAATAAGGGATGGACGTTTACCTCTTGTTTTCTTTTCTGATGTTGGGGCAGAGGGGATTGCACTGGTGCTGCTGTACACACACACACACACACACACACACACACACACACACACACACACACACACACACACACACACACACACACACACACACACACACACACACACACTTTCTTCCCACCTTTTGTTTCATTTCTCAATCTTTCCTCCTTCACTCATCTGAGTTTGTTTCTTTTAATACTTTCCGTCCAACTCCGGTACATGAACCATAGGCATCTCAGTGGGATGGTATTGAGGGGAACTTGAAGCACTGGAATGGGTCACCTAGGGAGGTGGTGGAATCTCCTTCCTTAGAGGTTTTTAAGGTCAGGCTTGACAAAGCCCTGGCTGGGATGATTTAGTTGGGGATTGGTCCTGCTTTGAGCAGGGGGTTGGACTAGATACCTCCTGAGGTCCCTTCCAACCCTGATATTCTATGATTCACCATTTTCTTAATAAATTGAAAGGCAGAGCTATCCTTTTCTGTCCTAATAATTGCCGCTACCTCTGAATATTTCAGACACTATTTGGCTTCAATTAGGTATCATGTTTATCATTCTTAACCACCAGCAGTTCATTTCTCTTCCAAGCACAAAACCCTGGGGAAATACATTCTACATGTTCAGTTACATTTGAAAATAATTCTGTAATATGGGGACATCCACAATTCCATGCACATCGCTCAGAGATGTCTTAAAAAACCGACTTGCAACACATTTCTCCTGTAAGTGCAGGGAGTGCATATGGAATTTGTGTGTTTATAAACACGCATGTAAGCGGTACAAAATACACCATTTTTGTTTTGCAGATAGTCACATAAAACTTC
Source organism: Mauremys reevesii (assembly GCF_016161935.1). Lineage (NCBI taxonomy): Eukaryota > Metazoa > Chordata > Testudines > Geoemydidae > Mauremys > Mauremys reevesii. The sequence goes on from NC_052625.1 coordinate 10,112,793, forward strand.
TCGCCCTGTAAGGCTCTAATCTGGCAGAGACTGGCGGCTCAGTTACTCTCATACAGGATTGGGGCCTTATTTTTTACAATGGTTGCACGCCCGTTAATTCTTGGTTTTGATAAAATGGCCAGTATATTAAATGTGGAATAACATCACGCTTCCCATTTTGTCAATGGGAATGCTGGCTTCACTTTGGGGGAAAAAAGGCACATTTACCCATTTCTACAAAGAACATCGAGTTTTAGGTTTGAAAACTGGTGCATTTTAACTCAAAAATACAGTTCACGCCAAAAGGGTTTGCATACCTTAATGCACCTCTCATAATTGAGCCTGTAACGTAATGTACAACCTTGAATTCTGAGTATTTTTCATCTTGTCGTGACTATTTTGCATGCCTCTAATACACAGCCACACACACATTAACCATCACACACTGAGCAAATATGAAGCCCTATTTCTCTATTATGTGAAACCTAATGATGAACACAAGGGCTGCAGATGATCAGAAAGGCAGAAGTTATTCATCATTCCATACACAGTCCATGCACAGTCATTCCATGCACAGTCTTTGTATGCAGAAATATGTTTGACATAATGAGAAAATTCTGCCTTATTTCCACTTGGCCAATGATCTTTTTTTTTTTATTTCCAAGAAACGCAGTAAGAGCTAGGTTGAGTCCTGAACTGAGTGTCTCGAGCTTTTTTTTTTTCCTGGCACCCAGTACAGAGGCTACGTGTAACCGCAGTCCTTGCTGTTGCCTGTGTGCTGGGAATAGGGGGTCTGAGCCACTGAAATTTATAGAAAAACCTCTCATTTGCCTGAATGGGCTTTGAATCAAGCCCGCTATGTGGCCAGCACTGCTAGCATCACTGCACTGATTGAGAAAGGCGGAGCAATGTCTCCCCTTTACACTGGGAATGGAGGGAAGTATATGTTCCTAATGCTTGGTGCAGTGGCCGTACTCTGCTCTCTGGAGAGTTCCCACAATGCTGCCTGGAGCTCCCCGGGGTTGGGGGGGGGGAGGAGTGGCTCTGCCGCAGTTCCTAGTAGAGTTCTGTGTTGTTTAGAAGGCACAATGCAGCCCCAAGTCTAGCCATCGATTTATGAAAGCACATGCCCACCTCCCTGCAATCCAGGCACATCTCCACAGGGTTAGAAAAGAATCCTGTGGCACCTTATAGACTAACAGACGTTTAGGAGCATGAGCTTTCGTGGGTGAATACCCACTTCGTCACCCACGAAAGCTCATGCTCCCAAACGTCTGTTAGTCTATAAGGTGCCACAGGACTCTTTGCTGCTTTTACAGATCCAGACTAACACGGCTACCCCTCTGATACTTGACTCCACAGGGTTAGCATTTTTAGCAACGCTGGCAATTGCCAGATTTTGGGGTCTAACTGTTTCACTGCTGTTTATGTGGTCTCAACAGCTGGCAAGCACACAGCCAACTCGCACCACCTTTCTGCCTTACTCACCCCCGCTGGGAAATCCTACGAATGCCAAGCTCAGCAGACCATCTCCCTCATCACCAGCGATCACCAGAGAACCGTAATCCTCTTGCTGTCAGAAGTCCGCATTCAGCCCTTTGACATCAGTGCTGACTTTGTCTTCAGCGAAGGTAGGAACGTGTGGCAAAATCACTTTGAGCCTAATCTCTGGCCTAGCCCTGCATCCCTTGCACACCCCAAACTCCCAGTGACATCAATGGGAGTTTTGAATGTGCAGTCTATACGGGATCAGGCTTTTATTGGGACGTTCAGCATGATCCTTGCTTCCAAACTCCTCCTGGGAATTAGGTGCTGAAGTGGTTGGGGGCTACTGATGAATTGGTCTGTGGTCCAGAGAACTGCATTTGTTGCATGGCGTATTGTGAATCCAGCAGGGATCTGGAAGAGGAACATGGTTTTGTGGTCAAGGCACTGGACTGGGGATGTGGGGTCAATCCTCAATTCTGCTACAGATTTCCTGTGTGACCTCAGGCAAGTCCCTCATTTTCCCGGTGTCTCAATCCCCCTTCTGTAAAATCACCCTCATAACACTTCCCAAGTGCATAGGGGTCTGGTGAGGATAAAATTCATTAATGTTTCTGAGGTTCACAGAATCTGTAGTGATAAATGCTATACTAAAGCCACTAAAGAAAGAAATCCTTATTCAATGCAGTGTTTGGAGGGTGTGGAGCAAATGAAACATGGACCCTCCCACTGAACAATGAAGATAAAAAGAAATATTGAACAGTTGTCCTTGCCACTGAGTACCGTCCATCTTGTGCACTGAACGAGGCAGGGAACCTGCAGGAAAAGTAGTCGGAGGTCATGTAATTAGTCAGTGTCCTGTAATTCACAGGCAGAAAATTACAGATGGGTGGGTAACTCCATCATTTCCTCACTTTTCAGTACTTAATTCTTTTAAGGTAGTATTTTTAAAAATATAGAATAGACAGAAGCTGCTTCTGTGTTTTGTACTTTTTTTTTTGATTGGGTCAACTTTATGATAAAAAAAACCTGGTTTAACAGAAAATATTGTCAGAACTGTATTGTTCTCTGCTTTTATTTTTGTTCAGAATCTGCTGTTAGCACATTGTACTGTGGCTTTTATTTATTAATTTATTTATTGCTGCACGTATGTTTGTACCTGAAATGCTTAGTTCAACACTCAGTATATTAATACTTACAGGGTAAATTCCTGGCCCCATTGAAGTCAATGGGAGTTTTGCCATTGATGTCAATGCAGCCAGGATTTCATCCAAGATATTTCTATGAGGCTTGATCCTGTTGTCTTATAACTCAGGCAAAACTCCTAGAGAGCCAAATTCTGCTCTGTTATCTGGTGTTCCTCTGGAGTCATGCCACCGACTGAATTAGAGCTACTCCAGTTTTATACCACGTTAAATAGAGGTTTCGTTTGGACCAACGGTCATTTTGCCTGAGTTAGTATTTTAGGATCAGTCCCCTGCAAATTCCAGCTTTACTGGATTAATTAATAATATCATTATTTCTAAGGAAAGTGAAGTCAATAATATATGGAGTAGCCAGATCCGTTACTCATTAACTGGTGGTTAGAAAAGGGTGGCGTTACTTGTCAAACGTAACATTTAAAATATTGAATTGTGTAATTCTACCTGTGGGCAATAGCTCACAGTGTAGTAATACAAACACTTACCGCAAAGCACAGTGCTTATTACCACAAGTACTATTCCCCTACATTACATAGCGAACATACGTGGTTACAGGCCCTGACTCAGCTGGAGCTAGAGATGGCTGCATTACTCATAGTGAAGATGGGAGTGAATTATTTGTCTTCTCTATAGGTGCAAATAAATCCTCTATACCATGCCATACCACCATGTATTCTGTATAGACCACATACTTTACAGGAAAAAATATTAGAGACATTTCAGAGAGGTTTTTTGACACTTTTCAGATGCTATTTTTTTGTATCCCTCCACCTGCAAATTGACTCTTTCTAGTGTGATGGGTACAAGTAAACAGGCCTCGGGGGTGGGGGAAAATTTATAACTAAAATATGCAAATTCTTATTAAAATTACCCAGTCTAGCTTTTCTGTCTGTACATAATATCCAAGTTGTAAAGTCTGCTATCTCGTCCCATAGCAGGCCAGCAACCAGCACTTCCACCTGTCACCAAAGGCCTTTCCTGATTTTCTAATGGCACAACGTGGCTCTTTGAACCATAATGGGCATGTAAACGAGTCACTTGTCCAGGACTCGACACTACCCAGGCTAGGTCTAGGGACACTGTAACTGCATGTGGGAATTCTATCTTTTGAGGAAAAGAGGTAATATTTATTTGGCAAACTTGTGAGGGTTTTTTGTTTGAATGATGGCTGTTTGAATTAGTCCCAAGGGAAAGTAAACAGCAGGCAGAGTACAGATGAGGTGGTCAGAGATGCCAGACAGATGTAAGTTATCACATAGCTCCACAATTTAACAAATGGTTCTGCCATTTATCATTTGCATGTCATTATTACATACGTGGGACTATATATGTAACTATAAATTGTGCATTATTATTATTTGTTCAGCTCGGGATCTCCCGCTAGTCTTAAATTACAGTAATTAGTCTGCTCCTTTGCAACTCATTAATTTCACATTTGGTAAAATTTCTATTAATTATGAACAATACTTTAAAATATGTTAGAATTGAGAAAGAGCTCTGCTAAATCTGAAGAGACTTTTATCTGCAGGAGGACCGGTGCCCTTTTAAAACAGAGATGTCAGTATGAATTAAATAGCGAGAACTCTTGTCCTCACCATTGACGAATTGGCTTATGAACCGTCCCACAGAATTTTGTAGAGAATTGTAGCTTTTGTTACTGGTTAACCAACCCAACGGAATGTCTATTACACGTTCAGTACATATGTGTCTTTAAGCCCTTTCCCTCAACCCTTACAAATATATTCATTGCTTTATTTCTGTCCTACTCCCAACACTAGTGCTGGTTGAACGCTTTTTGTTTGAAACTTTTTTTTGTGACAAAAAATGACCTGTTTTGAAAACAGATTTTTCTTTTAAAATTTCAGTTGAAAAAAAAAAGGAAGGGGGGAGGAAACCCAAAATTAACCCTCCCCCAACAAACCAAAAAAGTTCAGTTTTTGTTTTCTTACTGAAATAAAAATTGCCCACTTTTTTGGGATGACTATACGGATCATTTTCAACCAGTTCTGTTCAGCCTATATTTGCCATGTGGCCCTCTGCTTTCCTATCCCTAGTATAACCGTACTGTTTTAACAATACCAGTCTAGTTAAAGCAGAACAACCTCCTCATATGGACACAGTTATACTGGTATAAAGATACTTATACTGTACAGCTAAGTCCCATAAAGGAAGGGGAAACCAAAAAACAGTAATCCTATAAAGAAGACATGTCCCCACACAGCACTAAGGAGGTGGGAACTGGGGTGGAATTGGGACCTGGAGGCTGTGAGTTAGAGGCACCACAGAAGTACCTACCTACCTCAAAGGCACCACAGAGGTACCTACCTACCTCAAAGGTGCTAAGTTCTTTTCAAAATCTAGCCACATATGAGCATTGAACATTTCTGCAGATGTGGCCCATCATGGCAAAAATCCAGAGTCAATGGGAATCTTTCCAGCAACTTTGAATGTGGCCCTATATGTTGCTGGTTTGGGGCAATGGGTAGGGGAACTGTTTTCTAATTTTTATCTCATTGATGTCTGTTCTAATACAGAAGGCTGAACAAGCAAATTTGCATGTTAGCCATTATCCTGAACAGCATAGGTACTCACGGGGAAAAAAAATCCTACTATCAACTTATACAAGGCATAGTTGTAGGGCGGCCTGATTCTGATCTCTCTTACATTGCGTGTGTGTCAGGAATTACTCAGCAGAGTTATACCAGAGTAAACAGCATAAATGAGAAGAAAATCAGCCCATGTGTTTTTATCCTTCTCTTGAGTATAGGCTAAGCACTCCCCACAGAAGCCAAGGCATGACACAATAAATACTTTGTTCTTCCTCTGACAATATGACGCTCCTAAGGAATAAATGACCATGCATATATATTTTAGGGTGCAGGTATATAAATGACACCACATCTAAGTAGCCTGCCTCCCAAAGTATAAACACCAGTGCTCACCATTGAGTTGGAGGGGGTGGGGGTTGTATTCCAGACAGTCTTTGTTTGCTGAGCAACTGGCTTAAAAAAAAAAACTGACAAGAAGGACAAGTTGTTGTTTCTTGCTTACAAAAGGGCTCCATCCTGCAAGGTGGTGGGCACTGTGGCCTGATCCAGAAATGCATTCGAGCATATGCTTAACTTTAAGTGTGACAAATCCCACTGATTTCAATGAGAATACTCACATGCTTAAAAGCTAAGCATGTGCTTTTGTGCTTTATTGAACTGGGCCAAAAGAATTTCCCTGCTACTGTGGGAAAGGAGATTTGTGGAGTGGGGGGTGGGTCTTCTCCCCTCAATGAGCACGTGTAATGTCACTCATGGGAATTATGTGACTCATGATGCACTGTAATGTTACAGTCACAGGGAGATACCATAGTGCATCATAAGCTGTGTAGCCAGCCAGAGAGTAGGGCCCATAGGTGAGAATATGGGCATGAGGGACCCAGAACTACAGCTCCCATGAGACACCCCAGTGGCTTAGGCAAACTCAGAAGTTAATCTTGATAGGAATTGAAACGTTCCATTTTGATTTTCCTGCAGAAAACGTTGATTTCAACGAAATCCTCTTTTCTGATGGGAGAATGTTCCAGCTGAAATTTTTTGACTGGTCCACTGTTAAGATTGTGGTCCAACGCTGAGGGCAGGGGCTGGGGAGCTAGGAGGGTTGGGTTCTATTGCTGGGTCCTCCACTGCTCCGCTCATTTTGAGCAAGTCCCTTTACCTCTGCATCATGCCTTGTTTCATCCACCTGGAAGAGGAGAGTCCTAGCACTTACCTACCACAGAGAGGCGGTGTGAGTCTCAGTGCTCGTAAAGTGCTTTGCTCTCCTTGGATGAATGGTGCTATATAAATGCAAAGTATGATTATTTATTCTGTGAGCAATCAGGCTCCATAGCATCTTGCTTAAATCTCACCTGTCTTCCGTTACATGCGGTCACATGGCCACATCCTGACTCTGGAATAGGCTCCCAAGGGAGGCTTTCGAATCCCTGTCATTGGAGGTTTTTAAGAACAGGTTAGACCAGGGATTGGTAAACTTTGGCAGATGGCCCATCAGGGTAATCCGCTGGCGGGGCATGAGACATTTCATTTATGTTGACCATCCGTAGGAACAGTCCCCTGCAGCTCCCAGTGGCCATGGTTTGCCATTCCCGGTCAACAGGAACTGCAGCAAGTGGCGGCCAGCACATCCCTGCAGCCTGCTGCTTCCCACAGCTCCCATTGGCCAAGAATGAAGAATTGTGGCCACTGGGAGCTGCGGGGGGCCATGCCTGTGGACGGTCAATGTAAACAAATTGTCTCATGGCCTGCCAGCGGATTACCCTGATAGGCTGCATGCCGAACGTTGCCGATCCTTGGGTTAGACAAACACCTGTCAAGTATGGTCTAGGTTTACTTTGCCCTGCCTCAGAGCAAGGGGTTCAACTAGACGACCTTCCAGCTCTCCATTTCTATTTTTCTGTGACTCTCTCTGAGTCCACTGATCAGCCAAGACCTTGGTGTCCCACTCTGAAATGGTGAATAGAAGGGTCAGTCAAGGAAAGGAACATGTTCATCAAGCTGAAAATCTCACCTGTGCAGGATAGGGAGACAGCCTTGCTAATGACCTTACAAACCCACCCTTGTGGAACTCCCTCCCCACTGCACTCCACTCCATTCTCTCTCTCCGTTGACCCAGTGGTTGGTAGTCACAGAAGGGCAAGATCCCTCTTGGGCCACACAAAGGATTTGGGAAGTAATTTGCATTAGTTTCTTTTTCTTCCCCCTAACCAGCCCGTTTTCACCTACACACCAAAGAACTCCACAGCTCTTATCCAGAGAGCAGTCTTTGACCTTTTCCATCCATCCTCACTCTTGGGTCCGGGGGCCATCTTGAGCACTTGCTCCCCGTGTGCATTCAGTCTGTGTGGCCTTATGGAACGTCCACACCCCCTAACACCTGTCATGTAGCTCCCTGGAGCTTAGTTCTCACTCTGTGATCTATAGACTTACCCATGCACAAAACACAACCAGGGGAGATGACTCCCCAATCCTTTTTGACTGAACTAACCAGACACTCTTCCACCACTGTCTCTTCTTAGAGGTTGAAGGTGATGCCTCCCCAGGACAGTCTACAGGAAATTCCACAACCGACAATCTGAGACTGAAGTGGGCTAATTACAATATGATTTACAATAAGAATAGAGAAGCTCAGAGTAAAGCAAAAGCAAATATAGTGTGATGCTTTGCAAAGCTCACCGGGCATGATCCAATGCCCACTGAAGTCAATGAGATCTTTCTAGTGACTTCCTTGGGTTTTGGCCTGGGGCTCTAAATAGATTTTCTTTGGGTTGAGTTAGAGTGAATTAAAATGACTTAATAAATAATAACAATATTATTTGCTCTTATAAAGCACTTTTCATCCATAGATCCCGTAGGAATGTACAAAGCAACCTCATTGGCCAGGCAGCCTATCAGTTTCTCCCAGGAAGCTCCCTCAGTCAATAGGCTGTGATGATTAAGAACATTACAGACTTTGAACCAGTTGATTGGCTGGGTTTAAAGAGACAAGAATCATATAATTCTTAGCATTCTGTTATCATTGTCTGCTTCTTATCAAGTATGAAAAAACTGATAGATTACTGCCTTTGGGATAAATTATGGACTTGTTATACAATAAGGGTTTTTTTAAGCGATCAATTTCTTTTCACCCATTACACTTACGCAAACATTGCAAGAAATACATATTTCCTGTTACAATGTTCTTGTGACTTTTTTCTGCTTAAAATAATAGTTGACATCTGAGTTGACAACTCGGCTTGTAAACAGTTCTCATTGCAGAGGACATGCTTGGCTTAGTTTGGAAAAAATGAATTAAAAATAAGGGAGTTGAGATGTTTGACATGGTGGCATTGAGCAGGTGAAGCGGAAAATCTGGTTACGTTGTAAGATGTGATGTTAAAGATCAGTGTGGTGTATATGTCCGGCAACCAGTGATCTGCTCAGTACGGGGACAAGGGCATTAAGATTTTGGCAGTGACGTGTGGAGGTCCGGTGAGCTGAACAGGTCTGATGCAGGGAACTTACGAGCTTTGCTGTTGAAGCCAGCAGACCTTGTAAACTAACTGTTCACAATGCACACAGTAGCTGATTCCCATGGGATTTAGGCACCTAAAATCATTGAGGATTTGGGCCTAAATTCTTTGAATGTGAGACAAGGGCACAGAGTGGTTGCAGCTCCTCTGCGCTGCTCGCATAGGTCATTAGGGCCACTGGAGCGATGTAATTCTGGCTTCTGTGTCCCTTATTTGGCTCCTCTCCACACTCAACTCTGCTCTCCACGCTAGCCTTTGCAGGTTCAGCACCACGGAATGCCTGTGTGCCCATACGCCTGTGGGTTGGAAACACCATTCCAACGGGATCCTGACGGACATTCGATGGAAGGGGTGTTTTTAACCAAACACTGGCATCAATTTTTGAATCCTGACTAATAACCAGCAGCCACTTCCTCCCTCTTTTTTTAACTGCACTGCAGCAATTGTGGCCGTGTCTTTAACAGAGAACTGGTGATTAATCACTGTTCTGGCAAAAACAGTGCAGGGATTGAATTGAAAAGGAGACGGCTAAAATACTTTTCACATCAATGTTTTTTCTTGCCGCCTTTGTTTTTGTTTTTAAAAAGCTTAATAATAGAATTCTTTCCCCAGATAGATTAGCCCCTTTCTCCATGGCCAGCTGCTTTTTGTAGCCGGAGTTTTGAATGGTTGCTTTATGAGCCTCAGTAGCTCAAAGGAGTGGTAATAAAATGAGGAGTGTGTCAGCAATAAGTGGCAGATTCTCAGCTGGTTTAAGTTGTCAGAATTCCATTTGAGCAAGGTCCCTGCTTTAACTGCCTGGATTTGTGCATGGGTGGGTGATTATGCCCTCTTGTGGCTGGTATATATAGAGGATAAGGGATTCACATCACTCAGAGGAGTTCTCCTTTAGTTTTAGTGGTAGAGGACTGTGTTCCGGAGTCAGGTAACCAGGGTGCCAGGCCTGAGCATCTTTAATAATGGGGGGGAACTGGTATTTAGGTTGTCTAACACTTTCCATTAAGATTCACACAACCTTTATTTGAGAAGCTCCTACACCTCCATTGTTTGCAGCAGGCATTTGAAGTTTGGCAGGGAGAAAACCCTGGGGCCAGAGAAGTGCCTTTTCTTTCCCCCCTGAAAATCTGAGAGAGAGACTTTTGAAAATTGCAATTTTTTTCTTCTGTCATTTGCACTGTCAGCAAAATTTTAGCAGCACCCACTCAGCCTCCTGAGTGCTGTTCAGCTTGTTCAATGAATAAGGCTGCAGAAAAAAATATGATGTGATCATATAACTAAAGACTGCATCATAATGCCTACGCACAAGGGCATCACATTAAGCTTGTACAGACCAACCAGATTCTGGCATTTCCTAACTTTTGAGTGCTTGACTGTGCTGTCTAAATAACATTTTTTGTATGTAATTGTTATATATTGCAGTTGTACCTAGAGGTCCCTGCCCCATTGAACTAAGCATTGTACAAATGAAGAGCTTTCAAACTGTGCATATGCAATTTATCTAGTAATTGTGGCTGTTGCCTGTAGGGCATGGATTCACTTGCATTAGTGCACATCTTCATCCTGATCCTGCAGAGTTCTTATCCAGGGTGTCTTTACTCCCACATTCCGGCTCACTGAAATCAATGGGACCACTCTGGTTCAAATCTTCAGCTGGTATAAATCAGCATAGCTCTATTGACGTTTACACCTGCTGAGGAGCTGGATCAAAGACTGAACTACCTGCTTTCACCTTCAGGATAGTCCCTGCGGGCCAATGGGAGCTGCTGAAAGCGGCGCAGGCCGAGGGATATGCTGGCCGCCACTTCCAGCAACTCCTATTTGTCCGGACCAGCGATCTGCGGCCAGTGGGAGCTGCGATCGGCCAGACCTGCAGACAGGGCAGGTAAATAAACCGGCCCGGCCCGCCAGGGGCTTTCCCTACACAAGTGGCAACCCCTGTTTGAGAAACCCTGATGTAGATAAAAGACTTCAAAATCCAGGGCTGTTAATCTGGAAATCAAAGCGTGCCCCACCGTTCAGCTGTAACTACAGTGCTAATACCCCTGCACTGGGCCAGATTATAGAAGGGGAGGGATGAATAGGCCATAACTCAGCTTCACTATCAGATCCTGAAGTGAAGTCACAGGGCTGGGGGTTAGGGAGAAACCAACCAACCTTTTTTTTAATTTGCAAACCAAACAAAGGTGATTTGGAGTCAAGAGACAACGAGCCCCCAGGAGGCCATTTTTACAGTCACTTTTCAGCAAAGGAAGGCACTTAAAGAATAAAAAAAGACAATTAAGACAGACCAAGGTGCTATGGTAATAATAATAATAAATAGACCTGACTTGCTGAAAGTTAAGCATGTGTTTAAGTGCTGTCCTGAACCAGGGCCTGCAGTGGTCAATGATATTTTAGTTTTCTTTAGAACAGTTAAGCCACCAATAACTACTGATTTGTCCTTGGTTTCATTGCTACTGAACATGATTTTACTCTGTACAGATGACTTCACTGTAGCATTATTCAGTTAGCTTTATTTCACTGGCAAAGTTCATTTTGCACTACAGAACAAGTTAATATTTACAATATTTCATCATCGCTTTCTCTCTAATTGCAGAACATAAGTGTCCAGTGGACGAGAGGGAACAGTTAGAAGAAACCCTGCCTCTAATTTTGGGTCTGATATTGGGGTTGATGATTGTGATAACCATCTGCATTTACCACATCCACCACAAACTGACAGCCAACCAGGTACAACTTCCTCGAGACAGATCTCAGTACAAACACATGGGATAGATGGCAGGATGCATCCAAACTGAGTACTTATCAGGTAGACAAAGCAAAAGCACTTTTTTTCTGTAGGTGAGGACACACACATGAGATATCTACAGTATAATGGCCAAATGGAGATGAAAACACTCTTCACAGTCAAAGCTTCATTCTCTTCTCATATTTTCTTCTCATATTCAAACCCCAACATTTTACTCTCCCCACATATGCAGCACTCCCATTCCATACATGTATGAAGAGCTGGGTATTGGAGTGAAGATTTACCGCTCCGAGTTTTGCTCTAAGCATTAATTTAGTGTATTCATTATTAAGAGCCATGTCCTGCATTCCTAACACATTAGAAATTCCCCCGGAAGTTAATGAAAGGATTCTAGGAGTAGCCACAACGTAGACATTTTATTCTGAAAAATCCAGGCCAGACCTTCAGCTGGTGTAAATTGGTGTAGCTCCAGTGAAGTCAAAGTCAGCTGATTTTAACCAGCTGAGGCACTGACCATGCATTTAAGGTTGAGAGAGGAAAGTTTGTTTTTGCTTCAGAGTTACACTTACAAAACTGTTGATGCACAAAATATAGAGCACCACGCTACTGCAAGTCAATCAAGAAATGCTTCTGGCTGGGCATCCTGCACGTATTGTGATTGTCTTTGAAACGTTACATTGCTACCTACACCTGACAATTTCACAACAAAACAAAAATGTTACCGTTACTATGCAGATCATTTCAGCTGTTACCCAATGTAACAGAAAATATGAACTCTTATCAGCTAATGTAAAACATTTTTAAAATGAATTAAAATATATACCTGTATAAAATTTGATTTGCCTTTTTATTGTGAAATGACCAAAGGTTGACTATAAGCACTGGTCGTTTATAAGGCTGAATATAGGTGTACATGAAGACAGTGATGAGCTGCCAAAATTTTAACAACTGGTTCCCTATAAAAAGTTCTGATTTAAGGGGGGGGGGAGGGGCCGGGGCAGGCGGAGACATACTTGTGGGGCTGGAGGCCCCTGCAGGGCCTGGGGCAAATTGCCCCACTTGCCCCCCCCCCCAGCAGCCCTAGAGCTTGTAGCCCCCTCCCCCTTTACCTTGCTGGCAGCTCAAAGCAACTCCGGAGCTCAGCTGAGCTGCCCAGCTGATGTCTGCGGCTGGCCACGCTGCAGCTGGGGGGAAGCGGGGGAAGGGCCGGGGGGAGCCTCAGCCTCCCCAGCTGGGAATCCTGGGAGCAACAGGATGGTCCGGCCTGCGGACCGGAGTTCTTTGCCCACCTCCTGGCCCTTTAACAACTGGTTCTCCACGGAGGTCTAATTTTAGCAACCGGTTCTTGGGAACCTGTGGGAACCTGCTCCAACTCACCACTGCATGTAGAATGATACAAAGGTGGATTTAGTTTGTGTTGGCAGTATCTTTGGTGCAATACTGGCTAGCTGTACTGTAGTTTGTATGTTACAATGCGACCTAAAAAATTCATCCATCCTCCCAGCCGTTTGCTTGTTTGCGCGTTTTATGAGACATGGGGTATTTCACTAATGTCCTGGTCCTGTTCTCATTGAAGTCACTGGAAAAACGCCCATTTTTCATGCAATTTCAGTATTTATTGAACCAAGATGTACTTTTCTCTTCTTATTTTACCTGATTTAAAGAGGAACACCTAGAGAACATCTCCCTGAACTGCCTGTACTATGTATTATATGTTATGAGCCAAGCAAACTATTAATTCAAATCCTGAAACTACTGGAGAACTTATTTGTATGGATTTTTATAGTAAAATAATATATTTAGGGCCTAGTTCTCCTTCACACTGAGGTCAGGATGGGCAGCGATGGTGTCCCCAGCCTCTGTTTGCCAGAAGCTGGGAATGGGTGATAGGGGATGGATCATTTGATGATTACCTGTTCTGTTCATTCCCTCTGGGGCACCTGGCATTGGCTGCTGTTGGAAGACAGGAAACTGGGCTAGATGGACTTTTGGTTTGACCCAGTATGACTGTTCTTATGCCTCTTTATACCCCCCTGGAAGTATAAAGGGGCCTTAAAGAGGTATAAATTACATTTTTAAAATACACCCACTTTGAGGAGACTCAAGCCCTATATATAGGGCTAGATTCTGCCTCTCATACATTGACTAGCACCGTACTTCTTCAACAGCTTCACTGATATGAATGAGGCTAGTCATGAAGTAAGGTGCTGCTCAATGGAAGGGTGGCAGATTCTCGCCCTTTCGTAAGTGATCTCAGTTAGCTATCCTGGGAATTCATGCACACAGTGTAAATAACCCAGGGCCTGATTTTTCCACTGTCTTGCATGTTGTGTATGCACTCATTGACACCACTGCTTTCCTCTGCTGCCTTTTCCTTCCTTTTTGTTGTCACTCTTCCAGCCAGGAATGGGCGTAAAGCTGCAAACATCTGCTCAGTGATTTTTACATCCAAGTGTGAAAAGAAAACAGGCAGATGCCAAACGGGCCCCTGAGCTGTCATTTGTCTTTTTTACAGTCCATTTCAGCAGAGATGGCTTCAGGCACCCAGAGGCGGTAGGGGCAGATGATGCACCAGGAGCCCCCTGCCAGAGCGCCAACAGAAAAGCACCATGCTGTCTGCGCCTTTGCTTTCTATTCCAATCATGTGTCTATGCAGTACTTCCCCCCCAGAAGCAGCAGCTGCAGTGTGAAACTGACTCCAGCCATGCTTCCACGCTGCAGCCACGGCTGAGCCACAACTGCACAGGCATAGCACTGGAGGCAAGTGCCTGCCTCCTCCTCTTCGTGTGGCCGTGTTCTGGTCTTCTCTTGCCTCTAAGCTAATCCTAGTGCTGGGAATGGAGGCGAGGGAAGGAAAGGGGGAAAGAGACAGAAGAGAAAATGGAGGGAAATAGAGAAGGAAATTAAGGGGTGTGTGTCAGTCAGATAGAGACAAGAATGGAGAAGATCAGGGATTGAAAGGACTTCAGAAGGTCATGTAGTCCAACCCCCTGTTCAAAGCAGGACTAATCCCCAGACAGATTTTTGCCCCCGATCCCTAAATAGCACCTTCAAGAATTGAACTCACAACCCTGAGTTTATGAGGCCAATGCTCAAACCACTGAGCTATGCCTTGCTACAAGGATGTGACCAAAAGGAGGGAAGAAGAGAAGCAGCACTAACCAATGAAATAATTGACTCTGTAGGCCCTATTGCTCCCCTGGTGGGGTCTGAAGCTCTGAAGCCAATAGGCACCATTCATACCTGTGCTGAGATCATATTGGGAATGAAGGAAGCTGGGACGGATTGCTCCTACACAGGAATGTAACTGTAGGGCTGGGAAATCTACATAGTAGACATTTATTGTTGCCTGGCCCAGCCTCCTACAGGACCATTAGAAGCAGTGGGCCAGATTCTGCTCTCATTCACACGCTTATTAATCTACCTCAGTCTTTCAAGGACAATGATGTCCCTTCAGATTTCTGCTGGTGTCGCTGAGCGGAGTAGCTGACAGCCTTGCTAATCAAAAGGCTGAGTCTCTTTTGTAGTGAGCTCATTTTAGGCTGCTGATCCTGGAATATGAAAGGAGGGGAAAGCCAGTCCATAAACCCCTTTGGACACACTTGACCGGACTGTGATCGTCTCGCACACACGACGCCTCCCTGCTTGCACAGGCAAGGGCTAGTCACAACTGCAGGCTGATGGGTTTGTATGTGTATAGCCCCCCCCCCCAGTGTGTATGGCTGGGGGATGTGAGGAAGAGGCAGGGTCATGGATCATATTACAGACAGGCTCAGTCCCTCTCTGAGGGCTCCCTGTGCCTCTTCCAATGTTAGACTGAGCCTGGGTGGCACAAATCTCTCTCGACTACAGTCCACTCTTATTTCATCCTTTGTGACTCAGTAATATCAATTATATTGGCACACCTATGGGAATAGCATCTATGTGCTATCTAATATGCTCTCTGCGAGCTCTGCAGCAACATCGCCATGATGTCTCCAATCATCCTCTCTCTGAGCTAAAAAGTGCCCCAAACGGTACTATAAAGTTCCTAGGGTTGGCTCCATCGCCATCCGCTAGGCACTCTGGGAAGGAGGAAGGCTTTCTTCACACTCAAATATTTGCTATCCTATTGCTGTCCCCCTCTGACTCAGCTACAGGACTCATGCATTCTTACAGCTTGGGCCACCCTGCTGTGGCTGTACATGTGGATGCTAGGGGCCCATGCGGAACTTACCAGCCCTTGGTATGCATCTAACTGTAATTCCAGTCCCTCTTCTTTTTGTGATGTGCTTTTTGTGACATACTTACCTGCAATCATTGACATCGCTTTCACCTTGGAGTTCAGTCTCAGCCATTTGTTTTCTTCCATTTGCATGAAATGCTAAGGAAGTGCTCTTTCGTATTTTGCAGGCCACTTTATACTTTCTGCTTCACCATGTCTGCTCTTCACTATATGGAATAGTTAGCAGTACAATCCTCTGAAATTGTATTGTTTAAGCAGATTAAGCTTGATTTTTCAGTCTTCCAAAGGTTTTCAATCTAGCATTTAGTCTTTCAACCCGATATTTCTTGCGTGTCAGTTTAGATTTGCATGTATCAGCTGACTCATGTGGCACAACTATTAATTCTAACCTATGACATTTTTTTATTTTTCTTCCTGATTTGCACTGAACATTATTGTGATGTCCCTAATATTCAGAATTCATTCATTTCTTTTCTTGTTTATTTCTCTTAATTCATTCTAGATCTGTAGGTGCTTATCCAGAGACAACAATGACATCAGCCTATAAAGTAACTCACTGACAGTAACAGGTGCTGCGGTCAATCATGCTATATTTCTTGTAATTTTGATATGTTACCACTGGAATGTTACAGGAAGGTACCTTCTCATTCTTGAAATATGTGCACAGCCTAGTAAATTACGCCAGCAAAGCATGAGACACTGTATTTATCTAGGCGTGCTGAGAGAGTAGCTCAGTATTTTTATCTTTCGGCGAGAGAGCAGTGGTGAATGGTTTTATCTGTAATCCAACAGACTACCAGAACAGGAGTGAAATTCTGTTCCCATTGAAGTCAATGGCAAAACTCCCATGAACTTCAGTCAGGGGCAGAATTTCACCTGAGATTATTAAAGATGAGTCCAGTATGGAGACTAGTCGGGTTTGTAGCACTGTGGGAAAAGCTGTTATTCCAAAGTTGCTCCCACACACAGTCAATACTAGCTGCACAGGGTCATCCTATTTCTGGGGTTTGGTTTTATTAACAAGTTAATATGATAGACAACAAACTGAAGCCGCCACAAGCTCATATCATGCCTCTTTGGAACTGCTCAGCCTCAGTTTAGATTCCTTTGTGTCAAAGGCCACGCCAATCTCTCTTCTGTCTAGGGTGGAGTTTACAAGCTACATCTGCCACAGGGAGTCAGCAGAGCTCTAGGAACTTTTCCTTGCAGGCTTTCAGGTAATCAACTAAAAAGGTGGGCCCACAGAAGGACCCTGTGATAGCCTCTTTAAAAACAGTCAGATACATGTTGCAATTGAGTGGAAGTTTCCAATAAAAATTAATGCTGCAATTTACTGACCTTGGTATTAAATTTTTTGTCTTTGTATTTTGTTTTCTTTTTTTTATTATTATCCCTTCAGAACAACTCAGTCATCAGAACTCCATACAGACTCTGCACATTCTCTGTTTTAATCCTCCATCATTGTCTGCCTTCCGAGTTGCCCAGGTTGAAAGAAAATGGACAAGTCCGTTGCTATATTTTTTTATTCACGTGCCCCTTTATACTGATCGCTCTCATAAATTACTAGAGGATGAAGTCAACAGAACTTTAAAAAGAACCACTCTCTCTTGCAAAGGAAATGTTGCTCAGCTTTTTGAACGCAGGGAAACACAGAAGAGGCAGGAAAAACACAAGCAAAAATGCAAACATTTAAGTTTTTATTTGCATGTGGATTTTTTTCCACCAATAGCTGGAGCTCACAAAACCTTTTCAGCTGACAATAACTTTTAGTAAACTCGATGAATACTGTTTAAAAATATCTAGTGATTAGAAAATTACACAAAATTCTCCATTTGTACCGTTTAAAATGTGCTGAATCTCAAAACCATTATTTTATTCAAAGACGATTAAAAGTTTGATTTTTTGTGGCTAATATAATGGTTCTAATTGTATGGTATTGTCTTTATTGATGTCGCATTTTTCCTGAGTTGTCAAGACCACAGAATATGAGCATTTTCTTTTTTTGTAGACTTAATTTCAAAGTGTCTTATACACAAAGATTCTGTGGGTGAGATTCAGGCAAAACTCCCATTGCAAATGGTGGGCGGAGCAGTAGACATGGAGGCATAGTTCTAATCGTCACCCTCATGGTTTTTAAGAAATGCGGGGAATCAAACAACCAGAGCCCTCCAGTCAAGGAAGGCTGTTATTGGCTATCAGTTGCTTGGCGACACCAGGGGTGTGGCATGTTCTCTTCAGACCCAGTCCAGCAGTCTGAGCCAGCTTTTTCGGAGACCCTTTTCACCTTAATAAAGAGTGCAGCACTAGGCCCTATGAGCTCCATTCTTTGAGGTGTTGAATGTCCTCAGTTCCCACTGACTTCAAAGAGAATTAAGAGAACTCAGGACCACACACAGGACTAGGTATATTTTGCAATGTTAAAATATGCAAACTTAATGTTACGATAAGAAAGAAATATGTCATGATATGCAAATTGTAGAGGATTTACTAAGCATTGAACATTCTCGTTTGATTTTGTTTTTCTTGTTTGCGCTAACTTTTTTATGGTATAAAAATGAAGGCTCTTCATTTGCCATTGGCAAAATCGCTTTCTGAGAAGAAAACTCAGAAAATTCAGCTCAGCAGCATGCCAGTGCTGTGTGTTTTGTTTATATTTTACTACAATAAATAATGAACAACTTATTCACAACAAAATTCCATAATAAGAAACAAACTAATCAGAGTGTTTCCACAAAACTGGATTAATTGATGTTCATCATCGTATTGCAAAGTGAGGTCAGTAAGAAAAAACGATTTGGAAAATACATGGCTTTTGTATTATGCATAATTAAAATGAACTAATCATTAATAAATAAAATTTATTTATAATTGAAGTAATCATGACACACTTCTAAAAATTGTAAAGGCAAATCTACTTAGGCCTACAATTAACATGCAAGTTCATCCAACAAGCAACACAAAATTTATTGTAGTAGTCAACTGTTCTATCAACATTCAGAAAGGTCTACACAGCAGCACAACTTTTTCTATCTGGAAAACACATCATAACATTATTACAACAGTCTGTTTGAAATTTGGAAAATACCCGCTTGGTAAATTGACCTCTACAGTCAATTTCTGACTTCTGACACCTGATATAAATAATGGGGATTATTTTGTGATAACGAGGTCAGTATAGACTAAATGAAAAATCTGCCATATTGCTAGTAGATGATCCTTTCTCATTAACCATCTTTTGAACAAATGTACGTGAGTTTGATGTGCTAAGATACGTCTCTGAAAATAATGATATGAAACAAAAACTCATAATTTACAACATTCAACATAAGCACTTCTTTCTATTGTGTGACTGTAATTATCTCATCAGCTCTAGTGATTCCAGAAATGTTCAAATCTTTAAAACTATAATTTCAGTGGTGTGATGGGAAAAGCATCATTTTTATCAGTACTGTCTGCACCCATCTCTGTGTCTGTTATTTAAATTCCTGGAAAATCTGCCAACATTCTAAGTTCCTAAAGGTTTTTTTTTCTTCTGTCTTCAAAAGGGATAAAAAAGTAGGAAAGGTTTTGTTCAAACACTTGCTAAGTTCCTCTTATTACTTCAACTAGCACGATGGGTACATAACATCAAAGTACTGTAAATTATCAAAAAAGTACTATACAGAAAATTACAAATTCATTTCAAAATACATTACACTGCTATGATTGAGATTAAAAAGTGCTTTTTTGCCAGAAAAGTGTTCTTCTGAAATAGAAGTGTCATATCGTTTACTTTTTCAATAAAATTCTGGTGTTTTATCCTGGTTGTGCTATAATCTATTATCTTTCACACACCTACTCCCCAACCACATGTGTAATTGAGTCCATCTGCTTTGATGGCTGAAAGGCTAAGAGATGACTACCTGTGGAAAATGTGCTTCATGCAACAGTGCTAGAAGCCAACAGATGACTGTTTGATTTAGTGGTGAAGGAACGTCGCAAGTCCTTTATAACCCAGGAGAGCACCTCATTGTTTTGTACACTGTATTATTTCCATAGAGCTGTTCTGACTCTGATGAATTTCTGTAGTATTACACTTCTCCATGGTTTTCACACAAGCTCTGGATTCCTTGGCAAGTCTTTCTCCAACTTTTGTACACGCCTCCGCCTGAAAATTCACCCGATTCAACGGTGCCTGTATTGCCTCATGAGTGGCACAATACAAGAAGGAGGGCCTGCCAGTTTCAGAAACGGATGTCTTAATAGTTCTTGTGCTGTTGCTCTCTGGGAGGGCTCCCTCACCAACATCAGATCTAAGAACCCTCGGAGCACTGAGGAAACCTGCAACATCACATTGGCGTTATGAAAAGCAGACAAAGTAAGTAATTTGCCACACCCAAGTGGCTTTTCAAATCAGCTTTGCTGGAAAGTCAATTAAAATATAAGTTAAGAGCATGCAGAATTGTGACAGGAATTACAGTTAGTACATATATAGGACTGAAGGGGCACTTATCTTCCCTATATGAGTACATTAAGAAGTCATGTGGCATGAGTGGGGAAAGAGATCAGAACATGGCACTGAACATGACTTGGTATAAAACGAATTAGCACAGCAGTAAGCCTGGTCAGTTTTTCTTATTACTGAGGGCTAAATTCTGACTCTGTCAGGTCATGCAGAGGAGTAGGACTCTCCTTCACAGGCCACTTGGAGTTTGAGTTTGGATGTGGAGAAAAACATAGGGCTGCTCACCCACTTACTCTATCCCCAGAGTTGGTGGGTGGGCAGAGGTGGGGAATGAATGGAGCTTTGATTCCAGCCCATCCCCCTTCCCATTCAGTGTCCAGAGTAACTAAGCCAGCACAGGATGGAGTGGGTAGTAATCTACTCTTCGTATAGCCCCACAGAATACTACTATACCCAGTTTGTGCACCACCCAATGCTCAGGGATGTACCTGAAGTCACAATCTAGCCCTTAGTTTACACCATCATGATTAGATCATGGATTTGGTTCACCTTAATATGTGCATGAGTCCATATAAACATGAGCATGCTCACCTTATGTATGTCTTTCACTCGTGGAGGTAAGTTATCTCGGATTCTGCGCATTGCTTGGAGCGGTGGCTCATTGAAATAAGGTGGTTCTCCATCTATCATTTCTATTACCATGATACCAAGGGACCAGATATCCACCTGCAATGGACCAACAGTTGTTGAACTGTGCAACTAATATACAAACACATATACTCGGACGAGCATTTTGAGATGCTGTATAATACCATTGCTCTTTCTGCAGTATGTTCTGTTTGTTTCAATGGGACCTTCTGCTTAAAAACTGATGCGCCGTTGAGATGGGTGCTAGCTTTTTACCAACTGTTAATACATTTTGCTACTGAGAAAAAAGCATATACTGAAAGGAATTTGCAATAAATTATGGGCCAGATCCTCAGCTGGTGTAAATCAGCAAAGTTTATTGAGGCCAATGAAGATTTTCACCAGTATGGGCCAGATTAACACTAATATGGGTCGATTTACACTAATATGGGTCAGATCCAAATAAGGGCCATTGACTGCAATGGACTGATTTACATCATCTGAAGAGCTGTCCTATAGAGCATCTAGAACGCTGTATGTTTATGAGAATATCTGAAGAGCAGAGTATAATTTTACTGACACAAAACCAGCTATTTTAATCCTACTAAGCTCCTTACTGAATAATAGTGGGCCTGATTCTCATTTACATTAATACTACTGACAGTGTAAAGGGGTTTAAAGTGGAGTAAATACCTTATGCCCATTTTAAAGCCCCTTTACACTGCCTGAATGGTGTAAAGTGGCCTACATGGGTTCGATTCCAAAGCTTGTATAGCCATCCTTGCTCTAGCTCGCATTGAGCTAGCGTGCTAAAAACGGTAGTGTAGTTACTTTAGCATGGGCAGCGGTGAGTGGTGGCCTGGGCTAGCCATGCTGAGTGTAAACCCACTGGAAGCTTGTGGGTATGTACTTGGGGTAGCTACCCTGTGCTCCTGGTCACCACGGCCAGTGGCTACACTACCATTTTTAGCATGCTAGCTGGGTGAGAGCTAGCGCGGGTATGTCTATGCGAGCTGTGGGATCATACCTCCAGCTCTGAGTCTCGACCTACCCTTGGTGTCAATGACCATCGGGCCCAATATCATTTGCGTACTGAGCGCCACACACATTGGGCCAGAGTTGGCTCTCACTTACATGCAGTAAATCCAGAGTAACAGAGACGACAGTGGAGATTTTCTGGTTTTACACCGCTCTAACATAGAACAGAATTTGTCCCACTCTGCATTATGTGTAGATACAGCCGCTTGCTTACAGCTTTAAAGCATGACTCATTTCCCGGCTTGTGTGCATCAGTTATTTCTTCATCTTAGCTGTTATCATAGATAATATAAAATCAAATAAAAATATGCTAAATCCTACTATCATGTGGAGTAAAAAAGGAGAGTTAGAAGTCACTTCTTTGGATGGGAAACTGTGAGTCACTGTCATTACTCAGAGAAAGGAATAATTTTTTTATAAATCCATAGTGATCTCCAGTTCTGAAATACCGTGACTCAGTACTTGGTAACAAATGGGTTATAACATCACATAACACCTGTGGGTCTGTACAGCCAACTCCTTTCTAGTCTCATCTGAAGGTCCCCCAATTAAAGCTATGAACGGTCTAGTCTCCTGACAGTTTGGCAGTTCTCAAAATAGTTCCCTGAGTGACAGAAATTGTCACTGCTACTCATCTTAATGGGTGAGTTGACCATGCTTTGAGATGAATTGCAGCCTCTTTGAGAGTACATGTAACCCATGCTGCTGTCGTGCTTAATTTGTGAGAACTATCCTCCCTCATTCACAGTAACAGACAAAATTAAGGTTAAATAGAAATCTTCTAAAACTGCTAAATATTTCTACATAAGCATCCAAATGGGAAAATAACATACAGGTTATTTTCTTTCATACATTGGATCACAAATGATAGTGTGGAATGTTTTGAGAGCTCTGCACTAGATTATATCCCCTCCTCCCCACAAGCCCTCACAACCAGATGGGAGGTTTTTTTCATCAGTTCTTCAGAAATACCGATCAGCTGTAACTCTGAAAGTCTGACTGCATGGTCTAGCCATCAGAGAAATGCCTGTTTGTCAGACAACAGCCATATGGTGCATGAAGAATGGCTCATGAAGAATTGCCAAGTTCTTTAAAATAAGTCCACAGCTAAATCATAACTGCATATACGTAGGCTCTGTTGAAATTTTCTGCCCTGAAGGACCAAAAATCAGGATCTTCTTTTTTCCTCAGGGAAGATAAAATATACAGTTGAAGAGCAAATTTTCAAAGCTGAAGTCTGCAGGCCAGACCAAAGCAAAGGTCGTGGGTGAAACTGCCTCTCCATCATTTGAGTCCAGTGCAGAAGAGCATTAACAATTATCTTTTATTCTGTGTGTTATGTACTGGTTAGTCATTTTCATTTGGGACCTAATCCTAAATCTCCTTATTATTCCTCTGTAGGAGTTTATTGTTATCCAAGTAAACCTCCTACATAACTCAGCAATTTCTTCAGGCATGAATTTACAGAACCTTCAGATTGAGGTTTCTGCACACTTCATTTTGCAATTTTCTGACTTCTTCACCGACATTTGGACAGTTAAGGAGCACGGCCAGCCATGAAGTGCTTCTGACCTCACCTAGATTGTCTACAGCAGGGGTCTCAAACTCAATTTACGTAAGGGCCAGTGCCAGTCCTCAAATCCTCCCAGTGGGCCAATAGCGTCACTGAAGATGGTGTTCAGAAAAGAAAACGTTTATAGTGTATTTTTTATTTTGAATTTCTTAGAAATAATAGACCTGTCATACAATTCTTCACCTGCCAGAGAGTTTTTAGTGTTTGCCAGACACCTGGCAACACTTCAGTTCTGTCAGTTTGTTGCTGTTTGGTCTCAGGGACTGAGCAGTTCAAACCTTCAGGATTGCAGCAAGGTGTGCATCAGATAGTTGTGTCCGGTATTTTGACTTGTTTATATTCATTGTGGAAAAAAGTGATGCTGCCTCCATGGCTGACTGTCCCTGGTGACTAGTGATAGTATCTCTGTCCCTCTCCCCCAGCCAATGGGAGCTGCGGGGGGCGGTGCCTGCAGCAGACATTACCGGCAACGTGTCTGCATGCGTCTCTTTTCCACGGGCTGCAGTGGGGAGCTTCTTGGGCCACAGATGGCCCACGGGCCGGGACTTTGAGACCCCTGGTCTACAGCTTGGTATAATGGGCCCTCATATGAAGAATCATTCAGATTCTGCACAAGGGCATGGAAAGATCAGCACCTCACATCAGATGTTTATGGGAGGAAATCCCCATTTGTTAAGAAAGTTGGAGAGAAGAGTAAAACACTATCTAGTTTATGTTTTGAATGGAAAGTATGGAGTGAATGAAATTAGTTGCAATGTGTGTGAAATATGAGCAGGATTTTCAAAACCTCTCAACCCTGGCTTAGCTCGTTACCACTGAGCAGAGTCAGGCCAATGCTGGGCATTTTTAAGAATCCCACCCCGATCACAATCTGGCTAGCTGCACCCAGTGTTGTGTGTCTGTAACATGCCCAGCACAGTGGGGTCCTGGGCCAGGGCTCATATTGCTATCACACTACAAATAATGACCAAACCAAAACAACAACATGAATGACAAGTCACCCGTGTAACTGGCCGTTTATACATGCAAATGCTTGAGTCACAGGTGCAAGGGTGGCAACTAAACGTGCATACAGGATGCACAGTTAGGCTTGCATTTTTGTACATGTACTTAGAGCCCTGCGTGGATACAGATATATACCCGCGGATGTGGATATCCACAGATATCTGTGGAACCACAGGGCTCTCGTGGGCAGGGCCGGCTTTAAGAAGTGTGGGGCCCAATTCGAACATTTTCAGTGGGGCCCTGGCAGGGATGACTAAAAAAAAAGTGTTAAAAAAAGCCTTTCATTTCTTCCATGTATTATTTACTTTCCATAACTATATAAATAATAAAATTATATATTATCTACATTGCATCATATATGCTGTTGATTGGTTATTAATGACGGTCGTTTCACATGTGTGGGTCCCTGCCACTCCCTGGGGGTGTGCACATGTGTGGGTCCCAGCTGCTCCCTGCCCCCCTCGTTGAAGCAGGTGTGCAGGGTTACTGCCCTAGGAACTGCATGGCAGCAGTGGACATGGGGCTGGTTGGAGGCAGGGCAGGGGCTGACTGGAGGTAGGGTCTGGCTGCAGGCAGGGCAAGGGGTGCAGTGCTGGCTGGAGACGGGGCGGGGTGTGGGGCAGGCTGGCTTCAGGAAAGGCTGCAGGGGGTGCAGCAGGGGTTGGCAGGGCTGGAGACAGAGGAGTGCGGGACTGGCTGGCTTCAGGCAGGGGGGTGCAGCAGGGGTTGGCTGGAGACAGGGCAGGGGGTGCGGGCTGGACAGGGGGTGCAGGGCTGGAGCGGGCAGCAGTGTGTGGGGGGCTGGCTGGCTTTGGGCAGGGCCGCAGGGGTGTGTGGCAGGGGTTGGCTGGAGACAGGGCAGGGGGTTTGGCAGGGGCTGGCTGTGGGCACGGGGTGCAGAGCTGACTGCAGGCAGGGGGAGTGGGGCTGGTGTGGGCAGGGCAGGGGGTGCAGCAGAGGCAGCTGGAGCCCCAGCCCTTTACATAGCCCCCAACTCCTCTGTTATCCCAGGGCTCTGGGGGCTATGTAAAGGGCCTGGGGCTCCCCAGCTTCTACCCCACCCCGGACCTTTTAAATAGCCGCAGGAGCCCTGGGAAATGCATGGGGGTGGCGGGGCTCCAGCGGCTATTTAAAGGAATGGGGTGGCAGAGGCAGCTGGAGTCCTGGCCCTTTAAATAGCCCCCAGAGCCCCCCGCTACCCAAGGACTCTGGGGGCTATTTAAAGGGCCCGGAGCTCCAGCCGGGAGAACGGGGCTGCAGGGTAGGGCTTGCTGCGCTCCGGCCGGGGCTCCAGCCGGGCGAGCGGGGCAGCCGCGCTCCCGCCGGTGCTTTGGTCAGGGGAGCAGGGCCAAGGAAGACCCCGGAGCAGACTGCAGCTGGGGTAAGTAAAAAAAATGTAAAAGACGCCTAAGGTGCGGGGCCCGATTCCCGGGAATCAGGCGAATCGGCCTAAAGCCGGCCCTGCTCGTGGGAACCACAGCAGCGAAAGGAGCAGTACGTGGGGCCGCCACTTCCAGGAGCCAGCGCCCTGTGCCGGCAGCTCCTCTGGTGCAGCTGTACCATCCCCACCCCTGCCCACTGGGGCAGGCACCACGCTCACCCGCAGCTGTCCCTGATCATGCTAGTGTGTTCAAGCAGTGCACACGCCCAGACAGGAGATGCAG